>NW_024545863.1:1498125-2996250 GCF_018152505.1 Drosophila elegans
TTCCCAACCGCACGAAACTTTTTACGATCTTGTCAACATTTTGAGTTGAGTGCATTTTTACGCCCCCCGACGATTTTCAGGGGGTGGGCGGGGCAGTAAAATCGAAAAGTAATGCAATAAAATTCGCTTTCATTAAAAGCATTAAAATAGGTTTTTGACATGCCATAAAAATTGTTTCCACGTAAACACGCTGCACACTCACAAACGCACACATCCGATGAAAACTGCTGCTGCCACACTTTTCCGGCGGTTTTTCTTTGAGAAAATCGGGGCAAGGGAGTGCGAAAGCTTCACGCGACGTCTAAATGGGAATTTTATTGTTCTGGGAGCTGTGGCCGACGCATCGCCATTAGCTCGCAACACGGCACTCCAGCTCACCTAGCCATCGTAAATCGGAGAAAACGAGAAAATGTGAGGAAATAGCTCATCTTCGCCGGGGGAATCGCAGTGGATAATGCAGAATTTTTCATAGGCGTGGGTAGCCTCTCCAGAGATTGCAAAACATCGTTATAGTATAAGCAGAAATTATTAAATGGTATTTTTTCCCCACCTATCCCAAATGTTCATCATAAATTCCCCGAAAAATATGATGACATATCGAACAAATATTCGTATTCATAGCAATTAAGTGCAGACTTTATAGGTGGTACACCAAAATACTCCTGACTCCTGATAATGGTACAGAGAAAAATAAAGTACAGACTGAAATGTTTTTAAATATACTTCCTAAGCTAAGTTATTTAATAAAATAATATAAAAAAAACCCTTTTTGATAATATTTTTAGTTTATTTTTTGCACTTACTAATCTAACCTTTTTTGAGGTACGATTTTTGTCATTTTTTTGTGGGTTTCGTGATTGAGTTTATAATTTGCCTAATCTTGTTATGGCTTGCTTCTTATGTTCTTTAATTTATATAAAAACAAAGTCCTTTTTGTCAGTGCCTAGTCATGTTGTTGGCTTGGACAATTGCTAAACGTTGGTCTGCCAAATGGGGGCGATACAAATCGAATGGGGATTTTATTTCAACGTTATTAACTTCAAATTACGCACACAAAAACGTTGAAAATACGGGGGCCGACAAGTCAATGTCCAATCCTTAATTGCAAAGGACAGCGTGTGGCGAAAATATTTTGCTCGCTGGCTGGAAAATATTTTCATGATGTAATAAATGAAATTAATTTCAATAATTGCAGCTATTCGGGACTCGGATCGGTGGGCAATGCTCTCCGAAAGGTTTATTTTTCCCCCTCCCTCACTGGCTTTTATTTAGGCCACTTATTTTATTTTATTTCGGCCATGATTCGCGATGAGGCGAGTGTGCGCAAACGTTTGGCGATGACCATGAAAACTGCTTAATCGGAAGAATGAATATGAACGTTCCAATTGCGATTCCGCCCATCCCAGCCCCGCCCCAGATAATAAGCAGAAAACATAAATAAACGAGGAGAGAAGCGAATAAATGTGGAAATCCAAATGTTTTCCTTTCCGTTCTTCTTTTTATTTTATTTCTATTCTGATATTTTTTCCATCTTTTTTTCTTTTTTGCAGCTACAGCAGCATTTTTAATATAGCGAAATTCGTTGTCATATTCGGTCTCGCCCCCCGTCTGATTTTTATGTGAACGAGTGTTTTTCGCATTTATAA
Organism: Drosophila elegans; assembly: GCF_018152505.1. NCBI lineage: Eukaryota > Metazoa > Arthropoda > Insecta > Diptera > Drosophilidae > Drosophila > Drosophila elegans. The sequence goes on from NW_024545863.1 coordinate 1,499,772, forward strand.
TGCGGGACCATATATTTTCACGAACACTAAATTAAGCCGGGTAAAATTGGGATTCTTTTGACAACGCAATCACAGGAAAACTTACGAGAACTCTTACCAAACGTTTTTCGATAAGCATAAACTACAAGAATTCAGTAAGCTTTGAGTTGCAAGACAAAATTCAATCTATAGTAATCCGTTAAAAGCAATACAACAACCATAGGACTATTTTGTACCAAAAACAAACGAAATTTAAGTAACTTTTTTTAATATTTTATATATTTGCTTAGTGCAATGGATGCCATTTGCAAGTTTTTGAGCAGCGACTTGTCTGGTTTGCTAAAAAGCATTTTCAGCACTCTTGGCTTTGGATCTTCAACTTCGTGTACAGATGAAGAGTTAGCTGTTGAAGTAAGGGGACAAAATAAAAAGTCTCGTTTGGTAACGCGTCCTAGTTATACAATAAGACACCATTATCCGGGTCCTTTGATCACCTACGATGGTGAGGAGCGATGTGAGCCGCGTCTTATTCGCTTTTCGGACTTAAGCTGTAGCAAATTGGAAGAAATTTTAAAGGATATTAAAGATGAGGATGAAGAAAACGAGAAGTGTGAAGAAATATGTGAAGAGGAGCCGGAGAATCAGTGTCCTGACCAGGAAGACATAAAGTTAACTCCAGAGAACGAGGAAAAAGGCTGCCAGACAAGTCAATCCGTAGAGACCTGCTGGCCTCAAGAAGATTCAGAGAATGAGTTATCAGAAGAATCAAATGCAAGGCTTTTGCATTTTGTAAAGAATCTCTTTCCCAAAAGAAAATGTATGAAAAATTATAGGTTAAGTGGAGGAAAAGATGTAGCCAGTGATATAAGCATTAATAAAAATCCACCTACTGAAGAGGAGCTGGCAAACCATGAACATCGTGCTAGGGCTATATACGAAAACTATGTTGAGGAGCTGCCAAATGCACCATCTTGGAAATCTTTAAAACCGGCGGAAAAGCTGCGTTTTCAGTGGAAGGCTTTAACAGGAGACGAACTGAAGGAAACTCCTTACGAAAATTTCCGTTTGACTTTCGACAGGAGTTTTCAAAAGACTTATCCATGGGCCTCAAATTGCACTGTTCGAACTGAGGGGAGAATCACCTGGTGCAACCTGGATCGCGACGAGCGGATGCCCTTTATACTGCAGGCTCTACTGTACCAAGTGGCCAGCGGAGCCATCGATCCCGAAGATCACTGTGCGGTTCGTAAACTTTTTCACAAGATGAGATGAAGGGAAAAGAAAAGAAGCGTTTTCCATTTCGATTTCGATTTTATACGAACCAGATGTTGTGTGGCCAATCTATTTCGGTGCTGAGCCTCAAAATTCGCAGCTCTTTCTCCCCTCGATTTCTGCTCTTGAACCAGATTTGTCGAGAATAATGGATCCCCTACTTCTGGCCAAGGTCGCCGCTGACATGGCATTGGCACTCGATTAACAATTAGCGCAGCAGCATTCAAGGTCGCGCAGAATTAAGACGGAAAAAAAATCCCCACCTCTCTGGTGAAAATCTGGTCTGGGGAGAGGGGCCGAATCAATTTCCCATGCGCATACATTAGCAATAAAAATTTGTTGTACTCCCAAACAGAAACAAATAAAACAAACGAGAAGCAAACTTTTTAAAATGTAATTTCGCTGGCCGGCAAATAAATAAAATAGAATTGTGGCAAATCGAAAGTGAGAGCCAGGGAAATCAAAGTCCGCATCAGATCGTCGAATCAGACATTATGCTAATGGAAACCAGGGGGTGGGATGGGAAGAAAAGTCTGCGGCTGGTGTTGCGTTTTATTGAAAAGTCAAAGGAAAGTGGGTGGTTGGTGGGCCGACGTTTATGGCCGTTGACAACTTTTGTCGAGCCGGGCATATAAAACGAAATGAAATGGAAAACTAAACCGAAATAGGAAAACTCAAATGGCGAACGATTCGCCACGAACTCTAACTCAAAAGCACAGTGTAACTGTATCGAAGGAGTCGCAATTTATTGTCCCAGATATTGACTTTTATAGTGGTCCGATTTCGATGCCTTTCCCTTTTTTTTTCTCCGACTCATAATGCGAATGCTCAGCTCCCCGGGATTTTGGCGGATGCTCATCTCCTTGAGAATCGAGAAACAATTGGCATTCGGGATTTTCGCATGCCTGCCACCGCCAGTCCAACAACCCTTCCTCCCCCTGGAGAATCCGCCCCCTCAGCCCACACCCTTACCTCTTTTTTATGGCCAAAGATTTGGTTGTTTTGATATTCGGCACTTTTATTGCCTCGACCCAAGTTCGCACCTCAATTTGTCTTCGTAAATGTGAAAAATGTGGAAATTAGTTGGCGGTCCAAGTTCGTCGGGTTCTTCCTCTTTTCGGTTGGGTTTATGGGCAAACATTTCATCAATCACGGAACGTGTCACACCTATCAGGACCGCTGACGCCTGGATCAGATGCAGATCGCCCCTTTGCCCCCTTTCAAAAGCTATGGCGAATCGTAAAAAAAAGGAGTGCGAATGCCACGCCCCCTTTCTTCAGGCTAAGTGGGAGGGAACTTAATGGCTGAGCCAGAAAACTCAGGCACACTTTTTGCCACTTAACTGGAAAATAAGTTAAAGACTTTCGCCACGGTTCTCATTATCAGATGATAAACTTGAGAAACTTACATATTTTAAGGTATCTGTTTCATAAAAAACAATTTCTTAGATAATTATATTTTTGGGAGGTTTAATGGGGTGCCTTTTGGTTTTGTGAGTTAAAAATTGTACAATATATATCTGGTTATTATAAAACAAGGTGAGTTTAACTTTAAATATAGCATAATGCATATTTTGAATTGCAAAAAAAGAAAGTGTGATTTATAAAGCATAAGGTGCTGTAGGGCTTCACACTTAAACTTATAATACATTGGAATGGTTTGTATTTTTCGTTAAATTTATACTATATTTTATTATTTCAAAATATAATTTTTGTAAATCTGCAAAATCTGTAATTAAAAATTCACAAAATTATTCCAAACGAATGGTAAACAAAGGATTTTTCTTTAATCAAGTAAAATTACCTGCAAGTAAATGTATTACGAACTTACAATTTCGTCCGAGCTACTTGACAAAAATATGCCTACAAATATTTTATACCAAAAATAAAATGCTCTAAGCATGAAACCGTAGACTGAAATAGTAAACTTTGATTTCTGACAAAGGCTTCATAAATATGTGCCCATACCACGACATCACTCATCCATTTTTATGCAAAGTCGCTGGGCAAACACAGCACAGAACGTGGAAACCGATGGACAAACAACATTTGTCGATATCCAAACTCATGGTGATGGCTTTATGGCCGAGAGACCCAATCAACACCGAAAGCCGCTCTTAGTAAAGTTTCCCCTGCCGATGGTCGCCATTAACATAACAATAATTATGGCCGCTACATTCTGGACTGACCATTTTGGCCCGGAGACTTTCGGCAAACACACTTACAATACTCCATAGATTCTGCAGTCATAAGCAGAATCCAGACATCCTGCATCCGGTCGAATGGATTTTTCTACCATTTTTTCCCCTCCGTGGGGTTGGTAAAATGTAAATCGCCAGATTGAACAGTGAATGTTCCACGTAATTAACTTCAATTGGAATTGGGGCAAAGTGCCAGGCTCCTGTTTTCCTCATTTCCTGAATGTGTTCCTGGTATCCTTGTAATTTCTACGCTGCATTTTGCTCATTAGGCGAGAGCGGACATAAATTTCGATCAAAAGCATAAATTGACAGGCGTCGAGATTTAAGAGGCGGCAGCTTAGCTCGCTAAAGATGCTCCGTATCCTCGGGCAAATCCAATTTCCGAGCAGGACTCGCACGTACGGCGGAGTGGAGCTGCCGCCTGCAACACTTTTGGATCTCAGGATTCAGGATTTCAGGATTCAGGACTCGCCTTAGTCGACCGTTTATGTGAGCAGGTCATGTCGCGGTCATAAATACAACAATGCCGCCGCCGCCGCCATCGCCATAGCCAAAACTTTCGCGAGTGTCGCGAGCGCCATAAATTTCGCTCGCAAAAACTCACGGATTTATGTTTGCGAAGCGCAGGAGATAGGACTTGGGCGTTTTTGGGAAATGGGGGGGGGAGGGGGCACATCCTCGAGATATAATCCACTTTAAAGTTTCCATTCCTCGGCTTTCTCGTCTCGGTTTCAGCCCCATTCATGTGATAGGCTAAGGAAATCCGCTTTTGGCAGCCACATGCACTGCTCTTCTTCTCTGACACGACATCTTATCCAATTTGCATTTAACGCATTTTTTTGGCCAATTTCGTTTGGCTCTCAGCGCTGAGCGCTCAGCTTTCAGCCCGTAAACCTCCTTTTCAACAAATCCCATTTGCAGCGATTTGCATTTAAGGCTGTCCGTGAAATCGAGACGAGCTCACACAAAAATTAATAAAAGTGCCTGCTGGTTGGCCCGCCATATACCATTTTTGCCGGGGCCCCGACCGCAAGTAAAAATGTTCAATAAACGTCCGGCCCGAAACGAGAAGTCCAACCGCAAACGCCTTCAATAGCCGGAGTCTCGGACATCCAGGGGTCCGGCAGTCAATTTGGAATTTTTCAACGTTTTAGACGTTTCCACCAAGAGCGGGAATAGGCAATGTGGACTATGGACTATTGGATATGGGATATAGGATGTAGAAGCAGCTGACTTTGACAGCGCCGCCCGCTGGCCGTTAGTTACTCTTAGTTTGCGGTTCCGCTGCTCGAAAAATTGGAGGGATCTGAGATGGGTCCAATTAAAAAACAGAAAACAGAAAACAGACACGACCTCAATTTGTAGACGTGTTCTCCGACTAAGAGATACCTACAGTGATTTATACAGTATATTTTACACTTTAATTGTTAACAATTATAAATACATACTTCCTTCAAAACAAATGGAGTCTTTTGATTAATAAAAAACATTTTTATTTTATCTGATATTTATCCCGATAAAACGGAGACGAAATCTTTATTTTTTCAACGATGATTTTGACAACAGAATAAACTGTACATAAATAAGTTTTTATAAAATGTAAAAATTAAAAAAAAGAAAATTTTTCATAGAAACCAACTTTTTTTTTTTGTAAATTTTAAACTATTGGGTATGAAAAATGTCTTAATAAAATAAGAATTAAATTACTACGGAAGTATCAGCAAAAATTTTAAAATAAGGACTTAGACTACTGTACATATTAGACTCTTTGGTATAGATATGAAAATTCAATGAGCTATAAAGGTGTTATATTATTTAGTATTACATTATTTATTATACTTTAGAACTTTTTACATTTTTTTGGGTTAAGTAATTGTAAAAGTATTAAAGTTACTTTAATATTTTTGGCCCCGAATTCTGGCTCTAAAATAGTTTATTCTAGATTTAAATAATGGCTTTGCACATTGTTGCGTGATTCATTTAATCAATAAACTTTTGGTTAAGAGATACAGTCAAATGATGTTAATGAATATATTTAAAAACATAGCTTCCTTCTGCACATCATACCCCGAATAAAATCCATTAAAAGCACTCGAGTCCGTTGCAATTGCCAACAAGTTGGGTGGGCGTGACCGCCTCTTGGCATCGATGCACTGAGCGAAAAATACGCAGCATTTTGGGAACAGCTGCCTGAAACAGAGAGCGATCAGAGTGGGTGGTTGTGAGCAGGGAGCAGGGAGCAGTGAGCAGGGCTGGCATGGGAATGGGAGGAGACCTGTCCTGGCCGGGTCCAACTATTAATTAGGTTGTTAATTTTGCATTTGGCGAGCGTCGCTGGCTTTTCCCGTGAAAATCGCAGCGCAGCGCAGCGGAGCGGAGGCGACGAAATGGAAAACACACGTGCCATGTGGCACGATGATAAATCTCCGCATTTGTGCGACACCATAAGGGAACACATGTCGCAGCTTGGCCGCACTTCCCGTGGTTCCACCTCATCCTCGTCGTTTTTACCCCTAAGACTCCTCCATTTTCACCCCCTTCTGCGGAATGCACCTGTCTCAATTAAGCGTGCAAATCGCATGCCTGTCAAAATAAAATGTTTGGCGTGTAGAAATATGTTGGCAGCCAGCGGAGATCTAAGGCGATCATAAAGATGCCCGGAATATGGCCAAAGTTTTCTTTTGCGAGATGCCAAAAGGGAGGATCCGGGATAGGGATTCCCGAATGGGACACACCCAGAAGATGTCGTTGTCAACATCACTTTGATCATGCCTCAGGTTGATTATTTGCACTGCATTTTGCGACTGCTTTACGAGATCGAAAGGAATGCAATTGCATCTCTAATGATGTTCATGCGTAGTAAAAACATGTGTTAATTGAGTGCGAAGGGATCTAACTGCTTAAAAAGCTTATAAAATATTTATAAATATCATTTAATTATTTATATCATAACAAGGAGGAATGTCTTTGTAGCCCTTTTATTTTTGACAAGACTATTGTGAGCAAGAAAAAATATAGTTGTTTTGTTTTGATGTCATTAATAGGAAAAGGTTATTTAAATTGACGAAATTGTCAATTCATGAATGCACTAGTGATAAACAAATATTATGTTTCAACATCTTCACATATAATTTCCTAAACAGATGTAAATCAAACGCTTTGTCTGTTCTTCGTAGACAGTGTTGATGTTTTGATGGATTTCATTTGGTCTGCACTGATTTTACCAAATTGAGCAACAGTCTGTGAGGCGATGGGATGCCTCGAATCAAATTGATTTTTTGCTAAATAATTTCCCCCAAAACGCGGCATCAACGCCTCGTTAATTAGAGGATGCCCGCCTGTCGAGTGGAGCTAAAACTAAACAGCCGCGACAGTCTGCGGGGCAATTGACATTTTGATAAATCCAGGGGATGGGCGATTGTATATATATATATATATGGCTACACATGTTCGCCTGTTCGTCTTTAAATCAGATAGACGCAGTGCAAAACTTAATGATCTGTGCCTAAATGGAGAGAGACCGAAGTCAGATATGACAAGTAAAAAAGAATTTATGGCACTAAACAACATCAACAAAGGCAGTGGCTGCAAACTAACCACCCCGTATCGCATTTCCCATTTCCCCAGCCCCCGGCCTTGCAAAATTTTATCAGCCTCAACGAGAGACAGAGAAATTCGCACAAATCACGCAAAAATGCTGCACACTTAACGTGAGGGTGAATTGGTAGAAAGAAAATGTATCGAGGGGATAGGGTTTTAGGGTGACAAGGGTGAGCCCAGAAACTGATAAGAACTTGCAGCCTAATGCAGGCAGACTCCTCTCCTCAACAACTAAATTTTGCAACAATTTCCGATTTCCATTCGGCGGGTACGAAAGGACAAAGGACATAGGACGCTGGCCAAGTGGCAGCATTTCAATTGCCCCCCGAATATAGAAAAAAACCGAATTGAAAAGTCATAAATTGTGGAGCGGCATTTAGAAGCGGACTGGCACGGAAATGCGCACCATGCGTGACCAATTATTGAAATACGACTTTAATTGAATTTCAATAAAATGTTGAGCATTTTGCACTCGCCGGCGGAAGAGGAAGTGGAAGAGGTCCTGGGACTAGGATCACAACCAGAACCCAGAACCCATAACCAAATACCCAAAACCGGTTCATGTTTATTTATGGCAAATAGCAAAATGTTAAAACTGTGGCAATTGTTTTATTCCGCGCTTTTGTTGCCATTATTTGTCCGTGCATTTGGCATGCCGGAAAATTCACGGATACGTCCCAATATCGATATAGTCTCGGCCGATTTGGGGGCAATTTGTTTAGAATATGGCTATAACGCTACTGGCCGTGTGTGTGAACCTGATGTCCGCGGATCCCACTGATTTATGGCCAACGGGTTGTGTCAATAGTTCGTGGCTGATTTATGAATTTGCCCTCGGCAAGGTAGCTCCAGCTGGGCAAGGGAAATTATGAAAATTATTGTCAAGCCAAAAGTTCACCGCCCGGTGGAATATCCCTCATATGGACGAAATCAGCCAACTGCAAAATGTCAAATCGGCCCACCCGCAGAGCATATCCATGATGATTACTCTAGCTATGCACTGGAAGAAACTGGAAGAAATATACCAATAAGAGCAGATAGCTTTGTACTTTCGAAATTGAAACTCTTTATTTAATAACGTGTGCCATATGTTTTCAAAATAATTCGGAGTATTATGCACCTGGAAATTATATTTGAATGATCTTTTAAAATACCATAAATACATACTTGGTTTTTTTGTGAATCCTTGCATTTTGAAACCCTATTTTCTTAGAGTGCAAGTCCGAATCAAGGGATTACAAGCGACAATTCGAAGCGAACACTGGATGGAATCAATCGGACTGCCTGAAATGGGGGTGGAGTTGGAGGCTCGTTGATTGAAGGTGGAAAGCCGCTGCTGGGCCGTGTGATTTCGGGGTGGAATCGAGTGGAAAGGAAAACCTTTGCCATCCGATTGGCAAGGGTTCATCGGCTGTCGGGTGTCGATTTTCGTGCATAGTATTTGACGACAGCGCATGACAAAAAGTCACATGGCCAGAGGATTAGTTACACCTTCTGAATTCGAGCACACGTCGCAAACGGTGAGGTGGAAGGTTTTTGCGCCGGGATTCTCATCCGGTGGCAGCTACATTGTTGCTGTCCGCTGAACTGTGAGCTGAATTGAAAGCCAAATGCCCAAAAACCGAATACCGAATACCGAATGCATTTTCCGGCCAGCGAGTGCAGAGCGTGCGTTGATTTATTCCCGATTGTGCGGAGATTAACGCTAATGGCTGAGGCCAGTCCGCCGGCAGCTGCTTTTCCGGCACTCTTTTTCAGTGGTCGGGAGGCAGGGGGTTGAAAAACTGAAACCTTTCAGCATAATTGAATTTGGCCATATAGTCCCGGGACATTCACCTACTTAAGCCCAAAAAATGGCCCTGATAACTAAGCCAAATATTAGCCAGGCGGCCAAAGACAAATGCCATGTGTGTCAACAGTTCATCGAGGCGTCAATTACTTTGCATAGCGTTTGGGCAAAATCCAAAAGGGGAACGGCGGATTGAGTCCTTCAAGACAACAAATGAATTTTAAGTGCGACTATGGCCAAAAGAAACGGCCAAGAAACGTGAGCGTGCGACTTAATCTGCTCTTGGCCCGCTTAGCACACACATATATGTGGGGGATATGGAGGATACTAGGCCTTCCAGATATTATCCGCTTATTTATGGCCGTCGTTAACATATCTTAGCCAACTGGAGTTTATCTGGCGGCAGCTGTGAGCTCTGGGCCACTGGGCTCTAAGTTAAATGAGCCGGGATTTCAATTGGAATATACCATACCATTCACATCCATTGGCTAAATTGTTTAGTTTTTGCACGACTCCCGCCGCTTTCAGTGCAAGTGAAAGTTTCTAAGTACGTGACGATTTGTTTCATTTTAAGCGAATTAAAATCTAGAGTCAGATGAGTCAGTTGGCCACTTTCATTAGCCCATCCAACCCCTTGATACAAAAAATCCCCTTTTGCCAGCCAATCAATAATGAAGTTCTCCGGCACTCGAGAACAAATGCCAGGGCATTAGGCCAGGCCAAAGCGTATTTAGAAACCCATTTTCACATGTCACATAAGGACCAAACTAAACCAAAGCTGACCCAATCTGCCAATCTGAATGCCGACCCGGCCGAAAAGATAATGATTAATTGTCAATTTAGGTGGGACAATGACAACAGACTGGCCCACTCGGCCCGAAATGGCCAATAAACGGTTCGGTCGACAGTTACCTTAAAAGCCTGCAACAATTCGGGCATCCGGTGCCCAAAGCCTACCATACTACACTATCCCATCTCTTGGATAGCCACTCACATGTCCATCAACATGAAGATGCGGTCTGGAGTTCCGAACTCGACTGGCCTGACATGTGGAAATAAATGTACTAGAAAATTACCAACTTATGTAATCTTGGTTAGCATCATTTATCAAGCGGACGTTTTGCAATTTTTCTTACTTTTGCGGCCAGGAGGCAGCCAGAACAGGACGGGAGGACCAGACTCCAGACTCCAGGACCAGCACCAGGACATGTCGAGAAGTCGGACTCAGACACACATGTGTGTGGACTCAGTCACAGTCGCAGGAAATTGCCATTTCTCAGGCGTCCTGGAAGGAGGAGATGAATTTGTCATACCTTGAGGAAAGGCTCTGTCGGCTAATTGAAAGAAGTGGTCCTTGACTTGGGCCACAGATTTCAGAGACTCCACATTCTTGAAGTTCCTTTTACCTGAAAAAGAACTACTGCATAGGAATTATGCCAAGTTTGAAAATTAATTACAATAGGTATATGGCGACTTTGGGAGATCCTTTTCTAGAAAAAAAATGTTGCCAGTTTTGCAAATTCTATTCCAACCATTTATTAAAAAGAGACCATGCATTGCATTGGAGAACATTAAATTTAAAATAAAATTAAATGAAATTAAATTTAAATTTTAAGCTAGGAATTCCATTTGATTGGTAATTGTATGGCGAATTTAACGATGTATGGCCTTGGATCTTTTAACCATTACCCACAGCCAATAGAGTGTTTGTTTTGTTCAGCAAACGAACTATACTATCCATCCTCGAAGGATTAAGATATTTATTTATTAATTTGATGACCGAATTAAAGAATTCCTCTTACGACAGATTTTTCCACTGTGGCTTTGACTCCGTTGTCACTGATCATCTGTTTATTGTGTAAAAGTGATGAAATTCCAAATTTCAAGTGTATCGAGTACCAAAAGCGCCTATTACCCCATAGAGCTACCATTGAAAATCGTTTCGCTAGTCCAGCTCCGCATCGGAAGCCACTCGCGAAGGCGCGTTAAGATGAGCGCTTGGCCAGATAGCGGATTGCTGTTATGAGCCAGCACAATACGCAGTACTTCTTTAATTCCAAGGAAGACTACAACACCACCCTGGAGAACATGAGTCGGGAGTTCGAAGAACGCTGGAACCACCAGACGCAGTCGCCCTACACGAATCTGGAGAACTATGTAACGCGTGCTGTCCTCGGCACCGGCAGCTTTGGCACAGTGGTGAGTCCTTAACCTACCGATCATGTCTACCCTAACTTTTTTAATCCAAAATATTACCAAAGAGATTCTATAACTATTGCTGCTTTGGCACTGTGATAAGTCCTTAAGCTTCTGAACAAACCTGTCCTCATTTTTTTTTAAACCACAATGTTACCGAATTGATTCCATAACTTATGAAGCTTTGAATCGAAATATGAATATCTTGAATTATTTTTAAGAATAAGTTTTCAATATTTTTAATTCAGTTTTATATTTGTTTTGACTTTTTTGTAAAATAATATTAAGAATTAACAAGTATTCAAAACTAAATAAATAAAGTTCTGACTTCTTTTGTGGTAAACTAAATAAATATAATCTGTCATTTCTTGTATAAAATAAGTGCTCCTCCTTATATTTATATGTTATGCTAAATATTTAAAATAAATAAAGTAAAAAAAAATGATTTAAATATTTTCAAATATAACATTTGGTAGCTTGGTGGCCGATTAACAACTGTATATAGAATTTGCGTATTGAACTTAAGGGACTTATATTTTCAGATGCTGGTCAAGGAGAAAGTTGGCAAGAACTACTATGCCGCCAAGATGATGAGCAAGGAGGATCTGGTGCGTCTTAAGCAGGTGGCCCACGTCCACAACGAGAAGCACGTGCTGAATGCCGCCCGATTCCCGTTCCTCATCCACCTGGTGGACTCCACCAAGTGCTTCGACTACCTCTACTTGATCCTGCCCCTAGTCAATGGCGGCGAGCTGTTCAGCTATCATCGCCGGTGAGTATCCCTGATTCCATGTGTTTGCAGACTGAGGTTTAATGGATCTCCCCCCAAACAAAAAAGGGTTCGCAAGTTCAACGAGAAGCAGGCCCGCTTCTATGCCTGTCAGGTGGCTTTAGCCCTCGAGTATATGCACAAAATGAACCTCATGTACCGGGACCTGAAGCCAGAGAACATCCTGCTCGACCAGCGAGGCTATATCAAACTCACGGACTTTGGTTTTGCAAAGGTGGGTTAAGAACTTCCTTATGAATATACTAATTTTAAAGCTCCAGCGAGTGGACGGCCGCACTTCGACCCTGTGTGGAACTCCGGAATATTTGGCACCGGAGATTGTGCAACTCCGGCCGTATAACAAATCGGTGGACTGGTGGGCCTTCGGAATTCTTGTGTACGAGTTTGTGGCGGGCCGCTCTCCCTTTGCCGTTCACAATCGCGATATCATTCTGATGTATTCGAAGATCTGTGTCTGCGACTACAAGATGCCCAGCTATTTTACTGGCCAGCTTAAGAATCTTATCGAGAGCTTGATGCAGGTAGACACCTCAAAGCGGTGAGTGAAGGTGGGAATGGGTCAGGGACATCCAGGAGGAGCTCATGCCACCACTATTCAGTTTAGGAAACTCGCAAGAGGGCGCCATCGATGTGAAGGGTCATCCATGGTTTGTGGGAGTCGACTGGTACGGCATCCTCAACCAGGAGGTGACCGCCCCCTATTTGCCCACCATCAGCGGCGCCGAGGATCTGTCCAACTTCGAGAACTACCAGTTGAAGGACCGCCTGAAGTCCCGAATAAACCGGCATCCCGATTTATTTGCGAATTTTTAAATGTATGTTTGTCCGTAGAAATTGTCGTTTTCCTCAGTTTATATCTAATTTAGTCATTGATAAACGTGTGGTTGGTGTTTTTAAGGAAGGAAATTTAAGACTTAAATACTCTAATATATGGTTAAACAACTCTTAACAAAAATAATATAATATAATATAATATAATATAATAATATAATAATAATAATAATAATAAATATCAATTAAATAATTTTATATATATAAAAAGGTGTTGAATGTGTGTAATTCATAAATTGAGAATGGTTATGTGACTATTTTATATTATCCAAGTAGCCTTATTTATTTAAGTCATTTAATATTTAACTGCGTTGTAAACTTTTTATAATGATATAAAAAAATATAAAAAATTCAAAATTCTGGTAAAGCTAATAATAGTAATTAAAGCTAAGAGCCCAAAGAAGCGAACTTAGGGAAGTGGAGTTGCAATGGGCCCGTCACCCGACCAACCGCAAATGCATTTCAGTCCCAAGGTGGACTACATCCTAATCTTGGACAAGTTGCGCGAGGATTTCAACAAGAAGTTTGAGCTCAACATTCCATCGCCCAGCAGGGGATTGGATGACTACGATGTGAAGGCCACCCTGGGATCCGGTTCCTTTGGCAAGGTGCAATTGGTGAGAGAGCGGGAATCCGGGGCATACTTCGCATCCAAGCAGCTGAGCAAGGATCAGATTATCAAGACCAAGCAGGTGAGCCACGTGATGAGCGAGAAGAACGTGCTGCGATCAATGATGTTCCCGAACACGGTCAACCTGATAGCCTCCTTCAAGGATTACGACAGCCTGTACCTAATCCTGCCGCTAATTGGCGGTGGAGAGCTTTTCACCTACCACAGAAAGTGAGAAATTAATCAGAACATTAAATGCAAAGATATAAGGCATGACGATAATAAGTTATTGATCAGGGAGTGTAGCTCCCATATAAATCAAAAATCGTGGCATAATATTTTATACTCTATTTAAATATTTTTATCTTATCATCTTTTGCGGTTTTTAGTTATTTTATGAAAATATTAAAGTTTTTGTCACATTTTGTATTTGATTTGGAATTGATTTTAATATCTGAAAGTTTAATTTTAATTTAAACCATGTTTAAATTAACAAGAAACATTTTATATCAAATAGGAACTATGATATTTAAAATATAATATTATCCACATTAATTGAAACAGTTTATTATTAAATCTTGCGATTTGAATTGCATTGTTTTTAATAATATGATTTTATACTTAGTGTAGATATACATGAATTTTTGAATTCACTATAGTCAGATATTTATTTTTGCTATTCAATTTTATTTTTATTTTATCAGTGCATCTATTTACCAAGCTTTGATACTTTTCTGTAGAGTGCGAAAGTTTACTGAGAAGCAAGCTCGTTTCTATGCTGCCCAAGTTTTCTTGGCTCTGGAGTACCTGCATCATTGCAGTCTGCTCTATCGAGATCTCAAGCCCGAAAACATTATGATGGACAAGAACGGGTACTTGAAAGTGACGGATTTCGGATTTGCCAAGGTTTATCACCTAAAATTTCCATATTAAAGAAATATTTCAAAGTCTCAAGTTACTCAACCCACAGAAAGTGGAAACGCGCACAATGACTTTGTGTGGCACGCCGGAGTACCTGCCACCGGAGATCATCCAGTCGAAGCCGTATGGAACCAGCGTGGACTGGTGGGCTTTTGGCGTGCTGGTCTTTGAATTTGTGGCCGGTCACTCGCCATTTTCCGCCCACAATCGTGATGTGATGAGCATGTACAATAAGATCTGCGAGGGGGACTACAAGATGCCCAGCTATTTCAGTGGTGCTTTGCGTCATTTGGTGGATCATTTGCTGCAGGTGGATCTCTCAAAGCGGTATTTATTCTTTAGATTATTTAACCTGATGACGCCAATTGTGTATCTTTATATTTCAGCTATGGCAACCTGATCAACGGCAATAAGGACATCAAGGACCACGAATGGTTCAAGGATGTGGAGTGGATACCCCTGCTAAATCAAACGATTAATGCACCCTATGTGCCCAACATCAGCAATCCGGAGGATGTATCCAACTTCGACAAGGTCTCTGATAAACCTCGGCCCAAGGCCAAAACCATGCGACATGAGGAGGCATTTGCGGACTTCTAAACTGTGTTTAACTTGTGATAGGTTTGATTTTGTAAGGTTTCGGCAGCATTAGCTAATCAGTCAACTAAAGATCACCCGACTTTTTCATCGATATGCCACAGCTGGTGCTCACATGTGTAATGTCAACAGCTCTGAATTTAGAGGGGGATTCTTTTCCCGTTTGATTTTTGTTCTGGGAAAACAGCTGGCTCTGCGTGACTTTGTGATTTCCCACACTTGTTGCGCCATTTTCCCGATTTCTGGACGGGCAGCCCCCTATTCTCAATTCGACAAACTTGACTTGTAATTAGACTTGAGGCAGTGCCATAAATCTTGTGCGTTTGTCGCTGATGCAACTGGATGGATTTATGGCCACTTTGTTTATTTATCTCCAAGTGGGTGTGGCTTTCGCTGAAAGAGTTCTGCGCCCCCTCATCGCCTTCATCTGGAAACTTTTGCACGAAATTATGTTAAACAATATTTAAACGAGCTTTTTGCTAGCTGTGGCACACAGAACAGAGTCATAAATCTTTTATACCTTTTTCTGCTCTTCTGCATATCGGGCCACATTGATTTATATGCAAAGACTTAATAAAAATAGAGCAATGGCCAGACGGCAGAAAAACTAGACGCCAGTCCAGGCTCCATGGTCCAAGGTCCAAGGCGAATACCTTTCCATGGGTCGTCCTTTGTCCGGCTAACAAAACAAAGGCACTCGACAGTGGGCGATGTGGATGTGGGTGGAAAAAGTTATGATTATCATAATTTTTGTTACGTGAGTTTTCATGTGGAAAAGATGAAACATCATCGTCTCCGTCGCAGTTTTCGTCCCCTCTGTGTTTTCCTCCCTTTTCCTCCTTCGGGGTGGAAGTCGTCATCGCTGTAATCATGGCACGCATTTACTCCTGTTTTTACCTCTGCTTTTTGGCGCCCGCCAGGCCGGCGCCACTTTCAGCTCCAGACCTTCAGACCTTCAGACCTTCAGACCTCCAGACCTCCAGATTTCCCCCTCCTGTGATAGCTTTTCAATGGCTTCTCGTGGCTTCAGACTTCCAGACACATTTTCTCCGTGTTGTGTTTTGTGCCTTTCGCATGCGTTTTCGGTGGTTTTCGCAGGAAACAAGGGGCTCGCACTTCCTGGCCAGACTACGAATCAGAGATGGTAGTAAGACATCATGCATTCTAATGAGAATTTTAATTGCAGCCCATTGACCACTTGAAGAGTGCTGTCAGCTTTCGTTCCGGAGCGAAGTTCGCCTGGGCACGTGGCACGGATGCGCTTCATGCTCGACTGGCCTGAGAAATATCTTGCAGGCCGTAACTGGTTTCACTCGCCTAACTCGTCACCCAATGACAAATTTCCAAAAATTAGCGATGCCCTGCCTCAGATACATTTCACATTACGGACGGACAATTGAATTTCGGGGGTTGAAGTTGCTGCTCATCTGTAAGCGAATTAATTGTTGTTTTGATTGCGCTGGGAAAGTTTCTCTTTTTTTTTTTTTTTTTGGGTAAATGAATTGTGCACGTTTATTGCATGGATCGGTGAAAATTCGTTACGAAACTTATGAGATACTAAGCTAGCAGACTAAGACTGCTCCAGTTCCACTTCGACGGAAACCGGCGGCAGATCTTCCTTGAACTCGGGCGTGTAGATCTTTCCGGAGGCCAGTACAAACTGCTCCTGGCAGTCCACAATGAAGTAGGCAAACGGACGATTCACCTCGAAGCGTTCCACGCCCGGTAGTTCGGGCTCTGGCTCTGGCACAGGCAGTACAGTGGACTCCGCGTTGGGTGAACGAGCCTGCGTGGTGGCGGCTGACAGAGAATTGGCACTGCTGCCTCCCTCGTCCACTCGCACATTCACAAACTGCACTATTTCATCTACATGAACGTCGGCGTCCTCGGAGAGTAAGCCCAACTGAGCTTCGGTCCTCGAGAAGATCTTCTTCAGACCCATCTGCTTGAGCATCGCTTCGGAGCGAGAGGTTTCCTCCACTTGGAACTTGGGTAGAGACACATGCATGTCCTTCATTTGGAACTGCTTGTGGGCCAGTAGGAAATCACTGGTCTGCAGCTGGGAGATCACATCACTCAGTCCCTCCGTTTCGTCGGGCAGAATGATGCACAGAGTGTAGCGAGATGTCTCATAGGGCAAGCTCAGAACCCGAGCCTTGAGCTGGGGAAGATCTGCAACCCTGAATTTGCCGCGGGCGTGCATCATTGGTGCCTTCATCGCATCCTCGTTGGTCATGAAGAAGAACTCGTCGCTGCCATCGCGCAGTTGGTAGAAGGGATTCGCCCAGCTGCCGCGGTAGTAGAGTCCGTTGAAGAGCAGCATCTTGGACTTGGATCCCGCCGAACGACCCGTAATGGAGTTGGCACTCAACGCGGAGGCGATGTCGTCCTGCCGGAACAAACTACGAGCGCCATAAATCTAAATTGAGAAATTTGAAATATATTATATATTTTTATATTTTTATTACAGCTATATTGTTCAAATTTAAATTGGTTTTTGACTAAGCACTTAATTCTTTAAAAAATTTACCCTGCTTTAGTTAACCTCTTAAATACTTGTATAGTGTTTCTTGCCTATTCTAAGACTAATTCAGGTAAAAATTTTTGTTATATCAACTCACCCGACTAACGGCTGCCAGGTGGGACTCCAGAGCGAGCATCACTTCATCGGCGCCATCCTTGGCCACCGCCTTCACGGCACTCTCCAGCTTCTGGAGGGGCAGGCGCACCTTCTCGGGTTCACCGGCGGTCACTGCGGGTGCTGCCATGATCTTGTCCAGCTTCTCCTCCTCCTGCACCGTCTCGTTCTCCTCCAGGTTCTTGATCTGGCTCTCCTCCTGGTCGCTGCGCTTAATCTGCTGCTTCTCGGCTGGATTTTCCTCGGCTGCCATGTCTGGTTTTTCCTGTTTTTCCACAGTCACAGTGGTGGCCTCAGGCTGAGATTCCGAATCCGATTCTGCTGTGGTGGTGGCCTGAGGCTGCTGTTCTTTTTGGAGTTGGTCGGCCTCAGCCTGGGCAACTGGTTTTTCCACATACTGTTTGTCATCTATGTCGCGATCGAACTTGGAGGCCTCTTTGTCGATGATTTCCTGGCCATAGCCATCAGCTGGAATGGCAGGGATATCCTCATCGTCCAGGTTAATCCTCTTGAGGGTCTCGAATCCAATGACATCCTTGCTGTTACTTTGTTCGGTGCTGCCCTCGGTTGAATCCGCATTGTCCTTTTCCTCTGACAATTGCAACGAGGTGTTGGGCTCATTCCAATCGTATTCCTGCCGACTGATATCCTTGACATCCACATAGTAGTGTTTCTCGATCAAATCCTTGAACTCCTCCCGGGCACTAGAGTTCCGGTAGATGTACAACCAAGTTTGGAAGGAGGGCAAAGCCACAGCAGCATCCCTATTCTGATAGTTGCCCAGGATTCTCTTGTAGGCATCCCTCAGCTGAGTCCGATCCTTGGGGTAGCCAAAGACCTGCTGGAATTCCGCGTAGGTATCACCCTCAGAAGCCTCCGCCAAGACAGCCAAAATGGAAGCCACTCCCAGTGGTGAGTGCACCTGGTTGGCATCGATGTCCTTGTTGAACTTCAGCAGCTGCAGGGCAATCAGCTGGGAAACCTTGCCGGCAAAGGATCCCTGACTCTCGTCCTCCAACTGCGTGGGCAAACCATGGCCAAAGGTGGCCAGTATGGTGACGAAAATCGCGCAGTGAACCGCTTTCATGGTGACGACGAGCGCGAATGAAGCCCAAGAAAGTTGGCCAAAGACTTTTTATGAAAGCCAGGCCCCGAGAACCAAGCGAGAACGAAGCTCCAAACTGGTTGGGAAAAACTTGGCGATCTCAGGGGCTTCGGTAGAGAGGCTTCACGATATATATATATATATATATATATTTGATTAAGCCGCGATCGATCCGTCGGACAAAGAAAGCCAACGAAAGTGGAAGTGGCGTGGGCCGCTCTCGAGGGCCCCAAACAAATGGGTCACGCCAACAATCAATATGTTAATGCTCTACAACAACTACGAGAAACCAGCGCAAACAAAAGTTCAAAGTCATTGAAATGTTGGAGAGCGACAAACTACGTGATTGACATTTGATTTTCTGGCCGGTTAATTGCATTTTCTTGTACTTATCATAGTGCCGCCATAGTGTGGCAATCGTTCCCCCAAAATCCAGCACAAACAATTTGGAAATGGGATAGAGATTTCCTCACAGCCTCATCGAGCTTTATGAATTTAACAATTTTGGGATCTACCTGACCACGCTTAACCCAGTTTTACTGGCCAATCGAGTGGTGAGACACACGAGAACAAATCATATCCCAGCCATCAAAAAGCTGGCCAAAACAGTTTCAACACACTTCGAGGCCACTGAACTTGGCCATCGCAGTTGTTGTTGCTGCCTCTGCTGCTGATTACCAAATACGATCGCCGGGCGAAAGCGGCTAAAATCGAGAATATGGTAAGAAGCAAGTACCGAACACAGAGAAAAATTGATAGAAACTAGAAAAGTGACAAATGTTAAACATTTAATCCAACTTTATAAATAGCAATCAACCGGAATATGGTAGGAAGCTAAGACTGAAGACTTTTAAAAACATATCTTTAATTATTCATAGAATTTATTTAGCAAAGTTATAGAGTAAAGCGTGGCTATTTTGATTATTTTATAGTGCATAAGCACTGTATTTTTATTTTCTATGCAACTTAATAATTCGCTGAAATTTCTTATAGAATACATTATATTAGTTTTCTCAAAGTGCATCTGCTAGTACCAGGTGTGAGGCCAATACTTGCTAATAAAACGAGCTATATTAAAGCACGTTTAACAAACACAGATTCTTTTTGGAGGCTTGTAAACGTGTTTTTCCGTTTTAGAACGAGTCAGACAAAAAGTTGCACAATTTCATAAGACAGAGAGGTGGATTTTCAAAGGGGGTGTGGGGATAAAGTGAGTTGCCAGTGCAGCGAACTTTCCAGAGACCCACAAAGAACCAGTAAAGTAAAAGATACTGAACGACTTATGTAATTTATTCGACAAGTTCCGCATTTATTCTCGATACTCTCCGAATGAGAAAAGGTTACTGAACTGTCTGATTAATCAGAGGTGGTAAAAATCCAGTTTAATTAGCACGAAGTGGAATTGGTTCCATATCGATATAACTTATTTGGGCCACTTTGTGAAGTTTGATAAAAGTTATTTTTAAATGTCATTAATCTTTTGGTTTTTAAGTATATTCTCTTGTTCTTAGTTTCTTATGACGGTACAGGCTTTATAGTATGCGTTTGGAGTCTTATAATTTTAATAAAACATATAAATACTTTATTCGTTAAACAACTGATTTTTTTTAGATAAATTATATATACAATTTTGTATTTTAAATCCTTAATTTTAAGAATTATTATTATAATAATTTTTTTAGGAGAATAAACTATTGCGTGAGTAATACTTTTCTAGAGCATTTCCGTTTCGACTAACAACTGAAATCCTCAGAACTTTTTCGGTGTTTGTCACCTTGGGCCTGGCGTTATATTTTGAAACAAATACGAGTATTTTGTATTTTTGTTCAGCTTTTTGTCCATAAATTTCAATGCCCAAAACCATAAATTAGTGCCTCTCCAAGTGGTGAGTGGTTGAGGCTTCCGTTTCGACTTCACACGCGCACCAAGCACCCCAAAAGGGTCGAAAGCCGGGTTAGGTGAATTAGAAGTTATTATGGCAAAACGGCAAACTAGTAAATGTCGCATAAATTAGAAGAGGAATCTGGCAGGACACCTTCCCCGGATTTCTTCCAGCCGAAAACGTTGTAAGACGAGGTTCAAACAACACCGCGGGGAGACATTAAGAACCAAAATAAGAAGATTCCTAGCAGTGGACAATAGTTTGTGGGATGATAATAGTTGGGACTCGGGTCTCCGGCATTCGAATTACTCTTTATAGACGGCGTGACTAATTGTTTGATTTATGCAAATGTACTGAAAAACTTGCTTCTCAACTTTTAGTAATTAGTGGAAGCTCCCTTTAAAAAAGTTTTCCGAGACCAGGCTGCTTTAAGAGATGAGGAATCCTTTTCCGATTCCCTCTATTTGTCAAGAGGTGAGCTGTCATCTGTCAGCTGTCATGGAGCACGCAATACATCATAAGTCAAAAGGTGAGCCTCATGGCTCAATTGCTTTTGCCCCGGGCCGCAGCAACTTGCAAAATAATTAAACTTCTGTTTATTCTCTTTGGCTCTGCTCTGCCCTCGCAGAACTTCTTAATTATGTTTGATAAACTAACACAGGCCTTCTCTGGATCTCATTCCCCCCTTATTCTCGCACATGTCACGTTGACATTTAGCACTCGACAGGACTCGAGGTGATGGATCTTCCCCTGCTCCTTCAGCGGCCATGTGTGCGACATAATTACGGAACAAAAGACACAGGGGAGCGGAGCTAGGAAAGGTAAGGCACACTGAAAATAAATTGCATAGATTTTAATAAAATATATAATATTTTCAATGTAGAAATACATTTATATAGTTTTAACGAGACTTTCAATCACTGGTAATCTCACTTGTATTATTATGATAGTTTTCAATATTACTAAACAGAGTTCAAAAATAATTATATATATATTTAAATTTACGAAAGATGAAGTTGATATTGTTCCTTAATCATATTGACGGAAATTAAACTCCTGGATGGCTTAAAAATATTTGTTTAAGTCTCTAGAAGCTTGAGCTCATATCATATTTGGATTAATGGTTAATAAATTTGGATTAGATAAATTCAATATAGTAAATAAATATTTTACAATTTAAAATTTGGCTACAAACTTCAGACCCACAAGTTCAGCCTCTTCGTTTTTCAAACCACATTTCCTTGATTTTCTTTCAGTTTTTCAAGTATGTTATAAAGAGAAGGTTGTCTAAAGCAGTTGGCGGAATTCATGTGCTTCATTTGCTCCACTTAATTCGGCAAACTCCGCTGGCGAGGAACTTTTCGTTCCCTCAATTTAGTCACGTTTTAAACTGAAGAATTAAAACCTTCTCTCGAAGGGAGCTGAGAATGACAAAGGGGGAGTCACCTCTAACAAGTTGTTTGCTCGGAAGGAGCAAATCCTGGTGCGTCCTCGTCGTGGGCTCAAAAACTTGCTGCCAACGTGGCGGCAATCCCACTCGTAATTGATTTATGACATCAAAGACATATTTTTCGCAATGTTGCGTGGCCTACGTGCGTGACAGTTGAGTGGCTGGAGGTCCTGGTTTCGCATTTCGGTCTGGTCCTGATTTTGGTCCTGCTCCTGGTGGTCTGGCCATCTTGTTGATAATTTTGACTTATGGCTGGTGCGGCTGTTGGTCCAGGATTTGTCGCATAACTCTGTCAGTCAAAAGTCGGCCCAAAAACAGAAGCCCAAGATCTAGCCCATCTGTTTCTGTATCTCTTTGTGCCGCTGTATTTGTATCTGTATCTGTATCTGTATGTCTGCATTTGAACTGGCAATCGGTGGCAAAGTTTTTCTATTAGGCGCAATTATTTCAAGGTATTATTGCTTTTAATTAATTCAATTAAACGCTTCATAAATTTTTACTTTTTGATTTCGTTGCCTGCGGCTGCCTTGGCTGAGTTTTCCTTTAATGGAAAAACTTTGCCCACAGATTTCCCAGCATCCGAAAAGGGTTTAATTAACGGTTGGCTGGGGGTTCGTTGGGTGGCCGGGAATTCGCTACTTTGGCAAAGATTTCGGATGTTTATTAAGGGATTCTCGTGGCTCGTCGTAAAATTTGATTTCGCAACTGAAGAACGCAAGTTATTGAATGCCGAGTGGTTGCCTTTATTTGCATTTTTGTGTGCATGGCTGCAAATTCCGCAGAGGCTATTAGCAGCAGCAAATCTAATGGAATTACATTCCCTAAGAAAAGAAAACAAAAGCTCGATCTTCAATTAAAAGGCCATCAGCTGTCGACACAGCTGCTGCCCAGGGGTTGGCTCACCTAAAACGTTATTGATATGTAAGAAGCATGCTCACACCTTCCCACCCCAAAAAAAAACGGAGAAAAACTCCTCACTTGTGATGACTTTCATCATTATCAACACACTCACAGGCAGACAGACTGCAGGGAAACTTTTCCTGTAGTCCTGTCTCCGCTTTTCCCGGTTAGCCCCTGGGGGCCAAATAATCGAACTAGCGTCGAACAACAATTTGTTTTAAATGCCAAAAGTGAGGGCTGGACAATCGAACACCCCGAACCCCTTAATAATTTATGAAGACCACTCTCCACATGTGGGTCGTCGGTATGCTGGAAAAGTTTTCTATCACTCCGCTCTAATAGAGATTAAATGCATGTCGAAAAGGCAATTAGTTGGAGCAACCCTCCGTGGAGGAAGTGCCCACACCCACACACACACCCACACCCCCGAAAGCACCAAATTGAAGTCCAACTTTCGACCTTTGGTCGCTCATTGAATCAAAGTGTTGCTCAATTTTTCTCAAGGCCTAGGTGTTGTTGTGGATTTCTGGGCAGGATGCAGGGGTTGGTAGCTGCCGGAAGCAATTTAGCCGAACCCTTCTCAAAGGGTTTCCTGCGAAACTCAGACGCTGCGTCATTGCTAATTAAACTCGCGCTGTCGCCGCTAATGAGCAATGAAAACAACGTGTTGTCCGAAAACTCTTGAGAAAAACTCAACAAAAAAAAATGGAAAATGCTCTAAACTCCATCTGCAGGGGCGGGAATGGGCTGATAAGGGCCCTCGTGGAATCGTCAGGTTGAATCAGCCATCAAAATAATGAAGGAACGGATTTCTCATTACTTTTAAATATTTTTGTTCAGCAATTTTTCGGGCTTTAAGCCATTTAAAAGGATTAGTTCGCTCATGATTTTTTCAGAGGATTCGGCTTAAGGGTTGAGTTCTATCGCGTTTCCACCTTTTTTCAGCTAGTTATAAGCCCAGATTTTTTCTTCATTTAGTAAAAGTACGTGAAAAGAAATTTTTTAATTCAATTTTCTGGCTGCTGGGGGAGATAAGCTGAACCGAAGGGTTATAATTAAGAGTGACAGTGGGTAAGAAGGCCAGGAAAAAGATTTATCCATCGTTATTGTCTTCAATGCAATCCATTGTTTTCCCAATAAATTCGCACACATTACTATTGCCATTTTTATGGGCCAAGAAAGTCAAATGTAATGGGCAAAAATAAAATATTCGACTGCGAAACACTCTGCAGGAGAGATTGCTACTGCGAACATTCACCTGACGACAGGCGAATGCTACCCCAAAAATCCGAAAGTGTATGGTCGATGTAATTCATATTGCGTAGCACTTTGCCATAAAAATTACAATTGACTTTGAACTCAGGCGAGCAAGCAGCAGGACATTTCCACATTTCCACATTTTAACATTTTGTCAGCCAGCCAACAGGGCAGCGATACATGGAAACTAACTCAGAACTGAGACTCCGATCCAATCCCCGATATTTCGCCACTTCCTACTGCAGTTGCTGGCCTGCTTCCTTTTATGACACCAAGGTATTCCAAGGGGATACACTGGAAAAATCAGATCTAAGTCTTAATTCAGATAATAGAAAACAAAATAATTACATTAATATATTCGGTGGCTTTGAAAAAAATAAGCAAGAAATTCGCTATTCAAAATTCAGCATCAGAAATATATCTTAGTTGTACTAGCTTTCTTTTGTAAAAGTAGTTTAAATTAATTTAACTATTTACAATTTTTTAGCTTACTATTTTTTTTTTAATTTTCCAGTTACGCATATAAAAATTACCTTAATAGTCGAATGCTTTTAACACTTATTTTTTCAATAAACTACACCCTACAGGGCATACATTTTGTATGGAGTCCAAGACTTTCATTCAAGAGATTTTCTTTCAGTGTCTGACTTCAATGCAGCTCCGGTTCCAAGGTGGCAGTGTCGTCCTGGCAAAAATGTAATGGTGTTATGGTGGAATTATGCGACGCCGCCGTTGCCCCTGGTGTGTTTATGGCCCCCCTGTTGCGGGGCAAAGTGCAAGGGGGACGGCCAGATGATGAGCAGCGGCATCCCGTCCCTTTCTGGCGACAAACGCACTTTGCCGACACCCATTTCCCGCCCCTTTCGCCCTGCGAAAATTATAAATTATATACTTGTAAGTGGAGGCCTTCTCGTCCGCGCCCAAGGAAAACTCCTTGGTTGTCGAGAGTTTTCTTTTTCCGTGCAGTTGAACACGAGATGCATGACAAATGGCGGGCAGAAAGCTGGAAAAGCCAATCGGACGGGGGGAAAAAACCCTTTAAAGTTTTCCATCCATCGGCATCGCCACCGCATCAGTTCATTAGTCGAACACAAAGATATACATAATTCCTACGGATACGGATCGCCGTGCCAGATTAATTGGCTCGCTGAGCTTGCCGAGTAAATATTTAATTAATCGCCGATTTGTGCACTGAGCTCTCTATAACTCTTCGTTTCCATTTCTCCCAAAAACAGAACGCCTTGTGACTAATCGAAGCCATCAATTATGTTGATAGATTGACCCACGAACAGCAGTGGAAATAGTTATAGTCCTTGGGAAAAGACCCTCCATTTAGTGGCCTCAGTTTGTCACTGCAGCTTACCGCTGCTTAAGGTACTTGTAATTGAATGCCAAGCGGTGAACGAACTGTCCCACGGAAAATCTATAGAAAATAACAGGCGAAGAGGACACTCCAGAGGAGTTCGTTTATTCATAAGCTGGCTCATGCAAAATTGCAAGTGGCTGTTGACAAAAGTTTCAAGTAGCCACCGCAACTGAGTACAAAAAAAACCGGGGAACAAAAAAGGTCTGGGACTATATGACTGGACAGACGTGTGTCTGATCTGAATGCTAGATAAAATTATTACCCTTTTTATTCTCGCCGCTGCTCGCTGGGATTTGTCCGAACTCGAATCCGTGTCGGTCTTCTTTTCCAGCAGCTGAAGATGGTTGGGGAGATGAAGTTGGAGATGGAGCTGTAGACCGTGTTCAGATCCAAATCCAAAAACCAAGTCCGAGTCGCCGTCGCCTGTTTATTTCCTGTTGGACACTTTCCGTTTGTCGTTTGTTGTATAAAAAGTCGCCGCTGTTGCTCCACCTCTTTACTTTTCTCATTTCTCTGAGTTTTTGATACCCTTTTTTCGGTGTTTATTGGGGTATATTTTATTTACAAAAATGAATAAATAAATTGCACAGAAATCTTAAGTTAGTTATGTTAAAAAGCTTTTGAGAGTATTTATTTATTTATTTACAAAAACAATTAAAACTTATTATAGTGAGTTGAAGTTGTTGCGAAGGCTCTTGGGAGTATCACAATCTGCATTTACTTCTAAAAACTTGTAATACAGCTTAAACACATTTAAAAACATAGTTTTTACTTACAATATCTCCTGTTAAGTTAGGTAGTAGAAATACAGTATGCTTTTTATTTTAGCTTACCAAATACACGAAACAAGTTGGTACCAATAAACAGACGTTATTAAAATTTGTAGATTAATTCCCAACTAAATAAAAACCTTTCAGCATATGATCCCATACATTTATCTTTACTTTTTGGGGTCTAAGGAAACACTAGGTACTTATATAGTCGCTTGTCTGCAAATTACCTCACAAGCTTGATTTTTTTCCGCTTGTTTTTTATAGCTCACACAATAAGCATCATCAGCAACAGCAACAACAACAGCGACTGCAGGAGCACCACTCGACGTCATCAGCAGCACATTGTGCCCGGGCAAGCCGTACCGAAATAGTCTCCAAGTCCGAACCAAAATCCGGAGTCTCCGGGCCAAGGAGACGATGGCCGCATGCCGATAATGTGCGGCCATAAGGTAATGAAAATTTTATCTGATTCTGGCAATAGTTGCACCCTTTCTGCTCCGGCCTTTGATTTGATTTCGGATCGAACAGGGTGGAGGTGGGATTAAGGGGAATGGGATGGATTTCCCCGAGCGAGAGCAAATGATACAATACTTTGTGGTCAGCATGTGTGCCCAAAAGGTACGAGTATTGGTCGCATTTGATTGAAATTTGAATTGCCACCCCTCCCCCTCAGTCACACAAAAGGATTCACATTCGAGGGGGAGTGTGCATACTTTTAGGGGCAATCGTTGAGTACGTGCTGCGGCGACAATAACAGAAACGTATCCGCAAACCGAAAATCCGAGATCCGTACGAACGACAATAAGACCGAGCACTATTTCATTTTAGATTTTAATCAATTCCGTTTGATGTGACACGTTTGTGGGCCGCTTTGCAGTGCCCATCCCCAAAAACTTCCCATAAAGGACATGCAACATATGCAGGCAATCCACGACACTTGCCGCCTAATGAAGGTACAATCAATTCACTTTCAAACCAATCAAATCCAGAATGGCTTCATTATATCCATTATTGTTTATAATACGCTTTTGATTATATATATTTCACAAAAGGATAGACAATACAAAGGGAAATTGCTATTCTATAAAGTTCGAGACTGTAGACAACTGATTGCAATTATATGTATTATATTATGTCGAAAAAAACTTGATTAAATTTAAAATTGATATGACTTTTTATGGCATTATTATAAATCTAAACAGTCAATCAATTGTGTAGACTCCAAAAGTTTGCAACACGAAATCGCTATATAAATTATTGCACTACTTGAAAATTCTTATAGTATTTGAATGAATTCTATTGAAATAGGTTGAATAAAATACTTCAAAGGTTACCTTTAAATATTCAATCAATTGTTTTTAAGCTTCAAGGGTTTTACAAATATAATTACGGGTTCATAGATCACAGGGAATTATTTAGAGCCCAGCTGAGTTTGCTTTTTATTCTTGGCAGTGAAAAAAACAAATGTCACCCAATAACCAAGCAATTATCTGCAACATCATCCCCTTGAACCCCAAATAGATCCCTTACAAAAGCCCATAAATAACAACTAAACAAGCCAATTGAGTAGAAATCGACTCGTTTTCCACCGCCCCCCCCAAAAAAAGGAGCCACAATAAATTCCGGACACACACCTGCAACTTCCTAAGGACAAACGCTGCAATTATCGAAGCAGAAGTCCAGCTCGACAAAAGCAACAAATCCAATAAACTTCACAATCGAACAGCACATAAATATTAAACGATGATTGAGCTGCAACCCACACACAAATACACACACACACACATTTCAGATAGAGCGAAAAGCTTAGGGAAAAATTACAATTTATTGGACATTTCCGGTTAGTGACAAAAGTGGACAGTGCAAGATTTATGCCCTCGACGATTTGCTGGCCCCGGGATTTATTGAGGCAAGTTACCCCCAGTTAATACCTGATCACTTAAGGTTAAGTGGACACAAGCGACCGGGCTTAAAGCCACTTTAAGGACTCTTTCTCTGGGGGAAAACGGTTCGAAAGGATGTGGCCAACTCGATTATTATGCAGGCACCTCAATTGCATTTTGCAGTTACTCAAATTTGCATATCATTCCACTCCGAAAACTAAACTAAAACTAAATAAATGCCAAAACAAACCGAAAACTTTCCCTGGGGCCGCATAGCTAACTTTATTATGAGATCAGGGGGTCTAAGGGGCTGAGGATGGGTGGATAATACGTAACGTATCTGTGGCTCTGCTGGCCATCGCTCAGAAAAAGTAAAGCGCTCTGATTCCGGATTCTATGCTGCCGACATGTGTCACTCTGCA
This sequence comes from Drosophila elegans, assembly GCF_018152505.1. Taxonomy (NCBI): domain Eukaryota; kingdom Metazoa; phylum Arthropoda; class Insecta; order Diptera; family Drosophilidae; genus Drosophila; species Drosophila elegans. The sequence goes on from NW_024545863.1 coordinate 1,528,233, forward strand.
GTCCAGCAGGCATAAAGATTTGCGGGCCTCCAGTTCTCCATTTTCATTTTCTCCAGTTCCATATTACCCCCCTGTTTTGGGAGTATGCGAAATTTGCATTTTCTAAAAACTCTTTGGCGAGTGTGAGGTGTAGTTGGTGGCAAAATCTGAACGTTTACATAGGGAGAAAAATATATATCAATATTTGTTATTGTTAGACTTTTCTACCCTAAGCCACATTCCAAAACGGAGAGTTGTTAAGAAGCTTTTCAATTGCTTACATAATTGTATTCATAACATTTCCCGATCATAATTTTTCAATAAATCCCTAAAAGTTGTTATCTTATTGCTCATAGAAATAATGAGGTATTTTTCTCCCTGTGCAGAGTTACTGTCCAGGACAGTCCAGCAGAAAGCTTAGAAAGCCCACAGTCCGGAGCAGAAAAGAGCCTTCCAGGATGGGCCCTGGTCTTCCATCATCGTCGCAGTCGCACTAATTCCTCAGCAGCAATTTATCAACAATAAACAGTTGCAGACATTTTGCTTAGTTTCAGAGTGTGGGTGTCTGTGGGTGTGTGTGGGTGTGTGTGACGTGTCCTGTCCCAAACAGGGATGCATGAGAAAGTTTGACTCTCGAGTGCTGCGGGCAGGCTTAAAGTGCCCGATGATTTAAAGGCCTCAGACAAAAAGAAAACTGGGGAGTGTTTCCTTCTCCTTATTGAAATTCCTCGATTGATATCCGCGAATTTCTTTGTCACTTTTAACTGACTGCGTGTTTAGCTAATTCCGCCAATTGGCCAAATAATTTGCACATTGTTCGGAGGCCTCACACACGTAAAGTGGCAGTAATCCAATAAGCGGCAGCAACAATTTTCGCGCATGCATTTGCCATTTAATTCCATTTACGCCTCATTTGCTGGCTGTCAACGGGAGTTGTTTCGTGAATGTAATATATGTACTTGAAAAAAACCAAGAACAAATACTCGAAATGGAAAACAAAATTTAATTTTTACAATTTATTTTTTATTTTATTTTCCGTTTTTTTAAAAAACTCCATTTAAATTTATTTAAATTTATTTTTTGGATAACTTGATAATGAACATTGTTAGGTGTTCATTTTAAATTGAATTTTTTGTTTATGGCTAATTTTTCGCTCAGTGTAAATATATAGGGAATGGCCTGCCAGGCATCAATTCATAATAATCGAACCTGTTTTTTCCGCTCTCGATTGATTCGATTTGCAATTTCGGAGGTAGAGAAGTTGTCACGAGGGTGGCGAAATGTTAAGTGGGTGGATTGCCGGATGGCTAATGAAATTTCTAATCATTTCGTTAGCTTATGCTAATGAGCATGTGTTGTCCTCGATTCCAGGTTTAAGTAGCCATACCTCGACTCACGATGACAGTGCATCTTTGAGGTTTTAAAGGCGCCCGTCTGGCTTTTGAATCCGATTCAAAAAACACCTTGAGCGTTGGCGCCACTGGATCGCTTTTAATAAACTTGTCGCACAGTTAACTTTATTAAGATTAATGAGCATGTGCACTGGATCACGCCGATGGGGGGCATTGGAAAGTGTTCTGGAGTCTGGTCGACAAACGCCACAATAATAAAAACACATTTCACTAGCTTTAATGACGTCATTACGTGGCATTTACTTGCACCACCACCAAGCATCAACCATCAACCCCACTAAAATCCACCCACTATGTCTGCCCTTGTCTGATGCTACTGCAATGGCAAAGTCAAGACGTTAATGTGTCCAATAATTTAATTTTAAGTACCTTGCAAAAAGAAATACGGCCACATTTTTACAGACAATTTCCTTTAATGGCCAGACAAACTGCAAGCAAGTCGAACCTGTGGCAGGTCCTGTTTTGGCTCCTTGGCTCCTTGATTGTGCTGTCGAAGTGGAAGGACATCCCGGTCCGGAGGTAATTGCATGGAAAAAGTCAGAGCCGAAGTTGGCCTGCAGTCGAGCGACTGCCCTTTGTGTAATTGAAAATTTAATATTTATTTCGCAGTTAGTAAATCAAAGTTTCAACGCAGTGGATAACACACTGCCATTACATATTCATCATACGCCCCGTGGGCCACGCCGACAACTCATAAAAAAGCGAAAAAAATGAGAAAATAGTCATTCACATGTGGAGAGTGGCGATAAATCAAGTCAACCTTTGCATGAGTTTCGCTTTCTTTCTCCGCATTTCTCCATAGAACTCTCATGAGTCAGCGGAAAGTAATAAAGTTGAATCTGAAACACGGGGTATGGGTTCCAAAGGGCCATTATCCTCCAATGTAACATGCTCATACATGGATTAGTGTTCAATAAAGCCCGAGGTCCTGTGCTGCTATTTAAATATTATTTTTTAATAACCAACTGTTGCTGCTGCATACACTCTATTTTATTCCCAGTTTTAAGGTGTAAACAAGCTGGCAAAGGAGCAGACGAGTGGCAAATAAATAAAAAACATCAAGCAGGGTGGAATAATTCACCGAGCATTTTAGCTGCAAAATCATAAATAACAACATGTAAATAGCTTTTATCTAACAGCTCTCGTCACAGCGGAAGCGGCCAAAAAACCTCACGGAAAAGCGCTCGAAAAAGTGGCATAAAAGCCAAAAAAAAAAGAGGGCAGAGCCCAGGGGGCAGAAAGAGTTCGAGTTCGAGTCCGACACTTCAACTTGCTGCTGCTGCCGCTGCAGCTCGCATCAATTAAACCTAAATTGTTGCAGTTGTTAACACGCAACAAAATTGTCTGCTGCACTGCAGCTAAAAAACTCGGACAAAAAACGATGAAAACCAGCAACAAAAAAGGAAAAGTGTCAACAAAAAAAATCGAATCGAGTGAATTGCATGTAATGGGGATTATTAACTTAAAGATACCCTAGATGTAAGGATGTGAATATATAATTGATATCATTATCTATGAAATTATTAATGATAAGATAGGATTTTCATCAACTTTACTTTGTAATTGCATTTTCAATAGAATACTAATACCGAATGTATATCGTTATATTTGGTGTACATTTTTTAAAATCTGTAATGGAAAATAAAAAATTGTCTTCAAATATAGTCCTATATCTACCATTTGCCTTAACTGCAGGGTGCACTATAAAAAGGCTTCTGAAATTGGTAAAACGTCAAGTGTAAAATGGCATAGAACTGCATAAAGCCGCAACTGGAAAAGTGGAAAAAGTGGGAAAAGGGGAAAAACGAAAAAGCGGAATGGGACCCGTTGTTTGAGTGTACTTCTGCAATGGGATTTATTCTATGCTGTCTCTTTTTTCGCTGCAGGAGTGACCGAGTCCAGAGCAATTACGCCGCTTGAAATATTGACAATTACTTAAATTTATCTTTTCTAAACGCGCCGGATGCACCTTTTGCATGGCAGGGGAAAATGTCGGGGAAAACGTTTGTCAATCAAGCGGCAGACAGGAGGCTTCACGCGTGATATATTTGAAGTGGCCAGCACCACCAGGCTGCAGCACTCCAATGCAGCCCAGCCAAGCACCACCTAAGGCCCCATCCACCACCTGATGCACTCGACTGTGTAATTTTTGCATATTCCCAGCGCCAAAATTCATGGCGTGGGGCATTCCACGTGGCTGCTCTCACCTGCGGATCGCCACGAATGAATGAACGAGCAAATGGATGAATGAATGCCTGAATGCAGTATGTGTATACAGAGGTAAATAAAATTTAAAGTATGGAACATGTATTTTATGAAAAAATATTCATATAGTGAAAAGTTTTTTTTTTCAGAAAATAATTTCAAATGCCCTTTTTATTTCATAACATTATCGCAATTCTAACTTTTTTTATATTGAACTAACGAAGAGTAAGACTTTAGAATTTCTTTCAGTGCATTCTGGTTGTTCTCGGTGGTTGGGCGCCATTTCATTGCGGTGGCAACGGCGGCTGTGAAATGGCCTGGAAATGATTTAATGCGGAAAGTGCGGTCGGGCCAGAATTTAAAATTTATTCCCGCCCGCCAGGTGAGAGCGGCCAAAAAGGACCGGCCACTGAAAGGCGGAAAAGTGCAGAAATAAATCACGCATCTGCAGGAATTGAAACTATTTGAAATCCAAAGTGCGTTATTTCTGGACATGGCAACTAATTAACTTTAAAGTCGGTTCAGCTGAATTTCGCCTGACTATTTTTGGCTTTTTGCTGGCTTTTTGTTGTGTAATTAATCACTGTCTGCCCCGAGTGCAGCGTGCTAACAAATTAACACCAGAGGGGAAAGGGAGGGGAGGCCAGCAGGATGCAACAAGACACGGCAACATTGTAGTTGCTGCAAGCGGGTCTAGACTTCAAAACTCATTTGGCCAGGAAAATTGCAAATTGTAAATTGCAAACTTTTTCGCTTTTTTGGCATTTTTTGGCATTTTGAAAATGCATTTTTCATTTCATTTTCATTCGAGCCACGTGTGAGTTACAAAAAGTCATTTGACCGACCAGCTCATTAGGGGAATCGCACTGAAACGTACCGGTTTTGACAGTCTATCTCCAAAAACACCCAGTGAAATCCTATGGGAGCAGGCAGATAGCCAAAAGTTTCTCTGCTTTCCTCAGCAGCTGCCGTTTTCGGGGACTACCTAAAATAGACATCAGGTTTCTTTGCCGCTGGAATAGATACAACAAAGAAAATATGACTATAAAATGCAATGCGAAAAATTATTATGTTTCGGAAAGACAAATACATTTTTGTACAACTTACTCACTTTTTTCGGCTTCAGCTAAAAATTTACGATTCTTAATAATATATACTTGCAGTCTCCGCCTGTCTAGCCTCCGATCTTCACTAATCTGAAAACAATGTGCTGCGCTGATAGGTTCAAGGCCAATGTCGTTTTAAAGATTAGCTATTTATAACAGTCTTATCGGGGTACACAACATAATTTGGAATTTTTTTTCACTATGTAATATAGCTGAGTTCGATCATATTTATATTTAAATAAAAATATAAATAATTGTATAACAAACCATGACTTTTCGTGCAACTGCCGTTGTTCGGTTTATAAAGCTATATTTATAAAGCTATAAATACAGAATTAGTTTGACTTACAGAAAATTAGATTTAGGCTAGTTGCCCAGTTGTTCAATTCAATGATTTCGTTTTTTGGAAAGAAACTAAATAAATCATTATTTCACAGCTCTCCTGATAAGGTGTTTTTTGTGGTATACATCATCAAGCAAAACATGACTACCGCTTATCAACAAAATTTATTTTTAATAACACAACATTTTCGTTGGTTTATTTTTGGCGAACATTTTAAATACGCTCTTACTAAACTGGAAATTTTTAAAGATTTATATTTTATATGGAGATTCCAAGTTTTGAACATAAAAAACATAAACCATTGACCTTGTGGGTGTTGATATTCCCAAAAAGCTCGTTAAGATTATACTTTTCGTTTTATAAGACATAAAATATTTGTTTTCATAAGAAGACGAAAGACAGCAGTATGCAGCATATAGGGCATTATCTATTTAAGCAGTGTATAAGCTTTAACTTTCAGTACAGAACAGATCGAATTCCATGGTGGTCGTGCTTAGAGCAAAAATGAATGTGTTTGTTGCAGTGTTTCTGTGCGTTTTGATTGTCCGCGAAGCTCGTTTACAGTGTAAGTGCCAAGCGATTTTTAAGCCACACTGCAAACAAAAAAAAAAGCGAGAAAAAAATGTTTTTTTAATTTGATATACGTAATGTTTATTAAATTGTTAAAATATAACGTTGAATATTTAAATAAAATAGTTTATATTTCGACTTAATAATAAATGATTTCTAAGTGTAAATCTAAAATGTAAAATTGTCGAAGTACAGCGCTTCTTTGCAAATTGATTTGATTTCAATGAGTTCTAAATTTGTATATTTATTGTGTACGGTAAGGCTAAGATACGTTTTAAGAACTATATATTTTGTTAAATTCAATGTTAGGAGTCCAGGATTTTTAAGGACATGGTAGAAAAACAAATATTTAAGGCTCAAACTGCCTAACACATCACCGACATTTCATAACTTTTTTAACATTATATTTTAATCTCTCTTACAGATTCAGGATGCCGCAATCCCAACCAGCGTACTGGATTTTGTGTGGATATAGCCCTGTGTACGCCACTGAATTCCGGGCGGATGGGGACCCGTTCGCAGTGGCAATTCATTAAAGACTCCCGTTGTTATAGCCCGGACAATAGGCCCTACGTTTGCTGTACTGATGATATCGACTTTAATAGAAGACCTGTTGCTCGTCCAAATGGCGGAGTATATAATTCGCAGCCACAGCAAGATGGAGGAGTATCTATTTCGCTACCACAGCAAGATGGAGGAGTATCTGTTTCGCTACCACAGCAAGATACTTGTGGAGGTGATATCGTGAACCTCCACATTTTCGGGGGCAGGCAAACAGTTTTAGGTAAATTTCCCTGGATGGTTTTGCTGGAGTACCTTTACCCAGACGGAGAGGATCTGAAACCCAAGTGCGCGGGATCACTGATCAATAATCGCTACGTTTTAACAGCAGCTCACTGCTTGAAGCCAGTCACCGGTACACTGTAAGATATTGCTTTATAACTAAATTTTTGTTTATTGCTATCAATTGCATTGTTTCAGAGTCTCTGTGAGGTTGGGCGAGCATGACACTCGTACAGGCCAGGATTGCCAAGGAAGAATATGCGCACCAGGCGTTATAACAGTGCCCATTGAAGAGAAATTTTCTCACGAATCCTATTATGCCGGATCCAACAATTTTTTGCACGATATTGCCATAATCCGCTTGGCTCATGAGGTTGCCTATTCGCCCACAATTCGGCCAATATGCCTGCCCTCCACTGTAGGCGGTGTGACATTGCGACCGGGTCAGCAGCTGACCGTGGCAGGATGGGGTCGCACTGAGAATGGCTTCACAAGTCCCATTAAACTTGAGGCCCAGGTCGACTATTGGGCTTACGATAGGTGTCGTAGGAGATTCTTATCTGAGTACATCGCCTTGGCACCCAGTCAAATTTGCGCCGGAGGTCAAGGTTGGGACAGCTGCGACGGGGATTCGGGTGGACCACTGATGGCATACCGTCAAGGTACTTGGATCCTGCAGGGAATTGTTTCCTTTGGTAAAACTTATTGCGGACAATTAGGTTGGCCATCGGTTTACACGAACGTTACTGTATATGATGACTGGATCAAGGGAAAAATGAGGCCTTAAAAGGGTTAAATTTACTCGTGGGACTAAACTATATAGTAAATGATTATGAATTAAAATAAAATATTATAAAAGGTTGTTATATTTGTTAAACTGGGCTTAATCTACGCTGAGATTGAAGGTCGTGGCAGATTTCAAATTCTCCGGCTATATATCAATGTTTCTTTCCGCACACTTTTGGTGTGGTGCTGGCCATTGTCCATTGAAGAGCTAAACCACAGGTTAAATTTTCCCCTCTACCAGCTTTCCGCCCTAATCGTAATCCCAGGACCATGAGCCGCATCATCGTTTTCATTGTGTGGGCATTTTTATGAGCGTTTTCAATGGCTCAATGCGAAAAAAGCACAATAAAATCAATGAGGTGTGTCTGCGTCTGACTGCTGCACCTCAGTTCCGTCTCTGGTACCACATCCACAGCCACATCCGAATCCACGTCCAGGGGCTGGGCAAACAATCGGGTATCTGATGGATACACAGACACAACAGCTAAACAATCAAGCACAGGTTCAGGAGCTGAAAAGGGGATCTGGAGTTGGAGTTGGGGCTTGGAGCTTGGAGCTTGGAGATGGAGCCACCTACAGTGCAATCAACGACGGGGGCTGAGCCACGATGAACCACCCAATCCATAAAGGACAGCCTCCAATGATACCCTCTATTGAAGGAGGGGATTTGGTTTTTACAACGCAGAAACTATTTTATATACCAGACATTTATATTCTATAAATAAGAATACTGCACTAAGTGTCACAATAAATAAATTTATTTATTTATTTTCTTATTTTTTTTAAACTAAAACCATAGGCTGTAAAATCAACAACTTTATTAAAAAGTTCAATAACATTAAATATGGTAAAGTATATAAGTTTCCTTATATTAATATTTTTCCTATTCAACAAATTTATTTATTTGATCCAGGGCATCAAAGGCACCACCTTTCTATGAAGCTCTCTCACAGTTGTTACCTATTCATAGGTTATTATTATTATCCTTGCACACTCAGCCACACACACTTATGCCAACACACACCCACACAGACGCGGTCTAAGCTTGCGTAACACGTTATCCTCCTGCCCGCTTTGTTGAGCACTTTGCGAGCCGAACAAAGAATGTGCTTTATTGGCACTTTTTGCACAATTGCCGTGCCGACCCCTCTACTTTTATTTCCCTTTCCCCAGAAGCAGTAAATGAGCGTGGAAAAATCGGGAAAGGGAAAAGGATATAGGGGAGCCGCTCGATAGGCCAACAAGGTAGTCACACGAAGAGTTTCTACACAGAAAACTAAATATCACTAAAGTGGTGCCAATCTCTGAAAAATTGTATACAAATTCAATAACACTTATATTTTATATTTCCCTAACTAAGAACAAATTTATACTTTCTGCTATTTATTGTAACAAACTTTATGATTGACTCATAGGTTGGTAAAAATTAATAACTTCATAATTACTTGTTTAAATGTTTTCAATAATTAAATTAAGCTTTAAGCATTGCAAATACTATAACAATTTTTACAATATGACACTTATTTTATAATAATTTTTGTTCTGTGCACCTACAACTTCGCATCATCATTGTTTCCTTTGTTGGCAACAGCCGGTTTTGATGTGTGCCACGCCCCCGCTCAAACTTCTCCCACCGTCCACATTCTCAGGACCTAAAGGGGGAGGGGGTGGAGTACAATAAGGAGAACGGAGTATAGCGAAGCTGAGCAAAGGATAAACACATTCATGGTGTGCAATCGATTGGCATAATGCGAAGCATTTTATTAAGGTTATCAATCGACTATGAATATAGGTATATCCATGAGGTGGCAGAGGTGTCAGTGGTGTGTGTGTGTGTGGATGGTGTTTGTATTTGTGTGGAGCAAACAGCGACAGGATCTGCAGTGTCGACGACAAAAGGACGACCTTATCGCAAGTGACGCATAAAACGTTCCACGTATGCCGCCATGAATTATGCGGAAATTATTAGAGAGCATTTAAGCGGAATTATTAATGAGAGGGGATGGAAGGTACTTCTCCTCAGGGTAAAATATCATGTGCGTGACTTCTTACAGGGATATTGCTGTGATGGTATTATGTTCCTTCGGTGACTCACCCACCCACTTAGTTAGGTTTCTGATATTGTAAATTTAATGAAGCAGTTTACCTCATTACATTAAACTGAAGCATATGGAGGGCCTGATTTTGAACCACCCGATTCCCTCTTTTTGCCGTGGTCAATTCCTGGTGCTTATGTAGTTTACAATGCCGAAAATCGACCAGAAATGTTTGCTGTCCTTTTACACGGTAGATTTCAAAGTCGATGGGAGTATTAAATCATTAGAAATTAAACGATTTAGATAAATTTAAGATTATTTAATGTTTTTCCCAAGTAACGTTGTTTTGGTACCGTTTGAATGGGGTTTCTATTATTTAACTTATGCAATCTTAAATTCTAGACAATAGGTAGGTAATATCATAAACTAAAAACTCTGTTAACAAAGTGATTTTCAATTACAATTAAAGATAGTATAATTAATTCAATATAACGGGAATAAAACTTGTATTATCATGCAACTAGGATATACGATATTCGTTATTTAACCAAAAAACCACTCCCATTTGTTTTACCTTTGAGCGGCGAAAATCGAAAAACAAATTGCAGTTGGCCAACGCAATGAACAGCATCATGCAGTCAAGGGGGCGTGGTCAGAGGTGGGGGCGGTGCAGTGAAAAATACAATCAAATGCATTCGACCGGAAAAGCTGCTAGGAAAAATAAATACACATATATACGGTATGTGTGTATGAAAGCTTGGCAGCACACAATTGGATTAAAATTTACACGCTCCGACCAGGCGCAATTATCGCAGAAAATCGGTGGGAAAACGGGGTAACTTTGCGTGACTGCGTTAATGTGCTTAACAATAAAATGCAGCGCATTAATTGATAACGAAGAGCATTCGATTCGGGAACATGGACGGTTCAATCAATTAAAAAAGCTGGCAGGGTGGCCAACCTGAATTCGGTTAAGCATTTTGGCTAAGCAGGGGAACTTTAGAGCGGGGGACTTCCCCCAGACCATTTCATGAGTTCCATAAATTGCAGTCAGCCAGCGACACTTGCCGCGAATTAAAAACACTTTTGCATATCATTTTGGAACGCGGCCAAATCGTCGGCGAGACGCAAAAACCAGCGCAGAGAAATGCTCATTTAATTTGCCTTAATTTCGCTTTCGTTTTAGCCAAATGCACCAGCGTCATTATCAATCCCTCAGCCCTCAGTCTCATGGCAAACTCATTTCGCATTCGATCCATTAAAAAGCCATAAACTTGCGTTCCTTATATTGCAAAAACTCATGTGGAAAAGCAAAGGTCGCAGGTTCGCGGCAAACGGCAATTTATGACATCCATAAACCTGCTTTCTTTTGTGTATGCCCTTAGGTAAAAGAGATATTATTAAATTTATGCAAAGATTGTGGTATAAACAACAATTTCCTTTAAAGCCTGCTTGCAATTTTTGATTAGATTGTAAAAACAGCAGGAAGGCTTTCGTAAAATAAAGGTAAATTGATGTGGCATGGATATTTACGATAGGAACATGATGAAATTAGGAGGCGTCTGTTCTTGGGTAACAACATTTTTTGTCAAGATATTGCATTGCGTATATTCTGAGATAAATATACCATACATACTTCGATACAAAATCAATTCAATAAATTGTTTAAAATTCATAAATATTACCTACCTAAAGCTATTTAGCAATTTATTTCAAAAGCAATGATAACATGTTGGTAAAAAAATATTAAATTATAAGCTTTATGTATATAATAGACATTTTTCATTCATTAATGAATTATTTAAAAGAATGATAAGTGAAAATAAAATATTCAAACTATAATTTCTCAATGTGCCATTTTTTTAAGCCCATCTCGGAGCCCCAAAGTATGCAACGGATTATGTGGAACCGCCGCTTAGCGGTTGATTTGGGCAATTGAAAAGTGGCAGGGTGGCGATACGAAAACGGCTAATAGAGCACACTGCCAATTGATAATAATAAATTATAATCATGGCGACATAATGCGAACAAATCTAGCCACGAGCGAGAGTCGTAAAAACTGCTTAAACCGATCAAATTGGCCTCCGATGGCGATTTGTGCCAGCGCCTGGAATTTTATTTATTTATTCGCATGCAAACAAATTGATTCGCCCGCCGAAACTAAATCAAAGCCCAAGCAAACATAAAAGTCAGCACCCATTTTCCGGCCAAGATTCCGAAGGGAAATCCCACTTGCTGCACGCGATAAGTTGCAAAAAAAAAAAAAGAAAAAAAACGGAGTTTGTACATCGTAAACAACAACAAACAGGCAACCCTTCTGCGATTTTCCACAGGGCGGGCAAAAATTGCACGTAGTATTTCAGCATCAGGAAAGCGAGAGAAAAGCGAGAACTGTGCGCTCAGAACGGCTTATCCGGGGCAATGAAAATTTATACAAATTCGAAAAAAGTGACAACATTTTGCTTTTATTGGCCATTAAAACGACTTAGCGACTTGGCGGACTCCTCTGCTCCAGCTCCCTTTTCGCATCGCAAGGAGATCGCGTGTGATTTGTACCTTGTTCCGCCCTCACTCCTTTCTTTGCCCTTTTCCATCTCCATTATCCTTTCTCACTTTGCATATGGGAATCCTGAATGGGAGGCTGGAGGGTGGTATATGATGACCAGACATAAGCGCAGTTTACGATGCCAGAAATTGAAGAAATGGCTCTGTGAAATTGAAAACATCGCATGTGTTCGATTCTGATAAAGTTCAAAAATCCATTCCATTTTAAGTATAATCAATTGCGATTTAATGATTATTTGGTAAGAAAGATGAAATACATATTAACACAAATAATGAAATGTTAAAATTAAATACATTTTCAAAGAAGTGATTAAGTAATGTTAAATGCGTATTAATCCTAGTATTTAATTGGTTATTGTTGGTATTAACATTTTTAAAATAAGTACTGATTTCTTTTTCTTTTTTTTTAAAGTTATACATATTGTTTTAAATTTGGTGTCTTTAAACTTTTTCCACTTTCTTTCGAGCCTCCCCTACATTATCTAATATTGATGCCCACCTCCATCTGCTTGTTTAGAACAATTTCTCCTGGCACATTAAGCAATTTTCAACGTTTAAGACAATGACATCCAAGGTGTTTTTCACTAGCTTATGGCTGCGCTAAGCAGAAACAAATGAAGCAAGCTGCTGGGAAAATTGCTTATCGGCAGGAAAATGTTCCCGCAGCCGTCGAGCAAATTTATTGAGTGGAAAATGCTGCAGCAAAAGAAGCAGAAGCAGAAGCGGCGGAAAAACGGAGGCAGGCCAAAAGTGAAAGTGAAACTCAAACTGCGGCGTCAAATCCATTAACCTGATATTTACTTTTCCACACGCACACACACACTCTGCCACAGTGAAAGTGTTTTTCCCTTTCTGCCACCCAAGTCCCCCACAGATTTCCACCAGGCCTATTTCCTGTTGTTGTTTTTCTGGTTTGTTTTTGGGGCTGGAGTGGGTGAAACACGATATTTTTACGTTTAGTTTGCAAAATTGAATAACACGTAAATGTGTTTAGCACCGAGAGAGAAAAGTGAGGGCAAAAGGCAGTAAATTAAGTCCACGCACACGCACAGAAACGGAGATTGTAGTTGAGGTAAATTACTTACATAACATTAAAACGAGGCCAAGGAAAGGAGCCAGAAGGAAGGACCTCAGGGAAAAGGAGCCTATGAAACGCAGCTGTTGAGATCGTTGGCCATTTTTCCTGCTTTATTACGAGCATATAACCTTTTAAAGTATTCTCCAAATTTAAAGAATTTAAGAAGATATTTTTTTGCTCAAAAGTAGTTGAAGTGGTTTTTACAACCCTTTTTTGTATTTTTTTAAACATATTTTATTACATTTTCAGTAAAATTATTTCTTATTAGCTCCTTGAAATTATAAACCCTAAAAAGTGTACATCAATGATGACTTATAAAGTAAATGGAAAAATAATTCAGCTAGTTTACCCAGTGAACCGAAAAATGGAAAACGTTTCGTTTCGCTTTTGTATTTTCCTTGACCCAACATTAAAGTGCAAAAAGCCTTCCATTTGATAATTTATTATTTATATTTATTAACTTCTGGTACGTTTCCCGAAAAATGCTAAAATGTTTTGCCTGTTTAATTTGTAAAAAATCCTTAACCCTTTAAAGTTTGCCCAACGGATATGCCTCCCCCAAAACAAATCAAATTAGAACCCCGTTCAAATTTCGAGAAATGTACAAAATAGGACAGCTAGCTAAATGGCAGACCAAAAAAATTACCTTTGCCCAGAAATGTACCCCGTTTTTTCTCCTTTTTTTCGTGTATTTTGTTGGAGCGGGAAAAAGCAATTAGACGCACTTTTTGATGGACACGCGTTCAATCATTCGACCGGCTGTCAAGTAGATGGATGCAGCAACGTGCCGGGAATGGAGAAACCGAGCAGGGAAAAAAGGAGTAAAACTCATTACGGAAAAAGAGCGAAAAGGTGCGCGAAATGTGGCTATTTTTCAAGTATTACCCAGCGAAATAAGTCCATAAATAATGTTAAAGAATCGGGGAGGCGACTGTCGGGCATTAAAGTCGCAAAGGACGCACTTGTCTCTACACAAGGGTGGCTAATTGTATCAAATGGCTCATCAATAGTTCAAAGGCTTTGCCATTAACCAAAATCAGCAGCTGAGACAGGTCGAGTTGTACTTTTTATGGGCAAAAACTTTGCTCAAGTGCCTTCCGTTTGTCATAAAAAGTTGCCAGCTCTCCTGGCAGCATATGAATCACAGCAATTGGCAGCATTTAATAGCAAAACTTTTCCCATCGATGTGGCAACAAATGAGAAGATACTTTGTGTCATTCCATCTAGAAATAGTGCACTCTATATAAAAACCTGTGGTTGCTCCGACTGTCGCCTGGCGACTAAAAGCCCAGAGAACATTTTGGCATCGTCCGGCGAACAAGTCAAGAGAAATATAACAGTGACCAAACAGAATCTGTTAGTAAAACAGCATTTTCCCCTTACGATATTGGGCCAAAACAACGTAAGCCATTTTCTTTGCCCTCTTTTTGAGATGTTTTACTGAATCATCAACGAATTATTAAAAGAGCTTCGCTTTTAGACTGTCTATTAATGTTCATACATATGTTATGTTCCACTAAAATTCAGCTCCACTTTTTATAGTGTACTGCGTCATGAGTTATTGGCTCTAAATCATCTATTTATTTATGGGCTAGCCCATTTAATGTTGTTAACCTTTGGCTCGTTCGGTTTCAGTTTTCCATTCGATATTAGATATTTATGCGGGGCAAAAACAACATTAACATTCGCTCGGTAATTGTATGAATCATTTTCGCTCGGCGTAAACATTTTCCACACATTTATGAGGCGCAATGTGCAAAATATAATAATAATAATAATGTTTCGTTCGATATTAGCCACGAATGATAAATAACCGCATAAATGGCCCCGATACCCTCTGGTACATACATATATAGCATACGTTTTGGCCGGGGCCATTGTATTAATTTGTCATAAAATTATACAACCTCTACAGCCGCGGAGACGGCGGCTCATAAAAATGTTTTCGTTTTTTGCGCACCCAAAAAATATATAAAAGTGTTTATCAGTATGGGTTCAAGTACGTTTGCTTATTCCCGATCCTTGGAAGTAGATGAAATGCAACCTGATTGGAAATAAGCCGAAATATTGGGGACAAAACAAAATACCGAAAGCAGTCTTCACAGAATTTAACCAAAAACGTATGTTTTTTAGAATATAAATGTAGTTTTAATCAGCAATCAACGCACATTACAAAAAAAATAGATTGATATAATTATCAGCTGCATTTTTTTTTTAAACTTTTTCTTACAACTTAAAGAAACAATGGTTTAACAAAATCTACAAAAATCTTCAAACTATTCCGACTTACTTCAGAGATATGAACAATTGCATTTTTCCACAAATGTCTAAATTTATGTTCAAGCGCATGTTTTAGAGCTACAAAGTTGAAGCTAACCTATATTCCGCATGCGAAATGTAGTTCTAGCATTTGTCAGCAGCTAATTAAAAGAGAATTTCCAATGCATAACTTCCACGGCAGCGGATCTGCATGTGAAGCCATAAACCAGGGCTAATTTGGTTGCGGTTTGCCGTCGCTTTTCCCCATTTTCATCTCTTTTTATGGCTAGAACACAACAAAGTTGTCTTAGAGGAGGAGAAACCGGGGGGGTTGCATTAGAGATGCGGAATCGTAAAGTCAGATGACATTAATCCGCGCATAAAACTCTGCCAGCAATAAGATTCATTGGCCAACAATGTTGTGTCCCATTACCTTGATTCACTCATTCGCCTGTCAGCCAACATGTCAAATTAAAATCAGACGATTTGTCAAGTATCAAATATTATTCAATTATTATGGAAGAGAGTGGAAAAAAAGACAACAAAATGTAAACCAGGGACAATGGCATGCAAATAACTTTGCCATGACAAACGCTCGCTGGGGAGCAATTTCTCTTGTTGTGTCCCCAAAACTCAAAATACACCTATATTAAAAAAAAAAACCTCCCTGTGGCGTGTTATAAAATTCAAAACCAGTCTGAAAAGTAGTGGAGAGCGGAAAAAGGTATGAAATGGCAAACTCACTTGTTTATAACTCCAGCAGCGCAAATCTGACAAGTCAGAGGGAGGTTGGTGGTTAAAAAAAAAGATAAGTGGGGAGGGGGTCTACTTTGAAATTGGCGCAGCAGCGCAAATAAAGCAATTTGTATTCAAAATATGAAAGCAAAGGAAGCTACAAACTGACACAGTACTCCTTCCCCATTTTCCAACCCTCGCAAAATAATTTGTTCTTTAAAGAAAATTCCTGACTGCGACTGGCGCCAGTGCAAAAATAGCGTTTGATACGAATTGACTATTGAATGCGAGGAAATCCCGAAAAGTGCAGACTCTAAAATTTGATGTCAGCCAGATCTCGCATACGCAGCGTTGACAGTGCATGTGGAGAAAATAAAGTTATACTATTAAACATTAATTGATCATATTACTTATTTAAATTAATAAATATAAAAACCACTGAATAAATATGGCGAAATATAAATATTGTACGTTTTGTAATTTTTAAATTTATTTAACAACAAACTAAAAGTTTAAAATTAAATGAGGTTTAAGAGAAACATATACAATATATATGATATATATAAGTTTTGTTATTTTACAAGGGTTTCTTAATTATAAAATCACAGTTTCCAAATTGCTGACTATAGAGTACTATTTTTTTGCTCAGTGTTTCGATGAAGTGGGTGACAGCAGGGGGAAATTAACATAATTAAGCCAGTTGGCTGTGCTTGTTTTTGTGGCTCATTAGCAGGCAAATTAACGCCGCCATTGTCGCCGTGGAGTCGATGTCTTGTGCAGGTGCTGGAAAGTATGCTACACTGCGCGCCATAAATTAGCGACTGTCTCCGCTTCACCCCCTTTGCCACCACCACCGCTCTTAAGCACCCATCCTCTGAATGTGTGTGCGTGTAATTACCGCACAATTTGCGGTGCATAATATATTTTGGTTGATTTGTGACTCAATTAGAGGTGCACGGTTTTCGAGCTCTCAACAGGATTTCCACTGCCTGGTGGCTCTCAAGTGGCTTTGTTGGTCAGCCGGCGAACAGGACAATGCATCCTGCATTCTGCACTCTGTTCTCGTGTGTGCGTGGGTGTGTGTGTGTGTGAGTATCTGTGTCCGTGGGCTGGGCTAATTAAAGCGGTTAGCCCAAAATGCCACATAATGAGGCGCACAAGTGCTGCCAAACACCGTTGAACATTGCCAGTCATTTGTCAACAGATGTGAACACAGACACAGTCCCCTTCTATATCTTTTCCTCTGTGTGTGTGTGTGTGTGCGTGTGTGTGTTTGTGAGAAGCTGTTGAAAGCATCTAATTTGCTGTGAAGTAGCTGCAAATTTGGCCTTGACTTGCCAGTGTAAGTGCTTGCTTAGATGCAAATTTAGTCCTGACTGTGTGCACTTGGTCGATAATAGTTGGGTCTTTAAGTTTCTTCCAATATGTAAATAGAATAAGTACTAGCCAACACTTTGATTGAACATTTTAAGAGTAAACATATAAATTAAAAGTGTAAGTTTTAATCTTTTAAGCTTTATGTAGCCAAAAGTATACGCTATCATTTTAATATAACATTTTGAATAACAACCAAGTTTTTAACTACATTTTTTAGTCGTAAAAGTTAAATGATGGTATTCATTTAAATAAAATTTTCAAAACCTTTTTCGTAAACATCTGAAGAGATAATCAACAAATTAATTATTCATCGTCATATTACTTTTATATCAGCCATAAAATCATAAGTATATGCCCAAAATATCATTATCATTTACACCTGTTTGCTTTCCTGAAAATCACTCCAATAATCGTCTTCAAATGCCGCACATTCACCCACAGCGGCTGCCCAACCAATTGCAGCTTAACTCGATTCGTTTTCCTACCGTAATGCCCTTCTCCTGCGGAAACTTTAAGCCAACTGACAAATGTGTCAAACGACATGTTCACATATGTTCCGCATCGATATTATCGACAGCAGCAGCAGTTGGCGGAGGCACAAGGCGAAAAAAAGGAGCCAAACTCAGGCAAACTTTGGCAAAACTTTGCCTCCTGCTGCAGCAGCAGCAGCGGCAACGTCACCTTTTCAATAAACTGGCCAGGACCAGGACCTGGGAAAAAAGGAGCAGGCGAGGCATTAATCCCACAACCGATGCCGGGATGCGCCGGCAGACAAAACGATTGGGCAACATCTGCCGCCCTCGACCTTTGTCTTTGTCCAGGGACGACGGTACACTCCCCCAACTTTCTATCCACAGTAGCTCCTGTCCACGGGCAAAAACAAAAGCTGCAAAATGCCAATGGTCAGCAGAAATGCGCATAACTTTGAAAAGTTCACATGCTGGGCAGACAGGCGCAAGGACACATACACGTACCTTCCTGCAGAAAGGATTGGTGGATTGAAGGTGGTGGTCCTCCTGGTCATAGATAAACTTCGATGTGCCGTGCTAATGTTCGCACATTTGGGACCAGAAGGGATAGAGGAACTTTGGCAAGTTCAGTTACTCTTCGTTGGATCAGGCTAAATAGATTTTTAAAGACCTTTTTTTCACTCTCATAAAAGGGATAACATAATAATAACAATTATAGACATAATATGATCTGTTTTGAAAAGATTTTAAACTTACTATCAACCTTTCGGTTAATATTAAATGTTTGGCAGTAGATCCAGTAGTTGATTCCAACAACATTTTATTGGGAGAGGTTTATGTGACATTTTGGAATGTTAAACATTCAGCTTAACAATTTCTAATCTAAAATATTTATTTATTTTAAGGTACTATATTATACATATTTAAAGTATTACAAGAGCTAAAATGTTAAGGGCTTTCTTATTCTCAATATTTTGTAATGAAATTAATTCCTATTAATTTTTCAAATATTTGTTTTTATATCAAAATTAACAGGTACTTTTTGGAAGAGTAGTGTAGAGAGTTATCTGACCCCCAACAGGTTAACCCTGCATCGACTGGCTTATGAATTGCAGTTTAAATTGGAGCCAGTCCAGGACCAGCTGCTTATCATCCCGTGACCGCAAAGGGGAAACGGAATTACCTGCTTACAACAATATTAAATGCCAGACAAGGTTCTTCCGCTACCTCATCGCCACCCCCTGCCCCATCCACTTCCTTTCAATTTTCCCTATCTCGGGAAATTTTCTTGGCAAACTTTTTAATGTTGGCCACTAAAACGACGCATTAAATTATTATCTGCGAGATTATGAAATTTTTAACAGCAGGTAATAATCGTAGAGAATTTGTTAAGCAGACACCACCAGCCAGGGAAATTCGGAGGATGAGCCAAATGAAAGACAAACATTTTCCTACCCATCCCACCCGGAAAACTTCAATGCTTGGCTGCTTGGCTGAGCAACTTGAAACGGCATAAATGAAAACGGCGTCGAGGCTTGAATGTTGTAACCGTAGCAATTGCCATTCCGATTCCCCATCCTTGGACCCATTTCAACACTCCTGGGTAACTGAGGTAATTCAAAAGTTTCTGCCAAGGCGGCTCACATTAAGTGCCACTCCCCCTCCAGTTTTCCGTCCCCTTTTTGGTGGCAGTAGGTATTCCTGGCATGGCAAATGACAGCGAGAAGTATTCACTTCAGACGCCAGCAATTAACTCTCTTTGGCTGAAATGGTTGGGGATTTAACCAGCGAAAGGGGGGCAAAACTCAGAAATTCCGTTTACCAAAAAAAAGTGCAAGACACATTTGGCGACATTTCCTTTGCGGCAATTGGCAAATTGCTTTTGCCTACGTGTGCAATTGTTTTTTGCAACAGTTTTTTGGCCCTTCGGCCCTCAATTACACAATACACCTCCCTAACAGTCTAACCGAACGACATTTCTTATCACGTGTCATTGGGCAAGAGCCTGATGGAGCGGGAAAAATTGGGCTTAAAGTACAAGAAACTACTGTAAAATACCCTTTAAAAATTGTGAACTTTACGTTCCCAAAATATTGGTTTAAGTCTAATTTAAAATGAAACTTCAAAGCATTGCAATTCTAAGAACTTTTTTGAAACGAAACGATTTTTCTTTTTACTATATTATTAAAGTAACTCTAAAAGATATATAGATTAATATATCTCTATATATGATCTTAAGCTAGCTAAAATGGTTAAATAATTGCGAACAAATTAAAATGTGAGTCTGTACACTACTCTTATTAATCTTAATAATATATAATAAAAATCCATTATTATTGTTATACATTATGTAAGGTAAAAGAAAATTAAATGGAACTTCTTTAAAAAAAACACTCTTATTGACATTGAGATAATGTCGAGACGACACCTGCTACCCTTTAACCTTTTCCCACAACAAAACGCTGACATATTGCAGAGGCCACAGTTGAGTTTCATCCGATTCCGATTCCGAATTCGAATCCGAGTCCCAGTAATTTGCACCGGGCAACAGCACTGGAAACGCGGCCTGCAACGCCCGAAAGTGAAAAGCCCCTCCCAGTGAAAAATACCACAAATGAACGCTTGTCCGGCAGGAATCGGAATCGGAATCCAGGGGAAATATATGTGCGGAGCTGGGTGTATGGTGTGCGTATGCAACATTGACATGAAGTTAATGGATGTTTTATGACCGACTAACTTCGCCAACGATAAATCGGTTTTCCATGAGCCAGTAAATTGCGATTTGATTGTTTCTGTTGGACATGCAAACAATTTCTCCTTTTTGCCTTAGCCTAAGCACTCTCACTGCGGAAATGAATGTGAAAAGTGAGCAATTTTTTGGGGAAACTTTGATTAAAGGTTATTCAAAAAAAAAACTGACCAAAAGATCAATGACCAAGGACCTCCCTCAGAAAAAATCTATATACGAAATAAATCAAAGCCTGAAATTTATGAAAATTTATGCAAGCAATGCCTTTCGCCTCGCTTTCTGCTCTTTGGTCAAGATTTGCATTGTCCGACATTGGTCACCCCAAAAATATTGGTCCACCCTCGGTATCTCATCCCTCATTTTCGGACTGGCTCACCTTTTGTTGTAATACACACATCAAGTGGCAGCCGAATTTATGCAACATTTGGCTTTTGTTGTTTATTTTTTTGGGGATGTGAGCGAAGAAAAGAAATTCATATGATAATGTCTGAATGAGAATTTGTTTTGTCCAGATTTTCTGCATCTTTTTTTTCCCGCTGACATCTTCCTTTCATAGGTAAATTTTCCCTGTGATTTATGGGTCAGCAACGAAATGGAATGTTTTTCCTTCGTCCTTCTTCGGTAATCGCCTTTTCAACATCAATTTATTTGCTATTAATCCTTCACCTCTTTATCGTTGTCCCGAGTCCTAAGTAGTCCCCAGTGCCTTGTTCTATTTGCTCTGTCCAGGCAATTAGATGTTTGCCCTCGTCTGCCAGTTTGTTGCCTTTTCGGAGGTGAAATGAGCTCACGGCTATTGGTAGCCATCGATTTGATTCGAATCGAGTCGAGTCGAGTCGAGTAGAGTCCTTTATTTCCCCCCATCCTTTTCGATACGCCCACAAACGAAACGTGTTCGCCATGGTTAGTTGCATGTTAGCAGAGGAAAACCGAAGGATGGTGGCAAAACTTCGGGCCCGGGAAATCGACTTTGCTTTAATCTGGCTGCTTGTTTGACAAGCTCTTAACACTAATTGAAGACACAATCGAAGCACACTCCAGAATATCCGCCTTTTAGCCCCTTAACTCTTTTGTCTTCCAGCAGCCAAAAATCCGCGCAGTTTTCTCGAGACTTCAAAGGCTCAAAGGCGCGTGATTTATGCTGCATTGCTTTGAGAAAGATCACAGAAAGTATAAAACTCCTTTGCGTGCTTTTCGATAAATCAGTTCAATATGCTAGAATCAAGTTAAGTGCGTCTTTAAAGACAAAACGGTAACAAATATTCTAAAAGAGGAATTTTAATAAGAGAAGAAACTCCAAAAACTTTAACTTTAACTTTTAAATGAAAAATTGGTTTTTGTTTTCTTTAATCTATAAATAGAATTTAAAAACTGTTTAATAAATTAACAACTTTATATCGTGGTTTCTCTGTAAGCTGATTGAAAAATGTTAAGTGTATAAGCAAACACTTTAAAACCTACTGAAAGATTATAAAGAGAAAACAAATTGACAACCATTTTAAAAACTTCTCTTTACCTTTGTTGGCTTTTTTTAAAGGTACAACTTTCGGCTGGCCCAGAAACTTATGGTGCCTGGCAAATAAATTGGCTTGTGAACTTTATGAACTCACGCGGGATTAACTTGTACCTTTGATTGAATTTCCTGCGAAGTTTTACCGCAGCCGGCGAAGTAGAAGAAACACCGCACGTCTCAATCCGATAAAAAGCATTTCCAAGTCACGGGAGCCAGCCGAATATTTTTGTGCCGCCCAAGGAAGCGCGACTCAGCTCTGTCTGTGGAACAGATGCCAGACACCAGGCACCAGACCAGCCTCAAATCTCAAAGGAGCTGGCCAAAAGTGGAGTGGGTAAAGTGAATCGGGAGTGTGGGGCAGCTCCATCTCAATCTGGGCAACGGGAATTAGTCGTTTCCGTTCAAGTGGCCCAGGCTAACAATTCCAAAATTTATGCCACCCAAAAGGAGACTGAGGCTGATTCTTGATTGTGCAATTGGGAGTGCAAAAAGAAGTACACTGTGATATAAAAGGAATCAATTTTTAGCCTAACCAAATGTAAAGTTCTATGTTCTATGTTTCCAAATTATGTACATTTAAATACAAGCATATTATGTATAAATATGTTTAAAAAAACTCTTTTTTGTATATCGATTTTAATTTCAAAGAAAAATGAATTTACTTACATTTTGGGCATATGTTTTAATACCATTAAAATGTTTTCTAAAATAAGAAACATAAGTTTCCTGACCTTATTTTTCCCTCTGTAAAGACCACCTTGGCTTGGACGAGCTTAAGTGGCTGCGCGTCTAACAATTGGTCGGGGACTTATTTCAATTAAGGCGCATTACGATCTTGGCTCTTTGGCTTTGAGCCTGGTCCACCGATTGGCCTTGGCGTATGGGGAGTGGAAAGTTTTTCTGGTCTTCTGGCCAGGAATTCCATTAAAAAGTTTACGTTTAGGTGAGTTCGGTTTGGCTCAGCTCGGCGGGGATATCAAATAGTTTCTGCCATCGCGGCGAAAAGTAATTAAAATTCAAATAGCAGACAAACATTTACATTAGCGATTGTTGGTTGCGTTTGGGGAAAAGAGCTAGATGGGCTAGGGGTTGATTATAAGGGCTGGGGTAGTATAGTATCTCGCTTTTGTTGATGGCTCTTTGTTTTGGCCTGGCGCCAGTCTGCGGCTCAAAGTCTAGAAGTATTCCCGAGTAAGGTAAAAATCGAGTGTGTATGTGGCTGAGTGGATGACTGATGGCTCTTGGCGGCTGCTGTCGACACACCCATCCAGAAAAGCCACCCGTGTACCACCCACTCGCACATATGAGATTATTAATATTGTATTTAATATCTGAGCAGCAGGGACGAACTTTGTTTCCTTTGTCTTCGAAGCCAAATGAAGAGCCTGTGACTTTATGTGAATTTGTATCTGTATCTGAATCTGTTTGTGGTGGTTTATGTATTTGCAAATGCATTGACTCAGGTTAGAGTACAACGTGGGCACAGACAGTAGAAGGAATCTGACGGGATTTACACTCTTGTCGCGGCTTTGTTAAGTGACAATCTTTAAAAACAGGTTTTTCCTAGAGTTAGGTAAATCAATTTATGGGAAACGGTTTGATGCTCCTTTAAACTGTTATTATTAACTAAATGCCATTGTACAGTTTAAAAAAATAAAAAAAAAATATTTAAATTAATTAAATTTGTGTTGTTCATTTATTCAAAATAGCTACTAAGAAAGATCTTTTTTGGTTTTGTAAATCACTTAAAGTGGTATCAAATTTTAAACATTATTTATTGGATTTCCGTAATCGAAATGTATTAAAGCATGTTTTTAGACACCCAAAAAACTTTCTATATTACGTTTATTTTCGCATACCAAATAAATCTACAAAATGAATTTGTTAAATTGAACCCACAATTTGATCATATTTTTCATAACATTTATTTGAGCTCATTCCAATCAAAAGCAGTGCTTTCAGTCGTTTATAAACTTGAAATAGTTAGTTAGGTTCCTCCTCCTTCGACCATTTAGCTCGTAGAATTTCACAGCCCTGTAAATCACACAAAAACGGTGATCACGCCCATCCCTGCACTATAGCATTCTTACTGCCCGTGGTCAGCTTGCGTATTTCATTACGCGGAAATTCAATATCAACGCCAACCGCCCACTAAGCTGCAAAGTTCACCGAAATGAATGGCAGCGAGTGCTCCGGGGGCACAGCGTGCCATGTCCTCATCCTGATTCGGGTCCTGGTTCTGGTTCCTCCTCCTGGCCCCTTAAACCACCTCGTATGCAGAGCACGCGCTGATAACGTAAAGTGGAAGCGGTCCAAAAACCCGGAATGGAACCCAGGACAGGATCCCCGGAGCACAGCATGGACATAATTAATTTGAATCCTTTTTTCCTTCCCGCTCCTCTGCATCGCTTTTTGCGGTTCTGTCTCTGTTTTGCTTTGCATTTTTTCGCGTTACTTTTGCGTGCAACCAAAAATTAATCAAGTGCTAGTTACGCGAAGCGCGCAGTTTTTAATTAAAGCACCATCAAAGCGATGCTTTTTTGCGCAGTGAATATCCATATAGGAAAATATTTTTTATGGATTTTTGTCCAGCAGAAAAGTGTTGTTAAAGCTTTAAGACTGGCCGGCACTTGCTGAGGTGTTTGCAAAGCGCCAAAGGCGAGCAACTGCAAAATCATAATACAAACCAATTTCATGCTGAATTAAACAGGAGTTGGGGACTCCGGCAAACAATAGTTGAAGTATCCTGTCAACAGGCGGCGGCTAGCAATTACAACAACAACAGCAACAGCATTCGCACAAAGGCAGCACGTGCATTTTGCGCTTTTAACAAGGGGAATGCCACACACTTGGCCTTGGGCGAAATGAACAGCCACCACAGCAGACCCTCATATTCCCTGTTTATTTTATAGGGTAGAATGAGTTACTTAGACTATGATAAGCTTGAGTACATAAAAGTTCCTATGGGAAGTAAAAAAATATAGAAATATGTCAATTTACAGATTATTTATAGGACTTAAAAATACATATTATATTATATTATATTAGTATTATTTGAATATTGCGTTAAGTCATTAAACTCTAGTTTTACTATGTCCACAGAAACCACTAGAGTTTTTAAAGAACTTATAAATCCCTAGGACTTTTACTAAAAGTATTTTAAGGTGTATAGTGAAATTGGGTCATGATCTTTTCAATTTTGAAACTGATATAATAAAACCAAAATAAAAAAAACAAATTCAATATCCAGATATTTATTTTTATTTTTGTAGTGTTCCAAGCTTAACTAGACACTAGACTAAAAATAAATTTTAAATTTTTTCAATAGGTTTAGGGATTTCTTTAGAATTCCAGGGCAAAAAAAAACTTTAGCGTGGCTTGGATTATCACACGTAGAGCTGTCCCTGCCACTGATGCCTTTTTCCTGTTCCTTCTGCAAAGAGAAATGCACCTCGGGCACACCTCCAGAATTCCAGACCTTCAGAACTCCAGAGTGCTGGCCTTTTTCGATCTGTTCAGATGCGAATAATGCGGCCGGGGCGACGTGTCTCGCATAATTTGCAGCAAAGTGCACAACAATGGCTGCGGCCTCTGTCAGCCAGGCATTAGCAATACGCTGGGGTGGTGAAAATTGGATGGGGTGCACTTTCCACTTACCATTTTTCCGGTGTGGGTGTGGGTGTGACGCGTGAAATATTAGAAATTAAAAAACACATGACAAGCAATGTTGGCACTTTGATTTGTCTGCCAGTCGCAGACAATGTTTTTCCCCCGCCCATTCCACTTTTAATAATAATTTCGCAGGAGGTACAAGTTATATCCGGAGTGGTGGGATGGCAATTATTAGGTGGAATGGGGGATGTCTGCAGGCCAAGCCAATAAATTAGGAAACACCTGTTTTTAGCCGGCCAAGGCAAAAGT
Organism: Drosophila elegans; assembly: GCF_018152505.1. Lineage (NCBI taxonomy): Eukaryota > Metazoa > Arthropoda > Insecta > Diptera > Drosophilidae > Drosophila > Drosophila elegans. The sequence goes on from NW_024545863.1 coordinate 1,554,120, forward strand.
GGCGACAGATGTCTGCGAGGGGGAATCGAAACTGTTTTCCTGGCCGTAATGAAAATATTATTCCGACTACATAATTTGTGGAGCACCCGAACACGCACACACACAGCCCCCTGCCACCCTCCCTACCGGCTTAACCCCACTACGGGCCTTGGGGGTTTGTGTGTAATTTATGTTACTTTTTCTGCCGCTACTTGGCCGCATTTCGCGGTTTTTTATTGCTACGTGCGGAGAGAGAGATAAACAGAGAAAAAGATTTAGTACAATGCACTGAAAACCCTATTAAAAAAACCTAATCTATTTGGTATAAGCTAATATGTCAAGTGATCTAAAACAATTAAATTTAATTTTATAAACTATGTGAGCAGCTGTTTAAACTGTTGAACTGTTAAACTGTTAGTAAAACTAAAAACGTCAAATTAAAATAAATAATAAGCCACGGTAAATTAGAAATTTATGACTGTTTTATTACGACATGATAGTCTATTGATATCTATTTCTGTTTTTTCCCTGTGCAAATGAGCAAAAAGGTTGGGGAACCAGGAGCAGACCACGCCATAATGTCGTCATGACAGACGCGGCCATAAAAGATAATTATGATTCCGGTAATAGGTTTTATTTTTCGCATGTACCTCTTTTGTTCATGGGCACAGCTCCCGGTTGCCCCTGCACCACATTCGCAACCGGGTGGAAAAACCATTGCCAAAGGCCTTTGCTGTTGTTGTTCTAGTTGGCGTTGTGGTGGGGTGGTGCTGGCACAAAGGTCGACCTCGGTGGCTGCCCGTCTCCGTCTCCGGCCGACTTGCTGTGTCTACATTTACTTTTCGGGTGACCAACGTGGCATAGAAATTATGCGCATTATACGCGTCGCGCTCCAGCGCCTCGCTAAAAAATTATATCCGCGGAATTATGCGAGCCACGGTGGAAAATAAAGAGGATATAGTGGGTACAAGAAGGCGATAAGGGATCATTTTTACATACCCTTTTCCTGCTTAACAACCTGAATAAAAGTTGTGACCATCCAGGACAAGGCAATCTGAAACCTTTCAACTTATATGTGTTCTTTCTTTAAATATGCTTGAATATATCTTCTTCTTCAAATAAATATCAAATGAATTAAATAACATTTTAATCCAATCGCATTTAATATTTCGCATTTTTCCCTAGTCAGTTAAAATCCGTTTAACAAAACATAAAAATGAAAGGTCCTTGACCTGTTTTATATTACGTAATAAACTAGTAATAGTTGTTCAATCGTTGCTCCCATTGATCATTATTAAGCCATTGCAGAAGCCCAAGAGGAGTTACATTCTCAATTAGCAGCCCATCAAGGGGTAGCACTTTTCGGAGTTGGGGGAACAGATAAGTAGGAAATGAATGCCGTGTTTGCTATTCTAATGAAGTTGTCACGCTTATGAAGATTAATGCCACCTTGGCGCTCAGTTCTCATTTGGCTGGATGGATGGATTCGCTGTTTGAAGTTTCCCAGCTTGAAGTTGCCAGCCAGCCAGCAGTTTCCCAGTCAATCGCTGGCAGCGGGAGCTTCCTAACAAAGAGTAATTGTCCCAACATGATAATTGCTTTAATGACGAATGCAAAACGAAGCGGGGCTTCTGGATTTGATTAATGTGCTTCGCGGCAATTGACCCAGTTTTCAATTAGGAGCAGGAGTGACAGGTTTTAAGTTGGCCTGTTCAAAATCCACACCCCCTGGGCGTCTAACCCATGCTAAGAGTTCAAACAAGGAAGAGCTGAGGGAAATAGGGAAATGGCAGTCCTGTTGATGTCTAATGGAAAACGTGTGCGGGCATAAAAATGGCCGCTAAGAAAATGCATAAAAATGTGTGCGAACTTGTGAGTGTTCGTGTGCGTAAGTGTGTGTGTGTGTGTGTGTGCTTCTCTTCAGCAAAAGAAGGACATGCAAGGCCAAACGGAAGTCACACACGCTCGCTTATCGGGCAAAGTAACTTTTCCCCAGCAAATGCCAAAGTCCATAAAATATTTTTACACACCAGATCTGGATCTGTAGATACTCCTTCGGTCTTCTCCAAACTGGAGCAGGAGCAGGAGAAGGAGGAGGAGCAGAGTCCTGCGAATGGGGACGGCATGGCGCATACCTACACGTAACTGGATTTCTAAGGACCACGGAACTGTGGCCAAATTGTTTACACAAGTCATAAGCATTTTTTAGCGAACCATCGCCTTGGACGTTTGCTCGCTGTCTGTTTGCCAGTGTATAAAAGTCCTGCTGAGCATTTGCATAAACCTTTTGCTTTCTGTTTGCCTAGCCCATTATCCACCACCACCACCAGTTACTGCTACTACCACTCCACCAAAAAAGTTTTCACAACTGCAATAATCATAACTGCAACCGCTCGACATTGATTTCGAATTGGAAAGGATTGGCGGGCGGACCGCTGGGCGCCATTAATGGAGCATTGTTTCACAAGTCGTTCCGACGCGAACCCGAGTGTTCAAATTTCCGCTTGATTTGAGCTTAGTGGCCGGCCCATAAAGCATGGCCAAACTTTAGCAAGTGGCGAGCATTCAAAGTTTAAGCGTTTTGAGTTTTATGCTCGCAATGGAATTCAGTGGGTCAGCAATTGTAATTGATATGCTGTTGAAGGTGCCATCGAAATACGAACACCCAAAAGTGCATTTACTTTTGTGTATTTAGGTGTTCGAAATGGTTAAATCGTTTGAGGGATGATCTGAGATTCTGAGAAGGCAACTCCCCAAGAACTGACTGTCTGAAGTAAATAGGTTTTGTGGTCCTGACATTTTAGGTTAAACGATATTTTGTACCGTGACATGTTTGCCCGTCGCTGTACTCACTGATTTTGATCCATGCGCCAATGATTGATGACACTTAATTGATGAACATCCTCCTGCCTTCGTTTGATTTGGAGCCGGGGGAGAACTCTGGGCGGCACAACAATGCCTCGAGCAAATATTTGCCCATGTCTGGCTTAAAGTGGCCCGAAAGCAGCTTAAAGGTCCGCCCAGCTGTTGACAGCGAACCCGTAAAGCCAACCCGGAACCGTCTACGGTCACGGACATAAACTTGGTGGCTGGACGGCTGGACGGCCGGACATTTTCCAGGTCACAGGTGCTTTTGTTGTCCGCATTAGATTTGCCTTCCGTTTCCCCACCGTACACACGCACCCACCCACACGTTTCTATATAGAAACGCACACAAATCTCTGGACCTTCGTGCATTTGGTCTTTTTGTTTGGCTGCTCTGTCCATTTGGCTGTAAAATTTATTTCATTTGTCCAACACCCCGACCCCGCAAAAGGCATGACGCTGACAGTTTTATGGCAAAGTTAAGCCGATATCAACGGCAGGACATATGACCCGGACCCCCATCCATATTATTCGCCGGCATTGGCCGCTCCATAAAAGTGTAAAATTTAAAGCCTTTTTTGCCATACCTTGGCACACACACAACAAGTGGGTTCCCCCATACAAAACGGTATTTAGGTTTTGCGCAAAACCCTTTCATTGGACTCACTCATGGCTGAAGCAGATAGCAATTGTTCAGCAATGCGAGCATTAACCAATAAGAATCGCATGGTCCAGTGCTTCGGTTGGGAGATACCCGCTTACTATTTACATTATTCAACTTTTTAGCAGCGAAATTAATAGGCGTTTTAAGGGTAAAGCCATCAATTAATAATATTCAAATATATTAAATGAGTAAATAAAGAAATATAACTAAGGTGACTGCATGATCTTGAAATTTATAGACATTTGAATACAAGTGAAATGATTTGCATTCGAGAATTTTGTCAAACTTGAATTGTAATCAATCTTTTGAATTAAATGTAACATAGCTATTGTTTTGGGAAACAAAAAGCGTTATGACTTAACTTTCCTTAAAAAAAAATAAGGGTAAAATGCTATTTATTTAAATCAAAAACCTTGGCTTCTGTATTGCTTTATCTTGGTTAACAAGTGCTTTAAACAATTTTAGAGCACAACTTTTGCTACTCAATACTAAGGATTCCGAGAACTTGCAACCAGCTTCTTAAGTCTTTAAAGTATTATTTTATTAGTAAAATATACTAATGAAATTTTAATTGAAGTACCAGTTCAGTCTACAATATCAGGCCGCATGTCTCGGCTGTAGCTCCCGCAGAACTCCTGGAACCATACGTAGGTACTGAGCTTATTATGGACAACAGGGCCCATGACGAACAATGGGATGGGCATGGGGCCGGGACTTTTTCCGCTGTTGTACAAATCCGAGGTCAACTTGACGTCGATCATTATGGTGGCATGGAGCATGTAAAGAAGTCCGCAGGTCAGCGACGAAATGGACTGAGCCCGCATGTAGTAGGAGAACTGGTGAATGGGAACGAGCTCGTTGTATTCATCCTTTACCTCCTCGACAGAGGTATCGAAAAACATATGAAACTGACGCTCTGCGTCCCACATCGTGGTCAACGATACCAGGATGAAGGCAAAAGTGCCAGCCAATGACTTCCAGATCTCCAAGCAAACGCTGGGCTTGTCACCCGTGCAAATCGCGATGCTCTGGAAGGGGGTCCAAACCATGAACATGTGGAAAGTTAGCATGTATATATATTGGATCCCCTCTCCATCCCAGCTAATGGTTTCCATGCCCGTTATGTGATATCCCATGCAGAACATGTTGAACACCGTTTCCAGGGTGTAAAACAAAAATAGCACTGGGCGCAGGGCTTCAGGTGGAGTTAACTGGAGATCAAGTTCAGCAGACGACTGCCATCCCCGTCCGCGGAAAAAAGAATTAACGGATCTATTGATCATGGACGACATGATCAGGATTTGAATTTTTGTGGGTACAAAATATATCAAACTAAAGTGTTTTTTCTGTAATTGTGAAATGTAAGCCAATGAAGTATACAAAAAAAAACTGAAGTAGTGTCATATATACTTTGAAAACAAATTTGTTTTCTAGACCAACAAGTTGCAGAGATATATTATTATTTTAAATGTTTGGTAGTTGGCAGGACTTACAATTAACCAACTTTAAAACCTGAGCACCAATTTATGATTTGCGTCTGTGCTGATTGATACAAATAATGCTTGGCATTACTTAACTATTTACAGACCATACTCTTTTATCTACAAGCCCTCATTCGTTTAATGTACAAATATGCTACGTATGTTCTGTATTTATTTGTCAATAATAGATTACAGCAGAATGGGACTAGCTTTTCCAGCTATCAGCACTTTTGAGTGGGTAATTCCCCCTTTTGACCATTACAGACACTAAATAGACACTTGCCGGTGGTCAGTGATCTCGGCGAGCACGTTCTTTCTATGACGCAGCTCAATTGGCGAGCACGTAGCGCCAACGCGTTACTTTTGTTCCGGTACTCTTGGGTTAATTAAATCGCTGCGTGTCGCTATCAATGCGCTGCTTATCAGCGGGCCAAAGAATCGCTATAAACGGAAAACGGTGAATATTTATCTCGGCCCGATGTTAACTTGCCAACTTCGACGGTTTTTGGCTATGACAGTTGGCGCTGGCACGTAGACCCAATTGGAACCCCGGACAGAAAGGTACCCAACGATGCGCTCTTCCAAGTGGCTGCTTCCGCTGATGCTGATGCTCCTGGTGCTGCTCCATCACCAGGTGAAAAGTGAAGAGAGCCACTGCACCTCGGTGGCGGGAATGGTCAAGTTGCTCGATCTGGAGGCTCAGCTTATCGATAACCTGGCAGATTACGCCGGCGAACTGGAAGAAAAGCTAGAGAATGTAAAAAGGTGCGTAATAATCTAGCCCATATCTTATCTCTACGAAAAATTGTTAAACATTTATAACATATTTAAACTAATTTAATTGTTTTTATTTAAACCCTAACAATCAACAAAGTTACCAATTTTGATTACTTTTCCGCTAAAGTAATGTCAATATAACAATTACTGTCACTCTTAAAAGGGGGCAAATTGGATTACAAGTAATAAAAGAACTTAAGACTATTTATAACCATTACAAGTTTTCTTATAGAAAAAAGAATTGTCTGTAATACATTTTTTCATCACAATGACAATTTTTTAAATTATATGTAAAAATCAAAAAATGTTTTATTTTTTTTTAGAAACATTGCCAAAATGCGATTGGAAAACGACAGAGCTCGAAGCTCTACTGAGGAGTATCTATCCAATCCCCTGAACTCGTTTTCCCTGATCCGCCGCATGAATCGTGACTGGATGATGTGGCAGCTCTACATGGACGATCCAGTGGGTCTGTCGCAGGTGGAGAAGGTCCAGGAGCTTAGAGAGCATATGCCCACTAATACAGATGTGGAGGAGGCTGTGACCGCCTTGGATCGCATTCAAAGCACCTATGGCCTTAAAGTGGCTCACATTGCCCAAGGGCTGCTCAATGAAAAACAGTACAAGTAAGCTATAATAGTTTTATATTGGTGAGCTGCACAAACTAATATGTTATTTTTACAGTGTGAGTCTAAATGTTTTGGACACTTATGCCATGGGTCAAATACTCTTTGATCAAAGCAGATATTGGGCAGCTGCTGGCTGGCTGTATCAGTCGATAGTTTTGATGGAGCTTAACACACTTACAGCTCCCCTGGAGGTTTCCAAAAGCGAAGTTCAAATGGCCTATGCGGAAGTTCTGCTGAAAATGAGTAAGTTTTTCCAGGATTTCAAGGGGAATGCTTTTAATAGTAAACTCCAAACAGACCAGCAAGCGGATGCCCTGAAAGTTGTCAACATTGCACTGACTGATAAGCCGCATGATATTAAACTGTTGATGAAGAAGTCGGAAATTGAAACGATGATAAGGACGGGCACCAAAAATAATGTGCCGAAGGTATTGTCGACTGGCTGATAAGGTCGCCCACTCAGATAGGGCTTAAATTAACCGAAATCGAAACCATTTTAGGTTCAGCAGGGAGCTGTGGGACCGAATGCCTACCAGATGGGCTGTCGAGGTCAGTTCCCACCGTCCGCGGATGGGAGGCTCCACTGTCGCTATAACAGCACCACCTCTCCTTTTCTGATCCTCGCTCCTTTTAAAATGGAACTGGTGGGTCTGGACCCGTACATGGTGATCTACCACGATGTGGTCTCTGCTGAAGAGATTAAGGAACTACAAGGAATGGCCACTCCGGGTCTTAAAAGGGCCACTGTTTTCCAGGCCTCCTCCGGTCGCAATGAAGTGGTGAAGACCAGGACCTCCAAGGTGGCCTGGTTCCCCGATTCCTATAGCCCTCTCACTGTTCGCTTAAATGCCCGTGTCGCCGATATGACCGGGTTTAATCTCTACGGCTCTGAGATGCTGCAGCTAATGAACTATGGTCTGGGTGGCCACTACGATAAGCACTACGACTTCTTCAACCAAACTGTTAGTAATTATATTTCAGATGTTACAAGATTTACCATACATTTGCTTTCCTTAACAGAATTCCAATCTGACGGCCATGAGTGGCGATCGTATTGCCACTGTACTCTTCTATGTAAGTATATGTGGCCTTAAATTATATTTTTAAATCTTTCTTTTCTAGATTGTGATATTCAAAAATAATTTTATTTAATTGTTTTTGTATATATCCCCACCTTTAGCTTACGGATGTAGAGCAGGGCGGTGCCACGGTCTTCCCAAATATTCAAAAAGCTGTTTTCCCTCAACGCGGATCAGTCGTAATGTGGTACAACCTCAAGGACGACGGTCAACCCAATACTCAAACTCTTCACGCCGCCTGTCCTGTTATAGTGGGATCTAAATGGGGTAAGTCATTACCTATTTAAGCTTCAATCTGCGATACTAAATATTATATTCTTAACAGTATGCAACAAATGGATTCGAGAGCGCGATCAGCTATTCAGCAGGCCTTGCCTTAAAAAGTGAATGTGATTCTCAAGTAAACTAAAATTAGCAATGTAATATTAAACACCCACTATGAAACTCAATAAAGTGAACCCAAAATCAATCATGCTGTCAGTTAAACTCACATTACTCGCGATAAGAACAATTTGAAATCAAGAGGTATAATTAAAGGTGTTTTTACCCAAGACCATTCATCATAATCAAAATGTGGAAATACCTGTCACATTGCGGGGATATCAATGTTTATACATCAGCAATTATTTGACACTTAGCTTGCACCTTAATTCTAAGCTAACGAATTGTTATCTGTGCCTTTTAAGCAAATATGCTATGGTTTCAGAAATTAATTTAATGTGCAATAAAAAGTATTCTGCTTATCAGAAAGGGGGTACATCATCATTTTTTTCATAAATTTGAAAAACTGAACAATTTTTAACTGTAAATGCCATTTGATTGGCAATTTAATGATGAATTGACGTTCGATCTTTTGACCATTTCGCCATTTTTAATGTGAAAACGCAAAATTATTTTTTGTGTCAGAGTAGATCAAGCCACAATACTCTAAATACAAACAAATTTTGATAAGCTGTAGAATTTTGTATCACTTGAAGGAGTCACACGACTCTAATGAATGGCAAATGTATGCTAATATCAGGATTCGTCCTGCTTCTTTTGCTTTTTATAACATTAGCCGATGGAATAAGTCAAGGGCCCAAAAGCCATGCTTTTTCGGTGGCTTCAATGGCATCGCTTCTTGAAACTGAAAAGAGGCTAATCGACAACCTCGAAGAGTATGCCAATGCTTTGGAACAGAAGCTGCAGGTCTTTCGTGGGTGAGGAAATTACTGAGAAACAGATATAGTTTTTTCCAACTAACTCTTTTCTTAGCTATATCCCAATTATGAAGAAAGAAAACGAAAGTGGGCGTCTTCACACTATTTCCTACCTGGGCAATCCTATAAATGGCTTTTCACTCATCCGACGACTTCATCAAGATTGGCCCAAATGGCAGAAATACCTGAAACAGCCAGTGGGCATTGTTCAGTTAAGAAACTTTAAGGGCTGGAGGAAAGATCTTCCCCAGAAAGCGGACTTGTGGGATGCCTGTGCCGGCATAACCCGCATACAAAAGATTTATGAACTTAAAGTTGAAGACATTATCAGGGGTAAACTTAATGGCAAGCAGTACAAGTCAGTAACTTAGTACTTCTATCTTAAATATTTGATTACAATAGTTGTCTATTCTCTATAGTGCTTGCATGAGTTCTGCAGATATTTTTGCGGTGGGGCAACATTTGGCGAAGACAAAACAATCGACAGAAGCTGTTTTATGGTTGCAGGAGGTTTACTCTCGCCTCCAGGAGGAACTTCCGATTATTCCTGAGCACCTGTTGATTGGGGAGATAGAGGTCCTTAAATTACTGGCGGAAAACTATTTGGCAGAAGGTTAGTGGAACCTACCCTTAGACATAACAAATCTAATTTAAGTTTTCTAGATCTCCACTTAAAAGCCTTAACTTTACTTGAAAATGATCTAAAGCCTTACAAGCACAATGCTAAATTTTTGCGACTCTGGCAAAAAACAAAAGACCTCTTAAAAAGCCAGGATGAGCTTTCATTGAAAAGAAACAAACAGCCAGAAGGTCTGATGGCAAGGAACTTAATGTTGAGCTGTAAAGGGTTGCTTGGGGGATCAACTAGGCAGCACTGTTTATACAACTTCAGTACCACACCTTTTCTCCGTCTTGCGCCCCTTAAAATGGAGCAGATCGGACTGGATCCATATGTGGTGCTTTATCATGATGTCATTTACCCACAAGAATCGGCACAACTGATAGACCTTGCTGTATCGGGCTTACGCGTAAGCGGTACCGTCAAAGACAACGATTCAAACAAAAAGCGGATGAGGACTGTCAAGGCTCGTTGGGTGAAGAAGGAGTTGAACAAGCTGACTAGGCGCATTACACGGCGAATACGTGATATGACGGGCCTCGACCTCACCGATTCAGAAAAGTTTCAGGTAAGTTTTACACGAAATACACTGTTTTATGCTGAATTCATATAAATTTTCTTTGCAGATAATCAACTATGGTATTGGTGGACACTACAACATGCACAAGGACTATTTTAACATTACAACTACCCATGCTATGAAAAATAGCATGAGCGAACTCTTGGGAAACCGTCTTGCCACAGTTCTTTTTTACGTATTTGCATTTTAAATATAGTATTTATAAGAGTAATTCCATATTTCTAAATATCCGCAGCTGACTGACGTAGAACAAGGTGGAGCCACTGTATTTCCTGCATCTGGTTATACCATATATCCCCGAGCTGGAACTGCACTTTTCTGGTACAACCTACATACGGATGGGAATGGTGATCCTTCCACTTTGCATGCCGCCTGCCCAGTGATTGTGGGCTCAAAATGGGGTAACCTAAGTTGATATTATCAATCCTTATTAAAAGGGCTTTAATTAAAATATTTTGATAGTGATGAGCGAGTGGATTAGTGAACGGAGTCAGATGTTCCTCAGGCCCTGCCTTAAACTCTCACCATAAACAGGCAGCTTAAGAAAAGTTTCCTTAGTAAATTAAGTTTTCAAAAGAAATCACCTTGTTATATAAGCATGAATGTACCAAGTTATTTATAAAATATTTAAATACATGCTTGTAAATTGTTACTGTCAGATCAAAAAATACAAATATTTAAAATCTTTAAAAAGCAAGTAAGATTAAATTTTAATCGTTAATCTCTAAAACTGAAGCTAATACAAACTCTATATATCAAGTTGGCCTGGCTAAATACCTATTTACAAGCGTACATATTTTTAAAAATACATGGCGTTAAGAAAACAACAATGGATGCTTTTACGAGGATTTCTCGTGGCGACTTTATTTCTCACATCTCTGGCCTTTGGAAATAGTCCTGTCGAAAGGAGTCAATCGTTGTCATTGGTGACAATGCTGCCGCTGCTTGATTTGGAGTGGAAGCTGATCGAAAACCTCAATAACTATACCAAAGCACTAGAGCTAAAGCTGCATATTGTGCGCAGGTGAATATAATAGTCACATAATATCTCACAGTTTTAAATATTACACCATTTCTCAGTCATATCGACGTGATGCGTGCTGAAAATGAGAAAGGCAGACTGGATCCCATAGCCTATCTGTCCAATCCTCTAAATGGCTTCTCACTCATCCGACGATTGTATCAGGATTGGAGTAAGTGGCGCAAATACATGGAGCAACCAGTAGGCATCCTTCAGATCCAAAATTTGGACAACTTGCTGGTTGAGTTACCCTCGAAACTGGACTTGTGGGATGCTTGCGCAGGAATAATCCGCATTCAGAGCACTTATAATTTGGGAATAGGTGATTTTATCAGCGGTAAACTCGATGGAAAACAATATAAGTGGGTACCATTTATAAGTTTCTGCCTTTAAGTTATTGTTAATATTTTTGGGCCACCCATTAAAGTGTCAGCATGAGTTCTGCAGATATTTTTGCAGTGGGTCAGCATTTTGTAGAGGAAAAAAGTTCATGGGAAGCTATTCAATGGCTGCAAGAAGTGCCCCGACACCTTAAAAATGAACTTTTACCACAGCACCTGGCGATTGGCGAGGTGGAGGTCCTGAAATTACTGGCTGAAATGCACGTGAATCAAAGTAAGTTGTATCATCATTAGTTATGACAAATCTAAAAAAGGTATTCTAGAAAATTATGTCGAAGCCCTTTCTCTGCTGGATAATTGCTTGAAGCTCAAGCCCCACGATGCTGCTCTTCTGCGGCTCAGGCTTAAAACATTATGTTTTATAGAGAGACAACAAACTCCTGTTCTCAATGAAAACAAACCGCTTAAAACTCCATTCGTAGAAGAATATAAGTTGAGCTGTAGGGGAATATCCGAGAGACCAAGTAGACTGCACTGTTTCTACAACTTTACCACCACACCATTCCTTCGTCTGGCACCACTAAAAACGGAGCAGATCGGATTGGATCCATATATAGTGCTTTATCACGAAGTCCTTTCCAAACGAGAAATGTCATTGCTGATAAGTCGTGCCTCTCGCAAAATGAAAGTGGCCACAATCTATAAAAGTAATACGAAAAATAAAAAAAAAAAAGGGAGGACTGCCAAGGGCCATTGGTTTAATAAGGAAAACAACGAGCTAACCAGACGCATTAGTAGAAGGATTCACGACATGACTGGATTTGATTTGACCGATTCGGAAGAATTTCAGGTAGCTTATGTATAATTAAGTAAAAAAAAATAATTTCAATTGCCATCATCACAGTTATATATTTATGATAACTAATGCTCTTTAATTTTTCAGGTTATTAACTATGGCATTGGTGGACACTTTCACACGCACTCGGATTACTTTAACTTTGCCTCAGCTAATTTTACGGGACATCGTAATCGCCAGGCTACTGTATTGGGTGATCGCATTGCCACAGTGCTTTTCTATGTGAGGAGATATAATGAATAGTTCTTTGTTGATCCTTCAATATTCCCCCGCACTTCCAGTTGACTGACGTTGAGCAGGGTGGCGCCACGGTCTTCGAGAAAACAGGATATGCCGTATATCCGCGTGCTGGAACAGCCATATTTTGGTTCAACTTGAATACGAATGGGTACGGTGATCCCCGCACTCGACATGCCGCCTGCCCAGTGATTGTGGGATCCAAATGGGGTGAGTTCCGTGCCAATGATTAACCCGAAATTAAACCTAGCTTAACCCCTACTCTCGTGACAGTGATGACCGAGTGGATACGCGAATGGCGGCAAATGTTTATCAGACCCTGTTTGCCCCGCGCCACGGGAACCTCTTCGAAGCTGAACAGAACGAAATCATAGACAAACAAATTTCCGGCATAATCACTCTGCACACTTAACAAAAACCCACCCAGCTCAGCTTAAATGCCTTTTTAAAATGCCAACACGAAAAAAATAAAGTGCTGAGTGGTTGATAGTCCCTGATAGTCCGGGGGTGCAAGGATAAGGAGCGGCATCTGCTGCTCCAGGACCAAGGTAAAACCAAAGACCACCGCAGCCGCATTTTAGCATACTCCTAGGCGGACTCCTTCCCCGATTCCTCGATGGCGTCTAGTGTCTGACACCGCGTACGTGATGTGCAACTTAATGTTTCAATTAGAGGTGAAGTGGCGCCCGAGCAGGGGCTATCGTTATCGCTTCACTGCACTGCGAGAAACTACTAAATAAAATTGTATTATTTGGAATACAAAAAATTGTTGTCTCTTATCTCATTAATGTTATATTTTCCAGAACTCTTTAGTTCTCAGCAGTATTTTTATAAAAGACAAAATAAAATAAAATCTGTGCATAATTTTAATTTTTTAAGACTAGAAAATTAATAAAATAATATTTATTTTCATAGTCATTTTACAAAATGTAGGTAAAATATAAGAAGTTTTTGTTCAGTGTTACTTAATTTTTGCATGTGTATTTGGGTGTGTTTGCCAAGCTGGGATACGAGTATATCTCTATCAGTCTGTGCACTTATCTGCTTTTAAAAACTTTTAATAATGAACTCTCGCCCACCGCCAAGCGACGTGTTGGTGTCAGACCTTTGGCCCCCAACCTTTAAACCAGTTGACTCGGCAGTTTTGTTAGTTAAACCCAACGTATCCCATTCCCTTAATCACCTTTTGTTTGAGTTATTTGCATGTGCATAAGTTCGTCACTGTAACATCTACTTAATTTAAGGTTTTCCCTTGGGTAAAATAATAAATATTCTGCAAAAACCGAATACATCAATGACTTTAGCAAAATCTTTTAAGCAAAAGTAAGGTGGGGGATGCCAAAAGGTTGGCCGCCCAACACCTTTTAATAAAGCGCAATGCCAATAAATAAAAAATTGCCGACATATGCGAAAAAGTCCTGCTATCCCATCAAGTGGCCAAATGCAAACCCAGTCGGCCTGAGAGAATTTAGAGTGTCCTGTACAGGAAATCAAGGACGATAGAGGAATAACCCTTAAGCGAACCCAAGGAAGTCGCATATAGCCGCAGCCTCAAAGGAGTTGTACCTAAAAACGAATTTCGATTTGATTGTGTGCACTTTATGGTGTGTCCTCGGCCCAACCAACCTCCACTTTTCCACAGAGATGATTACATATGCGCAGACCAATAATTTTGCCCACAGCCCAAAGAGGAAAAAACGTATCTAACAAGGTTAAGAAATGTTCCGAAGCGGAGAGCATTGATTGTATAAATCTAGTAAAATGTTTTATATGCGCACCGAAGATGAATGGCTGAGTTGAGTGGGGGGCACGGAAAAAGGGTTGGCCGCCCACATTTTGTGGTCAATGAAGGAAATATGATTTGGATTTTGTTACTTTGATTACACACATTACATGCGAAAAATGAAAAAGTAGCAGCGCACAGCCCAGACAGACCGAAGGGGTCAAAACCGACTCTGTGTGTGTGCAACGTGTGTTAAATTTCAAGTTGCGGTCTGCCGTCGTAAAGCATTTGATAGGTTTCCCAGTCTTCGCGCAGGAAATTGAGTTTTTCTAGCAGCTGGCCGGGCAAAAAAAAAAAAGAAAATAATGTGAAAGAAAGAAATTCATGTCTCTGCCAAACTCAGGGTCAGCATGGGTAAATCGATAAGTTGCGTCGAGCTAATTTAAATTTAAATCTAGATATGCCACCGATCAGTCGATCAATCGATGGACCTGCCTTTCAACACCTTCATCGGCAAGGTGAGTTGTCTATTTATACCTGAACAAGTCACAGAAAAAAGAGACATTGCCCCCGCTATTCGTGGTGCAAAATACCTTTTGTTTAATTTGATTTGATAAAGACACCAACAATGATACAAAGCCGATATATCCATTATAACACTTTTAAAACCTTTTTTGAGCCAACATTTTAATTTTACATTTTTTTTTTCGTTAGAATTTAGTGGTTTTTAAATATATATTTTATTTTTTGGGATAGTAGTTCCTTACACAGAATTAAGAACATTTATTTTAAAATCCATTTTAATGTGAAATCAAAATTTGAGCAATCAATAATATACCCCATACCCAATGTCAGATACAAAACTAGAGTAGTTGAAGAAGTGACAAATTAGCCCCTGGTGTTCAACATTGTGTTCATTCCACCCATCTAGTTGACACTATTTTTGGGCAGTGTAGATTGATGATTCGATCGGAGGTGGTGACAGGTGCCAAGGCAGAGCATCGGGTGCAGTGCACCGGCATCGACCGATTCGATACTCGATGCTCGACGGACTCATTCGGCACCCTCGAATGCCGATTTGGGCACCGGGCATAAATTGATTAAATGCCAGTGGACGGGCGACGGCTCACAATCAATTACGGCAGGACGAATTTGACATGGGGGGAGGGAGTGATTGCATAATCTGGACAGTTGCATACAAATCGCAATCATCCTGGGACGTTCAGCCAACCAGTCAGGCAGTCAGGCAGTCAGCCAGTGAAAATCAATGCCAAAGTTGATTTACGTGTGCGGACGTCAATTGTCCTCCGCTGGAGCGAAACAGTGCCGAAAACCCCCAACAACTATGGCCATATCGAAATGATTTGGCCAGAGCAACAGAGAGCAGGGCCAATGACAAATGCAACTAAACGAATTATGTCTAATGGCATTTCAGGTTGAAATGCGATTAAAATGCAATTTGAAATGCAAAACATTTGCCCATTCCGAGTGGCAGTTTTGGTTCCATGGGCGGCGACACTTTAAGAGTTTTCCTGTCCCGACATCGCCATCGTCTGGCCTGGCTGTTGGCCAAAAGTTTATGTTTTCTGCTTTTTTTCCGAAGCAGCAAAACATTGTGTTTTCTGCCCTTCTGTTGCGGTCATGTCTGGGCTCCTACTCCTGCACCTGCTCCTGCTCCTGCTTTTGGCACCTGGCTGACCATTAAGGGGCTGCGATAGATTGACTTCAAATGTCTTAGAAAATCTTAAATCGCGCAGCCAAAATTTATGTGGCCCCGTTGGACAATTAAAACTCCATTGCGCCTCGGACAATGAAGCCAACCAGCCAGACAGTCAGTCACTAAGCGAAATCTATTTTCTGCCTGCCAAGAAATTTCCCGCAGCAAGTCTCCCATTTCTTGGTCTCAGTTCTCGCTACCTTTTGTCACCTCAGACTCAACTCAACTCAACTCGACTCGACTTCTACTTCTACTTCTACTTTTTCCCGCAACGACAACGAAGCATAATTTATGCGTTCGCATTGGCCGGAGAGACTGGGGACTTTACAGGGAATGGCTGGTAATGGAGTTGGTGTTGGATGCAATGCAAAACCTGGCCAGCGGACACATTTCTAGACAAGCGAACATGACAGCGACTATGTCGTCTGGGTCTCCTCTTTGTTCTGCGGTGGAATTTCACGTGGAAAAAGCGTAAAAATTATTTTAATTAAAGCAGCAGCAATAAAAGGGAAGATATTAAAAGAAAGTCGAATAGGAAGTGCTCTTCTAAGGGTTAATTAATATTAAATATTTATGCGGTTGAAATTATAAAATTTCAATTCACTTATTATATCTATTAACTTAATAAGAAACATTTATTGTCCAATAAAATATACACCAAAAGAGATGTACCAATTTTTTAAATTTTTTCACACCAGGAAATAGGGTTTCAATAAATTTTTAAATATTTTCCCAAGTCGTGAATGTTTATTATTATATATATGATGCTACAAATAGGTTTTAACTAATATTAAAAATAAGGAACAGGTTCTTTTTTAAATCTATAATTTTATAAAATACATGTTCTGTCAATATTATAGATATGTTGTTAACAAAACTGAGTGCTGCCTTCTTGACAACTTAAAGATACCCTTTTCCTTATAGAGTATCAAAACGAAAGAGTTGAGGCGACGGACAATGAACGAGGTGTCTTCCCCGGCGAAGAATAAAAAGGAGTCGTGGTCGGGGGACGGGAAAGTCGCTGCTCGATTTGCGCTCTGCATTTGTCATGATCTGTTTGTTTTGATGTATGGCCACGTGATTAATTTAGCCAGATCGTGGAGTTTTTGTGGCTCCGTGTCGCGAGCCCGTGATTTATTTCGCTCGATTTGCACTTTGTTAGCAAATCTCAGCCTGCTGAATGCGCTTATTTAAATTCATTTGCCCAACTGCCAAGTAAATGTGAATGTAATGGCACACGTTTCCCCCGATTTTCTCGGGCGACATATTGATTACGGTTTTTATGGAGCCATCACCTGCCATCCGCCCGACAAGTAATTTGCATATCTATGGACTATGGACTCCCCCAAAATAGGTAAAACAGGGCAAAATCAAATCAAGGCAAATGCTCGCCCGCAGATGCGACACCTTCTCGAGTGTATCTTTGTGTCTTTGTATCTGTATCTGTAACTGCGTCTGTTTTCGGTCTTTGTATCCGTATCTGTGCCGCAACAGCTGCACACACCTACACACAATTTGATTTTATGTTTGCACACGCAGCAACAATTTCATTGTTTGCAAAATAATTGCAAGCCTTCGCAGCAGCTGTGCCCGCAAATCCATCCACCTTCCTTCCCCTTTCCAAAAAAAAAAAAAAAACAGTATAGAAAAGTGGGTGGTACTGTGAGTGGGGAAAAAAGGCAGAATCAAATACGGATTTTCACTGGCAAATTGCTGGCAAAAGTAGTCCCAAACAATTAGCACGGAAACAATGGATGAGCCAATATTTCGGTTTGGTTGATGGCCCTAAAAATGGATTATTGGCCAGTGGGCATAAATTCAGCAGTTGATTCCATCTATCCCGCCTTCTGACCAGAAATACCCGCGATGGAGGAGACGGCACTCGATGCCGCAGCTTTCACCAACCGGAAGTTCACTCCATTTAATGCACGAATTTCGCGCCATTCCCGATGGTCAACTTTGTGAGCGAGTGTGTGTGTGTGTGTTTTGGGCTGCATTTTGAAATACCCTTTAATTTTGGGGGATACTGAGGGTAAAAGTACTGAGGTAAAAGTACAATTGGAATACAAATAAGGAAAATCATAGTACGAAAACTAAAGCTTCAGACATCGCCAATTTTAGTTACTTTATATTATCCATCAATAATACTATTTTTCATGACATTAAAACTGATTTGATTGTTATATAACGTTTTGTAACATATAACATATTTATGGGCTATGTTGCCCATACAAAATCCTTGTATTTAATTTTCATAATGAAGGGTATTCTCTAGTCTAAAAACTTAACCAACAACAATCCTTTTTTTGTGTGCTCATTTGAGAGTGGCCACCGGAAAGGGGAGTGTCACAAAAAGGTACACCGCAAAATGCTGGGGCAGAAGCAAAAAATATTTGGCACTGGAAACGCTTCCGCTCTTTGGGGCTTCCAACTGCAAACAGGAGCAAGTGGATTTCAAACCGAACTTAGTTGGCCGAACAATCGATCCCAGCGGAATCAATTCACCAGAGAAAACTAAACCAAAGTGCTCGGCCCCAATAACGATCATAATCGGCGAACAATCTAAGCCAACTCAATGACTACTTTTATGGCACATCGGCCTCCAATGAAACTCGGGCCACCTTAACAATTAAGCTTAATTTGAATAATCAAAAGCCAACAAACAAGAGGCAAACTCCGGGCGCGTGCAATAAAAACTTTGCCAGCCATCGAACCTGACAATAAATTCTCGGGGCGAAGCAAAAACAAGCGCAACTAATGAAAGAAAGTCCGCCCGGAAGGCTTCCAAAAGGGGGTTTCCAACGAAGTCCTTGGAAGGAGTGGTTGGTTTGTAAGAAACTTAATTGAAATAATTTCGGCAGGCGTTCGCCGGGAATCAAAGCTTTTAGAGGGTTGGAGTGGCAGAAGAGCCCAAAGTTTTACGACAAACTGAGCAATCAAAGAGAAATCGCCAAAGGGGTGAAGATTTTATATGAGTATGGGAATTACCTTTAATATTCGATAAGCATCAATGAAGTGAGGGCTGCCAAAAGTTATACACATGTAAATTCCTCCCGCAGTACTCTTCAAGTCTTGTTGCCATCTCATTCCATTTGAACACATTTAAGGGCAAACTTTGGCAGACAACTCAAGGGAGCCTTTGGCTATTTGTGAGCCAAACTTTGTCCGCTTTAAAGCCCCTACCTCCTTTCCGTCTAAACAACAGCCAATGCTCACCTCGCGGATAAAACGCGTCGAAGCGCATCTCGTGAGCTAACGAATCGCCTCAAGGTTTCTGGTATAAAAGTGCGATACTCGTATTTGCTGCAGCTCATTAGAATTCATTATAAATTTCCCAGCCAGCCACAGGAAACAGACAGATAAATAATAAACACCTGTTTGTGAGCTTCATTTTCTGGATTCTTTGGATGGATTCTTTATTTGGTTATCAAAAATTGCAATTTGCTTTAAAAAAATTACAAGAACCCAAAATATGTAGTACGTCTTAAAGGATATTATTAAAGTAAACGTTGGGAATGCTACTTAATTTTGTATTAAGTATTTTTTTTTATTATATTGTATTTTTTCAAGTTATTCATTTTTAAAGTAACACAAAAACTGTATAATATTATATATTTATATACTTTTTAATTTTAAGTAGTAACTGGCCAACAAAAAAAATCAACAATTAAACGACTTATTTTTCCAATAAGCTTAAATCCCAGCCCAAATTAGTCAAGTAGGAAATGGGAGCAGGAAAAGGACTCGCATGGCTTATTTAACTTAAACGCAACTCAAACAGGAAAAACACATATAAAAGACGCTAGGAAAACGGGGAAGGAAGGCACTGCCGAAAAAGTCTGTGGCAAAGTAAACGATTAAAATATGCTCAACACGAGTAAACATATTTTCAAGAAGTAAATATCCTCGAGCAGGAAAAGCAGCAGCTTCGGCAGTGGAAAACCGAGCTCAGGAGCGCATGAAATGTATTTAAAATATGCCAAGTGGCAGACAGCCCCGCCCCCTTTTCCGACTTTCCTCAAGGACTCAGGACACGTAGCTGCAAAGCGACGACAGCAAAATTGTGAAAGGAAGCGGAGTCGGGCAATATACTATAGATGAAGGAAAAAGCGAAGTCGAAACCCAAGGAAACTGCACGTGGGCACAAAAGGCGCAAGGTAAATAAATATTGTAGCTAAAGATGCCAGGGGCAAGGGAGGGGGTGGAGAAAAAGGAAAATGGGGTTCACCCCCTGCGTACCCCTCACGTATTTTCCCGCTAAGATACTTACAAGGATTAAAGAGTCACTCAAGTTAAATGCATTGAAAATGAACCAAAAGAAGCGTAAAAATGTTGCGCACTCTGACGGAACTTGTTCAAAATCGTGGGAGGATGTCCTTTAGGTGTACGAGCTTGTACTTCAGCTGCCTTCGTTTTCGTCCTTCGACAGAAGCTCCCGCCCTACGCTCCTTGTGGCACTTTTAATTTTACTCACAGTTTATTCAATCTTCGGTGCTGGAATTTGGAGAGGGATTTCCTTGGTACTTTCTCTGCATTTTTCCCCGACTTCTCCTGAGTGGCAGTTGTTGATTTAGCGGTGTTTAAATTGAGTCGTATTAGTTGGATTAAGGCCGAGATCTGCTTGACGTTTCGGTTTTCCCTAGTTAAAGCAAAGAAGCTCAGGGAAGTGGAAGAATTTAAAATAATTTTTGGAATAGGGATTTGGCAAACGGTTTATTGCTTTATAGTATGCTTACAACAATTTAAGTAAATTCATTTTAATACAATATAATTTAGTACAATTGTTTAAAGTAAATCAGGTTAATTTTCAACCAGTTAAAATTAAAAAAAATAAAATTTTAGTAACCAAATTTAACAAAAATATGTAAGCCCTTAAATATGTTTATTAGAACATGGTCCAAAATATTATTATAATTACAGCTTAAAACTTAACTTTTATTGTTGACCATTTTACTTTATGAAGCTTATTGATTTATAATATATTTTAGAACTTTTTCAAGTCCCATGAGGAAATCAGGTTCAGCTCTCTCTTTCGGCGCGCCACAATTAATGGATTTTTATTGCAGTACATCATTCAAAATTTGTCAATAGATGGCCAGACCGCAGCCCATTTAATTTATATAAAGGGAGCCCGGTTGGGCAGGCGATCCCCACCTCCCGCGAGGATACTCCCTATAGGTATTTTATTATTTATCAGGCAGGCACGATCGGGAGGAGTTGCGCCTGGCCGCTGTTTTATATTATAAAGGCAATATTTCTGTGAGCGAAACAATAAAGTCGCGCTGTCATTGATTTATTTGTCTGCCTCCGCGTGGCAACAATAAACTGTGACTGTGCAGCGCGAAATGCACTCGCACAATGCAGCACAATGGCCGCCACCTCAGCGGTGGTTCAAAAATGGGCAAAAGAACTGGTTTTTTTGAGCCGGGGACGAGGTGTCGAGCCTCAAACATAATTCATTTCCGCTCATTGTCAGCACGCGATTTTTTGCATTGCATTTAAAATAAGCGAACACACAGAGGCCATGAAAAACGCAATCTCAAGTGCGAATGAAGCCCAATGAAATCCAGGGTTGGAGTCAGTGCATCCAGGACAATGCAGGTAAATTGAGTGTGGATTTTTGGCTTTGTCCTCTGGCCACCAGATCAAGCAAATTTGTCGGCAGTAAAAAATACTTGACGACTCATTGAACAATTTGCCAGATTCTCTGGTCTCTGTTCTCTTTCTACTTTTTTGTTTTTCACGTTTTTCATTTTATTCCCCTGACATGCGGGACTAAGCTCCACCGGGGATGACATAATTAAATCCTTGCAGTAATTAAATTCCCCAAAAAATCATTCCTCCCTCCCATGGAGTAAATAGAACCCTTCCAGAAACTACCTTAATTGCAGGCGATAAGCCAGGGACGTAATGCAAATTATTTTCAACATTTTCACATTTAATTGCAAAGCGGGGAGGACAGGATAGGAAAATGTGGCCAGGGACAGGAAAATGTGGAAAGGACGACTCGGCACATTCATTAAGCCAAAACCCTCTGAAGGGGGTGGGAATGGTCAAGTGTCCCGTGTCCCGTGTCTCGTGTCCAGTGTCCAGTGTCCAATGTCCTTTATCCAGGACAGTGGAATGCGACTGCCTCATACATGGCGTGCCAGCTGGAAATTAAGTTTTCGCATTTCCTACCTTTCTCGCCATATGGGACCCGCTCTATTTCCACTCCGGACTTGAGTTGATAATCCAGCATAATGCGCTTTTATTTGGAATAATAATGTTGCTGTCGACATCGGTCCGGGCTCATTAAATCCCAACAAACGAACGAGAAAAAAAAGCAGAAGCATAAAAGTTGCAAAGTCCCAAAAAGGTTTGTCCACCACAAAATTGCTGCACGAGGTGTCAAAGTTCATTCCGTGGCTGGGAATTAATTCCTATGCCTTCCCCCCGTTTTCATTGTTTAAATTTTCCAGCAAATTAAATCGGACATATGGTTTGGGTGGGAATTTTCAAGGCATATGCATATTTTTTGGAGGTGTGAATCTTTGGAATTCCTTTTGCCCTGGCGAGATGACAAACGCAGTCGCATAAATTCCAACGAACCTCGGTTAACCGAAGCCCCCAATAAATCTCTTGGGAAACGATTCCCAAATTTCATACCTAACACTAGCGCGCACACACTTTTAGGCTTCTTAACTTTTCACTTGGCAAGCAGAAAATTCTTGCGGCCTTGGCTAGAAATAATTTATCATTTTCCTGGGACGACAACTACCTTTTTGTGGCTTTAAGTTTTGTCAAACTGTTTTACAGTCATTTAAAGTTTGGGTTCCTTTTTTTTGTAATTTTGGTTAAATTTCTGAAATTTGGGGGGCTAGCATTTAACCCTTACCTGGGTGTGGGGGTGACACAGCAGCAGGCCTAGAGGAATACCTCAACATTAAAATGCCATTAATGCATTTGCGTAATGTTTGAGCCCCATGCCATTTTCCCGGGGCACACCTCATTGAAAGCCCATTAAAGTGACTTATGGACCGATTCCTGGCCAGCTCCTCTTTTGCGTGGGCGAAATGTAAAAATTGCATTAAATGCGAGTGCAGCGAGGGGGGCGTTCTGTGCCGAGTGGGCGTGGCAGGTGGAACTGCATTTGTCTTATCAGCTCGGTTCGGGCCATATTCCCAGTTTTTCGCAGCCAACTGGCAAATGGCGATGGCAATGGCAATGGCAATGGCCACATTTGCCTGACCATAATGAGCGGCAATTACCGCATCGGCCGCAAATTTGCATTGCACACTGCGAAAAATGTTGCAATGCGATGGGTTAAATTGGGGGTGGGAGGGGTTGTGGGTGTTGCGAGTAAACATTGTGCAATCTTTTATCAACAGCAATAATAACAGGCATTGCAAATGCAAATGGAAATGCAAAAATGAAAAGTGCATGGGAAGGAGTTTTTTAATTGCGCCTACTTGAGCATGAAGTGAAAACGAAAATGGGGAGAAGGTTACATGGTAAAGGTTAACATTTGAAAGGAAAAATATATGAGATCAAAAAACATGATGTTAGTAGAGGTATACAAAATAAATAAAGTTATTAGATTTAAATAAAGAATATATATTTTAAACGTTTAAAACGTAAACCCAATACAAAACTTAATCTGTAAATCCTTAAATTTATGAAATTACTCAGCCATGAGTCATGTTTTCATTCGGTAACCCGTTCTAAGCAAATTATCAATTTTCTTAAGTTTCGTTAGTTTTTCATCCCCTTTCTCTGGCCTTCCGGACACTTTCACTTTGTAGCCAGCTCGAAACGGAAACGGAAACATCTGCCAGAGTCCACTTCCAGATGGAGACCAACCCCATCTCCACCAAACCTCAATCGCAAGTAGTGCGGCACAAGTTTAGAGCTAAACAAACTCGAAAACACCGAAACTGAAACTCAATTTTTCGCACAACAATGCGCTCATAATTACTACAGTCAGCCGTTTGATCGGGGAAGGGGTTTCAGGTTTCAGGACTCAGGACTCAGGCTACAGATGAAGATAGAGCTCAGCCTCAAATCAAATCAGAAACTTTAAATCTTGGACGGGTCAGGACTGGCTTCCATCTGCCATCTCGGTCTGCAACTCATCCTAATACACGGGCTCATTCAATCGTCAGTTCCAGCAATTACACGCATTTTGCGCAATTTAAACCAAATGCTAACGACAGCCAACAACCGACAGCCAACAACCAGCAAACGACAGGCGGGCGACTTGTGACAACCTTTGCTGCACCTTGGACAGGGCGAATTTTCGGGGTTCGAAAGGCGGGGTTAGGAAGCTGCTCTGGAGGTCAGAGGTCAGGCGGGGCAGCCAGGCGTTTGATGAACAACAAGTTAGAAATTTGTAAAGAATTTTGATGCTATTTGGATACCCAATAATCAGCTTCTTAATTTTTTAACAGATAGAATAAAGACTAAAATATTTTTAAACTGTAAACAAAGTATTCTACTAACTTTTAAAATATTTTAAATTAGTATTTCAATATTTTGTTAGATTTCTGTATGCAATCTTTTAGCTGTCTAAAAAAAATACAGAACAGTACTCCACACCAAAAGACGCTTTCAGTCAAATATAAAAGATGAAATATTATTTTATCTAAGCTGAGTTTATAGTTTTTGTGGATAAGGAAAATACTACATTAAGAAATGTGACATGCCTTTGATTAGTTTTGTATTACTCTTTGTTTATTATATTGCTTTGATATTCATCCCAAAATCGATATACCCCTGCTGCCTCTAAGCAAGGGGTATAAAAAGTAGCATACTGTAAATCAAAAAGTAACTTGCCTGCCATACGGATGTCATCCGTTGCAGCTCGTTCGAGCGCAAAATTTAACAATGACACAAACGCACACAAAGTTTGCTGTGGGCGGTGGGCGGGTTGTGGGTGGGGCTAAATGCCACATGCTCACCACCAACACCACCCCCTGACCCACCCCCTCCCCCTCATCACACCCAGCACAAGATAATACCTAAACACACCTAAAAACCTACAGACAACGGGCTTTGGCTTTCGGCCTTTTGGCAGCAACATGTTTGCCATAGGGGCAGTTTTGGAGAGCGAGTTGCTCATGCAGAAGCTGTCATGTCCAGCACTCGGGGAATCCCGGGAAAAGGGAGTCAAAGGGGGATTTTCAAGGGGCGGGGGGGACGTCCACCGTATACGGCAACACTTAAAAGTCACACGGGCGTGGCAAGTTAAATGAAATGCACAATTGATGTGGCCATTGTGCGTCTCCGCTCTCATTGTGTAGGTGATGTGAAGGGTCCTTGGGCGAAGGTCCTGCCAGTGACAGGATGTGCGTGTAAGCCAGAACGGAACCATATGGATTCAAAGGGGATTGGTCTACGAATACCTGCCCCAGATGATGACTGCTCCTTGGGTTTTTCACTCGGCTGGAAATCGAGACAAAAACCGAACAAGTAGATAGCTTTGGCAACAGCTGTCGCTTTCTCTTAACCCTTGCCCACCGTCGGCAAAAATGTCACCAAGGGGAAGGAAATGTGGCAACAAGCAAAGTGTAAAAAATTTCAATCAATAACCGTAACGATAACATTGTCAGCAGGAAAGGCATTCCAAAGTGGAGATGGAAAGTCAATGAAAAAGTGAGCGAATATTAGTTACTCTTCAACAAAAAGTTATTCAAATTCTTCTATGAAAAGACATATACTTATAATTTGATTTGCCAAAAGCTAAAAGCATTTATTTTCTAAGTTAACAGCTAAAAAAAATACAAGACTAATTCCAAATATTTCAAACAATACAATAGCTTGCAGACAATTAAAATAATATATAAATTAGTGGGCTTTTAATTTAATTCTTTAAATTTTCTACACTAATTAGAAGAGTTGTACTTCTCTTTATAAGTTAATAACGCATCTTCAACAAGAATTTTGTATATAATAAAGCTATATAGAATAGTGCAACCACCCGACTAGATACACAAACGTCTCTAGCTTCGTGCAACTCTTTTGGCGTACATTTGCAATAAATTTTGCCGCCTGTTGACAAGCCGCAAAGTATACTTTAAAGCGGATAAACCCGTGTCTCCTGTAGCCCAAGGAAGAAAAGGAGGCGGGGCGGGGGTTCAAAGGGTACTCGCTGGCAAACGCGATTTTTATCGCAATTCAATAGAGTTTCCGTTACATTACGCCGATGTCCTTTGTCTCCAGCGAAACTGCGGAACTAACAGCGCCACATTTTGTATCCGTGCGACGTGTCAACGTGTATTGCTTCCGCTCGGATCCTGTTTTCCAGCTCCTTCCTTTTCCCAAAAAAAAAACGTATCCTCGTGATGTTATTGCTTCTGTGTGCGCCGTGCACCTTGTGCCAAAGGACAAGACACGCCGGGAATGTTATTGAAATTTTATGTTGTCTGCGATTTCTTTTTTTGCCGGTGGATTTACATTTTGTGACAGCTGATTTATGGCCTGACGTGGGATCCTTAAAGAGCTTTACAAAGGATGCGACGGGGTAATTAGCTGAAAAAAAATCGTTAATAACCTTGCCTATGAAAAAACTTGAATTGAAGAAAATCGTATTACCAAATACATTTCTCTCTTATGTGGAAATATTAACCTGTGCTCTTTAAAGAGCTCTTCAAAGGATGTTCATGGCATAATTAGGCTGCCGCAAATGGGGTTCGTTAGCGCCCCATTCCCCACAGCAAAAGAATCCAAAAAAGGGGTTGCCTGGATAAACTTTGTGCCTTCTTCTTTTATTTTTGTTTCAGCTTGCGGAAATTGAATTAACTGGCTCAGCCCCGCTGAAATGTCAATCGAAAGTACTAAAGGCAGTGGGTGAAGTCACCTTGAGAAGAGGCTCATTAGGATTCCGTTTCTGGCGGCGAAGTTATCTGCGCTTGTTTACCTTGAAATTAAAAATGCAAAGATTCCTTCCAAGATATTTCCTTCGCCGGCTTTCGGCGGCATCTGCAGCAGGCCAGCTGAATTATTTATGGCACTTGCCGGGAGTCGAACAGAAACAGATTACAAGATTAAATTATTGTAACAAGAGCATTACGCAACTACTTTGCATAATTTACCGCAGAAAAAGAAGGACGGCGAAAGGCGCAGAAATAAAAACATTCATCTTGGCCCTAAGTCGGGACTTCTTGGCTGTGTTAAAATATGTATACAATAGGTAAAGCTCTCTCTTTTCGTCCTTTTGAGCCCCAGACCAACATTTTCGTAGGTGACAGTCGAGGTCCCACGAGGCGTATACGTAACTTGCAGTGTTTACAACAATTTGTCACTTTTGCTCAGAGACGTAGAAGTAGAAAAAGTAAGTTCGCAAAAAGGGGGAATCGCAGACTGCATGCCAGACTCCTCGGGAATGCCTAATTTGCATTTTAATTTAATTTTTTCCATACCGCGAAATGTCAACAGACAGGAGACTCGACTCGACTTGAGTCACTTGCAGACATTTTTCACCCCTCCAAGGAGTTTTCCTACTGCCTGTGTTTGTCTTTCTGGGTTTTTCTTGGCGCACTTTTAATTGAGCCCTGCATATGCATGAGCTCGTGGCAACTCTATTAAAGCGAATGCCAACGCTTTGAACTTTAGCCTGTGACTCTTGAACTTCCCACAGAATCAGCGAAAATCAATGCTCAACTTTCATCGATTGTCCGCCCATAAAACGTGGATATAAAATAAAAAGTATGGTTGTAATCCAATACGGGGGATAATACTCTGATATCTGCCCCTGCCCACGGGGGCTGTAAATTTAACAGAAATTGTCAGGACCAACCAATCGTGCAACCGTTATTACCTGTTGACCTCCACCTCCTTGGGGCACTCATTGTGTCCTGGCCACTTGGCGATGAACGTGCTGCCATTGCGGTTGCATTCCGCTTCCGTCTGGGTCACGGCTCATAATTCTTTAAATTTATGAAGTGTAACCGGAGAGGAGTCTGGCTCGGTTTTTGCACAAAGAGCGGAGTAGGGTTAAGCTTTGCATAACCAAAGGTAGATGTAAAATTCAGAGGGCTTTAGTTGAATTCATTGAATAACTACAGGTTTTTGCCTTAAAGTTGCATTACTTTGACAGATTGAAAAAAGTTGGACAAAATTTAAAAAAGGGCTAAATTTATTTTGAATTGGCAATCTCTTAGGAGTGAAAACTCTGTCGTAAAAACCTGTATTCGAAATGAAAAATATTAATCATCAATACAACAGTTAGGACAGTCTTAAAGCTCGCTGAATTTGTAGTACAAGTTAAAGCAATTTATTGTAGTATCATCTCAGACCAAGTAGCCCCTTTCATCGTTCACCTACCTTATATTCCTTGCCAACCTCATCTCTATCTAGATCTCGTCTTGTGTCACGTGACGACACTCACCTAATTTGAGAGTAGCTCTTAATCTGCGCACAATGAGATAAATACCTTTTGTGGTGCCGGTGGTTAACCGTAGAGTGCCCCGCCTTAACCCACTGGGGCCCACCCCGCTGACGTGTTTTTGTAATCCGTGGGCTGTTACCGTTACCAAGGCACTTGGCACGCTCCCGAATTGCCACTTGAAGCAAATTGCTTTGGAGCAGAACTTTCGAGACTTTGGCACGAACAACTCGGCGTTTATTACCTGTCGGCCGAGTCCACCGAGTCGCACACCCACTTTCCTCCCCGAAGGTCGCTTATCTGAAGTTGTTAATGTATTAATTTGAATTCTTTATGAGCCAAGGAGCAGCAGGTTCGTCCCAAATATGTTTGACATGGCAAATTTAGTGGAAAATTGCCGCATGTCGCTGGCCAAGTACGAGTATGCAAGTGAAAATGCTACGTGACTCCGTTGCAAATAAAAAGTCAACCAACTGGGGGAGACAAATTGGCCAGCTTCTGGAGCTCAGCAAACCCGAAGGCAGTGCAAAATTTAAAAAACAAATCACACCTACAACCGGCCAAGACAAATTTCCAGACGGTCCACTATATACGTGTATGTGTACGTAAGGCCAGGACTAACGTCCTGTCGGTAATGGAGTGGACTTTATTTGGGCTCCTTGTTTGCCGCTCCACGCTCGACTGCCCGTACCTTTTGCGGCACGCTCCGGCGACGAGCGGCGCATTTGTCAGACTCCGTCCGGATTGGGACACAAAAGTACGGACAGGCTGAAAAATGTATAGGGGATTGCATGTGATGTGCACTCGGAGAAAAAGAAAAGGACTTTTGGGTAAAAGTTAAATAACACGACATTCTAAGGTCTGTTGCTTTAACGAATTGCTTCTCTATTGAAAGAATATAAAAATGTAAATTATATTTGTATTTTGTTAAATTGCTTACTATTTAGTTGTTTTTTTTTTTTTGCTTTTTTTATAAT
Source organism: Drosophila elegans (assembly GCF_018152505.1). Classification (NCBI taxonomy): domain Eukaryota; kingdom Metazoa; phylum Arthropoda; class Insecta; order Diptera; family Drosophilidae; genus Drosophila; species Drosophila elegans. The sequence continues at coordinate 1,583,228 of NW_024545863.1, forward strand.
TTCCGGAAGTCGTTCAGCGTAGGTAACTCGATATTTTGTATTTAACTGTATTCTACCGCCCTACAAGTGCGGAAAGGTATGCGTAGCAAACAAACTCATTCCACAACTGTCAACTGTTGGTTTAACTCACATTCCATTTGTCTTTCATTCCATTCCTTTACTCTACACATCACACAACAAATAAATTCTTCAAAATATTTCTTGATAGAAAACACATTTCTTTCGAGAACTGAAATTTCTTCACGAAATTTGCTGCAAATGGACAAAGAACTACAACAGCTGATCCCCGAAAGTGATCTGGATGGTATTGGAGGTTGTGAATTTGAGTCGCGATATTGCCTGGATGAAAAGACCATTCTGTCTCCGGTTGTGGGTAGTTTTCTTTCAGAATAATATTTTTTATTATTTAAAACCCTTATAGATACCCTGCTTGAACAGCAATGAAATGGTAGGCCTTCAATTGGGCGTCATGGCCAATCATATGATCCTCATGAGAAACATGTTGTGTAGTCCGCAAAAATCAGTTAAGTGCCTAATAACGGCGCCAAAAACTGAACAAAAGGATGCATCAACCAGTACTCAAATGTTTCACGGAAATACATCTTTGATTGTGTTAGGTCGCCTTCGTCAAAAGTTAGAGCAATCGGAGACCATGATCTATGACCACACTGCCAATAAGGTAATACAGATTTCGGCCCCTAGGAATTTGCCAATTTTGAAGACTTCCCAGCTTGTGTTGGAGGATGCTCCACAAACTCCACCACAGCGAGCTGTTATCAAGCTTACACCCGTAAAATTAGCCACTTCGGAGAATGGATGGGTAGCCAAATTGGATCCACCAAGGACTGAAAGTACCCCATCAAGGGAGTTAGTCACAGAGCCACTGCAGCGCTGCACCACAAGTCCTGATCTTTTCAGGCTGCACCGCCAACTCTGGCGTAGAATCCCCATACAGAATCCAACTCTGCAGCTTACCTTAGCTGTTAAAAGTAACCTGCAGGTTACCAGGACTGAAAGCAATAGGGCTTCTAAGGGCAGGGGTCCCAGCCTGATTCCCAAACTGATTCCCTACCAGGGGATCACCGTTCCAAATGTGCCCAGTTTGCCTAATTTGGCCAAAACTCGGACTCCTGTACAAGGGCAAGGCAACAGAGTGAGCCCAAAACGCATGAATTTGACCAAGAAAACTGAGGCAACGCCTGCAAACAGAAAGTCCCCATTAAAAACCACCATCTTGAACGTGCCAAAAAGCATCAGTACTCCAGTGGCTGCCCACAGACGTCCTGGATGTGCGGAACCAGACCTCCAGCAACAGAAGAACCTTCTTGAATCTCTGGTCTACCGGCAGTCGAAGGATAATCAGCGTCTAAAGACCAAATTTCGAGAGCAACAACAGGGACTGATGGCCCAAATGCTCGGTGATCTCAACCAAGCCATCGAGATCTCCAATGGACAACCCCAGCAATTTCAGCCATAATTGATCCAAGGACCGCAGAAACTATATCAAAATTTAAACGTTCCGGAATGCACTCAGAGAAAAACTGAGGAACAGCAACAGACAGGGGAATCATATTACATAATCTTCTGCCAAGAGTTTTCAATTTTCTTCGCTCGTTAATTGAAATTGAAAATTCTTGACTGGAGCATTTCCAACTAAATGGAGAGTTTACATCGAGTTGCGACAAGTGTATGTCAGTATTTCAGAAATCTGTGTATATATAAGATGTCCCCCTAGTCTTGTATTTTAATAATAATTTTTACAAATATTTTTGAATGGATTTTTATTTAGTTGCTGGTAGTTGCTTTTCTAAAATCAAAGTATTGGTCAACATATTTTTAGAAGTTTCGCTATGATTATAAGTTCATTGAATTAAAATGTAAATAATCTAAGTTCTCAAAAGGTTTTCAATTAAACTACTAAATAATTATAACCTGTTCAAATCTAAATCGATCTAAGAACTTTAAACTGATGGAGAAATTTTTAATTTATACCAAACTTTAAAAATTGAAATAGCCTGTTCCAGTTTTGGATTGCAGCACGATTTTCGGTGAATTTTCTAAACGTGAGACCAGTCGACTTATGGCATAATCCGCGAGTCCGTCGGGGACAAATATAGCGGGCATCGAGCGAGTCTAATTGCGCCCAACGTCTGCGGCATTGCCACACAAGTTGCACCGCAGTTCGTCCCACTCCCGGACCACCTGCCCGGTCGTCTCACATTGATGTCTCTATAAGAAAGTTCCCCCGAGCCATTTCTCAACCCGGCTCTTTTGCCCACATTCACTGGCGAATTCGCTTGGCCCGTTTCACTTGGCGCGCCCATAACTTGACGTGTTATTAAGTGTAAAAATTACAATTTCATAAATTGTTATGCTTTATTTAGAGTGCGCCGAGCGTTTGTTGGAAGAGCATTTCCACCGAGATCCCTCCACGACTCCCCAGTTTCCTGATCCATCGCATTGCCGATGCGTGTGGTTTTGTGTGATTTGCGTGCTTCGGAAGCTGACGATATTGAGACTTAAGTGGACATAATTAAAAGCACTTAAGAGTCGCCACAGATCGCACCGACTGAGATATAGATATGGCCAAGAGGATGAGTGAAGGCATAATGGTGAAAAACACATTGGATGGTGGCCAAATTTGCCAAGCAATTGGCAGATAGTGGAAAGATCACAGACAGTGTCTAGATTAGTGGCTATATTAAAGCGCTTTGCCTTGGGCCTCCATTTTTCCTGCATAAAAATCACATCAGATCAAGATACACAGAAAACAAATCCGATTTTAATTTTAATACCAACTCTGAATTGAAAGGTAGCTCAGTGATATTAATATCATTCTGTCATATATCTTATAAAAAACTTCCTTCATTTATAATACTTCTAAAATTAAGCCAGACGCGTATCTCATCTCATTAAATTTGAAAATGGGAAAGTAATGAGGTATGATAATTCCCACACACGCGAATTATCCATAGGCAAATGAAGTTGGAAATAGTTGACTAATCTCATGTTTTTTCACTTGGCTAATCACACAAACTGGAGAAAACTTGCATGGCGCAAACAAAAATGCCATGAAAATCATTTTGCGCTTTCACTTGGGAGCATGGGTTTATTAAATGAAGTGCACATGAAACGGGCATTTGGATTTCATGACTAGAATAAACATAATCAAAGTAATAACTCGAGCAGCTTTTGCACCCTCTCCCACAAAAACCGCTCGCCACCCCTGGAAAACATGTGAAATTAATCTTGTTTATGTTTGTGGAAGAGGAGAGAGCCAAGAAAGTTTTCTCTAAAAGTTTTCGGTTGCCTTTTTGCGCAAGTTTTCTTTTCAGCGGAGGGGGGAGGGGGCAAGAGGAAAGTGGAGAAAAGTTTTCAGTTTCGAGTGAAAATAAATAAAATCGAATGATTTCACTTTTGTTCCAGGCACGTAAATAGTTTTGCCTGCCACAGGGATAACCATTCAAGTGCAAATGCGAAATTTAATTAAAATATTTCTGAGGCGTTTAAAAACGCACTCGAAACGCTACATTTTCATATTTGAAATGCGGCGCCAGGATTTGTTTACCCCCTTGTGGGCTGGAGGTGTGCGATATATCTAGTAGACTACCCTTGTCAGCATAACCTGCTTATTCAGCAGCATAAGTGAAAAGTTCTGTCAACAAATACGAAATCAGAAAAAATTTGTTTGCCATTTAAATTCGATTTTGATCCTATTTATCCAGTAAATTGCAGCAATTGAAAGGATTTGCGAGGGAGTCGCTGCCTGCTTGTTTGATTTTCAAATTACCTTCCAAGGATATTGGGATGGCTGACTGATGTGTGACGTTGTGACGATGTGACGATGTGATGTGGTGCAAACACTTGTTAAAGCTGATCCGAGGCTTTAAGAAATGTTCATACTCCCTCTGGGACTGTTCACCACCCTCGGTGGCAAAAGATATTGAATTTCAATAGCTGCAGCTGCAGGAAATCACTTCCTGGCGACAAAGTAGACGAAATGGAAATCAGCCAGGAAAAGGACGAAGACGCAGTCAAAGAAATCCCCAAGTGCGGGTCAAAGAAAATAAAACTTTATGCAAATGCGCCACTTTGGCCGTAAAATGAAATAGTCCCCGGCCAAATTATACCTTGATGCCTGATGAGCTTCGGTTTCGCCCTCCTGGCCTTCCTGTCTGGATCTTGGCCAATTGTCCTGGACGTGAATTGAAACAAAAGGGACTTTGTTTCGATTCCTCCCGCCCTTTCAGTAGTTTGGGAACCCGAGCAGGTGACTTCAACTTTGGAAACTTTTGCATTTTACAATATACAATTTACCTACATTTACGTTGTTCCCCAGGGGAAACTTTTCCTGCGACAATAAAACGGCCAACTTCATGCCGGAAGTTGTTACGGACACTCTGTCCGCCGTCTGTTTTTTTGGCCACTCATTATAAACATTATTATTATTATTATTATTCCAGTGCCACCGAATCCGCCTTTTCCTGCTGCGTGTTGGCTCCATTTTTGACCGGAAACGGATGCTGTTATTAATTCACATGTCCGGCAACTGATGTGGGCTATCATCAGGTATTCCCCGACTCGACTCGAAGTGCTGCACTTCTGCTTTCTCTGCTGATTCCTAATTAAATTTGCCACTTTATTTGCCCTCCTTTCTTTCTTTTCCTCATTTTCCCACTCCACTCACAGTGCCGTCTTAATTGTGTTTGTGCTACTCTATTTCATCCACTCACACAGAAACGAGAACTCATTTATGCCACACAGCTTCCTGCGTCTTGGTCCTGGATTCTCGGATTCTTGGATTCTTGGATTCTCGCTCTGAGTCTGAGGTGGCTGTTTGCGCTAAAATAATTGAATTAATAATTGCTGCGTGTGGTTTTCATGCTTTTCCAGCTAAGACAAGTAAGAATGCCTGGCATTTCTTACGGAGCGTTTCGACAATGGGATACCCAAGAAAACTTGCCTTAAAAATAAAAGAAAATATTATTTTTTAATAATGGAAACAAAATGCTTAAAATATATATAAGAAACAACAAGTCAGACATCTTTATTGAATAAAAATTAACGATTTAAAAAGTCATTTTTAAACGGACAAACTCGTATCATAATTAAATATGTTCGTTTATCAAATGTATAAGCTTGCACTATTATTAAAACTTCTATATCTGGTTTAAGTACTATAATTTAGGAAGATAGTTTACATATATTTGAATCAACACAATATACCCCTCAACTTCTCAACTGTTGGGTATAGAAAAAACCCAAAGTGCTTAAGCCTGAGCTTGGATCCGAGCGTAGTCGTGTGCAACTTTTATCTCTGGCAGCTCTTGCCGATGGAGCTGTCTTTGCCCCAATCCTCGGTGCCCCCTTTGGAGGAAAGTTGCTTGGATGCCTTTACTTGCTCACTGATTTAATAAATTAACGTTAATTAGCTGTTGTGGTCGATGGGGATGGGAAACTGGGTTAGCTTAAAAGACAATAATGCCATGGATCCGGCAACTTTAGCCCTGGCTGTACGTGATTTCCGCGGCTGCTCCAAGATTTAGCCCGTAACCCCCAGTTCGATGTGTGAATTATGAGCTGTCAGAAAAGTGAGGGGGCGTGGCATGACGGTGTGCTCAATTCGAACCGATAACTCATAAATGTAAATGGATGAGCTTCTGTTTGTTCGTGCCATTTTAATTAGCCAAATGAGTAGCCAAAGATCAGCAATGGGCTTATTTCCAGGAAGCCAAATTGAGTCAATACACAAAATGAATTCATCTCAACTTGGAGCAGTAATAAACCAGCACAAAGAATCCAATTAAAGTCACTGGCCAAGGCCGCAGGCTCTCGACTTTTGGTCAATGCAATTGCAGGGCGGTCAAGAGTGGCAGTCAAAAGTGAGCCAAGGAAGTTGACCCAAGCTGGTTGGAGCAAAGTTGCTTGAGACATTCGCCTGCGGCCCAAGGGCCATTGAGTGAGCTCTCAAGGAGCTGGCCGGCATTTAAATTGAAATTAACATCCTGTCGCAGGATCCTCACATGCGGACTCTCCTCCGAGATGTGTGCTCATTATACCAGGCAAGGCGAAGTCAAAGCCAAAGACCGAAAAGGAAAGAAAAGGAAACGGCAGCCGACGACAAAAAAGGCCAAAAGAAATACTTGCCAACAAGTGCTGGCCAAAAGCAAAAGCCGGCAACCAAAGGCAAAGCCAAAGGAAAGTGTCAAGCAAACATCTGACTAAACAAACACTATCACATGCCTGCATAATACAGTAGGAGAAAAGTGTTTTACCCAATATTGCTGATTAGCTACCATTAGTAATATTAAAACTATTGATGACTTGTTTAAATGTCAATATAATAATAATTACTTAGAGGCTTTTCAAAAGGCAATAGCCTTGAAGCTTAAAATATTTAGCCTGGAGAATTCACAAAGCAAATAATTCATGTTGAGATTAGCATAGTTTAGATTGATTTAAATAAATGAATATTTGGTTCTTATTAGATATTTTGAGTAATAATGTACTAAAATAGAAAATGCAAACATAATTTGCTAACAACTTTAAGCACCGAAATAATATACCATCTCTTGAATTTTATTGTGTATTTTGCTCAGTGTTTCATATCTTACACCCATACTTACAAAAAAAAATACCCACACATCTAGGGAGGGCGGCACACACTGGTGTAATTAAGAGGCCATTGTTATTTCGCTGACAAAAGTGAAAGATCCCATGATGGATAACAGGCGATGTTGTTGTTTTTGTCGCCTCCTTTTTGGTTTCGTCCTTTGCCTGTTGACACTTCAAAGTGCGACTGTCTGCGTGAGTATCTGTGTGGCGGCTCTTTGATGTATTCAGCCACCGCCTCACATCAGCCAACTTGACACATTATTCCCAATCTTGCAATTATTCTTACCTCAGCCTTTGACGACAGCAATTAAAAGTCTCTCACACACAAGCACAGTACACACACACACACACACACAAGCACGCCTTAAAGGACTAATTTCACATATACATGTGTAACCGAGTATGCTGATGTCTGCATAAATATTTAATGTGTTTGCCTTGTTAGTGGCGATATCACTTTATTCTGCGGAAGGATTAAATTAATGCCAAACGTGTGCGACACACACATACCCCCGCCTATACACTCTTAACCCCAGAAAGCCCACCAAAACACAACTCGCTTGTTGTTTTAGGTATCGCAAAACACACAGGATGTACGGCAAATGGGTTTGAAATAGGCGGGGGTTCGAGTTTTAGTGGCTGGCGTCGGCAAACAGACAAGTGGAAACCGCTACTTACACTAGTTAGCTAGCTAATCAAATTAGTTTTATTAACACGTACGACAACAAGTGCGTATGCAAGCTTACACCAACATATACATATGTGCGAGATAAACGTGTTAATTGCGTGCGAAACCGTTTAATGCGTGAGCAAATTTAGAACACTAAAAGCGTTGCCTACTTTTCAGCGAAGTAATTTAGGATTGAGATATAGGATCTGTTGAGCTTTCAAATTATGTAAGAAATTTCAATAAATTAAACAATTCTGGTACAATTTAAAATGCTATCGATTGCATCATAAGAATATAATGCAGGAAAATTTTAGTTTTAACTATTCTTTAGGAAATAGAAAACATATCAGTACTCTAAAGTTTTAGTTAAACATATTGGATTTTGTATAGCCAAGAAACATAAAATATAAAAATGGGATTAACAAGCTCAAGTAATAACTCTAGCTTGAGTGAAATAAAATAATCGGAACATGCTGTTAATAAATCTCAGTAGTTAATCCCCCATCTAAGAAGCATTCAAATGAAGTTTCAGCTATGCTAGGCATATCAATGTGGCTATTCTTATTATCCTTTCAAAAGTTGAGGAGTGTGTGGCACACAAATGGCCAGTTAATTAGGGCGCTGACATCAGCAGCTGAAACCCGATGACAACCCTGAATTACAAACTAAAACCAAGGGGCTTCTTCAATTACACGACTGACCACCATAATTAATGTTAATAAATAATAAATTTACATATAAAATCGTCCCCAAAAGCATGTGAGACGCAAACTGAGACATGCAGAGAAGTGAAAGTCCGCAGCGGCATACAAATCTCCGTAATTAAAGGACCCAGCGATGCCAGGACTATGATAACATGAAAAAACCCGAAAGGAAAACGGAAGCGTTTAATTAACTTGTTTTGTTCCGTCTGCCTCTCGACTCGATTCATATAGTATGGCAAGCGTATCGGACAATTAGTGTGGGCCAGAAAAATCGAAAGGGAAATTGAAAGTGTGCGTATCATAAATTGCTGACCCACCACCACCGACCGAAATCAGATTGAGCCAAACCCCAAATTGCATTATCCAAGGCCTACAAGCCACAGGAAACTTTATCTCGTAAGAAAAGTTGAAGCTCGAACATAAACCGCATCGCCAAAATGTACAAGTGCAACTGAGACGAGCATTTATCGAATTGTTTCCAATCTTTTTGACAACTATTTTTGGGTGTAAACTTTTTCAATTATACTTGGATATTTTCTTCGGCCAACAAAGGGTTGAATTCAGGCATTCGAGCATTAATTTCAATCAATTTTCGAGCTCTCCTCAACCGTGAAGATAAGAAAGCCAGTCAGCAAATTAATTAGCATTCATTGCCTGCCCAATTGAGCTTGTAAATATTTCATTAATCGCCGAAAAAGTCTGCAAATGCGAGGCATTAATAAAAGTTCACTTGATGGATGGCTTGACCCTTTCGACAAAGTGAAAAGCGCCGAGAAAGGCTGTGCTGCCACTTATAGTACTTTACCTACTCCCTAGTTGGCGAACTTTTAATTTGGCTCACATTCTCATTTGCGAGAACAAAGTCACTACACAACAAAAGATGCCAATTTAATCTAATCCCTGTTGGCCACATGGGACACTTGTTCGTAAAGCCACTGGCCAGGACTTCACGACCCAGGGAACGTGAGAGTGTCCTGTGCACAGGAAATGACTTCAGTGCCGGACCCTTTGTGTATGTGTGTGTAAGATGTTGGCACCAGCAGGTAACTTCCGGCATAGTCAAATTGAAAATGGCTTCGCCAGACCACAATCCCCATTTCCCCCTTTCCCTGGGGATCCTGCCAGCTGCTCTACTTTGCTGTGGCCAGAGTGTAAAGTTGTCTGCACTCGCAAAGTGTGACAAATTAAATTAAAGCCAAAAGTCCACCAGAGGTAGTTGCAGTAATTGCTTAATGCCCACTCTCAATTAAACTCCAGAAAGGAGTTTGCTTTCAAGGAAGCGGCATGGAAAAAGGAGTAGGATATGGGGTCGTGGAGGTGGTCTTATTCCTTCGAACACGTGAGTTCTTGAACTGCGACCAGCACTTGCACTTGACTTATGACATTAGAGCGCAGACACAAATCTTTATGAGCCGCGCTCTCCTGCCAGGACATAAGTAAGAAAAACTACAGTTTCCACTTAGCGCTGGTCCAAGTCTAGCGCCACACACTCACACACGCATGCCAGGATACACTGTAAGTGGCAGCTGCGAGTGGACAGTGACAAAAACCTCGGGCACAATGCACTGAAAAAATTTAAAAGGAACTGCAAAAGTTATTATTGAAAGATATTGAAACATATAACAGAGATTTATTTTAAAAGGATATGATATTGTTGTGACTGTGTTATTAAATAAGAGTAAACTTGTTTCTAAGTTTTATATTTACAAGCATAAATTAAAATCTTTCAAATCATTATGCATTTAAATACCCCGTAATTTTCAAGCACACTTTATTCATAAAGATTAAGTGTCTTTAAAAATGTATAAGACATTGTGACTTGGGCTTACATTTTAAGTCCTTATTTACTTTAGGATAAAATTGTCTTCGTAAGCTAAATTACATTCTTTTGAGACAATTAAGTGTTCAGTTATTAGTTCTATTGACTTGCATTTATCAAAAAACCCTTTTTTGTAAGCACCTCCCCTTTATTTTCTGCCAGTGCACATTTAAGACCATTCAAGCAGCCAGACTGACGCATTGTTGTGGTCATAAGTCAGCGTGTGGACAAAAAACCTGTGCACTCAGTTGAAAATCTTAAAGATAAATAAAGACCGGGGGATTTTTCAGAGCCAAACCTGAACTTTGACCCCAAAACCGGCAACCGCAAAAGGCAGCAAACAAACCAAAGACGCAGAGGGAGAATTGGCGAGAAGATGATGAGCAGGACAGAACGATTATGACGCTGCCGGCGCCCAGCGAAGCGCAACTGATGAAGCCCACTTAGAGGTGTCCCTGCTCCTCGTTCCTCCCCCGCTTTCCCTTTGGCTTTTCCTGCTCATTTTCCATTTCCCTGCTACTCCTCGCATGGACAGTGGTCAGCAGGGCCTGGCAACATTTGCCGTTGACAGAGAGCAGGAACACGAAGATGGAAAGCGAAGAGTGGAAAAAATGCGAAAGAACATTATAATTATGGACATCGACTATGTAAATACCTGGTATCCAATCGTCTGGGAGAAAATTAAAATTAAATTACTCCAAGATTTTCTTTTATCTGAACTCTTAAGTAAATACTTCTGTTCAGCTTCTGTAATTGTAAAATTTGTTTAATGATAGTCAAACGTTTTGTAAAAATTCTTTTAAAAAACACTTTTACCACTTCAATTTTCAACCTATCCAATTTAAAGGTGAATTTGTAAACTTAGTTTGATTGCTCAGTCTTAAAGTTTGTTTTCTTTATATTAAGTTATTAAGATTTCAATATACCCTTGTATACCTCCATTACCAAGTATAAAGTGCCAAGAGAAGCAGCTGAATGAGTCAGTGGTCGTGGAGACGTGTGTTGGGCTACTTGGGGTCGTCTGGACAAACATTACCCATCGTCGGACACCACCGGACATGACCAAATGAAAATGTGTAAGGCTGCCCCTTGGCGAAGTCGTCGTCGCCACCGCCGCACAATTATTACTTCAACTTTTCATTTGGGTCTCTCCACTCTGCGGGTTTTCCCGGAGACTCGAGGTACTGCAGGATTGCAGGATCGCCGAATGGCAGGATACTCCTGGCCATGACTTGTAATTTCGCTTCCTGCGTCTCATTTTTCATATTTCAACGCTTTGAGTGCCATTTGGCAAACTGCAAACTGGAAACGGCAACGGCAACGGCAACGGCGACTGGCCAACAAGGTAAACAGACAATTTCTCAAGCGACTAATGCCCTGACTTATTGTTGAACTTAGGGGAAAGGATTGGAATGAGTGAGTGTGGGACATGTTCTTGTGCTAACAGACAAACCTCAAAGCGGGTTCTGCAGCCATAACCAGGGTCAGTCTTTTATGGAGGGTGTTTGTCAAGCGACGGTCTTATTTTTGCAAGGCTTAATATTTAATATCTTTAGAATATTATAATTGGGGTAAATAGATTTGGATTGGGGATTGTTAAGCCTTTCACACACCAGTTGATTGAGTACCTTGCAGTTCTATAAAAATCTTTAAGAATTATTTGTAAATATTAATCAAAACTTTCATTACGAGAGTTGTATTATTTAAAACTTAATTATTAAAACCAATATTTTGTCAGAAATTTGAAATAAAAATGATTGATTTTAAATACTATTATTTTGACTTTTACTTGATCAAGTTATGGGCCTAGAAAATCATTTTTTGTTGACTTTCTTACATAGATAAACAAATAGTTAAAGGAAAAACCGTATGCAAAAACACTTTTCGATTAAAATGCCTAAAACATCGCACCCATAAGATTATATGATATTAATTAACATAATTTATTTTGTAAAATGGGGTAGTCAAATAAGATGATAAATTAAAATATTTTGATAACGCAATTAATAGCTTAGGTGCATTTTTTTATACAATTGCAGTAACAATTTACATGTCTACAATTTCTTAGGAAACTTTAGCAAAATTTATTGCGTTTCTGAACATTCCTTGAGCAGTTCGAGTCAAGAACCCGACCGAAGAAAGGCATCGAAACAATAACGCCCCTAATCTTTGATCTATCCGAAACATTGATGATAGCTTTAGATATCTGTTTATGATGGTCGCGTCGATTTCAGGCCACAAAGAAAGAGTTCAATAGCAGCCGAAGGAATGATGGTTCGAGTTCAATGTCAAATCGCTGACCTCTGGTAGAGGATGGCCAAAAATGGGTGGCAACAGATTGCGCATACGACCTGTTGAAACAGTCGAAAGTCGCAGTTGCAAAAAGCTCCAAAAGAAGCGAATAAAAACGCAGAATTATAAACAAAAACAGCCTACATGGAGAAAAGAGAAGAGAGGAGGGCCATAAAGAGCCTAGCAAAAGTACAGAATTTATGTGTATAAGTAAGCCACGAAGGTCATATTAAATTGCCATAAAGAGCTATCGATTTTATCTGCAACAATGAGAGAAGGAAAATCGCTGCGCACAAGAAAATGCTACAGCATCCTAACGAGGACACTGACACCGCCGAGAAAATGTGGGGGAAATGTGAGGGGCAAAGCGGAGGGAAAGCAAAGAAAAGAAACAAGGGAAAAATAAAGCAGCGGGCAGTCGGAAAATCCATAAAGAGGCGCGTCTGCGAGGGGCCGAAAAGAAAAGTTTTTCCCTTGCTCCTTTTGTGTGTGGCCTCCTATTTTTCCGCTTCCTCCCCGCTTCTCAGCCTTTTGGCCACTGGCTAATTAGAAAAGTTTTCCCCTTTCCATTGGGGCGAGTAGCTTCGCGCTCATAGGTGCGAGTAGCCGAGTCGCCATTTTTTAGCCCACGTGGCGTATGAGCGACGGAGACGGAGCGACGCTGGTGTCACACCTACTTACCTACCACACGTAGCCAGGAGCTCAACCATTGGCTGGCATAAATCACAGTTACCCCCGGCCCCCCATTTTCGGCATTTCCCAGCATTTTCCTCCTGACGAAGCGGAGCACCTAACGCACTCGGAGAGACACACCTTCATTTGTGGAGAGGAGCAGGGGCTGGGTTTTAGTTAGCTTGAGTTTCCCGGCGCACCTGCTTCGCTCTCTCGGCTTTCGCTCTCTCTCTTTCTCTTTCTCTCGCTTTCTCATTTGTATTTACCTAAGACAGCAGTGGAAAAGTGGAAATAAAAAAAAAGGAAAAGGAAAAGCTGGCAAAAAACCGAGTACCTAACGAGCAAAAGCTGCGCACCTAAACCTGCGCTACACAAAAACTCCAGACGAACTGAGAGCACCTCACAAACACTCACGCACACTGGGAAAAGCGGAGGAGGAAAAGCGGCGGAGAGGAGGCAGAGGAAAAACGGCAGGGAAAAGGTGAAAGCCGAGCCACCAGATGAGAACAGACGACGTTGACGAGCACACAACGAGGGAAAATGACGATGACGTTGATGGGAAAAATAAAGCAAGATGGGGGAAGAACAGAGGAAAGTGCGGGAGAAATATAGCAAAATAAGTGCAATATGGGAAATAAATAGTGGCCAGCTGAAGCTAAAGAAAACATTAAAATAAAACCGGGGTAAATAATGCAAATCGTAAAATCAAACCAAAGGGTAATACTTGTACGTTTTTTATTCGGAGAAATCAAGAAAAGGGTTATAGTTTTATAGTGGCATAAATAACAGAGCAAATTTCCAGCTATGATTTTCTTTTGGCCGTCGGAAAAACACATGGAGCCCCACCCCCAAGTGGAAAACCCCTCGAAGGTGCTTTGCTTTGGTTGGCTGCCAACATTTTCGTGCTCACCTTAAAAAGCGTAGGTAGCACGGCCATATATGGCACTGAGTGCAAGCGAGACAGCAGGACAGGCAACAACCTGGCTGTGATTGTGTGTGTGTTGGCCAGAATATCTGTGTGTATGTGTGTGTGTGTGAATGTATCTGTGAGAGCGAAGCTAACGAACGAAAAACGCACGACGAATAACAACTGTTACTTGCGGTTGAGGTTGCAGCTGGGTAACTCAAAGGGGGGCTGGAAAATCTAGGGGAGGGGGTGGAAAATCAGGGGATGGGGGGCTTTCACACAGGTAAGAGAGAGAGGTAACAGCGCAGCTGGCACCTACATCTAGGCATGCCGCACTCTTCTAGCCAAAACGACGACAACGAGGCCAAAACGAAGACGATGGGCCAACACCTAAAGCAGGTACATATAGACACATATATACACACAAATGGGGAGCGAGGGGAGGGGGGCTCCTGACGCAGGTAGATTGGTGGATGCGTAAGGTACATTATATATATCTCAGCCAGACTTCAAGCACGTGTCGAGATATTCTCTGAGGTGTGAGCAAAGGACATGCGCAGTGCCCAAACTCTCTCTCCACAGAGCGGAAAAACTTTCGCTGTTAACTAACAGCAGGGGAAATTCAGGGGCAGCCACTAACATGGCCCCATATCGTGTGCGAAAATGCAAAAGAAAATTCATAAACAATGTTAATTTATTTTAGCCACTGCAGCTGTCTTCGCCTGACAGTTGGCCCAAGATATGGCCATAAAATACAACCCACACACACTCACACTCATGGAGACATTGACCCACAAAGGAAATTAACATAATTGTTGATTCTTGCATTTTATTGTCAAGTGCGGTCTGGCCTTGTCCTTAGCCGAATCGATTTTGTGTAAAATATAAGTGCCAAAACTGATGATAAAGCTTTTGTCCGGGGAGCGGAGAAAATTAAAGGGCCAGACCATCCACTCGAAGTGCACACAAGTATGCAGTGTACAAGAAAAGGATCAGTTTTATATTGTGGTATTTTATCCTTGATACATGCATTTTCTTAACATCAATTTATGACGTTTTTGATTTTTGGCTTACGAAAGTTCTTTAATGTTTGTGATAATTTACCAAATTAATTAATTACCAAATATAAACAAAGTAATTATACATTCATAACATTAAACTTTCTCTATTCCAAAAAACTGTTTCCTCTAATTGAATTTTAATTTCTATTGATTGCACTTTTCGACCTTTCTGCTCTCTTCAAACAGAAAAGTTGTGCATACGCCACGTTGCCCCGCAACAAGCCAACCAAATTTGCATTGTTGTCCTTTTTGGGAGGAGACCAAGTGAAAACTTTGCTCGCACTTTTCCCGCTTCTTTTTAGGGCCGTCGATGGAAAACGGAGCAACAGGATGCAGAGTGAACTTTCCTTGTTGCTCTTTTGGCTGCTACAAATAACCGGCATCAACTTTAATCACCTGCTTAATTAAATCAGTTTCGCCCGTCGCAGGTCCCCAACTTCTATTTCCCCCACTTTTGCAGGATGGTCATTGTTCTGTTGTCCTGACTCCTGGCTGCCTGCATAAATTATGTGCTGCATAATCACCTACAAGCGTTCTATTTAAGCTCCTGGCAAGTGTCCTTTGCACTCCATCCCCGCAGCTCCTTGTTTTTTGACCACTTTTTTCCTGCTGGTCGCTGATGGCCGATAAAGTTCTTAAATCATTTACATTTTCCTTGCCTTTTCTTTATTTTTCCTTCGGTGTGGTTTTCATTTGCTTAATGCTTGCGTTGAGTTTTTGTTTTAACGCAAGATTCAGATGCGGATTTATGTTTTTTAATTCCATTAGAGCGTATTTTCCTGGGGGAAGATTAAGATAATTACCAGCGGTAAAGACGGTAAACTAATACGGAGTAAAGGCTATTTTAAAAATAAAGCGTTTAAGAATGTTAAGCCATCTGTGAAAGGTTACAAAAAAACTGTAGTTTTTGCCCCAAGATTTTTTTAACAAAATATAGTTAATGGCTTGAAAATATTTTTCGTTGAAATATTCACGTTTTTTTGTTTGGATATTTGGTACATGGAATGCATGTACCAACAAAACAACCAATGCTAAGCCAACATAAAAGAAGAATAAAACCCTGAAATATTACATGTTTATTTGACGTATAACTTTCGTTATCAATTTCTACCCCCATAAATAAGCCATCGATGTTTGTTCAATTGTAAGCGAAACCACAAAAGCAATTAACAAAGACACAAGGTTAATTGGCAGCCCCCCGACCTTCACTCCCCAATTTCAGAGTCCCTCCTTCTATGGTTAATGTAATGGACCGCAATTTACGTCAACTTAATACTCATTTCTGGGCAAGAGTTTTTCGGCTGCTCCAAGGATATGTGTGTGAATGGGGAGCTGGGTATGCCGAATGGGTGGTCCAGTGAGGTTGATTTGCTGCTCCATTTCTCGCACCACTCGAAACGCCTAGGTAAGATTTATGGGAGTGTGGGGGAGTGTAGTCATTTCTTGACTCAAAGGACCTCAAGTGTGCAACGCAATTTGGTGAAAGTATCAAATTTCTCCCACAAAACACTTTCACCACGGCATCGCCAGCTTCCTTTTGATTTTTTTCCTGCTACTGCGGCCACTGGACGTAGAAAAGTAAACAGAAGGTTAATGGATTTGACACACGGTTCCCAGGCATCTACGGCACTTGGGCGTGAAATGGATATGCTTTCAGGCTAGGCACACACGATAAGGTCGGAGAAGGTGGAACGAAATCGGAGGAAAGGACATTGCTTTGTTTACTCACAGCACATGTAAAGATCCTTAAAGATGTGGTGGTCCAAAAAGTACAGCTCTATGAGTTTATTACGTTAGGTTATTATATAAGTCTATAGGAATTGCATTTTAAGGCAGAGAACGTTTTTTAAAAATTTTAAATATATTTGGGTTTTGGGAGTCCTTTATACACTACTAAACTTAATCTATCTATCCACATCGATCAAATTGAATCTACAAAAAAAATCCCATTTATCCTAGAAATCTCCAAATCGATTCCAATTTTGCTCTACATTTTTCCTAGCTCAAGTTGCCTTTGCACTTGAAGCTAATGCTTGACTTTCTGAGCAACTTTAATATGTTTTCCCACTCTGTTTGGAAAATTCACCCACCAATTCGCATTGCTGGTCGTGTTTATTTAAACTTTCGCTGCACGTCCTCGAATCCAGAAGCTGCAGGCTCAAAGTTCCAATCAGTCGTGCCTTTTGCCGTCTGGCTGACAATTGGCCAGGACACTCAGGACACTCAGGACATCGCCCACTCCGCAGCGGCACGTGCTCGCTGGGGGGATCGAAATAAGGCGAAGAAAACTGCAACTGTTTACGGGAAATTCGCGCAGTTTTTTGCTCCATTTCACTTTCACATCCACATTCAAATAACAAATAAATGCAGCTGCAAATAAATCATGTGCGAAGGTGTCCTTAGCCACCGCAGGCAATCTGCGCCACTGACAGTTTTAATGCCGAATGAAGTCCTGTCTGCCCAGCCACTCCCCCTTTTTGCCACACCCCCCAACCACCTCCCACCACCCACTCCCAAGGTCTCGCACTTGTGGCATATGTGTGACGTTTCAATATCCTGTTGCGTGATTTTTATTTTCATATTTTTTATGGAGATTTTCCCGGTGCGTGTGTGTGAGTATGTGAGGTTGTGAGAATGCTACGTGAAAAGTCGCAAGTCACAAATCAAAATGCTCGCCATTGTTTGGCTTCGGTTTTGGTTCCACTCTGTATGTTTTTGTTTTCGCATGTTCTTCTTGTTGGCTTCGCTTCGTTTAGGCCTTTGAGCTGTCTACTTAGGGGGTTTGGTGTATATACCCATAAGGGGTTTGGTGCTTCAGATAAAGAGTC
The DNA here is from genome assembly GCF_018152505.1 of Drosophila elegans. NCBI lineage: Eukaryota > Metazoa > Arthropoda > Insecta > Diptera > Drosophilidae > Drosophila > Drosophila elegans. The sequence continues at coordinate 1,600,796 of NW_024545863.1, forward strand.
ACGCCAGCAGCCAATAAATCAAAATATGTATTGCTCGCCCCCATAACTCGATTTTTATACCGTTTTGCGTTAGTTGTTGATTTTCTGATTTATGTCACGGTGATTTTGCTTTGTGTTTTGGATTTTTGATAAGGCAAAAGTTCAAATTGGGAAAGTTAATTGAGCAAGAGTTCACTTTAAAAAATGCTATCCTGATAAATTAGAAAGTTTCGTATATTAATCTGGTTACCATTACAAAATTCAAAAGTATATAAAAAACTGTTTTCAAGCAACTTAAGATCTTACAGGTTTTCCTTTTTAATAATGGATTTCTGTAAAAAAATCTATATCTTTTTCCATAACGTATTTTATTCATCCAATTTCCACACATATTGCACTACCTAAATCCACAACTTCCGCCCTTACTGAATTGTAATATCCATTTACTACAAGAGCTGGCAAAGTTTTCCAATACCATTTGCCATAATTCTGCTTTGCACATTGACACCTAACCGAAAGGCGTTCAATAAGAGCCAAAAGACAAGGCGGGCAAAAAAATGGAAGGAGCCAGGGGATGGCTCTAAAAAATTGTGAAAAGCACTCGAAATCTTGGACAACACTTTTCCGACTTGGACATGGACACTTAACTGACAATGTCTGACCTTTTCAGCAGCAGAAGTCGACGAAAAGTAAAAGCAAAATTTAAGCAAAATCGCACGAAGACATAACAAAATTTTTGATGTATGTACAAATGTGGGGGGTCCGTTGTAAAAGGGAGGGATTGGAAAATGCTTACGTGATGTTCAAGTTTTTTGTGAAGGTCGCAGGGAGGTTAGGGGAGGAAAAAGCAAGGAGGAGTTGGACAAGTCAAGTCAGCGCATTGTTGCATATGTAAAGAAAAGCCTGGAAAACGGAAAAACTCCAAAGGGAAGGGCTGTGAAAATGAAGATGGAGACGGCGCCTTTGTGTCACAAGTTGCCAACACATATTTCCCGACTCCACGAAGAGTTCCATAGTCAAACTTAAAACTGTCAAAAGTTTAGCCATCTCTTTCTAGCTGTTTGCACCCATCTCTTTCTCCGCTCCTCTACCCGTCTATGTCTATACGTGAGGCTTCCACATTTGGCCGCCTGTCAACAGCTGCTCCTCAAACGCAGTTCAATATTGATTCAACTTTCTGGCCAACAACTCGGCTATTAAAAGCGCATTTAAAGCCGTGAAAATAGAGGGTGATAAGAGGTTAAAGGGTGTAGAATGTGGTGTTAAGGGGAGAGAAAGTCGCGTAGCCGCAAGCAATGGCGTTCTCTGTTTTATTGGAAGCTCACCTTAAGCGCTTAATACAAATTTGGATTCAGAAAGCAGGTTTCACACCGGAGAAAAATTTGCAATTCAGTTGGAAAAATTAAGTGACACATATCTATGCGTGGAATGAAAATAAAACTTTCTAGTCCTATGTAATAATTTCAGGATAAAAAGGTTTAAACTGCCTCTAATCACCTTCTCCGACCACACCATTGAATAGCCCCAAGGACAAGCAAACAACAGCTGCCTGCAAGTATGCTACAATAAACTGTACTGCACTAGGTACAGTAAGGCCTGCGCCAGGGGACAGCACTAAGGAGGTCTACCCATAGAAAGTCCTTGAACCAGGATGCACTGTTTTCAGGGGAGTAGTGAGTGTGAGTGTTGTTCCGTCCGCCGGTTGTTGCGTGTTTACGCAACGTAACCAAAGTCAAAACCTCGATTAGGATTCAATCTGCTGCTGCGGGCAACACTGGCTACGTTGTTTGTCCTTGTTGTTGTTATCCTATGACCCCATCCCACCCCAATTACAGCCCCATGCATACCCACATCCCCTTTTCACTGAATCCACGCAGGTCAGGCAACAAAGTCAAACCGATTAAAACACACGCACGGGGTTAGAGACAGACAAGTCGGGATGGAAAGGTTATGTTTCAGACTAGAAGATACCCATTAAAAAGAACATTTGGGTTGGTAGCCAAATATAAGCTGAAATGAAAAGAAATGAGATAAAAAATGTCATAAGCTCAATAAGATAATAATAATAATAGAAAAATATTCGGAATTGCAAGAGGTACAGAAATTATTTAAAACCCTTCTCTTAGATATATGACTAAAATGTTTAAAATGAACATAAAGGTACAGAATGTATTATGTGATGTTTTTGAAAACGATTTCTATTCACATACATTTAAGTTGTTAAGAAAAAAATGCGTACAGCATACCCCTAATTTAAACATTAAGTGAGTAGAGGGTACAAAAAGTGCACAGACAGGACCTCAACTCCATTGTCCGGCCGTGTCCTTTTGTGTATGCATAGGTAGTCGCAACGTAGTCCACTCGGATACAGTGGAGCTCTGAAACTCCGGAGCGGTATTCTTCAAGGGGCAATTAACTGTTAAGCTTGCAAACAGCGGCAGCAAAAAAGTGAAAAATCAAGCGAAAAAAATAGTTGTCTCGCTTGATGGAGCGGTATCCGAGGGATGTGTGGCGGGACTTGCATAGATTAGATTTCAGCTGGAGCAGGCTGCCGCCACCCGGGCACCCGGCCACGCCCCCCTGTCCGCCTCTCTGCCTCTCCGGGAATCCACGATCCCCGTGCAGTGGCGAAATATTTGCAGCTGCCACAAAAGCGGGGACCGCACAGTGGCGACCATAAAAGAGCCATTAACGCCAGGAGCTCGGACCAGCCACCGCCCTCTCTTCGCCCCCTGCGCATTTCCTTGGGGATAATTTAAAGCGCTTAAATTCAGGGCGGTGAAATTGCTTGAGTGGAAACTGTCAGCAACATCAGCGCATCCAATTGTCAATTAGCCAAGGTGCAAGAAATTAAATTAAAAACCGCAGAAAACAGCGAAGAAATCAACAACGAACAAATAAAAAAGAGGGTGTGACTCCACCTTGAAGATTGAATATATTTTTGGTAAACTCCTCTCCCAATTGGGTCGTTTTCACACAAAAACACCAGCGAACACGAAACCAATTTAAGTTGAAGAAAAACAAAAAAAGACAGTCATTAAAAGCCTGCTTAGATAGCCCAAAAATATATACTCTTTAAAATGTTAGTCTTTATTCTGTAATCGATTCATTTTAAGTTTCACATGGTTTCGAATTGTTTCAGTTGTTAATTAAAATCAAAGAATTTTTAAAAACCCAATATAGTAGTAACATAAATGAAATTAAGGTAAAACCTTTAAAACGATCAAAATACCATAATAAGGAATACCATATTTTACGAAATGTATAAATCTGTAATTTTAACTTTTAAGTATTGGATTTAAATTAATTGATTAATCTTTTGATTGCAGTGCTTGGCTATTTTCTAAACTTATTTCGTTAATGCACTTCCAAACACACAATAAATTCATAAAACTGCTCCAGAAGAGTATAGAAAGGGGAGATGGAACCCTAGACACTCGAAGGACACTCATCAAGGAGCAAGGACAGGACCACGCCCAGCTGTCTCAACAGTCTAGAGCAAATTAATTTGTCGAGTGTCCGTTGCAGCCAGAGAGCCTTGAAACGAAGGCCACTCTGAAGGTGCATCAATGAGTTGGCAATGTGGAAAGGATTTTCCTATTTTCCCCATCCTCCCCATCTACTATTTCCCCCTTCCTTTTCCACCCCACCACATTGTGGAAAAATCTTTCAGCGGAAATCTCAATCTGCGCTTGAGCAAATTGTTGTTTAAATAAAAATTTAAAGCAAATTGCTACGCGGAAGTAAATCGTTTTGTGGTAATGGCGGATAAAAAATGTAAGCCACAGCATATCAAATTACCCCGCAGATGGAAGAGGAGATGGAACCAGATGACAAAGTGCGTGGTTTCCGGAGGTTGGGAGTGTAACAAGGTGTAGCCCAAAGTAAGTCAGCTCCTTGATAAGTGGGCACTGGCTGGGGGTGGATTCAGCCCGGGATGCGGTTGACAGTCGGGCGCGTTTTGATGCGATGCTGAAAAATTGTTGCTAATTTTTTAACAGTCAACGAAGACGGAGATTGTATCGCATTTCAGGGGAGACGCCGTCGAGTGCAAATGGTTGGCATTTTAATTTTATTAGAACAGGAGCAACAAGCATCATAAGAAAATCCCTTAAAGGATTTTAAGTTGTAGATCTAACTTGGAGATAGACGATACAGAAGCAATTAAGGAGAATCGCTTGGCATTATAGGCATTATAGACTTACACATATTTAACTAAAGTACTTAGTATCAAAACTCATATGCAAATTTGGTTAATTATTCTTTAGAAATGTGTCAGGGATTTTGGGGTTCCAGATCTATCATACAATTTTACTCGACATATAAATTATGTCTAAAACTTGAGATGCCCAAAATAATATTCCCCGGATGTAAAGAATGCACCTTTCACCACAGAAACAGAAGCTCATTGTCTTTTATACAGCTCCCCAACCGATTTCCCAATGCAATTTAAGCAGCCGCAGAAAAATGTTGCCAACATATTTTGCACAATGTTTTCGTACGCACACAGGAGCAAAAAGGGCAGACGAACGACTTGAGGGATTTTGCTGAAATGACATTTGGCTCCGCATGTGACAGGATGTGAAGGAGCAGGAAGGGCAGGAGGTACAACAAGTACAGGAGCAGCCGTTGGCATTGAAAAAAGCAATTTAAGTCATGAACAAAGCTGTAGGAAGGAGTACATGGTATAATCGCTAGGTAGGTAGTTGGAAGTCAGTATTGAACTGATTTTGGAGATTTGTTTTGGACCCAAATTGTGAGTACTTTCTAGCCTATCAAGGCTACATAATTAAAATGTATAATTATTAATACATTTTCTACCATACTACAAAATATAAATTTTTAGTAAAATTAAACACGCCATTTTTTATTAAATCATAAAATACAATCAATTTATTCTAAAAATAATATAGAGAAACCAACAAATAAAGGCCTTCTGTTAATTTCCAGAATAGTACTTTTTCACTAAATAAATCACCTAAAATAGTACCTTGGAATCACAGTATCTCTCCCCACACTTTAAGCTAGAAAACACACAGATGAATGCGAACAGTGGCACATGCATGCCAATTGTAGCCATCTTCCTGCCTTTCGCGCCCATCACTCATCCGCAGGGTGTGCGCAAATTTTGATAAATTGCCGCCGTTACCTTTTGGCCAACAGTTGTCGGGCGAAAAACCTGCATACATATGTTGTCTGGCAGATGAAGGGACTCAATCCGGGAAGGTGAAATCAAGACAAATGCATTGCACTCTTCAAGGAGAGAAGTGTACGCCATTAATCTTAATTGAAATCCAAGTCGGCAACGGCAATGGAATTGGAAAACTTTCCTTTATAGAGCCAAGCAAACAGGAAGCGAGCAAACAATAAATCTGCGAAATTATTAGCAGCGCCAATCGAAATCGAAGTGCAAACTTGCAAGGAACTCTCGAAGAGAATGGGAGAAGATTTTGGGGCAAGGGGAAGATTACTTTCAGCCAGGCGTGATAAATGGCAGAGTGGTGAACCACAGGGAAGTTGCGGCTAATTGAATTTAATTGCCCACTTAATGGTGCAATGAGCTGATGACCAATGCCAGCCAAGAAAACGAATCGAATTGCCAAATGAAGTACAAGGTATGGAGCAAAACTTGGGAGGAAAACTAATAAGAGATGGGAAGAAAAAAACCAATAAATAAAAATGAGTAAGCAAGCTTTAATAATAGTACACACCATGCCCTTGGCTGCTTTCAAATGCTTTCTGAACTCCTTAGCTATCCTACAAAAAATAAACAAATTTATTTATTTATTCGTCATATTCATAATTTTTCCCACCTTTTCAGCACGTTGATTTTGTCTTGCAGCTCCACCGCATAACTATTTAGTAGGATAATAAGTTGCTTATCCTTTTCCAGCAAGTCCATTTTCGCCTCCGCTGAAGTTACGTAGTTTATGCGTCCTTTATATCCCACAGCCTTCGAGACTAGTCCAAGGGTGATAGGAACCATAATTTTAAGGTTAATTCTTATCATTTCTAGGTATCATGAACAGCATCAAATAGAGCCTTATGAATTCGGTCGGTAAAAGGGTTTAAGTTGCATGTTTAAAGCGATTAAAGTGTGACAAATATTGATTTTCTGTAGAGAATTAAAATATTGATATAAAATGGTAAGTGAACAAAATCCAGAAAGGTAAATAATTTCACAATATATTTATATTTATATGCAGTCTGTAGCTACTGATCAGATTTTACTAGATCCCACTTTTCACACAGGACTAAGGATAATCGCTTAAAATTAAATTGAAAAAAGTGTAAAATCTATTCCATAAATGTTTGATTTCCTTTATAATATACGGGTTGAATAAACATCTGATCCCATTCGTGTATCCAGGCTGCCATGGCTAAAAAAATTGCATTTTTAGCCAGATATTAAATAAAATTTTAAGTACTTACCCCATTTGGAGCCACCGAAAACGGGACAAGCGGCATGTAACGTCTTCTGCTCCACATCGTGGGTTTCTCCATTTAAATTATACCAGAACAGAACCTTACCACGCTCCGCTGGTACTTTAATTTTTACCCACGGAAAAATGGTGGCACCACCATGTGGGACATCATTAAGCTAAAACAAGAAAAAAGAATGACTTTAATTAAATGGTTTGCAAATGATTAGCTCGATGATAAACTCACATAAAAGATAGCTGTGGCGATCCTATCACCTAAGACTTTAGTATCCGAGTTCGACTCGTTGTAATAGTCATAGTGTGAAGCGTAGTGAGCCCCGAATCCGTACTTGATGACATTCACAGGAAATCTGTCGTGGACTTTCAAGCCAGTGATATCACGTAACCTCTGGGTGAGGCGATCTAACAGAGGACCACCTTTTGGATCCATATTTTTGTATGGCAAAAAGACTCCCAAAGCGGTGCGTCCGCTGCTCACTGTACCTATTTCATTTTTAAACACTTGGGTGGGCTTCAGTTTCGGTTCCGCCAAGCGCTTCAACTGCTCTATATCTTTATCAGGCAGAATGTCATGGTATACGACTATATACGGTTCCAGGGAGATCTCCTCCATCTTAAGCGGAGCTAAGATTAGAAACGCTGATGTGGTGGTATTATATCGACAGTGAAGCCTCGAAGGCTTTGGAACAAACGAGGAACGACACAGCTCTTTGTAATAATCTGGCAAAATGGGCGACAAATCATTTGCCTTGAAGGGATTAGATTCGAACTGGGCCAGCAAGTCAGTTGCATTCTCTGCGAGGTCGGGCTGCGTCAACAGCACTTCTTTAGCTTGATCTTTTAGACCTAAATTTGAAAGTAAAGTTTTAATAATATACTGGCATTACTAAGAGCATTATTGATATGACAGCCTTAGGGGCTAAAATAAGGATACAATTACCTAATTCCATTAAACATCGTGTCTGCAGCAAGGCTACGTCCTTATGAGTCACTCCCAAGACTTCATGGACATCTGAATACAGTCTCTTCATCCGACTTTTTGTGTTTTTCAACCACTCAAATGACTTTTTAAAATACCCCCACTTGAAGTACATCTTTGCAATTTGGAAGCAGTCCAGAGCTGAAAGTGTAGATCTATGGATAGATCGCAGTTAGATATTACATAACGAAATCTATTTAGGGACTTACTTGTATTGAACGTTATCGATAAGACCTTTGGCCATTTCCCAAGGCTCCATTCCATAGGTTTCTGCTATTCGGAACATGGCGGCAGTCGCTTCATCTGTATCCGCCTGCCAGGGTAATTCTGGTAGTTTTTTTTTTAGAAAATCGATTTGTTCTGCAAACAAAGCGAGATAGAAAGGTAGTTTTGAATCTTTATATGTTTCCTTTCCTACCTTCACCGACTGGCTTTTTCATAAACTCTTCCAGATACTTCCAATCCTGATACATATGCCGAATAAGAGGAAAACTGTGAAGAGGATTTCCCATATACTCCTCTTCTATACCCTTTGCTGCCTCCAGTGGCTGTCTTATCTCCCGAACTAGCCTGTAAAAAAAAACAATTACCATTTTTTTTTCTCAAAGATATACTAGCTCCAACTTACCTCTGTAGTTTTTCCACCTTTTCCTCGACTTTTTCGGCATATTTCTTTAAGTTGCTGATCAATTCGGTGTCCAATTGCATCAAATCCATTTTCGCAGACTCTGTGATGAGAAACTCCTTGCGATTATCTAACTCCACAAATCCATTAGTTTTCCAACACATTAGAAAAAATATGAAAATGTGAACACATCCGAGCAGGGTCATGTTGAAACTGATTAGATCGGATAGTAAAAGGGCCTTTGAAGCATGTTTAATGCATTAAAGTGCAACTAATGTTTAATTTTCTGTTAAAAAGGAAATAAGCAAATGAAAAAAGGGGTTAAGATACACGAATCTAATTATACAAAAAAAATCTAATGATTTATTCAGGATTTTAAAAAGTTATCCATGTTTGCAGATGGTTTAAAGTAATTATTGAGCCTTATAAGGTTAATTTTATACACTATATATAAGTGAAATGTCTGCCCAGTTGTAAAAGCGCAATCGCTTATTCATCTTTCTTTAAAATAAACTTTATCATAACTGAAAAAAAAGATAAGAATGTAAGAATAAGACAATTAATAGGTAATATTTACGGAATTTACCTAATCCTTTGCCTATGATATTTGGACACACCGTAGTTGAATGTTCCTTATGATCCAGTGTGATCAACACGCTTCCCCTTTTGGGTTCCACAAAAATGCCTTCATTTGGCATGGTTATGGCCCCACCCAAAGGAACGTCTTTAAGCTGTCAAAACAAGTGCAAAATTATGAAGATCGTTTAAAACATATGTCAGCTCTACTTACAAATATCATTACAGTCGCCTCAACATCCTCCAAATCGAAAACTTTGAGTTTGGGAAACTAAACATTGGAATGAAAAGTCCATGTCAACGATGAAGTCAAATCAATCAAAATTTAAAGAACCTATAGTTTTTTGTTTTATTACCTTGTTGGTGTTCCGGAAGAGATTGAAGATTTCGAAGGTCTTCAACTGGTCGTATTCGACTATGTAAAAGGTTTCCCAAACATTTTCCATTCCCGTCATGTCCAAGACCCGCTCTTTGATGCGCTTCATCACCGGACTGTATCCATCGGAGATGGAACACCCGACGACGCCCTTTTGAAGCTCGAACTGGACATTTCGTGGACAGCGTTCGTAGGCGTTCTCCACGTGCTGTATTTCCGTTTCGAAAATGCTGTCCGGATAAATAATGGTGTAGGGATCCCGGGCAAGCATCTCGTACTTCAAGGGAGCATATGCCAGGAATGGATCTACCCAGTTATTATATTCGCACAGCAATTCGGCCTTGTGGGCGTAAAATTCGCCACGACAATGGCTCTCCAGACCGGTGGGATCTTGTTCAGGATCGAGTATGGGTTCCATGGGGTCCCTCAGACTAAACAACTCCATCTGGCCAAACTCCTGTATCAGATGCACATTCTGGGAATTCAGATTCAGTGCTGATCCATAAGCATCATAAACGCCTTCTCGATCTGCAATTGATTTGCAAGGTTGAATATTTCGTTCTATAAATCAAATCAAATATAATATACATACTCAGTTTGAACAGGGTCCTTGCCAGATCTCGATAGACTTGCCAGCGTGGTGCTCCCAGTAGATCGTACAGATCACTGTACCTTGAGTGGGTGTAGTTATGGGCAGCCACTTCGAGCCATCTGGCTGCCCCCAGGTAATCATGCTCCTCATACAGCTCCAATCCCAAGTGATAGCAGTCCAAAGGCGAAAGATGCAGGGGACTTAAAGAATAAATATTTCCAGTTAATTGAATATTACAGTATGGATTTCAAACCTCTCGAATTCATGTTGTTCTACTAGATCAGCGGGTTCGAAGTTGTAGAACTGACTCAAACTATTGACATCCTTGGCCGCCCCCTTAAAGTCCAACTTTTTAGGGAGTTGCGGTAGTAGTAGCTCCATTTTGGCTATTTGCTCGGCGCCCACCTGCTCCTCCATATAAACCTGCCAACTGACCCAGTCCTGGTGCATGTGTCTTATCAATCGAAAGGCATTTAGCGGATTGGAAAGGTACTCTTCCGGATAAAGGTTGGCCTCGTCTATATCTTCGATGTACTCTTCCAAAGAACTAAGTAAGTATCAGTATAATTAGCTCTCAGTTTTATTTACAAACTCACTTGTTTATAAGGCTGATCTTTTCCTCCAGCTTTTCGGCATAGTCACGCAGAATCTGCAGGAGATCGCGTTCTAAATTCAGCATTCCTAGAACCCGCTTCTCATCGAAGGCCTTGCAAGTGGGACAACCCAGGATAAGTAGCAGAATAAGTGGCGCAAGTGGTACAGCCATGACGATAAGGTAAACTGATATTGTAAAAAAACACACCTGTGTGGGAACTTAATGAACCAGCTTCAGCCTAATATCTGTGACTAAACGTTTTATGTACAATATAGTCTTTACAAAGCAAGAAAAGAGAAAACTAAATATTTTATTTAGTCAGCCATTTTAGTTAAAGCTCCAATTAGGTACATTATTCGTTTCTGATTGTATGTTTTTGCAAAACATTTTAATGATCAAGTTTGTATCCAATTTTGGCGACCGAAAAACCCTAAACAATTAACAATGCTTTTTTTAAATTATATTTAAATACAAAACTGTTGAACAAACACCAATATTTTAGCGCCCGACTAATAATTAAATGTTTGGGGTTTCGTAAACAATTATATTGTTGTTTAGTGCGTAGTGCACCTAGCACAGACACGAACCTAACCATTTGGTTAGCGGAGCTATGCTCCCAAAAAACAGTGCTGCCAGGCCTAAAATGAAGAAGAGAAAGAGAACACAAAATTCAATTTTCCCGCCAAAATGGATAAGCAAAAAAATATCGTTAGAAACGGGTATATATCGATAGTCTCTGCCGAACACCAATAGAACCGATATTTTGTAAACATCGATGACATCGATGTTGGCATTAATGTTCCTTCTCCTCCACAACACTCACATCTCTAATGAAGTAAACAAGCCAGACATCGCGGAATAGCTCGAAAATATGTCTCAGACTCGAGTGTAAGAGCAGTAAAATTAGAACACAGTAAGGATTTTTTAAATTTGTAATGTATTGCAGTGCAATGGACGATGACTTACTCCAGGCGGAAGTGTGCAACGTTTCGGACGACGAGGTTAAGCAAGAAGTAATTCTGGTGAAGAGCGAACCAATTCAAGAAGAGGTGTTCTATATTTCCGAATTAGAACCAGCCTATGATGACCAAGTGAAGGTTGAGGCAACAGAAACCGTTGTAGAAGGAGATAGATATGATGATGGAGATGAACTACAATCGGATAATGACTATAACGATAATTACGAGCCAACCGGCAACGATAAACAGTGCCCTTATTGTGCTAAGATTTTTCCAAAGAAATCTTGCCTAAGCCGACATTTGCGAACCCATACAGGCGAGCGACCGTTCAAATGCACCTACTGCCCAAAGGCATTTTCACAGAACTTTAAACTCAAGACACACTTGCGAATCCACACTGGTGAACGACCGTTCGAGTGCACCTTCTGCCCGAAGGCTTTTATCCTGAAAGTAACTCTCCAGAGACATATGCGAAGCCACAGAAGGAAAGGAGAAGTCGACCCACCGGTCGATACCAAAATGTCAAAGACCGAAGCGCTGGCCGTTTTGGTCGAGGGTCGACTTTCTCGATTCCAATACCAAGTGGTTAGGAATTCTGCTCCCGACAGGTTCCCATCATACAATGCCATCCAATCGGCGAAAAAAGAGTGTTATCCACCTGCAGACAGTATTGTTGTAGGTGAGACATTTTCACAAATTTCTCTTCAAGCTCTGCTCGATCACACTGCTATGCGTATAGTTCATTTAGAAGGCAAGAATATCGACACTTTGAGCCCGAGCCTGATGAAAAAAGTGTGTCTTTTTACAAAGTGGGGATTTAATGGAAGCACCGATCACAGTTCAGAAGCCAGCGATTCGTCTGTATTTATCACTTCTATTGTGCCCATTAAAATGACATGCGAAAACCGCGTTATATGGAAAAATCCTTGCCCTGGCTCAGCACGGTTTTGTAGACCTTTAAGAATTGAATTTACAAAGGAAAATTCCAGTGTTGCGCCAAAGGAAAGTAACCGAGTAGCGGAAGAAATTCGTGAGCTAACTAAGACTGTTGTTCAGATTTTAGGTGATGTGGTTGAAGTAAGCCATCAACTGATGCTCTTAATGATTGACGGGAGAGTTTGCAATGCGTTGACCGAAACAACTTCGCCACGAACCTGTTACATATGCGGATCAAATAGCAAGCAATTCAATAATATTGTTAAAATGTTGAAACGACCTGTGAGCACCAACAATTTGCGGTTCGGACTTTCAACCTTACATTTGTGGATACGGTTTTTTGAATGTCTCTTGCAAGTGGCCTATAAATTGCCCATTCAAAAATGGCAAGTTAAATCGGCCGAGGACAAAGATATTGTTAATAAAAACAAAAAACGTATTCAAAATGAATTTAAGGAAAAATTAGGATTATTAGTTGATGATCCGAAGCCTGGATTTGTTAGTACTAGTGATGGCAATACTTCCAGAAAATTTTTTCAAAGCCCTGAGTTGTCAGCAGAAATCACGCATTTAGATATTGACCTGATTAAAAGAATGCACACTGTGTTGATCGTCGTTGATCAGGATATAGATGAGGAAAAATTCGGACAATATGCGTTGGAAACTGCTAGCAATTTTGTTACTCTATATCCGTGGTATTATATGCCACTGACTCTGCACAAAGTGCTCATTCATGGAACAGAAGTAATTAACAATGCATTGCTACCAATTGGACAACTAACTGAGGAAGCCCAGGAAGCACGAAATATGGATGTTTTTAATAGGTTGCTCATGAGTTCAGATCCTTTACTCTCAAGCTTTTGTAGGAAAGCTCAAAAACAAATTCGTCAAGTGCCGAAATCGGCTTTAAAATTGTTAAAAGAAACTCCAAAGGCTGAGGACAGTGAAAATGCAATTGACTTTTCCGGAAGTAGTGATGAAGATGATATTGATGAATAATATGTGTGCTTTATATTTTTATTAATTTCTTTACTTTGACATAGTCTTAACAATTTAATAAAAATATACATGAGTCGGCAATAAATAACTATAAATTTTTACGCAATTTTATTGATAAACAACTGAAGTAACCTTGTTTGACCCTATCGTTCCTATGACAGCTTTAGTTGTATCCTTTGCCCGTTCGGTTTTATGGCAGCTATAGGATATAGTCATCCGGTTCATTACTTATTTTTTGTTGCTTTTAACAATGAGGGTTTGAATTTTTTTCTTAAAAAGCACATCATTCCCTGTGCTGCAGATAGTGGATTTTTCCAAATTTTAGTTGCTTCAAAATCTGCAAAATTAAACTGAAATTAACATTGCTCATTAACATATTATCGTTAATGTAAACATATATTTTAATTAATTATGTTCAAAATATTATAAATGCCGGTTGAAGTGCTTCAGTGTGACGATATTATCGCGGCTTTCGTTTGGCCATCACTGAACAAATCTAAAGGTATCGATGAAAAAACAGCTGTCCAATCGATAAAATCTAACCGAATTATTCGCAAACATTTTGTTAACGTTTTCGGAAGTGTCGTGCAAAAAAGAGTAATTACTATTATTCTAGTTGATAGCGAGTGTGTGATTGTGCCTCTCTTTTTCTATAGAACCTCTATGCTTTTTTACTGCCGGCTAGAAACAGTTAAAAACAGGATATAAGCAAAAAAAAAAACATTAACATAACATAATAAACGCTAAAGAACAGTGAAATCGACAGAAAAAATACAACATGCTGCTGCAGCGGAACAAGTAAAATTTAAAAGCGGCTAATTTTTAGCTTAACCTTTTATTTTTGTGTGTTCCATGAGTAATTTAATTAGTGTCCCGCTGTTTGCGTGTGTCTGCCTTCTATTTATTTCTATTTCTTTATTCTCCCCGTAACTTTGTTTTTAACCCGTTTTCCGTATTTTTCCAGTGCCCGCGAAGATTTTAACCAGGTTGATGGATTTCAATTACATGTTCTGTTTGTCTAACCAATTTTTTATCAATTGCGTGCTAACAAGAGATATAAACCTCAACCCCTTTTTGTACTTTTTCTACTGGAATTTGTGTTTGCATTTTATTTTTAGCCTCGCTTTTGTTGTTGTGTTTGCCGTTCTAATTTTCGTTACTTCATAGCCTTTTGTCTCTCCCCTTTGTTTTGCTCTCCACTTTCTGTTCTCTCTCTCTTCTCTGTGTTCAATAAGAGAGTACACCGAGAGATGTTTCTTAATTATATTTTTATCATTTTGTACGACATCCTATATGATTATATTTTGGTATAAACATACAAGAAATTTGTTAAGTGCTTGCCAGCGTTCTTTTAAATATCTCTCAAATGCTTACAAAGCTAGAAGAGAGAATACACTCTTCATTGCTCTTTGTTTTGTTCTGTATTTTCTAATGCCCACGTTTCGACTATCCCCTATTGCAACAAAATAGTTGCTAACATAAGAGTACCCTTTAAATAACTTAAAATAAAACTAAATTTATTTTGTTTACTTTTTAGTACTTCCAATGTATACAGTTACTTGTTAGTTTCCACTCAAAACGGCAACCAGCTGTTTCCCACCATCACCACCTCACTTCAGCGATCTGGCAACGCTGCCCAGCCCTCGCTTTTTGCGCTCCACGCTGCCCACAGTGATTCGCTTTTATTTATAATAAAAAGAAGTGTAAAAAAGTGCCGTCGCACTGGCTTTTTTATTGATTCGGGTTCCGAATCGGTGTTAATTAAAAGCGTTAATCAGTCGGGAAGCTCACTTTTGGTCAGTCGCCAGCGAGTTGCGCTCTTATCAACACTTTTCGCGCGTGTTTTCCCTGCGTGAGTGAGTCTGCTGTATACTGCATTTCCATTTCCAAGGAGGTTATAAAATATCGTGTTTGATAAAAGATAAGATAAAAATGACCGCTAATCCATCTAATTATCGTTGAGTGATTGACTAAGACACTTCCACACTCACATGCGCTGCGAGTGGAATTTAGGAGCACTCAATTGGCTCACGGTTCTTTGTTTGCTGTAAATATGTAACTAAATAATTAAATTGTGTGATAAAAGCTCACATGTAGCCAATTGAGCGGAATATGTGTTTATGGTTTTTTGGTCTCGAGCCAGATTAAGAATAGGCAACAACAAGAAAGCTAGTGGAGATAAGCCAAATCACTCAAATGTATCACTCAATTGCCCGACTTGTTGCCCTTCGCTCGAATAACAGTTCGAATAACTGTTTGCTTAGAAGGACACAAAGGAGAGGGTGAATTAATTTTGATTGCATTTTACTTGTCTTAATACAAGATTAGATTGTGATTAAAATCTCAAAGTTTAACAGATCCAGTTTAAAGTTTTGTTCGCAAAAAACATTTTAACCAGGTTATTGAAAAGCATTACATACTCAGAAGAATTCCTATTAATATTTAAGAAATATGTGTATATATTACGATCCTACCCAACACAAGGCCAGTTAAATTACAATTGTTTATAGATTTATTGTTATAACTTTTAATTTAGAAAAACAAGCTAGAAGCTAGAAAAAAGACTTGAATATATCTAAAACAACTTATCACCCATTTCGGATCCATAACGATGGAGGTCACTAACCCTTTGCCATATCACCACTCATCCTATCTTCTGTCCGCGGCATCAAAACTATTGGACTTTAGTTTCAGGCTTCCCCTGGTTAGTTGATTTAAATCGATGATGGACAGATATGGTTTGGGAGGTACATTCACGGGCAAAGGAACTTCGATGGTGACCGCTGCTGACCTCTTGCCTTTCACCACACCTCCCCCTCCATGATCACTCCCCGTTTTTAGGGCTCCCAAGGCGAAGGGGGAGTACTGATCGTGTCCAGGATGTTGGGAGCAACTTGCTGTGGCCGCCCTTCTGTAGTTTCGATAGCCACTGAAACAGCTGCTGCCGGGGGCCAAAGGTCGAGCGGGTGAGAAGCCTCCCTCGTCAGAGGAACCACCTCCTCCTCCTCCGCCGCCGCCGCCCCCTGAATCGTAGCAGATACTGAGGTTGGTGTAGGCAATGGGGGCGTGGCATCGCGGCGTTTTTGGTCGAGGCTTCACCTCGTAGCGGGTTTTCGACCGGGATCTCGAGTGGTGGGCATGCCGGTTTCGCCCCCGACGTTTGCCCCGGACCTCAGTCACTATCGGCATGGGCAGGATATTGATGAAGCGGTAGTACTGCAGCAGTGTCCTTGCCAGATTTCTGCCAACTCGGTAATCTGGAAGACGAATGGGGTTTTATTTGGTAGAACATTTCCCCGACATATACTCACATCCATCCTCGTTGTACAGGGATATGGTCTTGCCATCTTTCAGGAAGTGACCCGCCATGGAGACCTCCAAAGTGTAGGCATTCACCGTATCACTGAGTCTCTCGCAACTGAATCTCCGCATACTGCCCGCCTTGCGTTCATCCGCATTGAACATCGTGTGATCCGCCACGTAATCCGGAGCATTGCTGGCAAAGAGTCGCGGGAACACCAGGTGCCTCTCGTACCTGTAGACATCCTCGTATGTGTTCCCGTATATAAAGCAGCCATGCATGCTGCTATTGGCGTGCAGATCGATCACAAAATCAATCTGATAGGTCTGTTATAATGGTCAAAAATTTAGATTGAGTGAGTACGTTGATAACCTTGTGATACTAGACTAAAAAAAGCTTTAATACATTAAATTTGGATTCTTAACTTTACATAGCTACATGATGAAACAAATTAATTTGTGTTTTTTTTATGTAAATCAATAAATGGTTTAAGCAATTTAACCGCGTTGAAATAACGTACTGGGAAGTATTAAAAAAATCAACTTTATTAATCACCTGTCGATTTGATAGTAAAAAGTATTCATCTTATTTAATAAATATCTAATATTTTGTCAAACAATTTTGTATGATAACTTAAAACATGTCACAAGCCACTGAACACGAAGGTGGCTATCATTTGGTGCGACGATAACGTTGTAAAACATACCTTAAAGTTTCTAGCTGATGACTAATTAGTATTAGTCTGATAATTGTCTGAGATATGTTAAAGCGTACACAAACAAACATTCGATTCTAACATAACCAGTAACACGGGGACACTTAAAATACTGCCCTTAAATTTTCAACTCACATCTGAATTATCCAACTCCTTCAGCATGCCCTTCACCGCGTGCAATTCCGGCTGCGTGAACTCTGACCCAATGTGCCAATTGCGATTCATGTCCTGGCCCATCAGATTGCAGCGATTGTTGCCGAGGAACACCCCATCCGGATTCACCATGGGCACAATCTTGAAGACGAAGTTATCCCTCAAGACCCCGGCAATGGGGTGGTTGCCCACAAGGAACTCGATCAAACCCTGGCACACATGGGAGGCTGGGGCTTCACTGGAATGCGTTCTGCATAGGATAACAATCACCCGGATAAAGCTGCGATCCAAGCGATTTGTGGAGCGCTGTTTGGAGGTCACATGGTCGATGGTCAGCAGGTCCACGTTGCGATTTTGCTAGAACAACACAATTATAAATATCTTGGGAATCAATTTAAGGAAGATCAGCTTCGGACTCACCAACGATTTAATAAGCACACTCCGAGTGAACCGCTTATCTGTTCCCTGCCTGGCATCAATTACATTCAAATACGACTGCAGACGGGAGTAGCTATATGGCCAAGCCAATGCAAACTGGTAGACATCCTCCTCCTTGTCGAAAATGAAAGCAAAGCTTAGCACATAGTGCCCTTGATGCATGGCCGATCGGTAAAAGAACACCTGTCGCTTGGGCAGCCTTTGCCATTTAGGTCTACTGGAACTTTTAACCAACGGAGTCAGTCCCGATGAAAACAGATTCCTGCTCTTGCTGATGTTTACAATGTGGAAGAGCACTCGCTGATCTTGTTTCACATTGTCCACGGTGAAGTTGAACCAGAAGCGAAAGCGTGGATTACAGGTGTCTGGTCTCAGAAACAAATCGTACTCGAATTCGCCCACCAGCTCCGCCTTCCCCAGGTTTCCCGTTTCAAAAGCCGCATCGAAACAGAGATGACCTCTCTTGGCCTTGCCGCTCTGGCCGGGCGGTCGGATGATAACCCGGGAAACGTTGCCCAGACCGCCCTCTCCATCGCTGTCTTCACTGTCTGTAAAGGAACATAAACTCAAATGAATAAGATATGGGAATTCTTCATAAAGAAAATATAATCCAGAAAGAGAACTGAGCACTAAAAGTCTCAAATTCTGATTATAGAACTTGTTGATAGAAATCAAAAGCAGAATTGATAGGGTATTTCCAAATTTCTGAATTTGTTTCTAATCAGTTCTCTAAGCACAAACAGTCTAAAATTTCAATATATATACATTCTGATCTTAGAACTTTTGCGGTGTTCCTTTTTAAACTTGTTGATACGTATCAAAAACTAAACTAATAGTGTGTTTCCGAAAATACGAATTTGTTCTTGATCTTAGCCTCTGTAATCTATGTGACTATCACTCGCATCACTAAATTTGTAAACTTAGATCACTTTTAGTACCATCTGAGCCGCGTTCGTACATGCTCGTGTGCTGCAGTGGATCGCAGGCTATTCCCAACATGATGATTCCTCTTCGCTAATGCGTCTTTCTCTGGCAAAAATCTAGGTTTTTCTAATGTAACTGAACCGAGTGAAGTGGTCGTAATCCTTCGAGTTTTCTGCCTTAGCTTGGCCTGTCATAACTTTCTTGGCCTGAGGGGCCCAGTCCTCCTAAATCCCACCCAGCTGCTATCTTTAAACCAAGGCATCTTCTCCTCATCCCGCTACTAACTTCCTTGTGCCACATATGCGTGCCGCAAGTTTTCATTGCATTCGCTGCACCTGCCAACGCCTTTTAGGTGAGCTTCAAACAACTCGAGACGTCAAACGTCTAAAATTGAATAGTCGCCTCGCGGTTGCGTCGGCCCCCAGACTAAAACCAAACCAATCCTGAGTTGAGCCGCCGGTGGTGAATGTCTCGAGGTGTGAAAGGTCTTGAAATAGCTTCATTTATACTCTAACTTGGGGTCAAGTCAATGTATTGATCAAAAAACACGTCATGGCTCGGTAAAAATTAAATTAAAAGGGTTTGCAAAATCTTTAAATTTAAAAAACTTATTTCATATTCTTTCTACTGAAAATGATTTGTTTTCAATTTAAAATAATCACATAAATTACTTGGAAGCAATCCATAATAGCTCTTTGTTTAGCTTTGTAAATTTAACTTTTATTTCACTTGAGTAATTGACCTATCATATGCTTTTTCACTTTAGTGCATTTAATCCTCGTTCTGCTGGCGAAATTCTTTCAAACTCCTTATCGCTGGCGCACATTTATGGCCATTTCACTTACCTGAATCACCCATTTTGCCGCCTCAACCCATAAACTTCTCTTTGCTTTGCGGCTGCTTTCCTTGGAGTGTCAGCTCAGTGACCCGGGGCAGGATCAAAAATAGAAATTCAATTAGCCACCGCCTGCTTAGAGCTCCGACCTGGCCTTTCACTTTTCTCGAGTGCTCGAGTGGGGCACCTCAAGACGAGGAAGTCGCGTGCGAGGTCTTGGCGCTAGAGGTCGATCTCTATCTGCTAATCCTGGGCAGCTCCTGGTCGCTTCTCGCCGCTATCTCCGCACCGCACTGACTGCCTTGGAATCCGGGCTGCGGATTCCGGAACCGTGATTCGCATGTTGGCACTTTGACGTTGCCACGCCACTCACGTGTGTCGCCCGCTGTTTGGTCGATAATTCGCAGTAGTTTCCGGCTAGGGGCTTTGGTTCGCCTGTGGTTTTCGGTTCCGCCGCAGCGAGAGCAGTTCCCAGAGCTGGGCAGCCGAGAGGAGCGGCAGCAGGACCAATTGCGTTCAACCGGGGGCTATTTGGTTCACTGGGGCTAATCGATACGGTCGCACATCGCAACGTGGGCACCGTAACGACTGCGTGTGTGTTACTTTAACGATTATGTCAGTGAATGAACCCGGCAACACCCCATTTGCTTAACCCATAATACAGAAATAAAAAGCCTTAGACAGCATGTCCAAACGCAGGTAGCTTAACCCCTTAACCCCATTGTTAATGTTTTGTTATGGTTTTGATTTGTGCTTTCATTGTTTTAAATTGTATTAATCATTTTAATCCCTTACAGATTAGGCAGCGTAAGGCCACCAAAGCGTTGCAGGAGCGACATGGACAACACCTCCACCTCGGACATTGTCATCATCAATGGCAACTCGCATCCGGATCTGGCCAACATGGTGGCCGAGCGAATGGGCATTAAGAACGGTGGATGTTCCGTGTTCCACAAGTCCAATCGGGAGACAATTGTGGAGATAAGTGATTCCGTAAGAGGCAAGGACATCTACATAATCCAAACGGGCACTAAGTAAGCAATATGCGACTGATACTAATCCTAAGATTGACTAGCTTCTTCTTCGTATTAAAGGGATGCCAACAACAACATCATGGAGCTGCTGATCATGGCCTATGCCTGCAAGACTTCCTCGGCCCGTTCGATTGTGGGAGTGATTCCATACTTGCCATATTCCAAGCAGTGCAAGATGCGCAAGCGCGGCTGCATCGTGTCCAAGCTGCTGGCCAAGATGATGTGCACTTCGGGCCTGACGCACATCATCACCATGGATCTGCACCAGAAGGAGATCCAGGGATTCTTCGACATACCCGTGGACAATCTGAGGGCATCGCCTTTTCTGCTCCAATACATTCAGGAGAGCGTGAGTACTCTTTGGGTACTCTTCACTTCGAATGAAATTAAACTTAAGACTCGTTCAAGATTCCCGACTATCGCAACTCGGTGATTGTGGCCCGCAATCCGGGCGTGGCCAAAAAGGCCAACTCCTATGCGGAGCGACTGCGTCTTGGTCTGGCCGTCATTCACGGAGAACAGAAGGAGACCGATGCCGATGAGGTCGACGGTCGGTACTCCCCTCCACCGACCAGGTGAGTTGCCTTCCCCTAATCTTAAAAGCAGGCCTCGCTGATTATTTATTTAAGTTGTTCGGTCTTTTGTTTGATCTAGTAGCTATTTAATTTTGATTTGCTGTTAGCTTCTATGATTACTTACTGTGTTTCTAGAGCTTATTTCTATGACTGAAACTGAAAGACCTTGATATCAAATATCCTGCTTTTTGCACTAGACTCTGTTTCGTTAATTGAAGAGCACTCGAATGTCGATCATCCATTCCTCACCCCGTATTATATATCACCCATATTTTATCCCCATTGACACGTTTTAAAACATATAAAATAAAAATAGAGCATAAATGACTCAAGATTTTTTTGTAATGTGTACAATTTGCAAACGCATTTAATCTAATCGGATTAATACATATGTCACTGCCTCAATTTAATAAGTAACATAATATTGATCGATTAAAATAATCTTTATTAGCTGTTTTTGTAAGACCGCTAATGAATTGCTAAGCTAATTAGTTTGATAAGAAATCTTATTTTAAACTTGTTATTATTCATTTAGCGAATATTAGTACCCATACTTACCTATTACTTAAAAATGCACGTAACTTTCAATTGACAAATGCTTTGACATAATAGTTGCAGCTTCTGTCAGTGGCTTCTGTTCGTACTTCACAGCCAAGGCAGTCACTTAATTGCTATATCCGATAGATTGATTATTATTATTATTGACTTTTTAAGTGTTTTCGTAGTTTACGTTTTGGAAATGTTATTGTTTTATTTTTACGCTCCGCACATGCCACTATAAAAACCTCGAAACTTTTTTAAGGGCATGGGGAGCAGCCCACTTGTCAAAATTTCAAATCCAAAGAAACAGAAAAACAATCGAAATTTCTCTTTATTTGTGTTATGCAGTGCGTATAGCAATTTATTAGGAAATTCAGTTGAAATGTGCTTACCAGCGGCACCTAGGTTCGTATTTTTAACTATTGTTTAATTTTAGTTAAATTATAATTTTTTAATCAACTGCCATTTGTACTTTTTTTCCCCAACAACCACGCGCCACTCCACCAAATTTCCCCACCCACCCACATGATTCTTTTCTTTTTTGGTTTCGATAACGATTCGACCAATGAAATGCACCACCACTTCTACAAAAACCAACCCACAATGTACCACAATGTACCACAATGTACCACAATGTACCACAATGCACCACATTGCACCACATTGCACCACTCGAATCACAATCCTCGTGAAACTGCCGCACACTAACCACTAGAAACTCTACTCCACAACACGCCCCAACCAGCAGCACCCGGCAGCGAACCACCTCGGTGTCGGTGGGTGTTCCGGAGCACATTGTCAAGGTGAAGCCACCACTGACCATTGTGGGAGATGTCAGCGGACGCATCGCCATCATGGTGGTGAGTATTTGTTTCCACATGGAATATATATCTTAAGGGTTTTGTTATAAATTCCTACCTTTACGATCCCAGGATGACCTGATCGATGATGTCCAGGCCTTTGTGGCCGCCGCCGAGATGCTAAAGGAGCATGGAGCCTGCAAGATCTACGTGCTGGCCACGCATGGTCTGCTTAGTTCGGATGCACCGCGTCTGCTGGAAGAGTCGCCTATTGATGAGGTGGGTCTGGGAGTTAATAAGCCTGTTTCCTCATTTATAACTGATTTTATATTGCATCCCATCATAGATCGTTGTCACCAATACCATTCCACACGAGATCCAGAAGCTGCAGTGCCATAAGATCAAGACGATCGACATATCCATTCTGATTGCTGAGGCCATACGCCGCATCCACAACAAGGAGTCGATGTCCTATCTCTTCCGCAACGTAACGCTGGAGGATTAGGACGCATATCCACACACACACACAAACACTCACAGCCCCTAGTTCACCGCTTGAAGTCACAAAATTAGTGTTGCAACCGGCTCCGTAACGGGACGGTTTTTGTTTGTTTATCGCTTTTAGACTATCATTGGAAAGTGCGCCCAGCGGGCGTTTGCTCAAATAAAACCAAAATGGATGATCCAACATACTGTAGCATACTTATAGGCCCCACACTATACTCTACACTGTGCGTTCATCGAAGGTTAATCACTTTCTTCTAGTTATTAAGTCAAAGATCCCACAACTTTGTCCAAATAAAAGCTGATTGTACTCAAAACTGTGGAAAGTTTTGGGGCCTCATAAAGGTGCCATCGGGTAGCACTTGACGCTTGTCTTAATTTATGGCCCTCGTCGAAATGGAAACCTCTTAATTGAGTAGCCCCGTTCCAGGTCGTAAATCATCATATGGACGGACGCAAGTTGCAGCCGTAAATTCATCCGCTTTGCATTCTGCGCTGGCCTGTTCGGCAAATAAAGTACCAGACAGATGTCTCGCATCGGTCTTATTTGACAAATATTGTTGCGGAAACGAGTGCAGAGCAGATAAGATAGCGCATCCATCGCCGTGCAATTTCTCGTAACAAGAAAACCTAACCGGAGAATCCCGCTTAGGCAAGTGGCTCATACATAAATCATGGTCCATTAATCAAGCATCAGATATGTCAGTCCCTATCTTACAGCACCTCGAAGTCGGTAAATTTGCATTGCTAAATGCGTCGAGAGGGACGACTGAGGAATGCGGTTTCTGGCGGCGGTGACGAGATTGGATGGGATTCATAGACCCAATATTTGGGCCCTCCCATTGGCGCATATTTGCCAGGTCTCCGCCTAGGCCAAGTGCGATAAACTCCGTGCTGTTTGTCCGCCAGAAAGACAAACAGAAATTGTGCTACAGTTTTTTAGCGCGACACTTGCTGCCTTTTTTTTTTATCGCAAACAAAAACATTGTAAAGCTCAAGCTTATCCCACAAATTACAGGCACCTGCTGGATTTGAATTGAATTGAGTGGCATAAACAAATGCAAATCAAGCCCTAGTCGAGATCGAATGGGGTATCTCGTTCCCCTTTGAATTTCTCAGCCGCCTACGACGAGTCACGTGAAGCAGCCGCATTGCGCATACGCCATGTTAGCCATGCTTTGCTTTGCTTTGGCGTGCATTGAACCGACTTCCGTCAGGGGATTTTTTTTTTTTGTGTTTATACCTACACCACTCGTTAACAGTCCATCACATTTTACTTTTAATAGAGTCTGTCGGCTAATTTGTTTTATCATTCGCACAGCATTCCAATTGCAATGCCAATTGTTTGTACCCGATAACCGTTGACTCCGTTTGTTGTTTCCGCTTTTTGTTTCTCTTGTTTGACTTTTTGTTTATCACCCCGAAATTGATTTGTTAATTTGCCCGGCTTGTTGGCAGCTCATTAGCACGACACTTTGGGCCCATAAACTGATTGGCTCGAACGCCAACGCTTTAGCACCTCTCAATTGTCTAAAATATAATGGGTCATAATCTGGATTGCACGCTCCGATGGCTCCTGTGTGTGGATGTACTGCCCATAATGATTATTGGCTGCCTGCGGGGGGAATTGTATTCCCCAAATATTCCGATGATTTGCGTTTTGTCTGGCAGAACGAATCAATTCGAATGGAGCGGCAAAAACAAACTAGTCACACGACCTGGCCCGCTGGCCATTCGGAATTACCATTTTGATGATATGGAATATGCTTTAAATTTAAATAAGCGCCGCTGGGGTTACTCAATGGCGGGTTAGGTCTTTCGATTCAGTTCAAAATTCTAAGAAATCACTTTTGGGTTTTTTCTAGGTTTTAATATGTATTTTTTAGGTTCTTTATTAGGACCTTATCAAATTTAGTTCTAATGAATTAAAATTGATTTATTCAGCTTGTGGGTTGAGCAAATAGATGAAAACCAAACATTCCTTATCAAAAACTATGAAAGACTATTTAAAAGCAAATATTAATATTGGTTTATTGACAACATTTATGTACTTAGTTTTGCCCTTTCCCATTATTGAGTTACAGTCGAGCAACTTTCGCCATAGCTTTTGAGTACCCCTGATGAGTGTGTGTTATGGATAAAAATATACGAGTGCCAGATGCCCAAGTGTTATTGTTTTTTTTTTTTGTGCTGAGGTATATATCTACATTTTGTTTTCTTCTGGCTCGGTCATGTGACCAAATTAATTCAGTTTCGTTGCCACTGCGGTTAATGCCGTGATAAAAAATAAACGAGCTACGCCTCTTCTTTCCACTCCCCCAAACTGCTCACCGGATGAAAGCGGTTCGGATCACGTGAGAAGATGTGCAATCAATATAAAAGTGGATTGGTCATTCTGGCGGGGATTCCTGGGTCGAGTTTTGACCAGGATTAGCCCCCGATCTCTGGTCGTCATTGAACTTGGTCCGTGACACACTTTCCGCCAGCTTCCTTCATCCGAAATGCTCCGAAAGCTGGACAGGCTGACCTCAGAATGTCTCGTAAACTCAGACCGATCATAAATTTTGGTTACCCGATCGACGGGTTTGAGTCACGTGAAGCCTTACGTCGGGTACTTTACACGCTCCAATGCAGTCCGCTGCAAATGGGCGGCAAAGGGGGCGGGGCAGACGCTTGATCAGCTTGCGTAATGTTTGGGATCTTAAACAATTTACTGAATGCACAATTAACCGTTTTATTTGAGCAGCGATTGTCATTCATTGCAATTGTTTGAGCTTAACTTAAACTTTGTTTACCCGCCTGTCAATGCAGTTTCAGATCCAAAGATACCGATGCACAGGGAATAATTAGTCAAGAATAAAAAAATTATTTGTTTTATAGTATTATTTTCTTAATAAATAAAATCAATAAAATAATAATAATAACTATTTGTGATTTTTTTATATGTTGCGTTTCTATGCGATGCATTTTAAGTATTTGTATTTTGTAAGAATTTTATTCTTGTAGCTTTTTATCTTGGGTTTTGGATTATCATCATGATGTGAAATCATTAAATTCTTTGTTCATAAATATATTGCTCATTCAAACAAAGAAAACTGTTTACTGAAAGTTGTATATTAATGACACAATTATTTTTTTTTGCTCTTATTTAATATGTTTAGTCTACAAATAAAACATTTTACTGACCATCGGGAACCCAAATTATAATGATTTTTCACTCTGTACGAGTACAGTTAACCTACGTGTTGTCCATGTTTTATTGTGAGCCATAAGCAGTGCATACAAATGGACAAGCCTTTCCGACATGTGACCCTCAAGGAGAGATGAGTTTCCCCTTATCAAAATACCCGCACACCTTGAGATTCCAGCGGACAGATAACTGCCGAAATCTGGCCATGCTCAAGGGCCGCCAAATAGCATATATATAGATATACATATATATAATCTCACCTTAAGTAGGCCGCCCACGCGCAAACAAGATTTATGAGGCGGTCCAAAGACCCAAGAAGAGGCCTCAAACTGCTGCGGAATATGCTTGTTTTTCAAGATGATAGAAGAGAAAATAACGGGGAGATAGCTTAACGTTAAACACACAATTATCCGCACGCCAGCAAAATTAAAAGCAAATTAAATTTGCTCAAAATTATAATTGACTTGCTGGCGGGTTAGCTATGTACATTTAATTGTTGCCTAATGTGTTTTTGCTCACCGTTTCCCTTCGGGGGGCTTACTCTGCGTATGAGTAATGCAAATTGACCGCACAAGTGTTACATATCCCACTGCGACACATAATCACCGCCCAATCACAATCACCTGAACAAGTCAGCGACCTATAAATATTCATAACAAATGCCGCGAAAGTATCCCAGCAATGCCGATCTGGCAGAGATCAATTGTTACGCCAGATCGATATACAGTTGTGGTCAAAACGATACCTCTAAAAATTACGCTTTCTTTAATACATAAAAATAATAGACTTTTATTTATTTCAGTCAAAATATGGTGCCCTTTAAATTCCATAAATTATCATGACTGATTATTATATTTAATCTTTAGTAGGCAATTTAAGCTCTAATCATTTAATTGATTGATGATAGTTTAAGCTTGTTCTCTATTACCTAATTTTTAATGATAATTCTATTATTTGAAAATTTTTTCATCATACCAGACTTAATGTCTGTGCGAAATGACAAAGCGAAAACTTTTAACAAGAAATAGATCAGTTATTGTAACAGGGTTAATAATGGTAAAAAAAAAAACAAGAATAAAAAGATATATTGAAACATGGCAGCACCAATTTTTTTACCTTTATTGTGTGTTGTATTACAAATTCACCGGAGGAGGAATCTCGAAGGGTATTCCCACAATGAAAAGAGAAGGTTAAGTGTGAAATTCCCAGGAGAAGGGCAACCATTCTTCGACCTTCGAATAAAAGTTATTTTGATTTTCATTAGTCTGTTTGGATCATAGTTCCCTACTTAGTCGTTTTCGATTCTGCGCCATCGATCAGCCGCCTGACGTGTGTTTGCCATTTGGGGAGAAGACTGAGCTCGGGACTTCAAAGTGACTAGTTACAAGTGATTGATAACCAGCCAGTCTTTAAGCCGCAATTTCTGAGGGCTTCCAGACTGACCCAGACAAACAGCAGATGACATGCAGCCAGAGCGTGTCGTTGAGGAAAATCCCAAACGAAAAAAAAACCACCACCTTTGGATTCCCCAAGTTTGGGATTCTGCAGAAAAACTCTTGGCATGCAAATGGGGTCGATCCAAGCCAGAAGTGTCGCGCAGATAAAACCAGTCCGGAAACCAGACTCTTTGAAGGGGTTTTCTCATACATATTAACGGCAAACTTACATTACAAACCTAATTGGTTGATGATTTATGCGACCAACAGTTGATGGACAGATTGACAGGCTAACCCGTTCAAAGTGATGCCAAAATAGTCAATATCTTAACTACTCAGGGCGGAGTGGAGCACTCCGTAGCTCCCGGCAAATTCCGGCCATTATCTCGGCCGTATACTTGATTTATGGAACGCACTCTTCCAACTGATTTATATGCGCTGTGTACCAATGACTGATTGATTTCCCGTGTCGAAAAACGATAGACGCCAGTAGCACGCGATTGTAGGCGGCCATAAAGATATAGGGGGCTAAGAAGTTGGGCCACTTTTTGCCAAGTTTCGATTTTTTTTCATCTGTTGAAAATAAGTAAAAATCACTTTGAGAGCCGTTCATCCAAAACGAGATTTGCATTTCCATTTTTCATTAATATTCATTCGATTTGTTTATTGCAAGTGCTAAAAAGCCTGAGAAATTTGCAAAGCTCATGGGAAGATTAAAACAGACCAAGAAACCTTTAAGCCTGGCCTCCATCGGTTAACAAGAAATCCAGGGTGTGAAAATCCGATTTATTAGCATGCAATAAAATACGCTTCTGGAATCGTAATGCTGCGTTCCGTTGTGGTTCCCATGTTCAGTGTCAGCACGTGCGGAAAAATCACAACACAGAATGTTGATTTTCCAAAGCCAAAAGCTAACAAAGGCGAGATGACTTTGAAAATACCCTGTACTTATAAAATATATGATTTAAACATCCTTAAATAACTAATGTTTTATATTTTTGACTTCATTACTAAACATTCAAGTTCGAAATTTGCAAGGAAAGCAGGAAGAATTAAATTTATTAATATTTGTTCAATTTTTTAATATATATTGGCAGTGTCATTTATCTACAAGGTAGATATCAAATATGAATGGATAACTACTAGCCAGATAAACAGCAGTAAAAATATTAACAACTTGTTTTCATTGCAGTATAAAATGCATAATGTAAGAAATTATTAAATACCCTGTACTTACGTACATTCGAAGCTAATTGCTCAAGAAGCTTTATAGATAATGTTGATAATGAGATTAAAGTGAGATATAAGTTTACTTAGGTGGATAACTGCATTCGGAAATAATCCTAATTAACTTCTGGAATGTTGATCTTTTACATTTTTCACGAAATTTTAACAATGAAATAATAGAGAGGTATTTTAAATACTTAACTTAACTTCATAAAAAGATTATAGTTGGAATATAAATTATCTAAGTGGTTTCCCATTATGGGAAGTACCCTTATACTGTTTTGTAAAATATTTATAGTTATTTTTATTTATGGGGATTGTTTGTATGTTTTGCGAATACTTCGGCTGTCTTAATATCTGCACCCAAACCCTACGTTCTTATCTATACCCATATAGACCTCCCACAAACCTCTTGTCTCACATGCTGGGCCTGTCCCATGTTCCTCCCACTCGGCGGGTTACCGATCTGGCCGCGTCATTTTCATTTCTTTGGGCGATTACACGACTGGCCCGCCAAGATGAAAAGCCCTCGGTTCGAGGTGCTGGTGGTGATCGCTGGAGAGCCGGTTTCGGTTTCGGTTTCGATCGAGAGTGGAGCGGAGCGGAGAGAAGCGAAGATTTCTCATAACGAAAGCCGGCGGATAGTCTCGAATGCGTTGCCAGCGAATCGCGAATTTCGCGGCGACCCACGACGATGCCTATTTACTATATAATCGGTGCCCAGCAGGCGGGCGGTGTTAGTGCTGCTCTTTCTGCGGCTTCAAATCATTCCCTCAGTGGATGGCCACGCGATCGGTTCGGTGTTTGGTGTCAGCGTATCGGTTTCCCTGTGCAGACTCAGATTCAGATTCAGACTAAGGTTCAGCGTCAGTGTCAGTGTCGTTGCGAGTGAGAGTGTGATGAAGCCTTAGAAACTAAGGAAATCCCACAGCTAAACATAAAACCCACAAATACAGTTTAAATAAGCGATTAAAAATGAGCCAAAGAGGTGACGGCGGTCACACGAACAGTGGCTTTAATGGCGGCTCAGAGGTGTCCCTGGATATACCCACCAATACGCTGTATCACACCTCCAGGGATTGCATAGTTCAGGAGGAGCAGGGTCCGAACGAGAGCTGCCTGGAGGGCACTCAGAGCTGCTGCTCGAGTCTCTGGTCCAATATCTTCAGGAAGAAAACGCTGTACAAGCGATTCCCCATTCTTGTGTGGCTGCCGCAGTACAAAAAGGATTACATATTCGGCGATATTGTGGCGGGCATATCGGTGGCCTTGACTGTGATTCCCCAGGCTCTGGCCTATGCTGGCATAGCAGGATTGGATCTGCAATATGGCTTGTATGCCTGCTTCCTGGGCTGCTTCATATACATATTCATTGGATCCAGCAAGGATGTGCCCATAGGACCTACGGCTATATCGGCATTGTTATCCTTTCAAATTGCCGGAGGCAGTTGGCAGGTGGCCACGTTGCTGACCTTTCTCACGGGACTCATAGAGATCCTGATGGGTGTCTTTCGGCTGGGATTCCTCATTGACTTCGTATCGGGACCTGTGGGAGCGGGATTCACCAGTGCCGTATCCTTGATCATCTTCAGCTCCCAGATGAAGGACTTTTTGGGCATCAAGACCAGTGGAAATACCTTCCTGCAAGTGTGGATTAGTATTGTGAATGATATACACAACATCAGCTGGCCGGACTTTATACTGGGTCTTATTTGTATTACCCTGTTGCTGAGTTTAAGAGCCTTAGCCAGCTTCAGTTTGGGTCCCAAGGAGGGAAAAAGCGCCACCCAAAGACTACTAACTGGCATTTTCTGGACCATTGGAACGGCCCGAAATGCTCTTTTGGTTTGTGGAACTGCTGGCCTTGGCTACTGGTTGTTTGTGAATGGCAAGGAGAATCTTGTGAGGACAGTTGGATTCGTGCCCAAGGGATTGCCCTCCTTCCAACCACCACCATTCCACATGGATGCTGTGATCAACGAGACCACTGGAGAGGTCCTTCAAGAGGCCCAGAGCTTCTGGGACATGGTCAGTACCTTGGGATCCGGACTCATTGTGGTCCCCCTGATTGCCCTTCTGGAAACGATGGCTGTTGTTCAAGCTTTTGGTGAGTTATTCTTCAATTTGTGGTTTATTTGGAAAATACATTTTCATAAAAATGCGATTCTGATCTGGTTCTTCCCCAACAAGTTCAAGCATCTTAAAAATTCGAGTAGGAAATGAATCATCTTTAATTAGTTTTCATTAAGAGCTTGTTTTTAAATCAGACTGACGAAAACAACGTGTTTTAGTTTAAACACTCGGAGCTTGTAGTTCACGATTAGTGTCAACATTTTAACGGCATGTGCGAATTTTATTTAAATGTGTTCTGAATTGATTAATAAATGGTTGGGGTATTGAAAGAAACCAAAATTTATTAGTTTCCATAGAATTCTTATAATATGTCTTTATCAATGTTTTCAAGAAAATATTTGTGTGTGCGTTTTTTACTTTAATTTTATTATTTGTAGTTTTTCTGTAAAAAAATATTTATATATGTAATTTTTTTTTAATAATAAATTAAATTTATGGATTGACCCCAACCGCCAAGCTAATAAATAAAACGTGACGGCAGTCACACTTTTGTAATTAAAACCGATCATAATTAATATAACAATTAAGATTGTGATCCAAACTGCGAATTGGGTGCTTCGTCATTTAAAGTGTAGTCATGTTTTTAGTCCCTTAATTATTCTGGGGAAGAACACTTCGTTTATATTTGACTGATATATTTATTTTGACTTGATTATAGTTTCCTCTTTGCTTGTATTTTCCCTACAGCCGATGGAAAACCCACGGATGCCACTCAGGAGCTGATAGCCTCCGGGGTCTGCAATGTGGCCAACTCCTTTGTCCAGGGACTTAGGAGCAATGGAGGCATTGCCAGAGGAGCGATCCTTAATGCCAGTGGAGTGAGGACCCAGCTGTCCAATCTGTACACCAGTGTGATCGTGATCATCGCACTGCTCTACCTCACGCCCTGCTTTTACTACATTCCTAAGGCGGCACTGGCCTCTATTATTATAGCGGCGGTGATCTTCATGGTGCAGTACCGAGTGATCAAGCCCATGTGGCACAGTAAGAGTGAGTTAAAAATAGATCAATTTATAAAAAGAAGCGCTTTGTGACTACGTGATTTTCCTGCCAACAGAGACGGATCTCATTCCCGGCTTGGGCGCCTTTTTTGCCTGTTTGGTACTGCCCCTGCAACTGGGAATACTCGTGGGGATCGGCATCAACGTCGTCTTTATTCTCTATCAGGCAGCCAGGCCCAAGCTGCGCATCGAAACACTGGCGGTGAGTCATCGTCATCCCACTTAAGTTGATAAGAAGGTCTTTGGTATCTTATTTTAAAGTATCTCAAGAATAACGTTTGCATCTAAAAGTATGCTATAGAACCTTATAAATAAGGATGTTAGTAAATGGTATTAATGGTATTTGAAACTAAATTTCTCAAATTTGCTGAAATCTATTTAGATAGTTAAGTTTCAGTTGATTAATTAAGATCGATAATAGTTCAAAAACAATTTTCTTTTGAATGTAAAATTAAAATATCACTAGTAATAGCAAATAATGTAACCAAGAAACTATATTGTTAATCAATTTGCTTAAAATTTTTGCTTTTGACAATTTAATTTTACATTTAATGGTAGCTTTCAATTTAAACTAAGTATAAAAGCTAAAGAAAATAAATTCCTGTTACTAAGAATTCCCTTTCCATTACAGACGACTACTGGCCTGAAGTACCTTATGCTAACGCCCGATCGCTGCCTGATCTTCCCCTCGATGGAGTTTGTGCGCAAGGTGATCAACAAGCAGGGTCAGAAGTCCACTCTGCCAGTGGTCATTGATTGCACCCACATTTATGGAGCGGATTTCACAGCCGCCAAGGTTATTTCGACCATGGTCATGGACTTCAAGCTGCGCGAACAGCCATTGTTCTTCTACAACCTGCAGACGCGGGTGGCTCAGGTTTTCGAAGGACTCAACAAGGATCTGGTGGTCATTTACGACATCACCACTCTGCATGCGAAACTTTCGGAGAAGTCGTCGATCTGAGGGATCCAAAGAAACCGGAGGGAGATCAACGCTGCAACCTCGTCATGCGATAGTCTTAATCTAATCTCGCCCTAAGTCTCTGTTTAAACTTAAGCTCTAAATAAGTATTAGCTTAGTTTTGCCCACCGAGGCCAGCGACTAAATTGTTGGGCTGCCCACGCTCATCGCCTTAGTGGAAGGTATCATTCCATTTGGCTAGCTCACCTTAATTAGCATTTAAGTTGTGGCCATCTTCGACCATCCGCAGATGTCTGCACAATATTTATTTGGCCTCTAAAGCTGTGAATTTCGCTGAGCGAAATGTCAGAGCCAGAGTTCCTCCCACCCGCGAGTTTGCCGCTGTCCATAGTATTATTTACGAATAGCGAACGAAGAGTATTAGCATAAGTACTTAAATAAATCAAGTAAATATAATATATTCAACTGTTTTAATAGAAGAGAAATTACCTCACTTTTGCTTTACTTTGTTTTTTAATGTTATTTAGACGGTTTGCCTACTTTGTACACTTTCCCTTTCATCACATTGGTTTTCATCAATTTGAAAATATAACTTCTGGTAAGTTGTTACCAATTCCTCTGTTATTTATTTGGCCCCCTGTCCCGAAGATTAATTGAAATTTATTGAAACAAATTATGATTGCCTACTCAGCAAGATTAAATATCTAATCGATTTTAGCCAAGATTTGAGGCTACCTTCAACCTAAAGACGTGCTATGATTTAATTTGGCGCTTCGCGTGGGCAGTAAGTCTTTGGTCGCGAATGCATTATTAACAAAGAAATAAGATAAGATAAGTTATTGACAGCTAAAAACTTGAGCCCAATTAACAACTGTCTGAAATATTGTCTATTATAAAGCTAAATTTTCGAAAGAAATATTTTATGGATATACATACTTTTATTTAAAGTATACGTTTGTCTAAACGTTCGACATTTGGAAAATTGTGTGTTTATAGGTGTTCTTCATTGTGTTTTATGGTTAGTATATTATTAATATTTAAAGCATATATTTTTGGTGAAAACAGAGTGGTTTAAACAGAGTTGACAAGATAGCAAATAAACAATTAGCCTGTTCAAAAACCTTTTTTTTCCCGTTCCACTTATCGGAGAGATCAAGTTTCCATCCCTTGTTTTGTCAAATACTTGCCAGCACTGGCTAAAAATTGTTGTCTCATCCGAAAAGCTCAGCAAGTCAACCCGCTTTTATTTCGTTTAAAAAATAAACAAAATTATTTCAACAATTGTGGAATTTTTTGAAGGAGGGAGAATAAAGTTTAGGGTTGCAGAAAAGAATCATTTTGGATTAATAAAAGGTAAACCTTCTTTATTTTATAATTAGCCTCTTCGTTATTAATGCTCTTATTTATTTTTCCAGATGAACATCGACGTGGGAGCTACAGAGAATGATGAAAATGGTCCCGGTTTCCATTCATATTTTACACAGAAAATATCCGAACTGCAGTTTACTGTAACCGAGCGCCAGAAAAATTTGCTCCGTTTGCAGGCTCAAAGGAATGAACTTAACTCCAAGGGTAAGGTCCTTCAATAAATTTTGATATCCTTCTTTAGATCTTTTTTTGGAACCCCTAGTTCGCTTGCTGCGTGAGGAGTTGCTGCTGCTTCAGGATCAGGGAAGCTATATTGGTGAGGTTGTAAAGCAAATGGACAAAAATAAGGTTCTGGTGAAGGTCCATCCGGAGGGCAAGTACGTGGTGGATGTGGACAAGGCCATCAATATCAAGGATGTGACTCCCAGCAGCCGAGTGGCCTTGCGAAATGAGAGCTACACTCTACACAAAATTCTCCCCAACAAAGTGGACCCGTTGGTGTCGCTTATGTTGGTGGAAAAGGTTCCAGATTCCACCTACGAAATGGTTGGTGGCCTGGACAAGCAAATCCAGGAGATCAAGGAGGTGATCGAGCTGCCTGTCAAGCACCCCGAATTATTTGATGCCTTGGGTATTGCCCAGCCGAAGGGAGTACTCCTTTACGGACCACCTGGCACTGGAAAAACCCTTTTGGCCCGAGCTGTAGCCCACCACACGGAGTGCACTTTCATCCGGGTCTCGGGTTCCGAACTGGTGCAGAAGTTCATCGGCGAGGGGTCACGGATGGTAAGGGAGCTCTTCGTGATGGCCAGGGAACATGCTCCCTCCATTATCTTCATGGACGAGATCGATTCCATTGGCTCGGCCCGATTAGAAACGGGAACTGGCGACTCAGAGGTGCAACGTACTATGCTGGAGCTTCTCAACCAACTGGATGGATTCGAGGCCACCAAAAACATCAAGGTTATCATGGCCACCAATCGCATTGATGTTTTGGATCAGGCTCTACTACGTCCGGGTCGTATTGATCGTAAAATTGAGTTTCCACCGCCGAACGAAGAGGCAAGATTGGATATCTTGAAGATACATTCACGCAAGATGAACCTCACCAGGGGCATAGACCTCCGCAAGATTGCAGAACTAATGCCTGGTGCTTCGGGAGCAGAAGTAAAGGGCGTTTGCACCGAGGCTGGAATGTATGCCTTGAGGGAGAGACGCGTCCATGTCACCCAGGAGGACTTTGAAATGGCCGTGTCCAAGGTGATGATGAAAGACTCGGAAAAGAACATGTCTATTAAAAAGTTCTGGAAGTAGTTTGTCCAATAAACCTTACATTCCATTTTCTAAAATGTTAAGGGTATTATTCCTAAGGGAACTTGTAGTTTCACCAACAAATTTCTTAAGTAAGTGGACTATCAATTATCATTGTTAGGTTTTAGGTTTTAGTAACCGAAACATAGTAGATTAAGTTTTGCAATATGATAGATAACTAAGCTAATTTTATTTAGATCATAATAGGACTAACTTCTAGCCAGGGAAAGAGTGCTGGCCATGCTGACGCATTCACTGGCTCCATTACCGGACTCAGCTTGATCAAGGGAGTCCACAGATCTCGAAAGGTCCGGCTCATCGGGTCGAAGTTCCTGATTGAGGGCATGGGTGTTGTAGCAGAGCACCAGCCTTGTGTTCAATCCCTCAAAAACACTCACTACACTGGGCTTTAAGTTGAAGAATATGATCTTCTGCTGCCGCCGACGAAAGTCTTCCACAATGGAGGATATAACCTTGGCGGCAGTATAATCTGCGGCATAGATATAGGTGCAATCGATGACCACCGGTAAAGTGGATTTGCTGCCCAACTTGAGCACCATATTTCGCACAAACTCCACCGATGGGAAGATCAGGCACCTATCGGGGGTAATCTTAACGAATCGGATGCCCTGTTGGGTCTCCAATTGTTCAAGGGTAACCTTTGGCCTGGCCGCATAGTACAGGATAAAGAGTAGGTTCACTCCAATGGCCACCATGATGCCGATTTCCAGGGGCAGCACCAAACAGGTGACAAAGGCCAGGATTCCAGGAACTAGATCGGAACCTATGGAGAATAAGAGTCAGATGGGGATTGGCTAGGAGGGTAACACTTACGTTTACTGCGCCACATGGGTGTTATCACCTGGTATTGGACCTGGAAGATCACTGCCGATATAATAATTGCCGCCAGCACCGCCTTGGGAATAAACGCAAAGTAGTCGGTGAGGAAATTCAGGGCCAGCACAACAATCACTCCAATGTATAAATTGGACATATTAGTGCGACAACCACTGGCATTATTCACTGCCGATCGGGCCAGTCCACCATTGCACCGATATCCAGAGAAAATAGAGGTTGCTATGTTGCCCACACCACAGGCAATCATTTCCTGGGTGATATCTATCTGTTTTCCCTTGGCGAAGGCCTTGCAAACCGACATGGTCTCCAGTAGAGCCATCAAGGGAACGA
Source organism: Drosophila elegans (assembly GCF_018152505.1). NCBI lineage: Eukaryota > Metazoa > Arthropoda > Insecta > Diptera > Drosophilidae > Drosophila > Drosophila elegans. The sequence continues at coordinate 1,637,450 of NW_024545863.1, forward strand.
TCAGGAGTCCATATCCCATACTCTGCACCATTTCCAGGAAATTCTGACCTGGCACCGGCGGAATGCCAGCAGTTTCATTTCCCGGCTGGGCTTCAATTGAGAACGGAGGCAGTGATGGCGCCGGCATTCCTTTGGGTATATTTCCAGTTAGTCGAAATGGATTTGTTCCATTGGCATCCAAGTACATGGTGATCACGGTAAACAAAATCACTACGGAGGCATTTCGCGAGGTGGATACGAATTTGATAGCCTGATTGACAATCCGCTGGAATCTATTTCGCCTTGCCCCATCTTTCGGACCAATAGTCAACTTGCCAAAACTTCTCATGGCTAGAAGCAGGAAGACACATCCAAAACCCAAGCAGGTGTCGGCAACCCTCACATTTTCGATATCCCGGAACATGCTTATCCAGGTTTCCAAAAAGGAGCCACCATCGCTCTTCACACCCAGCATCGATCGCATTTGGGAGGTGGACACAATCAGGGCCACGGCACTCGTAAAACCCGCACTCACTGGTCCAGATACAAACTCCACCAGACATCCCAGTTTGAAAATGGCCATCAGAATCTCAATTATGCCGGTGAGGAAGGTGAGGAGTACGGATCTCTGCCAGGAGCCCTGCGCAAACTGAAAGGTCATGAGTGAGGCCACCGCCGTGCTGCCAATTGTGCTGTCCTTGCAGGTGCCCAGAAGGACATAGACGAAACAGCCCATAAAAGCTCCATAAAGGCCATACTGCGGAAGGGATATAGAAAAGCTGCATTACAAATTTAATACATTTTTAGTAAAGTGCGAAATGGGTTTTCTGATCTAAATCCATCAGTATTACTCATCTGATGATCATCTGATGATGATGTATCGAGTCACACTTTTCTAACATTTCCTTAATAACAAAGTCAAGTAAAAGGCCAAAGACCCTACTTAATGGTAAAGATCCTTAGAGTATACATTCTTTTGACGCAACAAGTACGGAACAAAAACAATAACCGCATTCCCCATGAGTAAGCGTCATGAGGCATCACAAAATTTTAACGTAAGTAACATCATAAGCAGTTTGGAACTCCAATTCGACGGATAGAATGAGAATCTGCTCCCTTATATTCTTTATCATAAACGAAATTCTCCTAGTCAAAGGACAACATAACGAACACTATACTAGTCCTCAATTAAAACACTTTGGAACACCATTAATTGATAATTCTTATAAGGTAAATCTTTTGATAGACTTGGTAAAGGAACACCTGCTAATATAATAGTTCACTTTTTTTCTCAGCAACTGTATGCAGATTTAGGAACTCCCATTCGTCTTCTACAGGTTTGTATACCCGTTCGCATTACATATTTTTTCAACTAAAAATTACGATTAAAAATATGTTTCCCTGAATTTATTATTTATTGAACTGTTTTATAATGCTAATTTTAATCCATATTAATAGGAAAATATGACTAAGGAAAAGCGTTTCAAAAGAAGTAGCTTAGGTGGAAATCTATATTACGATCACAAGGGTAAACCAAGAATAAGAAAGAAGTCACGGATTCGAGTGAACACTACAAAGGAGAATACTCAAAAAAATTGGTTTTGGAACTTATTCTCATAACGAAGGTTTACCAGCGAAAAATTTCATCAGACCATGTAAATAAAAGTCCGTTTGGGATTTATTTATCTGACTTCTGGGTAAAAATCCAGTGGTTACTCATGATATTTTATAACTAATAAAGAGTTGCTATTGCGATCTAAAACTTCTTGGGTCATTTTTGATTAAAATAAAAATATTTTAATTGCCGCATTTCATTTTCCACTGTTTTTAAGTTTCGAAATTGCACCGTATAATTTGTTAAGGATCTTTTATCATCTTAAAAAAGGATAATATATAAAAATCAAATTTCTTTGCCAAGACCTGCTTTACCTGAGACGCACTTAAGATCAATGATCGAGCTATCACCTCAAACTTATCTCGGTGCTTTTCCGCTGTCCTCAACTTGTTAATAAGATGGAAAAACATGATAACGTCTTGATTGACCAATCGTAATTGGTACACGGAGAAAAAATTTTACAAGTCTCTTTTCACAAATGGATTTCTAAACAAATATCTTTAGATTATTGGTTTGAATATCAAAATAAACATATATTTGTTTGTAGAGATACTCACCTCCGGCGGCAGACCGACCACGCCCGAGTAGGCCAATCCCTGGGGAATCACGGTCAGGCCCACGGTGAATCCGGCGATCAAGTCGCCTATACAGTCTTTGGTGTTATAGTGCGGCAGCCAGGTGAGGAATGGCAGCCGCCTCTTGAGGGTCTTCATCCGGAAGACATTACGGGCGTAACGCGAACAGCAGGATTCGGCATTTTCCGTCTCCTTGGAGGCTTCCAGCTGCTCCAAACTCTTGCTCTTCGAAGTGCGGTGGTCGGTGATCAGGATAAAGTCCGTGGAGGTGCTGTCGAACTGCGCCTCCAGATTCTGATTGACCTCCGCCTGCTTGCGGAAGGTCACCTCGTTCTCCAGCGTGGACATTCTGGCCGAGATCTCTGCGTTAACTGATGGGCCGGACGACACGCCGCCGCAACCTGATGATCCAAGGGGCTGCGTCACGCGCTCTTATCTCCGGAGGCTGTTTGCCCAGACATCGACGCGTGTCGTGTGTGGAAGCGGGATACAGGTTGTATCTTTCAGTTGGATCCACAGCGGCTCCGTAAGCCCACCAAATCGCTCTTGACAAACCCCCATTGCATACGCCCCTTTTCTATGTTTGCCTTGGAATTGTCAACTGGCCTGCCAACTGGCACAACTGTCCCCTATTGATAATCGGAATTTTTCCATTAATAAAGAGCGATCTATTGGGAATCGATCATCAAGTGTGCACTACTTGTTCGCCAGGTAAATATTGATGTTCACAGTTATTCAGCTTTGATTAGAGCGCCAGCTTCTCGGGTTAAAAGACAGCTTTATAATCGAAAGTGAAGACATACAGAGCAGCAAGGTGGATTTTAGATGTCTAATATTATCTAGTACCAAGCTGCTACTGTCTACTCTTTACTTATCTTATAGAGATAATTAAATTAAAGATTATAAGGCGGAAAGGAAGTCTCGCTATTTTTAACTAAATTATACTTGTTGACGAAAGCAATTTGTGTATAAAAGGCAAAAGTAAGGTGCTGAAAGCAATTTTTTTATCTATTTCATTCATTTTCATTTACATTTTTTTTCTATTTCATTAAATCGACCAGAAAATAGCCACAACAATAACATGCAGATTCTTAAAAAATTGAACTACAAATTTAAGTGGTGTGCCTTTTCAAAATCGCATTTCTTCAAGCAAACTTATAGACTTAGAAGTACTGGTTTTAGGTCGCTTTTCTACAAAGCTACTTTACGAACAAATTAAAAGGAGTCACATTATTAAAATACCAATAAAATCGACCCAAAATTACAAATCAACATTTAAATGCAGATTTTCAGAGTATAAAACCACAAACATATAGAGCCATGTCTTTTTAAAATCGGATAACTGTAAGAAAACTTATGGCTTTAGAAGTGCTGATATTAGGTCACTTTTCTGCAAAGCCATTTTTGTAAAAAAAGGAAAGGGGTTACATCATTAAAACTTCAATAAAATGGACCCAAAATTTCAAACCAACCTTAGAAGTGCTGATATAAGGTCACTTTTCTGCAAAGCCATTTTAGGAAAGTACATTATTTCAAGTTAAGAAGAATCCTCCACCAGTAAATTAGAAACAAAACCTGTTAAATATTTTTTGTATTTTTTTTTATTTAATTTTATAGTTTTTACATGATTTTTAAAAATTGTATTTTAAAAGCATTGCATTATGTCATATAAAGTAAGATATATCATTACATTATACAATTGTTTGTTTTTCATTTGTGTGTTTAACCATAAGTTAAATTTATGTTTAAGCATTTTCATAATTCAATAGCAGTAAATTGTTTCAGAGACCATGGCTATATATGTATCATATATATAAAGTGTATATAAGTATTATGTATGTGTTTGTATCATGTGTGTGTGCATGTGTGGATATAAACACGACTAAAACTAAAAATTGTGAAACATGGCCCCGTCTAGGGGCTAAAAGAACGACAGGGACAGAATGGAAGGTAAATAAAATAAAATAAAATAATCAAAGTGATCGACGCAAAAGGCGTGTGTGTAACTGCAGCGTAAATGTGAAGATTTTGCTTAAGGAAAGTAATATTTTAGAGCTGCCAGATAGAAAGTAAATCCTTGATCTGCCTGTGTGTGTGTGGGTGACAATGAACATTCGTCTAACTCGTAACAAACAAATGATTATGCTTATATATGGTGAACCGAACACAAACTCGAACCGAAGTCATCAATCTGAAGAACGCAACAAACATTAAACAAAACAATAAAACAATGCTCCGCGTGAGAACAACAACAAATATGACAACACTATGTTTAGGCTATTGCATTTTTTGTTTCGGGATTAAAATGTGGACTCCATATTTCAATGATTCCTACTGCCAGACGCCAATGGTGTAGTTCCTGCTCAGGTGTCCCATGCGACGCTGACGTCCAACTGAAAACATACGTAAAACAGGATTAGAAATATTCTCAATAAATTCCTTTTACCAAAAAAAGCAACACCAAAAACGCTAAGCTATTTCGCACAAGGCGAAGCATGACGCACAACAGTTGAACAAAAACGTTGCCGTTGTTGACTTAAGACTAACCTAAAGAGAGTCGCTAATCAGATTTCCTATTCCGTTAATATTTACCATAACATTTAGGGTTTACTTCGGGCCAATCTCGGCTGATAGCGCTAAAATTTACGCTTTTCTGATGACGGGGTCACCAGGGGATCTTAGGTGCTAACTTATGATGCTTCAATTGAACTGGTGAAATCATAATAAGTGATGTCACCATTAACTTTTAATTCTACTTACAAGTTGAGTTGAATTAGACCACTCTATAACTAAATGTTCAATGACAAAAAATAATAAAATAAAATCTATAATCTACAATAATCAAAAGTACATTTATTTTATCTTTAGCTTTGGTCTAATTTTTTTTTTATCCAATTTGATTTTACATTTGGTGAAATAGAAAAAATATTCACTTTTAAATCGATTTGTTTGGCAGTTTAAAATTGTATACATTCGTTTTTATTTTTTGACAAGTGGATTGTATAAAAGTTGGAACTAATAACAATTAGAAATCAAATAATATTTAACTCTTTTTGTGCAAAACCAGTCATGCTAAAAACTTTCCTATTCACTTTAGCTTCTTTTTTACAAATAGAACCTGACTACGGAAAAATACCTTAAGTAATTCTTAAATTACCTTAGCTTGTGAAATTCATACATTATTTATTTGCATATGTATTATCCAATAGATACTTTACGTACTTCATGTCACACATCATTCTTCGGTGTTAGTTTACAGCTGGTTGGTTGGATTCTTTTGGTGGATTGGTTTCGGGGATTACAGAGGTCGGTTGGTGGGGTAAGTTTGGATTAACATAGATCAGTTGTTCTTGTTGCCGTGGTTGCTCATGTTCTCGTTGTTGTTGTTGTGGCTTGCTGGTGGTGTTGTTGGTTTGGTGGTTGTCTTGCTGGGTTTGCTTGTTAATTGGTAATCAAATCAAATCAAGAGTTGGACAAACAAACACACACACACACACATATAGATGGCTTTCTGGTTGATTGTTGTTCTTGGGTTGGTGGCATGTTGTTGTTGGTTGGTTGCTGCTATATATTTCGTTTTTTGTCTTTTTATTTACGCTGGTTCAGGCGTTTCACACGTACTGGAAACACAGATACAGGATAACGAGAGTGTGTTTGTGCGTGGGCGGGGCGGAAGAGAAGAAACAAATAAATTGGCATTAGTCAAGTGGTGGCAACATAGAGTGAAAAATATAGAGAAAGGATTCAACAATTTAGTTTTCGGGTTAGTTTCGAACTTCAATCAATCAATATCAAACAGTCAATCAAGTAGCAGGTACAACATTCAAGTCGGCCCAAGCTTTCTGGACTTTATTTCGGGCAAGGGTCCTTAAGATTAACTTTCGATTAGGTGGAAGCTTTTGGGGTTATATTGTTCAGGGTTAGTTGGTATTCTTTCGGTCGCAGATCAAACAACAATTACTTAGACAGAAGGGTACCAACTTTTCATCTGTTTCACATATTTTGCATCGTGTTTTTATATATATCTGTAGATTTTTTCATGGCTCTTCTTGTCGGTGGTGCTTCATTTTTCATTTCTGCTGTTAGTTGTTGGTTCTTATTGAATCATAAAACTATGTTTGTTGTGGGTTTCTGCTACTATCGTTTTACTTTGACTCGGATCTGGGGGACTCACTTAGATCATACATCGCAGTTTAATTCCTATACGAAGAGAACTTCATTAGAGCCGCAATATAAGCTCACTGCGAATATTTGTCTGATGTGTGGATCGTGTTCTGATTTGATCACATATAGCATGCAAATGGTTCGGCCGAGGAAAAAACATGCCAAAACGGTGGGTAAAAAGCAAAAACATGCAATGTATGGTTAACTTAAGTAGTAAACAAAATAATTTACTTAATGAGGCAACAATATAAACGGTTACAAATAATGCTGGGTGCTAGTGTTCATGACTGATCAGTAGTACAGACACATAAGAGGAAACTCTAGCTTCGAATATCCGAAGCTGCAAATACCCTTGCATGTAAATAAATTAAGGAAATAAATCATAAATTCACACATTGACCAAAAAATTTAAGAAAATCCTTTTATGTTTTGTAAAATATATATGTATTTCTAAAACAGTAAACAAACTTTTTCCTGAAAAATTTTATATATCAACTTTTTGCCTTAAAATATGATCATTTTTGGTACTTATAACTGGTAACATTTATTTGAGTTCACAAATTTTTCAGAAAAACGGAAATTTTTATGTAGTTGAAAACCTGGTAAACAAAACTAGATCTGTATTTATTTGAAATTATTTAAAGTGCAACAAATTATCTAAACGTTCTTTTTTTTAGCAAGAGTATGAAAAGATATTTGTTTAGTTTACTGTGATCATTCGATACTGCTTTTGAGTTGTGCAAACAATCAGCCAAATGCACTTTCAGGTTGCTCTCTCTAATCAGAAAATCAGCGAAAGCTAGTTATAAGCTATATATCTGAAAGCTATATATAGCAGAATGCTGGTTGCTAGTGGGGGGCTTTGGTTATTTGGCAGTTCTTGCAAGTTAGCAGAAGAAGTGAAGGGAGAATCCGTGTTCATAGATACCTGTGTTAAGCGTTAGAGAAAATTATACACGTGACGCCTAAACGATTTCTGCTGGGTTATAGAAGACTTCTGCCTCGACTTCGAACACAACTCATGGCACATGGGTATTGGTATTACCCAATCACCCATGCCTCATAAGCCTGTTCGATATATATATGGTATAATGTATTTAGTTTGATATTTCACTTCGTTTCTTTGGTTTCAGTTTGCTTTGCTTAGTTAAAGTCTCTAGAGTATATAGATATTTTTTTGGCAAGCTCTGTGGCTGCTTTATCTTTAGCTTAAACTTCTGCTCCTGCTTCCTTCTTCTTTATATATATTATATTATATTATACACGTTCTTTCGTTGTTATGTGCTTCTGTTTTTCTTCGGTTCTTTGGGTTTAGATTACAAAACGCTTTAAAAATGGTTTAGTTGCTTGCTTTCTGGTCTGCTTATTGAATTCTTGTCGACTTTCTATGCAGATTATTGAAAAATCTGAACTGCAGTCGCAACTCAAGATCTTTTCTTACTGAAAACGAGAAACAGAGAGAGGGGAAGAGAGAGAATAGAACACATAAACAAAAGGTGATAAAGACGGGTCACAAAAAAGGGGGCAAGAAATTATAATCATGAGTCTTTGACTGTCTCGAAAACTGAGTTTCTGAATCGTTTATTGGCTGATATATCTGATTTCGTCTGTTTTTTGGGAGATAGAAAGACACAGAGATACAAAACACAGAGTGCTGCGATGAGAGTGTGTATGGGTGTGCTTGGGTGTGGGTTAATAGCACGCATCTGATCTGAATGACATAGGATCGTGGCTGGGTTATATACACGGATCGATTTCAAATGGAAAAAGCGGCTGACAACGACGACATGAAAAACAGATAAAAACAAAGAGGTCTTGTGCTGGAATCAGTTTCCGGTTTCTGCACAGTACAAAAATATCTTCCAAATTTGCCATCAAATCGGTACTTTTTCGTGTAAAATGGCTCTTTAAATTGGTTCTTCAAAATGTATTTTAAAAAAATATTTAAATTATGTTAGCTAATTTACTTCTTAATTTGGTTTTAAGAGTCATATTTCTACGAAAAACCGACTATGGCAATTAGGAACAGATATTTTTCTGGTATTTCTCCGCATGGTATTCATTGTGGGGTATGTACAAGTTCTTGGTCAGCAAGATCGATGGACTGCATCCAGAGTCCAGAGTGTTCGAGTGTGTATTTTTTTCGGGGCAACGACAACGACAACATCGAGGGGTTACGTAACCAATGAGACAGAAAAGGGAAAGGCGCGAGTGGATCGAATGACTGTCTGTACATGGCTCGAACTAGTGGTTGCTGTGGTTTGCTGTGGTATTCTGTGGCATTCAGTGGTTTTTTCAGTGGCTCCGGTGGTGCGGCTGCAGTGGCTGCTCGGCCTCTCACTCACGTGTGCGCTTGGTAGACACCTTCATCATCGTAGTTCGGTGTCACGGACCGACTGCCCGGCACCACCATGTTGTCGGGGTCGATCTCCGGATCGAAGGCATCGCCGCCGCCCCGGACTACCATATTATCCGGATCCACTTCCACATCATAATCCACTGGGGGCTGCGGCGAAGGCGACGGAGAGGGCGTGGCCGATCGGTTATAGGCAATAAGATCACGCTCAATCTCCAAGTTACCGGGCAGGATCAACTTCGGCAGATTCGGCTTGAGTTTCTGAACGCGGAAGACTGTTTTGGTGTTTTGAGTTTGAGAGTAGCGTTGCAAATTTACAACAGACAAGTGGATAATTTGTTAATGTTTTTCTTGGCGCAGACACTTTTACAGTCTATGGTAATTACAAGAAACGGGAGACGAGAGAAAAACGAGGGGGAGGCACAGAATATTACAAAGGTGGGACGATCTCTACTAGCGAGATCCTTTCTAGTCTAAAAGGGTAACACATGGGTTAGCATTGAGTGGACATGGAAGAATGATATACGTACTGAACCCTTTAACCATAATTAATGTATGTAAATTAGAATGTAGTAAATAATAGCACTAAAAATGTAGGAGCTTAAATAATTAGATGTAACTATTAAAAAAGTTAGACATTTCATAAAAAATAGACTACTACTCATTACAAAAGCCATTGTTTATTCCATTTTCTAGATAAAATTTTTGTTTGTATAAATTTTAAAGTTTAAATTAGAATCCATTTTATGAAATTCCCTTCTTCAGTGCTATTATTTGGCCTTTAAAATAATACGATTTAAAAATATCTTTTGCGATGCCCAACCCAAAACGATAACCAGTGAACGATAACGACAGGTGAAAACGAACGATAACGTGATAACGAAACGTGAACGATAACGATAACGCAACGAAGGCTGGTGAGACGATGTGAGAATGTGGCACGATGGCGTTAAGACTGAACTGGACTGATCTGGAATGACGATGAGGCTGATGAAGGCCGAGAACGGATTACCTGGTTACCAGACACACAAGATAAATAGATAGAGAAAGTGAGTGAAGAGTGGGGTTGGGGAGGACGCAACAAGAACGCAGAGCTCGGTTACCAAATGCGGCCCTCAAATCTTCTTCTCAGCTCCAGTTCCGGACGTGGAAGCGACTGCAGATGCCTCTGCCTGAAGATTGCGCACTAAACGACCTGCAGATGGCAAGTTATGGGTTACAGTATCTGCCGGATCGGTCCAGGTGCGCGCCTTGATGAACTGCTCGAAGGCAGCCAGGCTCTTCAATCTCGTGGGCGAGATTTCCTTGGCCGCCTCGGCAGAATGGTCAGGATGGATTGGCGATTGATTGCTGGATGAAGGCTGTGACGATGGCGAAGCAGTGGTGGTGGTAGTGGTGGTGGTATCGGCAGTGGTCATGATGATGCTGGCTAACATACCTTGTTGCAATTCACCTAAACGCGCGAGTGAGGCAACTCAGTCAATAAGAAATACCTAATCCTATCGAGGGGAGGAGGAGTGGAACGACGAGTGGAACCAACGCTGATCGGCTGCAGATCGCTGGGAGTGGAAGTAACCAGCGGGTCGGGCTGCCAATCCCAGGGGTCAACTTACTTCTGTCGATGTTGCGCTGCAGGTGAGCGGCCACTCGGTGGCGGGCGTCGTTGAACTCCAGGTGCAATCCGAGGCGCAGCAGCGACGAGTTCTTCTCCACCAGGTCGGTGATCTCCATCTCGATCTTGTTGCCCAGCACCGCAGATCGCTGGTGGAAAAGGAAATATAAGTGTTAGATAAGTTTATGATAACTATGTAATGCCATTTGCTGGGTGGATGCTGTAATTTAAAAAACAAAAATTAAAAGATTTTTAAAAACCCTGAATATAAACACATTAAGTACAGTGTTAAAAAAATATAGAAAATCCAATTCCGAAATTTAATTTAGGTTTTACCAATTTGAAATGATTTGTTATGAAACTTTGTAAAAAAAACTTTTCGTAAATGTCTAAATTTGATATTACTTTTTGATGATCCGTAACTAAAAATAAATTAAATTTTATGCCATCGTTATCATAAATCAAAGTTGAATGTGTTATTATCTTATATTTCACCTACAGCTATGGCATTGAAATCTTTTTTTAATGAGCCATACAGTTTCTATTAGTCACGCTCCAGCTAAGGGCAACACATTATGGGGCAACTGAAGAGCCCACTCACCTGATTGGAGGCCCTGAACTCCTCGATGGTGTGGCACTTGAGCAGGGCTTGCACCAACTTAACGATCACGGGCGGACTTATGAAGTTGGTCTCGACGTTTAATACTCTCAGGGTTTTGCTCTTCTCGATGGCCTCGGCTAAAAGGAGGGCTGTCTTGTCGGTGAGGCCGACATTTGTCAGCGAGAGGACTTCCAGATGTTCGTTCTGAGGCAGTGCGGCAAACAGTTGCTCGAGCTTCTCGTCTGAGATGTTCTGAGTAGGTAGAAAAAATGCGTTAGTAAGGATACAGAATAATGGTCAAAATCCAAGGGCAAAACCTTAATGTTGTTCAAGTTGAGGTCAATCAGCTTGGAGTCATCGTCCTTGACCCGCTTGATGGACTCCTCCACATCTGTGCTGTTTGGCGGATCCATGGGGAAGAGCTTCTGCTGGGTGGACTTTGTGATGCCATCCCATCCGAGGCCAACGGGCTGTCCCTTGTTGAGCAGCGAGGCGTGGTACTGGTCCTGGTTCATCATCGAGTGGAAGCCCAGGATGGCGGCCAGATCGATGATCTCCTCCTGCGTGGCATCGTTCAGGGCATGCTCGTACTCCTCGCCCATGTCGATGGCGATCTGTTCCTCGGCCTCGATCTCGCGGGCATCCCTTGGCGGCGGCACCCACTTCTTGCCGCGCACTGTGCCCTGGACAAAAGGCTCGAATTCCGGCTGATCGGGTGTCTCGATCGCCTGCTTGTTGATGTGTTCGATCAGCTGCTTGCGGTTTAATGGCCCAGTGGCTTCCTTGGTGCACTCGTAGCTGTTACGCTGGTCTGGCGGCAGGAAGTTGTCCTATCAAAATAATATTAAAGGAACAATGAGCTAGGGAATTTTTGAAATTTTTCGCAAAAAGATACTCACATCGGGATCCACTTCTTTGGCCAGTATAGTTATCTCTTCAGGCGAGAGCTGGGCCAGCAGGCTCTCCACGTCCACATCGTCATACTCACTCAGGTCCTTGCCATAAAGTTTGGCGGGGGTGGTGAGCGTAGTTGTCTTTGTGGTGGCTGAAGTCTGCAAGGAAAAATATAACATATTAGTTATCATTTAAAATGGTTAACTTCTCATGTGGTTTGTTACTCAAAAATTTACAAGGAAGCTTAGGATATCTTTTTAATAAATTTCATATTTTCATAATTTATTTCAAATAAAATACAAATATAACTCTAAGGCTCAGTTGATTTTTTAAATGCTCTTTACCTTTCCAAGCAAAAATATCATGTAAATGTCTTAAAAACAACTAAATGGGCTTTTAAATAAATATTGATTCTAAATACTAATTAATTTGATCTTCAGGAAAACCTATTTAGTCTAAATGCCTCATTACAGATATATGGAAATTATCCAGCCAAACTGTAATTAATTATTTAAATGCTCAATTTAATCTCGAAGCACATTTAGTTTGATTGCCACAAGTTGTAGGTTGATTTCTCAAGAAAATATTCACAAGTGAGAATCGGTTAAGATTGCACTTTAATCGCAGGGATTTGTTCCCATGCTTTTGCTCTCCTTTTCCTTCGAGTAAATGCCATTGTTTTCACTTTTGCACTATTTACTTTCCGTTTGAGAGCGAAAGTTCAGGGGTCTGGAAAAATGGGACTTTCGAGGTACTTAAGGCTACTTTTCGCACATTTTTCTGCTTGAGCCGTAGGCTTACAGGTGGCTGCGGAGCACGGCGCTTGACCTTTGGCACCGGGCGCAGCTTTATCTGCTGGAACTCGGCCACCGGCAGGGCACTCTCCATTATGTGGTCTCAATATGTGTCACAACTGCCAATCGATACGGAATTATGACAAGATGCGGAATATGGCCAATCCAATTATGAATGCACCGAGGCGACTTGCAGCAGCAATCAGCTTTCAGCCGGAGACTTTTGCGACTTGGGACTGGGTCTGCGTTCCACCACCGACTGACTGGCAAGAGAGACCCACCGAAACGCCAGACCACCGCACCACCAGACCACCGAATTAAGGCGAGACAACGGCAACCACATCGAAAGCAGCAGAAGCGAGAGTCGTGCAACATTTGCTCGAGCTCGAGCCAAGCCAAAGACAGGCTGCAATCGCTCAGGCCCAGCCAGCCACTCAGCCACTCAGTCATTCAGTCAGTTAGTCAGTGAGTCAGGCGTTCAGTTCAGCTCAGTTCAGTTCAGGCCAAGTTAAGTCGAGTCACTCAGCCAATTGGCCCGTAGAGTTGCCAATGTAAATTAGGCATACAGGCAAAAAACTAAGGCAACGAAAAACACAATTAAATCTTTTTCACAATTCCAACTTTCAATATTGTACTTTCAAATCGCTTGGATGTAATTAGCTCTTATAATTTGTAACGATAATTAATAAATATATAGTTGTTTAATTTTTTTAATATTTCCCACACAACTAATAACTATTATGATGTAAATTTATTACAATTTCCCCAAAATAAATTGTTCTAATAGTAAAAAAATCTTATCTTATTTTACTAAGGGATTAAAATATTATTTAAAGGTTTCATATGCTAGGTTTCTTTTACGTTTTTTGATGAAATATACACATTTTTTTCCAGTGCAGTCGGCGGGAGACAGAGGCAGCCAAGTGTGGCATGACTTCTCCGCGGTGGTGTCTGCACTTAAACGACTTCTCAGTGGGAAATTGTTGTGCAACTTTGCCAGATTTCAAATAAATAAGTCAACAAATTGTGGCCCATAAACAAGCCGAGCGGAAGTTGTCGAAAAGCCACGAAATCGACATTAGACACGGAGGGAAAACAGTCAAATAGATTTACATAGGGCAATTGTAAGACTCGAAACTTGGAGGGCGGAATAGATGTTCTACCTAAGCGTGACCGAGTAGAAGGGGTATTTAGTGCAGGCAAATCAAGAGTCGATTGAAAACTGGTTTCCACCGGAGGGCAGAAGAGTGTCAAGGAACCGCGACGGACAATGGCCATAAAAGCGGGGCTTAAACTCCTCTTTGCCCGGTCGTTTACTTAGTGCTTTTAACAGGAAACCGGTTTCGGCCACAATAGGTACAGCTAAGCCACCATCTCGACCAGCAAGTACTAGCAAAACAAACCCACAAATGGCCAAGTTTGGACGCGCAGATGACGCTCCCAGATATTGTACGTGTATCTGATGGATACAGCTACCCAGCTAAATGCCAGCCACTGACCCACTTCCGAGTGGTGCCCCTCTGCAACTCTCCGCTGCGATTCGTCAGCGGGGGCGGGCCACCAACCACTGGCTGCTGCGATTATGTCAGCTTCTAACGCTTTAACTTGGAGTCAATTGTTGACATTTCAATTGGGGGCAGCTTGATTCATGGCCCAGGCAGAACAAACACCCGCAATGACACAGCAGCGCAGAGAGTCCACTCCATGCCACAACTCGACTCGAATCCAATCCAATCGAGCTGCTGAAGGCCTCTGGAGGTGGAGCAACTGTAAACTCTAGAATCATAAAAAGTAATTGCAAAAATAATTGAGATCACGGCACTCCGGAGACACTCCGAAACGCTAGAGAGCCAAGCAAATAAATTCAAGCCAAAACAAGAAATTAAGTCCATATTTTAGATAGTAGAAACGTGGCGAACACTTAGTTCAAGTGGAATAAGTGATTCACCCCAGCAACATTAAAAAGGTTTAAAACAACATTATTATAATAAAATGTTATCATTTTTCAATAGTTTTAATGAAGTTGTTTGACTTAAGACAGTATTAAATTTTAACTTATCAACTGTCGAGAAAAATTTTTTAAAAATGCACACAACTTTTGATTTATGTACTTATTTCTAAGTTACTAAAATACTTTTCCAATTTTAATCTTGCAAAAAGATTGGTATATTTTTTTGGATATAAATTTAATATTTTAATATTTTAGTGTAGTTTAAGGTGCTACCTGATTTAACATTCTCCTCCAGAAAAAGAGTAGACCTGTTCTTGATGCCAAAGTCAGCCCACCATGCAAATTCGCACAGAAAACAAGACGGGAAGGTGCCGCCTGCCGAAATGTATCTGTCAGATACGAATCGTCAACACATTAAACTCTTAAAACTGTTAACTGGCGTGCATCTGTCAGTGGTTTGAGCTGAGAGCCAATTAGAAGTTTCGATGCGCATAAACTGTAAGCCTCGAGATTCGAAGTAATGGAGTGGCAGGCTCATTAAGTGCAACGGGCCTTTGAAACGGTAGTTCGAAATAAACTAACTTACGAGTAGCACTCCATATTTACCGCCCACCGCCTACAGGTCTCTGTCATCCGATTTTATGCAATTACAAAGTAAGTGGTTGTCAAGAAAAAAGTTTGAATTGAATAGAAAACAGCTTCTTTGCTTATGCAACGGTCTGAAGGTTCCGTTAAAAACATCTTCAGATACACTCGAGTTTTCTTAATGCATTTGCATTAAAAGTATAAAATTATATATATAACATAAATAGAATTATTAATCTTTGCTTACTTTGAGATGTTTATGGTTTATTGCCATATATGTCAAATTTAATTTATCTAAGCTGTAAAATCTATTTAATCCATTTTAAAAAACAAAAGAGATGGGTAACATTTCTGTATTGATACAAAAATAAAATACTGATTTAATATTTAATTTATTATTGAAAAACATCTTTGTACTATTTCTAACTGGTATTGGTCTTATTAATTTCTGTTTGGCAATTTCAAACAGTGACACAAAAAAGTCTTTTAGTCTTAAAATATAATTTGATTTGAAATGTAAGAGCATTTTACCAAATTTACTATTAACTTTGTATGGTATAAATATAAATTTTAATACGTTTCACTATAATTTAAAGCCACACATTTCAGGTACCAGCTTTCGGCTTGGGTACAAAAATATAAAAATCTACTCCGACAATAGAATACCGTTAAAACCCAAACCCAAACAGGAATAAATCCGGCTTAAGACTACACAACAAATGCTCCTGGCCATGTGTGACCCACAAAATTGGGCCCGTGAGCGGCTGTGCGAAATGTGAAACATGTTTTTCGGTGATTTGCACAAATGTATCTTGTATCTGACGGATGGGCGGTAGTTGGTGGTTGGTGGTCACTGAATGCGAAAACGGTCAAGGTGCTTAGACGATTTAATTAGGCGGCAAACAACAACACAGATTTCCAGCGGCGACAAACAGCAATGGTCACGTTTACAGCGAAAAATTTCACATTGCCCGCGGAGCGGAAAAACTGTGGAAAACCAACAGAAGCGCTCGCATACAAAAGTTTTGTACATGAAAAGTTGGTCGGACACGTCCCAAAAGCAGGTAGAAAAATGGTAGAAAAATGGACCCGGCTAATGACCAACTGGTGGAAATTCGCGTAGGAAGCGAGGGAAACAGGCAGGGAAATTGCACTTCGCGAGCAGGAAATTTCGAGCAAGAAACGTTAATTACATTTGCGACCAGGTTCGCTTTTATGGCCATCCGATTCCGACAATTAGTCGCGTGGAAAACCAGAAACCAAAGGTGAAAAGATGCGTCCGATGAAAATGAGCGTCGAGTGTCAAGCGAAAATGCGTAGCTGGGGAAATTACATCTCGGATGGGAAAAAGTAGGAAAAGCACTTGAATTTTGTTATCGCAATTGCACTCATATAAATGGGAGATCTTTAAAATGATGTACGTTTTCCTAAAAACTGAAGTATTTGATACATCATAAAATAGTTTTTATGTTTACTTCAAGATAAGTATATTAGCTTTGGGAATAGGTTTTAAAGTAAACGAATTTTCATTTACCAGTTTTACCTGTTTTCCCGTAGGCACATCCCAACCACAATGCATTTGCTTAGCCATTGATAGATTGTCAGCTTTGTAAGCCACATAACTTTATTCCCATACGTTTTATTCCTTAAGGGTGAAAAATGTTTTATTGCATTTTCTCCCGGCGGCGCTCCCCAAAGTGCCTGCATAGATGTGAAATACGCCCAGGCACTTTGGCAGCCTCTGGTAAGATGGAAAAGAAGTTTTTCCTTCTAAGCCAATTCCCAGTGCCAGTCAATTGCATATTCAGTGAACACGAATATGCTTTTTATATGGCAATATTTTATGCAATTTGCATGCCACCAGCAGGCAGCTGAAAAGGAAGAGGGGCAAACGGGCGTGCCGATGGGGAGGTCGACCTCCTGAAAGTTGAGACCTCTGTTGGTCAGTGCGAATATTCTTATTCTGCCTTCAGTCAGCCGTTTCAACTGCTGAAAACTGAGACGTCGATAGTTCCGTCTCAATGCACTTGCATTTAAAACAAGTGAACGTGGTTGAAAAGCCAGAGATTCGACTGAAATATACTCTCGAAATTAAAATTATATACAGAACAGCAATCAAACACTTCTCTTTACACTTATATACATATTTTATTGTTGGCTTTTTAAAATACATTTTTTGACATTTCTTTAATTTCTTCGTCTGTTATCTATGTTCAGTTCTCTCTGGTATTATACCAAAAGATTCTAAATACATTATAGTATTTGATCGACTAAATTTATGGAAGTTGCCCCAAAACAACTTTATACACCATCAGAACCCAATATACCCAGTTCCTCTTTATATACAGGGTATAGACCAAAGTCTCTGCCGCATCGTTGCAACCAGAAATCTCCGATATCAAAGCGGTTAGGAGGGGGGGAATAAAGTAAAGAGGAGGAAGCACTGGGGTGCTGGCAGAAACTGACAGTTGGCATGGCCATAGAAAACATAGAAAACTTGGCTGCAGTGCAGGCAACTTTCCCGATCTAAATTGAATCCGCACATAATGCACAGATGTCGCCAGAGTTGCAGGGGGAAAAAGTGAAATTTGAGTAGCAGACGCATTTAGACAAAATGAGAAACGTGCGTCGCATTCTCAGTTGGAGACTGGGGCTCATCAATAAGATGCCCAAATAAGCCAGCCACCCAGCCAGCCAGAATAATAATAAATTATGGTCTTCAGCCCGTCCACTTAGTCCCCTTAAAAAGTACGCAAATTTATGTAGTTTACATTTGACTTTGAATTTTAAAAGTGCCTTTTGCACTGGGTCACGTTTCGGCGAATGTTTTTGTGTCCCGGAATGTTGTAAATAATAGGGAAACCCCTCATCATTTCCCTACGTCGAGGCGTTATTTTTTGGGAGGGGTAATGTGACAAACTGTCATCATGATCGTCAGCCAGTGAAAGTTGAGTGGTAGACAAATTTGGATGTAAATTAAATAAAAATTCATGTAAATTTTCCCTTTTTCACTCGGTTTCCCTGGTTTGGGGTCTTTGACTTTGTGTATATCTAAGCGCTGGGAAGGTGGCCATAATTACCATTTGTTTACACACTCCCTGGGAATAGTTTAAACAATCAGTTGCAAGTGCAGCGAGTTCGGTGACCCCTGAATCAGAATTTCCACTATGTGGTAGTTTTCCAAATTAGAAAATTCACTAAATGTAGATTGCATGCGATTTTTGTCGCCAGGGAGCACGCGATTTCTGGGCGACTAAAAACTCCACCACCAAAAATCCCACATTAAAGTGGGCATGGCCCACCCAGTGTGGCATGCAACAGTATACATATAAATAAATTACCAAGTCAGTCAGTCAGCATGTAATAAACAGTGCCAAATTAAATTTGCTGATGAAATGTATCGCGTTACGTAAGACATGAAATTCCCACACATGTCAAACTTTAGCTATTCATAAATCTGTTATGAGCTGCATTTGATTGCACTACATCTAAATATTCATGGTATTGGTATTCATGAGAAAATCTGAAGATAATTATTGAAGCTAAGTTTTTATTGATAAATTTATTTGGAAAACTTTTATGGGTTTAGTTTTAATTGCATTTAGAAAATACAAAATTGTTAGTATCATCCAAGCTAATTAAACATGTTGCATCAAGTTTATTTAATTAATTCGATTAAAGTACTTTATTCGTTTTCTGTTATTTAATTTAATTGAATTACTCGTCAGAATAATTCCCTTAACATTCCCCACATACATTACCGCTCTTTTTCAAGCACTTTAAACTCCCTGGTCATCTACCTTCCGAATCGAACTCACCTGCAATTAAAAAGCGAGGAGAACAAAATGCATTATTAAGTGAAAGGGGAAAACTTTGGTCGTAAACAAAAAAGGCAATGTCAGATTTATGTATATTGTGAGCAGATAAAATGCGGCAGCTGAAAACTTTCCCAGAAGAGAGGTAACACAGTAACAATACAGGACAAAAATCAAGGAGTGAGGCAGAGGTAATTACATGAAAGCCACGCAGAGAAAATTATGTGAAAAGATTAAATTTGTAAGATAAATTGGAGTGGCGGGCAGGTCTTTTCGTGTCAGTCACTTCCCAGGGAATCATAATAAATATATATATGCCTGCTCTTCTGCTGGGGCAGATTTTGATGCGAGATTGGAGAGATACAAGGGCGCATAAAATAAAAAAAAAAAAAAAAACGGTTGCGGTAATAAATGAAAATTATGCAAAGTTTCAGCCGAATGATGAAGTAATGCCCATCCAAGCCAGAAACGGTTAACGGAGCGTGTTATAAGGCCAGAGACACAGTCTCCCAGACTCCCAGACATCCTGTCTCAGATGAGTAAGTGGAAATTTATGAAAAAGCGTAATGCTTGGGTAATAAATGTGGGCTGCTGGTCTTTGCCAGCTGCACTTCCACGGAACTCCCAGAAGTTTTAAGACGGCGGAAAACCCACAAGCTTGTTTTTCCTTCTTGTTAACAACCAAAATCTAAGTGGACATCAACTTACCGAAAAGTTTGCCTGACAGTTTGAGGGACGGAAATTTTTAAAAGCTTTAATCGTTAGGCGACGATATTATCAACTTTGGCGCTCAGCACTTAGATATAAACCCTTATACACATATTTAAGTATATAGAAACGATGGGGTGCTAATTGAACAGAGCAGGTCGATTTCGCTTGGTTTAATACGCCGGTTGTGTGGGCATAAAGAAATCAAAGTATTAGCACAGCACTTATTCTTTATGTTTTAAAACTCAACCGACGATTCTGTCATGTGTTTTATGTGTCATCTTTCTGTCATCTATTTATAAGCACACAGTAAGTCTCTTTATTGTAAAGTCCGTTGTAAATATAAATTATTATTTGATAAGCGATTCAGCATAACAACGGATGCTCATTGAATCGATATAAGTAAACAAAGGGTGAGTTTATCAGGTGTACGTTTATTGTACTTGAATGTACTGATAATAATTTTGTTTTATGAGTAAGCTTGTCATTCAAAACCTTTTATACAATGCAAATTTTATTATACGAAAAAAGATAAACTGATAAAACTGAACGTATTTTTTTATTTCATTAATAAATTTAGTAATAAATTGCTTATCTATCTTTTTGCCATTTTCATTTTAATTATTGTGATAAATTGCATTTCCTAACCATACTTATTAAAACTAACAAAATTTAAATCAATTAAAAATAATACAATTTATGTTTATTAACTTTTTATTATTTATAGTTTCCCATTCATATTTTGTTATATAATATAAATTGACCGATAAGGCCCTTACCCCTTTTACACTACCGAAACGGACTGTAGATTTGTTGTGGATTTCTCGATGGGCAAACAAGTTTAATCTTTTTTTCCCGCTTTGTGGCTACTGATGGTTTTTTCTTTCGTCAATTTTCATGTGTTTTGGCGTCAATTAAACGACGGAAATGAGCAATTTTATGTTGGCCGACTTTGCTGGTTTGGTTTTTTTGTTATTTTGGTTTTCGTGCCCCTATTCCGGGGCTGAGAAAAAAGCTTTTCATGTCTGCTTTGATGGCTGTCCATCCGTCCACAAAAAGTAAACGCTAAGCAGAGGAAAGGCGATTAATTACTCAGCTCAGCGAAGTTAAATGCGCTTTTGACGCCCACGACGGTTTTCTTCCGGTTTTATATGTAGTATAGAAGAAGGTTGAAGGGTTTAAAGGGTAGAACTCAGTTTAATTGGGGGCAAATGAGAACTGGGATCATACCACGCGTTTAGGTAAAGGGCCAACGTTCAAAAGGATAACTTAATTAGGGAAATCACAAATTCATAAGCGGATCACGGGAAATTAGCCCTACCTACCAAAATTAAATCCCTCGGACTTAACCATATTTTACAATTTGCTTTACCATCTCACAATGTGGTTTAAGTAACAAAAGGGTGGCTTTATGTTTATTAAATGCAATCTGGTGTCATTAAAAGGTGTGTTCATTTGCAGGACATTTTGATCTCTTGTGGCTATGTCCTGAAAAATATCTTGAAATGGCACATTAAATATGCTTAATTATTAATCAACTTTTGGTGGCCTGTCATTATTGAACTGAAGGGTGAATTTGTTTCAGCAACGAAAAAGGAAGGCAATTTTGGATGGTACCAGTTTATACAATATTTAATCAAGAAATATTTAACATTTCTCTATTGTACTGTTTTCATTAAAAAAATAATAAAAACAAATTCGCAATCACGAAATAAATTTTTACGGAGTCGGATCTTACTAGATTGAAACAAATTTATTTTTAAATAGCATAAAGGTTTTAAAAAATTTTAAACTATTTTATAAACAGTAGGAACGTTTTTGAAAATTTTGTAAACAAAAAACTGTAGAGACTGCTTAGATCAACATATGTAATTAAATGCTCTTCTTCTAAGGAAAGATTAAAGTAATTAATCTGGTGTGTAAAAGATATAATACATGGCCGGCCAAAAAGAATGCTTATCTCGCACAACTGGTTTTACAAAGGGTTTATAATCTAAAAGGTGGGAATTCGATATCTATAACGTCATTGCTGGGAAATGAGTAACTCGATATGCGAGATAAGGTCGCGAAATGTCGGTAAACGAACATAAACAGCTGTTTCAGCACGAAAAGGAAATTTACCCCGATATTATATAAAAATGCTAAATATGCTTAAATTGAGACACAAAACAAAAGACACAAAGAAAAGAAAGCTGTGCGATGACATAATAAAACTATTAAAATTAGTGAGTTAATGAATGGATGAGGGAATCAATAAATATGGGGGGTACGAGGTAAAAATGGGGTTGAAGTTGAATGACAAAAAAATGTTTGATGACGAAGAGAGATACAATGAGAGCGGAGAGCGCAAACTCCAGAACTCAAAAGAGAGAGACAAAACTGACGTAATCGTTCGGCGGAGATAGAGAGTGAGAGAGAAAACACCAGCAAACAAAATAATTTAATGAAATGAAATCATTCAAGGCAAACAGCCCAAAAAAAAAACATCAATGAAAAAACAATTTAAACACTTGAGCGGCAACAACTATTACTACACCACTAACCTCCATTGTTGTTGCTGTTTTGTTTTTGTGACTTTGTTTGAGCCTTTGGTTCGCCGTTAGCTGCCCTTTGTTGTTGTTATTGCACTGTTTTTGGTTTTTTGACACGCACTAGAATTTTTTTGCTTTTGATTTTTTGGGCGTGACACACGAGAAACACCGATTGAAAACCGCTTTTACTGACAGAAACCCGCGTGTTTGGAAATATGTTTATCTCCTGAAGCACACCAACAATTGCAGCTAGCGCAATTGTTTAATTGCTAGTAGTTTAATGCTAACTGACGAACAAACTTTATTTTGCAAAATAGTGGATATATCTATATGTGACCGTTGCGCTGTGATAGTAAAAACCTGCCAAAAAGGTTGGGAGCGGTGTTATTTCACCGTTATCGTCGAATGGTCACACTTGGGGCTCTTGCTCAAACCAAGCTCAGTAATGTGACCGCGGTTTTCAAAACCAAGAGGCTTTTAAATCATAAATTTGAACCTACTAAGTATACAAAACAATAAATTCGGATTTATTTTCAATTTACTAACATTAATTTCATTGTATTTCTTTTATAAACTTTATTTTTTAATCAAGTAAAATTTTTATTTTTAGCATATTCAATTATTAAAAAATTAATTGTTGTTGCTGGCGGTAGATTTTTAGGTGAGAGAGCAAGATAAAGAGAGTTTAAGAAAAAGAACTGTGAGTTTTGTATGATCTGCAGTTTACAGTTTGAGAGCTACTGCTTTAAATGACCGCCAAAGTTCTATTGCCACTGGAAATTCAAAAATATTAAAAAAAATAATAAAAAACTTAGTTTGCGTAAAAAATTAGCTTACATTTTTATCAAAGTGCTACTGATTTTCAAGGTTTTATTAAATATAAGTTATAAAAACACAATCTTATAGTATTTTGTTTCCTATTAATGAAGAAAATAATTACAACTCATATACGTAAGCCCCAGAAAAACCCATTACCTGCTACCATTAAGTCTCAATTTCGCTTAAACCTAAAATGACAAATTTTCCATACGGGTAATTTTTATGGGCACAACATAAAATTAAAATTGCCCAGAATGCACGCTATAAATCAAGCGGCTCGTCCAAAGAATCCAAATGCGACCATTTCCGTCCTGCATATCATTTTCATTCTCGTTTCATTTTATCAATTTTTCTTGTGTAATTTTTGAGCGAATTGCGTTAAATTAATTAGGGTACTGGTAAAGGAGGGTAAGGAGGGGTGAAAGGGCAAGGAAAAAACTTGCGCGGCATTTCCATAAACAACAATAACAGGAGGTGCTGCATACTTTTCAAGAGGAAATGGCGAGCGGTAGCGGGTTAACCACACTGGCAAAAATGGAGGAAAGAAATTTTCAGAAGAATATACCTTAAATAAAATTTCAGTATTGATATAGGAATCTTAGGCTATCACTGTCAAAAAATAAAAGAATTTTTTACTTTATTCGGAATAAATTGTTCTTCGATTTTAAGTTAGACTTTTAAAAGTAAATATAATAACATAACATAAAGCCAATACTAAAATTAAACACCTTGTGTTAGAATATAATAAAAATTTAAATCGATATTAGCCCCAGATAGGTGAATTTTTTTTTGTAGTGTAGGGGGTCAGGATGCGTGGCAGCAAGGGCAAAACGTGATGAGCAGACAAATAGAAGACGTCATAAAAATGCCATTGTAAGTAGTTGAGCTTCCTTTTTTTGGCTTTTGTTGGCATTGTGACAGGCGGTTTCTGTTTTTTTGTTGTTGTTGCCATCGTTAGTTGTTGTTGTTGTTGATATCCTAGCAGACTGTTATCCTCATTGCTGTTGTTGCTGCTCTGGCAAATCGACAAAAGGCACGCAAAGGAGGCAGAAACTCATTTCACTTGTGTCGAAAAGATAAATGCGAAGCGCTTAAAAAAGCAATTACCGCATAAATTGCGCTACAACGCGGTATGGCATATACCCCCTCCATCCATACCCCTCTACAGTGGGCACTCCCCTATAGTATACCCCCTCTTTGCTTTATGCTTTTTGTGCACAGGATGCGGCGCATAAAACTTGCTACAAAAGACAGTCATTCCTCGGTGGCTTTCTCACAAAACAAATGTTGGCAACACGCGAAAAACATGCAAAATGCATTGGGATCAGAGGAGGGGTGAAGAGAGGTAGGGGTTTTGATTGAGGGGGAGTCCAGCTTAATTGAAAAATCAATAGTGGGCTTTAACCTCACTCCCGTTCACTAAACTCGTGTAAATCAAGTTAAAAATCGCAATCAAAGCACCTGAAGCGCAATAAAAACTCATTAAAACGAGCCCCCAAAACAGGGGAAATGGGGGTGGGAATGTACTGAAAAAATATGTATTAAAGGTACAAAATAAATTATTTACTATCTGTATTTACTATTGACGTGCCTTTAAAAAAGTTATACCTTCTAAAAAGTAATGAAAATAGTAAAAAGTACTATAAAGTATTTATGCCACAATATAAACATGAGAAATTCAATTTGTAATGTTTGAAGTACTGAATACCCAGAAATGTATGGGAATTTGAATTACCTATTTTTTGGAGGAAATAAAAATTTGTATTTTATATTTGAAATATATTAGTTCCTGCTTTTTAGATTTATTTACTTTATTGAATTTAAACCATAATTGAATATTGGCAAAAAGGTATCAAATTTATTGACATTTTCTTCTACAGTATATTTAGACTTATTTATTTAATTGAATTTAAACCATAATTGAAAATAAAATTTAAAAAAAAGGTATAAAACTTATTGACATTTTCTTCTACAGAAAAGTTAAATATATATATAGAGCATGCTCGATAGGCACAATATAAATTTGTGTATTTTATTTATAAATGGAATTTAATTTTAAATAAAAATGTAGGCAATTCCCTGTGTACCCGCAGGATCCAGTGACAATTGGATGCCAGGTGTGCCGTCCGGACTTTAGACTCCGGACTACGGTTTCAGGCACGGCCGTACTTCGAAATTGGATTTGAACAAATTACAACACATCGATTTCTCATTAGAGGTGGGGAAAGGAAAAGGAAACCGAGGGAAAGGTGGCCAAAGATGGGAAGCTGCGACATTTGATGGCGACAGAAATCACTTAAAGGGAAAATTTAATTGACTCGACTGCGGAAGTCAGCTGCCAATTTGTTGGCCATGCCCACTGGCACAGGAAATTTCGTCGACTTCCTGATTTAAATAATAACAAACTGTGCCGATGTCTTCTCAGCTTTCCCTTCACTCAGCTTCCTGTAAGTCGAAAGTCTTGCTTGTCACGCCAACTGACGGCAGGGAAGCCACCCCCTTTGCCCACGCCCCTGTTTTCCCTTTTAAAAGGGAGGAGTTGGCACACAAGTACATGATTGGCGTCATCAGCGAAGGATCTGCAAAAAGATATCCAGGGGGTGTCAACGTTGACTTTGGTCAGCGTTTGCCTGCCGGCTTAGTTGAGTGTCAATATTTGTGCGCCTCCTGTGCGTGGGCGGTATTTGTGTGGGGGCGTGGCACTACAGGCTATGGCAAATTAAAATGTTTGCCTTATGATGCGGCTGAAAATATAAACATGACATGGCGGAAGGCGGCGCAAACAAGAAAAATTGATGGTTGTGGATTTTGGTGAAACAAGATGGGGCAGGACCTTCATGAACTGTCAGATCGATAAGGAATAACAGAATAACAGAAGATTTTTCAAGAAGTCTGTATACCTTAATATATACAAATTAAATTAAAATAACTATAGAAACAGAAACATTATTAAAAGTTAAGTTATTAAACTAAAATTAATATTCATTGGATTTGATCATTGCAATCTCTAAGAAGTGTATAAATTTGTATGATTATATTATGAAAATCAACCCTTTAAAGCAGCATTTTCGCACTGCAATTTTGATAAGATCACCATTCAGTGAATTCCACTGATTGCTCAAGGATGTACAAGGATGTGCAATGCGCTTTCCACCGCCCACCACCCACTGCCCACTTGTTTCTTGTTTTTCTGCCTGTTGACTGAGAACTCTTTGCATTTGTTGAACAACAATTTCCGGCACGAAAATAACGAACCGAATGCCGAGTGCTCAACCGAGGCACAGGTTCAACTGGTGAGGCTCGTCCGATTAAGGACGAAGAATAAA
Source organism: Drosophila elegans (assembly GCF_018152505.1). Taxonomy (NCBI): domain Eukaryota; kingdom Metazoa; phylum Arthropoda; class Insecta; order Diptera; family Drosophilidae; genus Drosophila; species Drosophila elegans. The sequence goes on from NW_024545863.1 coordinate 1,663,775, forward strand.
GGACGAAGCTGGAGCCACGAACGGCGGCTGCTATAAGAAGCGGCCTTCATCGGCTAAAAACCGGAGTCGCGTCAGCAACGTCGAACTGAAAACAACGCGACTTTGGCCACAAGAGCACACAATCGAAGCCTAAACAACGAAATATCACGCATACGCCGCGTTGAACCGAAAAGAATTGCAAGTGAAGTGATACGAAAAAAAAAAAATAAAGGAAACAGAGTTTACCGCTTTGGCTCGTTAGCGAAATTTTTTGTTGCCTTTTTGGGCAGTTTACGAGCGGCTCAGCATAAATTGGTAACGTGTATATCCTTTTTTTTTTTGGTTGGCGTGGAGGGGAAGAATATTTCTCATAAATGTGCGTGAGCGCAGAGTATTTTACCATGAATGGAATCCCAGCCGAGAAACTCATGAATGAGGCTGGGGAAAAGCCAGGGAATACTTCCAGTGATTTATGCCGCGAGTTTGTTTGGCATTGTTGCTTTAATTATATGACGGCGAATGCTTTCTACTAGATGTGGGCATTTATGAAAGTCAAACACGCATAAATGCAAATGGAAAGCCGCAGAAAATTGGACATGTGTGTGCGCTGCGGCATAAGGCGTAAGGATAATCCCTCAAACACCGCAGGACATTTAACACTTCATTGACTTTTGTGACCTCTTTTTGACGCACTGACAGACTGACTGTCAACATTCCGGCGAAAAGTTTCATTTGCATTTTGTGTGCGCCGCCAGTGAAAATTAATGGCCGCAATGCCTTGACAAGTTTTCCTTCCTCGCCCTACCAATTTGTTTTGGCTTCGAACTCTTTAATAAGTTTGCCAAACGCCGCAAACTTTTGCCCGAGGCAAGAATTCTTGGCCCAACTCCTTTGACAACCTTTGACCCTTTTCCACACACACGTGTGCGCAGATGTGCGTGTTGCCATGGGTGTCTGATCCTTCGGCTTTGACATCTAATTTATGAAGCGTTCTCGAATCCAACCCAGGCACACATTTCCGCTCCAAGCAACAGGCTGCAAGTTGTCTCGGGAGACTCGTTTATTAGGGGGTATCACGTAGTCGTTTAGTTTTATTTACTACCGCTGTTGAAATAAAAGTGGTGTTATATAAGTTTAATATCATGGGAACAGAGGACAATAAACAATTCTAAATGCTGTTTGAGTGAATTGAAAATAATGTGAATAACATTTCATAAAAGTATAAGAATTTATTTAAATTCTTTAAAATTAATTAAGGCTTTATAAACTATTAACGCAAAACAAAAATTAATACAAAAATTACATGTAAAAATGTTATATACTTATGAACCATGTATCTAATATTCAAGGTTTGCTCTGTCAAAACTTACTTAACGTTTCCCTGATTTTGAATAAGAAAATTCAGTTTATTGTTAGATTTTTAGAATTTGTTGAAATTTAAAATTTTTAGTAACAGAAACAGTCTTAAAGACTTGAAAAAATGTTTTTAAACTATTCAAAAGTTTCCATATATTTGCAGCCTTTAAAAATGTATGAAATATATGCTCTTTACTTTGTTATTACTGCCATTTTTTGCTAAAGCTAAAAATAAACAGCTTAAGGAAAGATCAAATCCAACTGACCAGTTGCTACCAACTCTCCCACTTACTTTCACCTCCCTGCCCCTTTTTTTATTTTTATTTTGTTTTCTGTTGACCTTTAGTTATGGGGGAAAAGAGGCAGCGTGGGGGCGTGGCAGCTGCGTCACATTCTTCAGCTTGTTAGATTTGTTGCCCCGCCGAAACTTTTTTAATGAGTTTCATAATCTTTGATGCGCTTCGCTTTGTTTCAAAACCCCGCCCCTTTCGAAAGTCGGACTAATGATGTGCTAGCCATGGAATGTGGCAGAACGGCCTTTTGAAAATTGTTTTTCTTCTTTGGCGGAGTTGGGCGTATAGGGGGGATGGCATTAGGACATAGGGCATAGGACATAGGGTAGAAGAGCCCGGGGTCGAGGACCAAAACTTATTCAACGAGTGTTACGGCTGCGATAAGCGTTTAATTGAAAGCGTCCCATGATTTTTGGTGCGCCAAAAAGCTTCCCCTTGCGATGTCCGTTCCAGGTCGCCGGATGCCTGATGATTGCAGTTGGCAGTTTGCATTTTAATCCCCGAATGCAGATGGCAAAACCTTTGACCTGCTAGCAAACTCATGACCTCATAGTCCTTTTTTGAACTGAAGCTGGAACCGTTTAATATGGGCTTACACTCAGGGCAAATTTCCAGGAATTACAAATCTCGTAAAATTCCTTAAGGCAAATTTATTAAAAGGTAAACCAAAATCAAAAACAAAATAGCAACTGGCCATTTTATTGAAAAAAACTAAAGGAAAAATGGATGATAAAAAAAGCGAAAAAAAATGAATAGTTATTTTAAAGAAATATAAATTTTATTTGTGACAGGTTGTTAATTTTAAGCATATCACACAAACTATTTTTGAGTTATTTTCCGGACAGCCCAATTAAGGTTTTGGAAAAAGGCCAGATAAAATGCAATGGAAATGGTCAAATTATTTCAGGTGTTTTTAGGTATTTTTTGTTGAGTTTTATTCGTGAGTTCGGTTCGTTTTTTTCCCAACTGGGATTCAATTTTATTTAAATTATTCCCCTACTAATTGAAAGCGGCTCGAGTGGATTCGAGTGGAAGTTGAGAATGCAGAGCGAAGGCCCCCGAAAAAGGAGTAGTTCGAGGGGCACGTCAAAAAGTCAGGTCGAGTGGCATGCATTCCGAGCACATGTTGCTCATGTGGAAAGCTCCGCCTTTTTCCATTTAAATCTGGGAATCTAATTTCGCTTGTGGGCTGTTCAGTTCCCGCTCAGCTTAAATTTCATTTGTTTAATTTCCTTACCACGTACTCCCATTCCGAGCCATTTTGCTTCTTGGCCAACATATTGGGCAACATGAGGAGCAAATGTGCAACAATGGCAGCGGAATGAAGAGTTGGGCAAAAAGTAAGTAAAAAACATCAGTGGCATCTGGCAACAAGAAATGCAATTGTGCAATACATCCGTGCATGTGGGAATCCTTGGTAGTTGGACGTCTTCAGTTCTCTCCTCTCTCTACCCCTTTCTTTTCGACGGCCAACGCGGCGTATGCGTAATTTGTGTTCTGTTCCCCGTGTCGCAAAAGTCGCGGGAGGGAAAACGGCAGGCGAGAACTTTTCGTGTTGCCAAAAGGCAGCTGGGGAAAAAGAAAGATTAAGCCCAGCATGTAATTCACCCGGGAGCAGGAGGAACAGAAACCAGGCAACGGATTTCTCCTCGGCCAGAGATAATCCTTTGTCCAGGCTTCTTCTTTATCTTTCCATGCGATTTTTTCTTGTAACCTTGTCCCCATAATTTGGATAAATCACTGTACTGTATACGCTACATTAAATATATATTTTTTGTTTTTATTGTGCAAGATATGGGTTTCTTGTCTGCGTTTTATTAATATTATGTTTTTGGGGAAACTAAAGCTTCAGAGTTATAATATATGAATTAGACAACTAAAGAGTTAGTTTGGTACTGTAGAAACATCCAATCTTTACTATCTATTATACAAATTTTAAAATTTTTGAATGGTACTTTCAGCATTTTTTTGAAAACATCTTAGTTAGCTTTGCAAAGTCCATATAAAAAGGGTATATGATATTAATTTAAAACATTTTGAAAATGAACACACAAACTAAAATAAGTTTATTTTATTGTCTAAAGATTATAATTGATATAAAAATGTTGTGTTAATGGTGTTACTTAGGTAATTAAACTAAATTTGGCATGGGTATGGACATGTACCTTACTCTAGCTTGTCGCCTTTTCAAAATATGTTTTCATCTTCTGGATTTTTTTTTCTGGTTTTGATTCTTGCTCTGTTTTTTTTCCCTCATCCCTGACGTGCGTGATGGAGGGATATGAATAATCTGCGCGTTATTTCCATCTGCTTTTCACTCACGACTCCCCGTTCTGCTTTTCATTGCAGCTGGTCTCCGCATAATCTCCACCTCCGTTGCCCATTTCCCATTTGCACAGGCGTAATGAGGCAATGAGACGAGGGGCAGCCGGAAAAGCAACAGCAACAGCGGGAAAATCAGCAGCGGAGCCATGACATCTGGAGTCTGCCGGAGTCTGGAGCTTTGGCCTCTGCCCGAGTGAAAACCTCCTTCCAAGCAATGCTGCGCGATATCTTTCTGTATTTAGTTCTAATCGTTTTATTTTGCTTCATTTTCATGGCGCAGTTAATCGTCAACGTTTACGCGTTCCAACGCCAGCCGTCGCCCCACAAAGCGGAGCGCAATGAAATTATATTTGTCTAGCAAGGATATAGACACCACCCAGAGAACCACCCAAAAGACACAGACAACAATGTTTCAAGAAAGAATTTTTCAATGGAAAGTTGAGCCAAACAATAAAGAGTTAAAAGTATTTAGATCAAATTGGAGACTGTATCTTCCATTCAACCATATAGAATATGCATACATCTAATTTCTATTCAATTTTTATTTTTAAACTTTCAAAATTAGAATAAGTAAGCAGGAAGTAAATTTTAATTATTTTAAAAACTATTTTTTCTCATAGGCATAGTACTATAATAGACAAAATTACCATTAAGACATTACTAACTTGATAAAATATATTAGTTTTGAGCAATAGGTCCAACACTTTCTCCTTTTTTTCAGTGCACCCTTGAGGGCATGAAAAAGAGGTTGAAAAATGAAGACGCTACAAAAGCAAAGGCTACAAGTCAAGCCGCGGTGGTTTCCATTTAATAAGAAAAGGAACTCAACTGGGTTCAACTCTCAGTTGAGTGAGAAAAGTGGGAAAAAGCGCAGAGAATGAGGGGGAAAATGTCGAGGAAAATGGTGGGGAATTATGGGTTGGGGCGGAGATCAAAGGGGGGATCACCGCAGGAGGAAGATAAACCCTCGAAGAACTGTTAAACTAGGTTGCGCACTAATTAGTAACGGTAGTCTTGGGAGTGCACAATACGCACCACACACCACTGCACACAAAACACACAGGAACACACACTATCACTGAGAGAAAATATAATTAAAGTGGGTCATATATATTTTAGTATGTTAAACATAAGAATTTTATTTATACCGAAAATTTCCTATAGTTATTTTGAAATTTTAAAAACCTAATTATATTATAAACGACTAAATTGATTTCTTTCTTAAAAAATTCTTAAGAAACTGACACTGTTATATTTGTTTTATCTGCGAAAAGTCCACAGGGTAAAGGCAAAGAAAAACCAATGAAAAACTCCCCCAGCCGAAGCTAAAGAATTTAGTGAAGTTTCCATCGCCAAAGGAAGCATGAAAAAAGCATAAATTAATTTCATAATTTTTTGCATTTTTCATTGAACACTTTGCTGCCACCACCTTGTTTGTCTTTCATTATTATACTCGTTTTTTCTTTGTTTTTGCCAGCAGCAGCAGTATATAAAATTAATTCACATTCTGCTGTTAAAGTATTTGATTGAATGTGTCACATTGATAAATTTTCATTTAATATTTTTACTTCCTTCTTTCTGGGCAGGCTTTAAATGGGGCGTTTTAATTCGCAACAATTGAAAAGTGTTGGGCGTTGTTTTGTATTTGTTCTTTATCGATTTCTAGTCCCACTCGAGGCGGCTGTATTTTAGCTCTTTTGGGTTGCTTTTTGTTCAATGGCTGTTTTTCTTTCTATATATATTTTGTTGCGCTTTCATATTTTTCGGTTGTTTTTCCTTTTGGCACGCCGCAGCGCGTTTTATTGTTTTCTTTTGAGCCTGAGCACTTCAATCCTCGAGGGGCATACACACACTTGACCCCGTTTGAAAACGAGCATTGAAACTTTACAATGGGCCCTGGAATAAAGGGGGCAGCTGAGGAGGCGTGGCCGGGCATTTAACTCTTGGCGGGGAGGTTTAACTTGATTGCTGTCAGTGTGTCCAAATGGAAATTAAAGTTTCATCAAACGCTCAAAGCTCTCTAAGCGGATGTGGGCCAAGTTTGTCAAGAGTTTTTCGAGTGGCTCCGCTGAAAATTTAAAAAGGAATTTAAAGCAGAAAAACCGCACAACCAACACACACACACACCCATATCGAAGAAGAATCAAAATGTATTAATCGAAAAATAAAACGTTTTACATTAAAAAGGAAATCTAATATAGAGGAACATTTTACGAGTACGGTTATATACTCTACTATACATACTTAGATATATGATATATACATTCGAACAATAATAGTCTTAGTCGTCGATCGATAAGTGCTAAGCAGCCCAAAAAAAGAAATTGAACCATACAATTGTATCGAACTTGTAGCTAGATCTGAACAATGAAATCAAAGAAATCGAAGCGATAATCGAAATAAATTTAATAAACCGAATAGATGTTCTTTGGAGAAAAACGGAGCCACCAAGAGTTTTATTTGGGGGGAGAATTAACATTCTTTTTTCTTCCAAGAAAGAAATTAAATAGTCCAAAGGACTATCAATTAGACAAAATTTAAATTTCAAAGGATTAAATGATAATTTAAAAACTGTTAAATAAAACAAATCTTGAATAATAAATGAAGAAAAACAAAAAGTTGCACGTAATTTGAAATGCAGTCATCCTGGAGTAGCATCATAGATTCCCTCTGACTCTTTCAGCATCCATAATTGAGGTTAAACCCACTTAGCCCCGCCTTAGCCTAACCCCCATGGGCTTGGCAATTTTTGCAAAATTGAGTGACCAGTCCATTAACGCTCCCCATTTACATTTTGCAGCCCCTTGAGGAAGTGTTAAATGGCACTGGGCAATTGGCATGAGGAGAAATGAATACATTATTTCAGCCATTTAGCTGAAAGGAGCGAGGGAAGCGGCAGAAATCGCTTGTCATGTCACTGAGTTCTCGGACAAAACTTTTGGCTCCCGGCCAAAATGCAAACAGAAAAGCTGCCCGCCTCGTCCCATCTGTTTTATTTTCCTTGTATGCAACAAGCTTGTGCCGCCCCCTTTTTCACCCATCCCATTCGTTCCTCTTAAATTTTCTTGGGTCCGCTGCATTTTCCCTTTTGCCACTGTGGTTTGTTTTTATTGCATGCCAAGATGTCTGAGCTTTCAAAAGACCAACGGACATGATGAGCAACAAAAACAAAGACCAGTGGCAGTGGTCAAGGGGGAATTCAAGGGGGAGAGAAGGAGGAGGCTGAAATGCCACCGAAATGGATTTTTGTTATTGTTATGCTCGTTGGTCTCGTTGGCTGAATTTTATTGCATTACAATGAACTGCGCCTTGACCAAATTTGGTCAAGAAATGAAATGAAATGAATGGGAAATTGAGGCAAGCAAATGTGCACAGAAAAAAATACAAAAGATTTGTGAAATTGGTGTGGAATTGTGCAATTTCAAGTTTAAATATTCAAAAAATAAAAAACATTTTGTTTTAATTTAATTTTTTTTAACAACACATTGAGTTTGACCAAACACCATTTTCAAAATTACAATTTTTTTATAATCTAAATTAATAATATGCAATAACAAATTTAGTTACGGACTGTTTTCATTCAAAATAAGTAAAGTATTGGCCATTTTTGAATATAGTACATAGATAGATGAGTTGGACTTATGGCGAGATCTCCCATCGAAAATCGCTTAAGGCAGCCGACAGTCAATTTTTCACTTGGCATTGGCCGACAGCTGTCGAAGGTTGGGGCACAATTCACAAGAGTGGTGCGGGAAAAATCACAACGACTGTATGGCCAAATGGACAACATCTCACAGTATTTATTTAATATTTATTTAATATTTATTTTGTGTCATTCGCCTGCCCACTTTGATCTGTGCAGCGACAAGTTCTTTGCCAAAGTCAAGTCAGCTGAGGAAAATGATGCGCGGAAATTGAGGGGGCGGACAAAGGGAAAAGGAAAATGAATCCTTGTTCCAACCAATTGACAAACGAAAATCAAAACTAATTAGACGCAAATTAATGAGCCATGCCACAACAGAATCACCACGAAAATCACCAGCCGCTACGAAAAGAAAAACAAATGTGATGAAAATGCGATGTGAAAATGTGAGAAGCTGACAAACAATTTGGCAGCGTGGACAGCTAAAGGGGGAGGAGGTATTTTCCCACCTCTGAACCACCCACTTCCCTGACCTTTCAGTTGAGGTGGTCTATGATAATAAACCAACAAACAAAAGAGAATTATTTATTATAGATCCCTTAAATTTATAAATCGAACTAAAGAGTGAATTCTCCAGAGAGAAAATTAGGAAGAGAATAAATACAGACACATATAAATTCAAAAACACGCATACATATACCAACACTCACACACTGCCAGCGAATTAGGAATGGACCACACGGCGTATGCGCAATTCGCTTTGGCATCGTGCCAACGCTCTATACTTGGAGATCAACGGAAAAAGTTGCTGATTTTTTGCCAGAAATTATTTATAACTGCTTGTTCATGCACAATCACAAATACATTCGGATCGGCGGCTATATGAACAAGTATCTGTGTCTTATTTTCGAAACGAATCGCTCTTTGCTCTTTTCCCAGCTGTGTTAACTTGGCCAGCAGAAATGCGTATAAGTAAAATCGAAATATTTCCATCTGATCAGTTGGAATCGAGTTGGAGTAGAATAGAGCGAGCATATGAATGGATAAACGCTTTGTTTATTTATATGAATGAATACCAAACTTACTCGGGAATACTACAGTTTGGGCGTGGATATGTTCACAAGAAGAAAATTGCTTACCTGCAAAGAGATGGCAAAAGAGCGAAAATTAGTTGATTATTTATATCGATATATAAAATATACATGGTATGGTTGAACGGCCAATAAACAAATAATTATAATTAATAAATAGCTATTAAAATATTTTTAGGCCTTATTAAAATTCTTGAATTCGTAAATTAAACAACCAATTTGGGCACGTTAGTTGCCAAAATATTAAATTGATAAATAGATATTGATATAACCAATTTAAAAACATTTAAAGGAAACTTATCCACCAAAAATAAATATTAATCAAGAAATAAGGAAATATAAGACTTAATAAATAAATAAATACTTAAGTAAAAAATATTACAAAATACATTTTTGTTTTTAGTTTAAAACAAATTAATTGCTTACAGTGTTAAAAGTGCGTACAAAAAGAAATAATTTTATAAAATCGCGTAACCCAATTAAAAAATATTTAAATAATTCATTTGGTAAATAGCTAATCAATTATTTTTAGCACAAATAAAATTTTAAAGAGAATGAATAAGAGCTTGTTTGATTTGTGTAGCCTATTTTATGAGGGAATGGGAAATAAACATGAAAATACTTGTCATGAGAAAAATATTTGAAGTTTCAACATAGTTGTTTATTAAAATCAATTTCGTACTTGTACACTTAATATTTAAGCGAACTGCTTGACAATATAAAGTCGCACACAAAGATTCATAAAGATATAGCTTACATGAGCACCAATTTAAATTAATCTTGATTTATTATATTTTAATGTCGCTTGATATTGCGTCTCTTCCCACGTTTTATTCAAATGAACGCAATTTATATGCAAAAATTGATGCTGGTTAGGAAAACAATAACAAAGCTGACCATGGGAATAAGGCAAACGCATAGAACAGAAAATTGGCAAATTAATTGCCAGAAAACATAGACAAATATATGCGTTTTATAATTATCAATATCGTTTTTTTTTGGCTAATAAAACGTTTTATTATCTGATTATTTCGCCCATTAAAAATGTGCACCCTCAAAGGCCAAAAGCAGCTCAAAGTCAATTAGCCCCTTGACTGAACCCTAATGATTCCCAGACAGCCCCTTTCTTCCCTCTTCTGACCAAGTTATTTGCACAGAATGAGTGAAAAGCAGCTGCCGCCATGCGCCGACGAACCACTTGAAGAACATATAATTTATTTTATTACATATATAAAAATTTATATATTAGAGTCGGCAAATAAAACAAAATTGCTGAGAAAGCTCCACATTATGTTTCTGGTTCGGATTTTCATTGTGGCCCTTGGCTTTTGTTTCACATGGGATACAATCGTAAAGTGCTTAATTAATGCCCACCTGCAAGCGAGAAGGTGCAAAAGTGGGGCAGTCAGTCCTGTTCGGGAGTCGGGTTTCCCCGCTAAAAGAGTCGCAGGAAAAGGCAGAGGACGAGGCGCATCACTTTTAATTAAAAGATAAAAATTCCCTGTCCAACAGTTTACGAGGTGAGTGAGGCGGAGGGCGTGGCAGGTTGGGGCTGGGGTAATGCGCCTTTGGAGGTGACGCGTCAAAACGCATAAAACGAAGAACGAGAAACTGTTAAAGAAATTAACACACACACACACACAGAGGCTAGGGGAAATTCAATCCAAAGTGGCAACTGAGCCGCAGGACGAGATAGGGAAAATAAAGGACCAGATGGAAAACTGTAATAAGTGTGAGAAATACGAGCTTAAAACGCCTCTTAAATCAATTACCATTTTATTTTAATACAATGTGTAAATCATGATAAAATTCCATCTGAAGTGCAATAAATTTGAAGAATCAAATTACAACTTTTTGTCGGCAAAGAGGTGTGCAAAATTTAAATAACCTTAATATAGAGGTTTTAAGACACGAACTTAAATTGAAATAATAGTAAAGATAACTGAGCTAAATCAAACTGAAAACTTTTTTTAATATGAAAGAAATTTCACTGTTTAATTTAACTGAAAAATTAGTTTCAGGTCTTATTCAAATAGAAAGTTTTATGTATCTTAAATAATTATAATATGTACAAGAAGTTTCATCACAATTTTAATTAATAATAAAGCATATTCAATAATATTTGATGAAATAATATGCTTTAATGACAAATGAAAAGCTGTGGCACTTTAAAAATCCTATTTAATGGCTTCCTTTAACGGATATTTGTATCACTATCCTGCTCATCCCGTATTTCACTTCTACCTCTGCTTTTGTGAATTCCTGTTTACTGCATTTTTTAATGGCTTAAACTACTGAATCGATCCGCAGACTGCATTGACCGCCTTGCTTCCACTCCTCTGATAAACCCTGGTGTTGGCAAGGAAAACCCAGAGATGAAAATCAGTAAAAAAGGTGAAATGGGAAAAAAAGAAAAAGTCAGAGAGCGACAGAGCGGAAGTGTGTGTGTGTATTGCTGTAGCTGTTGTTATTGTTGCACCTTGATTGCTGCCTGCCATGAAAACCTGCGGATAAAAAGGCAACTATTCGGGAAGTACACAGAAAGTAAAAAATAAAATATAAATATATATGAAATACTAAAAAAATGTATATATTTATTCTAATATTTATGAACGACTTAAGATTCAACATACATTTTATAAATTTTTTATTGAGTCTTAAGTCGACATAAAAAATTTTCATACAAATTTAATGCATAATAAAAACGGGTATTTAAAACGGATAACATTTTTTTTACTTTGACAAAATGATATCTAAATTGGGATTCAATACTATCAGTTTTTGTATTTATAAAATCAACTTGCAGGGTCAAGAACGAAATAATTGTTTTAAGTGTGCTTACAAGTGCTAGTCGGTAAGAATGCTCATATATAGGACTGCTCAGTGCCAGCTGGAGTCAGTTGGAGAATGTTATTTTTCCTTTCATCCTTCCCTTTTCATTTTTCCTCTGCTTTTCCGGTTCTTTTCCCGATTTTCCCTATTTTGATGATTTGAGAAAGGCAGCGCCAAAATGCCTTCGGGCACAGGGAAAACAAGTCAGCCAGGCAAGCAAACTCTAAGATGAGGGGTTTGGGAGGGAATCAGGTATAGGTGTGATGGCAAGGACCCACAAGGGTGTGTGAGAGTGTTGGTATATTAAGTGAAATGAAATCCTGTTAGGCGAAACAATGAAGCTATTAAAAATAATATGTAAGCTCCCTCTTATTCGATGTATGTATGGGTGCAAAGTGGATAGGTGATTTTCCTGATTCAATTTTCTGCATTTTATCCCCCACAAGGTAAACCTCATAATACCGTTTAATAAATACTTTACAGCTTGATTGATTGCTCCTTCAACATTTTGAATTCCGAGAGCGACAGGTGGTGGGCCAGAATCTCTTACATCTAAATAGCTCCCGCAAATTACCCTCCTTATATAAACCCCCCTCGTAATTTATGCGTACCCTCGAAAGGAAAGCAAGCGAAACCACCAGATTGGATCCCATGTGGCTGACTACAATCAAACTGGCAATTGCGGGCTGGCCATTCTCTGAACCCACCCCCCAAAGATTATCGCCCCACTTTCCCCAGCCCCCGCTTCTATCCTTCTCAAGCCCAGCGACCTGGAAATGCTTCGTCTTCTCTCCCTTTTCAAGTCTGAAACCCTTTTAGTGGTCGAACAGTTCCTTCCCAGAATTTCCTTCTCCACCGAAAAGTATGTGCATACATAAGTCGAGACCTGGGGGAAATTCACTGCCTCCGATGGTGATTAATGTGTCTCGGTTTTTGTTTATTTTTGGAAAACTCAGCCAGGCGCAAAAGCGTCACTAAATGCTTCAGTTAATTAGCCATCGATGAATATACCAAGGGAGTATCGAAACTTTGCCATGAATTATAATTTTGGTTTAAGTAAAACTTTCGAGACATATTTTAAGATAAATAAGAAATTATGAAATAGGATAATATAGTTACAAAATCTGTTTAGAAATTAAATGCAAATTAATTTTTCTTGGAAAGGTGATTTTTATCTCTTTAACTTAGGAAGTTACCATTTAATACCTTGAAAGTATTGTTTTTAAGTTTGTGTTGCAATACAAAAATAACTATAAGTTGTTGACATAAAATCTCGTGACTTTATCCCCAAGAGATCTCACAGAAATCTCAATAAAACAGCAATTTATACAATGCTTGTCTTGAGACATTTTCCGCTACCGTGTACTAAAAAAATATAAAGAATTTTCAACGAAGCACTGTCGCTCTCTCGGAAATATCAACGATGAGTAAAACTTTCAATCCGTCGAGCATTTGTCAGTTTGACAGGTTTCCACTTCCACTTTCGTACCTTGGTGGTGCGGGTTTTGTGCCACTGGGAGGTTTTCTTGGTCGTCATGGTCGTGGTGGTGAACTCCTCCTCCACCTCCTCCTCCTCCTCGATGACTTCCTTGTCTTTGGCAGTGTCTGCCATGGTAAGTGTGTGTTTTTAAGAGTGCTGTAATCCTTTTTAGTCCCAAATACTTTGCATAAATGCTTTTTTCTCACTCTTCTCTTCACAAATATTATCGTATAATTTTCTTGAATTTTTTCTTTCGCTTCGAGTGACTCACGAACATCTTTTCTCACTCATTTTCACTGGAAACACATTAGATTTTCATTTTGATATCTGCGCATGAATATGAATAAAATATTATTTATTATTTATTTATTTGATTCGACCGCTGATTTTTGTTATTCTTTCGCAAATCTCTCTTTCTCCGGTGCGAATTTATGGCTGCAGCTGCCTTGAAAAGTGAAATTCTTTGCTATAATTAATTAAACGCGTTCACCACCAACATCAACAACCATTTTGAGTGCAAATTTGTGCGCCAAACTTGGCCGGCAATTAAGTTCTGTAATTATTTGTAAATAAACGGCAATGGAGGCAGATTTATGAACTTATAAATCCGCCAGAGGCGTGGGGGATTTATCCATAAATTAAATACGAATTTGACATTCATGAATTATGGATAAGCATCCCTCCTCGGTGTTTACCATTCTCTGTATCGATCCTTTTTCCGGACACCAAATTTGTGGGTTTTAAGTGAAAACTTTGTCTATAATTAAGTAAATTACTTCCTCCATATTAGAAATTGCCATTTAATGGAATTGTAGGTTCGCGAAAACAGCAGCTATGATTCATACACAAATTTAAGGCAAAGAAATAAGATTTAAGCACCCATTAACACAGAGGGAAACATGAATACATTTCTTTTTACAAGGGTTTATTTAATACTGGTCATTTTACAAACAAATTTGTTAAGGCTTTTATATTTTCTTTGATTTGAATATCCTTTTGCTTTAATTCCGAGATGAGTTCAAGCCCACAAAAATCCTTGTAAATAGTTAGCAAGAAATTTTAAAATAAAAAATATTTTCTATTCACTTGGCAAATATCTTAGGCATCTGAAGTAAAAGAAATGTTTTTACCTTGGCATTTAAAATTTTATTTCTAAGACAATAAACTTGTGGTTAAATTTGGTTGCGCAAGAAAGTTTTCATTTTTGGTATCCGAAAATTGTGTGCAGAGTCATTTGGTGTAATAAAGGGAGTGGCTTAAAATTCTCACTAAATGCAAAGTGAAATATAAAAACTTTTGGCTGGAGAAATATTTTTGGTTGAGTGGTAAAAGTTCTTGAATTAAAATGTTTAAATAAGTGTTGGCTTATATTTATACGCAAGCTTTAGTTTTTCGGTGTTTTAATTGTTTGAATTGTGTTCAGGAGGTCTTAAATTCGTGACAGTTTTTGTGGTGAAAAGTGTATTATATCAAAAGCAATTTTATTTAAATGCACTTTTATGGACAGCTGGCATAAATGGCGCAGAAAATCATTTGTTTGCATTAAATTGTTTCTAGTATCACTGTTGTTGATGTTGTTTTTTTGTGGTGTGTGTTGAATTATTATTTGTTTGATTTGGGTTGCATGTTTCTGTGGCGTGTTGCACTTTTTTGGGTTTCGTTTTGTGGTGTTTTTGTATTTGTATGGTGTTTTGTGCCTGTTTTTGTTTCGGCTTCGATTTGCATTGATAGCGCGTGGGCTCTCTGGGGTTGTCAGAGGGGTATTATGGCATTATTGGCTGAATCTGCTGGCATGCAAATTTTTAAGTGGAACAACATTTGTCGGGCACAGTATTTCAGCCTCAGCCACAGACGCGCGTCGAACGAACTGAGTTAGCCCGAAATTTCCTAGCCCGCTGCCAGTAGAAATATGTGAAAAATCCGGGGAAAAGCGGGGTGCTGTTTTTCACTGAAGGAAAGAGAGCTGGCTAATAGAGCGGCGCACACAATCAACACTTAATGTGGCCGCGGGGAGCTCAAAAATTCCACAATTCGCTCATCATCTTCAAAATGAAAAGCCACATCCCGCTCTCTTATATGTTAAATATTTTTTGCCTTCTTTTTTTTTATTGTTTGTTTTATGTGGGTGCAAAAATCTTGTCTGTTGCCACATTTTGCCTTCACTTTTTATCATATTTTTTTTTTGTTTTTCCTTATATCACTGGCCACCCTTTGAGGCTCTTGTCAACGGTTCGTATGCGTAATATGGCAGTTTGTATGCCACTTTTCTTAGTTTGACTCTCTCGCTATTCGCGAACTTGCCAAAACAGGTGAACACGATTTTTCCGAACACGAAAAACAAATTAAGCTAAATGCTGAATTATATTCGCACTCAAAAATGTAATTTCCAATTTGAATTTTGATTTTTGGCTGCCTCGATCTCGGGGTGTGGATGCGACTGCCTTTGGTGGCCAACTGACTGGGGGAATCATACTTTTTGATTGGAGATTACTTCGCTTTCTTTGTTGGCCTTTGTCTCACCTTTTGTTTTGATATTTCTCCGGGTGTTAATCAGTCAACCCCCGCTTGTTTTCTCACCCCTTCTGATTGCGAATCATCCTTGTCGCGTGCATATTGCGTTTTTGAATAAAAGTATTTTTAGAAGCCTGTGGACAAATTGCGTTGCAGTGTACCAGGAAGATATTTTAGTTTACCCAAGATTTATTTCGCAATCAGTCAGAAATTTAAGGCCCCAAATGGCGGAAACCGAAAGGCGCAACTCTTGCCAAATCTCGGCTAATGAGTTGTTTGCTTTTAATTAAACAAAAATTTTCATTTAATTTAAATAGCATTGATTGGGTTTTCCTTTATAAGGGAAGACTTTATCCCAAATCCCCAGCTGTCCTTTTACCCGTGTAATTAATTGTTTCGCCTTTTACTTTTTTCCACTCCCTCTCCAGAAAGTTTTTCTTCTTTTGGGGCAACAAAATTGTGTTGCCCGTCCCCTCCAGCTGGGGCATATAAATAAACAACAACAAACGATTTGTAGGCACAACGCCTGCTAAAAATAAAACGCTCGGATATTTCCACCCAAAAAAGCGAGAAAATAAAATATTATTTATAGCCCAAGGCAGTGAGTGTGTGTGTGTGTACCAATATGCAGAGAACTGATTTTTGAATTTCCAATTCGCAGCTGGATTTGCAGCATGTTGATGTAAAAATCACAGATGCAAATGCAGCGCAAAAAAGTGGGGGAAAAAGTACACAAAACTGCAAGGTAAAAATCAGGCTAGATAAATGGTAAGCATTAATGGGGGAAAACGACTGCAGTCTGGCATTTTCCTATCGATGTTTACAAACAATAGGTGCAAAATAAATCAGCGGAAGAGGAAAGGGTGTGACAGGCGTTAAAGGGCTTTAACCCCGTGTTCCGAAAAATGGGGGAAAATGTGACAGGAAAATTTACTAGCAGTTTGAGAGCCACTGGTGAGGTGAGTCAAGGTGAGTTTTTCGCCTCTTTTTCTTTGGCCGCCCACCGCCTCATGTCAGAAATGATCATTGACATTGTCGCACTGAAGGTGTTCTACACGCACACATCTGCAAACGAAAACTCTCACGCACACACTCTCATATGTACAATTAGAGAGTTGCAGGTGCGCGAAGAGCAACTTTCTCTTCGATAATAAGCTCTTTTGGCACGCACACACCTGCTGCTCCTGCCAACAAAAAATTGGAGAGCTTGAGGTGAGCAAACTGTTGCTTCTTCTTTCCCTGTGGCCTTTTCTTTTCTTTTATTTCTTTTCATTTTTATTTCTATTTATTTTTATTTGGTTTTGAGTGTGTGTGTGCTTATGAGTGTTTGGGTGTGCCCGTCTCACTCCCACCTGATTCATAGTTTTATCTGAGTGACCGCGTTGCTTTCAAGGTAAATCAATTCCAATTTCGGCATGGAGGTGGTGAGTTCTCCGCGGGTGAGGTGAGTTTTGAACTTAAAATTTTTTTTTTAAACAAATTTGCCATTTTCAGCCATTAGGAAGCTTTAATAAAACCAGATTTTCGTGAAAACCTAATCATTTTAAAATTTATTCTACTTTCAAACATTATTTTTGAAATTCGTTAAAGTATTTAGGTTCCTAATTTACGAATTCACGAAAACAACATTGTTTTTCGTTATTTATGCCTTATTTTATTCTGTGCCTAAATCGCTAAGGCAGAAAGTATAAGCATTGAAAGCATTTACAACTGAAATCCAAGTCAGAAAGTTCGCTTGTGCTTAAAGCCAAATAATGGTTATGATACAAAGAGATTCCCAGGACTCCCCCTGCCCACCCAAATCCCCTCGTTATCCGCTTCTGCAGAGGAATGTTTGGCTCGCCTGACCATGTGCCTGTCTACGCCCCATAAATATTATTTAATTTTATATATGTTTCTTTCCGAGCCATTAAAATTATGTAGGTTATAATTTAAATAATCAAACACAAAGAACGCCAACGAGAGAGCGAACGAAACATCAAATGGAAGGCAGAATGTTGCTAAAGAATTTCACCTCGTCTGGGGTCGCCATCCCAAAAAAAAAACATAGTAGAGAGAAGCAGCGAGAGCCGAGTGTTATGCGGAATATTTATAGATTTTGTTATTGTCAATGTGTGTTGATGGGTCTTCAAATAAAGCAGAGGGGTGACCAACCAACAAGTTCAGGGATTATGGGCTTGGGTCTACAAAATTCCATCAATGAATCAATTTCTGTAATGAGTAACGCTTTGGACTAAATTTAAATGTGTTCACAGTTCGGACTTCACAAATATTTATTTTTGAGACCCCTAAGTTTTTTACATATTTATACAGTGAAATTTTCAGTAAATTCTTGATGTTTTGTGTATTTTGTGGTTGTGGAGATATAAGCGTTATCTGTCCAGTTTGCCAACTTGGTCTGGCTTAATTAAACTAAAATCTATATTAGAAGACATTTTGAGTTGCAAATGCAAAAAATACCAACTGAGCGGGTTCATTGAACTCGTGAAAATACCATTTATTTTTTTTATAATTTCTGGGTTCACTTTTTTGGCATGCATCTTTATAAGTGTATATCTGATCGTTGTATAAGCCCCTACAAAAAAGTATCAACCAGGCAATGGATTTTCTATAGAGTCCATTAGAAATGTGCCCATAAAATGATCTTCAAACGATGACAGCCATAAAAACGAGACAGAAATAGAGAAAAAGAAAGAGAAGCAAGATACAGCTTCGACTTTTGATATTCAATTTGCATTTAACGAGCTGTTCGAGTGGTTTTCCCTGCATCTGTTGTTCTTGTATGTTGGACTCGTGTAAATTAATAACTTTTCCATTTTATTTGGTCCCTGCTAATGGGCAGTTGATTTATGGGCGTGTGATATAAAGCCATGTGACATTTTTATGGATGTTTGTGTCCCTGGTTATATGCATTTCTGATTGTGGCTAATAGTTCTCAAACAGAGGGCCGCATATTAATCATACGTTTAACTCTAAAAAGAGTCTGGAAATCATCCTTTAATAATATTAAATTCGTATTTTTTTGTTTATATACAATTTGTTTAGATTAAAATTAAGTTACTTTCTGTTTTGTATTACAAATGTATTGCATATATTTACAATATTTCGAAAAATGTTTCGCAAGCGAGCGGTGTGTCGAATATCAATCATACGCCCTGTTAAACGCTCCCAGAATCGAAGATTTGTGTTTTCGAAATGTTCCCAGAATAACCGAGGAGAACGGATTTAGCAATCAAATTGCAGTTGTTCACATGTCGTAGCGTTTAAATGTCGTCGCCCACTTCCGGGATCAGTTTTTCTTTCTTTCTGTCTGTTTTTCCACCTCCCCACCCCATTTTCCCCGCCCACTTTTCCCCCCCTTTTTTCGGGGCAGGCAACTAATTAGAGAGCCACATGTGGCGATCAACTTCTATGGGATTTGCAGTTGGTCGCGCATTTCAATTTTATTTCATTTCATTGATTTTCTGTTCACAATGCTCTCTGTTTTTCTCTATTGCAAAACCATCAACTATATCGCCGAATGCATTTGCCATCGGCGTTGTAACAGGGAAAATCGTTTTAGTGAAAATAAATTGAAAATCTCTTGGAACATATTTTGTATGTTGTGATAGATTGCGAGCGTTTTCAGCTGTCAGCCATCTCTGTGTTTGTAGTACATGCATATGTGTGGGTGTTTGTTTGTTTTTTCCCTGTTTGCCGTTTCCTCTGATTTCTATGCATATCCACAGTATTCGCTGACTTGGCTTTGTTTGTTCTACTTGGAGTCAAAAGGCAGAGGAGCAGTGGCGTGGAAAGCTGAGAAAATAGAAATGGAAAACAACAAGGGGCAAGACTAAGAAAATTCTATAAAGTTTCCATAATGCATTCCCATGGCTTGTTATAAATTAAGGTCCTCTTTATTGCATACTTTCAGGATAACCAATGTCACATGTCATCAGAAATATTTAAATAAAAATGCTTTGGCTTGAAAATTAACAAAGTTAACAACAATTCATTTATTTGTTGAAATGGAATTTAAATATCTGAGTATAGGAGCATACAATTTTCGTTTGGTTGCATGTGAACAAGTTTATGTTTATGTTTCCGTGTTCTATTCTTTTACTACCCCTTTCTCATCTGCACTTCGCATTTTGATTGATTGCGCGAACGCTGCAAGCTGAATAAGACAATGGGGAAACGGCGCTGGGAAATGATTTTCCGAAATGTTCAAATCAACCAACGGTACCAAAGAATCGGGTGGAAAATATTCATGACAGCTGCAGCTGTGGGTGGCCGTGGGCGAAAAGTTGTTTGTTGCGTTTGAAAATCTGTCCAATGCGTGGGAGTTTGCAGTGACCGGTGTCTGCATTTAATCAATCTAATGCATGCGGTTCCGTAACCCCCAAAATACCCCTCTAGTCATCGGGGAGCACTCATCAAATTAACACCTCCAAATCCCAATTGCTCGCACGGGGGCACTTATTAAATTAAAACAAGGCCAAAGGTGCAATTGGCAGGCAAAATGAGGAATTAAGATAGTGTGCAGCAGCTCAAAATTAATTCTAAAAAAAGTTTTACATTTCTTGATTAAAGACAAGTTACAAGATGGAGCAATAAAACTAAAAATTGAAATGAAAGAATTGAAACAGTAAGGAAAATAACAAAATGTCCAGCGCTAGATACAAATATTTTCCGGATGTTCATCAGGGAAATTCAAGAAGAAAAATTTGTTAGAAACAGAAAAAAATGTTACGAAAAATTAAACAAATGCCCTTTCTAGGAAAACCTTTAGAAATAGATTTATGCCAATACTTTAAATTGAATTAGTCCCTTTTATTTCACCTTTTTTATTTTATTTTAAAAATATTTATATAGGTCTAAAATGTGCAGGGCATATTGTTCAACTTCTTGTTTTTTTCAAAAGGCTCTTAGGGGATCTTAAATATTTTTGAATATTTTCTTACCGTGATTCTGAGCTGCTTAAGCGGTGCACTGCGAAGGAGACCGCAAACTGCTTAGCAAAATTGCTAATAAACCAACACAAAGGCCCAGAGCAGATATATAAGTGTGTCGATAGCAGCTCAGAGTACAAGTAATAAGGAAAAACTCCGAGCGGGAAAGAGATTAAGCGAGAGCGGCAAGCAGGCAGTAAACGTTTATTTTTAAACATATTGAAAAGGCAAGAAGAAGTGGTTAAGTTAAGGCATCGGTCGAAGGCAAGCGCAGCGAATGAAAACAATTTTATTAAGTGAAAAATACGAAGGCAGAAAATAACCCGCAGCCAAAATAAACAGACCAAAGCCAAGGCACGAAATCAAAGAGAGGGAAAAAAGAAAAGCGGGAGACCGAAGCGAAGTCCTTGGCAGTGGCAAAATGTTCGCCCCAACTCAACGGGTTGCCCGCCCGGGGGCCCAAAAAGGGGGCGGGCCGAATCTGAGGATATCTGATTGAAAGATGCGTCGAGGCGTCGTTGTCGTTGTCGATGTCGGCTCACCTTGAACCACAACAACGCCAGAAACACCTCGATACAACACCGCACGCACAAACGCAGTCAAACTACACTTAAAAAAAATTAAAAAGTTTTTGACTTAAAGAAATACTTTAAAAAATGTTAGCAGAAAGAAAAGAATATATTTATTTAATATATTAAATTATATTATTTTTAGACTTGGTCTTGTTTGCAATATATTCGAATCGATTTACAATTAAATCTACAACTACGTTTAAGTGGGTAGGTATGGAATTAATACTCATATTTGTCTACTGCCTAAAGTATTAAATTATTAAATGTAATTTATAGGTTTATTTTTTTTTGGTAGACTTAATGTTTTTAAAATATTTCACTTCTTACGAAAGTTATTAAAAAAATCATGAATTCCAACATTTCTAAAATAACTTTGTAAATTTGCAGGAATTATTTGTATTGCATTTTTAAAAAGTGCTTAGCAAAAATATTTTAAAAATAAATTTCCAAACTGTTAAAATATACTTTAAAAAAATGTATCTAAGCATTTAAGTCAAATTTATAAGCTTGTTTTTGTTTAATAACTCATTTTTTTAAGTGCAAATC
This sequence comes from Drosophila elegans, assembly GCF_018152505.1. Taxonomy (NCBI): domain Eukaryota; kingdom Metazoa; phylum Arthropoda; class Insecta; order Diptera; family Drosophilidae; genus Drosophila; species Drosophila elegans. The sequence goes on from NW_024545863.1 coordinate 1,685,334, forward strand.
AGACACAATTAAGTGCTGAGAAAACGGAAGCAGACGACAAAATTTTACGAGCCAAGCAACCAAGATGTGAGGCGGCGATGATCGGGGGGGGCGTGGCAGGGAGGCAGGTGACAAAAGCGTCGACGACGGCGACTTCTTTACATAAAAGATTGACAAGTGATTTTCACACCTAAGTGGCAAGCGCAGGAAAACACACAAAAGCAGCAACAACAACCAGAGCGTGAACAGGGAAAAGTTTTGAGTTTTGTTGGTCTCCCCCTCTGAAAACCCATCTCTTTAGTTTTTTTTTTTTTTTTGAAAATTTGTTGGAGGAAATTGTTTGGGCATTGTTCGTGTGGCTCAGTTAGCTAAGTCGATAGATTTTCTCACCCCGGTGCAGATTTAATTTGTTGAGTGGCAGTGGCCAGAGGAAAGTTGACCAGTTGCAGAATTTGATCGAATGATTGAGTGAAAAAACTTTAAGGGTTAATGGGAAAGGGGAAGGCAAAATATGTAGTGAGTTTTTAAAAGGGAAATTAGAGAAATCCGAGTGAGGTAATTCATTAGATAAAAACGTTGTCTAAACAAATCCGGTCGAAATGATTGAAGAGTTTAACTTTTAAAATGCCATTTATTATATTAAAAAAGGTGCAACTCTTAAAATGGAAGTTGTTCAGTCATAAAAGTTATTTCTTTTAGGATTTTTTTAAGTTTCCACTTTAGGAATTTCTTTCTTAAAATAATTTACTTCTAAGAAACGAAGAATGAAATGGATATAGTTGAGACATTACATATACACATCGCCTTATATGTTTTTAAGTGATAGAACTTACTGCAGAAAAGAATCTTCTAAAACACAAAATGAAAGCAATAAAAGAGATTTAACAAGTTTATAAATTCCCTTATAAAAGTAGCAAACTCATCAATATAAATCCCTGATAGCAACTTATTTCCAATTAAAAATTACCTACATATCCAAATAAAGCCCAGAGAACAAAAGGCGATGCCCGTTTTCCACATCAATATAAATCCCCGATGATTCTATTATTGTTTTCTAATGAAAATTGCATACACATGAGGATACCCCTGAGCCCGCAATTGCCAATGAACACTACATGTATATTCAAATATGAAAAGTCCGAGAACAATAGGTGAACCTCCCGAAATCCGGACCCGCTCCTGTGCCTCCTCATGAGTGACTTACCGCAGCGTCTGTGATGGCCATGGCTACCGTTTGGCTTCCTGGTGGATTTCGGGTGGTATTCTATTTGTTCCGGGTGGTGAGTGAGTGGGGAAACTGGGGGTCTAATCCGCTTTAGCCAAAATCGAAATTAACTTGAATGGGGCAATCTTGGCTATTGCGCAGAAATTCAATTGAAATTTTCCTGTTCTGCACTGAATGGTAAAATATATATAGGATACAGTGTATATATATTTTGGATCTCACTGGCACACACACTGGCACACACTCCGGTGAACAAGATCGCGCGTCACGAACTATGCAAGAAGGTGAATCGCGGGAGGAATATTGACCGAGGGGTTCCCGAAACTAATCTATTTATTTGTCTGACTGGACTGGTCAATCCATTCCATTCCAGCTGGGCTATAAATCAATAGTTTCGGTCCGATTGCTACGCGATTGATGCGTCGATGCGCGCTGCTTTGTTTTGGGGCTTTTGCGATGCTACTGAATGCAAAGGCAAATTCAAGTCGGAAACTGCATCGAAATGCAATCAAAGTGCCAATTGACGTCGAGTATCTGCTGTTTCTATATTATTGCGGTATATATATATCGGTAGGTATGTATATATCTGTGTATCAGTGGGGTTAACTTTCGATTTTTCGCTGTTGACAAATTCCTGGCATTCTCGCTAATATTCCTCGCGGTCTTTTCACATTCTTTTTTTTATTTATTTTTTTACCGTCGAACGGAAATGGCAGCCATTGTCAGGGCCAAATGATTGGCTTTTCAAAGGACCTCTTCATTCGGACATATGGCCACTTGGTAGCAATTAAATCCCGTTTCGTTCGAATATTAATGGGCAATTCAACCGCAAATTGCAGATAGACTGCAAGAATTACATTCGTTAATTTGCAGCGCACGAAAAAGTAAATCATATAATGAAAAATGAAATACGATAGCTGAATAATTTATGCAAACAGCGCGTTTTGTTTTGGAAAGTATGCCAATTATCATAATATTTAATTATTTGGTTAATTTTAATACTAAATAAATGGAAAGACTAAAATTTGGTATTATAAGGCTTTCAACCATTTTTTTCCAATTAATTGTTGTTAAAAAGAGTGTAAGAACTTAAAGGCACATATGTTTTGGATGCCCAATGAAACTGTAAAATTCAGTTATAAATTTGGATTGTTATTGCATAAAGTGCTTTTCAGTAAATTTAAAAATGCTTTCAACAGATTTATGGTTATGATAAGCTACTTTATGTGGAGCAAATTTTGCCAAAGGGCGTTATAGTAAATTTGAACTCAAATAAATATATTTTCTGCGCTGCACTAACGAAAAACAAAGTCAATTGAGGGCATGGCCGAATGTCAATTTTCGGCATATGGAATTATGGACCGGATTAGGGGTCAGTGGGTGTGCGCTTGCTTTGGTCATCATCAAAATGGAAATACAAATTTATGGGGATTATTTATTTGCAAGTGGAAAATAGAAACCACAAGATGATTTTGCGTAAACAAGCAAATGTCAGTTTGCAGTCGTCGAGCTGTTGTTAATTTCTTGTCAAAATGGGTTAGGCAAACATTTGTTCAGCTGAAATAATTTGCAAATTGCGTTCGCAGCTTCTATATCTATTAATTGAAGGGAAATGCTAATAACCTGAAGCGTTAACTTCAATTTAATCAGACTGATCCCTGTTCCTCTTTACCCCAACCAATTTTCAGCTAATTGCCTTGTTTTCATTTGCATTTGGACTTGTCCAAAATTGAGGCTTTGAAATCCTTTGCCTGATGCTTACAAGTGCTTGAGAAAATCTGCAAAATTTCCTCATCGAATTGCCAACAGACAACAATGCTCTCTAATTCCCCACTGACCCCCTTTCCTTTTCTTGGCTCGGCACGCAGAAAACTACGCAAAACATTTTGTAAATTGAATTTTATTCGTTCAGATTTTTGCGGCGCGCTCAAATGTAATTGAAATAAATTTTCAATAGAATATCCGCCCGAAGTTGGCGGAAGCTTATGGCAGGCAATGAAATTATTTGTTTGTTGCTCTAGCTGAGATGTAACGCTCTGCAAAATCCAGGGGGTTTCAAGACCCTGAGCAATGGGCGAATTTCCGTTGCGGCAGGTCAAAGAATTCGAAGGAGCGATTCTCGATTTGATCTGGATAAATAAATAAAGGCAAAAGTGTTCGAAAATTAAATATATGCCAGTCATAAAGCGGATTTTCACCAGAGAGAGATGGTGAGAGAGGTAGAGAGAAAGGGAGAGCGAGGGATGGCAAATCGCTCAGCGAAATAAATGGCACGTTCATCATACGCCCAGTGTACACAATTTGGCAGCTTTATTTATATACCCCAGCATGAATGCTATACCATATAGCCCACACATATTCGCCTTATGTTTTCACGCAAAACGTTTGCTTTTCAATTATATAAACATATTTCGATTGTATTCAGTGGCTGGGGCCAGTGTGTGCATTAAAATTATAAATTGTTTGAACAGCCAAAGGCACAAATAAATAAAACACAGAGCCACGAACAAGGCGAAACGAAATGAAACGCAAGCGAAATGAAATGAAAACGAAGCGCATAAATAACTGACCAAATGTACTCGAAATTTGGAATAGATGTGGGCTATTTCTTTGGTTATTATGGGGTGGTGAAGGGTGAAATCTCCTTGGGAACTGCAACAAGTGAATGGAAGCTAAGCGAGCGTCAAAGGCCAAGCGACGCCTGACATTGAACTGTCTGTCTTCTGTTTTGTCATGCCTTTCAAAAAAACCAACACAAATTTAGGACATGCAACTGTACACCGCAAAAAATATTTGTTTTTAATTTTTCCAGAACTTTTAAATTTATAAGAAACCATTTTTATACTCAGCCAAAAAATTTTCAGGCGATTATAAATGAAGTTATTGTTATTTTTTAATAGTACATTTTGTAATTAATACTTTTTCATTTCATTAAATTAACTTTATATTTTTGTCTCAATATAATCTAAGATATATATGCCTAGCATATTTACCATAAAACGTCGAATACAAATGGGATAAAAGCAAAATAAAATACAAAACATTTACAATATCCAAGGCTATTTTAAAGTTGGAGGATTTATATAAATTAAATATAAAATTGAAAGGTATATAACCATTTTTTTTCTTCCAGTATACTCATATACAACACTTGCAAAGCATGTTTCAATGGCTACCAGTGAAATATTTGTTTGGACTTCAAGAGGCGCCACCGCGTTGACAGCTGTCAATGAAAAGGGGGTGAAGGGCAAAGGGAGCTTATTCGGGTAGTGGGTGGGTGGTTGGGTGGTGCAGGGGATGCTTCTGTGGGTGGGTGGCTTAGTGGTGCAGCAGGGGGTTTGTGCAGAGACAGCTGTCCCTGCTCTGATTAGCGCTGCGGCTTTCCGCAGTTTGCGGCATGCGCTTGCAAAATTCAAAACAATTTAATATGCCAGCGAGCACAATAAAATCATCGGGGAAATCGATGTGGTCTACGATACTGATTCGTGGCCCGGCTAATCGCTCGGAAAAGTCTGAATGGTTTTCCCATAAAATATCCCCAACATCCGCATCTAAATCCCTTTAGAGCTGAGCTGGCCCCTCGTGGATTTCCAATTAATCTCTGTTCAATATTATGATGTCTAATCAAGAGAATCCTGCACGAGACAGCAGGACAACGAGCCTCTGAGACCACAGGAAATTCCATTATCCCTGATTGTCCCTCAATGTCCGTATGCGGACTAATAGGTATGTGCTGCTTGGTTATGTGAGTTCACAGCTTGTTGCACAAATTAGCATGCCCCATTTGAGTAGGTCGGCGGAGCTGAGCAAAGATTTGCTTAAATACATTGCGAAGTCCGGAGAATTGAAATGGGCAAAGTAGCCTACCACAAACTACTCGTTATAAGGTTTATTAACTAAATACAAATTTCATAAAATTCGTGGTATAACCAGTTAATTCAATATTGACAAATTGTGTTTATTATTTGTCATTTATTATCAATAATTTTTCTGATTCTTGATTTTCGTGGTATTTTATTATTAATCTAAGACAAATCCGTTTTATATTCCCATGTTGATACATGTATTACTTTATATGTCTATTAGTCTATATTTGCGAGAATAAAATCTATTTTCAATTTTAAAGTTTTTAAAGTTTTATAACTCTATGTCTTTAAACAGTTAAATAGTTTTATAAGCGAAGGTTTCACAGATAAGTACATTTTATAAACATCCCGACAACAAACATCCTGAATAATATACCATACCCTGTGCCGCACAAATAACCGCCGTGTAATGAGCAAATCAAATAAGCAAACAAACGGACAACGGTTAAATCAACTGTGAAATTTATGACAGTTTTCCGGTTAGCTTGAATTAAGGATAAGAAAATGGGAGTGGGAAGCTGGAAAGACCCCAGCAGAGCCCTGACTTTATTTAACTAATTTTGCATTTTCAATTCGAAGTCGACTTTGGTCACGTAGCTCTGCGGCTGGAACTTTGACCTGTTAAGCGCATAAAAATGACAAAAACGCTACGTGACTCATTAGCCGGGTTTTAGCCAGGAAAAGCCGGCGGGGTAAAGTCGGACGGTGAAATTGAGAGTGGGAAGTTCAGTAGTTCATGTGTTCATGAGTTCAGCAACAGACCCGGACTTCACCATCGCAATTAGTTCGGCAAGCTGCTCCGGGCGGAGCACATACGCATCCTATATATATACGGACATATGGATGCCCGGGACCCGGCATATCCTTATCCTTATCCACAGGACTCTGGCTTACACAGCTCATGCGTTTTCATTTCCATTCGGAGCCCATAAAAACGAAAAAAAGGCCGAAAGACCGACCCAAAAAAAAAGCAAATTGCAATGCAAATTTAATTTGGCTGCCATAAAACTCGATGAAAGAAAAACGGGTGGTGTTTTTTTTTGTATTGGGGTGAGAGCCAGACAGTCGTAAAACAGTAGCGGGAAAATCGAATTTCTTCCGGGGGGAAGAGGAAAAATGGGTGGCGGGGAAAACTGCATGCGTGGCTGCCGCGCCAAGCCGGAAATGCAATTTGTAATTTTGTGCAACGATTTGTGGCAATTAATTGCTGCCTCACCAGCAGGCAGCCACTTGCACCACCAGACTGCACCACCGCGCACCACCCTGCACTACCCCTTCTTCTTTAGTGCGCGCCAGACCGCAAGACACGGAAACCTCAATATTTATTTTTTGCTGTTTATTACTTTTTTTTAAGAAACATATTTTTCCTTGGTAAAAGCATCTTATTTTTCTGTTTTTTTCCAATATTTTTTTTTTGCCTTCTGCATTTGTTGGCGGCACAGAATTTATTGCATTTAATTTTGTTGCCATTTCTTCTCAGAGATTTGGGGATTTTTTGGTTTCATTCAGCATCGAGTATTTAAGTGATTTCTGCTTAATAAAAATTTAATTTTCTTGCTTTTTATATGCCTAACAATGCGAAATCTTTTGTGATAATTTGCGCCGAAATCAAACAGCTGCAAAATTTGTTTTCCCCTCTTTTCTTTTTGTGTTTTTTGTTGGCTTTTCTTTGGCGACGTCGCCTATAGAAAGTGTGGCCGAACCAGAGGTACATATATATATAATCGCTTATATATCCGACTATATTTGTGTCCAAGTGTGTGTGATGTATAATGTAGGGGAAGATTTATAATATTCGTGGGACCGTATAAACAATTTGTTAAGACGCACATAGAGAAATGGCATTTGGTATAAATAATATAGCCGGACTTCGCCATGTTTTTGGCCAATTTCACAAGCGAAGAGATCAGTATGGCCAAAGATCCCTTTGGCACATGTAAAGAATGATTAATTGTGTTTCATAAGAGAAACGCTTCAAGGGTGGCACATTTTTGAGGAAATCATTCTATACTTGGCGTTTCCTTTTCAAAAACCATTATTTATATTTCCGGCAACAGGAAAAAGGTTAGAAACCAAGGTTTTATTTTTAGGTTTCTCACAAATATAAAAAAACTCAATTAAATTAATGGAAAAAACTACTTTTTCTGAGAAATCTAATTTATGTTTTTATGATAATTATCTTTATACTCAAGTTTATCGTTTTGTGGTATTATCCCATTGAAAAACGTAAAGAACAATCGAAAGAAAAACGTTTTTATGAAACTTTCCATGTTCTTAAAAAAACATTGGTGAGTTATTTTTCTAAAGCTTTGTGAATGTCTTCTTTGGATTATGATTTCTCAAGTGTTTTTAAAGCTAATTGAATTCTTTTAAAAGTTTTAAAAATATGTTTCTTTTTAAATAAATAACTGTTCACAAACAAACGTCAATGCAAACTTAATTTTGATAAAAGTCATTGAAACAGCAAAAAAACTTTTATCAATAAGCTATTCCACTTTCGAAAACTCATTATCACAGATAACTCTGATTAATAAACAATTTGTTTATCAATAGGTGAAACTTATACATTTTATAGGGAATATTCACTACACACCATTTCTAAAATTCAATTTAAGGGACTATAGATTTTCCGTTTATAAATAAATCCAATTACTCACCTCAGTGATCTTCATAGTGCGCTTCACCGTTTTGCGGGTAACTTCGGTGGTTTCCTCCACAACATCACCGTCCTCATCGATGGTCTCTGTGACCATTTTCTCGGTTTCCCCGGGAATTACCTCCTCGGTTTGCTCGGTGACCACACTGCTTTTGCTTTGGGCATCGGGTTCGGGCTTGGTCTCCTCGGCGGAGCCACCGAAAACATCCTCAATGTCCGACATTATCTTTGATTTATATTCTATTTCTTTGGTAGGACCCAAATTGATTCACTTTGCTTTCCCTTTCGTTCTTGTGTTCACTTTCACTTGGTTCGTTCCACTGATCACTGATCACAACAATAACACATAACACGCAGAAATTATTGTATTTTTTCCTTTTTTTTTCTTTTAGCCTGAAAAAATATAAGCGACCGAAGCCAGAAAAATTAAATATATTTTGTATATTTTGTTGGGCTCTCTTGGCAGCCGCAGATTATTATATAAACAAGTTGAATTTCACGGCGCGCTTGCTGTTTAGTAACTTGTATTCCGACTTTATAGCTGTATTGCTAAGGGGTTTTATAGATCCTTTGGGCTTTACGCAGGGCTAGAGCCTGCGATCCTCTCGGGAAGTGCTTGATTTTAAAACTGTAAAAGCGTAACGTCGACCAGCGGCAATGAAAGACACGATAACAACGGAGAACGAGAATACGGGAATTACGGAACAATGAGACTACGGAATAACGGAACAATGAGACAACGAAACAACGTAGAGCCGTAATGACAAAAGCGGGAGAAAGCGAAACAAATTAAAGCATATAGCTATCAAAAACCTTCAGCCTGTTTCGCAAACAAATCCGGAATAATTACGGAATAACGGAACGCACACGAGGCGAATTACACGATCACGGGTCTTCTACTTGCTGCCTCTGTTTTAGCTTCTTCTAATTCTCCTAGTTAGAATTCATCTGTCTGCCACCGGAACCGACGCCGGAGAGCAGAACGGGATGGCCTGTGTCCCGGAGGAGTGAGTGGGGCAGAGACCCCAAGTGCGGCAAGCACAAGTGCAAGCAGGACAGTTAGAGACCTGATTATTTGGGAGAGAACATTCTCCACACTCTCTCCACTCTCACTTGCTCTTCACTCTCTTCTCTTCCGATCTTCTGCCACTGCTGACGTATGCTCAATTTTGAATGTTGATCTTCGTCTCGTTTCAAAATTTTTGTTGCTTTCCGTTCTGTTCTGTTCTGTTTTTACACAGAAAAAAATTTATCTAAATAGGACATAAATTTGGAACTAGTTTCACCTGCATATAAAAAACTAATAAATGAAATTGTGCGTCTAATGTGAACAGAACTCCATCTTTAGGGAGTTATCCTAAGATTTCTGGATTTGTAACATAACTTAGCATACTTAAACATTTTTAAAGTCCTATTCGTTCAATACATTTTTTCACTGTGTTGTTCTGTTGCTTTTGTTGTAGTTGATTTTCTTTCTTTGAGCGTATGTGAAATATGAATGCGAATGAGTTCGCTTGCTAATTGTCCGCCTGTTGTAATTTTTTCGTAAGCCAAGCGAGTGCAATTAGTGCGACTGCCGGACGTCTGAGGCCCGTCAAAATGTGAAACTCTGCCGTGGCACTGCCACACCCCTCTTTTGCTTTCTCCTACACATCCCTACTCCCCATACTTGCCATACTCCTCGTCAAAGACCCACGCACTCTCCTTGTCAATGTGCGTGGAGCTATTTTGGGTGGATTCAACAATAGCCAGAAAGAGAGAGACGGATGTTGATGATGAAAAAACAAACTCTCTAGACCTGAAAATACCTAAAATAAATGTGAGATAACCAATCGATATTAAAAGCTCATGCACCATTTTAGGGACAAATCTTTTGTTCATAAAAAAAGTGTTCATAAAAATATTAAGTATTCGACTAGTGTAACTTGTTCAATGTTAAGCCTAAACAAATCATTGAAGGTCAACCACTTTTAAAAAACTTAATCAAATTAATCAATACATTTACTTATTTAAAATCTATAAAATCTTTAGGGATATTAAAAAATTTTAGAGTCCACCAAAAAGTATGCAATGTTTTATTTGAACCATTAAGTTATAGTTTTAAGGGTATTTTCATTGTTATAAGTGCTAAGTCCTTAAGTTTAATTATAGTCGAATTATATATAAGCCTTAATTTTTCAAAATACATATTTGTAAATAGTTATATCCCTGCAATCAATTTTGCATTAGACGCCTTTAGGTTAATGTGTTTATTTACGAGTTTATTGATTCATCTTTGTTATTTACTCATTTTTATCCCACCCTTGTGTCCAGTAAATCATGTCTTTCCATCGATACCCAGTTCTCTGAATCGAGCGGAATATATTGGGCCGATCCGAATGACCATTTGGCCGGACGGCATTTGGTGCTGTCTTTTCCTTTTTCATGCGCTTTTCTTTGCTTTTTTCACATTTTGCTCCTTTTTATTTTTTGGCCGGCTTGGCCGGCGTTCGACAGCTGAGTGGAGGCTGTGCATCAAATCCAATGGGGCCTGTACAGGGTGCCTTGTGGCAGGGGCATCTGTCGGAAGACGCCTATCTCAAGTGATTTCACCTTCTGTCTTCTGTTCGATTTCAAATTTCTGATTTCTGATTTTTTGTGCTGATTCCGATTTAGATTTTGATTAGCGAACGCTTTCAATTGCTGGCATTTGGGGGCTTTAGTTTTGACAGCGATGTGCGGACTTCCTGTATCGCATCGCGGACTGCAAGATATATGAAAGACAAGTGTTTCGAACGCCCCCCGATTTTGCCCCGCGACCGCTGTGTAAACAAAGCGCCAAGCTCACGCAAGACGAAATGTTCTAAAATTATATTTCGAAAATGTCTTTTTAGCTTGGCAAACGCAGCGACATGATGCGGGACAAATGACTGTATATAGATACATCCAATGGATGTGAGTCCCTGATGAGCAAATGCAATTATGTGAAATTTGTTAGGGTTGTTCTGATGGTGAGAAGGGGCGTTGGGGTGCAGGCTGATGAAGAGAGGTGCAGGCTGATGAATATAGAGCAGGAACTTCTTTCGTATTCCCCCTCGGTAACCGATTGTGTGTTTTGCATGTGGAAAACCACGCTGATGACAGACAAGCCACAGCAACGAAAGCCAAAGGATAACATGAGATAAAACACATTCAAAGCCACTCAAACACCCACACGCCCACGCAGCAGAGGTTAAAAAAGTTAAGTTAAATACAATGTAGTGCAATCAAATTTAAAATCAATATAATATTTCTTTCAAAGTACCCTACAACGCAAAGGGTACCTTTTGGTAATATTTTTAATAGTCTCATTTTGCTGTATTGCTGAGTTTAGGTTAAAAAGGAAACACAATTTATAAAAATTGTATTTCTCTAGAAATGACTCAAACATTTTTTTAAAACAACTTTAGAGTACCAAAAATAAGGGAGCCTGTAAACAGATTTTATTTAATTTTTAAATAATAAATTTAAATTATTAAACAATAGAATTTTAAAAATAAAAATTTCTATCACCATATATTTTTTTAATATTAAATGAATACATTTGGAATTAAAAAAAAAATTATTTTGCAGTGCTACAATTTTGCCACCATTTGTTGGAGCACGCATATATCCCATCACAGCTGCTCGTGATCCTTTTGGCGTCGAGAAATCAGCGCTCAAATATGATTAATAAGTAATTTCTTTGTCAACAACTGACTGGGGATGGCCTGGGATGACGGCAGCGGCGATAACGACAACAAGAACGGAACGACGCCATGGAAATCTTTAATAAAATACATGCATAAATAAATTATAGGGCAGAGGCAAAGAAAAACAAACTGGCAGGAGATGTACTGCTCTGAATGGCAGCGAACGGGTAATAAAACAAAGCGACGACAGCAAAGATACAAAGATACAAAGGGGTGACATGTGCAACCGGGGCGTGACCGCACTTCCCATTTTCCAGGCTTATATACGCACTCCTCTGTATCCACTCCGCGTAGCCTCTTTTCAGAGCTCCTTGGCCTTGGCGTTTCCCTGTTTATTTCACAGTTGTAAATTGCACAAAGTAAATGAAGTACTTTTTATTATAAGCCAACAAGCTAACGTAGCCTGTATTTAACACAGAGAGAAAAAGGAACTTTTCAAACTAAAATTCTTAACCAGTAAAATTTTATCATAAAGAAGATTATTGCTTAAGATTGTCATGCAATAGTATATTTTTATGTTCATCATTATTTATTTAAATATTTAAATGTGATATATAAAAATAAACATTACGTTAAAGAATATAAGTTCTCATAGTGTACTCTGTTGTTTACGTTGTATAAATAAACAAAAAATTGATTAACGTATTTTAATATTTTGTTCTTTGTGCAACCCTCCTTTCCCGGTCCTCTATCTCGACTTTTCTTTGAATGCGCCATCGTTTGCCAAGTGTCGTTGACTCTCGCTGACCTAGAGGGAAAATAAAACCATGGGAAGTGCGGTGTGAGGGGAAAACGCAGTCTTGCCAAGATTCATGTGTAGATGATTCTGGGAAATGAACAAAAGTTTCACTTCAGTCTTGAAATCTCCGGCATGTTAAAGCGGAAGGCCCGAAAACGATTTCTGTCAACTTCTGGAGAATTTTCATTGCCTACCGTCCATTAATTGAGCTGTCGGAGGGCAAGCAGGGAAAATGTGGAAAATCTAGGAAAACCAGCTGGCAATCGACCATTGAAAAGTTCAGATTGCTTGCTGACACACACACACACAGCCACTCGACATGTTTGACTTGCGATTTTCCTTTAAACTCAAGCGAAATGCAGTTAGCAGCAGCAGCCGGAAAATGAAGAAAAAGACAAACACTCAGACCGACTGATGGGTGGGTGGAATGCAGTGCTCGGAAAACCAAAACGGAAACTGCAAATACGTGGGATTCGTACAGCATACTTTTGGGTGCAGCTTGGCAGGGTGTGCTGGAATGTCTCTAATCTGGTAGCTACTACAATGCTGCTATGCATAAATCTGCAGTGGCGAAGACTCTCGGGAAGGATTGTCTTCCCCGTACACCCGGCGAATGAGCAATTTCCCAGCAATTCTTTGGCCATTGCCAATGTTTTCCCCTCGCCAGCATGCTGCGTAATATGTTCGCTTATCGGAATTCAAGTGGGTCTCAACACTCACCGCAGAAGTACACTGGCAAAAGGACAGCAAGACTACATTGTCCCTAAAATACTGCTAAGTTTTTTATTGCAATTGGAATAAATTTAAACTTAAAAGCGACTTGTGAGAGACAACATTTTCTGAACTCTATTTTTTTGAAAAAAAATTTTTTTAAAGAATTAATAATCCAAAAAAACTTTAAAATTTAATTTTTTTATAAAAACTATAATTTTAAATACTAAATAAATTAAAAATTACACCATTTCTTACTAGTGTTTTAAAACAATAGGAGCAATAAATTAATTAAATTCGTTTAATTTTGAAATGTATTTAGTATTCCATTTTTTTTTAATGGGTAATATTTTTTTTTTATTTTCCCAGTATAGCAACAGCTTAGAAAGGATTCGCTAAAAATAATGGAAACGGGGGGCATTGCAACTGTTCTGGCCAAGGAGGTTTATCATCGATTGCAGGCCAGAGGCGAAAAGAGTGAGTTCTACCGGAATAGTTGCTAAGTATTGCGTATTTTTATCTATGCTAGTAGTCGTATCTGTATCTGCAGCTACGCTGCGGGCTGTGGACAGTAAACAGTTGAAGCAGAAATGGAAATAAATAGTTGCCTTGCTCTTTTGTCTAATTAAAACGTTTCATTTCGTTCCAGCTCCATTTGTTGACGTCACACGCACATAACACGTGTGTGTGTGTGTGTGTGTGTGTGTGTGAGTAAGCATCCATTACTCGAAGGACTCAGGGGTATAATGAGTTCACGGAAGGAATGTTCATTTTATTTATTTAATTATTCTTTGAAGCTTTAACTAGTTGCGATTTTATACGTTTTAATACCAATTATGATTTAGTATAGAATTTTATTAATCTTCAGTTGTAAAGTAACTATATATCATTTTCTATACTTTTAGGGTTCAATCTATTTATATTATTTAATTGACATCAGAAGAATCCTCAAGTATTAGATATCTGGCAGTCGATATGTTCCCGCCCATCGATCTACTGGTTTCGTTTTTCTCTTTTCTTAGTGTGCGTGGCGGACAAACGCACGGGCGCATTTTCCGCAAGCCCTCCCACTTTTCCACCGCCCCCCTGGAAAACCCACCTCATTCAGTTGGTCAAATGGTTTCATCTTCATTTGGTTCTGGTTCTGTTTTCCTGACCAGACATACATATGCCCGGTCCTGCTTCGCCATTATGATGATTTATGAACGGAAATCATTTTTCGCCCAGTGCGGCTTTGCTGGGCTGTAAAAGTGGGTGGTTGAGTGGGTGGTTCTCGGTCTAGGCCTCGTTTTCAAGGACCTACTCCGCCCCAAAGTATGCAACAGTTTTCAATTTCGTTTCCGTTTGCTGCAAACTTTCCCTTCACACTCGGCTGCCTCTTTTAATTTGAAAACCAATGCTCCCCTGGTTCGGTTATTTTCGCTGTTCGATTTGACTTCATTTGGGGAAAAGTTTTTGCCGAGCAGCTGGCCTTAGATTGATGAGTTTTCTTTTTCGGGTGGAGCATATCCCTTTAACAAATTCGGCAAACTTTGTTTGGCGACGGCAAAAATGATGGTGGTCGGGGGATTGAGAGCAACAAGTGGGCGTGGGCTTGTGGTTTTATGGTAAGTCATTTTTATGGTAGAAGCTTTACACACAAAGCTTTTGAAAAGGCTTTTAGCTTGGATGCACTTGTGAGGACAAGAACCAAATTAAGAAGCTTTAAGTGCAGTCAATAATTCAGAACTGAAAAATTATGAACTGAAAAAAATCACAACTATACAATAGAAACCATTTCGGATTTGGATTTTCAAAAAAATTTAAAATTTAACTTTCATAAATTTGGAAAAAGAAATATTTGTTGTTTATTAAAAAAGATGAAATAAGAGAAGACTTACTGGAAACAAACTTGGTTATATTTGAATAATATGTTGAAAAACGTTTCTAACACATTTTTACTTACATGTGTTACTAATATAAAATGGTGAATTGAAATTGTAAAAATAAATTATGCTATTTTGGTTAGTTTACATTGTAGGGGGATTCCCGACTCCGAAGTGCCACGTTGAGTCATTCAAACTGTGATTTGAATTCCCCCGTCAACCAGTTCTTGAACTTGATTTCAAGAAAACTAAGCTTAAAACCCCCGCTCAGACAAGCCAAAAAGCTCGTTTGTGCTGCGTTTCGGAGGCTGGGGGCTTTGCGAGAGAGAACTTTCTCCAATCTTAAAGCTCTTCCAGTGCGCGAGGTGGCGATACCATCAGTTCGACTTTCGACGCGCGCCAGAAACATCGTGAGCACCGCTTAACCCAAAGTATATAGCCAATAAAATATATATATGTTTTATTGAGTGGGATTCACAGAGAGTGGGAGTTAGAGAACCTGAGAAAATCACAGAGAGTGTTTTAGTGCAAGCAAGTTATTGTTTAGTTTATTTGATTTGATTTTGAGCGGTGTGCATTTAGTAAACAGCGGTCTTCAATGCATCAACATTCAGTTTGAGCTTTAGAAAAACAACAAGTGAAAGTGCTTCTACCAACCGTAGCAAAACAAATGAAAAACCACAACCAAAACAAAACCAGATTATTCAACTGATTACTAAGCGATTTCGTTTTTGTGCATTTGTGATTAACTTCTTTTTAGCTGCTAATTGTTCCAAATCGAAGGTCACGCGATCCCCTTCGTTTGCCTAGATTTTGATTTAGTTTTCAATAAACTGACTTACCAATTTCTTGTTGATCTTCCGGTTAAACCTAGAAAAAACAGTGGTTTAAATAATAAAGTTCTGCTTCTGTCAATTGAAAAACATGAACTTAACAAAATATGAACTATTTAATTGATAGATAAAGTGAATATAAAGTTTATTTAAGCTTTCTGTTTTATAATCTCATATAAAACAATACATAATAATCTTTAAATTTATAAAATGAAATGGGAAAATCTTATGTGCAGGAATAATTTTCTGAAAACACAACACAATCATTATATGCATTATACATACAGAAACAAACTTAACCATTGATGTATCTAGTTTTATTTAAAATGTCATAAATTTCTTTAAATTAATCGTCAACCTTGACCTTGTGCCAATTCCTCTGAATATAGAAAAATACATATATATTCCCGACCGATCCCACGAAAATCTGACGCAATGAGCGCCGTTGATGCCATAATCAATTACAAGCGCAGTCCCAACGAGGACTTCTACGGTCTGCTCCACTGCGATGAAAACTCGTCGGTAAGTTTACCTTTTGACCAGCCAACTTTTCCAAACTGTCCCTTTACATTAACTTCACCCAAAATGTTGGTCTCAACTTTTTCTAATCTCGTCTGCCAAACTCTCTTGGCTCATTCAACTTTACAACGAATTTAATTAGATACTAATTGAATTGCGGCTTGCAAAAGTGCTACTAATCGAATTGGGGCCTTTAGGTTGGACCAGTTTTAAGATGTGGTGGTTTAAATTGACAGCTTTTATAAGCCTTAAAGTCAAAGTTTTTATTAAATGTTCGTGCATGCAATATAGATATATAGCATGAAATCATCTATGAAATCAGATACAATTCATGTGTCGACTTGGCACTGAAAGAAAAAGTGTGCGAAACCCATGAACTTAAATCCTCTTTGACCAGCAGAAGTAATTTATTTGTATATAGGCTAGAACATATGTAGTAGGTGGTTCGGTTTGTTCATAATACATTTTTATTATTAGCCATTTTGGTGTGAAAAACCCAATTTACGAAAAACAAAACCACTTTCATTTCAGTATAGGGTTCTTCTATGGATTAAGTTCAAGGAAAATGCTTATTTTTGTAACTTAAATTTCATATCAGTTTTTTTGTATATTTTTATTACATGTTCAAAGACATTTTATGTTTAAATCAAATGAATTTTCTTTAAGAACTTTGCCAAAGGTGCTATACCATTCATTGATTTACACTTTTTTCTTTCAGTATGCCTCGAAGGTGAGAGGTTTGCTTTGAGAATTAGTTTCAATTACTCAGTCAGCCATCGTAGATTGGCAGAATTGGCGTTGATCCGCCGCAGCTGCAGTTGCAGTTCGAGCAGCTCTGAGTCAGAGGTTCAGAGGCTCAGAGGCTTGCCCACACAAGCCAAAGTTGAGGGCCCTCCTAAGCCAACCGATTGTTGAAGTTGGTATACTCCTGTCTGAACGGAATTAACGAGCTCGGCTTGGCGGCAGGCAATCTCGGGCGGCTTAATGGCATTTACCCATCAGCAGTCTCGACGCTCGACTCTCGAGCTTGAGCTCCTGACATTCGTCTTGAGTTGTCACATTTTCGGCTTCAGTTGCTGCCAAAGGGCAGGAGGTGGTGGATGAGCCTGCTGTAATCAAATTTATTGGCCCGGAAAATGTTCAGAGCGGCACACAGTTTGCGAGCTGTCGATTGCATCGGCCTGAATGAGGGAATCTATTGAATTATGCAGTAGCTTCAGGGCAGAGGACCTAAGACCTGAATCGATTTTGCTGGGCATGTAAACAAAATCAAATATTTGCAGAGAATTTGTGGGGTGGGGGGCTAAGCTTTATGGCCGGGCCTTTATCACGTAGCTTTAGCTACTGACCCCCTAACCCGCTGTCATTGTTTGCCCCATATTGCCGACTATCTCTATTGCCCCGACAATTATCTCGACTTGGCATCCCCACTTGAGAATGCAGCCATTCTATTTTCATGCAGATTAGTTTGTGGAAATTTGCATACGCAAGCCAAACAATCCACTAACCAGAGCAGCACAAACTTCAAATGTTTTCGGTACTAATTTACAGAGATCTCCAAACGATTCTAGCCGTTTTAATTGGCCGGGTGCAATCTGATGGGGGGAATTAATGAATTGGAAATGAAAATTGGCTTGGCTGACGATGTTGGTGATGATGATGCGACAGTGGTGCAAATTAATTGACTTTCTAGGCATTAATTGAGCCCATTTAATTGTGTAATGCAAGTGGGTGCGAAGCAAAGTATATCTTTCCTTGGAAATCACATTTCATTGAAGGTATGCGGAGAAACAGGATCACAAAAATCAACAAAAGCCTGTTGAGCAGATTCTATTTGTCTAATAATAGCAACTTCAGTGTGTGCACCCCAAGGCTGCGGCTGCTTTGACCACGTACACGCTGACGTATAAGCAATATTAATTTCCTTGAAATTAATTATACGCACCGTTGCAGTGCGGTTGGCACAGCAAATTAAGCTCTGCGCACTGAATGCATCTAATCCACTTTCTGCTGCTGGAAGAGTTGGCTGCGTCCCCGAAACATTCTCGGGGGATCATAACCATCAAATCATAGGAATACATATATTTTCCGAATACCATGGTGACCCAAATATGTTTGCTATATGGCAGCTGCTTTTTGACGTTTCCCCCGCAAACAATAGACTCGAAAACGAATGGAATAAAAAGGGACCAATGCTGGACATTCTCATCTCACTGTGGCTGCTTTGGTCCTTTGTGGGCCGACCGATGGTGCGCGAAAAGCCATTTCCATTTACAAGACAATAAACAAGTAGCTTTGTGTGGAGTCCACTGTGGAAAATGGTTTAGTTGTGGGTATATTTTAAGCCATCAAAGTTTAATGTAAAATATTAAGAAGAATTTATAGCCTTAAAAACTTATTTACCCATTTTTTATAAGCTTCTGCTGCTTACTACATAGTACAATGTTATGGTATTAATTTCTTTTACATTATTTAATTTTATCAAGTTCACAATAAGCCCTCTGCCAACAATAAATGGTATATAATATAATTATGTTATTGTTTATATTTTAGTTAATTTTGTCATTCGCTAGGCTTATTAAAAGAATATTGTTGTCTTAAGCAAATATAATCTATACATTTCAAAGAAAAAATACCAGATTCAGGCTAGAAAACCCTCTTTTTCGCTCAGTGTGCACTGTCAGCATCAGCGCCATCATTATTTTTTTCTGGTCCCGGGAAAAGTCAGTATCAGCTCCTCGCTGGTTTGCTGTCAACTTGTTGCTGTTGCCCGAAAGACACTCGGGCTTAATTAATATCAATTGTTTGGCAAGTGTCAAAAGCCTTTTGACGACGTCAAGGACACTGACGAGTGAATTAATTTGGCAACAGCATTTGAAACCCTCAAAGTTTTCATTCACATTTCCCCGCAAGCACTTTGCCATGGTAGTTTTTCCCCCGTCGCCGCAATAATGGCAAAATGCGACAGCTTTTCTATTACTTTAAGTGGTGCTCAACTGCGCACGAACGTTTTAAGTTTTAACGTTTGCTTATTGTTATTTCGTTATTCGGTGGTAGGTCTTAATGGTTGGGGATTTGAACCCTCCATTTTGCGGGGGATTCGTCTGTAAGTGACAGCACCTGAGCAACCTGAGCTCCGGTCTCCTTGTCGCAAGAGACGTACACATATCACTTGGATCCTTGTGTGCGCAACCATTATGTCACAAAAAATGTTGGCATTTTAAAAATTGATGCCACAAAATACTTAGTTAATTTGAGGCAAAGAGAATTCATCATCGCAATTCACTTAACTTGGCCAACTAATTTGTGCGTTTTCCTCTCCGTTTTTTTTTTCCTTTTCAGCCCGAGCAGATCCAGGCCGAGTACAAAGTGCTGGCCCTCCAATACCATCCCGACAAGAATTCCGGCGACAAGGAGGCGGAGGCCAAGTTCCAGCAGCTAAAGGTAGGCAAAAGAAAAACACGCAAAAGATCCAAGGGAACAACCGCCTGAAATAAAGAAAAAGGCGAGCGTATCGTCATTTTACATATTTAATGAAGTTTCCAGGAGTGCTGATGTTTTTGGTGAATGGGATGGCGTGCTGTAAATTTGACAGCCTGTGGGGCAATATGTTCGAGATGAAAGTTACCGGAGCGAGCTTAAAATTAAAAGTTGTTTAAATTTGATACTTATTCTGCTTAAACATCCTGGCAGGAGGCGAAGAACTTCGAATGTGTTCGGGTACCTCGGGCGAAATTTATATCTTTCATTTATTGTTGGAATATGGGAAGCTATGGCTTTAAGGGGATTTCAATCGAAAACATCTTTAATCGGCGAACTGAGATGCTCTTTACCCGGGATTATAAAGATAAAACATTCTTTCAACGAAGTTCTAAAGGTGTTTATCCCACATCATTTTCATTGGTATAATACTTTTTAGAAACTTAACAATTTTCTGTTTAAATCAGTAAAAACGCTCTTTGAGTAAAATCTTTATTTTATTTCTATGATATTTCTTGCTTTGATGACAAACTCAATACAAAAAACATTTTAAATATGATAAAACCCGTATTCAAGAACATGTTTGCTACCAAGATGAATTCGAGCGGTGTGAAAAGTTGAGCTCCGTGGAAGTTGGTCCACTTTTGGATCCACACAAATGGCTCAAGTTCAGTTCAGAACTTTCTGTTTCCTATCTTGATAAGTTGCTTGACTCTGTGGAGAAAATTTTCCTTGAAAATTACCATTCCCCTTGATAGTCTCTGTAATTAGCTCACGGACCACTCAACCGCACGCCTCTATTCAAAATCTAGTCTGTCAGTTGGTGAACGTTTTAAGCTGCATTAAACAATGGCTGCCCTTTACACACGCACACTCGTGCACTTAACCCACTTACCCACACTCACTATTCAGTGGCTCAAACACACACACACTCGCACTCCGACCTCAGATTGAATTTTCCAAGCGACAAAAGAAAAACAAGGCGGCAGCGATGAGATAAAATAAATTACCCATACGAAATATATTTTTTTGAAAACGTTTATTGATTTTCCATGTCAAAGCATAAAGAGCGGTTGGGGTAAGAGGGTGGAAAAAAGGCATGTCGCAACCTAACAACTCATTAATGTGTGGCTAAAAACAAAATCAAATTAATGTGGGGGAAAAATGATGGATACCTAAGGTTAAAACGCCTGTTTCGTTGGGGATGATTTTCCTCGTGGAGTGAGGAATATAAAAATAAAATTAGAGTTTATGTTAAATTCTGCAAAAATGCTAGGTTTTATAATGATTTAAAATTAACCAATTTTAAAGCATACCCCGTTTTAATGGGTCCTATTATTTTTTGGCCTAAGAACTTATTAGAATTAGACATGGAAAATAAAGTGTTTAAACAAATGTACCTTTGTTCCTATTTGAATTTAAATTAATATTTTGAAATCGAAATAATCTTCGCCACTAAATTTCTCCAACTAAACACAGCAAGGTTTTTGATTTCAACATGTAGGAGCAGCATCTCTTTTTAGCATGTTGACTAGTTGGATAAGTCCAGCGATTCTGTTCATTGTTGCTTTCTACAGGTTGTTGTTTTTATATTTTCCCATTCCCCCGCGTACCTGAAGTTTTAACACTCTGTAATAACAAAAGACCAAATTAAGGGGAAAAGTGAACCCCAGTCCTTAAATATGCATGAGGGTCTGGTCCTTGGTCCTGGACTGAGGCAATTTCCCATCCGAGTCGTAATCATACTTTTGCCTGTTCGGAAGCTCGTGCCGCTGTCCGGCGGAGAGGGAATGTTCCGTACAATTTACGGCTCGTAAAATTGGACGTGCATGTGTGCGGAGCTCGTAAATATGTCGGAATATGCAAGAGGACTTACCTTCATGGTTGGCCATAAAACAAAACCTGTGTGTGAGCCCATGAAGCGTTTAAAATGAAATGTTGAGATTTTCAACGAAGGCCAGAAAGGATTGCGGCTTCCTAGGCAAATTCCAATGCGTTCCCCGAGGAGTATGCAAATGAGTCGGGACTTCATCATCATGTTATTTGACTAACAACTTACAGCACGATTTGCAGTTGTCAAGCTGTCCCGTGAAATCCCCCGGGTCGTCAGGGGATCCTATAATAACGAAAGGCTAATCCAGCACAGGATCGGAATATAAAATTGCGATTTGATTCTTGTCAGGTACAGATGAATCGCTTCCGAGCTGTTAATTGCCATTCGCCAAGGGTCTTGAATTATTTCCACAAAAAGCAACTAAACGTTTGCCCTAATTGAAGACAAATAAGCCAGGTTATCCTGTGCTTCAGTTCTTTGGCCGGTTTGAGCCTTGTTTGCTGACCCACATAATCAGTGGCTAGTGAAATAATTGATTATCATGTAAACAGGACCCAAAAAGCGGCCGGAGCAATAAAACAGAAAGCCAGCGATGAAATCTCAGAGCCCCAATTGTGATGTGTATAAGTGGGTGTCTGTCTATCTGGGTATCTGCACTGAGAAAAGCATTTGAACAGTAATCTTTAAAAATAATTATAGATTTAGAAAGATACGTACTTATTCGAAAGCGAATAGTTTCCGAACGAAAGCAGCTTAAAAAGGCTTCAATATCGAAGTTAATCACTTGTATTATAGCCAAATATAGTTTAATTCTTTAATTCTTTATAAATTCTCTTTGAGTTTTTTACTTATTTTGGCTTTTAAGCGTAGTTTGAAAGTATTTATTATGAAATTTATTTATAGTTTTATCCCTAAAATGTTTTAAACGAACTTTTACAACCTATATATTAAGGTCTAAAAAAAACATTATTTTAGGACGAGATTTGCTTAGCCAAATATTATTAGTTTTGTATTTGTGTATTCTTCTGTGGGTATCAAACACCCGCCAAGTGTGTCGGTGTCTACCGCTGTGGTTATGTGTGTGTGTTGTGGGTCTGGCAGTAAAAGTAGTCAAGATATATATCAAGCCCCAGCCGAGGCTATCAAAATCACTTGAGCGAGCAAATATGTGAGGGCCTATCTGCAGATGAGTGTGTATGAGTGTGCGGGTATTCCCCTTATGTCTGTGTGTGTATGTGTGTGTTTATGAATACATGCCAATAAGTGTGCTATAAAGGGGCACATGAAATTGATTAACATGCAGGCGAGTCCAAGACAG
This sequence comes from Drosophila elegans, assembly GCF_018152505.1. Classification (NCBI taxonomy): domain Eukaryota; kingdom Metazoa; phylum Arthropoda; class Insecta; order Diptera; family Drosophilidae; genus Drosophila; species Drosophila elegans. The sequence goes on from NW_024545863.1 coordinate 1,708,069, forward strand.
AAAAATAGGAATCTTGAGGATGGGTTGGCATCCGAAACCTGTGCAGCTGTTGATTTTGCACTTGAGCAAATTCGAATCCTGACTTTCATGGAGCTGATCGGCTTTTATAAGGGGTGTGAAGGGGGATTTCTGCTTTGTGTGCCCCTTTCATGTTCGGTTGCGAGCCAAATATATTAAAGTTTGCTTCTCCTTACACATTTTGCATTGTAAAATGAGAATTTTCACAGAATTTGAGGCACAGATTATTCATGAGAAGGAACCAAAATTCTAAAAACAACAACAAGAAATTAAATACCAAAGACAGGGTCACTGGAAAAGCTAATTCCAAGATTTTCAGACCTTGGTTGTAAATGTTTTTTTTTCTGGTTTAAAGCTTTTACATTTTTAACTAAAATTTATTGCCTATTCTAGTTTGAATACTTCAATACAGATTGAAAAATTTAAGTTGTTAAAATTAAGTTGCAAAACTTCTTTTACACGAATTTTGTTTAAAATGTACTTTTTAAAATGTATTTTCACAGGAGGCCAAGGAGACATTGTGTGACCCTGAAAAGAGGGCCGTTTACGACAAGTGGCGCAACAGCGGCATCTCGATGAGCTACAAACAGTGGCTGGGCATGAAGGAGCATGTCGGTCAGGTGAGAAGATACACGATTGCCGAGAAAGTGGATAAAGAGGTATGCGTTATGGCCAGGAACTCAGCGAACCAGAGAAGTAGTCGTCCCGACCCTACTATTACTTACACTTTCTAGCCCTCTCACTTTATCCGGCACAAAGGGAGCTCTGATCCTTTGTTTTTATCCTTTTCTCCGCTGCATTGCGTCAACACTTGTCCCTGTTTTAAGTTCCTTTCATTGGTTTGTTTGTCGCGCTCTTAATGAAATTTGTAAGCCAAGCCGGAGTTCGCCGTTGTTGTAGCACAATTAACGCGATTATTCATTACCCGGCCACCCATTTTCCCAAACCGTCGGGCTCGATGGTAATTTCCGTTGACGGCCCCAGCGGAAATTGTCGCCCATCCATCAGCGGCTGACGTTGTCCGGCCTTCAAAGGGGGCGGGGATTATGACCGCACCAAATCCGCATTTGCATTTCTAATTTGCAGCCCGGACATCTGGCTGAAACTTCACGGTGAATACGTTCTCCAACTCGAAAATACTCCCTCGGAATTCCACAAATTAAAAGGAAAAATTAAGCAATTATTATTATATTAAAAGGTGCTATTTTATGCTTTTGTTTTGTAATTAAAACTCGTAACTAAGTCTTTGTAATTACCTTTTTTTTATCACCAACAGCCCTCCAGCTATGGAATTAACTCCTCAATATTCTGTGTTTATTCCTTTAGTAGTTAGTATACCCAGCTCAAGCCCCCTGTTCTTCCTATTTCTCTGTGTCTTTCCATAAGCCCGCTCCTGAGTGCCCGACGAACTCCACCAAATTGTAAACCTCTATTGAATGTACCTCTTCATCCAAAACTCTATGTGTATCCGTGTGTGTTTCTGCATGCGTAAAGGGAGGACCAATGCATTCGGCGGGCTGTAAAGTCACCCCGACTGTTCAAAATGCCTTGGTGCTCGACCACAACCGCGGGAATTTAATCGTATTTAACACCTTTGTACGCCCTCTTTGCCAACCAATCAAAGTCCATGCACTGGGTGACTCCCAAGACCAAGGATCGCATGCTGCCGGAGGCCGGAGGAGCAGCTGCCCAAGGACCCGGATCCGGAGCAGGATGCAGCAGCGGTGGCCTGACCGCAGCCTCGCCCAACCCCGCCCACCGGCGGGCCTCGGAGGGCGGCGCGGCCCTGTACTACGGCAGTCGCAAGGCCGAATGGGGCGGTGAAAACACCGATGTGGCCAACAAGTTCCGCAACTACGAGATCTAAGGCAAAAGTTGGCCTCAGATAAAAGTTTCAATTTAAAAAAAAAAACATTTACACAAGCATATGAAAAGTCAAACCGAAGAGGGAGCAGATGAAATAGAGAGTATCCATCGGTAGGATACTTTCAAAAGTTATGCAATTATATCAAAAATATTCAGAAAGGGAAACAAACTTATTATTGATGTGTATATTAAGCGTTGCGAACTACAGAGCACAGATACTCTTATATAAATGTTTATAGGTGTACAAAAAAAAATATATATATAGAAAAATGGTAATTAACTAACGTATATTTAAGAGAAAGAAACTGTAATTTCAATAAACTCCCCCAAAGAAAATCACAGGCGGAGCGGCAAGAATTTTAAGTTGAAGTAACTTAGTCAAATTTTAAACGCAGTCATGCATATGAGAATATACACCCCATATTCAATATATTTATGTAACCAGTGTATTTGTATATCGATGTTTCAATGTACCATGAATGTACCCCCAAGACAATCCCTTGGCAGCAAACAAAACTAAGCTAAAGCTGTAACTGTAACTGTAACTGTAACTGAAACTAAACTATATTACTAAACTAGTGACAGTCTAGCAAATCGCCCACCACCAACCAGAGGATTAAAGCATATGGAATGACATAATATAGCGAATTTAAACCTTTATACACATGACACATTTGCATAGTCAAAAAACTTTCACTCGGTGTCCTTTTAAAATGCAGAGTTGCGATAAAATCTCCAAACTCAACTATTTTACCTAAATAAAAAACATTTTTCCCAAAAAATGTACAAAAATCAAAAACAAAACGACAAAATGTCAAAAGAAAATCAAAAAAAAAAGAAGAGAAATTTATATAAATGTTTTGATGGATAAGAGCGGTGAACTTTTCAAACTTATACATATAGCAGAAAATTATTGTCATTATTATTGTACTATTATGCGCAGAGCACAGAAATTAATTACTACATAAATGTTGTTGCTGGATTTAAATGCATAACTTATACAACTACATATGAATGTTTGTTTTAAGACATATTCAATTGAATTTATTCAAATACACACATATTGCGTATAGAGCAGACCAGATCCAGATCAGATAGGAACAGCTGCAAGCCAAAGGCATGACCCCGTGTGAACCCTGACCTTTAAGAAGGGGCAGAGAGGCGGGGCTCTAGCTAGTACTAGCAAGTACGCAATTAATTAGTGTTGGTTCTAACTTAGCTGGCGAATGTTACAAGCAGCGAGAGAACAGATCACAAATAAAGCAACTTTTTGAAAGGGGTTTCCACTCCTGGCGGAACCTCAGGTATTCAATCATGTGTATTTACTAAGGGGAGCGGTTTGGAAGCCCAAACCGGGAAAGTAAGTAAATTTAATATTTGGACAATAAAATAAAATAAATAAATTGAATATTTTTTTAACTTTTTGTTATCACATTCTTTATGTTTATAAAGTTATTAACTAAAACTTAAGCTAATTTGGAGTATTCATTTTGCTCAACTTTTTTAGAAGCAGCCTCATTTTGTTTGTTTAGCTCCAAAATCTGGGCATAGGTGGCCAAGGAATCATCCCACATTTCGCAAGGTCGGCGATCTGATTGATCAATCTCACGGATCCAACGATTTTGCACTATAAAATAACAAAATTAGAACTTAGTCACGTTTGTCAAATAAGAGGAGATATTTGAAACATACCCCACTTAGAACCAGCGATAATGGGACAAGCGCCGTGTTGAGTACGAACATCGCCCACTCCAGAGGCATGCAGATTGTGCCAAAAGGCAGCTGGAATATTATATAAGGTAAACTATGGGAAAAGGAAAAAAATTGCGTTGAGAAATACCTGCATATTTTTTCGGCTTTAAAAGTTGCTTCAACTGGGGAAAGGCGGTGCCTCCCCCTTGAGCTACATCCGAGAGCTGTGGATAAATTAAAAACTTTTACATTTTTGTGATGGAAAGTATTTCTTAGATCTAAAGCTTGCAAAATTATAGGGTATTTTTAAAAATGATCTATTAACAGGATTATATTACGAATCTCAATATTATATTTAGCATACTCACATAAAAAAGAACTGTGGCAATGCGGTTCCCCATTTCAGGAGAGGAAACCAAACCAGCATCAATCTGTAAAATAATATTATTAAAATGAAATATTTTAATATACCTCTAACTCACGGTAGTCTGGGGGAACCAGTCCATGTGCTGTCCGTAATGTCCACCGATTCCGTAGTTGGCAAACTGGTGATCTTCCGCATATTTCATGTTCATGTTGGTCATATCCGCTACTCTTTGATCGATGGTGGCCAACACCTTGTGCATTGTGGCTGGGATAAAAGTGAACTGGCTGGTGCGAACATTGGATACCACCACCTCATTGCTACCAGTTATTGTGGCCCGAATTAGTTTGTTTTTGGTTAGTTTCCGTATGACATCGATTTCGCTTTGATATATGACGTCGTGGTACAGGACGAGCAGGGGATCCTGGAAAAGTTCCTCCGCTTTGAGGGGAGCTATCCACAGGAAAGGATGTGTTTCGATCACGTAGCCACAGCGAAGATGACGCTGCTCCTTGGGAGTGAGTCTCCAGTGACCACTGCAAGTGAGGCTGAAGGCCTGGAACTCACCCACAGGCTCACCCTCCTCAGGAATGGGCTAAAATATTAAGTTATAAAAATCAATTTAAAATATTTTAATGAATTTTTAATGAAGAACACTTACTGCATGTTCTAGTATTGGCTTCGAATCATTGAGTAAAGCATTTTCTCCTAAAGACTCCAAAAAACTTTCGTAATTCCTGGCATGCTCTTCACTAGCTGGTTGAATCTTGACAAGCTCCTGGTAGGTATCATTAAGACCCCGGAAGTCTTTCAACTCCGCCTTGGCTTGTACAAGAAGCGCTAAAATCTGTGGTTTTAGCTCTTTATCCTTTTCTCCTCCTGCCAAACGATCATTAGCCTCAATTAGCCAGGAATGAGCCAAACGTGGATGCTGATCCTTTAGAGCTAACTTGGCTATATCCACACAGAGCTCAGAATTAAGTTGGTTTCTAAAATGCATTCAATTTCTATTAAGAGTGCCATAAAAAATAGTTAGCTTTAATTACCCGTAATCCACGCCATCCAAGATTCCCCTGGCGAGATCCTTGGCCTCCAGCCTGTAAACATACTGCAATCGAAGAAGGCCATCTATGGCTCCATTAAGTTCACCTTTATTTGGCATTATCTCTCGATTTCTGAGCTTTTTCAAACGATTCAGTGCTTCTGTAAGTAAAAATAGTAAGAATATATTAAATAATGTCTATTCATCGATTTGCTTTTTACCCACTTTCGCCTGTTGATGTCTCCATGAGGTTCTCCACTCGCTGCCAATCAACCGTCAGTCTTTTGTTAAGCAAATACTTGTTTAGAGGACTATCAAAATACGCTGCACCCCATTCACGGGCCTCATTTCGTTCGTTTTCGAACTCACGCAGTCTCCTATTTTTAAAAATTAAATAGATTAACATTAAGAAACACATTTAAGTTCACCACTTTTCTTACGCTTTTAGGAAATCCAATTTTCCCTGATTATCAGCTAAGAACTTTTGCATATGCAGCAGCATTTTCTGTTCATAACCGAAAACTTTGGTCATCTCGTATACGGAGGAGAAAAATTCGGCTCCAGAAATGGAGCCAAACAGTTGGTGTAGCACCAACAGAACTACCGAAAACACCGGGAACATCATTCTTTTAGAGATCCGTTCTAGAGAGCTCTTTGATTCCAACTGATCCCGGCATTTGACCCCTCACAACATTACATAAGCTATAAGAAGTCAGGGGTTTCAGTCGTGCCTAAACCTGTTCTCACACGCCCCCAAGGAAAGTGCCGAGTTCGTTGAGCCGGCAACTGGTTTTGCCTAGATAATAACTAATGTCTGTCTTATATGGAAATGGCGAAAAAAGCAGAAGCTCATAGCTTGGTGATCGGTAAAAATGCTATCAAATAACCCAATTATAGGAAACAGCTTTGGTTATTATTTAGTAAATTTAGAGGCTTTAGCAGACTTTTGTATGTATTTTTGTCTTAAATTTTGCACTAAATTGACATATTTTTAAAAATAATTATCGCGTTTGCTGTAAATATAAGGCTTGCAAATTGCAGGTTGAAGTGGAACTAACAACCTCTGTGTTGTAATTTAATATTTACTGTGGATGTTTTTCTTTCCTATTAAAGTTACAAGTAATGGTTTTTGGTAACAAATCTTAAAAGCGTTATTACATATCAGTAAAATGCTTATAATCTAATTTAAAGGGCCATTTACATTTTCCTATTATAAACATAAGTCGTTCAAGTCGAATATTAACTTGAAACTAATAGCCGCATAAATTAAATTACTTTACGTCAAGGTCTGATAATTAAGAGTCTCTAGTTTCAGTTTGAGCTAGTGAAATTCAGAATGCTGATCTGTGGGTTATTACTGGTGGGTATTCTCTTCCTTAGCAGGAGCTTGGGACAGATTCTGGAGGAAAGTAACCAAAAGCGCTATGCAAGATCGGTGGTGAATATGGACGATCTACTGAAAATGGAGGATGATCTGGCCCTCAATCTGGAAAAGTACGCGATACGGCTTTTCCAGAAAGCGAAAACAATTAAATTGTGAGTCTGCCCGTCTATCTTATCAATCAAGAATACTTAAGGCACTGGAAGCTTTAAAGGGGTATCCACCAGATGAAGGAAAGGCACCAGAGGTATGAAGCATCATCAAAATTTGGAATCAGCCCTTTCGACACTTATTCCCTCATTCGGCACATGCAAGCTGACTGGTTGATGTGGCAAGTGTTTATGGAAGAGGCCGTTGGATTAGGTTCGTTACCACATTGTTGATATCATTTGATTGGTAAAATTCCCCCTTTTGCAGAAGAATTGGCTTATTTGGAGTTAAAGAAGTCTTCCTTGCCTAAGAAGTATGACATGTTCGACGCTGCTTACGGGATTAAAAGAATGCAAACGACATACGAGATGTCAGCCAGTGATATAGCCAATGGTTTGCTGGATGGAGTACAATACAAGTACCAATCGAGATCCTTTTAAACCCATAACTTCTTTAACGCATTTTAATGTTAGCTCTTCGCTGGGTTCTGTTGATTGCTTAGCTATGGCTCATCATCTGATCAATCAATCGCGTTGGACACTTGCAGAGCAATGGATTCTTGCAGGTATTGAAGCCAAGGGTCCCCAAACGGAATTGCAGTTGCTCCGAGGACCAAATAAGGCTTATCTGTATAGGATACTGTCACAAGTTAGGATGCAGCACGGTGAGTAATGAGTGATCGCACCTGGTTTAATAAATGGGTAAGCATCTTTCGATTGAAGGAAATCATGAGGGTGCCTTGCAAGCCTTTCGAATTGCCCTGAAACACTCGCCCCACGATTCAAAAACATTTCAGGAGTATCAAAGCTTGGAAAAAAACACTTTTACTTTCCCTGGAAACAAAGTTGAGGAGTCGAAGAACTCTGACGATTCCGTCGATACCGACGATTCCGAAGGCAAAATGCAATTGCCGACCTGCTGCAGTGGTCGATGTGAAGTTCCTCGAGAACTTAAGAAGCTATATTGTGTGTTTAACCACGAGACCGCACCATTCCTGCGATTGGCGCCCATCAAAACCGAGATCCTTTCGATTGATCCCTTCGTTATTATTCTACATGAAATGGTCTCGCCAAAGGAGAGCGCCCTAATACGATCTATTAGCAAACCGTACCTGTTGCCATCCACGACAGTTGACGTCGACGATACGTTGGATATCTACAACATCGCTACCTTCCGCACTTCAAAGTCTGTGTGGTATCAAAATGACTTCAACGAGGCGACCCTGAAGATAACTGAGCGCTTGGGAGATGCCACTGGTCTCGATTTGAACTATTCGGAGGCATTTCAGGCCATCAACTATGGACTAGCAGGTTTCTTCCAATCGCATTATGACATGTTGCATTCGGATATGAACCGACACAACGGAACTGATGATCGTGTGGCTACCACATTATTCTATGTAGCTATTTAAGATATGGTTGGCATCTTTATTATCCTATTTATGTCTATCCTCCAGCTGAATGAAGTACCTCAAGGAGGCGCCACATATTTCCCGGGACTTAACATCACGGTATTCCCAAAGTTCGGGTCGGCCCTCTTTTGGTATAATTTGGACATGAAGGGTAACGATCAACTGTGGACCCTTCACACCGGTTGCCCTGTTATCGTTGGTTCCAAGTGGGGTAAGTAGGATAGTTCAGTTTATATCCTAAAAGTTACTTCATCTTCCGCAGTTGTCAGCAAGTGGGTATACTATAAGGGACAAGAGTTCAGAAGACCCTGCATCGAATCGAATTCAAGCGCTAAACAATTTTGGTCTATTGAAAAACTTATAATCTAATCAATTTTTACTTTGTGATGTACCTTTTACATAATTTATAATATATCGAATTATATATTAGCCAAAATATAGGTGTAGGGCAACTTCGAAACGCTTCATGTAAAAATAAAGGTTTAAGCGCAAGAGACTTTTATCTGTGGAAAATATTATATTAAAATATTTAATATACTTAAAGTAAAGATTTTTTAAAACTTAATTTTCTATAGATTTTTTTTTGCACTGAGCTAAGTAATTTTAGATCAAAAGGTGTAACTAATAGCCTCATAAATGTAATTATACTAATCAATATACATATATACATATATATATCCTATTCCTTGTCTTAGTTTAAGTTAACGGGATTCAGAATGCTCAAATATAGACTGCTGCTCGTGGGTATTCTATTTTTGAGTCTGAGTCGCAGCCAAATGTTTGAATTGGGCTCCGAAAAGCGGTATGCAAGATCCGTGATCAATATGGACGACCTACTGAAAATGGAAGGCGATTTGGTCCGCAATTTGGAAAAGTTCGTTGATTTGCTCTCCCAGAAAGCCAGAACCATTAGATGGTAAGTTCTACTGAGCTTTAAAAACTATGATTTTGGTCAAGATAGTGTATGTTTTAAAGGGGTATTCAGCAGATGGAAGAAGTGCACCAGACGATAAATACAGGATTATCGGAATTTTGGGCTAACCCGTTCAGCAGTTATTCCCTCATCCGTCATATGCAATCGGATTGGTTGATGTGGCGACAGTATTTGGAAAGGCCAATAGGTCTCGGTTCGTTTTTTCATTTATTGGCTTTTCTTATGACTTTTGATGGTCTCTTTGTGCAGAAGAATTGGCTTATATTGTAGCAAAAAATTCGACGATGCCACAGAAAAATGATTTTTTCGACGCTGCTGATGGAATTACAAAAATGCAAGGGACTTACCAACTGTTAGCGAGTGATATAGCCAATGGTTTGCTGGATGGAGTGCAATACAAGTGAGTACCGTAGATTTCAATAAAGCTCAAGCATTTGCCGTCTTTGGTTAGCTCCTCGCTGGCAGCTATTGATTGTCTGGAATTGGGTCTCGATCAGATGGATCAATCACATTTGACTTCTGCGGAGCAATGGATTTTAGCAGGCATTAAGGCGTATAATCGGTCAAGTAACCAGAAGGAAATGCAGTTGCTAAGGGGACCAAAAAAAGCTGAACTTTATGGGACACTGGGTCAAGTGCGAAGGGAGCTAGGTGAGTAGCAACTGCATTGGGTTTGATGATTAGACAAGCTGCCATGTCTGCCCTAAATTACGCTCCCCACGATTCAGAAATATTTCAGGAATATCATGGCTTGGATAGAGATGTTCTTAATTATCCAGAAACCGAACAGACAATTAATAAGCAAAATGATGAAGAAGAGGCCTTTGTTCGTTCACAGCTGCCATCGTGCTGCAGTGGTCAGTGTGAAGTTCCCCGAAAACTAAGAAAACTGTATTGTTTGTACAACCATGTCACCGCACCATTCCTACGTTTGGCCCCCATCAAAACTGAAATTCTCTCAGTTGATCCCTTTATCGTTGTACTACATGACATGGTATCCCCAAAAGAAAGCGCGCTGCTACGTTCTTCTAGCAAAAAGAACATGATACCATCGTCCGTATACCATGTCGCGACCAAAAGTCACGAGGTCAGCACTTTCCGATTGTCAAAGTTTGTTTTGTATAATAACAGCTTTAACGAGGCGACCCTGAAGATAGCTGAGCGCTTGGGAGATGCGACTGGTCTGGATATGAACTGTACGGAGGTATTTCAGGTCATGAACTATGGATTAGGGGGCTTCTTTGATACGCATATGGACCTGATGCTTTCGAGAAAGGATCGATTCAAGGGAAAACCGGAGCGAATGGCTACCACACTAATTTATGTAAGTCTACCGATTTTGGCTATTGGCTTTGTTATATGATTTCCTTTTGTTCTATAGCTAAGTGATGTCCTTCAAGGCGGCGCCACCTTATTCCCAAAACTCAACCTGACGGTTTTTCCAAAGTCCGGATCGGCCCTTTTTTGGTACAGCTTTAACACCAAGGGAAATGCGGAAATGCGCACTATCCATACCGGCTGTCCAGTCATCGTGGGCTCTAAATGGGGTTAGTAATATCACTACTCAAATTGATTCCATACTTAATTGTTTTCTTTATAGTTGTGAGCAAGTGGATATACGATAAAGGACAAGAGTTCAGAAGACCCTGCATTGATTCAAATTTAAACCTTAAGAATACTTTATCTATTGAAAAAATTATAATATAGTTCTGCATCTGATTTTGACTTACAATTCTTAACATTAATCAATAAAATGTTGGAACTTATCGGTATACCAAAGGTTCAAACGAAATGTAGAAACTAAAATTGTATTAGTACGCTTCATTATATGTTGCTGAACTAATTGTTAAGTTAAGTTGATTAATAGCGTGACCATGATTTTGGATTCTTATTTCTTCTTTAGAACTTAAATACTTAACAATGGATAATTTTGGCTTGCTAATCGTTATCCTTTTATCCTTGGGTTTCAGCCAAGCCCAATTGGCCGATAAATACAATTTCACAGTTCACAAGCGATTTGCTAGATCAGTGGTCAATATGGATGAGCTGCTGCAACTGAACGAAGAACTGGCCCTTAACTTGGAAAAGTATGCGTCTGATTTGGCCACGAAAGCTTATACCATTAATAAGTGAGTTAGATTATTAGGTTTACCAATTTCATTTATTTATTAATGCCACTGTAAAGGGGTATTAACCAGATGATGAATAGGCACTTGCATTTGGACCAAGGAAGATCAGACAAATTTTGGTCTAGCCCTTTAAATAGTTACTCCCTCATTCGTCATATGCAGTCGGACTGGAGTTTCTGGAGCATCTACATGGAAAAGCCAGTGGGCTTGGGTTGGTAAATCTTTAGTTAGTATCTTCATTGATAAATAATCTCTGTTTCAGACAAAATTACTTATTTAGAGTCCATGAAACCCTCTTTGCCTCAGAAATGGGACTTTGAGGATGCAGCTAAGGGCATTAGAAGCATGCAAGGAGTATACGGGATGTCAGCAAAGGACATTGCAAAGGGTTTGCTAAATGGAGTGCAGTATAAGTGTGTGTTAATACTTGTAATAAGGGGACAACTTTTAACGAATTTCAATATTAGTTCCTCCTTTACAGCTCGCGAATGTCTGGAGTTGGGTCTTTATCTAATGAATGACTTCCGATGGTTGGAATCTGAGGAGTGGATTTATGCAGGTCTTGCAGCTCTGGATCGGGCAGATACTCAATCGGAGATGCATTTGTTAAGAGCACCAAAAAAATCTTTGTTATACAGGACTCTGGCGAGAAATCAACTAATGCAGAGTGAGTATTCGTTAATGGCTGTAACATTAAATTACATTTAAATTCCAGATAAACTTCAAGAAGGCTTGTCAGCCTATCAAGCTGCCCTAAAAGAGAGTCCTCACGATGCGGAATTTTTTGAAGAGTTTCAGTTCGCGGAAACAAGTGTTCTTACTAAACCAAAAATACATCTAAACTCTTCCAAACTTGAAGAGTCTATCAAACAGGATAACTTGTTGTACACCCGCTGCTGCAATGGTCATTGTCAAGTGGATCGCAAACTTCGGCTCTACTGTGTTTATAATACCACTGCCTCTCCTTTCTATCGCCTTGCTCCTTTGAAAGTGGAGATCCTTTCAAAAGACCCCCATATAGTAATTTTTCACGATATTGTCTCTGTCGAGGAACGTAAGCGTATTCGAAAGGGAAGCAAAAGTTACCTAATAGCGTCCAGCACCTTTAATATGACCACGGGTACATATCATATTGAAACTACGCGCACTTCAAAGTCGGTTTGGATACAATCGAATTCAAACAACCTGAGCCAGAAGCTAACCGATGTGATGGAGGAGGCAACTGGTCTGGATATGAACTATTCGGAGATGTTCCAGGTGATAAACTATGGCGTTGGCGGGGTCTTTGAGGTCCATTTTGACACGCTACTAAGGGACGAGGTAAATGTTTGGGTTTGCCAATTCACAGCCTCATTAATGTATTCCCCAGGATCGGTTTAATGGAACCGAAGACAGGATAGCCACCCTGCTTTATTATGTTGGTATATGTGTTCCTCCATTATTCTTGTCTGATTTGCGTAATCCTGCAGTTGAGTGATGTCCCCCAAGGCGGTGCCACCGTGTTTCCAAGTCTCAACCTTACTGTATTCCCACAGCCAGGATCTGTTCTCTTCTGGTACAATCTGGACAACAAGGGCAATGAGGATCTAATGACGCATCACCTCGGCTGTCCTCTTATCGTTGGATCGAAATGGGGTAAGAGTTATTATAATTTAGGTTTTAAGTCTGACTTGCAAAGCTTTTAACTTTTTCAGTTATGACCAAGTGGATAAATGATCTAGGACAGGAGTTTAGAAGGCCTTGTGTTGAACTGTGATTTATTTATTTAATTGATGAACTTCTGTAAACTTACTTGCTTAGCACAATTAATGGATTGAGTAAGATAATCTCTGCCTTAAGGGGAGCATGAAATAAAAAGGGATATTCTTTCTTGCGTTGATAAAAACAATAAAGTCGTCTCTTTCCTTGCAACTTATATTGGTTGTAAGATGATGATGGGGGATCGAGTAAAATCTGAGAATTTAAATGCTTTTGCATTCTGAGTTGTTTTGCATTCCAAGGCTGTGACTTCAAAGCTGTCTCCAAAGTTTCAAGAGCAAGAGGCCACAAAGCTGTTGGGGTGTTTTAAGTTATTATATATTTTCAGTTAAGTTTACGTTACTTACATTGCTGCACATAGACTTCAGCTAGTTTTAAGTGTAAATCAGCAGTATTTAAATGAAAAAGCGGGTGGATTCGATCTTGATTGCTTTGATTATCCAGCATGGAAATAGCAACCTGTAGCCACTGCACTGCCATATTGAAATCTTTATTAGTTATGCTATGATCTGCCAACTGCAGGCAATCGCGAGGAGACAACATGGAGCTGAGAAGGAGAAACATTAACGAAATTTATATTGTATTTTGGTGACTCACTTGAGCGGAACTCCTGAAAGAAAACTTCTTGCAAAGTCCTGGGAATGTAAATCATACGCTTTCAAAATACTGAAAATATCCTTGCAGACTTCCGAGGTGTCTTTTTTTGTGGTAAATACGAATTTTTTGAAATTAGAGATTCCAGTTCGTCTGCAACACCATTTTTGTAGTAAAGAATTTTTTTTATAAATTTAACTACCTTTTCCTGGAACCTCCTGCAGGAAAAGCTGCCAATAAGTCCAGTCCGATTGCATGTGACGAATTAACGAAAAACTACCCACAGGACTAGACACAATACTCATGTTATCTGATTCGTGCTGAATATGATCCGTTGCCATGTCGACAAGAGCTCTAAGAAAAATTGATCAGACTACAAGAAATGTATGTAGGAATAACTTACTCATTGATTATTTGTAATTTTGTATCTAGAGCTCTTAAATAGTTGTCTAAGTGGTCCACCAAATTTACATTAAGCTGCCAGAGATTTGTAAATTTAAAGATACGATCATCTTTATTTTTTTCTTGAGTCTCAGCTTTTGAAAGAGATATATAAACAATAACCCAACCAAATAAAAACGTAAGGACAATCTTCATGTCTACGAACATAGCTTTAGAATGCCAATATAGCACTATTTAGTAAAATTATTTTATAAATAAAGAATTCGTCACGCTGTAAACCATGAACAGAATGAAACCTTTATTTGTCTAGACATTTTAACTTAATTAAAAAAAAATGTTAAGCAACACTTTTTCCTAGTTTCACAACTTTTTCATAAAGATCCTGCACCTGGCTCTCACTGACAGGGCTTATTACTTCATACAGCTTCTTTTGTTGGGGACCAAACTCTTTATAGCCCTTGAGAGTACGATTTAGCCACATTTCTGCCTGTTCAAATTTCTCTTGATCGTATACGTACTGAGCGATTTCCAAGGTTTCCAGTGGACTGAATATTTATGAAAAAATCAGTTTGGGCTATTTTCACATTCATTACTTACTTCAATTTTAAATCTTCGCGATTTTTTATTGATTTGGGGTTTTCTCCATTCTGAAAGTCTATAGCTCCTTTAATGGAATTCATGAATTCACCTTTTGTTGGGATGTGGATGAGCATGTCACGAATCTCGTCGATTTGCTCTAGGAATGGATATGAAATTTTGGCGTTTTTTCTCTATTTGTATGTTAATTGAAATACCTTCAGCCAAGGGCTCCTCCATGATCATTCGCCAAGACTGCCAATCAAAGTGCATATGGTGAAGTAACGAGTAGCTATTAAAAGGATTTCCTAAGAAGCTTTCGCTATCGTTCTCAGCCTCAGATAGCTTGGCTCTTCTTTCATCTATATAACTACTTACAAAAAAGTACAGAACTTCTAGGAAAGTAATTTAATTTAAATAATTTACTTGTTCAACACGTCTATTTGGCCCTGAAGGTCCTCAGAATAGCTTTTCAGTTGTGTCATAAGCCGCAAGTCAAGATCTAAATAATTTTTTAGCTTTGATGTGCAGACCCATTTGGGAAAACTTAAAGAAACCAAAACAAGAGAAAGTTGCAGTGCAAACCACATGGCTGAATTGAAAAAATAATGCTTTGGCAAGGTATAAAAACAAAGTAGCGTGAAAAACTTAATTTTAACCTTTTATGGCAATGAATTCCTCTGAAATATATTTATACCGTGAATATATGAATTTGTTTTTATTCAAAATTATTTCTCTAAATGTGCGTTAAGCATGGTCTCCTAAACAGTTGCTGAATTTCTCCTATCCACCTGGTCATGACTGTGAAATATAATAAATAAATGGAGCTGACCTTATTTTTTGTTGACTTCTTACCCCATCTGGAGCCAACAATGGTGGGACAAGCTGAGTGGAATGTCCTTTTATCGCCTTCACCTGAGTGGTGAAGATTGTACCACATAAGTGCTGAGCCCTTTTTTGGAAAAACTGACAATTTCAGTACTGGAAATGCTGTGGCTCCTCCCAGAGGCACGTCGCTCAGCTTCAAACGATCACTCCAAGAATTAATAATAATATTAATTAATCAAAAAATAAAACAACTTACATAAAACATGGTGGTTGCTATGCGATCCACAAAGTTCTTTGGGCTCTGCAGCATAATCGATATTAAAAGACTAATTAAGTGAATATAAAAATCTTACTTTCGAGTTTCTTAAGAAGTCATAATGGTTGCCGTAGAATCCGCCTATTCCGTAGTTCATAACCTGGAACATATCAGACCCATTAAGGTCGAAATTGGTCATATCTTGTATCAGTCTGGACACCCTCTGCATCACTTCATCCGTGTCGTCTAGCCATTTGGCCTTGGTGGTGCGGTATGGGTCTTCCCTCAGAACTTGATCTTCATGAACGGTCGTGGCTCGGGTGAGATCGTCCTGTGCCAGGATCTTAATCCTTTCGACGTCCTCTTCGGTAACCACATCATGGTAGAGCACCACATAAGGATCGAGGGACAGTAGTTCCATTTTGAGTGGGGCCAATCGGAGGAACGACGATGTGGTGCTGTTGTACAGGCAAAACAATTTTGAAGTTGGACGGCACTCGTGACTGCAACAGTGCGCATACACATACTCTGGTCTTGCTTTCTACATGCCACAAATAGTTTAAAGTTCATGTTCATGTTCAAAAGTTTCAGTACCTACCTTTGTATTTGGCTCCTTGTCGATGCGAATGTTCATCTTTAGGCGAGAATGAGCCCGTCTGAAACTGACCTGTTCTGGCCAAGTCTTCATGGCCGTTTTCAGCTCAGTCAACGCATAACCTCTCTTACCTGTAATGTTTTTAGTCTTCATCAGAGTAACAAATCATTTGATTATAAAATCCTACCTTGTGCATCTTGTATCTTTACAAAGAGTTCGTAGAAATTGGACAAGGGTACTCCCAGTTGTGTATAAAGTTCCTCTTTGTCCGTGTCCGCATTGTACATATCCACACCCGAGCTTAACCACTCCATGGCAGCTTCATATTCCCTATCCTTAAACAATTCATTGGCAATGGTATAACACTCCATTGGGTTGAGCGAAGCACTTTGAAAAATTATTAGCTTTAGATAATATAATATGAATATCCAAAATTAAAGTCCTACTTGTAATGAACGTCCATTAAAATTCCCGCGACCATTTTATCAGTCGGTAGCGAATACACAATCTGGATGAGACGTATTGCCCTGGTAGCCTCCCGGATGTCCTTCACTGAGGGCATGTGCGGAGCAATTGCAATTATATGCGCAACAAGAACTAATCAAAATGGATGATTTAGATTCTTCTTAAAGGACTTTCTCAGAGAAATTACCTACCCTCCCAAGGCTGCTGCTCCAAAAACCACACCCAATTGAAATAGTCCAAGTGCAATCGACGTATAAGCCGAAAATATTCAACGGCATTGTTCGGAGGCTTCACATCTTCTTCATAGTTCATCATTTCCAAGTAGCTATATTGATGGCAAATTAGTTCATAACTCATAGAACATAGTTGTCTACTTACTTTTCAATTGTATCCACTTTTTCTTGCAGTAGGTCCGTAAAGTTCTGCAATATATTCAGTAGGTAATGCTCATGGGAAATTAACTTTCCCATGTCGTATATAGATATGGCATAGTTATTTTCTACTATATTTGCTTTGGCATGGCTCGTTGCAAAAACTATCAGGCATAATAGCGAAATTAAAGGGCTAGCTTTTGGCATTTCGAGATGCTATTGTACACTGTAAGTAAAAAGTAAAAAGAGCCCATAATTTACTTTCAATTTAAGTTGTTGCAGTTAAAATTGATTTTTCATGCCGTAATATAATTTTATTTTTTTGTCAGCTTAAAGTAAACATTTTTCTTAGTATTAGTGTAGTCGACAATAAGCGTGTACCTCTCTAGCATCTTCAGAGCCACCTACTTTTTTGTTAGCCACACTTCACTTTAGAAATGCCGAAAAACCGCCAACTGTGTCAATGTTTGCTTAGCTGCACTCATCGTGGACTGACAGTCTTCGAATTCGTCTATCTGAAACCCAGAACAGTAACAAATGGAACTCAGAGCAGTGAAAATGTGCCGGCTTGGTGTAGTTTTTTCAGTACTCTGCATTATTTCAGTTAATGGCGATTACTATTCAGCCATAAGTGAGCTGGAGCGACTGCTTGACGTGGAGGCTTTTATAGTAGAAAAGTTTGATAAATATCTTGAAAGAGCTCAGCAAGAGCAGGAAAATATTAAAAGGTTGGTTTTAAATGTTAATTATTATTTAAAAGCCAAATATATTGTTTTTTAGATTTTTAAATCAGGTTGAGGATTTGCAAATCGATCGTGACGATCTTGAGGATTACTTTGGCAATCCCTTAAACGCCTTCACAACCATCAGACGACTTGTTCACGACTGGAAATTTCATGTGTTTGATCCTGTCTTTGATACAAGCAATTTTGAGACCTACAAGAGTGCTCTTAGTGAATCTCTGGAGAAAGTCAAGTTTAAAGGACCCACTCAGGAGGATCTGCATGGAGCCACTCGTGGTCTTCTCCGACTGCAGAATATCTACCATTTACACACGGATCAGTTGGCTAATGGAGTCCTCCTTCCTGGGGATAAAAATGAACTGGACACTGCGCTGAGTGCCAGCGACTGTTTTGAGTTGGGTAAAAATCTCTGTCAGATTAAGGAGTACTCCTA
This sequence comes from Drosophila elegans, assembly GCF_018152505.1. Classification (NCBI taxonomy): domain Eukaryota; kingdom Metazoa; phylum Arthropoda; class Insecta; order Diptera; family Drosophilidae; genus Drosophila; species Drosophila elegans. The sequence continues at coordinate 1,726,077 of NW_024545863.1, forward strand.
TGGCTCCGAGTGGTTACTGGAGGCTAGAAAAAGACTGCATGGTAAGCCTTTGGGCTTTATCTCACCCAATGTGAGCGATGTCCGGATTCTGGAGCACCTTTCACCGGCTTTCAATGGCTTGGGCAATCTAAAACTGGCTCACAAACTTAATAATGAAATATTGGACAAGGCGTCAGATCATGAGGAAGCTCTGAAGAATAAGATTTTGTATGAGAGTCAATTGGCAAAGGAGCGAAGTCTTAGACCAAGAAAGGTTGAATTGCCAAAGTTGACAGAAAGAGTAAGTAGCTACTACCACCAAACTAAAATTAAAAAAAAAAACCCTATTTTATTAGGAGCAAAAGGAGAGTTTCCAGTTGTATAAACGGGTCTGCCAAGGAGAACTTCGCCAATCCCCTCGAGAGCAGCGGAATCTGAAATGCTGGCTTAGTCACCAGGGAGTTCCATACTACCGCCTTTCACCCTTCAAAGTGGAACAACTAAATCTGGATCCGTATGTGGCCTATGTTCATCAAGTTTTGAGGGACAGCGAAATGGCTCTGATCATGGAGAATGGCAAGGGTCAAATGGAGCGTTCGAAAGTGGGTCAGTCCGAGAACTCCACCACAACCGAAATCCGTACAAGTCAAAACACCTGGCTGTGGTACGATGCGAATCCTTGGCTCTCCAAAATCAAACAGCGTCTGGAGGACGTCACCGGATTGAGCACGGAAAGTGCGGAGCCACTGCAGCTGGTGAACTATGGCATTGGAGGGCAGTACGAGCCGCATTTTGACTTTGTGGAGGTGAGTTCATCTAGTAATTGTGATTAACAGTTTACAATGCTCCATTTTTTCCCCAGAACGATAATAATTCTGTCTTTGGCTGGAAGGGTAACCGTCTTCTGACTGCTCTGTTCTATGTGAGTTATTTTAGTTTCTAAGTTTTTACATTACAAAATTTAAATAAAAGTTTTAATTTAAAATCAAGTTATCAAGAACTCGAATTAAATTAAAATCACATAGAAAAATCCAAATTCCCAAATTTTAGTTAAGATATTGAATGTTTAATCTCGATGGTCTTGTAAAGAAAGACCAAAACAATTGTGTCTCATTTTGGTTTAGTTACAGGTAAGAATCACTCAAAAACAAAAAAAATATTTTGACCAAAATCCCAGTAAAAATTCCTAATTTTCGCAATAAAAAATCAGTAATCAATTCAAACAATTACCAAGTAATACTTCCTTAAGCTCGCAACAAATATCTAAATCAATCTGTATTCAAATTTCAAAAAAATTTTTTTTTCACAAATTTTAGCAAAAAAAAGATGATGTTACCTCTTATAAAAAAATCCTCAAAATGGTAAAAAATTATATTATTTGAATTCACCCACAAAGTGATAGTCGTAACTTGCTTAGATGATTAGCTATCCAAAAACGTGTTTCATTTGACTTGGGGTCAAATTGCGACAAAGTAACAATTCAGAAATTCTCAAAAAATGCACTTTTATATTTTTTTAGCTCAATGATGTCCCTCTGGGAGGCGCCACCGCCTTTCCCTTTCTCCGGTTGGCTGTTCCCCCAGTGAAGGGCAGTCTTCTGATCTGGTACAACCTGCACCGCTCCACACACAAGGACTTTCGAACAAAGCATGCTGGTTGTCCTGTTCTCAAAGGATCTAAGTGGAGTAAGTTCATTTAAGCCACTTAAAATTTTGAATATTTTTAAAACTGTATTTCTTTTAGTATGCAATGAATGGTTCCATGTGGCTGCCCAGGAGTTTAAGCGACCCTGTGGGCTCATTAGCGATGAGGGAAAGTTCCTTGACTTGAAGCACAAATGAGGCTAGCAAGCGATTAAATTAAATAAAAATATACCTATTGTAAAAACACAACAAATATATTTATCTAGGGAAAAACAAACTAGTTCTTTAAATTCACCACAAGTTTAATAATTCATAGTATAAGCACAAAGTTCAATAGCATTGCAAACTAAACTAAACTCACCACTTTCTTGGGCTAAATGGGAAATAGAGACCTTGGCCTCAGTTTAGCTCCTCCATTCAAGCCGGTCAGTCAAACATTCTCCGTTCGGTTCGAACTTCCAATACATAATATAGATAAAATCTCTAGTCATTGACCCGAGGGCCAAGAGCAAAGTGAAGAACGAAAAGACTGAAAAAGCAACGGAGACATCTAATTATGGAAATGCCGGTGGCTGTTGGTGTTTTGTGGCTGCTTCTGCTGACGGGTTCGTTGGTTGGAGCTAATTTTGCCAGGGGAGAGGAGAAACTGGAGGCTCTTCTGGACACCGAAACGCAGCTTATCGATGAGTTGCGTGATTACATCGAACGTTTGGAGCTTCAACTCGAGGAGATCCAAAGGGAAACCTCGGCCATCGAGGAGATACACAGTCAAGTTGATAATGTGGAGGAGTACATGGGTAATCCCCTGAATGTGCTGACTATTCTAAAGCGATTTGAGAGTGTGTGGCCAAGATTGGAACAGCAGGCCAATGCCACCTATCTGTTTGATTTCGGAGAAGGTTACTCTGATAGTGGTTTTACTTTGCCAACGGAAGAGGACTACGAGGAATCCCTTACCCAACTGCTACATCTCCAGTCGGTTTATGAACTAGAACCCGCTAGCCTCTCATTGGGCGTGGTCAAAGGTTTAAAGTTGGGGTAAGGCAAAAAACCGAAACCGCCAGAAAATGAGAAACCAAAGCAATCAAAAATTGTTTACATACTTATAGCTCTGCCATGTCCTGGGGCGACTGCCTGGAAGTGGCTCGCAAGTCAGACTTTTCGGTGGCTAGATTTTGGTTGAAAACAGCTCTGGAAAAGCTGCCCTCCGCCTCCGAAAACTCCACAGAATCGCATAGGGAACGGGAAAGTGGTCGGTTGCAGATTCTAGAAGCAACGCTAAACATTGAATACCGTGCTGGTAGGTTTGCTTTGTATTAAGTGCAAATATCCATCAGTCTTCCAAAATGTAACCACCTTTTATTTTTTTAGGGGAACTTTCCCGAGCCTTGGCAACTGCCGAGCAGCTTCTGTTATTGCTGCCAATGAACCAAAATGTTCAAAAGGCCAAGAGAAAGATTGAAAAAGCCTTGGCCAAAAAGGAATTGCCCAAGGGAAAGAGTCAAAAGTCGAAGATAAAGAAACAAGTAAGTGGCGGATAAAATTTCTAAGTCAGCTGATGGGTCTGGGCTGCAAAATAAAAAATGATAAACATTCCAAGTTGGATTCCATTTCAATGAATAAGTGATATTTATGAAGTGATTTATGTGCGAAGCTTTGAATATCCTTGCATCAGTGTATATTGTAGAAATATTTAAATTTTTTTTTAACACATGTTTTATTTTTGGCAACATTTCTTTAAAAGGCTAGACATTATCTTAAGTATACCATCAAATCTGTAATATTGTCTTCTACCCCCAAGAAATCCAAGTCCACGGAGCAGCTGCTAATAGAGGAGCTTTGTCGAGAGGCTACTCATGAAACTACTACAGGAAGTCGTTCCAACCACTGCCATTTGGAAGGAAGTACGCCCTGGTCGCTTCTTCAACCTGCAAGGTTGGAGTTCCTGAGCTCAGAACCACATATAGCGCTGCATCACAATGTGCTGACTCCAAAGCAAGTCGATCAGATGCTGGAACTTATTGATGAGGAGGAGGGTTTGAAGGGAGTTACCTATCAACCATTAAAGCTATCCAAAGTGGGGCAAAAGAAGCTGAGGAGGATTCCCAATCTCCTGGGCTACGAGGCAGCGTACCAGGATCCTTGGATGGCACGTCGCTATGGCCACGAGCACACCACCAAGTTGGAGGATAACGCGAAACTTAAACATGCGGCACGTGCCATGTTGAATGTACGTGGCTAACCAAAAACCCCTAGTTAATTAACTAGTGTGTCACTAATTGAATTCCGCTCCATTACCGCGGTTTAGTTGCAGGCACCCGGAATGGGCGGCGCCGTGGTTTTTCCGCAGCTGGAGCTCGGCGTGAATGTCCCCCGAGGTTCGGTGCTCCACTGGCACACACGCTCCGCCGGAGGCGCATCATCCGAGTGGGACTACCGCACTGGAGTGGCAGTCTGTCCCGTGCTCCTGGGCGTCCAAATGTGTAAGTTGAGGAATGGGTGGAGCGTGCTGGGATTCAGTTTTGCGACCCAACGCAGTCAATTTAACATGTTGAGATATACCCTATAAAATTAGTATAGCATAGTGCAGGATGTAGTCAAATTTTGATTTCATTGCGGCATTTTTAAACATTAATTATTTGAGTCTAAAAAAACTGAAAACTCATTTTGCAGTATAAATTTTATTTTATTTGAAACGTATTTGATTGTCCTGGTAAAACTTATTAAAACAAAGACTTTCCAAATGATTATTTAACAGTCAATTTTCACACAACGAACCATAAATTTTAGATCCTAGCTTTAAAGGATACAAAATAATTTTTTTTAACCCATAACTAAATTAAAGTTTATATTAGTATTGGGTATCTCATGGTCGACTACCACCAACCTCTTAAATAATTTCCATTCTTATTCATCTCAATTTCGCATGCAGCCGCGTGGACAGGACTCAATTGACGTGAACAGCGAAACTGATGGACTTTCATGGTTTTTCCGATTCGTGCTACATACAAATGCTTTAATTGCCAGCGGGGTAATCAAATAAAGTTGACCTTGGCGTTTGATTAAAAATCAGCCTTTTATTGCGTTATTTCCCGTTGGGAGTGGCCGGTGTGAATGGGTCGGGCAAACAGAGGCTAAAATGGAAGACTTTATTACGAATCATAATTGCGCTCGAGCTGCTGTTTTCTGTTTGTTTGTTTGTTTGTTTGTTTGCCATTAAGAGGAAATCCGCGAGTCAAACATTGGGCCATAAAACAAGTGTGGCCGCCTCTGAAGTCGATAAATCAGCAGCGATTGCGGATCAAAATAGTGTGAGTTATGGTGGTCAACCCATCAACAAATCATTGCTCCAAATTGGCGGCAACAGGGGAATCCATAAACAATAGCCAATAGTCCATAAACCAATAAGCCAATAAGAAATGTCGCACCGGTCGGATGTGAAATGTTAATTGGGCATAAAGCGACGTGATGGTGGCCCTAGCCAAAACTGCTAAATAGTCGCACTGCAGTCTTAAATATCAAACAGCTAACGGCCAATTAGCCCGTATTAATATGCCGGGCTGGTCTAATCCCAAGCTAAAGACAATAGCCGAGTGCGATCTGGGCCCGGATCGAATTTTGAATTCGAAACGAGCTCGGCCGATAAGCATCAGTAAATCAGCGCAAAACAAGCCATAAAACACGCCGGGCCGCAAAACCCGTACGCTGCTCTCCGCATCGGAACATGCACAGAACTGGCTAATAAAACAGTTTTCTTCAAATCATAGGCCACCGCAACTAGTTTTCGACTTCGCACATGCGAAATTAATTCTCGCCGCCGGTTTGCTCTCCGCATCATGGGACGGGATGTCTCAGAATCGAGATCTCTCAAAGATTCATCCGAAGATCAGTTCGCCACGAGACGCGAATGGTGGCGGACTTGAACGTCTGGAAGGGAAAACTGAACATACCAAGGATTTAAACTTAAACAAGGAGTATTTACATAAACAAAACACTACTGAGAAGGTGCAATGCGAGGATATATATTACTGATAGGACTAATGTCCTTTCTGGGTCAGGAATCTCTGGCCTCGGATTACTTTTCATCCATTACCGGTCTGGAGGAACTTCTGCATACGGAAGAATATCTCACAAAGGAACTAAGGTCTAGGGTCAATGGAATCAGGATATCTCTGCAACAATTGGAGGGGTAAGAATAAATGTACTGAAATGCAAACCAATAATCAATATTAAAACTTAAATAGAGTAGATAGCTTAATCAAAATTAAAAAAAAAAAATTACTACCTAAAAAGATAAGGTGCTTAAAAGTACCTTTGTTAAATATACACAACCGTATTTGAAAGATTTCTAGAACATACAGCTTAACCTGAAATTGTAGTTAACCCGTATTTATACATTTAACTTATACATTTTATTAAGTCACGCCTTCAGATGAATAGATCCAATTAGCCAGAGAGTAAATATTGAAAAAAATATCATAAATAATAACTGGATAGGACTGACGTCTCTAAATACTTTCAATGAAATGGAATACTTTGTCATATTCCTAAATTGTATAAGAAATATAGTAAGCATTAAAGGATATTTAACAGTCGAACCTTGAGGAATAGGAAAAGAGAATAGTTTTCAGCCATATCACGATATTCGAAATAATGCTAATTTAATTACAGCCTATTGTCGTTAGCAAATCCATTAAAGTTTTACTGCCCCTTTCGAGAACTAGTTTACAGAGAGTCGCCGACACACGAGGTGCCAGACTTTATGTCTGCTTTTATATGTGCGAAGTGCCAGTGATCTCAATTTGGTATTATCATTAATGCCCACCTGTCACTTAAAATAGAGTAGTTAGACGCCGCGAGTGTTAGCCACAGATATTGGATTATTATTGACAGTTGGACAGTTGGATCATCAAATATTGGTTATCAGGTTTCGACTTTATTTTTGGCATTTCGCTTTCGTTTTATTTCATTTCGCCTCGTTTTTGTTATCGCAGCGATCATAAAAACTATTATGAATATAGAATCACACATAAATTAGAATTAATTAAGCCGAAAGACGAGTATGAGCTTGCAAAGTCAGCTCCTATGACGACACAAGTCTCATACATCGGATAAACTGGTAGGCAACTCTAAGTCGAAACTCGTTCAATCCGCAGCGAACTGTCCTCTATTGAAAAGGAGCATTCTATGGCAGCGGCGGATACGGAGAACTACCTGACCAATCCGGTGAACGTGTACCGCCTGATGAAGCGCCTCCACACGGACTGGTCCCACATGGAGGCTCGCATTCAGCTGATAGCCGAGGACATGAGTGAGTTGGAGACCGGCCCTTTTAAACAACGTTTGTTTCAACGATTTCTCTTTGGCAGATTTCAATGCAACTAGGGAGTACGGACTGAGTTTCCCCAGCCAGGAGGACGTGGAGGGGGCTGCCCTGGCCCTCGTTCGCCTGCAGAGCACCTACAAATTGGACGTGGCCCAGGTGGCCGCTGGCATCCTGAATGGCATCAAATACGGGTGAGACCACAAAGTGGGTTAGGTGGCGGAAGCGAATAAGCAATAACCAGCCAGGCTTAAAATACAGAGCTATTCCGCCTAATCCCAGTGCAAACGTGTTGCTCCCCCTCTTACTGAACCCCAATCGATGGCACTGGAATGGCTGATTTGAAAAGTATATTGACTTTTAGGGCAAATATGTTACTTATTGTCTATGGGAAATGTCAAGTTACAGTAGCATTGAAAATAAACATGTATAAAATCATAAACAATAATAAGCTCTTACAGTTCCATTAAACATAAATACATATTTTATACAAATTTAATAGAAATTATTCGTCAGACTTTAATCATGTTTGTATCACACTTATACAAGGATTTCCCTAGTCCTTAAACTTTATAAATACTCCGAAATGAAGTCTAATATCAATTTAAACAAGTCAGCTTCCGAATAACATAAACTTTGCTTGTGAAACAGAACTTCAAAATATTCAATATTAGCAGTTTCCTGATTATAATTATTTCTGAATAAAATCGCCCCATCATGCGTCAATGGAATAAATAAATAAATCTGTAATCTCCATAATTTTAAAGACATGACAACATGAATATTAATTAATTTACTGTCTTAAATTCGCCTATTTAATTGAAAGGCTAATAAAATCAAAATAAGGGCATATCGATTTCGAAAAAATCAATTATAACATTTCAAGCTTCTATTTTTAGTTCGGACATGAGCTGGCAGGATTGCTTCGAGCTGGGTCAACAACTCTTTGAAATGGAGGACTACAACAACACCAAGGTCTGGCTGCGGGAGTCGATGGAACGCTTGCGACGTCACAGCAGTCCCGCACACGCCAACGCCCACTCAACGCCCACAAGCGGACCGGATACCGTTACCCTCAACAAAATGGAAGCAACGGCCAAGAGTTTGTTCCAATTGGGTGAGCAAAAAGCTTGGGGGGTTGGATTTGTTGAGCCAACTTTAAGGATACTCATTCTAAAAATTTTCAGGCGACTTCGATACGGCTTACGAGCTGAGTCAACGGGTGCTCCAATTCGATCCCAAACGCATAAGAAACTGGCATCTGGGCGACAAAGGAGCGACTCCTCCAGAGGACACCGAAAACGATAGTTTACCAAAACATTCGGATTCGTATAACGTGAGTATGAAAATGTTTAAAGTGAATTTTGGCAAGCATTTACTGGAATTGTTACCGTTTTTATGGAAGCTTGAGATTAGGGCTTTAATCTTAATCTTTGAAAATATATAAAAGATAACCGGTTAATTTTCATTTTTAACTTGCCGAACTCATATGTGCATAAGGTTATAAGAAAGTGTTTGTATCGTTGAAGACAATGGTGTATTGAAATCACATAAAAAGATGTAAACAAAAAATTAAAGACTTTTTCCGGAATAAATTCAATTAACTTTCAGATTTAATATATTTTGTTGCATACAATTACACACCTTTACAATTAGTTTCTAAACCTAAGTGATTTCTGCGATTTCTTAGAACCTAATAGCAAATAAAATAAAAATTAGTATGTAGCATAAATATATATTTATTGCAACTAATATTCCAATTTTTTACCCCCAGCTATCGGAGGAGTTTGCCCAATACGAGAAGGTGTGCCGAGGGGATGTGAATCCCACTCCCCGTAAGGAATTACGCTGTCGTTATAGCCAAGGACGCCATCCATATCGCCTATTGGCACCACTCAAGCTGGAGGAGCACAGCCTGGATCCCTATGTGGTGACCTTCCACGACATGCTGAGCACGCAAAAGATTGCTCAACTCCGGGAAATGGCTGTGCCCAGAATGAGTCGCTCTACCGTGAATCCCCTGCCGGGGGGTCAGAGAAAGAAGTCCTCCTTTCGCGTGAGCAAAAATGCCTGGCTGGAGTACGAATCGCATCCCACTATGGTGGGCATGCTGCAGGATCTAAGAGATGCCACAGGACTCGATACCACCTTCTGCGAGCAGCTACAAGTGGCCAACTACGGCGTGGGTGGGCACTACGAACCGCACTGGGACTTCTTCCGGGACCCAAGCCATTATCCTGCGGAGGAGGGCAACCGCATTGCCACTGCCATATTTTATGTGAGTGGACATGGTGCTAATCCCTCGTATGATTTAGTGAAAGTAATTATTCTGCCCACGCAGCTATCCGATGTGGAGCAGGGCGGGGCCACCGCCTTTCCCTTCCTGGACATCGTCGTTAGGCCGCAGCTGGGCAATGTCCTTTTTTGGTACAATCTGCATCGCTCCCTGGACATGGACTACCGCACCAAGCACGCCGGTTGTCCAGTCCTCAAGGGCAGCAAGTGGAGTAAGTTATATCCAAGGGGGGATTAGGAAAGCATCACTTTGTAATTACTGGTGTCTTATATAGCTAAGTTGCTCAGAAATTATTTTGTTCCATATCATTACATTTTATTTGTAGTTAATATTCCAAAGCAAAATTCATTGAAAGTTTGGAATGTCACAATATTAAATGAGCTTTAAAATCAAAAATTTTAATATCAAATTCCCCTATGATAACAATTTATCATTTTCTTATCATAAACTTTTATTTTATTTCATATTCCATAAATAAATTTATTATACATTTTATGGAAAGTAAGATTTTATAACAGAATGTCACAATATTTAATTAGTTTTAAAGTCAAAATTTTCTCCATAATAGCAATTCACTGAACAGAAAAGTATGTAAACAAATAGAACTTAAAAATATACTCTTCACTTTCTACACAGAATACATACATACATACACAGAAATAAATTTGCTTAACCTATATTAAATTAAATTCACCTGCCTGCTTAAATAAATATACAAATTGAAGATAAGTGACAGTCGTTTTTAAAGACAACTTAATATTTTAATTCTTTAACAAGCTGCTTAAAGTTCAGCAGGTATACGAAAATGACTGTTAATTTGATTTAATGCGGTTTAATGAAGCCATCAGCCATCTCCACCTGCTCTCGAGTTGACCTCTGCAATTAATGTAATTATTTTCGGCTTGATCTTTGCAGTTGGCAACGTTTGGATACACGAGGTGACGCAGACCTTTGCCCGCCCCTGCGACGTTTTCCGGGATCACGAGGTTTCGCTGGGCTACGAGATAATCAAATAAAGAATGTGATAGTCAAGCTACCACTACTGTGTCTCTTTTTTGGCTCGAACGAGCTCAGTGGGTTAAGTGCGGTTTGAGTGTTTTCAATGTTTTGAGTGCCTTGCAGTCTCACTCAAAACGAACGGAGCGGGCCAGCTTTGAGATGAGCCGAAAGCCAGTTGCGTATTCATTTGCCGGCTTCATTTGCATAAACAAGTTCACGGGCAAAGTTTCGGTGGGATTTGATTTGAATATCTGGGCCTGTGAAATGACAACTGCTGCGAGCAGCAGAGTGAAAGTAATTAGTAGGGAAAAATTCAGTCTGCCGGCTGGAAAAGTTATGTAGATTTCTTTAACGTTCAGTTTTGATTCCTGCCACAATTGTCAGAACTTCTGTCTTATGTAAATGTACATATGTACATTCAGTTTCAGTTTATTGAACCTCGCTGAAGTGGGTACTTCACTTAATGGGGCCTATTCAAGCAGAACTTGGCTCCCCCGCGGGCAGTTCTTTGACCAGAGATTCCGTGCCATTAGAATCCAAAGCTGGAACTGCTCGATCAACACCCGCTGTATCGCGCAGCCGCAAACGCCCCGAGCTTTTTTCATAAGATCAACCAAAGATCGTCGCTTTGGCCGCCGACTGAAAACAGTTTATAACGAATCGCGGCTGGAACAGCAAGCTAAAAAGCGAGATCCGCAATCTTGAAAGCCGGTGACGTTTTCGGTTGGGTGAAATGTTTTTGGCCAAGTGTGTCCTTTTTTTGTTGCTGCCGATATTATCCTGCCGTGGCGAATTCTTCAGTTCCACTTCGGGTCTGGAGAAGTTGTTCCAAACGGAGGTTGTGCTCCTGGCAGAGCTGCAAAATTATGTGAATGAAATTAATCAGCATGCAGAAGCACTGCAGAGGTAAAAGTGAATTAAATATAAGCCAGCACATTTATTTCGAAAATAAAAAAAGTATTTAATTTAGTGATTATGTTTGTCTATACTTTTATTTAAAATTTTTAATTTTAAATTGCAAAATAGAAATTTTAATATTCATAGAATTACTTTAAATTATAATATATTTTTTGGATTAGTTCAGTATTTTCTATTCAAATGAACTTGATCCTTCAACAAAATTAGAATGTTTAAGAAATATTATTACAAATTTCTGTAAATTTAATGTATGAAAAACCGGTTCAGAACAGACTTTAAATAAGAAATTTCCTAACTCTTCAAGTACAAATAAAAAAAAAATAAAGCAATCTAAAAATCTGAAATTCCGTGCAGCCGATATTAATACATTTTTAAAAAGATTTTTATGTGCTTTTTATGGTAATATAACAAGCACATAAAAAAGACATTCTGAAGAAAATAAGAACAGCTCATAAAACTTCTTTTAAATATATGTAAATTTTATTTTCAGAGTGGATTGAACTCACTTAAAGAATTTAAAGTGTTAGTGGACATTCCTCTAGCAAAAGCCATATGAAAATGGAAAGTTTCTCAGGTTCTAGCCGAGCCTACTATTCCATGCTGGTTTTTGCTAATACCCAGATGGTTAGCTTTAATTAGATGCAAATGAGAAACTCATTTCGCGCACAGGCCAATCGGAATGTGCAGAGTCCATCAAATTTCCCAGGCATATGATATTTCAGATTGTCACACAATCCGTGAAACAATAAAATGAAAATCAATTGACAGATGTCAGTGGGAATCCGATTATGAATTTATCTTTTCATATGCGTGGCTGACCGCCCACGTTAATTGAAAATTAACATCGAACTCGGGTGGGCAGATTTTCAACTGTTTTTGACTAATTAAAGTCTGTTGTGGGAGAGATGGCACATCGAGATATTAAATTCTAGTTAGCTTCAGTTAGTTTTATTACAATTATGCAGATTTCTGTCATCTCATTGGACCGGTTGCCATAAAAGTGAATGGCAACCCAGCGATTTGTCGCCGATTGCAGATTGCTTGATTCCCTAACCAATGCTATTTGTTTAGTTGCGCGGGGTGCTATTTATTTTATGGTCTGCTAATTTCTCCAATTTCTGGGCTTGATTTATTAGCGCCGGTTATTATACTAATTAATGGCACGTATAAAGCACAAATCGCTGGCCAACCACTTTCAGTAACATTTCGAAACCTTGCATTTGATTATCTGCGACAAAATCGATTGCTACCAGCGACGATACCGATCGCCGGATCTAAGGCAATTGTTAATGCCGCTAGTTTATTTTGTTGTTCAGAAATAAGTGTCACCGGCTTAGCAGATTTAGAAGTTTAAAATATTGTGCAATCATCGCCTCGGATATGCATATTATACAGTAACGTGTGCGGTTGTTTTGTTTATCATGCGCATTTCGCAAACCGGATTGCTTTCTATCTAATAAGAAACCGTTAACAAATTGTAAAGTATAATATTTATACCTTTCTGAATCAGCTGTCTGCGAAAACTGGTCTTTTTATTTTCGAATTGTGTAAGAAACAAAACAATTGAATTTCTTTGGCTTAGTCATTGGGCATGGCGTCCACTTGAAAATATATTAAAATAGATTTATTGGGTACAAGTGCTACCACTTAATCATCAAGACAGCGCCGTTTCCAACAAAAGACTTGAACTCAAATTAGTTGTGACTCGCTTCTAGATTCAGATTATGGTTACGCTCCCAACTTAATGACTTTTAAATGAGCCGCAATGCAGGCGACAGGCGTGCAAATAAATGCGTAAATTATACAAAACAGGTAACCCACCGATAAACCTCTACTTGTATTCATTTTTTGGTAGTTCTGTATATTTTAAGGCAATTTTTTGTACCATAATTCTGAAAAATGGTTTCAATCAGCAGGTGCTTTAATATTTAAACACTGCGGAAAAACGGATTTGAGTTGCAGTTTTTTAAAAAGTCACCTTCTCATTTGAAAAATGTTTCATGCACCTCCCATTTTAATTATGATCTTGCTACCAATTTTAGCTCAAATTTGTCCCCTTAAAATAACCAATTAATTTCACTCCTAGCCTACGTTCCATTTTATCAGTGTATAAAATCTAGAGAATTTTTAGTTTTAGTTTGTCCACCCAAAAAAAAAACTTAATTTATGCAAATTCCTTTAGTTATGAGTCTGATTAATGATTACTTTGTTTATGATTTCAGTGAGATCGATGCTATCCGCGTGGAGCACCTGAATGCCGCCGAGGGCATCGATGACTACCTCAACAATCCGGTGAACGCTTTTCGACTGATTAAACGCCTCCACAGCGATTGGGAGACCTTCGAGGGCAGTGTTTCATCAGACTCAAGTCGCTCAAGTTAGTTAACAGTTGAACTATTATCCATTAGATACAATCATAACCTATTCCGTTACAGACTATCTCGAAGCCATGGCCGGATATAAGGAAAATCTGAGCTATCCTTCACAGGATGATTTCGTGGGATCGGCAATCGCTTTAACTCGACTTCAGCAGACATACCAACTGGATGTGGCCGAATTGGCCAGTGGAAGTCTAAACGGCGTTAAATATGGGTAAGGAATTGTATATAATAATAAGCTTCGAAGATCTAATAGCGGGCTTTCCTAAACACTAATGATCTTAATTACATACAAATTATATTAAATAAGAAGGTTCAACTTTTGACTCTAACAGAATGCAGAATTATACTGAACAAATGTTAGTAAGTTACTTTAAGTTAGTTGTTAGCACAGTGGTTATAAAAAAAGTTGAGGTTTATGTGCATTTAACATTGTGTCATATCATAACAAAGCAGCAATTATATTTTCCTCTTCCGGGAGCAACTTATTATGTGAGTTTACGACTGCAAAATGTTTGTTAATACCCATAAGTGGGAAAGGAAATGACCCAAAAAGTTGTTCAATTAAAACGAATTGTTATAAAGTGGGGCAGCATACAGTATAATAAAAAATACTTGTATAATTAAAGATTAAAACGATTTCTATTTTCACTGTAATTTCTGTGTCTGCTTAAACCTGGATCTCTTTTCCAGAACGGCCATGTCCTGGCAGGACTGCTTTGTGCTCGGCCAGCACTTGTATGCTTTGAGGGATTACAATCACACGGTGCCGTGGCTGCAGCAGTCGATGCAGTTGCTCGGGGAACAGTCCTATGGCACGGAATCCGCATCCCTGGACTTCATGGAGGCGGTGGTGGACTATCATCGGGAGATGGGTGCCCACGAGAGTGCTTTGAGACTAGTGAACCACGTGCTCTCCATAGAACCAGACCAAAGGAGTCATCTTCTAGAATCTCGTCGGCGTTTGGAGCAACTAATCACCGATGGAGACAAAAGTGGATTGCTTCATGTGACAGCACGAAGACCTGGGGACTACCATGAGTCCCGGGAGTTTCGTATGTACGAACAGGTGTGCCGTGGTGAGTTGGGTCCACTGCCTTCCAAACAACGACAACTCCGTTGTCGCCTAAGGAAAAGTCGCTTTGGCTATGCTCCGTTTAAGTTGGAGGAACTGCACTTGGATCCGCCAGTGGTGCAGCTGCATCAGGTGGTTAGCTCCAATGATTCGGAATTCCTGCAAAGGACTGCCAGACCCAGGATTAAAAGATCCACTGTATACTCGCTAAGCGGAAATGGGGCATCAACTGCAGCCGCTTTTCGCACCAGCCAAGGGGCCTCCTTCAACTACTCCAGGAATGCAGTAACCAAACTGCTAAGCCAGCATGTGGGTGACTTATCAGGCCTGGAAATGGAATACGGCGAGGATCTGCAGGTGGCCAACTATGGCATCGGTGGTCACTATGAACCACACTGGGACAGCTTTCCGGAAAACCACATTTACCAAGAGGGGGATGATACCGGGAATCGAATTGCCACGGGCATATATTACGTGAGTTTCCTATACAACTTTCTTTATAAATAACACTATATTGTTATGCCCCAAACTATTTGTTTTTAGCTCTCCGATGTTGAAGCTGGTGGTGGTACCGCATTTCCCTTTTTGCCCCTTTTGGTGACACCAGAAAGAGGTAGTCTGCTCTTCTGGTACAATCTTCATCCTTCTGGTGATCAGGATTATCGAACAAAACATGCCGCCTGTCCCGTTCTTCAGGGCAGCAAGTGGAGTAAGTTATACATATTCCTAAAAATAACCTATTTTAAATGACTTTTTATCTGCAGTTGCCAATGTCTGGGTGCGAGAACGTCATCAGGATCATGTGAGACCCTGTGATTTGCAAAGGAACCAAGAAATCTCATTGCCTTACAGGGACTTTGACTGATGCACTTTTATATTGATTAAGCAACCTATACAACACTCATTAAAGTAAGATATTAATTTATTAAACGTTTAATCTACACTGATTTCCGATAGGCTGCGGACTTGTAGCTATCTGAGGTGAGGTTGCAGGGCCGCCGGAACTCCTGGTAGCCCGAGTGCATCCAAATGTTGCCAACTGCAATTAGAACAAAAATTTAGAACATTTTTCTTATATCTATAATTGTTCTTACTTCTCTTGGAACCCACAATAACTGGACAGCCAGCATGTAAGGTGCGCACATCCACATCCAAGGATCTATGAAGGTTGTGCCACATGACTAGGGCTCCTTTAACAGGAGGCAGAAAAACATTAAGTTTGGTAAAGACAGTATAACCACCTTGTTCCACATCAGAGAGCTGCAAAAATATTATTTTAAAATATATCCAGATACAAATCTAATGTAGTATAAAACTTACATAAAACATGCTGGTGGATATCCGATCCCCCTTGAATTGAGTTGGCAAATTGACCTCAAAGTAATCCGGATGCGGTTCGTACTGCCCACCAACTCCGTAGTTTGCCACCTGCATGTGCTCGGCTCCGGCCATATCGAATCCAGACACAAACTGAATGATCCGGCTCACAGACTCCATTATGGGAGTATTGTAGTCCAGCCAGGTTTGCTGACTAACCCGGAGATCTCTGACGGTGCGTTTGCCACCTTCGCCAGCTACGGCTGATCGCACCATCTCCTCCTTGTCCGCCTCCTCGAAGATGGACAAGATCTGTTGGGCGTTCAGCATTCCGTGATAGACACTGATATCCGGATCCAGGTGTACGGGTTCCACTTGAAGAGGTGCCAAGGTATAATACGCATGTCTCTTTCCATCCAGATAGCATTTCAAGGGGCTACCACTCCTCTCCTCTGGTAATCTTTTGCCCTGGCATAGCCTGGTGTAATTGGCATACCACGAGGGATTCTTCTCTTGGATGTTCTTTCCCGGCTCATGGTTTTCCAAATACTTGCGAGTTTGCTGAGCGGTGTGTGTGGGTTCGGGCTTTAGGATTTGATTTAAAAGGTTTTCAGCTCTTTTTGGATTACCCAACTCAAAGTTGGCCATGGCTGCATATTCACGTATATCTGATAGGTAGTGAATCTTGTCTTTCTCGTCTTCTAGATTTCGGAGAAGTACATGTGCCACCTGGAGCCATTCCAGTGATCTTTGGTATTCCCCAAGATCGAATAGTTGTGCACCTATTTCATAGCACTCACGCCATTGTAACTCCGAGTCGTAAGAAAAGCCATTAATTACGCCGCCAGCCAGATCCGAGGTGGAAAGATTATAGACCCTCTGTAGCCTGGCCAAACCTTTGATGGCTCCTTGAAGCTCCGACTGATCGGGGTAGCCCAAATCCCTTGTCAGTATCTCTGAAAACTGGCGAAAGTCTGCGGAAAATGGGATTTGTTTTGCATAACTTATAACCCTTTTAAAGTATAATACAATTTACCTTCTCTGGGTTGGTTGGTGAGTATGGGTTCAAAGATAAGTGCATCCCAATCCTGAACCAATCGCTTGATCAACCTGAAAGCGTGCAATGGATGACCCAGATACTCATCCAGTTTTAATTGGGCCACAGCCCATTCATGTTCCCGTTTTATTTGATCCACATATCTATAAAATGTTATAGCTAATAATGTTATATGTACCTTAATATAACATTAAATTTGATTACCTGCGATAAAAGTTGAGCTGCTGTTGCTGGGTCTCCAAATACGAACGCGTGGCATTTAGGAGCTCCTGCTCCACTTGTGCCAAATCCTGCATACTGTCCACCGACGAGTAAAACTCCACCTTGGCTGCTCCACTCCAAATCATATGCAGGAAAATCCCAAAAACCAAGTACCAACTGCGAGGCGACATTGTAAATTGGGAACTGAGAATCAAGTCTGACTGATGGGTACTGCTTCGGGCAAAGGTAGCTTCGCATCTAAATGGGATTGGGCCAAATAGAACGTTATTCTATCTGAAAACTGTCACGTACCCAGACAAAAGTGCTGTGCAAACAACGGTGTCAAACACAGAAATACACACAAATGCTAATAAATAAACAATGTATTCTTTCTCTAAATCTCTCCCTCTCTTGCCCCAAAATTTTGGGCATGTCCAGATGGACATTTTTATAACAGTTATGTACTATTGGAGATCAGTATTTGTAGAAACTTAATGTTTTTTTTTTCTATTTCAACATTGTTTCCCAGCAAAAGAAATGCTAAATGTATTTTAATGGTACAATATAATGTCCATAGAAAAAAAAATGTTCAATATATCATAGGTAAACCAAGTTTAGGTAACAAAATTAATATTTTTTTAACATTCCAATAAATGCCAACAGTCTAACAAAAAGGCTTATTGAATAAATTGAAAATTTAGTCGACGGGAAAACATATGAGCATTTTTTATCTGTATATGCATCTACCGCGAAATAATAGTGTTTTACAATGGAATTCGAATTTCCTTAAAGTAAAGTTTAAGCGCTAGTCATACCCCACTAAAACTGCAGACAATTTTTGCTAGACAAATTTATTGAATTAAAAAAAATTTTTTACATTTGCACATTTAGTAGGCGATGCCGGTGTTGTCGCGGATCCAGTCCAGGTACCCGGTGACGCGGGTGAAGACGGCGGGAGCTCCGGACTGGCAGCCGGCGGCGGAGACGAAGGAGGTCACTCCGACCAGGCGGTTGCCCTCGTGTGTGACCAGGGGACCACCGGAGTCGCCTCCGCAGGTGGACTTGCCTCCGGCGGTGTTGATGCAGATCATGAATTCGTGCAGGGACCAGGTGCGGCTGCAGTCGCCCTGGGACATGATCTGGACATCGATGGCCTGCAGCCAGTCGGGCAGTGGGCTGCCGTCGTAGGTGCCGCCCCATCCGGAGGCCACGGCCCACCAGCCGGCGTAGTCCTGGTAGCGGTCGTTGTAGCTGGGCAGCTCCACCTTGTTGACCAGGTGCCAGAAGTCGACGTGCGGGGTGCGGATCAGGGAGATGTCGTTGTGCAGGTTGCCGCTGTTGTAGTGGTGGTGCTGGACGAAGTTACCGCTGCCCACCCAGTGGGTGTACTGGGGCTGGGTGCGGATGCTGGCTCCGTAGTGGATGGTCACTCCGCCGGCTCCGTTGGTGCAGTGAGCAGCCGTCAGGACCCAGCTGTTGCCGATGATGGAGCCACCGCACCACCAGTTTCCGTTGCCGCTGAACAGCAGACCCACGATGTAGGGCACCTTGCCCTCGTAGGCTGGGTAGCCGTTGGTGATGCGACCCTGGATGTCCTTCACCGGAACGGGGGTCAGCTTCTGATCCTTCTGCTCGGGAGCAGGGATGGCAGTGGCTGCGGCCACGGCCAGAGCCAGAAATACGAACAACTTCATCTTGGCTAAGTCTTGCAACTCATGGTTTTTCCAGAAACTGACCAGCCTTTTATACTAGTCCCTTATCAATTTCAAGAGCTCTTGTCGCGTGTCAGCAAAATTCGCTGACCATATATTTTGCCAACTTTCTGGCACGAAATGTTAAGACATTCGATAAGACCTAACTTATAGCCTGCTCTTCACAATTGATGTGTGGCATGCTTGCCATAAGTGTACACCTGAATCCCATTATTCTCTAAAGAACACTAATCATTTAAAATTTTAATGAACAAAATCTCTTGCCAAATAATAAGACAAAAAAAAACCTCATAAACCACAAACTCTTAATCTTATCATATTAGTTTATAATCGAATATTTTTATTATAATATATTACACTTGCGAAAGCTTCAAGAATTCAGCAGCACAATAGAAAGATGTTTAAAATTAATCTCGTTTCCTTTAAATACTGTAAGTATTTGTAAATAAGCGGAATTTTTTTTCAAAAATAGATGTAGCGAAGTACAACGCCGTAAAATACATATAGCCAAAAACGATTTGTTTTTAAAATATTTGACCTGATTCTGATTCATGATACTAAATGTAGGTACTTGATTTGCTGACCATAAATGAATTAGTTTCTCTTTTGAATGATTGATTGTGGCTTTCATTCATAATTTTCTATTATATAAAACCAAGGAAAAAAGCAAATAAAAAATTTTAGCAGGGAACATAGATAGTTTTCAAAAACTATATTAAATAAAAATTTAGTAGCTTTGCAGTAAAATAACCAATTTGTCTTCAAAATCATAGGAAAACAAATTCGATGTTTTTAAACTATTTAAATTTTTAAAATAAAACCCTTTTCGATTGTCATTCAAAACTTAATAATCGTAATTACATCCGAATTTTGTTCTCAACTCTTAATCAAAATTATTACTTTGCGGTTGTTTTCTTGTTAACAGATTAACAAAGTGATATTTAAAATAAATTTTATTTTTATTTTCTCAATATTTTTTTTAGTTAATTTTTTTGCCATATGCTTATTAAAATAATTTCAAATTTAACAAATCGTAGATGCAAGCCATAGTTTCAGTAAAGACCCACTTCCTTTAAGCTTATCAGTCGGTCAGAATTGTCATGCTTGTCATACTTGGCCATAATATACAGCCGGCGAATTTTCGGACCCAACAATCGTTCTCAGGGCTGATAAGGCAGTGGTTTCTGTATAAAAGGACGGTCAGTTTCTGGAAAAACCATGAGTTGCAAGACTTAGCCAAGATGAAGTTGTTCGTATTTCTGGCTCTGGCCGTGGCCGCAGCCACTGCCATCCCTGCTCCCGAGCAGAAGGATCAGAAGCTGACCCCCGTTCCGGTGAAGGACATCCAGGGTCGCATCACCAACGGCTACCCAGCCTACGAGGGCAAGGTGCCCTACATCGTGGGTCTGCTGTTCAGCGGCAACGGAAACTGGTGGTGCGGTGGCTCCATCATCGGCAACAGCTGGGTCCTGACGGCTGCTCACTGCACCAACGGAGCCGGCGGAGTGACCATCCACTACGGAGCCAGCATCCGCACCCAGCCCCAGTACACCCACTGGGTGGGCAGCGGTAACTTCGTCCAGCACCACCACTACAACAGCGGCAACCTGCACAACGACATCTCCCTGATCCGCACCCCGCACGTCGACTTCTGGCACCTGGTCAACAAGGTGGAGCTGCCCAGCTACAACGACCGCTACCAGGACTACGCCGGCTGGTGGGCCGTGGCCTCCGGATGGGGCGGCACCTACGACGGCAGCCCACTGCCCGACTGGCTCCAGGCCATCGATGTCCAGATCATGTCCCAGGGCGACTGCAGCCGCACCTGGTCCCTGCACGAATTCATGATCTGCATCAACACCGCCGGAGGCAAGTCCACCTGCGGAGGCGACTCCGGTGGTCCCCTGGTCACACACGAGGGCAACCGCCTGGTCGGAGTGACCTCCTTCGTCTCCGCCGCCGGCTGCCAGTCCGGAGCTCCCGCCGTCTTCACCCGCGTCACCGGGTACCTGGACTGGATCCGCGACAACACCGGCATCGCCTACTAAGAGTTCAGTGTTTTCACATGTTTTAATGGGTGTTTTCAATAAAAGTTTCAAGTACATGAATAAATTCTTTCTTTTAATTGAAGTAAATTTCAGTTAAGGGCAGTGGACCATCTCCTTTATATGTTGAATTTTCGAGTAAAAAAAAACTTTGGGGTGAAGATCCTAGCGCCAAACCGATTATTTATTTATGATACTTAAAATGACCTTATAAAACGTGTGTAACAAATAAATGGCACATCATGGTCCACATTTGAAAGACAAAATAACTTAAATAACTTAAGTTAAATTATAAATAAATCTTTATGGATTCCGTATAACAGAACTGTGATACATTTCTGTGAATGTTAGACGTATATACTTAAACAAAGATTGATATATTATTAAATTTGTCATAAGAAAAGTAAATTTATGTTACCGATTATCAGTTTAATTTGTTGCCTCCTCAGCACGTAGCCTACATAAATAGTATTTGAAATTACTGATAAGTTTCGTCGATTCAAATCATACTCTTTTCTGGAATGTCCAACAATTTATGAATGAAAGTTAATCAGCTGCCAAGATTACTACTATAAATGATAATCTAGACCGGTCTGTTTTGGTTAACAATTTTTTGTGTAAGCTTGAATTAACTGAGTATCCTGTTGTCTTTAAACCTGACCTTCTATTTCGTTTTAATAGTATATAAGTTCCAATAAATACTTAATTTTTATTAATATTTTGTACAATAGATTTCTATCAAACAGCTAGAGATTTAAATCTAGTCGATTAAATTTAATGCACCTAAAATAACTGCGCGTTATGATTACAAATGTACTGGCGTATCAGCTGAGAGTCACCATAAATAAATGTGTATCTCCGCTGATAATAATTTTCTACTAAAAAAAAGTATAGAACTTGGTCATCCGGAGCAGATAGCAGATTTCATTCAATACTTTCAGATATTATTACTATGGTAAGTAAAGTTTACTATACATTTTATTTCGACCATTTCCTGTATAGTATATTAAAAGTTTTACAGAAATATCGCTCCGAGAATTAATGCAAGACAATTAGCCAAAGATATTCACTTTTTCCTCTACATGTTAACCTGTTCATATAAAATTTGTTCTATATAAAAATATATTTAAATATTTCCTATATATCCCTGCTCTATGGCTCTGTCGAGTGCAATTTTCCTGGATATTAGTCACCTATCACCTGCTCTTTTCGCATTTCAGGCCAAATTCGATTGAATTTCTCCGGGCGCCGCAAAGTATGCAACGCAGTGCGGCGAGTGCAGAAAGGATAAACCGATTTGTATCCACTCAACCGGGCAAACACACAGATGCACAGTCACGCACACCCTCAAACATTCGAATTGGCTCACAGTTGATGCAGCAGGACTCCACTTACCACGCTTGATGGATGAGCCCTCCGGCTGATGGATCGCCAACCACTAATCGAACATCAGAGTGCCTCCCTGTCGACGCTTCAATTTCAATTCGATTCAGCGCCACTTTTGCGCAATTTAAAGTTGATAAGTAGGTACTTGCAGCAGATAGATTTTAGAAGGTCGTTTAAGTATTTAGTGCAATTGTAATTCCGCATACCATATTCAAAATTCCTTATTTTGCTTTTAAATTCAGATTTTATTTCAATTTTTTCTACTACTTAAACTAGGCAAATATACAAAAGTAGATAAATTCCATACGGCTCTAAGATATATAGCTAGGTAGAAGTGGCTCCACATGTAGAACCGATAAGTGGAACAGATGCGACCTTAGTCGGGCTGAATGCTTTATTTACAATAGGAAGTCGATGGCCAATGGCGAAAGATGAGATTCCGCTGTTAAGATTCGTTGCATTCACTAACTAGACTCCAGTTTAGATGGCGAACTCGCCGTGGTCCTCGTCCAAGGAGCAGGGTCTGCGGAACTCCTGTCCCCGTTCGTGGATCCACTTGTTGGACACTGTTTCAGGTGGATTTAAGTTAATACATGTTGTTAAAACCTAATAAGTTTTTGAAGGACTCACCCCACTTGGTGCCCGTTAGTACAGGACACGCTGCATGACGAGTCCTTACGTCGCCTTCTCCATCTCGATGCAAATTCATCCAAAAGGCAGCCGTACCCTTTTTGGGAAATATAGCTGTATGAAGGGAAGTAAAAACCGTGGCTCCGCCCTGCTTCACATCGCTCATCTATTGGAATGGAAAATTAAAAGACAATCAATAGATTTAACAATTATATTATTTAATTAAAACAAAGATTCAATTAAACAGATAATAAATGGAGTTTTAAACTAACAAGCTTATTGTCTAACAATAACTTGGCCAACAAGAAAGGATCCTATAGACAACGGCAAGCCACATTTCCAAGAATGCTTTGCTTCTTGTATCTGTGTTTCTACCATTTTGCATTCACAGCTTGCAGAGGAATGGAATTCCATGGAATTGCAACCTACGCATCTCTATTTATAAATAAAAGCCCTACTAATGATTCTGTTGGCTTGTGCAAATAAAGAGAATTTTGTAAGCTGCACAGAAAATTGTGTAGGACATAAGAACACGGAAAATTATTATTCTATTAAAATCAACTTACGTAGAATAAAACGGTGGCAATGCGGTTGCCCAGATTAAGACCCTCAAAGGCGCGTTGCTCTTCTTTCTAAAAATAGTAGTGGGGCAAAATGGTAACGTTGGATAATTGGATAATTCCTGGGTCAAATACCCACCCTGGCAAAGTCAAAGTGCGGCTCGTAATGACCTCCAATGCCGTAGTTAACGACCTGCAACTCCTCGGCCGACTCCATGTCCAAACCGGTCATATCCTCGGTGCGCTGAACCACGGTCTCAATCACCCGATCCTCCTGCGTTTTCAGCCAAGCGGACTTGCTGATCCTGTAGTTGGCCGTCTCCAGGGCTCCGGTTACGGAATTTTGGACCGTAGCCCTGCGGAATCGGGGCCGTGCCATCCGCTTGATCAGTTCGATTTCGCTGTCGTACATGGCATCGTGATAGATAACCAAATAGGGGTCCATGTGGGCCTCCTCCAGTTTCAAGGGGCCCAATCGCAAGAAGGGCACATTGTTGGTGACATAACGACATCGTAGTGGCCTTAATTCCGACGGAGATGGTTTCAGTTCGCCCCGGCATAACATTTCGTAGGCCCTGCGTTCAGTCATATCGAAAACAGAAGGGTCACTTTTGGCCACGGGCTGCAAATGGGTTATCAAGTATTGAGAGATTTTTGATTTTTTACCCATTATCTTACCAAATCGGACATGGGCATCTCGTCGGTGCCGTCGTCACCCTTCATCTTCTTCAACTGCAGCTGGCTAGCAATCTCCTTTTCATAGAAACGCTTGTTTCCATTGGCCCGCTCGTGATGTGGCAGAAGTTGGAGTAGCTCGTTGGTCATGGTCAGGGCACTCTCAATATTGCCTAAAAAAGAGAGGTCAATAAAATCCTTAGATTAACTTATTTTATTATTTTGTTATTTATTATTATTTTATTATTATACATTTCCTTACTTTCATATCGTTTAATAGTCTTTTCTAAGTTTTTTGATCTTTTCAGTACAGCTCGATAAAATCTTAACTGCTGCGTAAGTTTTAATTTAGTAAATTGTTTATCAAAGCTTCTTCCCTTAGGTTATTAAAAATGAAGGCCTTAATTTCGGTTTGGAAAACAATGTTCTTTAACGTTCTTCTTTAAAGCGAATCAGAATAATTTAATATAAACTCTACATCTACTAGTCTAAAAAACATCAAAGCCAGCCGACCATTGAGTGACCTTTAATAACATGAATATATAAGCAGCACCTTAGTGAAATACTTATTTAAGCCCAAGAGTTTAGCACTTAAGCGAACCGCACAATTAATTCATCAGGGCCCAAGTTCCCACTCAGTAAACATGGCTCCGCCCGAAAGTATGCCACAGTTTCTTTGAAAGTTTTGTCGCCTGACCTCGAACTTCCAGAGACCCGAGACCTTAAAGTCGATTGGATTGTTGCCAGAGTTTGCAGGCTGTGCACTTATTTATTCATTTGCGTCCAGGTCCAGCCAGTCATTTATCCCTATCCCCCAGTAATAAGTTTGTCCGCCAGTTTGCTAAGGACTCTGGCTTTAACCTGCAGCCTTCAACCTCGGGAGCTCAACTTTTGAGGTCCTGTCGGCGACAGGAATTTAAATTTGCATGAGTGTGCGGATAAAGGAGGCAGGATCTGAGTGGTGGGCTGACAGAAAGCCTGTCACTTGCCTCGAGGGCGGACCCATTTGTGTTTTTTTTTTCTTTTTTGGTGTCGTTCCTCAACACAATATGGCGGCACTTCCTGCCACGCCCCCTGGGGCACACCCATAAATTGTGTTTTGAGCCAGAGTCTCCTAGAATTAAAGAGCCACCACTTAAGACAGACACTACACTTTCATCAACGGATGGCGACGCTTAACGGGGTAATAAGACGTTAATAAAGCACACGGCACAAGGACGTACCTTGCCCATCCTGGCTGAGTCTACGTGATTGCTCCTCTTGGCCACCACATTGTCGCACTGCCTGCAGATGGCCAACACTTTCTCGCACTTAATGGAGCACCCTAAGAGCCAGCGGAACTGGCAGAAGGCAAGTGGCCGGGGACGGAGTGCAATTTCCTGCAGCTAAATGGACCTCGAAAGTTCCATGCAAACGAGATAGGACAACAACGCGATGGGACAGCAAACACACTCTGAGAATTTAATTACCGAAATTTAAGGACAATATCTTGTTTCAGTATGCCTCAATACCTCTTGTGAAATTGTAGCTTATAATTTATTGAGCAAGCTTATGCTCATTTAGTTATGGAAAATATATATTCATGTTCTTGGAAAGCAAATAAAAATGCTTTTAATTTGGCGATTGCTTTTCAAAGATGCAAAACAATGGCAAATAAAAAATATTACAATAATTTACAAACTTTCCGTCTTTTTGTGATTTTAAGTAAAGCAATATTTTTGAATTGGAATGGATTTAATTATTTAATCTAATTAACTCACAAGGATACCGCTGCATTTAGCATTTGTTTTTTTGCCGACCGGATCTGTCCTGTTCTTAACTTCTTAAAGGGTGTTCCATCTTTTACACTCATTCAAATACCAGTGATTTTTGCAAGTGCAACCAAGCAGATAAATAAAACAAAAAATGGCCAGTGCACTCACCCTCCTTGTAGGTGGAGAAGGCCAGGTACTCGAGGATGTCGGCCTTGGTGAAACTCTGGGTGTGGTTGGTCGGCTCCTCCAGCATTCGGGCCATCGCCTCGTTCATCCAGAGCACCGTGTGGTAGTAGTCGTGGTTCACGTACGACTGTCTGCCCAGCTCAAAACAGTCGTCCGAGGACATTTCCGTGCTGTGGGAGAATAAGTTGGTCAGGTGAAATGCCAGGGACTTAGCCATTCGAAGTTGTTTATTGTTTGGTATTTGCAATTATTTTATATAAAGAACAGTATTTGGCATGGCTTAAACGATCTAAGCTAATTGAAACGCACCTGTACTGAATCCCATTGAGTTTACCCCTTGCCACACTTGATGTGTCCAGTTGATAGGTGTCCTGCAGGCGGAGCAAGGCCACCGCCGCTCCATTGAGATCCTCGTCGGAGGGAAACTTCAGAACGCTGCGATACTGAGTTATGTTCTGCAGAAAGTCCGTGCCCACATCGTGCTCCATGAGGTTCTCCACCTGGCGCCAATCGGTGGTCAGCCGTTTGGTCAGCAAATAGGCATTAATTGGGTTGGATACATAGGCCGTAATGTCACTGGAGGCATCTGAGTGTTCCCGCTGGTACTCGTCCATTTTACTGGAATTAAAAGGCAGAGGCAAAAAGTTACAAGAAAGTTTGCTAATAGCTTCTTGCGAGCAGGCAAATTGCATTACAACTCGTGGCAGGGAAAGCTGAAGCTTGAACTTGGCCAGAAAGAACATCACAAGTCCTGCGGCAAAAATAAGCTTCAGCTCAAACAAGACGGCGTAACTTTTATGCTTATCAATAAGTAAATGCAAAAAACAATAAGTTAAAGTAGAGAAAGTTGCAATGTTTGCCTAGTGTTCCACTTAAAGATGTATTGAGTTTACATCCTAAGAAAAAAGTTTTTGCTGATAGCGTTGACTTATGCTTTTAACATTTCCCTTTAGAAAAAATTCATACAAGTTGGTATTGAAGTGCCTTTATTTTATTCTTATACCGAAACACACTTATTCTAAGGGTGAACAATAAGTTAAACAAACTATGATCTAGCAATAAGTACAACCCACTTATTATATACAGTCGTTTTGGGGGATGATGATCTTCCTCTGATTATAAATCTAATGCATGGTTTTTGGTCTTTTAGCCGTTCGGTGTGTCAAGTTCTTGATGTCGAAGTGGATGATGTACAACTAATTAGAGACTAAAAGCGAAAGTTAACTACTATATTTGGATTACACCACATTGACGCGGTTATCCGGCGGCGGTCGGTGGCACCAGAGACTTCCCATCACTCCCAATCCGATGAAGAACATGGTGAAGGTGGAGAGTCCTAGGATAATTCCGGTGGTCACATCGTGGACAGGAAAACCGGGGAAGGGATCCACAACCAGAATCACTAGCAGACCGCAGGACTTGAAGAGGCAAAACACGGTCACCAGAACATATCCGGAACTATAGCTCCGGTTCGGCAACCAGTCACACTGGCGCGATTTGAATCCCAGGAAGCCAAGACCCATTCCACAAAAGGAGGACACCAGGCCAAACTGCAGGTAAAAGGATTTACCAAGCTGAAGAAGAGAAAAACAGGTCATTAAAATGTGTTCACATAATAAATAAGTACTTAAAATCAAACTGAATATTTTGAAAACTATTAAATTATTTTCTTGGTGTATTTTTAAATACAAAAGGTCGGGCTGTTAAAAAAATGTTGTATTGAGTTTAAGGTTTTTAATTGTTTGAATTTTAATAAAATATTTTTATAAAAAACAAATTTTAATTGAAATACTTTTAGTTAAAATTAAAAAAAAAACTCGTTTAAGTTTAACACTTAAAGACTGTTATTTAAATTTTTTAAAAAGGTAACTTTTTGTAAGGTTGTAAAGTAAAAGTTTAGAGCCAACTTCGAGTTAGAACACAATCTTACATATTTTAAAGATATTTCAATGATAATTTCCATAGTTTTAGAGCGAATTAAAAAATATGTTTAGGTACTTACTCGTGATATCATGTAGATGATGAGTCCGGCATTGGTGGTGCTGCCCAATACGAGCATCAGGGAGACGATGGCCAAGGTGATGGTGGCATTGGCCATTTTCTGCGGGTAGGAGTCTTTGTCCTTTCCCTTTCCCTGGATGCTGCTCATGTCCTGTTCTCGGTCGTGCTCCTGCTCCAGCTCCTGAACCCGGGGACTGATCACGGCCATCGAGCGATCGGCCATCTGCATGGGCAGCGGCTTCACCGTTTCGTAGTGGAGTCTCTGGGGGGAAAGTCGGTTCGGTCGGAGGGGCAAAGCAGGTGCAACCTGCTGACTTTGGTAGATCTGCTGGCTCTTGTAGATCTCCAGTCTACGCTCCATCTGCAACTGCTCATGATGGGCGGCATTGCGGGGCGTGGAGTGGGCCAATCTCGGAGGCGGCTGCATTTTCCTGGGCGTGGTCAGCAGCTCATGCAGCGCCCTCGTGGCAGCAGCTGCATTCCTCTGCTGCGGCGTTGAAGTTCTGGCCGCATATTGCTGACTCAACTCCATGTTGCTGAGGCACGTTTCCTGCTGATCCTGCTGATCCTGCTGGTCCTGCTCCAAGTCATCATCCTCATCCGCTTCCGTGGGCACCATGGCATAGCGATGGGCCCTGCCGTTGTGCATCTGTATGATCTCCTGGTTCTCGTCCACCAGTTCCTCATCCTCGGCGGTGGGCACCATCTGGTACCGCTGGTTGCTATTCTTATCCACAATCAGAAAGGTCTTGCTGCCGAAATCACTGCTAAAGGCATGCTTTATCTTCGTTTGATTGGCATTCGGGTTGTTGCTATTATTATTATTAGTATGGCTCCTGGGCTTGGGTGGCAGATTCAATGTGGGCGGCAAGCTGGCAAACTGGGTCTCCTGATGGGGTTCTTCGTGGAAGGAGTGCGGCTCCTCTTCCTCATGCAAGCCATGCCGGGAACTGTAGCGATCCAGGTTATCCTGCGATCTGGCCAATCTCTGGGCAGCCTGGCCAGGAACTATGGCATATCTGCTGGCCCTACTGCTGTTCAGTTCCTCCAGAGGAACCAAAGCATAGCGGCCACTAGAAGATGGCTGCTGATTCGGCTGATATTGCTGCTGTTTGGCCTGATGTTGCTGCTGCTGCTGTTGCTGCTGCTGATGTTGCTGCTGCTGCTGTTGCTGCTGCTGATGTTGCTGCTGCTGATGTTGTTTCCGCGTCACCGAACGCGTGGACATGCTACGCTGCATACGCAGGGGACCTTCGCGGGGATCTCGAGTGGGCGTGGCATGTCCAGAACGCGGAGCAGCTGCCCCGAAATTCATCTGAAGACTCCGATTGTAGATGGACTCCACTCGCGAAGAGCTGTTGCTGCTGGGCACCGGATAAAACTCGCTGTTTTGGCAAAATGCCGGGTTCGTATAGTTATGCTGCGACATGTTGGCACTGTGTACTGTACTGGCGGTTATTTCACAACCTTTGAGGGGTGTTCTTTGGGTGTTCTTTGGGTTTTCCCAAACACTTTTCACTGTTCTGCGCTTTCAAGATCTGCGATCCGCTCGCCTCGGCAACTGCGACTCAACTGATCTGAAGAGTCGTTCCAGCCGGCAGCTCCTCAACTTCCTCCACTTCCTGCGCCGGCGCGCAGTCGAGTGGATCGTGCTGCGCCGCGATACCCCAACCCCATAAAACACAAACACCATTTACTTGTACATAAGACACCCGTACAATGACCGACTGTGTTTGGCGCGTTCCATTAAGCCAGTACAACAGAGACACAGAAACACGGAACGCACAGAAACATCTGCTCCTGATCAACCTTCGAAATGAGGGTTGAAATACACTGCCAACTGAGACATTTCAACTGGGACCAAAACTAAAAACCTAAAAACCCCTGGCGAATTGCAGGAGCAGCCGGCGTTTCATTCGGTGCGCTTTATCAGCGTTTTTAATTCTTATTTACCAACTCATAACGCTCCCTCGTGGCTTTAATTCCGTTTCGATGCCACTTAGAAGCAAAGTTAGGGTAGGATATGATGTGTGCTGTTTAGTGATATTTAAGTCCACATAAGATTATGTGTTCGCCAGTGCAGACTAGATCATATCAGCACACTGTCGCCACCAGAAATATGACAATATCAACCTAATATGATTTTTTTCTAGCATTCATTAGAACAAGTTGCTTAATTTTATGCATAATTAGCTAAAAATATTTATTTGTAGGTCTATCTTTAAAAACTTTCAATATTATTTGTTTAGCTAAAAAGTTTTTGTTTAAAAACGCTTGCATCACATCAAATAAACTTGAAATGCTTAGCTTTAGAGAACAATTTAATTTAATATGTACATATTCTTGCCATAAATGTGTCAAGTCATAAACTAGAGCTTGCAAAGTCCAAAGCATTTCTAGTTTTTCATTCATATTTTGATTCAACTTCTTTCAGAGAAAAAATTAAATAATAAACTTTTAGAGTGTTTGCTGTTTTGATTGTTCTGTTTCATATTTTTGTCTTGGGAAAGCAAAAGTAAAATTAGGCACCTGAATAACTAAAATCACCGACTTAAATCACATTTAAGATGATTTCAATAGTAAATAAGCTTCATAGGCATTAAAGGCTTAAAAGAAGTAATTGTTTTACTTTTTGTTTTTGCTGTCTTTTGTCATTTGACTTTTTGAATTAAATCGCTGGGTATTTTATTGTCGATCCCTTCCCATTTAAATTCATACTTGTTTAACTTGGTTGTTTATGAGGACCGAAAACCCTCCCTAAAGGCAGCCACTCCCCTACTTTTTGCTGCCCAAGCGACCGTTACAATTTGGTTGCCAGAGAAAAGCGGAGTAATGCGTTATATACGTGGATCCCGATTCCGGATCTCCCACATGCATAGTGAAAGCCTCTCAGCCCCGCAGATTGGATGTCCTTTGCCCCGCTGTGGTGGCCAAATTTAATTGCCTTTTGACCAAAAGCCAACAGCAAATCAGAGCAGTCAGGGGGCAACTGGCAAGCGGATTAGCCAGAAACTGGAGGCACCAACAGCAGCTGGGCAGTGGGCAAATTTAAGCGGCAGACGGCACGCGACACATGCAGATGATGAGTGGGATGGAGATGAAGAGTCTGCTGCATCCGAAGGATACTCAAAGGCAGGGCAATGACAGCGCACAAGGATATCGCATTTGGAAGTAGGGACAGAGACTGAGACAGGAGGCACACAGCTGTCAGCTGTTTGCGAGGATCCTGTCTCGTCCTTTGTTGTGACAAAGCCAAGGTAGAAGTGCAGAAACAGTACAAAAACAAAAACAGAACCAGAGACAGAACCAGAAACAGCGGCACAAGATAGATCCTGAATGCGACTGGCATTATTTGATTAGGGGAGTTGTCTCACCGCATCCTGCACCTCTCCTCTCCCCTCCTCTTCCCTCCTTTCCATTCCATTCCTCTCCCCCATATTATTTCCGCTACCAGTTGCCACACATTTAGTATATAGTATATAGTATATAGTACATAGATCCCCTTCGTATATAAGCAAAAGATATGTATCTGCTG
Source organism: Drosophila elegans (assembly GCF_018152505.1). Lineage (NCBI taxonomy): Eukaryota > Metazoa > Arthropoda > Insecta > Diptera > Drosophilidae > Drosophila > Drosophila elegans. The sequence goes on from NW_024545863.1 coordinate 1,757,747, forward strand.
TCATGTGTGTAAGGGGCGCCACCTCAGCTACAGATACAGATACAAATGCAGATATAGTACAACTACACATAGTGGTGGATAGGTGCTACGTGCAACAGCTGCCCCTTCGCACGTGGCAAAAGTAATTACCAGAATGCAGGCGGCTACCTGAACCTCATTTGTAGTCCCCCATCTACCAACTAGCAACATCTTGGCACCATTTGCATAAGAACTATTTATGCTAAACATCTTTAGCAGATCCAGGGCTTGTAGTTCCCCCATAAGATTCAAAATAAATAACTCAGACCTTTAAATTAAAGTAGAATGAAGGCTTTATTTTTCCCTATCCATTCACTGATTTAAACAACGTTTTAGATCTTGCAGCACTATTAGGACTGCATTTCTAAATATATTGAAATTCAACTTTTAAAAGTATAAATTAGGTGAAGGAAAATTAAATCTCAATTAATCCCCTAATAATTTTCCGAGGAAAAGCTTTCCTCATATTTCATCATAATTATGCCTGCTGCTTTTAATATAAAAATGACTATTTTAAAATGTTTTTATTATGTTCACAAGCAAAAGTCTTTCCATACAAAGTAAACTCTTTAAATTCACCGTGACTGTGAAAATACTTCTAATTGGAACACCTTTCGAACGTTTTTATAATATGGCATGCTGCTTTTTATACTTAAACTTACGATTGTAAAATGTTAAACTTGAATAGTAAGTCTTAAGTAAGCCCTTTCTATTTGACCAAAACATAATAATACATTTAAATACAAGAGTTGTTCATTATCTCAGCATGCTCCTATAATAAACACAAATTGTAGAAAATGTAAAAAAAACAATTGTGTATCAACCACCACGTCACATATAATACATAGAAGTGCACTTTTCCTCACAATTATGCCTGCTGCTTACGAAATTTTATATTTCAATTAATACTTATAATCACTCAGTTAGCTCTATTCACTCACCCTGAATATAAATACAAATTTAAATGATGCACCTCTTCAACTATTTCAGCATAATTACGCTGCTGCTTTGAATTTACTATATTAAAAGGTAACTATTTAAGGGTAATAATAAGTTTCAAATTGAAAGGCCACATTCATTAGAGACAATTAAATAGAAAGGGAATGTTTTGCTGCCTACTGGTAAACAAAGCAACTAATTAGTAATTGAATTTGTGTTTTTTTTTTGCTATTGGCAAATGGGAAAAATATTAACCACTCTCAATAGGTCAATTACAAAATAAGTATAGGCAATAACAAAAAATTTGGTTGTTCATTTTCCAATTTAATTATGTTTTGGGCTGTGGGATTTCATAAATTTTGATGCAAGCTTAGTTTATTTACTGTTTATGCAACTTTTTAATAGTATGGTTTCCCAATTAGTTTGTATGCTATATAATACCAATTAACGTCAGTCAGTTCATGTAACGCATACTCACTTTTTGAGGAAATTCAGCTTGTTCTCCTGCACTCGAATATAGCCCTCCAGGTTGGTAATCAGTACGGATTCAGTCTCAAGAAGTTCCTCCATCTCAGCCAAAGCTGTGTAGACCTCCCCATTTACAGGCACACCCACAAAAAGCAGGATTCCTAGCAGGCACATTAATCGCCAGTCCGCTGCCATTTTAAAGTCTGCAATTATATATAGTAACTTAAAACGTGTTACAAAAATATAGAATGGGAGATTGGTAGGAGTATTGAGCCATCGATTTTTGGCCTTAAATCTCCGGCCATGTGTAAAGTAGAAGCGCTAAGCTCACTGAACTCGAAATCGACTTTGTTATTGATTAATATCGCTACCGACCTAGCCGCAACACAGAATTTTTGTACGAAAAGAAGGCAGCTGTTGCTTGAGTTTGGGCAGTTGGCAATTTATTTTAATGAGCGTTTTTTAATTTGACCTGCCATCGAACGAATTGTTTTATGGCGATTGGTTTACTGCCCTCCCAACGCGCTGACGACAATAAAACGGGTCCAGATACTTTCGATGGCACTCCACTGAACGGGGAGATGCTCTTTAAGTGCCAGTATTTCCTTTGCCAGAAGCAATTTGCAATTTATATGCTGCACTTATTGCATCTAGAATATTTCCATTACTACAATTTATCGCAGTCAGAAGTGGCACAAGGAAAATTCACAATTTCGGATGCCTACTTACTTACTTTGCAGCACAAAAAATATAAGAAGCTTTGACTTGCTACAATGCAAATATATTTTGACTTGCAATTTATTAAGTAGCAATTTAAGTTGCTTAAAAAGAATTTACAACAATTAGCTTTTAAATCTTATTTTACTTGTTTACATGTCATAAGTAAAACTGCAAATTGAGTCAAGTGACTCTATTAAAAATTTAATAAATTGTGATTTTCAAAGAAGCTACAAAGTAGGTACTTCATTAATAATCATAAAAAATAATAGATCTAAATTAAATTACCAAATTGTTGATGGAAGATACTAAGTCAGCTTGATATTAAGTTTTTTCATCTTTTTCTTTTTTTTTTAAGTGCGTTTGGCTATTTGAACAGCAATCATTAAGATAATTAATTTGTTAAGTCCCATAAAATATTGACAAGTAAATATGCTATAAACCAACCCGTTCAAGCACTTAATCACATGTAAATTCACCTTTGGAAACCGCCTTTAGCCTTTCCATCGAGTGATGTATCAAGTTTCATACATGTCGCTATACTCCGAGTTTGTTTTAGCCAATGTACCGCCATCAGTCTCACCTGACAGGAACAGCGAATATTCAAGTTTGTTTCCAGTTCCGTTTTTCGAGGCGGGAGTACATAGATTGCGGCTTAGTTAGCGTGCCAATAAATTTTAATTGATATTAATTAGCCGCTCGCTGTTAATTCGCATCTTTAAGTTAAACGAGAGCTGGCACTCGATTTGCATATTGAAGAGGTTTGTTTGCAATGGTTGGCCGCCCGAAAAGTCCTCCAAAAAACCACAAGGACAAATTACGTGTGATGCTGATGTATGCCCTTCAAGGGAGTGAGTGTTGAATAATTAATCAGCAGTAATTAATTCGGCAAAGTCAAGACAGAATCGTACTTGAGCAGGTAATTGCTCACATTAATCACTCACTCGGAAGATAAGATCTGTTATTAATATGCGGCATTTTGGCCAACACTCTCGGCCACTTCTGGCCGGAATTATAGATGATCCGAGCCAAAGGCGATTTATGTCAGCTGACATGTGTTAAAAGCGGACCCGCCTGTCAGCAAATATTAAATAATCTCGCCCAGACCGGTTTTGTTCTATGATTTCCATTTCTAGTTGGGGAGTTTTGAAACTGTGATCAGAACGAGGGCAACAGCCATTAAAGTTTACGACCCGGTCATTCAATTCCATTTAGATTTCCAGTTTTAGACCGATGTTCCTGATGCTAGATACTGTATTTCGGTCTTATTTTGGCCCTGCATCTCTACGGCTAATTAATTGGGGTTCAAAGAACTCCGTTATATATGCAAATGTATCTCACAGATACGCGTCGCTGCAGCAGAAACCATTCATTGTGAGTGATGATGACCAAAACCTTTAACGGTACTCCCAATCCCCTGGTCATCAATCCGCGTTACACAATCAAACTTATTGAAATGCAAATATTATTTCATCCAGAGAACCCCCATTCAATCCACTGACATCCATCTGCAGTTCGTGCCGATGAGGAATTTCTGCTTTCGACAAGTTCAGCGAACTTTGCTCTCCACATATATGTTGTAGTGTGGACCAAATGATTTGCTTTAATTTGCAAGAATTCCAGTGCAACAGAGGCAGTCGAAAGAATTTGAGGCAATGTTTGCTGCAATAAGTTGCACAATTTAAGTCAAAGAATTTAAAACAGCCGGAAGAAGCGACCACCCATGCAGAAATGGCTAAAAAAAGGTGCGTTTTTTGATTATGAGTGGGCATTACCAAGTAATGAACATTTTACTTCTTGTGGAACAACTACAAAAACTGTTTGACACACTCCCTTATTAACATAAACTCAAAATGCATAGTTATATTAATTCTTGCTAACAAAATTTGCCATTTTGTTTTCGCTAAAGAAACTTATAAGTACTAGATACTTAAAACTTAAAAGCAAACCTCAATTTAAGCAGGATTAAGACGGTTGTCATATTGTGTCGGCTTTCGAAGTAATCTTAACTATAACTGTCAGCGTATTTGCGATAATTTGGCCGTATTAAATATAACATCTTTATGACTATGCTAAAACAACTGTTTGAATGAGGGGACATTAAATTCAATTCCATTCAATAAAATATACAATTTACGAGTGTCGATCGAGCTTATGTTATGTACTACTTATCGAGGCAAACAAAAAAAGGTAATAAAACAATCTACATATATATTGTTTGTGCAGAAGCACCTGCCAAGTTGTGTGAAACGCTCAACACGGGATTACTCACATTTCTGGTCGATCAAACTGATGGGGCAATAAAGTCAGAGTGGAATACAAATGAACCGCATATTCAGAATATACAAAATTATCAATATTTAACGGTGAGCAGGGATAAATGACTGTAAAATGTCAGGCAGCTTTAATTACCATTACGACTGCGGTTGAAGTCGCGTTAAGAAAGTTTCAGAGGAAATACTTTGGACAAAGCTGAAATTGGATTTACGCAAAACTAATTGCAAGCAAATTACAAACTGCAGTCGAGTGGAAAAGAGCAGAAAGTTGATATGGTTACGGAAATTAATGCCTGGCTGGGGATAATTCGATTTCAAATCCAGCCAAGATGTTGCTTTTCCTACACTTTCATCACATCTTCTTTTCTGGTTAGTTGGGTAAACTAATCTCCCAATCAATTTCGATTCACGCTTCATCATCAACACTTTTTGCACTTCTTGTGCCGCGAATTGCGGTGTAATAAAATGGACTTTCGTCATCACCGCATTGCATTTTCCACACCGACCACGCCTCTATTTCGCAGTCCGCCCCCAGAGAGGCAGCGAAGGCAACAACAACAACAAAAAAAAACGCAACAGAAAAGCTAGCTCGGCAAATTTTTGGCTTGCGTGTATTCTGTGCCTTATGCAATTCGCCAACATTTGTTTACTTTTTTTTATGATTTCACTGCACTTTTCCGAAGAAAAGTAAGGGAGAAAATGAAAATAAAAATAAAAATGAATTTGGAGTCAGTTTTAGTTCGACAAAATGTGTTATCACTCGCCCGGCAACAATTAAGTTATGAAATATTTTGTGTGCAAAACGCTGACTAAGCTCATTGAGCGACCCACTGACTGACTGCGAAAAGCGGCGAGCGAAATGAAAATGGAGATGGAAATGGCAATGGAAATGGAAATGGAATGGTTGACTACTCCACGGATACAGATACGCAGATACTTTTATGCCGGGTGACAGCAAACTAGCATTACTCGCATCGCATCTGGCCAGTCAGCAACTATTTCCTATCTGGCAAAAAAAATGTGTCCTTGTTGCCTTGTGTCAAATGGCAAACTGGTATGGCTATATTATATCGACTTAAGGCAGTGATGTTTCTGTTTAAAATCTTCTTACTTTAATTATTTTTTATTATAATATTTGTTGATTATATCAGATTCATCTGATAACTCATATTAAATGAAAGAACTGATTCTTAGCAAAAATATACGTACACGAAATACGCTTGGTATATTTGATCTCAAAGATTACTTAAAACAAATTATAACCAGGTATCCTTTGCAATTTAACGTTTATCTTTATTTATTTATTATTTTTAACGAAATGCGTCTTTAAATACCTTTAAGATTTTAGTTTTTCATTATTGATAAAGAGGTTATGACTTCTTAGAATGTTCTGAAAGCATTCTATTAAATTACTGGAATTCGACACCCTTTTAAGGTATGAAATTAGTACCCTTCTTATCACTGTCACCCAGTTGTCAGAGCATTTGTCCACATCGGGGACATTTTACTGTGCCACCTGTCCCACAGAAAAGGTCCTCGCTTATCGAAACCAGCATATTCGCCTGTTTCCTGGGGAGCTGCACACCATTTTCCCACAGATCTGTGTCACTTTCGCTCAAATGAAACTGTCAGCAAACGGCAACAATTCTATAAAATGCAACGGGACAATTTGAGCAGACACGACATAATTATGCAGGTGCAAGTGCTACGGGTACTCCCCCACCTGAGTGGGTGGATGGGTGTTGGCAACGGTGCCAACATTGGCAAGGCCGACTGGCAGGTGGTTGGTCTGCCCGTCGTGGCCTCCACAATGTCGTCCATCAATTTTATGAGCGGAGAAGTCGAGGAAGCTGCTGAAGCGACTCCGAGATGGACGGGGCCAAAGCCATAAGTTATCCACCAGTAGCCCAGTAGCACCACTGACATTTATGAGCCACCAAAAGCGAAACCATAACTGTACACCGAACTTAACATACACAGAGAAAAATACTAGTAACTGACAAGAAGTGGCACATTTTGAGACGAATAACGAATCATTTAAGCCGCATTTGAATGTAAGCTTGCGCATTCTTGTTATTTAAATAAGACGTTATTTTAAAACATGTTTTCCTAATGACGTTCGACTTAATCTTAGTTAAAGCATATTTAATTCTATAAATATTTATCTTTTACGCTTAAAAAAAACTGACTAAATATTGTGAATGCAAAATGTTTCATTGGAACACTTCTTCTGTTTTGGGGGTCAACAATTAATTATTTCCTAATATTGCATGAAATTAATAACTGTGTGATATAAATAAATGGAACTTGAAACGTTTAAAAACCAAGCATTAATTTGTCTAGTTAAATAATATTTAATCCAAACATTTATCACAATTTGGCATTGTCTTGAACTTTTCTACCTCCTCTTTGGAGATTATTTAGAAACTAGTTTTAATGAATTAATAAAGCTAAGCACAAAACTTGATTCATTCTTGGGTGGAGCTTTTTTAACTTTAAATTGATTGTTTCTTTATTACTGATGCAATATTATTAAGAGGCTAATAAAACAGCAATTAATGCTATAATTTTTTATATGAGAATAATGAAGAGATGTGGCTAAATAATTAAGACTTTTAGAGAAGATGTGCTTGCAGCTTTATCTTTGGTTTGAATATGGGTCTACGAATATATTTAATTTAAATATATTAAATATGGCTTTTCTCACTGTGGCTGCTCTTTGGGCCATGGCATTTGCGCTTTAGTGGCAAGTTGGTGGAAATTGTGGAGCTCTGTTGGCCACATTGTCTCTTTGGGCCAGTTGCTGTTAATGTGGCACGAAGTCGGCAAACTGCTCCCTCTGAAAACTGCTAAATGTCAGGCCCCCAGCCCCGCCAACTGACCTTCCACACGGCGACTTCTTCTCCATTTCCCATGTCTGCTGTGACATTTGCCCATTCGGAATCCACTGAGGGCACGGCTTCCTCAACGAAAACAACCCCCTTTTATGGCCCCTTGCCCATTCATTTTTGGCCAATTTGCGTGGCTCTTCTCGTCGATCGAATGCATAATTAAAATCGCATCGAATCGTCGATTTCATCGTTCATCGTCGGCACTGTAATTTGATTCCGAGCTTTTCTTTAATTTACTGACTTAATGGACCTCGTTAGACGCGCCTCGCCATAACCATTTTATCATCATCATTGGCTTTAATATCATCATTAGCAGCACAAACTTTGCCCTAACCACCGAATGAGGTCTCGCCGCCACTTTGCAGTTACTGTTTATGTTCATAAACATGGAAAAATAGTTCCGAGTGGGAAAATCATGGTCTCGGACTGCCTGCCTAGTTAGTGCAATTTATGCAAACAATTTGGTTAAGTGTAATTGAGTTGGCCTGTTGGCCAAGAGCGCGTGGCAGTTTTCAGGCCACATGTTGCAGTTGCTCCAAGAGATTGGACCCCGAACTGAAGTCCAAGTCGGGGGTAATTTGATTTGTCTGCTAGCAAAAGTTCTGCTCGCAGCCGAACGACATCCGAGCATAAACTTTTCAGTTCCATAAGCGTTAATTTGATTGCCACAACTTTGTCCAACCCCCCAAAACCCCAAGACAGAACAAACACTGCTAAAAAAGTCTAAGCGAATTAGACAATTTTCGTTTCGAAACTTAAATCAAATGGAAGAGAATCAGAAAAACCTTAAAATTTGTTGAGGGATTTGGAAATTAAGCAAACAGTTATGCATGAGAAACTTGTTTTCAAACTAATAGTACATTTATGGTAAATGTAGTATAATTTAAATAAATTATTATGTAAGTGTACTGGGAAACTAATCTTTGTTGGGAAATATTTTTAATTATATACATATAATTTATTTTTTCTTCCAAAGCACTATTGACAAGTGCTTTAGTAATCCAAATAAAGAAGCTTTAATATTGCTAAGCATATATTATGTCTTTAAATATATTGAATAAGTGCTAATTTTGGATTATTAATTTCTTTCTGTGCCGGGAAAACGGAGTGCACATTAAATATTCATTCGACAGGATAAAGGGACTTGAGGAAGAGTAATTCAAGTGCATTCAGCGAGTTTGGTAATTAGTAATGAATGACAATTGTTCACAGCACAACCCCCGCCCCCTTAACACCCCGTTGGCCCCGTTGTTAACCCATGGAAATGCCAGACAGATGCCGTCATGAAGCGCGTGCACACATAAATTTTACAATTCACCTTGAAATGTAAGCATAAACGGCGTAGCAGGTGGAAATCGCAATATCAAACCGGTTCAAAGTCTATGCTGAACATCATTAAAGCGAAAGATGAGCTGGGAAAAATAGGAAAAAAAAAACGAGACAAGGAAGTAGGCCTTCTTGCCGTCACTTTCATTGCATTCCACATCTGGATTTGGATGCGGATTGCTCCGAACAGAGACTTTCGATTTCGCATCCATCTCTATTATTGCCAACAGGTTGTCATTGCCGGACTAATTAGCAAACAAATACTGACCGAATGGGTATACTTTTAAGCACAAAAACCGAATCACGCGAGCGGAGAGCAACGAACGAGAACGTGGCTAAATTATAAAAATCATAAATTAACACACCTGAGTCGTAAGTTAATTGTAGCCATTGAAGCCGTTCGCCGATTGTGTTTTTAAAAATACGCATACGCATTAATCATCCAAACCAGACTCTAATTGGTGAAGTGTTTCCAATTAGATAAGCAAAATCAACTAATGGGAGTCGCTAAACAAGGTTTGTGTCCGGATTAAGTAGGGGAAATAAGAAACAGGGACTTGTCATTAAGGGAAATTTAGTGTCCTAAAGCGGTACTTTAATCTAATGGGAAAATAATAATGAGAACGTTTAAATGGTAATCGACTCTGCGGACATAACTAAAACCTCCAATAGAAAAAATAATATGTGATTTAAAAGGTGTTTGCTTTTTGATAAAATACTTATTTTATTTAATTATAATTCTAATTCGTCGAAGTTCCATAAAACATTTATTAGCGCAAGGTTTTTGTCTGTTCAAAACGTGGTCTTGTATTTCCCTTTAAAAAGGAAATTATCCTTTTCTTAAACCAAATTATAATCACATCCGTTGCACTAGTTCCTTTTTTCTATGCAGTCTCCAAAGTATTTGTAAATATAGATTTTTAAAATACTTTTAGCCGTTTGAAAAAAACTACGAAATTCTTTTAATCCTAGAAAAAGTTTTTGGGTCCGAAAACATATCTTTTTTAAAATAGTTGGCAATGCATCGAGCGAACTAGTTCCAGGACTGGTTCCCTTCCCATTTAGGGGTTGTATTTTATAGATTTCCAGCCGAAAGGAGCACCACAACAGAGAGCAAAGCGATGAGGCTGAAGAAAGAAACGCAACCAAAACAAATGCCGACAATTGACTACGTGACTGCGGCAGCTTCCTTCCTTTTGCCCCCCAAGTCCATCCAGCCCCCATTATATGAACACACCCAGACTGGCGTAAAAATAACACATATGTCTATGGACCACAGACTTTTTCGAGTCCAGATATTTAGACGCTTATCGCCGCCAGCGGAGAGAGGAGGAGCGTCAGTAGGAAGTGGGAAATATGTGGGGGCAACGAGCGGTCAATTGAATCGCCAACCATGTGGTGACAACAAATGCATATATGTATGTACACACGAAATCAGTTCAGTTCACAGCATTTCTCTCTAATCAAAATCGAATATTCAGCTTAGCTGGCCCACATTCCGTAAAGACCCCATTATTGTTATCAGTGCACGTCGGAAGAAGACAGGAACACGTCAGAAATTCTAGAAATCGTATCTGAGGGATTGGTTTTACTTACCCAAGTATTTGCTATGAACTTGTTGCTGGATCTCGATGGATGTCAATGAATCCGGCCGCCTTCTTTGTTTACAATTCTTAGGGAACACCTCGATTGCATCGCACGCCCGCACCTCGTATCTTATAGATACATTTCCACTTGTAACTGGGAACAGAACACTCGGAGAACTCAGCACACGTATCTTTCAGATATTTTAGTTTACGGTTTCAGAATTGATTTATTTTGTCTCGAGGAGCAGGTCCCTCTCTTTCCTGGATTATTACTATAGCTAAGGTTTTATTTGTTTCTCTTCACGAGCGCGCAGAGGCAGCACGACCGAACGGCGAAACGGCGAAAACAGCTATGTGAGAACAGACGGCGAAAAACGAAAACAAAAACCAAAAACCGTTTCATTCCCATTCATTTTAACAGAAATGTTGAATCATTCCCAACATCTATGTTAAGGGGAGAGCGAATTTACTACGTACTTTAAAGTACCACTCAACGCCACATAGATGGCGCTGTTGTTAAATTGGCTTAATTCTGTTAAGTCTCTGTTGAACAACATGCAATCAGCTGATGATCGAAGTTTTGGCGGGAAATTCAAAATATTAAATTAATATTTATTATCTTTATAAATTAGGGTGATTTCAGCAGGGCCTTTTTTTAAATACAAATGAATATTATTAAAGACAACCGATCGGCAAAACAAACTAAAACCCACATAGTCAAACAGCTTAATTTATTTGTAAACTAACTTTTTTTCTATGAAAATGAAATTAAGAAGCTAAAATTTGATAAAATGAAAAACGCAATGCTTAGTTTCAACAAAATTTGGCATCTTTTTTATTCGCGTTTAGCAAAAATAAAGCTTTTCCTTCGTCACTTACAAATGGTAAATAAATACATGGATTCAGTGTTGGTTTTTGCGTTTGATGGACCCGACAATTGTCTGGCCAGGAATATTTATAGGATCACTCCATGGTGCAAGTCCCCTAGTCCTCTTTGACCGTAAAGGAGTGCGTGAGACCCTCATAGGGATACTTTCCGCCCAGGATGTACTTGTACTCTCCGGAGTGTCGGATGCGATATTCCCCGGGAAGCGTTTGCGGACTTATGTTCCAATAGATGTCCAGTTCGCTGAAGCCCAGGATCGTGTTGGTTCGATGCCAGACCATCCTGAAATCAAAACACATAAGGTTAATTACTATGTTTTTGGATTGAGCCAGCACAAACTCACTTGGTCTCCCAACTGGCATCCGTGTAGGCCACCTTCCAGCGATCCTCGTTAATCTTGCGCTCCACGGTGAAGTAAGTTTTCTCGGTAAACAGGTTGTTTCGCGGATTTCCGGAAATGTAGGTGACCTTCACGGTCTCGTTAATGCCGTACTCCTTGTTGGGCTGCAATTTCACGTAGCCAAAGTCCGTGTTTATGGGGTGTCCGTCGAAGAGCACTCCGGTATTCAGCGATAGCATCACATCGTTCATGTACGGCGGACTCGGACCCGCATCCACGGTCTCGTTCCGCATCATTGCCTTGGTCAGTCGCTCGAATACGTCCATGTAAATGGAGTGTGTGTGGGGCCCGAAGATCGTGGAGGCTGCCTCGTAACGCTGCGCCTGGTACTCCTCCGGGGTCACTGTGTAACTGGTGTATATGTTGGTCAGTCCGGCGATGATCACCTCGGTATCGATGCCTCCAGCGGCGGAGGCTGCGGCACGGATTTGATTTCGGAGTCGTCGTCCTGCCATCGTTGTGAATTCGCAGGGCACGGCTGCAATAATAACGTCTCCAATTTTCAGCAGCTGATCTGAGACAATCTTTGGCTGCCACTCATAGGGGAAGGTGGCCTAAAATGACAATTAAATAAATAATAAATAAATATTTGGTGGGTTGGGAAAACCTTTAAGTTAAAAAAAAACACTTGGAGTACATTCTAAGATCTCTGAATAATGACAAGTAGAAATGGATGACCCAATAACCCAGTGATTTATTGTCTGACAACTGCTCTGTACTTAATGTTAGCTAAATTGAGTCAGCTTAAAAATAAACATAAGTCATTAATTGTGCTAGCAACTTCATAAAAATGGATGCCTTCATTAATTCCAGCTTTCATTTTATGGGATATAAAGTAATGAAAAAAGTATTTGAAGTCATTTGATAGAATTAAATAGAATAAATATTTTGAAACTATTATAAATATTTAATAGTCTATTTCAAGTCTAAAATGTTAGTTTTTCGAACTCATATATTTATATGAAATATAAGCAATCATTAAACTTCTCAAATATAAAAAATAACTTTAAGTTCCATACTTCTAGGCACGAAATAAAATGTACCTAACAAATCTGTACTATGTACTTAAGTAGAACTTCCAAATTTGTATCTTTTTTGGGGTACTCACTCTGCCGGTGGCCAAAAGAATGGGTTTCGGCTCATGACACTTGATGTCCTCCTGCGTGGGAGCGGCAATGAAGTCGCGCACAAAGTTCCACATGGCGTTGTCCGTGGTGGTTCCCTGCTCGAAGCTGAAGGCTCCCGGTCCATCGGTGGTGCCGGCAGCAAAGCTGTAACCCATGGCGGGCTGGCAACCTCTGACCTTGTCGACCTTTCTGGTCAGCGGATTGTAGGTGCTACCATTGTAATTGGGCATGTCCACAAACTGGTGGATGAACCTCACGTCTCCAGTCACCTCCCGAGCAGTGGATTCCTGGCTCTGTTCGTTGAGCAATCCCAGAGCAGCATCCGACAACCTTTGGCCCAAAATCTGGGTGCTCTCGAACATATCCCTTCCCGGTCCGGAGGCAAAACATTCGCCCTCGCCAGCGGGACAACGGGAAGACAGCAGGTCGCATTCATTGCCAGAAATGGAGCACTTGGGACCCATTATGTTGGGGGAAACATCTCCAAGGTTCGAGGAGCAGAATGCGCCCACGAATTTCCCCTTCCCAGGCATCTTATTCGGATTGTACTCCTTTTCCAGGAGGAGAGCAGCATAGCCCACATTATCGCTGGTCACCAGCTGGTTGGTGTTGTTCATCGATGTAGCATGGACTGCATACCAGTTGAAAGCACCCAGCAGATTGTTCTCCAGGTCCACAAATCTCAGCTGAGTCAGTGTCTTGTCCGTGTCGTGTTCGTATTGGGCCCGTTCCTCGGCGGGATTCCTCAGGTAGGATGTGGGCGAACGATTGATGTTGACATTCAGCACTGTGGTCTTGGACAGAAAGATGCGACCATCGACCAGGTTGTCTGTGGCACGTTTAATGGCCTGTGGGAATGGAAATTGCAATAGGTAATTTATGTTTTTGATTTGTATATATTACACACTCACCAAATAAATCCCCTGGGACATGACCTCAAAGGTCTGGGGAACAAAGCCCAGAATGGAGATGTCGTAGAGCAGGTGCATCAGGAATCCACCCGGTGCTCCGTGGGTGTGGGTGCCACTTATGGCCACGTTGTCAGTATGATAGACATTGCCATAGCGTGCCTGCAGACGCTTTATCACCTCCCTCTTCAGGCCGAAGCCCATCATCCCGGCATCTGCACTTACGAAGGCCACTCTGTTGCCCTTCTCGTCCTCCACCACAAAAGCACGGGCAAACACTCGGGTGTGGATGCCACGACCCACCTGCTTGATGTGGGCATAGCCCATCTATCAGAGGAGATTAACGAATTAATCCTATGAAAATCAAAAATATTATGGAGAGATACTCACAAAATTGATCTCCACTGGCGGTCCTGTGATGTCCGCTCGGCCCACGCCCACTTTGTAGGTGGCACTGGCCAATCCGCACAGTGAACTCAGGGCCAAAAGAGACAAGAAAGCTAGTTTGCTAATGCCCATCTTCGGGTTGTGGCACTTGACTTTGATCTAAAAATATAGGTATTTAAAAAAATTATTTAAGAAAGCAAAATATTTAGCAGCAGTCTAACCTTTCCCTATTTGTTTAACTTCTCTTAATTTATAGCAAAATGTATAGTTATATAGAGCGTTATCTTTGACATAAATATTTACAATTTATCACGCTGAAAAAAAAAATTTCAAAAATCACGATAAATGGATGTTACTCTTTAATTAAAGATAAAAATTTATCTACACAGTTCTATGGCTAAAATTTAAAATATACAAATTTTAACTACATTATTCTACAACTAGTAAGTAATGGCCACAAATGAGTCTTGAATGTTAATAGGTTTTTAATGAGTGTAGATAACAAATTATATCCTAATAATCAATTAATTAGTCAAATTAGTAGAAAACAAATAGACCTCTAGCCAAGATCAAATTAAATTAACGAAAAATTTAAAAGATGTTAATTCATAAGCTTAAACACTTTGTAAATTATATTTCGATCAGACCGCACTTAAAATTGCCGAAAACTAATGGCCAATAAAATATTAAATAATATAAAAGTTTTTAAATTTTTTAAATATAACCGTTTGTCAGAATATTTTAAAGATTACTTTTTTAAGTAACTTTTATTACTGAAATCACATCCTTTAAGTTCTGATCAATGAAAAATCAGAGTAATTGCAATATAAGTATCTGTATCTGTCCGCTCTATAATCATTGCTATAGCAATTCAGAAACGCGTAAATGAAAAGACCGCGCTCGTGTTTGGCAATCCGCTTGTTGATTGCAAATATCTGCAACAAAACGACATGGTGACGAAAGCGATAATCGATTGACAGTCGGACAGTCGGACAGCTGGACAGCTGGATCCAAAACGATCCATCCGGCCCTCATCTATCAGTTGTCTATAGATAAAGCGGACAAATGCAAATTCCCCCCGCGGTCGTTGGCAATCGCACTTCGAATGGGGCTAAGATTGGGCGGGTGTGACCTCCAGCAGACCCATCGACAATGGCATTAACAATAACAATAGCAATAACAAGCCGAGCTGCAATAACAATAACAATAACAGTAATAATAATAACAAAACAAACAACCGACCCGCAGTTGTAAGATGACAGACGAGGGATCTCTTATCAATATCAATGCCCGTCTTCGAAACCGGTTTTTATCAGTTGCGAAACACAAGCGGCTTCTTCAGTGGCTCAATGGTTACTACAGCGGCGGTCAGCACAACAGAACTGCTTAATAAATTTGGAAAAACACACAGACATAATATCTATACCTATTAATTATTATTTAAATCCTTGTTATATTCTGACTTATATCAATTATTGTATTTTTTACCAATTGTCTAACTATATGGAATTGGAATCTTTAAAATTTTCTTTAAGTTATTAGATTATATAAATTACGCGAAAATCATTTTTAAAATTTTAAAGCGGATTGTTTTAGTCATATTATTACTCACATTAGGTTATACAACATTTTATTGAGATGCAATTTTTTTTTTAATATCATTGTAAGTATAGAATATATTTGTAATGTCAGGAAGGATTGATTGTTTGATTGTGAAAATACATGGCAATTTCAGATAAAAATAACAACAATATTAGAAAAAATTATTATTAATATCTAAAATTATTATTTATTAACATTGTTCTTTTATGTTGACCGCTATTGTATATCTCGAAACCAAAAGTAGTTGGGGTTTTCCACTCCCGCGCATTAGCAGCACCCCTCTCTTCCCTCGTTTTTTTCCTATTTTTTCCGCTTGCTATTGTTTCGAATTTAATGATGAATCGACTTTTTTTGTATGCGCACTGGGTTCCATATAGAACTCTCTGTTTCTTTCCTGGATTCCCGCAAAAGGCGTTAAGTAGGAAATCGAGTGAGTAATTGCCGTGAATGTAAAGCAGTGCCAGTGGCTCAGCCACCTGAGTAACCGACCAACCGACCAAACGACCAACCGACCACCCGACCCCCATTAGTCTATACACTTTGCATAATTTACACACCACGGGCCTGACATTGAAAACGAAAATTAAATAAATATGCTCGACGATAAAACAGCGACTATCAGCTGCAGGGCCATCGCACAAGATACAGATACAAATGGCCCGGCAAACACATGTATCTTTTGTGCGGATTTCGATTTCAGATACTTTTGCAATCGCCTGGAGGCTTAAAAATGTAACGCACACACATGCTTACACGCTTACTCGAAAAAGAGAGCAATCAAATTGTATATACCATAAAGATACTGCAAAAGTATCTCTTGGATACGGGCCGCCAAACGCTGATCGCCGGACAAACGCGCCAATTGAGCAAATTACAGAAGATTTCGTTTGATGGGCCTTTTATAAGATAAGTATATACGATATATGTGTATCTCTCACTGAGGTGGTTACTTGCACTGATTTAGGGATGCTTGGACTTGTTTTTTTTTTGTTTTTGAGGTTTATGCAATGTGAACTCCTTTTCCTTTGTGTAAAACTGGCACTGTATTCACTGCAACTGTTCGGGGCTTATTAACACTGACACTGTCATTTATGGTTTAAACTTGGTCGGGGCTTTAATTAGTGCTAAAATAATTTATGTAATTATTGTGCGCTTATCACACGCTTTATATCCCCTCAATTAATGGATAATGTGCAGCGTTTTCAGTTGCAGTTCGGTGTTTGTCGATGCCAAGAGCCGATTTCAAAACACGCTGGGCCCCACTTTTTTCGATTTATTTATCTTTCCACGAACGCGACAGTTTATTTATTTATTTATTTTTTTTGACCCCTCCCCTCGTAACAATTGCAAAACGAAACTATCTCGAATTGAAACCGAGATCCGTGGTTTGTGGCCCGTTTTGCGCCCAAGCTGGCACTCGACTGATCGAGCCAACCATTTCGGCTGGAAGCCAAACTCAGTTTCAAGCCGAACCCGAATCGGGGACCTCGGCTTTCGGCGCTTGCTTCTGTGAATGGGTTTTCGGGGCTTCGGTTTTCATTTTATTGGGCGCTTTGGGGGCGTACGTGCCATCCATCAGTCAGTTGGTCAGTCGCTCAAGCGGTCAATCAAACAAGGCGGTCTCTCAATCTATTTTCGTTCATACAAATACATGTTTGATAGCTATCACAAACGACATGGACAAAACTATATCAAGTATTGAGCTTGTATTAACTGACATTTTAAAAGAGAGTACAGAGAATATTTCGAATAACCCATAATGTCTAATGGTCTATAATAATTAACACATTTTTTATTGTTTTAAACATAGCTAAGAACTTGTGTAGCAAAGATAAATATACATTTTGCAATATATAGACAGTAAAAGTTGTTCAAAATAAAAAATATCCAAGACAGATTTAAAACTGAAATTTGTTGAAGTTTCTGAGAAGAACTGTAAGTGTTTTGCTCAAGACTATGCAAATTGTGCTAAAAAATGTATATAAGAAAACTAAATAATGCACTTAGTTTTTATCTTATGCCAAAACCTCCTTTAAGTCCTCCGAATATTCCCACCTGCACTGTTGGTTTTGCCCGATCTGTTTGCTTTAAATAATCCACCGATAGCTTATCATATCGCCTCGTTAGTTTCCGCAGATCAGGGGTATAAGATTGGGCCACTTAGTGCTAATATACTTGGGTAAACAAGTGTGCACTTTGACCGCTGCAAACGATATTTGCACCACTAATTATTTCGAATTTTGTATTTAGCTTACCCCAGAAACAAGTTTTCTGCCGACTTCTTTTGGGATCGACCAACGCGCTACTACTAAATGAACGCTCAAAGATTGTTCAACATCAATTCAGCTGAGGGGTCTTAAAATTACCAATTGATAAAAGCTGCTATCGCGAAAACTTAAGAGTATTGCCTAGATTAGCCGTGTTTTATATTGCTGGCGATACGGATTAGGAATGTGCAATTCCATTGGGATTCTACGGTTTCCCTTTAAAAAATACAAATTAGCAAGGTACCATTAGAAAACTTTAATTCAAGAAAACTTCAATGTAAAATCTTTTACGTTAAAATGTTATTTGTATTTTAAGCTGGGTCATTCTTTAAGAATTTAAAAACAAGTTCCTTATTCTTTTGTTTAAACACCTGAAGCAAGTGTGTTCTTTATATTTCGACACGCGCGAAAGCCACAAAAACATTGCCAAAATTTAAACAAAACAGTTGGAATCTTAGACTTCTTTTAAATTCAAAAATAATTATTAACAATGTCATTGTAGGTTTTTATAATAAATTCCAACTGTTTTGAAATCACCAAACATTACCAGAAGTTTCCAAGCTAGAACACTCTAAATTATTTTTTTAAATTCAAATTCAAAAGTAACGTTCGCAAAGGTCGCCACTTCTGTTGTTCTGGTATCGATAGGTTAGAGGTGGGGAAACATCGATGCATCGATGTTTTAAAAATATCGATGTCATCGATGTTTCTCCCACACCACAGCTGACTGCGAAAGAACAGCTGTTTTTCAAAAGACGCCACCTGCGTAATTATGAGTAATTCTCAACGCAAGAAGATTGAGGAATAGCATTGGAATTGTGCGTCCAAATCGATGCGAGCAGTGACCCCAGACAGTAGTTGAAGGACTCGAAAAGGAAACAGGCAGCGGAAGTCAGGACCAGGAGCTGGAACAGCAGGAGGAGCTAGTGAAACCATGTCCAAGGCTGTGAACAACATGAGCATGGGCGTCGTGGAGCCGCAGGAGCGGATGAAGCACTTGTCGCATTGTGGCAATCTCATCGAGGTGGACAAGAACATGCCCGTTACGCGGTGAGTCCTTCGATTTAAGGCGTTCGTTTCCACGGTCAATTCCACCAAGGCTGCGACCTTGTGTGGCCAAGGACTTTGGGGTTCTCAGTTACTCACTCGCCATGTCCTTGCAGGTACTATCGCTCTGGCACCGAGATGCTGCGCATGGCCAATGTTTACCTGCGGGAGGGCAACCACGAGAACGCCTTCATCCTCTACTTGCGCTACATGACCCTCTTCATCGAGAAGATCCGCCAGCATCCGGATTATGGCAGTGTCAAGGCCGAAGTGCGGGACATCAACAAGAAGATCAAGGACGAGATAATGCCCACGACGGAGAAGCTGCGCACCAAGCTGCTGACCCACTACCAGCGGGAGTACGAGCAGTTCCTGGCCAGCAAGGAGGCGGAGCGGGTGAGGGAGCTGGAGCGGGAAAAAGAGCGCCAGCGGCAGAAGGAAAGGGAGAAGGCCGGAGGAGCTAGCGGTGTGCCATCTCTCATACCGGCCAACTTGCATGTGCTCATCGACGAGGGCAACCAGCCATCGGCTCCGGATTTGGACCTGCTCGACCAGGTCGTCTATCCCAATGACTTCCCCACGGGCGCCAATCGCAGTCTGCCGGGATCGGGACTCCTGCTGCCCGCTGCCAACGAAGCAGCCGCCGACAAGACAGCCAAGTGAGATTCAAAGAGGGGTTTATAAACTAAGCATACGGACTGAATGTTCCCTTGTCTAGTTTAGTTATCTAGTTCATGCACAAAGAAATCCCTTGTTCAGTCTGGTTATCCAGAATTAGTCATCTATTTGAATTTCAAAATATGAGAACCCAAGAATTTCTGTAAACAACGTCGACAGTAGCCTCTCCGACAACGCAGTATACTTGCACTGCTTTGCTCCGTTGCTGTTTACAAACTGCATTCCCCTGGTTTGAGGTTTGAAATAGGACACCTCAAACAAACATAAGACCTAGGCTGGCTTATCGAACGATCGTCGGCAATAAAACGATCCCACTTTGATTAAACTTGATAAGAATACTGACAGGCCCATTATACTGATAGTTTCATCAAACAGTTAGACTTCATAATCTATACGACTTTAAAAAGTTATTATCAGTTCGATAATATTTAGGATTGGATTTTTTTCCATTTGTTGGGTAGCTTAATATTCATTTTTTCAATAGATTGCTATTTTTAAACTTCCTTTTTTTGTTTCAGCTCCAAGCCAAGCTTCGATCGCAACCAGAAGCCGTCGTACAACCGTACGGATTCTCTGCTGGCGGGCTCTTTGCGACTGGTTCATGTTCCCGGGGATACGATGGAGGTGTTCCTCAAACTGGCCCTTGCCAACACCTCGAAGAACATTGAGACATGCGGAGTGTTGGCTGGTCATCTGTCGCAGAACCAGTTGAACATCACGCACATCATCACGCCGCAACAGCAGGGAACTCCGGATAGCTGCAACACGATGCACGAGGAGCAGATATTCGATGTGCAGGATCAGATGCAATTGATTACGCTGGGATGGATACATGTGGGTGTTAAATGTCTTTATTGTAAACTTTTTGTTTATTGTCTGCCCTTCTTCAGACCCATCCCACCCAGACTGCGTTCTTGTCCTCCGTTGACCTGCACACGCATTGCTCCTATCAAATTATGATGCCCGAAGCATTGGCGATCGTGTGCGCACCCAAGTACAACACGTGAGTCATTCATGAGTCATTTTGGATAGCACCTACTTATCTTGTTATCATATCTTCCTCTGACAGCACTGGTTTCTTTATACTCACGCCACATTACGGACTGGACTATATCGCGCAGTGTCGGCAGTCGGGCTTTCATCCGCATCCAAATGATCCGCCGCTTTTCATGGAGGCGCAGCACATACGGATGGACAACCAGGCCAAGATCAAGGTCATCGATCTGCGCAGATAGTCACTCAAATGCAGCGAATTCAGCAGATGCAGCAATAGCTCCAATTTCGGGTGTCAAAGAGTGATTGACCATGGAAATTACAGAGATTTAGGCAGTTAGAGAAAGTAACTATTTTCGGCATACAGAGAGAGATATGTATTTTTGCAAGCTGTTGATCCCCGAGGATCGTCTACACATCACATTAAGCACTCGGCGGCATTTGTTGTTATTAATTGCGTTTCGGCCTATCCGTTTGTTGCATTCTTTCACTTAAGAACCCTATGTGATTTTTAATTGTGGCTTACCCTTGCGTTCGTTACTATCTACTATATATTTAATATGTTAGGCAGTTGTCGGACAATACCCGGCACTCACATACCCACATACACACACTCGGACACAGGCATACACACACACTCACCCATGCAGCTTTCAGTGCAAACTATTCGGGACGCTCCAAAAAGGAGTCGTGTCCTTCTACTGCTTACTACTTGCAATAACCTGTTGTTCAAAGACGAATCTTCATGAAATGCTATTATTAAACTGTGCATGCTTACCTATTGTACTAAAACAAATAAATATTTATGACTACTGGTTTATGGTTGACCATATTTTTCACTTTTAATGGTTACTGCCAACCATAATTGGAGCTTAAAAAAGACTTGTTTAGGGGATTCAATAAGAGAAGTAAAAATTTGATTTACATATATTCTTGGTGTTTTTTATTGATTTTGATTTTCAAATGATTTTATATTTTAAGTCAACTATTTTATGCGTTACCAAATGCTTTTAAAAATGTAAACTCAAGGCACAAGATGGCGCTTCGATTTTCCGACCAGCTCAGCTGGGAAATTTCCCTTTGCAAAATTACCACTTTTTTCGATTTACCTGAACAGCTGTTGTAAGCAAAGCATAATTTTTATAAACAAAATTTACAAAAAGTAAATTAACATATATGATATATAAAACAACTTAAATTTAGATATAATAATTTGTCATTTGTTAAGTTTATATTATTTTCTCAGAGACTTAGGGGTTGGAAAACTTAACATTTTGCTTGACTTCTAACATTTCCCTCCACAACCACCCATTTGGGGCCCTGTTAACCCCATGTTTTCCATGTTGTCATCCAGTTTAGCGCGATTCCTCGACTGACTGGCACGGTCCTGTTCTCCAAGGTGTTCCCAGTGCAGCAGCTGCCGCCTTCGATTTCTGGTTGCATTTCAGGAACAGGAACCTATCGACGAGTTAAATCCAATTGATAATCCGAGTGGCAGTGAATCGAATTACCCGCCAGATAGGCGGAATTAAGTGCGTAAAAATCGATAAAAGAGAAGCTCCTTGAAACCACCCACCTGGGCTCAGGTGCAAAACCAGCCCCATAATCCCCACTGGATTTGCCGAAGCCAAAGCGCCAAAAGTCAACGCTTTCTAGTTAAACCCACCCGCTGAGCCGCTGATAATGCCAATGCACATCCCGTTTCCGTTTAATTGGATACCCGCACTGCCAGTCGTCCGATGCCAAGAAGTAAGTGCACTCGCTGGCGCTTAGCCTTTGTCTTCCGTAGAATCCCTACCCTCAGCATCAAGTGGGCGCCAGTTTGCGCTTTAATTACCAAAGCCACCGCCTTGAGGGAGCCCTCCCTCTGGCCACCAAAAGAGGCGGTGGATTAGGTGCTCGGATCTAAAAATAAGTGCGACTGAAAAGGAAACGAAAAGAGCAAAAGTGCCGACTAGCTCCATACAATATAAATAAGCTGGAAAGGCAAAAGAATATATCTCAAAAAATATTTTTTATATTTTTAAATTAAAATGTACAATATTGTTTTTGAAAGTACACTTTTTCGCTTTCATATAAAACGTAAATATTTAAAAGTTTTTATTTACTAAAATAAGACATATGGAAAAAAATTAAGAATTTTAATAATTTTCTGTTTTTAATTTACTAAAACTTATATTGATCTATCATAAATGTCTTCTTAGTCCAAATAGGGACTTAGAATTATCAATTTAATAATTAATTAATAAAAGCGTAGATTCTTGCAATTTAATTAGTTTTTAAATAAATAATTGGTATTTTAAAGGACAACCAAACGATATTGTTCAAAAAAGAAAGAGCATTTAGTATGTAGATAGTAGTACTTTGACTTGTGCATTATAAATGAAATCAAGAACAATTAACAAGTCCGTTTGAACAAATATAGATTATCTTTACTGAGGTGCAAAAAGAAGGCAATAGAGAAATGTTGTACAGAGATAAAAGGTCACGATAAAAGGGTTATTAATCGAGAAGAGCAAGGATAACGCAATGGACAGATATAAATTGATAACAGCTGACTGTGCATTTGGCACCCTTCATCCATCACTCTTCAACTAAAAAGTATAGTAAAATTTAGTGTTAAGAACGATGTTAAACTACAGAAGCCATTGTAAGGGACAATGGGAAAACGGAGCTGCGATTGTGTTTGTGAATCCCTGAGCTGGTGCCTGTCGTGCCACAAAAAGGACACCCATGTTGGGGAGTGGGAAAACTGAACTGACATTTGGCTAACCTTCACAACTAAAGTCTGTCGTTTCGTGCAGCTTGCTACTTATGATTGGTGCTCGTAATTGTTCATTTTATTTAACAAACAGCGAACTCCACCCCTCCAAAAAACGAAGAATGCAACGTCCTTGTTAAAAATTCTTTAGAGGGCGGAGATGTCATTTCTCTGGCCCAGAATATCGTTAAAATAATAACGAAATTATCTCGCCCGCTTGTCTATTTTTATACCCGACGAAACACGCTTCATTCACGTGCCCTCAGCAGATGGCCAACGATGCGTATACGCAATGTCTCTGGCGCTTTCTATCGTCTCATACTCTCTCTAACAAAAAAAAAAATCGCTCTCTTTTCTTGTGTAATTTCACCCAGCACGTGTTTACATTGTAAACAGAGAAACTCGAGCAGCTGTGAATGAATGCAACTAGATTTAAGAAATTTTCACAACGTGAAATCGTCAACCACTTGGCACGCTCGAAATTTGTGACCTTGCCAGCCATGCATGTAAATAAACAGCTGGGGTCACATGTATAGCAACTGTTAAGGTCGAAGAAAATTTATTTTGTACATTTTCAATAAATTTTTAGTTTTAAATAGGTTCTAAAAGACTATTCTTAGACCTATACAGGCTTTAAGATTAAAAAACATTACAAATCTGTATATTAATAAAGATAATTATTTCATTTATTTTATAAGTTTATCAAATTCTTCCATTCTTAATAGCCTAACCGCATTTGTAAAAAGTGTGATAGAGAGAAGAAGATCGATTGCTCGCACCTTGAGGGCACTTAGAATAAAATTACTTCCGTGAAAACATTGCACACATGGATCGTTGTGCACTTTTATACTATCAAATAAGTATTGTTTGGGCTTAGAAAAACACTCCTTTTAGCCCACATCACACCACCCTGATTAGACCCCATGCTTATGGCTTTTGCAGTAGATAGTCGATGTTATTGTTTATTGTAAAATTGCAGTGGCAAGAAAAAGAGCACGTCAAAATTAATATGAATCTGAAATGCAATCGCCGAGGGGTTCTCTTTGTTTATTATTATTTGTATTTTTTTGCGGCTCTCTCGCTCGGTCGACGTTGCTGCCGCAGTTACTGAAAGCGGAAAAGCTCTCGATTCTATAATTCCGACAGTTCAGAATGGAAAAGCAGCGCGACGCCAGCGGATGACAAATCGAGAAAATCGCGCGCGTCTCTCAGAACAGAACAACATCACGAGTTGAATTCGAAAATTGCTAAGCTAAGCAATATATTTATCCGGCTTGAAGATTGGAAAATTATACGATTAACCAAATTTAATAAGTGAAAACCCTCGAAGTATTAAATAAAACATAAAAACCTCTCGAGCGACTATCAAAAATCAAGAAACCAGTATAATATCACCAGTATCTGCATCAAAACCATAAAAACTACTAGTTAAACCTACGGTTAATCTGACACATAAGTTTAACGTCCACATAACCAGATAACGCGAACGTGCCTGAAGATCGCGCAGATCCAAAAGACTTTTCGATTGTGTTCATACAAATTACTGAATATGCCAGATAAGGATGAGGTAACGTTCAGTTTAGGAAACTAATTAACTATTTGGACTGATAACTGACCGATCAAGGAAGTGCCTCGACTAATTAATATCAACAAGGAACCCGCATCTGGATGCGATAGAGAACATTACGAAATAGTCGAAAGATAAAAATTTTATATCTCGGAAAGCTCGCAGTCCAAACAATTATATAAAGAAATAAAACAATATCATTCTAAGCGAGAGCTTTCCGCACATCCAGCGAATCACCTTCAATCCCACGGATTTGTGGCCAGTTTTCTCTGCTCACGACTTTGGAAAAGTCACCGCTATTCTCATGTCGAGAATCTCAGTTTGCAATTCTCAGTTTGCAGTTACCGATCGTTCCAGCCGCTTGTTCTAAAAAATCTCTAGCTTTGGGATTCTCTCGATTTCGTTTGCTGTCGTCAATTAGCCAGCTGACTGTGGTCCCATGGCTCACCCTGCGTATACGTAATGTGCCAGTGGTGCAGCTGTCTCTTAATTTCCCAGCAAATCCCCCTTTCCCTTAAAATTTGTTTAATTATTGGCAGCTTGTATAAAGTAAATTTACTGAATGGAGTCCTAGAAATTCATAACATTTTTGGTTGATTGCTTTGGGTGGAATTTCTCGAGCTTCCAGTTGTTCATTTTCCTGTTTGACTTCAGTTAGTGGGGGTGGGCAAAAAATACCCCATCCAACCCAAGCAACAATGACAACCACAGCGATAATGAACAGCCGGTCTGACCTTGACGGATATTGCAAACAAAAACAAAACTTTGCCGCTCGCGCAACAAATTTCCATGGAAGCAACACATAGAAAAATGTAAAAAAAATATAAATGTAACTGTTTTGATCAGATTTAAATCAACAAAATACTCATGGGCCAGCATTTTCTATTTACAATATAATCCGATAATTTTAATGGCATATTGCTGATAAAAATCTTATATAACCCATCCGAAAACAACTCAATTTAATTTTCTTGGCAATTTTATAGATTTTGTTTTATAAGTTATCATAAAAACAGTTTTATATATGAATAAATCTTAACGATTTAGATATTATATTTGTAGTCCTAAAATTTAAAATTAATATTTTTTGTTAAGACAATTCACTGTCTTACCGGAATTAAAATTCCAACTTGCATTTCTTGGTCTGATTCAGCTTTTTTATATGTATTCACCGATATGTACAGTAACAGTGACAAGCACGTGCCACACGCTGCAGGCAGCTGAGCGGTATGAAAGGCAGGAAAACCAGGGGAAAATGGGGGGAAAAGCGGCCTGTGCCTGCAACCTTTGACTGGCGAAAGGCAGGGCCGACGACCATGGCCAAGAAGAACTCATTATGCAAATGCAACAAGGCAGAAGTCGCGAAGCGGGGTGGACAAACATGGAGAGAGACACACAACCCGAGCAAACAAACAAACAAATCGCTCTTGTGTGGCGTCACACGGGTCGTATGTGTAACATTTTCCGCTTGTTGGCGCTGCCCGAATAAAAAGGAAGATAAAAAAACCGTTTCTACTGGGCATGAATATAGAAAATAACCAGCAAGTACATTCGGGGGTTTACAACTTCAGTGTGCAATGGCACCAAATTGAATCGGGATTTAACCGGAATTTCCTTTGATTATATTCGGATTGGATTATTTCATGCCCACTGAATCGAACAAAAGTCAAATTTTGCAAAGGCAAATCGTAATGTAAAAAATTGACAAAGAAAATAATGGGACGTATATACTTCAAGTATATTAACTGAAGTTTAATTAATTCAACTTATTTCCGTATAAATAATTTTTTTCCTATCATATCAGAACAAATCTTCATACTCCCCAAATTAATAGGAAAACAATGCATTTTAATTGAAAATCACATTACAAACATGGTGATTTAATTACTATTTGATAAAACGAAATTGCACATCCCTGCCCCAGCATCAATATGAATTATATATCCTCATCAAAAGGAAAATTCAATTTTCGTAGTTTCGCTGCCGCCCATGAATTCTTGATGGCATCGCAAATTGTGCAGCAAATTGCCGACGAACAAATTCATTTATTGCCACAGCCAATCGATTGGGAAAGGTCAATGCGACACTTTGATGGATCCGACAGACACTAACAAGCAGGGGGTACAAAAACCAAATCCATTAAATCCAATTTCAACTAAGCTAAACCACAACAACAGTGAACGAAACGAAAGTTAACTTAAATGTAATAGTTTAAATGCACATTTAAGCTATTTTTGTGACCTAACATTTATACATGCCTTAATGGCTGTAATGTTGTTACATTCCAATTCGATTTATTTGGTTATAAAGATTTCTACTCATTTTTAAGAGGAGCTATAAATACAAGTTTCTTTCAGTATATTTTTGAATCCGAACCAGTCATAAGGGATTTCACTCCTTCTTTTTCTGCTCCTTATTTCAGTCCATGTTATAATCAATTTGAATCGAAAGCTATCTGACTTTGATAACCCATCAATCAATGCTGCCATTTTTCCCAGGGGATTCGACTTCATCAAGTAGACAGCGCAAAATTAACTTAATTATTTTTGAAAACATTTCATAAGTGTGGTCTCCATAAATATTTTCGTGTTTTCGCTGATTTTATTATGAAATCTGGTATTGTTTTTAGCAATTTTCTGGCACAAACAAGCGAATCAGAGAATGTCGAGGGACCCCCAGTAAAAAAATGAGAGAGGAAAATTACAATTTCATCGCGTGCTAATCGTATTACGTCAATGAGCCAATTGATAAATGCGAGGCAATCGAATCGGGCGTATTGTCATCAATGTTGAACTTGTTGACGGAGCTGCTGACCTTTAGGCGGTTGTTGTTCAAGCTGATTTGTGCATCGAACCGTCGAAGAAAGCTAGTAAACAAGTGGTAATGACATGATATAGGGTATTAGATCCTCGACTTTCAGTTACCTGGCACTTAAAATCACTAGAGTAAAGGTTTGCCAACGATTAAGAGTATTACTTTCTTAAATTGTACATATGTACATATGTATATCTCACGCATTTTGTCATGAGTAGCGAAACTTTATTAGACCTAGAAAAAATATAAAATTATATTAAAATTCTGGTTTTTAAATTTCATATATTTTTGAAGCTAAATAAAAATATGCATTTAAAATTCTGTGACCTTAAAAAACAGCAAAGATTTTATAAAATACTCTTTTTTTACCATTCAAAATTCTGACGATTTGTTTGAATAATTTTTTAAAGATTTAGTGCACCTTATTACTAAATGTATACAAATATATTAAGATTTAAAAATTTCTATGATGTCTTGAGAATTTTGCTCTCCCCTTTAATTTTACAGTATACTCACCTTTATTACTATGTATTGTTTACCCTATACACCAATTATAAAGAGAACTGTTTTAAGAGACGCTATTGACATTGATAATGAGCCAGAAAACTAAGAGTGGCGGCCAAGGTAAAAATACCGCTCTTTCCCTCTCTTTTTGGTGTTCTCCCAGAGATTCTCTCCCAGTGCGTATGGTTCTGCTGGTGGTGCTCGTCAATTCCGCACCACTCGCAGTTAATCGCGGAAAAAAAACGTAGCGCAGCAGTCGGGCGGTGCGCTGTGGATTAGATCGGTTTGCATTGATGAGCTAATTAGATGCCGCAATTGATCGCGGAAATAACATTGAAACAGAAGTAGACACAGCTAAAAAACAGGAATGCCTCTGACCAAGAGTTTGCCAAATGTGAGTTCGAATTGGGATTCTTGAGCGGCTGACACGTGTTGCTTTTGCCTTTGAGCTTCAACGGGAGAGTTGAAAGAGAGTGAGACAGTGGCGTATAAAAGGGGGTTGAATTTCGCAACCACCTAAAAAAATGCATAATAAATACATACATTGACGTGCTAAAAATGTTTATCAACCACCCGTGAAATGAAAGTTTTATAATGGATTTTATCATATCCCAACTAATTCTACTATTTGTTTTCTCTGCAATTCTTTTTGCAGTCTCCGACGCTTTTAAAGCGCGCCGGCACGGAAAAGTTGCGAGAGGTGTTCCTGAAGTACGCCTCCATCCAAAAGAATGGCGAGCATTATATGACCAGCGAGGATTTCGTGCGCAAGTTCCTGGGACTCTTTTCGGAATCTGCATTTAATGACGTAAGTATCGAGCATTTGCTGCACTCGCGGGTCATTGCAAGGTTATTTTGCATAGTCTGCCCGATAAGACTGGCCATATCTTATCGCTAGATAACTCACGCCTGAGCGGTAGCACACACTAAACATATAAACATAAATCGCTGCCCATAACTCTGTCACTCTGATTCACGGGTTGACCTTGACCCACCCGCAAACATATCATAAACTAAATAACCCGGCAATCACTTGGCTGCCTCGTGTCTAACGGCCAACGTCACAGATTAAACTTTAATGGGCCTCCTTATCAGTTTTTTATGATCTGAGAACCGCACCGAACCTGATTGTAGGTGCCCCCGCAAATTGGAACTGATTCAAACAGGTGCCAAAGTCTGTGGGGGCAATTTCTTTTCCGGCCGCGTTTATCTCAATATTTGAGAGAGACTACTGGGTCTAATGTTCAATTAAAAGCGATTAACCTTTCACTGGGAAAAAAATTTAAAACTGCTCATTAATTGTTTACTATATTCGGGTCCCAAAGGTTTTTGACAGACTCAAATTTAAATTGCAAACAAAATATTCTGATATCTTATCTATAGTTTTATAGTTAGTTTCAAAAATTGTAATTTAAAAAACATAAATGCTCATTGAAATATTAATAATTAATTTAATCTTGTAACCGCATAAGTAATATAATGAATCTGCACTTAAACCTTTAGTAATTTATTTTAAAAAACTTTGTATGCAAACACTTTACAAAAACAACATTTACAAATATTCAAATAAAATTCTGTTTAACATTTGAACTGATTTTTTTCATTCCAACAATATTACTTTAACAGGAATCGGTGCGCCTGCTGGCAAACATTGCGGACACGAGCAAGGATGGACTTATTTCGTTTTCGGAGTTCCAGGCTTTTGAGGGTCTGCTCTGTACTCCCGATGCCCTCTACAGAACCGCTTTCCAGCTGTTCGACCGTAATGGCAACGGCACCGTTTCCTATGGTGAGAAAAAACATCTTTAATTCATAACCTATGTTTAATATAATTCTTTTCAATTCCAGCTGACTTTGCTGATGTCGTACAAAAAACTGAACTGCACTCAAAGATACCTTTTAGCTTAGACGGCCCCTTTATCAAGCGCTACTTTGGTGATGTAAGTGCATTGCAATCACATGTATTTTTATTTGTTTAATAAGCTAAACATTTTCCCAACTTATAGAAGAAGCAACGCCTTATCAACTATGCTGAGTTTACGCAACTTCTGCACGACTTCCACGAGGAGCACGCGATGGAGGCGTTCCGCAGCAAGGATCCAGCTGGCACTGGATTCATCTCCCCCTTGGACTTCCAGGACATAATCGTTAATGTTAAGCGGCATTTACTGACTCCCGGCGTCAAGGACAACCTAGTTTCGGTAGCTATCCGTGGTTTCTTTTGATCTGATTACCCTTACTAAAAATGGTTTTTAACATCTTTAGGTCACTGAGGGTCACAAAGTGAGCTTCCCGTATTTCATCGCATTTACCTCGCTGCTGAATAACATGGAACTGATCAAACAAGTATACCTGTACGCAACCGAAGGCAGTCGCACGGATATGATCACCAAGGACCAGATCCTGTACGCTGCCCAGACGATGAGCCAGATCACGCCGCTGGAAATCGATATCCTGTTCCATCTGGCGGGCGCCGTCCATCAAGCAGGGTGAGCAAAATGAAAAAAACGCCTTCGGGTTCAGTGTTGCCAACTTTGGACATAAATTAGCAAAACTATAAAATATAATTGTTTAATTTTGAAAGTTAAATGTCATTTTTTGTTGGATAAGTTACAACAATCATTTGCTTGTTTTATAATGATTCCTTATAAACTTCAGTTATATTGTTTACTGTACCTAAAATTTTTGTGCTTTGTATATTTACTGATTTTGCATTTAAAAGTAGAAAATTATATTTTCTAGAATATAGCTTTTTAGGAAATAAACATTTGAGGCTCTAATTTTGCAATTTTTACTATAATGACCGTTCACATAAATAGCTCACTTCACAAACATTATATTCGAGGGCTCTAATGTGACTAATTATGTAATTAAGTAGTCAAAAATATATATTTACAGAAACCTTCTATTAGTGATGATCTAATCTAATATTATTGTTATTTGTCACGTTGTTTGGATTGTAAAATACGACGTGTATTTAATGTGTAATTTTTGAGGGCTCTGAAATGCACGACTGTGAAACAAATTTTGACTTAATTAGACAATTTCCGGGAATTTAATATTATTTATGACATGATGAAGAATTCAGTATACTAAAATATATTTTACTGATCATAACTAGTTTCTTTAAAGTTGACAATTCTGCTTAAGTCTGTCCGATTGTTTTGTAACGTTATATATTTCCTAGTGCATGAGTTTCCCAGGGAATTTCCAAAACGAATGTCAAATTTCTTGTGCTAACTGTTGCTTGTTTGTATCTTTTCTCTCTGTGTTTCTCTTTATTTCTCAATTTCTCTGCGCTGCACTCGCAATTGCAATTTCAAGTTGGTGGAAGCGCAGGAGAAAGATAACTCCAAGTAGGCAAGTGATCTCGTCTTTCCTTGGCCTGAGTTCCGCTTCATTATTTGTTTATGAATCCCCTCCAAGAATTCCCGAAAACCCCAAAACCTAACCCAGTTGGTGTCTCTTAGTTACCCCTTCATATATATATATATATATTTAACGGAAATAAATACTGATTGTTATACTCTGGTTCCCCAGCCGCATCGACTACAGTGACCTGAGCAACATCGCCCCCGAACATTACACAAAACATATGACACATCGTCTGGCGGATATCAAGGCGGTGGAGAGTCCTGCCGACCGATCTGCCTTTATAATGCTTCTGGAGAGCTCTTACCGCTTCACTCTGGGATCATTTGCGGGCGGTAAGATCATTATCCCGATTTTACTTACTATAACTATATATATACTTACTAACTTTTAATTTATCAATAGCTGTTGGTGCCACTGTGGTCTACCCCATCGATCTAGTCAAGACTCGAATGCAGAACCAGCGCGCCGGCTCCTATATTGGTGAAGTTGCCTACCGGAACTCGTTGGATTGTTTCAAAAAGGTAATTCTGCTCAAATATTTTGTGCATTTTAATCCTAATCCTATAAATTGAAACCGTCAGGTTGTTCGTCACGAGGGTTTCTTGGGCCTGTACAGAGGTCTGCTGCCCCAGTTAATGGGCGTGGCACCCGAGAAAGCCATCAAGTTGACGGTTAACGATTTGGTTAGGGACAAACTCACCGACAAGAAGGGCAACATTCCCACCTGGGCAGAGGTGTTGGCCGGAGGATGTGCAGGTGCCTCGCAGGTGGTGTTCACCAATCCCCTGGAGATTGTCAAGATCCGTCTTCAAGTGGCGGGAGAAATCGCAACGGGGAGCAAGATCCGTGCCTGGTCGGTGGTGCGGGAACTGGGACTATTCGGCCTCTACAAGGGAGCCAGGGCCTGCCTTCTCCGCGATGTGCCCTTCTCGGCCATCTACTTCCCGACCTACGCCCACACCAAGGCCCTGATGGCCGACAAGGACGGCTACAACCACCCACTCACTTTGTTGGCCGCCGGCGCAATTGCCGGTGTTCCGGCCGCCTCCCTCGTCACGCCCGCCGACGTCATCAAGACCCGTCTGCAGGTGGTGGCCCGCTCCGGCCAGACCACCTATAATGGCGTCTGGGATGCCACCAAGAAGATCATGGCGGAAGAGGGACCTAGGGCTTTCTGGAAGGGCACTGCAGGTAAGTCGGAATAAACCTAGGAGTTATCTATTCATTTTCAATTTTCATGATTTATTTTGATCTTGTTTTAACATTTCAAGAACACGTTTCTAAACTTTTAAAGCTTTTTTAACCAAAATAATTAAGATTTTTGCTTTAGAAATTTATTTTCGTGTTTTTAAATGCTTTACGCTTCAAATTTACTTTTCAAAAATCAATCTTTATTATATCAAAAACTTTATTAAACCTGTTGTATTCAAAATGCTAATATTAAAACCAAAGTCCTATTACACCATACTTTAATTTAAAACTTTGCGCCCTCAGAAAAAAAAATCATATTCATTTACATTTTCCGATTAAACATTGTATACTGTTAGTCAATAGATGTTTATCTATTTGTTGCAAAATGCAGCATTATAAGTTTCTTGGTAATATATTTAGAAGCTTTTCCAAAATAAACTCATGAAAAAGAACCTCTTTTTGATCTTAAAAGTGAATTTGTACTAATATTTATCACCTTTTCCCACAGCTCGTGTGTTCCGCTCCTCGCCGCAGTTCGGCGTGACCCTGGTGACCTACGAGCTGCTGCAGCGGCTTTTCTACGTGGACTTCGGAGGCAGCCATCCCAAGGGATCGGAGGCGCACAAGATCACCACTCCGCTGGAGAAGGCGGCGGCGTCGGTGAGCACCGAGAACCTGGACCACATCGGTGGCTACAAGGCGGCCGTTCCTCTTCTGGCCGGCGTGGAGTCCAAGTTCGGATTGTACCTGCCGCGTTTCGGACGCGGAGTTGCCGCTGCCACGCCCTCGACGGCCACAGGATCCTGATTGTACTGGCGCCACCGCCTGCCAAGCGCCACATAGTCAAGGAGGAGCGAAATGGAGGC
The DNA here is from genome assembly GCF_018152505.1 of Drosophila elegans. Lineage (NCBI taxonomy): Eukaryota > Metazoa > Arthropoda > Insecta > Diptera > Drosophilidae > Drosophila > Drosophila elegans. The sequence continues at coordinate 1,791,341 of NW_024545863.1, forward strand.
AGGATTGGGGGTTCCAAATCACATGAGATGAGATATATTTTTTGCTAGGACGCGTTTACACAAAATACACACAGAAGCACTGAGGATATTTCTAACGAGAATCAGGGAAGAGCAGCGCCGTATCTATAGTACTATTGTATCTGAAGAGCAGGGCTTTCGAATCCTGGGCACCCGGCTCTGAGCAACTGTTTTTACCACACTCAAAACCAAAAAAAAAAAAACAAAAATTGTGAAATCCATCTAAAAATTATAGATTCAATTTTGGCGGTTGCATGTATATTTAGGCAAGTGTAGAACTGTTTTTGTAAACTTTGTTAACTAGTTTAAAGTCTAGAGCAACAACCAATCACTGAACGTCAACTTTTGCACTCATTGTAACTATTTAAGCGAAAACCTTTTAATGTTAGTACGAATTTGTTCAAAACAATTATCAAGCAAAGGAAATGCAATGAATGACCTCTTAGCTAATAAAGAATAAATTAAAATAAAACTCAATGTTTAAAACAATCAAATTTAATTGAGATCTTATTTAATTGATTTTAATTTAATGCTACCTTTGGAATTATCTTAAACAATGATTTAGAAATCGAAGCCAAACCCACTTTACATGAACTCATTCGAACTAACCTACAGATGACAGTCTATGCCTCTTGAACGCTGCTTACCAACTCAATCGAGCGTCTAATTCATAGCCTGTTGAGAGTAAACAGGGTCGAAAGGCATCTGATTAGAATTGTGCGATCGTGGGCACTTGCAAATCGATGTTGACAAGTTAATTTTAGGCACTGCCCATTTGATTTTCTGGGTTGCCCACACTCGTTTTCAAAGTCAACAACTGTCTGCCGACCATGACCGCTAAAAGAAACCGTTAGAGCTCCGAGAAGAGGGTCTCCACATCTGCCCCATTGACCGGGTGCACTGGACGAGATCGGTCGCCGATCACTGATCAGCTATGGGCTATAAAAACTGCATCGATGGGATCATATTTGCTGCAGTTTCATTTCGGATTTCAAAGGGAGAACAATGCGAGTGCAGGCGGGCTTGGTGTTATTCCTACTTGGAGCAGTCCTAAGTGATCGTTTTGTTACTGGAAAGGATCAGACGGATAAATCATGGATATTCCAGCTGAAGAAACTGCGCAGTGATCTACATAACTGCTATCAATCTGGAGTCTATCAAAGTCTGTGGTCTTGTTTCCGCTCAAAAAGCTTACACCTCTTCGAGGACGTAATGTCTGCTCCAGAGATTTCATTATACGATGGAGTACGTCTGGTATCTGCACCCAATGTCACTGATAGCTCTTCAAGACCCCAAGATGAGCGGAAGGATCTAAAGCATCTTACCTGGTTTGATCAGCTAGCTGTGAGTTTGGCCAAGGGTTTAACCACCCACACATTGCAAGTGAACTTGGGAAAACTTACTGAGCGATATCTAAACAGTGGTGGGTCTTCGACAATTTATACCTCTTTCTCGGTACATTGAATATCTTCTCTTTTAGAGACTTCTGACACCGACCCTGTGGGAAGTGCCCGACTGAGACGACATCGTTATAACATGATTATCACCATGATGTTTGGGGTCACCGCTTTGGGAGCTATTTTGGTACCCATGGGCTTCCAAATGCTGTCTATAGTGAGCGGTAAAGCACTACTGTTGGCCAAGATGGCCCTGCTCTTAGCTTCCATCAATGGATTAAAAAGGGTATATAAACATCAAAGTATTAAGTTGACTCTATTTTAATATTTCTCCGAAAACGATAGGTGGCCAACAATGGACTACATTATGGACTTTACCATGTACCAGGAGAGCATTTAGGAGGTTACTATGATAGAGGCGATGTAAACCACCCTAGAAATGTACCCATTCCGGTGGCTGTTGCACCTACTTTAGATATGGGATTGAAATAGGATTACTCCTGAAGAAAGTGGAATGAACTTTTAACTTTGTAAATGCTTTTATATGCAGCACAAGTTTGTACGCATAAAATTCCATTTACAAAAATAACTATTTGTAATATAAGTTATGAATGGTTTTCCCTTAAGAAAATAGCGTATTTAGTAAAACTTCTAAGCGTCTTTTCTAAAATTGATATTTAAAATTTATATTTAACTTTAAGAATATTTATATGTGCCTTCATAAAATCACTGAATACAAAAAGAGCACAACCTAAAGTTCCGTTTGACTTTAGATTTAGATCACTTTCTTAAGATTAAAAAACACTTAAGTTTATATAAATAAAAACTGTTTTTCGTTTAAAAGAGCTTTTCCCCTAAGCTTTTTTCTCAACTATTTGTGTTGGCAGTGCCTCAAGAGAACTTACCAAAAAAGCTTATGGTGGTGAAAAACCGAACAGCCGCAAGTATTTCAAAAAAATGCAATGGAAATACAAAAGCATTAATGTTAAATTACAAACAAGGAAAATGATGATGAAGAAAAGATTGCAGGAAAACGTTAAAAAAAAACTAAGGACACTAGCAAACATCACGGTTATCAATACCTTGAGGGAAAATCGCCCAGAAAAGTGACAGGAAAACTAAGAACTCTGAACAAGGACGACTGGCTGACTGGCTGACTGGCTATAAAAGGAAATGCCGCGCTGATAAGGGCCAACACTCGGTCGTCGAGCGGCAGCGTTGACGCATCGTCCTCGTCCTCGTCCTGCAACGGTTTCTTGATTTCTTTCACCCTGTAATAAGAAGAACGGTTTCCCCAGTGCTATTTCAAACCCGCATCAAGTATACGCATCGAGTGCCAAGTAAGCATCGCGTGCCTCTGTCGCTAATTCCACGCTCTAATGAAGTTATTGGGTGCGTGATTCCTGCGTTAATCTCTGGACAGGCCAAGGATCAAACGAAGGCGCTCCGGAACTCGCGGGATAATTGAAAAGTCGCCTCACCCTCCAAATTCTGAATCTCAATATCCCCGCGGGGATTGGCTATTCTAATCTTCGGTTTCGAAAATCAAAGGTCGCGATGAAGCTTGTCGTTTATCTTTATTTGTCCATGATTATTCTGGGCGTTCAGGTGAGTGTCGGCTTAAAAGATATATCGTTAGGAATTTCAGTGACCTAAAAGAGTTATTAATAGCAAAATTTAAAAGTTTAAGAGTTATATGTACAATCATGTGATTCCAATATATATTAGTCTATCCAAAATTGTTTTTAATTTAAATAAGTAGGTTAAAAAGTAAACTTATTTAAACATTTCTTTTTAAGTTTATATGATATGAATATGATTTCTATTGATTTTTGTAGGGCTTTTTAAAATAAATTAAATCAAAGGCTGAAGCGATTTCTGTGAACCCTAAAATAAAAACAAATTTAAAGTAAGAACATATTTTTTTTCTCTGTGCAGCAATAGGTGACAAAGACACGCGTGTAATTCCTTGTAATTCGATCAACAAGTTGGGCCAACTTTTGTTTCCATGATTTCCTAACGATCTAATTTTTTTCGGCCGAGATTTTTACCCTGATTGATTGATTCTAGCTGTCTATGGTGTTATTGCCAAACTTTTTGGCAGCCTTTCAGTTCTGGCTTATGCTAGAACTGATTACCTTCATTAGGCTCACGTTGCAGACTCGGCTAGTAATCAATTTATGAAAGTCCAAGCGGGTCAACGGGTCAAAGTTTGTGGTCCCGGCGCAAATGAATACTTAATTCGATTTGGTAATGGTCCAATCCGGCAAAAGTTTCCCGTGACATTTGGTTGCAACGGAAACATAAATAGAACTCGTGGTGACAAATCAGCTAATAATGATTGAGACGCTTCCAAGTCAGATAAGATAGCAGCCGTCAAAAATAACCAATCGAATCCATCTTCCCCGAAAAGGGTTAGAGTTGAAATGGGAAGGGTGCTGACACAGGAAAAGTAACAATTGTTTTTTGTACAATAGCTTTCTATTACCGCACAACCCTTTCTAATAAAATTATATTGAATTAGATAATAACTTTACCTTTCCTTCTTTTTCTGTCTGTAACAAGTAAGTCTGACTTAAACAAATATTTAGTTTTCTTCAGGCAAAGACATTTAAACTTATCAAAATACCACCATAAGTCATGTTGGCCTGCCAAAGACAGCAGCCATTTCGGAATGAAAATTAGGGTACTATTACTCATTCGATGTTGCTGCCATCCATCACATGCATAGCTCCGATCTGTTTGTTTAATGGCAACATTGTGGGCAAAGTCAGGAAGCCAGAAAGCCAGGACACCAGGAATCCACTTCAATGGACAAGGATAAATGTAAATTTCGCACCTGCCAATGAGCCGTGGGCGTTGGGAAAACCAACAGAAACCAGAGCAGAAATACCAAACGATTCGATGGTGTGGGCAGGGCAATCGCAATGAAACTGCAGACTGCAACTGACTCATTTCTTGTGTGGTCACTCACTTTGGACAGGGACGAGATTTTCCCATGTTTTCCAGCCTTTCGCCCCTCTTTCCGTCCACAAATCCACATCCTGCTCGATTTCCAGAGAGTCCTGCACTTGATGTGCGCTTAATGGTGACACCGACGCTTTGGCACTTTACAGCCATTTAAGCCAGGACATGACAGCCACACCCCTGCTGTCCCATTTCCGTTCGCATTTTCCTGTTTTCCTCGATTTCCCCGCCGCCAAGCTTCGTTTTTCACTCTGGCAACTTGTGAGAACGACAACAATTAAACCATGAATGTCAACGGGTGCAATAGGGTGCTAAGGAGCTGTGAGGCGAGAAAAACATGAGAGATAAGCTTTTAACATCAGAGGTGACCTCTAATTGCAGCAGTCATAAATAGTTGGCTTAGGTGGATCTAGGATGGATGCTTTACACCCTTTAATTTCCCTACATAATCTAAAATGTCTACACTGAATGAATGAATATTGCAGTTTAATACATTTAGTGGTTTTATATTGAAAGACATGTCTATGTCTTTCTTCGGTATTAATTTGATTTATTCTTATAATACTGCCTCCCATTTTGGTTGACTTAAATTGTTTTTCTTTCTTCTAAAGAGTTATTGAGAACGCCACATATGGAAAGTTAACCATATCCTATGTAAAATTTAATTTTCCATCAGCACCGAAATATGGTTCTAGGATCCCTCTAATTTCCATAAATTGCCTTCGTCATGTAGCAGCAGCCGCGCGAAATTTATGCCGTCTATTCAATTCCGTTGTGGCAGAACTCTTGCATAAATCTCCGATGCAATATGTTCAATAAATATTGGGAAGCAGAGGAAGCCGAAGCATTTAAGGCAGAACTAATTTCCGTGCTGGAAACACACATCTTTCCATTTTACATTCTCATTGCAACTTAGATACATGTAAACTCAAAATGACGGGGCAAAACAAAAAGTTCGCCAGATTGCATTTTACAGTCCATTTGCGGTTGCGTAAAATTAATTAGCTGATTAAAGCCGGGCAACAGTGCGTATGCGTAATCGAATTTATTTGCGGCTTACTTCGTTAAGCTTAACTTTTAACCGTAAAGTAGAAAAAATTGCTGACACAAATTATGCGATTGCCAGACTGGCCATAAGAATTGGAAATATATAGAAAAAGAGGTAATTTAACTCAATTTTCTGACAGGTCTCCGGGGAATCCTTTTTCTTCATAAGTCCTTCCGTTCTCTGCTCATTTTGCGGCAATTCATTTGACTTAATTCCGACTCAAGCAATGCTTAGATGGCAATATTTCTTGAGCATCCGGCATTATGCGCATATTTGAGCCATAATCACTCAGTGAGACGAATCCTTTCAGTGAAATTTACGCCAGCCATAAAGGCGTCTAAATATTTGATGGTCAACCTAATTCAATGGCAGCCTGTTGCTCCAATGGACTCCGGCAAGTGCATAACTTATTTATGGCCAGGAATTTGTTAAGTTCTTTCTTAAAGCCGTATCCTTTGAAGCTGTCTCATAACTTAGTCATTCCGCCACCATAGATTCCCCCTCCAATTGTAATTGTTTGCTTTAGCTGAAGGATTACCATCGGATCTCCGGCCTCAGTGCCAAAAGTCAATATTTACCTGATCCCCGAAAAAGGATTCGAATTTCGTGAGGGGTTTCAGGCCTTTTCCCCACCAAAAAGCCCGTTTAGGTGTCGCCTTCATCTGGCAAGCGAACTTTTAATCAAGTCACAAATATTTCTGGCAGCTTAATTCCCGACAGTGGCATGTGAAGACCTGATTCGCATATTCCCGGCTAATTAGCGGCTTCTGGTGTGACGGGAACAAAGAAATCCTACGCCTCGACGACCTTGATTCATGTTCTCGTTCCTGAATTTGCTTTGTGAACAACAGGTTCATTAATCAATTCACGCGACCTCCAGGCTGCCAAAATATGAATGAACATTTTAAAATAGAACAAGCCAAAGTTGAATCAACTAATTGAATATTCCACTTTTTAAAGACAGCATTCTATTAATTATTTCGTTTAAAATTCAAGCCAGGCTTTCAAAAGAATTCCTTTGTGCAAAATTACCAAGCCAAAAACCAAGTTGACTAGCTAATTTTTCACAAAATAAGCAACAATTTTGTAATAAGTACCTAATTTACATTTTCTTTATCAAATCAATTAACCTTCAAAGACAAAAAATCTTAAAATCTTGTAATTAATGTCTTATTATTTAAGACGTTTTTGTAAAGAGTTTTAGAACATTAATAACACAAATTCAAATTTAATAAATTGTTAAACAAATACAACAATTGCTCAAAAGGCATTAAATTTTAGAGGTGTTTGAAATTGTACCTCAAGTAGAATGCTAAAAAAAAAGCCCACCATTCAATAGGCAACAAATGCAGAAATGCAAGTTCAGTATAAGTGAAAGGCGTTAACTTACGGGGTTTCTGCGAAGGATTGTCACAATGCCCCTAGAACTTTTCTATTTCTGATGCCACCCCATCGCCCACAAAGTTTTAGCTACTTTCAATAGCCTGAATGCTTGGATCTCCGTGGCAACTTTCGGATAGCAATCCTGGTCCCAATGGAACCTTTTGATGGAGCAGCTGGCGCATCCTGCGAATCGCTTGGTTTGACAAAAGGCGTCCAGCGTTATTTTTTTTGCCCACTTTTCACCCCTCACAAATCCAAAATCCGATGCCAGCCATTGTGATTATGCAAATGAGGCAGCGCCAAGTGTGTTCAAAGGGATCATGTTTATTATTTATTTACAGCCTGTTGACAGTTTATCCAGACTCTCTCTCTCGAATCAGTCGATTCTTGACTAAGTTTTGTGACGTCAGGGGCGGCAATCGGTATTTTTTGTAGTTGTTTTTTTTGTGAGCTGAGGATTAAAGTTGCTTTGGCCTAAACCGCCACTAATTGACAGTTCCATAACGCCCCGACGACTCGTTAAAGCCAAAGCTCGAGTGTTGCGCAAACAAATGTCCCAAAAGCCGAGTTACGAAAGCCAAAAACTTTTTGGCCTTAACTCAATTATTTGAGCCCGCGGCCAATGCGTCACCATTTATCAACCTCCCAGCAGGCTGGGTGCGATTTCAATTAACGGCAAAATCTGAAAAAAGTTACCTCTAATCAATCATAAAAAAGCTAGCCACAAAAAAAAGATGGGGTCGAAGGCTGAGTAGCTTTTCTTAATAAAAAGTTTTAACTTTGCCCCCGATTTGTCATGCTTAAAATTTGCCGGACTTTCCCCATTGTATACATATATATTTCTCCATAGCTGAGCACGTTCAGAGCGTCATCTGCTCGATTCCTGTTTATTGAAGAATCGTGTGTGGTAGTTTAATTAAAACCTGCTATTGTCCTCTGTCCCGGATGACCTCTTGTCCCCCTTGCCAATCCCCTGCAGTTGCATTGTGGGCTGAGCCTTAAGTGCCGCATTAGCTGCCCCCCACGATGATTTCTTTCTTTGGATACAACTACAGAAGTCGGCGGGCATTAGCCGCGAAGGACATCCCGCTGATCCGGGGGCTAGGACATGCCCCATCCAGGGATTCCCCTTGCTACAGGTCTGAATGTCTGTCTCTTGTGCGCATTGTTTAGCAGGAGGATAACCACTTTCAGTTGCACCCAGCCGGAGGGATGCCTAAAATCATAATGTTCGGAACAAGTTTTATTAAAAATGTATTTTATTAAAGCTAGCCACACAAAGTCCACGCCAAATAGTTAGTCCAAATTTTTTTAAACAAAGTTTAAAATTGTGCATAGAACACAATTTGATTAAATAAATTTGAATAAATAAATGGTTTCTAAATTAGCTTGATAAAATCTATACAGAAATTACTCATTCCATCAATAATGTTCTAAATAAAACTTATATTATAAATATTTGTTTCCAATATATCAATTTGTGATGTTTTAAAATTATTTTTAAATGACTTGTTTATAGTTTATTTGTACAAAACCCTGAACTAAAATATTTCTAAGAAAACACACCACAACTTTTCTTCGAGTGCACTGCCTTACTTTCTTCGTAATTTATTTTCAGGCCTGGCCCAGTGTAAAGCGGTCCTTCGAGCTCTTTCCCAACCCAGCGGTGCCGCACAATGTGCACACGGTCTCAGGTAAGTTGAGCTGCACTCATATGCAATGTGAAGGGGAAACTTTTGAGTCAAGTGCCCCCGGCTGAAAATGGAAAATGCACTTTGGCGGTAGCGACAAGTTTAAAGCGCTTTCAAAACCTTGTTTACTTGTCTCTCAAATTGATTTCTGCATAAGTTGTGAGCGCTTCTTGGAGCATCTCATCTCCGCCATGGAACCCGGAGGCGTATGCGCAATTTGAAGAGCCAAGCAACACGAATTTATTGCCCATTAAAATTCAAATCTAAGTGCACTCCACTTGTTGTGTGTCCCCCTCTTCACTGCAAAAGTGACCCAAACTGTCCAAATGGAAATGAATGATTACAAACTTGTGGTCACTCAATGGTCATAGGGCAAAAATACTCTGATTCCAAGGAAAGAAAACTTAATAAATTTTATGGGTGGCTGGCAACTCGTGCCAACTTCAATTGACTTAATCCCTCAGTCCTCTAACCACCAAAATTTTCCAACCATTTCCCCTTCTCCCAAGGGGGAAATCGTCAAAGCAACCGCATGTCAGGTCAGAGGAAATGTAAAGTTGCATCAGTCTTACAATCAGCATCAGGTGAAACATAAACAAATCTGTGGCTATGCCGATTTATAATTGCTTTTATTTATAGCCAGGACAACAGGGAAAGGGTGATTTGCCGGGGGGTTGGGTCAGCTTTGTAACGTTACTACCAGAAATAGAAATTCCAAATCGAAGGACAAACGGAAAACCACTCTAATCAAGGGAATAAACAAAGTAGAGCTTGGGTCGTGTCGATATTTTGCAGTTTAAAAAAATGTCTACTTACAAAGACAAGCTAAACTCTAAAGTCTAGTGTTTTTCAAAATCCTTCGGCACTTTTATTTTATTACATATTATTAATATATTAAACAGATTTAGGATTTTTATTTTTTTTAAAAAAGAAAACATTCTTATGTATTATTCTTTCAAAATAATATTAATAAAATGTACAATTATGTATATAATTAATTCAGTCCACTTAGTTTTGAACAAGGCAAATAAAATAGCTGAATATTTAATGAATTCTCGTTAACGCCAGCCACTCCGATTATGATTATTAAACCATTATGCCTAATCAAGTATGAATAGTACCATTTTAACTGTCAGTTGCAATAAACAGAAATGTTAAAAGGCCAAAAAAGCCGCCACTTGAAAGCAATTAGAGAGTGTCATAAACAAATTGGCGCCCAGTGACAGCAGTTGGTCTCGAGTTCCCCATTTCCTCATCCTTCCAGGACAGTACTCCCCCATCAAGGGATTCACGTTCATGGCGAGGCCCACACGGGTACATTGCCAGTATGTGACATGCATGTCAAAAAATAAGTCAAACAGTAGTTTAATTGTTTTTCGACCGTTCTTGGCAAAAGCCACAACCACAAGGCGAGAGGTCATAAAAAGCAGACCACATATCGTACAGCATGTGGGTGCCACGGCTAATAATGCTGGCCATAAATCAGCCAACGATGGCCGGCATTAAGTGGATGCGCATGATAAATTAATTGTTGCCCAGGAGCCGAGCTAGAAACAATCAAAGGGGCTTTCAATTGCCTTCCCCTAAACTCTCGACCTCTCCTGCAACGCGAGGAAATTTGGCAAGACAAATTGGTTTCGGATTCAGTTGCGGATACGGTTTTAAGCGCTTCGCAGTGCTCAAGGGCGTCAAGTGCATTCGGCACACTATGAAAAATAGTTATTAAATAGGAAAAACAAGAAAAAATGCATTTTGCTTATAAAATAAATTATATTTGGCTATAGAGCTTAATGATTTAAAATTGTTTTATTTAAAATTGTCCTACATTTGTAAAAAAAATCAATAGGAAATTGATAACTCGTAGTTATATGCCTAAAAGTATGCAACACACAATGTTGAGTTCGAAAGTCCGATAGAGTCATTTCGGAAAACATTGTTCTACTTTTTACTGCATTTTTTTCGAAATTAGATCCAAAACAAAATTTTTGAGCTGTGAATGCCAGTTTGTTGGAAATTTAATGACGAATTCAACGAGGTATGGCACTCCATCATTGAACCATTATAATTTATAGTTTCGATCAAAAAACTGCAATTTAAACTCATTTTCTGGAGGTCGCCAATTTTAGCATTTTTTATAAGGGGGTACCATCATCATTTTTTTCGAAATTTGGTCCAACCCAAAATTTTTGAGCTGTGAATGCCAGTTTGTTGGAAATTTAATGACGAATTCAACGAGGTATGGCACTCCATCATTGAACCATTATAATTTATAGTTTCGATCAAAAAACTGCAATTTAAACTCATTTTCTGGAGGTCGCCAATTTTAGCATTTTTTATAAGGGGGTACCATCATCATTTTTTTCGAAATTTGGTCCAACCCAAAATTTTTGAGCTGTGAATGCCAGTTTGTTGGAAATTTTATGACGAATTCAACGAGGTATGGCATTCCATCATTGAACCAATAAAATTTATAGTTTCGATATATATAAGTGATTTTCAAACCTAAGTAATTTCTGTGGTACCCTCGTTAGTTTTGCAATTTGGAGACTCCTTAAGATCAATGAAAGTCTAGTTATATTTCCAAACTGTGTTGATAAATTTTCTTGTTTGAAGAAAATTTCATGAAACCTTTTTCCTCCTGTGCAATGCCATTAAATCCCACCCCATACTTTTACCCCTTCCCCAGATTGCATGCATGTGGCCTCCGAGGCAGGTGACTATATCTTCAAGAAGCTCAACCCCCTGAGTTCGGCCCTAAATCGGGAGGTAGCTCTGCTCGAGCTGGAGGCGGCAGCAGCTGCTGCTGGAGCAGGAGGAGGATTGGGAGTGGGAGTGGGAGTGGGAACAGGAGTCGAAGTGGTTCCGGCAGAGGGAGCAGGAGCAGGAACAGGAACAGGTAGCGGGGCAAATGTCCAGGAGCTGCAGCCCGAAGTCTGTGGGCTTTATGTGATTGGGGAGCCAGACACGATTGTAGAGATTACAATGAAACACTACGATGCGAACTGCGAGACAGGAGCCCTAATGGCGGTAAGTGCTCCAAAGTGTCATTAAATTATGCCCAAGTGTGACCCACTTTCCGGAATAGTTTGTTGATGGCTGGGAGCTGAATGGCGAATACTTTCCGGGCATAAAGGATCACCATCGACCGTTGGAGGAGCGTGTTTACGAGTTTTGCAACAACTACAGACAATGGTGGGTACATATTACATCTTAATAAATATTGTTTATATGGGAATTATCCTTATTTTTGTATAGGCCCCGTGTCAGTAATAAGAAGTTCTTCCGGTCGAGCCAGAATGCTGCTTTGCTGCAGTACCGCATTCCTGTTCGCGGCTCCTTTGTGGCCAATGTGCGATTCCACAAGATCACGCAACGTGAGTATAGAACACTTTTAAAATATAATATTTTTATAACTACAATAAATTCTAACTAGAATAATTTTTGAAGAATATATATACATATATAAATATATTTCAATAAAATACTGAAAGAAGGAAATTTTCCTTACAAAATCAATTTATTATCGACAACTTTACTTTATTTTTATTTAGGTATAATTGAACAGTTTAATCAAGGATATCAAATCTCAAGTTTTCATTTTCTCTTTTTCTTATAATTTCAGCCTGCAATGTTTTGGTCCAGGACACGGCTGCTATGTACAAGATGACCAACTATGGCCAGGCTCGCAACTGTACCATCTCAGCGCTTTTTCCGGCCGTGGTTTCCTTGGCCAGTTTGCGGATTGGCGGAAAGAGTGTGAGGGCCCAGCAAAAGGTCAACTACGATGTGGGTATATTCCTGAGTTTCCCTAGGCGCCCAGCTAATTTCCCTAACCCCCACCTAGTGTCAATTGCCCAGCGATCGCCTGGAGATCGGAGGATCTGCTGGCCTGGACTCCATCGGCATGGAGCAGGCCAGTGCCGTGTGCGGAGCCTCCAGCGAGTTGGGACCGGAGCAGGCGATGTTCTGCGGGGTGAGCACCGTGCGACTGGTTTCATCCGGGAGGTACCAGAACCAGGCGGCCATCGTCCTGCGGAAGGCCGAGGAGCAGGACATCGACATCGCCACGCTCATCTGTGCGCTCTAAGTGGCGAGCGGGACTCTGTCCGAAAATGTATATGTTTGTAAAAAAAAAAAAAGGTAAACGAATCCAGAGCAGCGGACGACACCTCCCCGGACTCCATCGTAGTGCTTAAAACTTAACTCTTAACTTAATCCAGCTAATTCGCAAAGTATTCGCTACCCGAGAGGCATCTTAGGTAACACATATATATATACATGTATATCGAACATTCTGAGTGTTGACTACAAGAATCGTGTGTGTTTATTGTTCGTTTATATTTATCTCCAGGGGTTTCGGGTTGTTCTTTAGTAGTTTTATAGTCCGTTTTATGAGCTTGATTATCGCTTTTAATCATATGGTTTAAGAATAGACGGGGGGCATTGATAAGACTTATCCAAGGACTTTCAATGCAGTCATGACTGCCAGCAAAGTGGCCAAATTAATGGCAGTCAATCCGGAAGCACCTCCATCACCATTATCATCTGTATCCGTTCCTGGTTCTTTTTCCAGCTGAAAGGATTATAGATTAGAGGTAAGTTTAATAGGAAATCTTGTATTTAACTTACACTCTCCTCTAGAATAGCCTGCAGCTCCTTGCAACGAGTCCTTTCCTGGTAATTACTAGTGGCAATCCTACAAATTGTCTTACTCAGACAACTATTATCGCAACCCTCTGCCAATTTGGGATCCGAGTTAGTGAACTTATTCCGCCAGAACTTTCTCAGCAAATCAGGTTTCTCAGCCATTTCCACCAACAGACGATCGATGCCCGCAGGACTAGTATTCTCTGTGTATTCCTTGGTAAACTGGTACTCCAATTCCCATTGGGGCTGCTCATCGGGTTTCAGATTTGCCTCCGTCAGATTGAACTTGTAGGTAAAGTGCTCCAGCACCTGCCAGTTATTAGGATTAAGTTCATACAGCCGGTAGTTGGGATTCTTGTTTGAATACGAGGTCAAACTACCACCATTCCAGTTGACCACCGTGGCATAACCCTCCTCGGAGTAATGGAGGTTCATCTCGTCCTTGTGGGTGTGACCACTGAACACTCCAGTTATGATGCCATTGAAACGAGTCAGCACCCTGTTGTATTCCTTGGACCAACTGCTCCAGCAATCACCATCGCCAGCGGGAATATGGGTGAGGATGTGGACCGATTCACCATTCTGCTCTGCAAATAAAAGAGTATCGTGGAACCACTGCAGCTGCTCCTGAATCAAGGAGGCATTGTAGAACAGCCACCAGTTGTACAGGTAGCAATCCATGCTGTTCAGGGCCACAATCCGATGTCCTTCGCTCGGCGATAAAGTGTAATAACCACCTCGAAGGACAGTATCCTTCGCCTGCGCGGGCAACCACTTAGACCACAAACTCCATACGTGTTCGTACAGCCAGTCAACTTTCAAAGCTGTGGGCACCTCATCATTGCCGAAACTATAAGATGGAATAAATATTGTAGTTTGTTTATAAATCAATAAAAGATACTAGGAATTAAATATTAATAAACATAGTCATATATCGTAAAGGTATAAAACACTGCCGAGCTATAAAATTCATAACTTCTGTTTAATAAACACATCAAAATATATCTACTTATTACGGCCTTAATGACATAAAATGCTTAATTATGATCAAACATTATGTTATTAATTAATGTATTATTTTATGAACAAAAATTGTATTATCAATTTATCTTTTCTAAATCGTAACAACATTTTCTTGACAAGTACTTATGACATATAAGATAAAACATGGTTTATTTCACTTGATGAAAACGAAAGTGCGTCAAAATTATTAAGGCAATTTTCTTCTATAAATTATTAGTGTCCAACAATCGTTTAAACGTCGAACACTTTGAAATTCAGAAGATAAGTCCAGGTTCTAGGTAGTGCCTTTATTCAAAGTTGTTTTAATAAGCAGTAGTTAATATTTACTAGTGTCCGTATCGCTCTTTATTGGCTTTGCTGTGGGAAAATCTTACAATAAACTTTATAATGTCGGGAAAAACAAAAGTCCTCAATTCGTTTTTGCATAACATTTTATAACATACCATTAGCTCATATATATGCATGTATGCATTATTTGTTACTTTTAATTGTTAGCCTGAGTAAAAGTGCGTAGTATCTGCATGACCTCAATGCTATTTTTGGGTAAGTAATAACATTTGAATCTACTTCCATACTAAGCATAACCCAAGAGCTACTTGTACTTTTTACCCCAATTCAACCCAATTGCGGACAAGTTTCTTTGAACTTTCTCCATTTCTGGGTCATTAGGTTAATAATATTTGAGGGCCTGCAAATTACGGGTACTCACACGTTTGTTGGATGGGGTTCGTGATTTCCGAGGCAAGGGTAGATGGGCGTGTTCGGAAAGTGCTCGGCCAGAAGTCCATCGATTTCGGACAGCATGTCCATATTTCCCTGTTTGGTGGTGGACCAGGTATTGTGGGGCGGCACATCTCCGGTGTGATATATCCACTCGATCTTGTGGTTGTCCTTGATGTGGTTAAAGGCACTCAAGATGAGATGTTTGGGGGCATCGCAGTCCCGGTAATCGGACCAGTAGCCAGCTGCTGCCGAGGAATCAGATCCTTCGGCCAAAGGATTGCGGCAGCACATGGGCTCATCGCAAGCCGCATTGCTGCCAACGGCATATTCCGGATCATAATGGATATCGGTGAGGTGCAGAATGAGGATATCATCAGAGCTCTTGGAGGGTAAATTCGCATTTGATTCGGTGGGTGAATCGCCCTGGATAGTCAAAGTAAGATTGAACTCATCCTGTTTCACCTGGCAAATGGGAATGGGCAGCATGCCGCAGAAGGATTGCGAATCGGCCACAGTTTCGTTGAGGATAAAGTCGAAAATGGGCCAGTTCAGATCGAACAATCCAGAGCACACTTCCTGGGTGGTAATACCAAAGTAATCACACAGACCCAACATCAATTTCTTGGCCTCTTCATCTCTCTGAGGACCACTCAATTCACCGTCGGTGAAAGTTCTGGCAAATACATTTATGGTAGATCTGCACAGGGTGCACACGAAGTACTGATCCGTGGAGGTCAGATCAGCCAGGGATTCCGTGAAAATGGCCTTTTTGCTGTGACTGTTCCGCAGATCCTGTCCCAGTTGCTGAAGTCTCTCCGTTTCGATTCCAGTCCGGTGGTACTTCAGGTAATCACGGCTTATCTCTTCCGCCACACTAGCTGCAAAAAGGCAATAACGGATGTCAATATCTGCACTCAAAGCTGTCATTTGGAACTTATCTTTGGAACTACTGCAATCAATTTCGACTTACTGACTATCTGACTACCGAAACCAGTTCATTCATATATTGATGTGTGTGTAAATTCAAAACAGAGAGGGTGACTCTTGTTTTTTTTATTTAAATTGATAACTTACATATTATTTTACTCTATAATAATTCGATTTTTACAATTTTCTATGAACTTTTTGGTTGAGATGATATAAAAGAAAGATAATACTTAATTAATGATTAATTATTAGATTTATCCAAACATTTTGAAGACCTGCACTTACCTGAGACAATGGCTGCGGAACGCTGTTCCTTCGTTAGATAATCGGGGACATTGGGCAGACTAAAGGCACCACATCCGACGAGGAGGATAGCGATCCCCAAAATAAGTGCGCTCCAGATCGACTTCATGACGGAACTGGGCCCAGGATTGGAATCGGACCCCTATTTATAGGCTAATATAATCACAATCAGTTTAGCTGCTTATCATATGCGGTCATATCGCCTGAACGAAATGCCAGCGGTCAACAGACCATACTAATTTATGTTCGGGGGCAGATTTCTTTACCCGCTAATCGGTTAAGGGTAGCTTTTATTGGCATCCCTCAAAAGGCTACGACTTTCACCCCAATTAAAACATTTGGTACTATTTAAGCATTTTATTTAATGTTCAGTTCTATCATACTACCATCTCTGGCAAAATTGAAATAAATTCTGAATAAAACTATGTTTGCTAAATAAAGATATGAATAATATTTTCTTCCTTTACGCTTCAAAGGAAATTGTTTAAATTTTACTTCTTAAAAAAATAAAAAAAAAAAAACAATTTACCAAAGTACCAATTACTTTATTTTTTTATTGCTATATTTATATGGCTCATATTTTCTAGCGTAATTATAGGTGAGTCAGCTTATGGCATGATTTTCCACTTAGGATTACTATTTACTAATTAATCGAAGCCCCGTAAATCATACCCAAATTATAACTCTCTCGCACGTGCTTACATTAATCCGTTCGTTTAGAATCAGCAATTGACTTGGCCATAAACCTGTAGCCAACTGCATGTTTTATGGCCAGCACGATTCAATTGGCTAATTTGCGCTAATCGGCATTAGTCGATAAAGCAATCGCGAAGAAAACAAAGTCCCCCCGAAATAATCATGAAAGATTAACTTAGATTGGGATAAGCAAACACTTATATTTGCCACTTGGGAGTGGTCACATTCAAAATGGAATCCAATCGTCTTATATAACTTAGGGGGTACAAGATGAGCGTTTCTAGAAGCTAAGGCGGATGGAGAGGACTATGGTCAGCAAGGAGCCAATGCTGAGCAGTCCCAAAGTGGAGGCTCCTCCATCTTCGTCGTCATTATCATCACCAGGAGTGGTGCTTTCCTCATTGTCCAGCTGAAGGGGAAGATTTATAAGTTAGTTTTGATAGTAAAGCCTATTATTAGAAGTAACTTACAGAGGCAAACAGCTTTGCCCGGAGTTCCTCGCAACGTCCTCGCTGAGTATTGATGGTCACAGCAGCACGGCACAGAGATCCTGCCAAACAGTTGCGATCGCATCCTCCATTCACCTGGGGATCAGCTGAGGTCACACGGAAGCGCCAGTACTGAAAGAAAAATGTGTGTTATATGGGTGGAAAAAAAACAAAACCAAATTCAAACTTTTCATTAACTTGGTATTTCTTTTTATCTTATCGAAGCTAATATTTTAAAGAAAATCCGAACATACCTTTCTCATCAAGGTGGGATTCTCGGCGAACTCGTCGAGCAGCTTGTCAATGCCGGCAGGACTCAAGTCCTCGGTGAACTCCTTGATGAACTCGTACTCCAGGAACCACTCGGGCTGCTCATCTGGATGCAGATTGGCTGCCGTCAGGTTGTACATCCAGGTCCAATGGTTGCTCACGGTATAGGTCTTGGAATTCACGGCATACTCCCTGTAGTTGGGGTTCTTGTTGGAGTAGGTGGTCACAGCACCTCCGGTCCAGGCCACCGCAGTGGCATGTCCCTCGTCCTCCGAATAGTAAACGAACATCTCGTCCTTGTGCGTGTGTCCTGTGAAGATGCCACTGATCGTGGCGCTGAAGCGGGTGATGCAGCGATTGAATTCACGGGCCCACACGGACCAGCAAGATCCAACGCCCGAAGGGATGTGGGTCAGCACATGCACGTACTCCCCGGCCTTCTCAGCCTTCAAGAGGGTGTCATGGAACCACTGGAGCTGGGGAATCTTGTCAGTGCCACTGTGGTACAGCCAGAAGTTGTCCGTGTAGCAGTCGTTGCTGTTCAGAGCGATGATACGGAATCCCTTCTTGGGCACCACTGTATAATATCCTCCCTTCAGGATCGTCTCCTTGGTTTCCACCGGCAGCCACTTGGACCAGTCATTGTACAAATGCTCGTACAGCCATGTGGTGCTGACCTCATTTGGAACTCCCTCGGGACTGAAACTGGAATTTAAAAATCGATTGGTGATTACACTGGTTTTTGAAAACGTGACAAATCCTTATATTTTCTATATCAAATTAAAAATGTTCTCTTTAATTTGTTTAGTTATTTTAAGTATTATTAAAACATTTTTTAATTTTTCATTTGACTATTTTCAAAATTTGATTTAAATATCTGAAAATTTAATTTAATTTTAAAACATATTGGTTCCACAATAGTTTAAATGTTTAAACATTATGGTTTCACATTTAATTTTAATATTTAACATACAACTTTAAATTTAATAGTCAGATATATATTTTTAGTCTTGCATTTTTTTTCGGTGTAGATTGTGTAGTGAAAGCGGTCAAAACATTATAAATTATTTGTTGATACCAGAAAGAAAATTCAAGATATGGATTTAATCGAGCACTTATAATTCTGAGCTAATCTAAGATTAAGATTTACAATAAGATTTGCAATTTTGAAATCGACATTCTACGCTTATAAAAATGTATGATTACTTACAGGTTCAGGGGATGCGGCTCATGGTTTCCAATGCAGGGATAGACGGGAACATCTCCGAAGGCCTGGTTAAATCGCTGACTGACCTTGGTCAGGACATCAGTATTCTTCTCCACGGAAGTGGACCACCCCATATGGTCGACAATGTCTCCAGTCTGGTACACATAATCGCACTTCGAGTTGGCCACTGCGCTATCCAGGGCAGATTCAAAGGCATGCCAGGGCAGATCGCAGTCCCTGTAGTCACCCCAGTAGCCAGCCGCCTCACTTGTGCCCTCAGCCGTATCCTTGTGCCTCTGGCAGCACATGGGTTCCGCACAGGTGGCCAGACTGCCGGGAACGTACAGGGGATCGTGGTGAATGTCGGAGAACTGGCAGATCCTGATGTCATCCTCGCTGTAGCGAGGAGTGTCGGACTTGGGTCCACTCAAAGCCGCTCCAGAATTATCCACAGTCAAGGTCCAGTTGTAAGCCTCATTGGAACCGGTGTTGCAGAAGCTATACTCCATGAACAGGGAGCAGAAGCTCTGGGAATCGCTCTCCGAATTCCGCATAATGTACTCCACGGTCGGCTGATTGGAGTCGATAAAGCCCTTGCAGACCTCATCCGTTTGCAGGTTCAGTCGGCGGCACACATCCATGGCAAAGTCCTTCATCAGGGCGGAGCTATTCTCCCCGTGAAGTTCGCCCTCCTCCTCGCGAATGGTGCGGATGAGCACCCGCATCACCGATCGACAGGCCACGCACATAAAGAAGCTATCCCTGGGCTCCAGATCGGGCATATTCTTTGTGAATATATCCCTGGGACTGTGCGACTTGGCCAGCTGATTGGTGAGCTTCAGGAACTCTGGGGTCTCAACTCCGGTCTTCAAAAAGGTTATGTACTCCGTGGCCAGACGCTCGGATATGTCATCCGCGATGGCGGACAGGATCTTGTCGTCCACATCAAAGTCGACGGGCACTCCGGGCAGGTTTACGGCGGAAACCACCAGGAACCCGCAGGTCAAAGCCACCGACAGCAGAATTCCGATTCCCCTCATGGTTCGCAGGGCAACTGGAGCGTAACCATCGTCGGTGGGGCCACTTATAGCCTAGGGTTATCTCTCCACCAGCTGGCCAATCCATTGACAAGAGCGGAAAAACCCATCCACCAAAGAGATTAGCCTAATCACCAATATTGGAGCTTTTAGAAGTGGCCATAATCTGCCTTCGGTGGGGCAGATTGCCAAATTCTTAGTAACACATCTTATTAACACATCGTAAATACGGCTAATTCGGCAACTCACCATAAATCGGCAGAGTCAGTTCTTGGATTTCTAATATTCTATTAAGCTGCCGATTAAGGATCAGTGTGTTCTTTCCGTACCTACTTTTTAACCTCGTTTTGAAAACTAATTATCAGGACAATTTAAAATGAGCAAGTGTTTTCGCAGAA
The DNA here is from genome assembly GCF_018152505.1 of Drosophila elegans. Taxonomy (NCBI): domain Eukaryota; kingdom Metazoa; phylum Arthropoda; class Insecta; order Diptera; family Drosophilidae; genus Drosophila; species Drosophila elegans. Next base: position 1,811,564 of record NW_024545863.1, read on the forward strand.
GAAAACACACCTTATCATATAATTTTTATATAATTTTTACTAATTTAGGTATGCAAGATTAGGACGTTGGCATTCTTAATCAAAAATGCTAACTCTTAATAACTATTATGGTTGGTATTTAAGTGTTTGAAAAGTTTGCTTTAAAAATTTAAGAAATTTACAAAGTTGAAATTTTATTATACCTATTTGGTTAATTCAGTTTGATATTTTTAATAAAGGAAAATAAGGATTTTAATTCCACATAACCTGCTTAATTTGTGGTAGATAAAAAAAACATTTTAAATAATGTTTAATGTACAGCTAAACTATTATTGTTTGAAATTAAATTCACCATTTAAAAGATACCATGTTTACCAGTTAATTGAATATATACAAGTTAGTAAGTCAATATTAAAATTAATAATAATCTTAAACAGTCAAAAACCTTTAAGTTAACTTAAGTAAATATATAAATTTATGTACTTTACGTTTTAAATGAAATTTTTATGGCGCTTCAGGGAGAGAGTGTGACCATGCTCGAGTACCCGGCAAACACCAGCCTTATCCGGCCACCCTGCCTGGTCCCACTGTCTCACCCTGCGCACGGTCACACTGCCCCCCCCCAAACGAGTGATTTATAAATATTCCAAAAGGCAGGGCGATAATTGTCACCATTGCAGCGTCATAAAATGCCAGCCGGAGTCCAGGACAGGCTGTGAGGTGTTCGGGATCGGCAGCAGAGAACTGGAAGCAGCGCAGCACAGGATTAGCAGAAGGATTTGCGAGGCAGGATTAGCAGAGTTCAGGGCCAGAGGCAACAACAAAAGACTCCCGAGAAGTGACGCCATTTTCTGTGCGAATAACGAGCAGGTGGGGCACACACAAAAGATATACGAGATAAACCCGTGTAATAGCCCTTGGAAAAAGCAGCCAGCCAGCCAGTCAGCCAGAATGAGCAGCCTGATCAACTTCCTCAATCCGAAACTAAAGCCCTCCGTGGAGAGCGATGCGGTCTGCGAGGATGGATACACTGCAGCCAATCTCATAGCGGACGATGTCGAGCAGCTGGAACGCGGATTCATGTGCTTTGCCGTGTGCAAGCCACCCATTGAAATCGTGTTCGACTTTCCCAAGGCGGTGGACATGAAGGTCATCAAGCTGTGGCCCTCCTGCGGAGCCCTAAGATCCACCGCCTTTGAACTCCACGGACGACATGATGGCATCTGGGAGCGAGTCGCCTTCGTCCGGGACTTGGGACGCGGCGTGGATTCAGTGACCTTCTGCTACCAAAGCGACTACAATTCGCGCAGCAGCTCCAATTCCGAGCAGAGCGAGAAGGTGTTCTTCTTCAAGTCTGCCCACAAGATCCTGGCCAGCACCAATAGCGTGAAAGTGGTGATCCGGGCCACTGAGAGATGTCCTCCCGTTCTACGCAAAGTGCAAATGTGGGGCTTACCTGCCCGTTCCCTGGACAAAGCGGATCGTGAGCTAGTCAAGAGCATTTGGAGCGAGATTAGTGATCCTTACGGGCAGAGGGATGCCGCCCAGACGCCCACGGGTCAGAGGTCACCACCGCGACATGTTCCAGAGCTGAGGGAGCAGTCCACACTCTCCATTCCCGAGGAGTTCCTCGACTCCATCACCTGGGAGCTAATGGTAACTAAGTCCTTTGAGTTTAACACATCCTTGCAGGCGAGCAGGAGGAACTTCCTTGCTTCTTGAGTTATTGATTCTATCAGTTTGTGTGCCACAAGTGCCACATAGTCTTATGCGACTGAATGCATAACCATGAATCAGCGTCAGCCATTTTGTCGAATCCACTTCCGCAAGAAGTGCATTGCAAGGTCAATTTAATTTCGCATAAATCATGTACAATTAAAACGAAAACATTGCCTTTGTTTTCTAGGCTATAAAATGTTGTTAAAATAGGTCATTTTAAGTAAAAATATTTGTTGACTTTATATATATTTTTTTTAATCTGACTGAATCCTCATTATATTGCTTAAAGTCACATGGTAGAAAGTGTGATTTTGTCTGAACACACATATAATTCTTTATAATTTTTCTGAATCATTGTCCCAAATGTTGCCTTTGTTTTCTAGGCTATAAAATGTTGTTAAAATAGGTCATTTTAAGTAAAAATATTTGTTGACTTTATATATATTTTTTTTAATCTGACTGAATCCTCATTATATTGCTTAAAGTCACATGGTAGAAAGTGTGATTTTGTCTGAACACACATATAATTCTTTATAATTTTTCTTAATCATTGTCCCAAATGTTGAAATCGTTTCATTATCAATATCTTACCAGGGTAATATTAAAGTCGTCATTCATTAAAGCAAGAAATATCAGTTAGCAACATGATTCATTTAAAGATATGATATAAAATATTGTGGTTGAACCTTTTTCTATATTAAATGTAAGGTATTTTATTTAGTAGTAGTTCTGTAGCTCTCCCTAGGCTAGTGTCTTTTATCAATCTTCTAATGCTTCATCTCCTCTATCCAGATCTTTCCCACCGTGCTGCCCTCTGGAAAAGTGGTGGACCAGTCCACCATTGACAAGCACGCCGAGGAGGAGACCAAGTGGGGTCGCCAACCCTCGGATCCGTTCACAGGCCTGGAGTACAATTTGCAGCGCAAGGCGATCCTAAACCTGGCCCTAAAAGCGCGCATAGAGAAGTTCCTCATGGAGCACTCGGAGCACTTTAAGGCGGTGCCGCGTTCGTTGGGCACATCCCGCCTGCGACGCCGCCATGCCTCTCAGTTCGCCAGCAGCACTTGCCAGCCGGGACAGTTCAGTCCGGCTGCCGGGACCTATTCAGCACTAAGCAACGCCTACAAGCAGCAGCAGCGGAAGAGCAGGGCCACCGCCACGGCCACATCCTCCTCGACAGCGGCATCCTTTGGGGGCTCCCCACACTCGCCGCCGGCGGCCAAGAGGGCAAGGCACAGCCACCATGGCAGCGCCTGCGCCACCGTGACCTCGGCCACAACCTCCATCGATCAGGCCATCCAGCAGGCGCTGCAGAAGGTCACGCGCTTCAGCCAGCTGGCAGCAAACTCCAGCGCGGGATCGGGATCAGCTGGTGGTGCTCCTGCCAGTTGCATAAACTGCAGGAGCGCCCAGTTTGGCTACGAGATACGCACCTGTCGCCATCTGGTCTGCCGGGAATGCCTGGTTCTCCTCTCGCGCGATCAGCAGTGCGTCTGCAAGGTCTTCTTTCGCGGCGCCGACGTGGAGCGGTACCACAAGCTGGATCCTTAAGAGCTTCCCCGTACTTTTCCCGATCGGCGCCCTAAAGTCGATCGTTGCAATAAGTTTGGTCATCATCCCCCCCCTTTTGTTCAGTTTGTAAGCCAGTCAATCGCTTTAGCCCCTAGGCCTCGTCTACGTTAGTTTATAGTCATATCAGAGTCGGTCTGGTCGCAGAGAAGCCAAATGTGTACACGCGCGAGTCTTTCCCGATTCGGCAGTATGTATCAGTATCAGGTCACGTTTAGTCATAGAGCAGATTACGGATTACCGATTAGCATATAGAGAGTGCGCGCATAGTTTTTGTAGACACTTTATATACAGTCCCCAAAAGACAGGACCGAACAGCGCGAGTTTATATATTCATACCAATTATACCTAGAATAAAGTACAATAAAAACTAAAGTCGATTGTGGAATTAATGGAGAGTGGCGATGTCAGCAAATTTATAATATTCATTTTTGCTTAGTTTAAATTATACATTTTAATTCAAGTCAAAATTTTGTTATATATACTTTTTGTTCAATTTCTCGAGTATATATTAAATTTCTATTGAGTATATATTAAATGCAATTATTTATTTGTATCGCTTACTTTGCAGCACAATAAGCTGTGTTTTATTATTATTATACTTTTTATTGTGTTTAATTTACTTTATTACCTCTCAATAAAAACTATCTTATACGACATTGATTTGGTTTTGCAATGGAGCTCTTTAAATTTCCAATTCTTAACCTTATTTTAATATTTTTTAGAACTAATAATTATAATAGGCTTTTCTTCAATAAATTTTTATAATTAATATTTTACATTTGATTTTGAATTATCTACATTTAGTGCTGATTATTTAGTGGCGCCCCTGTCGGCATATTTCAAATATGTCGATTTTTTCTGTGCTATCGATAACGATAGCGCAAGTGGATAACCAGCTGTTTTCATTCCGGGTTTTTTATGGGCATTTCAAAACATACAAATTTCGTCATATTTATGGAATTTAGATGTCCGGGCATGCAAATATCACGCCCCAGTCCGGTCGTAGACCGCGACTTGGATTGGGTAGGCGTGGTTGTCAATCCTCGCCTTTAAAGAGACTCCAAAAACAGGAATCTTCTGTAAATACACCTAAAAATGAAAATGTGGAGACTCCGAAAACTTTGGCTTTATCACTGAGCGCCCGCAGAATAGGATTGTCTAAAAACCGAACAGAGTTGACCAAAAAGAAGCTAGAGTTTGCTGTGGCGCAAGAATTCAAAGATGAGGAGCAGCAGAATGTGAAGAAAACGTCAAAAAAGGAAGCTACCAAGTCGAATAAAAGGAAGAAGGGTTCTCAAGAGGAATGCAGGATAATGCAGGTGGAGGATAATGTGGACCTGGACGAGAAACAGGATCTTAAGCAAAGTGAGCTGCAGGATAGTCCAAAAAGTAGCAAAATCACAGAGCTCAAGTGTGATATAGAAATCTGGCGCCAGGCATTTATAGCTTCTGTGGATGATCTTCTAACGATGGTGGAACCAGGACTCTCGAAAAATGACCTCCTCGCCCAACTGGGTATTCCCCTTGGCATGCTGCGCTACCTAGAGGAGGAATAACTTGAGTTAAACATAGTTTTCCATAAGATATAACATTAAGAAACTCTATTTCCATTGCAAAAAAAGAAGGGAAACTCAAACTGAAAGACAAACTAGTACTTGTGTGGGCGCACGGGCCTCTCGGGATCAAAGAGCTTGGGGTCCTGCAGGAAATCGAGGTCCTTGTGATAGCCTGGCATCAGCAAACACTGCTGTGCCCGGAGGATGGCCTGCTCCACTTGCTCCTGCCGGCGCTTGCATAATCCGGTGATGTGACGCCCATAAATGCGGCCTGTGTACGGGGATTGGAATTGCGAAAGGAGTTTCACATTCTTGTAGTGCGGTTCAATGCTGTGCTTGCACAGGATGCACTGTTGGGGGTCCTTTTCATAAGGATTCGTTATGTCAATTGGAAGATCCGAGTCGGCAGATTTAGGGGAGGCCGAATAAAAACGGCTGGTGGCGCCCAATTGCTGTCTGCCCACTAGATTGACCACCGTGGCTAAAATACTCATATTTAGTAAAATTTTAATGCATATTCCGACTTTTTAACTCACCATTTTGCGCCAGAAATTTACCTAATTTCAGCATTTTTTATTTGTATCCCAAAAAACAACAGTCTTTGTTCAGTGTTGTTTAATGTGCGTTTGTAACATGTGTTTGGCAATCGATATATCGATACCCTCCGCAGGTAGCATATTAGAGATGGGAAACCAATGTTTCTCCACCTCTATCGCTCTGCTGCCTTAAATTATTAAAAACACAAAAATGAAACCAAGATCCCAGAAAACTCAAGGAAAACCCAATGGAAGACCTAGCAAAGGTCCTGGCAAGGTGGCCCACACTCAAAAGCCGTATTTTAAAAACAAAAACAAGCAAAAGCCAAAGACGGTAAGTGAAAAATCGAAGTACATTTGCTCAGTAGGTATACACACATGTTTTTTCCAATATTTTCAGGATAAGCCCAATAAACCCGAGATCCGGAACTTGAAACGCCAGGAGAAAGCTTCCCAGGAGGCGGCGGAAAGGGAGAAAGTGCGGGCGGAACGGGACGCACGAATAAAAGCCTATAAACACAAGCGCTTGGAGAAAACCAAGGCCATCAGCAAGAAAACCCAAAAAGGGCAGCCTTTAATGAAGGATCGGATGCAGTTGCTCCTGAAACAAATCGAGGAGATGAAGCGACGCTAAGTGAGTCAAAGGACAAATAAACCACGCATGGAACACTTTCACATCCTCTGAGTGGCGATTATATCTCCATTGAACTCAGCAGAATCTGAACACCTCAAGGACCACTTTGACACTAAACTTAGTATTGTTCCATTGGTTATTTGGTCTTTCCTTCAGGCGAATGAAGATACGTTTATTTTTAGAGTAGGCTCTCCTTAATCCTAATTTAAATAAATTGTTTTTAAAAACTATTTTCGTTTGAAACATATTTTCAAATTTTTAACGCAATTTTAGTTATTTGATTGAAGCCTTAAACATTTTTTTTGTTTAAAGTTAGACAACAAACAATTGTTCATATATCAGCCAACTAGCCAGTATTTTTAAGGGGCCTGACTGAATAAGACCATAATTACCTTACTAAAAGGTCCAATTACAAAGACATATTTAGTTTAACCCATGCATATGATGGCCGTCAGCTGGGTGATGGACAGGGGGATCAACGCGTACCATCCAGGACTTAGTTCCCAAGTGGACGTGCCGTAACTGTCTGTACACCCGGAAGTGCGACTACACTCTCCACGTGAGGGCGGCTGGAAACAGGTCCTTCGGCAAGGTCATGTCTCTGCCGAGGGATGCTGGCGAATGGTAGTCGGGCGCAGAGAAGACAACTCTTGAAGATCACCCCAATCCAAGACGGAACAGCCGGCGTCGAAGGATGCGTGGCCGAGGGGGAGCTCGGTTCTTAGTGGGCGAACTCTGCGCACCTGTCGACCCGCAGTTTCAATCCAGACTTCCTGCGGCACCTCGGGCTCTGGCGTGGGCGACCTCCTTTCCCGTGCACTCGTGGGAATCAAATGAATAGTTTTATAGTTTCAGAGTCAGATGCTGCTCCCAAAGTATCACCAATCCAGAATCCTGAAGTGGATTCGGGTCCTGGTTTTGTCAGGCTGAAAACCAAGCAGAAAAAATTACTGAGAAAGGCTCTTCGTGAAGGCATAAGCAGGGCAAAGGCTTTAAGAATAGTACAAGCTACTCCTGTTGTTAGAGGACTTTTACGAGCTCCTTGTAGAATTAAAGAGATAGTAAACCCGACCAATAGACCCAACTCTAGTTTAGATAAAAGTGTAAGACTCGGTTTTGCCTCGGAGTCTGATGGGACTCTCCTCACAACCGATCAAATGTCCAGGATAAAGGAGGCCATCATTGATGTCACCGTGGAGCATTCAGGTAGCGAAATGCCCCAGTTCGAAGCATGTGTGGCTCGAAGGGGTTGGCTCATGGTTATCTGTGCCAACTTCTCCACAGCCCAGTGGCTCATTAGCAATTTATGTCACATCCAGACGAAAGTAGCCCTTAAACTCAAGCTAATGACAGAGGAGGAACTGCCGAGGAAAAATGTGATCCGTGGCTACTTTCCAGACAGCCTATCGACCACCAATAAAAAGGTCCTGGATATTATAGAGGCTCAAAATCCGGTGTCCACCAAGGAATGGAGGGTTATCAATAGGCTTATTCATGGAGAACTTTTGCTCCTTGTCATGGCAGTTGACAATGAATCGCAGAAGAAACTGGTGGAGCTAGATGGAATAATCTCCTTCCGATTTGGGCGTTTAAAACTGAGTATGAAAGGATTGACAGATCGTAACAAATTGATAACAGCAAAAGAAAAAACATCAACCGAACGCCAAACCCCGGAGAAAGTTCCTTCAATCCAAAGTGCTGCGCCTGTAGTTGAAGAACCAGTAATGAGAAATTACGGACCACGGAACTATAATAATGGTCCATGGAACAATTGTTATGGCCCATGGAATTTCTACGATAATCCATGGACCCGATGGGATCAACCACCAAACTTCAGGTATGGTCCACCTAATCCTTCAAACTTTTTTGGACCTGGGTTTTGGACTGGAACAGATAGATTGTTGACCGGACGACCACCATGGCATGGAGATAACTAAAGAAAATGGGTCCAAAACAAATCATGTAAGTTCACTGGTAGAAAAAACGTAGTAAATTCTAATATGTTGTTCTTAATTTAAATTAAATTCTTTTTCGGTTTGATCCATTACGGTTTTTAGTTAGTTTTTTTCCATTTTATTTATTTTTTTTTTAATTTGATGCTACCTACAAATATTATCTACTAACGAGCTTTATTTTCAGGAATTTCATTTCAAAAAAGTTCAGCAGAGATCGGTAAATTTCTATTGAGATCTCGATAAAAAGAGGTATTTAGAGTTTTTAATGAGTAGAAATTTATACAGGACTCTTTCAACTTCCACTTCCACCAACTTCAATATTGACTACTCACTATTTACAATGATTTTGCTTACAGCATTTGATACAGTAACACTGGTTACACTAAGGGATTCAAAGTTTTAAGGAGAAATTAAGTCAAAACACATAAATACCGTAACACTGGTTACTCAAATGGATCACATTGACTTGGCTTACAGCATGTGGTACAAAAACACTGGTTACATAAATAGACATTCAAGGGTAACCATAATCAAAACTTTGTCAGTTAGTATCTTTTGGTTTGGAATTTATAGAATAATAGTTCTATATTCCCAAAAGCTAAACATGTTTTTATCATGTTTGCTTTCAGATGGTTTTTAAATTTTATTATTATACTATCATGTATTCAGGTTTTTTCACTAAAAAACTAAAAATCTATCTCTCTTCAAAGTGTCGCATATCATTATAATTTTTTTAAGGCACGTTAGGATTGGCATCGATACATAGTAAACTCATCCATAAATGGAATACCCAAAGGATGATGTTGGGGGAAATATGTGCCTCTAAAATCAAGCTATACTGTGACACTTGAGATCTCTTGGGTGTTTTGAATATTAACTTTTCCGTACACGCTCCTCTCGATAATTAAATCTAATGCAACCTGTAATAAATTCGCTTGTCGCGCCTTTCCGGTCGTGCAAAACAACCCTTTTTTCGACGGCTGGCTATGCAAATTCTGGCGGCAAATTGGCCTGCTGCCATTCAGCCTTATCATCCTTAGCATCCTGAATTCTGAATGCTGTACCTGCTGTACAGTCACCCTCGTAGATCCTCCGATTCCCTCGCGATTTGGCGAACAAAGCAATTTGCTGCTGCAGCCACGCGATTCAATTTTCGCCAAAATATTCAACATAATAGTAAAGTTTTATGCGAATTCCGTTGGCAGAACATCCGTTTCCGACTTGAAAAGGGGGTAGACTTTTGCCACCTCCAACTCCATCCACCCTTCACTTCAGATTGACAATCAGCATGCGGTCTCATATCCGTTGGAAAAGCAAACAAAAACCGGCAAAACTTTCACTTATGCGATATTGCCAAACTATTGGGCTGCACAACCCGTTGACACAAATCGCACTAAATCAAAAATTATACTTTGCACAAATATAGCGAAAGGATGCCTCGCAGGAAGTCTCTGCGCCCTGTGGCCATAAATCTCATCTAGTCAAATATTGAATTACGCCGGATGAGGGAGGGATTTGAAGGGAAGGGAAAGGGTTCTCCTGCAATTCGCAGATTCAATTTAGTGGGTCAGAAGGATATGGCACATACACATCCCTTTCTTCGCCATATATATGGTATAGCATAGTGTGTGACATTTTTCCGGCCATTGCTTTGTTCTGTTTATTTAATAAAAATTTGAAGTTATGAGTGCTCAAAGGGTCGTTTATGCGTCGATAATGAATAGTTATGGCTGCTTCGAGGGGATCCGATTGTAATGCTTTGTTTGGGTCGCTTATAATGCAATTTATGCATGTTTATGTTCGAGTAGTTATGGAGTGTTTTGGGGTGACAATGGGTTAAGGGCTTACCATATTTTACTTTCCATTTTATTGAGGAAAACACGCCCGTTGATAGAATCCAATCCAATCCAATCCATAGGTGAGTTGAACAATTTCAAGACAACATATTTCATTGATTTCAGGTGGTTTCCCAGAAAGAACAACAACACCTACAAAAATACTGTGAAATATTTTTAGTTTGCCTGCTTTACCACAAAACAATATAAAATAAACATTTATATACCACAATAACAAGATGTTTTATTTATTAATTGAGTCCACTCATTAACCCTTCTTAAATGGTATTTGTATTTAAAATTTTAGCATTCCACGTTGTTTTAATTCTACGACATCGCCTCAGTTTTATAATGACTTATGAATGATCATAGCAGCGCCGGTTCAGCTGTTTTGGGTTTTTCATAGAGATGCCGGGGGTTCACTTTTCCATTCAACGACTAGCTGAGCTATGACTATGGTAAAATCCAAGCTGATAAGAGCCACACTGATGTCATGATCATCGGGATTTCGTTGTATCGTCAACATTAATCTACTTATTTAAGAGCCGTCCCCGCTATAGCTTCAGTCGTAATTAAACTCTCTGCTCAACAACACTACCATCGGAATATATATTTATCAGCATGAAATACTTCAAGTTCTATTGGCTCCTCATCATTGTGCTGCTCTTCATCTGTTCGCAAAACGCTGAGGCGGCCCCAAAACGTAAAGCCAAGCCAAAAATCCATCTTCCGAAACTTCCAAAAATTAACATAAATATTCATCATAATAGTAAGTGTTAAATTGAGTTTCTGTATAGAAGATTAACCTAAAAATAGATTATATTTTCAGATATCCACATCGGATAGCGTTGGATTCAATTAAACAAGCTATAGTGTAGTCGCTGTTGAATAATTTATTTTAGTTGTTAGTTATGTGCCGCCATTATATGGTCCCTTAAAAAATACTTAAGCTAACTTATTAAACAATACTCAGCAACAAAATTTAAATAATAATCATGGTCGTTTTAATTATCAAAACTAAGCTATATATTTATTTATTTGAATATTCTTTTTGATAAGAATGTTTTGATTGCTTCGTTTTAAGCTTAGCCAATGTGTGTATTGCAAATTTAGATTGCCCCTTTTTATGTCTTTATTTGCATCCTTATATCTAGATTACTAAATTAACCCTTCTTTTCCTGATATTTACTTGCAAAACTTTTGCATAACTCACTGGCTTTCCAATCTTGTTAACGATTCGGTATGCTAATTAAATTCTTGCCAATGCAGGCAAGAAAAACAAGTGGCCCCAAAGGATGCGGGGGATTTTCACTTTCACTAGGCTGAGATAAGAAAAAATCTGCTTGGAAATTAACACCCGAACCGTAAAATGTTTCCCCAACAATTTCGACCTGATCCTGTGCGGAGGAAGGACCAACTTTTTGCTGTGAATTTATGGGCATTTTGGGCATGGAGATGGGGATGCAGTTGCTCTTATCTGGCTGAAATATTAACGGTTTAGGCTTAATTACAAATGGCGACGGTGCCGGGTATTCCGAATTAACTGCGAGGTCCTTGAATTTTCCGGGGGATAAGGACATGGCAATGATGGGGCGGCGGCAGCCATTAGGGTAATTATTTACAACAATTTCAAATTTTACACATGAACAAGCCGAAGGACAATAAAAATGGCGCCACAAAATGTTTTGCATGCACTTTTCGTGTTTCAGCCTTTTGTTTCTTTCAGTTCGGTTCGCTTTTTGGCTTTGTTTTTCAAGTGCTGTGGGCTCATAAATTACGTAAGTGCGGGCTGTAAATCACGGGACTCCGCCTCATCACCCCTTTCTGTTTTATTTTGCATTGCTCCCGGCGAATTGTCCATGTAAATTTTGAAATTTTCAACAATTTGCAACACTCTTGCTTTTTTTTTTATTTTTGTCGTACACGTGACCATAAAAATTGGCAGGGGGTAGTGTGAACTGAATCCTTTGAGTTCTGGCACATAAATTTCAATTAAAATTGAAAAGCCATGAAAAATAAAATCCCCCACAGGAGCGTAGTGATAACCATGAAAAGTTATTCGATGGGAGGCAATTTTGTTTGTGGATAGCAGCAGGTGCAGGCATGCATGAAAGTGGTCCAGAAGCTCAGCGGGACAGAGCCACCAGTATTTCAATTAAAACTCGAAAATATTTCCAATAATTGCAGAATAAGTGAAACTTTGTCAAGCACCCCCAGAAAAATGAACAAAAGGGTTCAAATGCCCTCGAGGAATTTCAGTAGAGTGAATAGTGAACACTTGTGGTGGATTTCACACTTCATCGAATGGGGAATACGAACTGGACATCCATCACTGTCTGTGAAATGAATCAGTGCTTTCAGTAATCTTAAATTTTATTGACAATTATCAAGCACCTAATCTACATACCATTTATTTATTTCTTACTAAATTTGTTCGCAAAAATATGAAATTTAATTTCTGTGATTTATAACTCAAACATAATATTTAAAATTGGAAAGACAATAACTTAGAAAATATTGTTCACTATACGTGTAAATAATTTATTTAATTGGCTGTTTATTCTAACGAAAGTTTGTGAATGGGTTTGTTTATTCTGACGAAAGGTTGTTAATGTTTTTTTTAATTATTATTTTTTTCATATTTAAATTTAGATATTTTTTTCGTATTTAGGCCTTTTTCTATTACCAAGGATCAAAGTATAAAGTATTTAATCTCTCAGACTAAAAAGGGACAACAAAATTGTGAATCCAAAAAGGCTTAAGATAATAGTTAGCTCTAAAGTGGACAGAGGCTACTCAATGACATATTTCACACTTCAGCAGATCGCAAGTGAGTATCAGGACATCCATCGTACTCTTGGCCAGAACTTTCACTTCCGATATTCATCTGCAATCAGCTTTAGACCGGCGACAAATGTCAAAACTATAAGCTGACACTAAACCATTGAGGCACTTCAGCAGCTAGCGGTAAACACTGAATAGGAAACATCAAATATAAACCCCAACCCCTAAAAAAATAAGACAAAGAGGGTGACTGGTCACCCCTGTCCCATCCAAAATTGCTCTTTAACTTGCAACAGCGAGCGGTTAACAAGCGACGCGTGCCACATCCTGTTTTCACACGCAACCAGGCTCAAGTACAGTTGTCCTCATTGAACCATAGTTTTCTGGGGGCGGGACTGTACTCGTGTCATCGCTACATAACCTCACAATGAGCCTTGACATAATTCACTTCCTGCCGCATCATCAGCAAGGGACATCCCCCAAATAACTTTGTTTAAAGTCGCATAACTCTCAAATTAAAGTGACCATGCGACAATTTTCAATTTCCACATTGTCCATAAATCAAATTGCGTTTACAATGATTTTGGCCAGAGGGCATCGGCAGTGGAAATTTTTGGGAGGGGGTAACTTACATGGGTGAGGGTTCAAAGCGTCAGCACTAGTACCTTTTGATGGGTTTATTGAAAAACTGTCCTGAATTTGTTGTGTTCTACTCTGTTTGAAAGGGGATAATAGTTTTGAGATGAACCAAGGACAATGATAAATGTTTCTGTTTTGTTATTATGGGTTCTTATAAAACGGCATTACAAAATACGAACGATCAATATGAATATAATTGAGATTTAACCGTTAGACAGCACTATGTAAAGATAGTTTTAAAGGAAACAAAATCATTTCATAATCTAAACTTTTCTAAACGTCTTAGGTATCTCACCATTCCTTCTTCTATTTTCTTTTTTTTTGCCCATTAAAACTATATACAACAAATTAAAACCCTTTTATAAATAATAAACCTCTGAAACTATAAAAACTTATTTTACATTATCTCAATATAAAATGTATATTGTTCGAACAATCCAATGTCACAATATTAGCAGTTTCCCCACTTTAAAGGGTATTTAAAATTTCCATTCATTTTCCATTCCTTGTTTCCCTTTTATTTGGTTGTTTTCAGGTTTTTTGTCCCTTGTTTTTTTGGGTGGTTCGGTGTTGACACACCAGAGATAAAAAGGCCGTAGAAGGTCCTGTGCCATGTGTGACGGTTATGAGCATCTGCAATCCAATTTAATCAGAGCTGCTGGCAAATGGCCCGCCTCTGACCGATTTTTGGGGCAAAAACACAGCAAATAATCGCATTAGGACCTTCAGGAAAAACGCGGAGACAATGGTGAATCCAGTGTGATGTGGCATGTGTCAAAATTTTCGCATCGATAAGAGAGATCTAAGAACGGCACGCACATGTGTTGGCCAATTTGAAACATGATTAGCAGGGAACCAAGTGGTAAGTTTTGAAATTCAATTTTTAAATTGGCCCTGAACAGGGACTTTTCACCCTCGCCAAGGGATCTTTAGGCTGGGGCCATAAATCTGGAAGAAGTCTTAACATGTCAGCGACACTTTTCCCCAAACAAGGTCCAACTTTATTCAAATGCCAACGGAAGCAACAGGAAGGGCTTGGCGAAGAATTCGGAGTTGGACTTTCTTAATGTCTACAAATTCCTTTCGGCAAATCCAATACAAAGCCCACTGACTTTGATTTATCACGGCGGGGCGTGGTATTTTTAATTTACAAGCCCGTGGAGTTACCCCGAACCATTCCTTAACCCTTTGAGACCGCCTGTCTGCATAATTATGTCCGTGTGCCCGCAAATTTATGGACCTGCCAACATCCTACTCTTGCAACTTCTGGACTTTCACTTTGTCAAATGGGTTTTCTTGTAATTGGCTTCGGTCTTGGTTTCTACTTAGTAGGGATTTGCTTGGCTCTGACTTATATGTTGGTCAAGTGGTCAGTCTGGTTTTGGTTTCTGATTAATTTGTGGTGGGATTTAACACAAATTTCTGGGTAGCTAGTATTTGCGCCTTTCAAATCCTAAATCTTCCTTCAATAGTGGGAATATGAAAACTTTTAGTATATATTTTTAATAGCCTTTCAAGTTATAACAAAATATTTTTACTATTTTTATATTATACTTACCATTAAGAGTAATTTATTTTTAAAACTTAAAATATTTAAAAAAGTTTTAAAATTCCTGAAACCTTTAGGTGATTTTTTCTTCAAAATGCGTTTTCAAACTTATTGCTCCTCTTGAGACTTGAAACCCACACCCAGGGAAAACCACAAATGATGACTGCATCAAGTGAGGGAAAAGTCAAGGAATAGGGATGACAACAGCATGACAATCATCAAGAGCAATTCCTGTAAAATTCTATGACTTCGTAACTAATTAGCGCAGCCCGTAAAAACAATGAAGGCACCGCAGTGAAAGGCGAGGGGAAAGCCACCCTCTCGGAAAAACCATGCTCACCACTTTTCCGTTTTCCTAATGAAGTTTGACGTGCTGATGTGCGGTGACGTTGACGAGGATTTTCAGGAGGATTTTCAGGGGCAGGAACGTAGAATTCACAGTCAACAAGTGAAAGTTGGCCCGCGGTAAAATCCAGTGATGATGCCCCTCACTATGATGATGATGATGGTTTGAACTGTGACGGAAGATTTCGTTAAGGGGCCATAAAATGCATTAAAATTAAAAACGTGTTAAAATGCTCAAGAATAAATCGCGCAATCTTTTTAATGAGCTCTTAATGAGGCAGTCGGACCAAATCAAGAAGCAAAAAAAAAACAACCCAAAAAAATGGAACCAACAATAATTTGCGTCCCATTTGCTCAGTTGCGCGACTTAAAAAATCGTAAATTATAAACAAATTTTTAATGAAAAAAACTTCATTCCGGCATATGCTTTGGATCGCCACCCCCTTTTCAAAAACGCCGGATTTCGGATACGTATCTGTGTGTGACTTTTGATGCTGCCCATAAATTATGTAAATTTCCATTCGAAATTCAAAATTAAAAAAAAAATATAGAAAGGCGAAATGGTGAATAAAAAACGATGTCCTGCTGGCTGTAATAGGGGTGAAAGGTCACAACAAAAAAACCAGTGGGCGAGGGGGCGTGGCCAGTAAACATCATAAAAGTGAGAAATATGCCTCTTATTTTGTATTTTGTAATTTGTTTTGTAATTTTGCGCCTTTTTGTTCTGAAATATGAGGAAAAAATTGCCACATTTATCCAAAAACAAATGGGAACAGGGAAATGCGACGCCGGGTAAATGGATTTTTCATTCGATTTTCCATCCCTCACCCCTGGTCGTGGGAATCCCCATTTTCCGGGACTAACCCGCACTAAGTCTACGACTTTGGTTCCTTACTTTCCTTGATTCTCAACTGTACAAATTGGACGAGAGAACCTGCAAGTTTCAGGATAAAGATGCATAGATACGTGGATACTTTTTGGTATCACATAAATTAAGAAGGCATTCGAGGATGGACTGGGAGCTCAGACATATGCAAAGGCGTGACTGCGGATACTCAGGTGAAATTTATTGGAGCGAAAGAATCCAGCACGAACGTGGTACACTTAACAGCAGGGTTTGGCATATGGTTAGAAGAATATGATTATTTAATTTCAATTTTATTAGTAACAGGTCAACATTTTTAGATACCTTTAAATTATTAAATTGAAAAAATGGTAAGCAAGATTTAAAAAATATTTAGTAAGCATTTTAATAAATATGAGATTCAATTTTACAATGTATTTTGGTAATAATAATGAAGTAAAAAAGTATAGTAAGTATCATAATCATTAAATCTAAAAACATTCGATTTTTCATTGCACCATGAAATCAGTATTTGGAACACAAATGATTACAGAGTACTAAAAATATCTTCCACGTTTTTGTTGTCTAATGTAATTAGCTGACGGCTGCTGCAAAAAGTCGACTGCAAGTTCTTTTGTGGCTGCGCTTAATTTTTAATGCCGCGCCATGAAACTTATTGGGCCGCCACAAATTTGAGTTAATCTGCGAGTTGCCAGCGGGCTTAACAGTGCCGAGACAGACTGTACTTCACTGCGGAAAAGGAATCCTGTATTTGGAGTGGGTTTTCGGTTGTTATACGAAAGGATTCCGGAATATGTTTGAAGTTGAGGGTTGAGGAATTACGCTGCGACAGACTCATTTAAAGTCCCAACTGAAATCAACGCTGATTTAATTCCGACTGTCAGGGATTAAGGAGATAACCCGTGGCAGGGTAAGAGGTGTGATAAGTGCTTTTCAATGCGATGCGCATCAGGATCTGGGATTCAGGACTTTTTGCTTGGCCCTGCATTCCGAGTGGGACATTCATCGGTGGGGCCATCAATCAATTGGCCGGCTAACGAGTGGCATGTCCTGTGAGTTTTGTGAGTCCTGCATGTCGCCATGTGTGTTCTTGTGGGTATCCTTGTAAAGGAACAACAAAAAAATAGAACCAGCCAGAGCACGTAATCCCGCTTTGTGGAGGATGGGATTTTAACTCATCCAACTCTTCATTCCAATCATTGACAGTTGACCAAGAACGATGTGTTTCAAAATGTGTTTGGGAAATGAAATAATTGGGTGAACGCAAAAAAAAGAGCAGATAGAAGAATAGCGAGTTAGGAGCCAATAATTATGGTTTTGGGAAATTAAATTACCTAGCTGTTGATAATAAAAGCATAATGCAAACTTAACAAAACAACATATTAGACATTTATTTATTATCAAAATATGAACTAATTTTTTGAAAATTATAAATAATAATATTACCGACATTTATTTTAATCAATTTATCAAAAGACATGTTTCATATTTTTGTAATAATTAAAAGTCCAACAGATTCCCCATCTAAGATATTTTTTTTGCGTATTAGAACTACCCTTTTTCCGAAAGGGGAAGTTTTAAATTGCGACGCTTAGCCAGGACGACACCATAAATATTTATTAATGAAATTAACTGAGCTGGCAAAATTCAAATTGAAATATCAACGCAGTAATTAAAATTCATGTTGAGCTCCTCTCGGGGGGTGGTACTCCCAAAAATGTAATGCCACCACCCAACGCCCCACTAAGCGATGATATACGAGCAGAAGGGTTTTTTCGACCCATTTGCATATGTCTTGCCTCTGGAATGATAGCCTTAATTGTGGCCATAACGTGTTGTGTGTGTGGTTAGCCATGTGCCGTAACCAGCGTGTGTGGTAAAGTGGTTTTCCAGGTCGCCTAAAAACCGTGTAAAAATCCACCCACAATAGCCCACATATATTCACTATTCCCTCAACCGAAAGTGGCGCTCATTTTAATGAGCAACAAATTCAATTTCAACTTTTGTGCGCCTTTGTTCCCGAAAATTAATTCATTTGCAATTCATGGCTTTCAATTGCGTTTGTTTGGCTTGGTTGTCGGAGGGTAGACGTTTATCTCCTGGGAACTGGCGATTATTTGGTTAGCTTAAATTTATGCTGCCAGATCATGAGCGCCAGTGTTCTGTTTTATACACATAAATCAAGCGTTTACTGACAGCAGGAAATGCAAATCAAATGCAGGCCCACGACTGTATCTTTTCATCCTGACTTTTCCACTTTGAATTTGGAGCTAAATGACCACTTCAAGAAAATATTAGGGATACAATTAAAGATAATTCAAAGAAGAATGAAAAACACACTTTGTATAATTGGTAAATTTATTTAATTATTATAGCAAAATTTATTAAATATTTAAATTAATTTAATCTTAATTCCTAAGGTATTCTTAAAAGCCCGCTCGTTCTTTGTGAAATAACATTGTATTTACTTTATACTAATTACTTTATACTTTATGAATTCATTAGTATTTGTATAAGCGCTAAAAGCCTGTTAGAATTCACAACCATTTTAAAATGCGACATTTAAAAATGCATAGTATCTTTTCCGGAGTGAAATTTAGCCCATGTCCATCCTCGTCGTTTTTTCCAAATTTATTTTCCGGCTTCTATTTCCAAATGATGTGCTAATGCGATACTAGCGATGAAAATTAGGATGAGCATAAATACTGAGGGTGGAATGAGAAGGTATCTGAGGGGTGTATCTCTGAACCATTGTTAAAATACCAACAGCTGTCCTCGTAAATCAAAATTATGAGTTTTCAATGAAAGCTTCGCTGAATGGAAACTTTTAAACAGCCGTTCAATCGCCAAATGATGAATGGACAGGGGAAATTTATAACTATTACTTACGCACGATTAAATCATCAGCGATAGATAGAAATTTTGGTGGGAATGGGCATCTTTCATTGTCGCAAATTGCAGTCATTTGTTGGGCTTAAACCCTTTGCAAACACATGGAAAGTGAATGAAAATGGAGCCTAATGAGGCAGCCATAAAAGCAAAAATGGAACCATCAAAATATGGCAGGGCTTTCAGTGCCATCGCCTGATAAATGGGCGAGACTTTGTCTGAGGGCGTGACGAAAATCCAATCAAACTGTATAAATATTCAGGCTCAGCACTTTTGGCTCAGCACAATGTCCGAGTGGAGAAGAAAAACTAATATAGAAATTAGGTGTGTAATGTGCTGAGCGGGCCATAAATATTTCCTATTCCCGATTCGCATCGCCAAAAGAACATTTGCAAAATGTTTCCACAACACTGAACCAAGTGCTCGGAAGAGGGTGTTTTGTCCAGGGAAAGGACTTTACTGTCCAGTGTCCATTTCAAGTGTTTGCCACATCTGACATTTGTCATCATGATTCGGCCATAAATACAAACTGCGCTGCAAATAAATAAACATTTCCCAAAATTGTTTTGGAGAGTGCAGAAAGGAGTGGAGTGGCGAAAGGAGATTGCTCATTCCGCAAGGGATTGATTTTGATAAACGATTACTATCAATGGCTATATAGGCTTTACTTAGGGAGATGCTAACTATAAAAAAAATATACAAATTTTATAGATCACAAAATACCTTTCTAATGATTATTTGTACTATCATTTTGAAAGAAAACACAGTATTCTTATAACATTTACGAAGAATACTGAAAATAAAAAATAACAAAAGGTTGAACACATTTTATATGATAATACATATTGGAAAAATAGTTAATTTAAATTTGGTATTACAATTTAAAGGTATTAATTGTAAAAGCAAAATATTTTGTACCCTTAGTATCTTAAGAAATTGTTTAGCCATTTAAGTAAATGTAATTGTAGAACATTTTCATACGTTTGAGCCATCTTTAAATCATGTTGATATTAACTTCAGCACCAGCCCTAAGGAGTAATTTAAATTTTATAATGACAGCCTACTCCATAACTCATTACGTTTCCGTCCAAAGTCTGCCTTTGATGTGTGTGCTCTCTTGATGGCATATCAAATGTGGAACTATCGATGGATGATATGCATAGGTACGCATCTCTCGCCTCAGCAAACAAACAAGTTAACGCAATTAAGAGTCCTTGCCAAGGAACTTAATTAAGATTGCCGCCTGGCAAGAAATTTGTCAATGGCAACCAAGTTGAGCAGCCGCAAAAGGCAAACACATAAATCGCCCGGAGAAACCCCTTCCACAGACGCTCCTTTCTAAGGATACGTGGAACTATTCTAATGCGGTTGGTGTTGCAATTAAATTAACATAAACTTCGGGACCAGCCGAGACACGTTTTCCACTCTTTTTGGCCCAAAAATTCGGTTCAAGAAAGGAGTTGGGGTGGGTTTTTCGATTTGGGGTGTGTGCGCTGGTATCTTTCCATTTTATTGCACTGTTAAAATTTTAAAGATGAAAATTTAAATATTTCTAAATAAGGTAAGTTCTATTTATTTCAATTTAATAATTAATTAATTAATAATTAATAATTAATTTTTTTTACTGAAAAGTTTTTATTTTTATTTACAAAATAGGTAAGAAGAGATTAGTTATCAATAATCGTTAGCATCAATCAATGATCTTTTATTGGAAAATAATTGTAATACAATTTTCCTTAAATGGTAATATTTGTATACATATATATACGTTTTCTAACATGTTGGCTTGTTAATTACTTATTAAGGCATTTTTTGGTTAGATGTGTTTTCTTTCAGTATAGGCACATGCAAATCGGTCCCTGGGAAACCCCAAGTTGATTGACGCCGCAGAAAGCGTTAATAACTTTAGCAACGCCTTTGTCCTGCGGCGGACTTTGATGATGACTGCGATGATTATGACGAGCATGTGGATGAGGACTGAGGATGGAAATTAGGTGGAGTTTCCAAGTTTCTCGATGGCGATGACGCACTATCAGCAATCACTATAATTGCATAGTTTATCCGCGTGTGCGTTTGTTTGCTTTTAATAGAGCTGCTCTATTTGTTTACTATTTAAGCCCGCTGGTTAAGTCCCCCGTTAGATTTCCCATCAGTAGATGTCCCGGCTGTCACGCAACCCAATTATTTCCTTCAAACACATGTAACTGTTAATTGGCAGAGCGTCTCCCGGGTATCCTGCAAGCCCTGTATGTCCTGAATGTCCTGGGTGCGCCACTTTCGCCGCCACTCCTTATTATTTGGATAGTTTTACCCTGCAGCTCAAAGCTGAGATTGCTTTTCCCCGCCGAAAGGGTTGCGATTAGTTGTAGTTGTAGTTTTGGGCTGCCAAGGGGCCTTACTTAATCTCAACGCAGATGAAAAGTAAATATAAAATTGTTTTGGGCGGCCAAATCAAATTAAAAAAGGACTTTATTTCCTGGGGCACAAGCCTTGTAATTCCCAATGATGATTATATAGGAAAAGGTACACGATTTTTTTGTTTTTAGTTAACTTATGTAATGTAAAAGGCATGTTTAAGTTTCGAAATAAAAAAAGTATATTTGAAAAATATTTAATCCGAATCCAAATTAATAACCAGCCATAGGTTACTATAAAATCTTATATTCTTTTTTAATGGTTTCCAACCTTTTTAGTTTTTAAAATTTGTATATTATTTAAATATTATACATCAAACCCTGAATCTTTAAACTTTAAATATGCAGTTTGGTGGCTTTAAGGCTCCCAGTGCAAAAAAAGCTGAAAGAAAATAGTAAAACGCTCTCTCCCGTCGAAGCGTAAAAGTAGCTCTTGTCTTATTTTTCTGTTTCAGATACTTGGCTGCATATGATTTATGGGGCAGACAGGCAGCTTGATGTAGAGGGGGGCAACGTACCGTCAAAAGATTTACGAGTCTTTCACACACAGGATATTCGCCATCAGGCAACAGGATGGGAATGCAAATCGCGCACGCATGAAGTGAGTCCAGGAAGTGTGGAATTACCTCCTCCACTTGGAATGTTGAAGGTTTTTAAAAAGAGAAACAAGAAGGCCACATATCGCATCACATTGCGTGACATGTCCTTAAAAAGTTTTCAAGTTGCTTCGCAAAACTTTAAAGCCAATTACAGAGAAACAGCGTAACCTACGATAATCCTTAGTAATTTTGCAGATAATTTACAGCTTAGTTCGGTGTACTGTTGCCCAAGAGAGAGATAAAAATAAGATAAATTGTATTGCCTAATTGTGCCATCTTATTCCTCGATAAACATTCGTTCACATCTAATTTGCCTGGCAGTCAGACGACATCCATTAGGCATTATCGAGGGCCATAAAAACCGTGATGGGAAAATCATCTGTAAGGGAAATAGCCGATGGCCCCCAGGCCATCATGTATCCTGTTGTCACATGCTATCAAAATCATAAAACTATCCGTCCGGCGAGTCCTTTGTGCGCTAATAGACTTCGCTGGATCCTTCGCGTTTTTGCCAATTTCGCTCTTCCGCCCAAGAGGAAATCATTTCTGTTGTATCGAATCTTTTGTTGCTTCCTTTTGGCTTTTTGTCTCTGTATCTGCCAGACGGAAAGTCTGATTTCAGAGTGTCCTTAAGTGCAGTCTGCCTTGACTCTCCAGCTGCAGAAGGAAGTCTTGGAATAAATATATGGGCATGGGGTCTTCTTCAGAGATTAGTGTCCAATGGCAATGCCATCTTCAAGAGCAGAAACAGAAGGATGACAGGATAAAAATACAAAAAAAGGAAATAAAACTCGTTTAAGCTAAAATAATAAATAAATAAAAAAAGACTTTTCCCCTTCCTTGATTCCGGAATCGAAATCCCCCTGCTCCACTTGAAAGTGTCACAACAAGTAAACAGAAAAACCCCTGCCCAATTCTGTAATGAGAACTCACTAATAACTCAGACCAGAATAAATGAGAAAATCAAATAAAAACAAGTTAAAACTTCCGTGAAAAAGCGAAGAAATGAAACGAAAACAACAACAATTAGAAATCGGGGAGAAACTTGGACCCTTGTGCTCGCATTTTTAAGCAGTCGAGTAATTACACGTTTAATTGCAATGGGCCAGGACTTTTCTAGAAAAAATATGCTGCGACTCGGGGCAAAAAATTACTTAAAATTCAGGCATAATGAAAACTGTTGAGGGAATTATGCTAATTTCATACAGAAAAGCAACGCCCCGAATTGGAGTTTCTGGAGTCCTTTTCCTGTTCCTTTTCCTGCATTTTGTCCAGCTTTCCTCCCATTACGTGTTCTGCCTTTCCAAGTGGCGGTGGGCAAAAGGAAAAGCAAAAGAAAATGTAGCCAAAAAGTGAAAGTTCGATTTATGCAGCTACAAATTCACTTAGCTATGCAGAGTGCTCATCGCCTCACCACCCGAACTGCTCCTTGATGTACGCACATTTTTGGTTCCATTTATTAGATTTCCTTGCAGCTTCCTGTGCGGCAAAGTCCAACCCCTCGGATCCATTGATTCATGGCGTATTTTTTTAGCACGCATTTTGCCTGAATTTGTAATTAGCCACGGGGTTAACAGCGGGGATGGAGTGAATTTGAAATTGGAGAGGGTAAGAGTCCTCAAAAATTTGCTAGAGTTCAAAAGGTTGATTTACCAATTCAGCTGTTGATTAGTCGGGGAGTTCTGGAAGTAAAGGGGTTAGGTAAAGGAGTAAAATGCTGAAAAAACTAATAAAACTATTATAATAAGAAATAAAATGTTTTTTTATTAGTGAAATTCATTAAGAAATAATAAATATTATGGTATTTCTATGTTCTGGTCCTAATTTTATTAATTTAAAGAAGTTAGAGTAACGTAAGCTCAACTATAGTTCGTTTATGTTAAGAATATATACTTCATGACTTTAAAAATATACCTGGCTACTTTTTTATAAATTTTAGTTTTATAATTAAGATATCAACATTTTTAAACCTTTCTTCTGACTTTATAAATATTAATTAATTCCAGGGTACACTAAAGTCCTGTTCCTATCCAAATTAATAAGTATACGCTTTCCTCACGCTCATTGCACTTCATGGAATTTTCCCGAGGCTGCTGATTTGTGTAAATATTTTTAATTATGAACGCGCTGCGTTGTAATGACTTGCTGTCTTTTCGTTCAGTCTTCGACATTATCTGGGGCTTCCCTTTGGGGCAAATTGTAATGCCGCTCCTGGACATTGGCGGACAGTTGGCGGATTCTCACGTTGGGTTTACGGCTTATCGGCATCCGCCAGAGCACCACTCCACCCACTTTATACTGCCGAATTAAATGATTAATAAAAGTTATCGCCAAACGGGAAGGAAGCGAGTCAAATTTGTAGCCAAACAAAGCGGATCCCATGCATCCACGGTGACAATATTAATTTGTGGCTGAACTGCGCATTAACATTTTGGTGAAAGTCCTTGGGCGGCGGATGGGTCACGCCCCCATTCAAATTGTGGCATAAACATGCAGTTTTGGCTCACATTTATGACAATCGAAACGCGTGTCCCGGCCATAAGGCCATGGATCAAATTGTATAATATTAATTTCTAATTGCATAAATTTTGCCTCGTTACGGCAACATCTCCTGTTTCTCATATATCTCTTTTTCATTTACGATTTTTTCGTTTGGATCGTAAAAATTAAAGCGCTCCAAGGTGTTTGCGTTGGCAAAAGAATACCGAGGTTCGGTTTCGGTTTCGTGATATGTTTTTATTTGCCGGTCGCTATGCCGCACAAATAAAAATAAAAGCAGCCATCAAATGTCGAGTTAAAATGTTTTATTATTTCACTTTATGCCCATCAAACGACGTGAGTTTCGACCAGGAAAACACAAACAGGATGTGGAGGGGGATTCGAAGGATGGCAGAAGACAATTGCCAAATGGTTTATTGTTTTTGCGGCTGCTCTGTGGAGCGTTGATAAGTCCACCGATTTCGCCTGTGTGTTTGATTATGTCGCTGCTGGATAAACAGGGGTTTTACAGGGTTCTTTCACTCACCCCTTGGGGCAATATCTTTTCGAAATTGTTATTAAAATCGTATCGCGATAAGATGCCATGGGGAGAAGATGTACTTTTTGTACTTACAATTATTTCGGTTTGCTACGCTTGAAACTGAAGTTAAGTACAGTTTAACTGGATTTATTCTTTTTCTTTTTTATAAATTTAAGATTGTCCAATACTTGCTTTGAACATTTAAACAGTCGGTTTTTATTTGTTTATATTCTGTAGCATAAACGCATCTTAAATAGATTATCTTAAAAATTCTACTTTATTTCAGGGCTTAAATTTTAACATTTTTAGATTCTTAGATTCTTAATTCTGACTTTACTTTAATTCTTAATTAAACTTTAATATATAAAATCATATTCTTAAACTGACAATGGTTTAATTCCACTTTTATTAAATTTAGTGATCTATTGTCATTGCAACCTTGCTGTGGCATTTCGCAATTATTTATTCGCACACTGAGCAAACCGCGTGGAAAATGTATTCCAACCGATACGTGACAATGGGCGAATCGAGACGCCTGGCGACATTCACCTTCGCTCGTCAATTGCTAAATGCCCTGATTAATCCACTTCAAACAGGGCAAAATTCCGCCTCTCTCTGCGGGATTTTAGTCACCTACGTGGAACGGCGGCAAAAAGTTTTCGCACCGAAATGAAACTGTGACTGGGCTCAGATACTCCGCATATCGCTACGTGCGCACCGGCTGATTGCATTTACGTGTTGTCACCTGATGCACCTGCCTCCCCCCCCTGGAACATCCCCTGGAAAAGCCCCTTTTTCACCTATAAATACTGCACTCAGTTTGCGACTAATGCGAATGAATGGAGGCAAACCACTCGCAGCCATCGATAAGCAGCTCGCGGTTTGTCCTCCAACTTGCATCCTGCACATCGAACCGAAACCCCCAAAAACACCATGAAAACTCCCTCGAAAACCCCATAACCATCACTAACTTGCCTCCCATATTTTACCACCAAATTTGGCAACATCGAGACGTGGCAAACTTCGAGCTAATCAGATGCAGTTGTAATTACAAAACTCCAGCGTTGAAAGTGCCAGAGTAACGAGGTTAGGAAATGGGATTACGCGGGGGATCCAAACTGAAGTAACGAGAAAATCCTTTTAATGTAATAGGAACACTAGAAGACCAGAAGACTTGAGTCTTAACATTATTATAATTAAGTCTTTTTTTGTTTGAATTTGGAAAACACAACATTTACAACTCACCAGTGATATTTCATTTCATAATTTTACTTTTATATTTTGTTTATCATAATAAAATAAAATTTTGTAGAATGTTTTCTTTTAATTCCAAGGTCTTTTTTTAGTCTTAGCCATGCAATTAATGATAAATTATGAAATCTAATACATCCACGTATCTTTTAATTGGTTCTAATATTTAATATGATTTTTATAAATAAGTTTAAGAATTAGCACAACCTTTAAGGTAAACTTTAATAAAAATACTTTCAGTTTTTACTTATACTTTAAAACTTTTTTATTTATTAAAATTATATTAAATTACCCTACCTTTCTCCCATAAATCGAACCTTTATGAGGTGTTGCAATATCGCGGATTTCAGCAAGATAATATAGGAAACTAACTAATGCCCCCTGTGAAGGGTTATCTGCGAATTGGAATCGTTGAAAGAGATAGTGGGTGAATAGCTAGATGAGAATGGGACAGAGGCAGAGGCACGTCGGGAATTCTAGACTTTGACTTTCGGCAACTTTAAGTAAATCTGCTTATCTTGCTGCAAAGTTTCGCTACTACGTGCCGCCGTCTCGTCGCGGTTGCCAGTTGCTTTGTTCCAGCAAGTCAACCCACCACCCACACCATCTATAAGAAAGTCACCAACTAGTCCCCTTTCGGATTCATAAGGCATGCAGACTTGTCATAACGTTGACAAAGTCTGACACGTTGGCATTAGGCCGGTCAAAATGTGGACTCCCTATCGCAAAGGTCGCTGTCAATCATTCAAGATTCTCCCACTTTTGGAATGGGAATGGAAGTGGGAGTCATGTGATTGCACACTGTTGCCAAGTGAAAATTAATTGAAACTCTTGGCTTCGAAATCATTGGTAATGTCCTGTTTTCGTTGGTTGATCCTTTGCTGCTTGAGTGCGCCGACTGATTTGCATATGTGCTTGCTCAGGAGGAGGGATAATGGTCTGTTGACATTGCATCAGTTAAGGGAGAATGTGGTTTATTTCATTACACACGACTATGATTAAGACAGATTCGATAAATATCAACTTGGAGTTTATTGTTTTGATATGGCTGTATATAAATACTGCTGATGTGAGGAAACGTAATTAAAAGACTTTAGGCAAAGTCTGTTAAATGTTTAGATATTGGCTTAAGCATAGCTTAATACAGTCAATCCAAGCTTGAACGGATTACTAGTTTTTAATTCTTATTGCTAACTAAAATAATTAAGTCTGGTTTTCACAGCTCATCTTAATAATTCCTTTTATTGTTAATCTGCATTGCCATTTCTTTTCCTGATTTTTAAGCTTCTTTGATACAACAAAAATAATATTAAATTACAATATTTTCAATGTCAGATTTAGTTTAACTGAACCAAACACCCTTCAATTTAATTCTTAAGTTTATTTTACGCTCGTTTTTAATGACAGTAGCCGAGAGCCATTCAACCCATCGAAGGCCATTCCTCTTGACTGCGGCTCTTAAAGGCATCTGGCGCAGGTCCTCCATCCTCGTACTTTCCCGATTACAGGACTGCTCCCATTACTGCTCCTGGCCAAGTGCAAGTGCATGGCCCAATTTATGGTCAAATGCTAATTTTGGCCATGTCCTCGCACAAAGCGCGAATTGCTCTTGTCGCTGGACGACAACCAGGAGCAGGAGCAGCAGCAGCAGTAGCAGTGGCAGTGTCAGAAGGACTCCGCTTTGAGAACTCCCCTTTGGAGTCCGTTGCGGGCCAGTGGCTGCAATAACTCGTCTCCGTGTCGGTCGGTCTCCTAGTCTGCTCGTCTGCAGCTGCCAGATGGCTCCGAGCTGGGATCTGCGATTCTGGGCAACTTTGTGGCTCCCGGTAATCCTTGTTGCAGTTGTTTTACTCCGCGCCGTCGTTGCCATTAATGCCCGCAAAAACGCAAAAACGAGAGACAGGGCAGCGCGGAGGAAGTGCAAAAAAATGCTATTATCTTTTTAAATTGTCTGCCAGGCGGCGGAGGAAAACCAGCAACAGCGAAAGCCACAGCAGCAACATCAGGCACGGCTCAGCAACATCAGCAATAGCAACAGGGAGAAATACACTTGGAACAACTAAGGGCAGATGTCAAAAAATTGAACTAAGTTTATCTAGTGACAAACAATAAATATGTTGTTTACCTTCTTTTTAAATTGTGTTATTAAACAATTGTGTTTATAAAAATTCCTTTATAATATATCACACATTTAAAACAAATTACATTTTCATTACATGCAAATATTTTTATTTTTAAAATCATCAAAAAAAAATGTTTTAATGTTTAATGTTTCTTCGAAAATCTATCTTTGATTAAAAAAAACATATGTGACTGCAAAACTTTTTATATTTCATAAACGAGCGTCCTTATTTTTTCGAGTGCAGCAGCAGAAGGAAATATGGATTAAAATGTTGCCCGGGGAAAAGCCAGAAGGAAAAGTGGAGAAAAAACGCGAGGGAGGATCCTTGTGTGACTGCGGCGTTAACTTGATTTTTTAAGTGCCTCTCCGGCGCATTATGAACACGGCCCAGCCGATTACGGCTTCCCATTTTTCTCCATTTTTTTCGCCCTGCCTTTCATTTCTGCTCATGCATACGAAATTAGTGGCGATACGGAGGGAAATTCGGAGCGAAGTGAAGGAAGCTGTCCAGGGAAGCGTTTATGGCTTACAGCGAGTTAATCGCGCTGTCATCATCCTTCGCTCGTTTGTCCAACTTGCACAGCAATTGTCGCAAATGCAATTGTGTATGCGAGTATATGGCCCAGTGTTTGGGGCACTTGAAGTAAGCCGCTTAGGCGGCTGGCTCAGATCCACTGCCAATCTTCAGAACACGAAACTTGAGACTCCTCACGGAAAACTGTTCATTGTCTGCTCCTTCCTTTATCAAATAATTATGGCCCATTATCCTCAAAGGGTAAAGTGTAAGGAATTTTTAAGTGCATCTCAATGTTTATCTCAGGAAGATTTTTCTTTCTCAAAATGCAGAAAATCATAGCTAACGAAAAAATCGGACCCATCAACTTTCCTGAGTTTGTTATTCAAATTTAATGAGCAGTTCGAATTCAAAATTTTTTATTTGACCTATTCCGCATCAAAATATGTTTTTAATATGTATTTGTCCAAGGGTGCATATTTAGATAAAGACAGGTATAGAAAAAGACAATTTAAAAAAGTAGAGAATTTTCAATTTTTTAAGCAAACTCCAAATTTATTTACTTCAATAATAGTTTCTTTCATCCTGTTGATTTCTGTTAATTTTTAATCAACTGCTTACTGCCTGGCAGTACGTTCCACCGAAAATTCCACTAAGTGGGTGTGGCGGGGTCGTAAAAACTGATTTTAATGCCCAGTCGAAACTATGGGGCAGTTCCAACCCCTCACCTCTTGGATGGCGTCTTTGTCTTTTACAACCTTTTGTCAGTCATTAATTTTTATGTTTATAGCGCAAATTCTCGCCTTGCTGCACACACGCTCACTGAATTTTGAAAACCGCAAAATGGCGCGCCAATTGATAGACGGAGGGGTAAATTTCGGGGAGGACTACGACGTCGTTCAAGGTAGTTAAAACAATAACAATTAGCAACAAGCCAAAGTCGTTGGCCACACGCAGAAATTAATTAGTGAGCGAAGCGCTCCTTTTTGAGGTTAGGTTGCGTCCGAAAGTAAGGTTAGCTTTGGCCAGAGAGCGAGGTTAGGTTTCATTCAATCCCAAAGTGCAACAACCAAATCGGAAAAACCAAAGTTAAATTATTGTGCTGACTGGACTAAAGGCAGCGGGTTTGGGTGGGAAATCTAATCAAACTAGTGAAAACTTTCGACCGGAAAAATTGCACATTGAAAGTTTGTCCGCCTCTTCAGGGAAACTTTTTCTGGCTCTCTCTAACCCTCTATCTGTCTCCCTCCTTGGGCGGAATAATTGCCAAAATGGAAAGCCAAAACTTAAACAAAAACGCAGACATTAATGAAATTTTGATAAACTTTTGCCCGAACTTCAGTGCAACAATGAAACAGACGAAAATATTGGAAAGAGCTAGAGCCAAGTGCAATTTGAGCAGACAAATCGTAGCAAATTATGATTTATTGAATTTTAATTTAGTGCCAGTGCAGAAAATTTCCCATAAATATTTGAGGAAGACCAGCCCGAAGCCAAAATCAGAATCAGAATTTACGCTCATTGCGAAGTTTGTGGGCTGTACGAGTGTTTTCCAACCCTCAGGGGTGGCTCAAAAGTACAGTCGTTCTCCAGCTTTTTAGTCCTGCGCGTGCCTGACTCACGCATTATTCAGCAAATCGGAAAAGGAGAGGGGAGCAGCTGCCAGGAGTCGGATTCTGTTTGATTTTTGTGTGTGGGCTAGGGCTAGGCCCAGGAACTTAGCAAATGTGCGTGTGCGTATGCAAATTGCCGGCCACATGTCATTTCTGACCATTTCCGCTCGAGGACTCGCGTCAGTTAAGCACAAGAAACAAAAAACAAGGGGGATTAATAACTTCCGGTAACGAAACTTAAGATACTCTTTTAGATGTATCGCATGCCCTATATGTAGCAAAGATAAGTTCAAGAAAACCTATTATTATATAAGTTTTAACGTGTATAGTTGATAAACTTTAACTTGATTATTTGGGTCTGTCCAAAACATATATAAAAAAAGAAAAGATAAATTATTATTAAAATATATTAAAACGAAAATTTAATTGAATTTAATTTAATTATAAAACTTTGTATAATCTAATTTGGACTGATATAATTGAAATTAAGACCGCAGACGAATAGAGTATACTGATTTTAAATTATTTTAAATATGCATAATACCCACATGGAGGGTATTAAAATAACAATTACGATAGCTACCCCTTGGTGACTTAATCGGGGTGGCTCTTCTGAATTCAAGCTTTCAGATGGGGTGCCTTATGCGAATTGCGAACTTTTTTGCAACTTGTTTTTACCCACTGACCTTGAAAAGTGAATACATGCAAATTGAGCAGCTGAAAAATCAACAAAAACAGTCCAAGGGGTGGAAGTGAATCGGGATCAGGTTGCTTTAGAATATATCCTGGACATCCCCCTGTGGAAACCTCAGCGAAATTGCGAAAAATTGCATTATTTAGCAACCAGGGAAAACAACAATAAAGGGCGGGAATCGCTCGCTTATCAGTGATTTGCTTATCGCGAATTTCCACATGGAAATCCATTAGTCAATCCCCTGTCTTGTTGCCATATTTATTTGCCTGTAAACCTCTTACCTCACCACTCAATTGCCTGGCTAATCGAGCAATCCCCTAGGAAATTTCCCCTTTTCAAGATGATTGAACAAATAGCTTGGAGACCTATCGATTTCATCCAACGGAGTACAATATGTTGATCGGGCAAACCTCTAATAAAAGAAGATGATTGATTTAAAAAGGAAATAAATATAAAATAGAATTCAATTGTTGAATTTAATCCATAAAACGTTTGATTTATTTTCTTTCCTTTTCTGAAAAAGATAAGTTAAAAAACTATTGGAAAAACATTTATGATTGAGATTAAAAAAAGTCATTGTTGTTATTGATTAAGATGGTAATATTTAATCTGGAAATGTTTTCTTTTGGATTAGACAAAGACAATTGCATGCTTTTCTTCGTATTTTCAATAAGTTATGTTTACTTAATAAAACCGATAAAACAGTACAACATCAGCTAGTGTCTGTCTGTTTTAACAGCAAAATAATATCAAAATGTAAACACAATTCTCTTTTCTGTTTATTTGGTATTTGGCACTAAGCCGTATTCAAAAAGTTAACTACACTTATTCAACAACTAACAATAATTGTATTCCCGTGATTAGATACAGACTGAATCAATAATAGAATCAGTAGTAAATTAATAAAAAGACAGACAAGTCAGTGCTACAAGCCTTTCAATCGAAAAGAGGCTTAATTAATAAAAAGTTATTTAGTTATTAAATAAATTAAGCACCCGATTTGTGTGCCTGATTAATAACGAAACATTTACTTTATAGCGCATAAACGTATTATGAGAAGACTGTTGATGCTTAAAGTACTGTTTAAATATTTACGTTGTGATAAGGATTCTCATTCACTCCTCCCGGCCCCTGCAAAAATTTGTTAATGAAAAATGGCAAACAACTTCGCTTCTTTGCCTGTCTGCCTTGCCAGCGAAAACATGGCGAAAACAAAAGGCCAGGAGACAAGACTTTTCATTAAAATTGCACCGGCGGTGGCAAGGGGTGAAAAGTGGGGTCTTATAGA
Source organism: Drosophila elegans (assembly GCF_018152505.1). NCBI lineage: Eukaryota > Metazoa > Arthropoda > Insecta > Diptera > Drosophilidae > Drosophila > Drosophila elegans. The sequence goes on from NW_024545863.1 coordinate 1,843,935, forward strand.
GTGGGTGGTTCAAGGATTATTTATGGGGAGCCTGGCGGAAGCTGTCGGCGCAGCTGCCTTTCACTGGCTGCAAATGGCATTGCAATAAAACGAAATTAAATTGCTATTTTGCATACATATTATGTGTGTCCCGCATGTCCAGGACACGCACATACACTCACCCACAGATGGGTTTCATATTCATAGTTGTCTGGGCTTGGCGAACAATAACCGAAATATCCCGAATCCTTTGACAACATCTGGCCTTCCAAATAGTTTTTAACCCCCTGCCATCATCGAATCCGCAACCTCAACCCTTTGTAATTGCTTGACGCTTTTATTAAAATGCATAAATTAATAGAATCATTTTGGGCCAAAGACACCTTTTTATGGCCGCCATTTAGGGCATGTGTGGAATCGCTGGGTGAAACGAGTTCTCGTCCACATAATTTGTACGATGGCTTATATGGCCAAACAATTACAAATGGCAAAGTTAAGATCCTCGCCAAATGCACCACAAATGACCGCAATTAGCCAACCCTCTTTCATGATTTTTTGGCTATCTACACAGAGGAAAATAATGATAATTTAAATATATTAACTTGCTAATTGAATAGTTTAAAAACTATTTGTATTTTTAATTTGTAATGATTTTGTTAAAATTTGCAAAATATTTTTTTTAAATAGCAACAAATGTTATACAAAAGTAAATATTTTTTTTCACTTTTTTCTATGTGTGCTTTGAGGGCATAACGAAAATCATTGAGGCAGCATTCATCTGCAAATCAGGGCAATTAATATTAAGTGGATTATTATTTAATGACCACTGCACGCACTCGGAGATACTAAAGAACCACTTTGAAGCACCCCACCACATCAACTCACTTCAATCTCATTCCGTCCTAACTGTTATGATCCCGAATGGAGTTTTCCCTTATGGTTGTCATATTCTAATTACATAAGAGCACGCAGTTACACGGATTCGCATTATACCACAGATACGGGTGCTGCGATTTGATGACCCCTGACCCCAACCCACCGGAGTAGTTATGGCGGCATTAAAATGGCAAATTGACGTTCATTTCACGTGCTAGTGAACCGTATCCGGATGTTCGGCGATATGAGCATAGTCCTCATTGAATGGGCGTCGCTAATTGATAAATTGCCCTGATGCGTGGCTGAAATCCATAGTCACATATAATAAGCACAATGCTCTAGAATATCTTCCGAGAAAATAATAAAACGCTAACAAAAGTGATAAAAGAAAGTTTTAGTTCAACCGAAATTTACACTTGGAATCAACATCTGTTTAATAAAGCTTTGCAAGGTTCTATCTTTAGCCACAAGAAAATATCTTTGCATAAAAACTGTTAGCCCACATTTACTATATACATATATGAAATTAGAATTTAACAACGATTTTGAGCATTTCTTTTAACCTTTCTTATAGACCTCTGTAACAGCTTCTTATGTTTGAACATAAATCATATTCATATTTGATTTTAAAATAGCATGTATATTTTAAATATTGTTTATATTTTTCTATTTAAACGATTATACGCAATTATATACACAATTCGAGTAGGTCAGGGAAGTGAAAAGAGAGCTGGAGGTGATAAGAAAACTGCGATGCAAAAAAATCGGACAATAAAAACCATCTGCGCGTCTATGAGATTGCATCGCTTTACGTAACAATGTGACATCCACGTCATTTAAGGTTCCGACTTAGTCAGCAGGCTGCCAAGATGGCGCCCAGTCCCCCATTCAGCCGGAACTTTTTCCGGACGGAACAGCACAGCCGTGTGCACCAGACGATCGATAAGCTCGAAGAGAGAATCTTTCGTGGAATAGCAACCAATTGAACAAACGTGGCCCTACTTTATCAGGCAGAGGAGTATATCAATGATAAGATTGTGCGACTCCTTTAAGCCTCTAAGATCCCTCCAGAAATTGACTGGTCTGAATGACTTCACACTCTTTACCATCAATTTACGTTGTCAAATGCTATAAAGTAATATTTATAATTTCTTATATATCTGAGTAATACAAAGAAGATCCTTGGTTCATCTTTCGAACATGGTTAAAACTCAGTTTTTATAAAGAGTTTATATTTATAAATTTGTCATACTATTATGTACTGAATTTAAATATTTTTCGCTTTGATTTTCAACCATTTCATCATTTTAAATATAAAAATACAACTTTTCAAAATTTTTCATTTTAATATTTATTTTTGAGAATTGATTTTAGTATCTGAAAATTTTATTTAAACTTAAGATATATTTGGTTTATGTCAAATATAAACTATTTTAAACCTAATATTTTCCACATAAGTCAAAATATTTTAATATTAAATCATATAATTTAATACGCATAAAATAATGAATTCAATAGTCAAATAATTATTTGTACTTTCCCATTTTTCAATTCACAGAATTTTGCACAATTTGTTGCTATACAATTTTAGAGTTGTTTTTTAATCTTAAGCCAAAAAATTGTATTCATATTACGTTTACGGAAGTTTTCCCAAAGAGAATGTGAATTTTTTTCTAAAAACAACTTTGTAAAAATAAGTCCCATGGTCTGCAGTTTTACGATATCCGAATAAACGACAACATTCTGGAACTTTACACCCTTTGTAATCGCAAATCTGGGTGGTTTTTGCCATTGTGAGTTCCATTGTTCCATGTGGTATCCAAAGTACATTGCCAGCTATCAGCACTCGGAGAAGAAAAACACAAACAGACGCCCCGCAACGAGGACCGCCTACAAAACCAGATACATTTCGAAAACCCAAACCTTATCACAGAGGCAAACAATATGCTGTTTTACTAGTTCATATTTAGTTACTTTGTTGTGTTTATTTGTTCAAGCGGTAACGTACATGCTTAAGATACATTTGCTGGGGCGAACTTGCTAACTTATTTATGATAACATTATCACAATCTGATGTGCTGGTAAATTAAGGTGAACTTGGGAAACCGGGTGTGTAAATCATTCATTTTTGGCTGCTTTGATAATGCTCCTACTGCACTGCGATTTATTGGTGAACAAACCAAGGAAACAAATTAATTTATAAGGGAATTAAAGTGCGATATTTTTGCGGGAAGATGAGAGCAATTTTGACGGAATAGTGTAGGAGTGGAGGGAGGAAGAAGTCTCCACGATTTACTGCTTCTGCAGGTACTCGTCAAACAGGTAGACGGACAGGGATGGGTCCGGAACCTTCATCAGCTTGGCGAGGTCGTTGGCATAACCAGAAAGCTTGCGCACAGTCTCGGCCTGCTTGCCCAGGAAGTTCTCCTCGATGTAGTGGGCCAGCTCGGGATCCCGGTCGGCATCGGTGGCGTGGGTGGCACGGGAGTGAACGTGGGTAGCTCCAGAGGCCAGCTGTTTCTCGTTGTCCAAAGCCAGAGCCAGGGAGTGCAGTTCATCGACCTCCACAGTGGTGCGCTTGGTGCTCACCGAGGCCGGAGACTCGTGACGGGTGTTGAAGTCCACAATTCCTCCCCTGCGGGTCACCTGCTTGATCAGGGCAATGCTGTCGTCAAAGGAACGGTCCGAGAGACCCTGGTACAGCTTCTGGAAGCCGGGGCGATTCTTCTGGTACGAGTTGAAGTGGGTGGCCAGCAACAGATAGTCGTACGACTTGGTCAACTGGGAGTTGATATAGGCCTGGATCTCGGGCTCCACATGGTCAATTCCAGCGAAACGGGCATTACAAATGGAGTTGCCTATAGAAAAAGGGGAAACAAATAAAAAAACATTACAATCTATAGATCTATGAGGCGGGAAGACACATTTAGAAGGAAGTTTTTGCCCTTATTGGGAAGCAGTAAAAATATTAACTATCAATCAAATTTTGGCAACACAAGCAACTCAGATAAGAATGGTCAATATATTATATTAATTGTCCGGATACAAAAAATAATAAATACTTAAATAAGAAAATTATAAGCCAATTCAATGAGAAAGTATCAATAAAAATACAAAATAAAATTGTCAATACTTAATAAAGTTTTCAAGTGCGGCCACTAAGAAGGGATTGAAGTTTGGTATTACAATTTGTTTAACATAAACTTGAACAGTGTAGAATGGTATATATTTTTTGTTTCAAAACATCTAATTTACTTTAAACTTACTTTTTCCTGTGAAAAAGCCAGTGAGCGCTTGTTTATTATTTTATAAAGGTACAAAAGCAACAATACACGAACAAAAATTAGGTTCTCTTCACCCATGCTCTCTCTCAGAGCGTTCTCTTTACTCACCGGAGAAGGTTGACGAAGAGCACGCGGTGACCACCGTGTTCTGGCAGTACTCTTCATCCTTGGCCAAGGCAATAGAGCTGAGGCTCGCGAAGAGAGCGAGTGCAACGAACAGTTTCATTTTCACGGTTGGTTACTGTAAATTAAAATCAAAATCGAAATGCAAAAACAAAGGAAATTAGTTTCACAATAAGTGACAATTGGAAAACAGCCCCTTGTGTTTTCGTTTGGCTTGGAAATTCGCCTTTTGCGTCGTAGAGCTTTCTTGAAATTTCTCGCCCCCCTCTCTTTGTTTTTTCACAACACAACCACCACCAATGGTTTGTTTTCGTTTTTCAATGTTTTCTGTTTTTTATATTAGGTTTTCGAGCAATTTCGTTTCCGATTCTTTTCACCAAACACTCACTAACTAGCCAGTAATTTAACTAAACTCACTTCAAGTGTCTGCAATGTGCTTCACTTTACTTTAGCTTATAACGCTGCTTTTATGTGTTGCTTGTTGGAACTCAGAAAATCGAGTGCTGTTTATAGCGTCGCGTTCGTCTCTTTCTATGCGATCGATAAGGTTGTGTGTGTGCGTGTTTGTGGGTTTTTGGAGAGAGTGCATGGGCATTTGTCGATTTGCGCTCAGTGCGGGGATTTCGTTGTCATTCCATCTTGGAAACGGCAATATGGCCGCTAGAGTGTTGTTCTTGTAGCCGACTGGAGAGTGACTCACAGCAGGGTTGCCAACGTGTGCAAAAAATGGACACTGCACTTTGCTTCTTTGTATGGTTGCAGTTTTTAAGTGGTTTCTTGAGATCTTTATCAGTATGAAACGAAGATTTGATGTTTTATAAATTATTTCAACCTACTTTCAGACGCACACGAACCCTTTAAAATAATATTTAAAACTAAACAATTAGTTAAATGCCTATATAGCCCCAAATTGACATGAAAACCTGTAACAGGCAGAAAGTGCAAACTTCTGTAACATCAAGAAACAATTTTAATTGATATAATAAGCTTATTAAGAAGCACCTTATACAAATTAGAATCGCAGGGGTTTCACGAAGCAGTTTCAAAGTTTATAATAATTTTTAGTGGAACAAAATTGATATGATTCTGCTTAAATGGACAGTAAAATATATTGGTGTCGTTAAAAGGGTTTTCCCAATGTTACATCATTTGTATGTTTTTCATAGCACATATCCCCCTTATCAAGTGTCATTTATGGAGCCTTGCAAACGACACCAACAGCGCCGTCGCCATATTTAGTAGTTATCAAAGTTACTGATTGATCCCCTCGACGAACGTGACAAACAACTCGGTAGAAAAAGAATTAAATTGTCAGCCGAAAATCAGACGAAAATTAAACCGCCTGGCAACCCATGACGTGTTGCTCTTCTGCAGCCAAAACAAAAACAAAGAACAGCTGACGCAGAGCTCAAAAGAGCGGCCATATTGCATTAGACAATTTTTGCGATTAGCTGAGTAGGAAACCCGAGTTTTCCTACTGCAATAGCCACAGTGAGGACGTGTGTATTAAATTAAGTGCGTCTATCATCGGGAATATTCAATTATCAGCCATTTAAACGCTTAACAAAGAAACGGCGACATGTTGGAAAGATAACCGTGCACACTCTCCCACTCACGCACACACGCAAGTAAAAATCAAGAGCGAACGCGCTTAAAAGTGTTTTGTGCGCCGTTTGGAGCGACAGTTCGCTTTCGAGTTCCCCATCACACAACACAAAGCAAAGCATTAGCTCTACTGAAAAACAGATTACGCTGTCAACCAGAAGGTACTGGAGACCATTCGAGAATTAAAAATAATCCCAATCAAAGCCCATCAAATTGAAGCAGGCGACGCCTTCTGTGCCAGTGTGTGTAAAGGCAGCTAGATTTCGATTTCGATAAAGAGAGAGGCCTATTTAACAAATCAGCCCAACTCGAGTCGCCTCATTCTCATTTGTGCATTTCAAGCAAAACAAACTAAAGTGACAAACAAATTTGTTCTGTGATTTCGTGCTAAAGACTTCCATTCGACGATCAAAGATGGTGAAATTAATCGCTAGCCTGCTCCTGTTGGCCGTGGTGGCCCAGGCCTATGCAGACTTCAAGTGTAAGTACTATTTATAAATAATATCAACCAATTTCAAACAAAACAAAGGCAGGTCAGAGGAAAAAAACAATAAATTTCGACGCAATACGCAAAGAGCAGAAAACAGTTGTAATGCGTGTGGTAAAGAGAGCATGCGCGGGCTCTCTTAGCTGGTTTTTTTTACTCTCTTTACTTGAGTAACCAAACCAGTTGATTTAAAAAATATTGATACTTCCGTTACGCTTTTGGGGAAATGCAAACCAGTTTTTAAAAACAAATTTCCATAATTAAAATATGCGAATTTCGCTTTCATTTCCATGAATAATATTATAATAAAAGCACCCTGACCCTTGTTGCTACAATTCCAAGTCCATTCCAAGCTCTCTTGCACACGGCTTTAGCTGCGCGAGGGAGATGTAATGATTAAGCATGCTATTTGCACACGACACCACACCAAAACAAATGCCGTTACTATGGCGGAGAGAGAACTGCGCACGTTACCACTGCAGTTACAAAAAGAGAGAATAAAAGAGTGAATGCAGTTTTGCACACGTTCCCCTTGCCCTAGAATAACGGCATTTCAAGCCAAATTTAAAATTTTTATGCAATAACGCCCTCTTAAATGCAACAACCCGCCTCCCCCAGCCAAGAAAGAAAGCAAAAGTTTCGCGAAAGAGCTGGTCAAAGAGGCAAAAACGCAAAAACAAAAACCAAGCAATGAAGAATGTCAAGATCAGGGGTGCAAAGGTTTCTATAAGCTTTGGAATTTCCCAGGACCCTTGGTTAAGTCGAATTCCATTTATGTTTTAAAAAATATTGCTTTGAGAAGTTTTCATTTGTATCATTTATTATGGTTAAACTTTAAAGTCATTCTTTAGTTGTTTTGTTGCTATATGACGAAACAATATTTGAATAATTTTTGTTTTAATTATATTCTTAATTATTTAAAAAAAAAAAGTTAGATTTTCAAATTTTTTCAAAATTGCCTACAAATTTTAGTGTACATTTTAGTTTTACATTTTTGGAGCTAGTAAAATTTGACTTAAGCCTGGTTTATTATTTTTTCACTAACCTCCGACTAATCCTAACCAAATACCTTTACAGGCTCCCTGGAGGTGCCCGAGATTACCAAGGATTGGGTGGACATGAAGGACGCCTGCCTCAAGGGCATGCGCCACCAGATCCAGGAGGAGATCAATGCCTCTTACCAGTACCTGGCCATGGGCGCCTACTTCTCTCGAGACACTGTCAACCGCCCCGGATTCGCGGAGCACTTCTTCAAGGCCGCCAAGGAGGAGCGTGAGCACGGTTCCAAGCTGGTGGAGTATCTATCCATGCGCGGTCAGTTGACCGAAGGAGTCAGCGATCTGATCTACGTACCGGTAAGTCAAGAAAACTCCTTTAAATCCGGAAACCAGCTAATCCCGGTGAATACCCCGCAGACTGTGTCGAAGCAGGAGTGGACCGATGGCGCCAGCGCTTTGCAGGATGCCCTCGACCTGGAGATCAAGGTCACCCGCTCCATCCGCAAGCTGATCCAGACCTGCGAGGGCAAGCCCTACAACCATTACCATTTGGTGGACTACCTGACCGGTGTCTATCTGGAGGAGCAGCTCCATGGACAGCGCGAGCTGGCCGGCAAGCTTACCACCCTCAAGAAGATGATGGTCTCCCAGGGCGAGCTTGGCGAGTTCCTCTTCGACAAGACCTTGTAAGAAGGTTGAGATATTGTGGAGCAGCGCCCAGTCACGCATCAAAATTATCAGCCAGTCGACTTCATAAAGTGTTCTGTTATCTGTTAGCCGAGAGAGCCTTCCCCGAGGGTCCGCCAGTAAATCACCACCAAGTCAACAAAAAACTCTTTGACTGGCCAATAAATTATCTGTTTGACTGCGATCCTCAAAATCAGCACAGCAAAATTCCACATCTATTGTTTCTTATCACCGCACGCGAGAAGTCTTATATTATATAATTAAGTTCTTTGAGTTGTGATTTTCCGTACACCTCGGGAGGGGGCTCCGCATTATGCAATCGCTGAGATTTCGCCTAGGTTTAAGTGAAATCGATCATTCGCATAGGAAGACACTTAAGCACAACTCATTTAATACATCCTATATCTTTATATTTTTCTGTCAATTAGACGAGCAAGTTCTTAAATAAATAAATAATATATGTAACAGAAAAATTGTAATGTCCTTTATTTTTATTGGGGTAATATTTCAGATAAATTCATGGCTATGGGGCAGTCTTTTTTTCAGATGGTCCAATGCTTTGGATGTAGTTTTCTTTCGAAAAGATTTGCAATAAATGTTTTAAAAAAGTCACCCCGAAACAAGCCTGAACTCCAACAAATCAGTTTGAATCATGGAGTGTCATACCTCGTTGAACTCGTAAAAAAATTCTTGAACAGTTTGCATTTAGATTTAGAAAACAAATATTTGGTCAAATTTTAGAAAAATGTATGATGTAACCCCTTATAAAAATGCAAATTTATTTAATTAAAATAAATAAAGGGCAGGGGATATCTTTGAGTTTTAGATTTCATATTTGTTAATAGAAAAATGTTTCCTCCCCAGGCTGGTTTTATAAAGATAAAACTATCTGGATTATAAAGGTCCCTAAGGATTTCCGAAATGTGTAGAATATTTGATAGCCCGTTCAATTGATACACTTAATACTAAGATCCTCTTTTGTTTAATTTTTGCTAACATCCTATAAAACCAGCTTGCTAAGAAGATAATATTACAATCCCTCAGTTAGCCGATTAACCCTTTATTGTCCCATGACAATGCACTTGATGAGCCGTATCTGGGATCACGTCTCGCCTGTCCATCAGTGGCCAGTGTCTAATGGTTTGTTCGCATCGCATATTCCGTTTGATAAACGTCTCCGCCTCGAGTCCCATTATTGACCCTTTCATGTAGTCACCTCCCGCTAAGGATAACCCCGTACCCTTAACCCCTTTCCCAGCTTAATCTGATTTGAAAACACAAAAAGCCAACCATAAAGAGGAAGTTAAGCGAGACGTAGACCGCACAGAGAAAAAAGATTATTTTTAAAATTAATAAGCATTTTGAAAAATATAATGTTAAAAATAATATGTGTGGTTTTATACTTGAAAAAAAAGATTTACTTAAATTCCTAAATAAAAAATAAATAAATTCAAATCAAAAGAAGTATTTTTTTGTAACCTTTTGTAAAAGAAATCGAAAGAGGCTTTAAGTCGATATAGAAAACTTTTTCAATGATATTATAAATGATTTTCTCTGTGTGGGATTTATTGGATGGACAGGAACAAGTAGAAAGAATAATTCATAAGTCACTTGTAAAAATGTCCACAACCATCGGCCTGATCCACCCCCTGCCCGGGGGCTAATGTGTGCTTGAATCACCCTTTCGATGTCCATGTCGATTCGAGTGATTGACAGGACATGCCATGCATTGAATTATGATAAATTGTGGCAACTGTCAAAAGACAGTGCTTGGGTTTCCTGGCCTCCATCCAGATTTTCCGTTTTCGGAGCGTGACCAGAGTGAATGGGTTAGTGCCTGGCATTTTAAACAATTCCATAAGCTAATATTTGAGCAGATGTCCTTGTTCGTTGCGGATTTAAAATTGCATCAATCCGATTCGACAATGGCCCGCAAATTTTTCTGATAAGCGCTGTAAATATTTAAGCGCAATTCGTTCGATTGACCAAAAGAAGTAAGGAAGGATGGCGGAGTTTTCTGGGTGGTGTGTCCAGCATACAAATAAAGCGTGACATTTGGACCGACTATCAATCTTGGCTAACGGACGCAAACTTTTGTTCATGCCTCTCGACCAATTTGCCAATGATTTTTATTGCATTTTTTGTGAAAGTAATTTTTTTAGAAAATATGGTGTTCCCTGTGTGCCTTCTATTGGTATGTATATCAAAACGAATACGCTCTTACGACATTTGAATAAATATTTTATTCAATAATTAAAATGTAAGCTGTGTTTCTTGAAAATATGATTTTATAAAACGAAAAAGTTGCTATATAATAATATAATATTTAGATTAATTTTGTTATTTTACCAATCTTATGATGATTCGAAATAACACAACCTTCCACAGAACTGCAATTTTGTTGGCTACAAACTTTGAAAATGTTCTTTAAATATCGGGTATTTTCAAGTCGTATATCAGAATTTTTTCCATATTTTTTTACGGAGTGCGTAGAGATAGCCAGCCAATTTGGTAGTGAAATATTTCGGGGCGAGACGTGCAAGTGATTCAGCCTGCGTATATCCTTAGATAAAAGAGCCTTCACGCTTATCGTGCTGACATTTGTCCTGCTCTTCGTTCGCTGACAAATTTGCAATGCCGAACAGGACAATAGGCATGAAATGGAAATGGAAATGAGAATTGGAAAATGGAATGTCCTGTCTGCTTTTAGGGTCCTGAATCAAACCGAACCTCGCCAAACCGAACCGGTTTTGACTTCAAGTGGCAGGCAGTCAGCGCTACAGGACATTCGCCGCCTGCCGCCGGGAGATGATTTATGTCCGGATAGTTCCTTTGTCTTTCACTCATCTGAACTCCACTCTTTTCTCTCCGATTATTTTCCACTTTCTCCGCTTGTTTGCTGTTCCCACCATAAATCTCTGGGCGCCCATTGAAGAGTGACAGGCGTAGCCCCCGGGAAATCCTTTCAAACCGGTTGAAAAAGTCAAGCGAGCGAATGGAGTGTACTAAATGATCATGAACCCGGATCGAATAAATTTTTATAACGATGATGGTCTTTACGGTTATCAAAATCCACTTTTTTTGATTTTAAAAATATTTACATCAGGAAAAATCTATAATATGTTACAAGAGTTTTTTAATTTAATCCAAAGTCAAAGTTTAAGTAAAAATGAATAGTATATTTTGATTGTTGCGCTTATTTACGCTTATTTTCAACACTGTTCACTCTTCATTACACGAACTTATAATTTTTTTAGTATAGATATAACCCAGAACAGTTTTGTCTTAATTAATCGTTTTAAAAGAATACCTACTTATTCAATATCGTTTAGATAAATTAAACCCGTTTTTCAATTTATTACTAACAGTGAAACCGCAAGTGTATTTTAAGCTTTCAAGCTTATGTGCATTACATTTATTGGTTATTGGGATTTCCAGTCAATTTGCATTCTCTCAGTCACTTTGTTTGGATAACTATTTTGCCAGAGTTGAAGGGAAAAGTGGTTAGCGTATCCTTAAGGTCTTTGCACTTTCTTCGCTTGCAAATTCAAACACAATCCACCCTCAACCTGTCCTTTGATTCACTTTCCCCAACTCTCGCTCTCGATCAAGTTGTTGGTACCCATACTCAACTTGAGGCTGCATCACGCAAATGATTAAAATTCAACAAACATCGGTCAGGAAAATTCGAGGAGCATCAAGGCAAGGAACCATTGTCGCCTTAGAATCTCTCAGCTTCGGCTCGCAGCGTTATTGAAATGTCTTAGCAGCTGTCCAAACATCCTTCCGACCAGAATCCTTACGGGGAGAAAGGATTCTGCTGATTTAGCATATTGACTCCTTGCCAAGGAGCGAACTTATACAAGATTTATGCGCCCGACGCACGCCAGGCGACAGTCGAGATAAAAAGGATTCGTATAACTCACGCCCAGCGCAAGGACAACCAAGCAGCACTGAAAAAAATATATAGATAAATAAAAAGTAAACCTAACCAAACCATTATTATGTATGTACTACCATAAAATGATATTTTTTTTAACAAAACAAAAATCAAAATGCTTAAAATTCTATTCAACCATTGGAAAATCCTGTTTTTTAGATTTATGCCTCGGATTTATAATACAATATTATTAATATGATTGAAAACCCTTTAATTTTGTCAAAAAATCTAATAAAAAATATTGAACTAAATTTAAGTTCCTAAGACTGAACACCATTTTTTTTTATTTTAAGAATAAGCTTTTGCCACAAACATGAAAATTTAAATCCAAACATATGCTCAATATAAATCTTACAACATACATTTTAAAACAATATTATTAAATATCTAAATTCTTAAAATTCTTTCTGTGCAGTACAGGAAACCTAAAGAGGAGGGGAGTACAGTGCAATAAATTGGATTTGCATATTAGCACACTGCCAGAAAACGAAGCGGAGGGAAATGGAAAGGAAAAGGAAAAGGCTGCACCCTTTCATCTGGGGGAATTCCAATGGGAAACCGGGTGACCACTGACCTTGCGTCCTGGGGGTGGTGGCTGCCAACGGCCATTAGGCAGGGCATCTTAAGTACGAAATCTTGCTTAAATTGGAAATAAATCATTAAAAATATGTCCACAATTGGAGAGAAGATGGGGCAGCAGAATCCTTTGAGCTGTTTGCCGAAAGGGTTTGCAACAATTTCCAGAATTTGCGGCATTCACATGTGGGCTGGAAATTCTGGGGGTTGAGAAATGGGCTTGTAATTCCCTTTGATTTATAAAGATAACGACGCAGTGTCGTGTTTAATTTGCAGCCCACCTTCTCTCCCCGTCCGATATTAAAATAAATCCTGGCGCAGGACTCTTGTACAACTGGTCAGGCAGGAGTATGACTTATGTGCCCCGGCCGCAAAGTTTGGTAATTATGCATGCCCCAGACATATTACTTTCGCTATAGTTCGCTCCTCTTTGTCTTACTTGGGCATCTTCAAAGGGGACTGCTGGTGGAGGGGTTGACATTTTTTAACTGACCACTTTCATTGGCACAAGGGAACAGCCAAAGTTTTGGGCCACAAACTTTGGCTTGACATGGCAAAGATAAAGATTAGGTCGAGTCCCGTGCACTGAACAAAAAAACTTGGAATATCTTATTCCAAGAAGAAAAATAAATAGCTGAATTATGATAATAGTTTTATTAATACTGTGCTGTTTTCCGTTAATAGATTAAAATACCTTAAAAAATTAAGCTAAAATTTATTTAGAAAAGTTCTACTATAATCTGACACTAAAATTTACAAATTATTTTGAAAATAAATTTAGGCAGTTCTAAATAGATACTGATTATGTTAATTAAATGTGGATTTTCCGAAAATAATTTCTTGCTTTTAGATTTTCTTTGGAGAATAAATTTAAACTTTTTAACAGTGCCGTGTAACTTGTGTTATCGTCTGTAGTGTTTATGGTCTGTCCCTCTGACTTTTTACCCTCGAACAGTTCAATGGCCACAAGTATCAACTATGAATTTCCCCAGAGGGTCATTCCGTGGCGAACTTATGCACCCAGGTTGGGATCGGGATTGGGATCAGGATCTAAATGTGGGGGAAGGTTCATCCAGTTGGGAGGCCAGTCGAATAAAAAGCTGATTTGCATGCTCCTCCGCAGCCTCGGACTTGGGGCATTAAAACTAAAGAGCCAGAGCCAGCATCAGCAGCAGGACATAAAAAAGGACCTGCAACGTGTGAGGTTAAATAGATTTGGTGTAAGGACACAAGCAGGGGATTGCCCCCGCCTGTCTGCCTCACGCGCAGTTATGCCGCAGACATGGCTCTCTTTTGATTTAAGCGCATTGTTTGCGTTAAATATTTGCCATGCTGGCCACGTTACCTCCGCCTTTTATGCCAAACCCTGCAGTCAGGACCCGGAGCTAAAGCCAGAGCCACAGCTGCAACCAAGAGCTTCGGGCCGAAAGGGAGTGGCCTGAACCACGAACTCACAGTTCCCAACCTCCGCAAGTCAGCGTGACACGAAGCACTCGAGGAGGAATCGTTTATGCAGTGAGAAAAAAATTAATGAATGTATTAAATGGGGTTAATAACATAAACAAATATTTTGTTACAAGTTAATTATTGTCTGGATCTTCTGTGGAATTTACAAAGATCTATTTATATATTTTGGTTCTATAAACTTTTAATCGTATTTAAAATGCTGTTTTAAATGTAATACCAAATTTTGTTATGAGTTAAATTGTTAATATAAGTATTGACTTAAAGCTAAAAAACTTTAGATTAAGCATTTTTTTAAACATACTTACGAATGGATAAAGGTTTAGTTTTAACATTACATTTTCAATGTCTTTTAAAAGTAGTTATGACTCTTAAAGAAATATTTTTTTTTGTAGTTTTAAAGCAGTAGGCTAAACAGTAAGTTAAGTTAGTAAGTTTATTGCCCAATTACTTTTTGATTAAACAGTAAAACTTTACGATTACATAGGTAATTTTTGAGACTAAATAATGATTTATATTAAGAAAATATATACTTCTGACTTCCGGAACTGTGACTTTCGTTCAGTGTAATTTCCTTGCTAATCGGACGAAGGAGTCCTACCCCGGCCACGATCCAAACGCTCATCTGCGGGCTAAGAAGCGAGCAATCCTCGCCTCGTGTTTGATTTCCGCTTTCAGCTCCTTGACTCGCTGGGCACACACATCCTTGGACGACTTGGGGGCGAAGCCCTTGCATTTCGTCCCCGCGGCCAAACAGCTTAAACTTCACACGCAGACACGTCTGCGGGAAAGTGCAAAACTGGATGGTATGAGGATTTGGTAGGGAATATGGGGATTCTCGACTTAGAAGACGCATGAAGTGCATTAGATGCAATTGAATTTGTACATTGTGTGTGCCAGTAAGAGGGAGCACCAAACTCCTTTTGAGTGCAATTTTGTTGCCGAGCTGAAATTGGATTCCATATTGCCACTCAGCGAACATAGTACAGCTGTGGCTGTATCCCCCAAATCCCCTCAACCCTCCGGCGAAGTTAATTAGAAAGCCGGGCAGGTACTCGGTGGCTGCTTCAAAGCCGCTAATTGAACTGCCACAGCTGGACTTGAGCTCCGATTATCGGGGATTGGTGGTAATCGACCACACACCCTCATCAACCCTGAAAATAAAGTGATTCAGCCCCAAGGGGGCACTTACTGGATGCCACACATCAATCCAAACTTGGCCCTTTCCATTAGGACAAATCAAATTGCTCTATTGAAAATCTGAATTATTTAAATCAACCAAATTGTTTCCAAAAATAATATGTAAAGTTATCCGTCATCTTGTATTTAGTTTTATGTTATTTGACACTTTATTTGCTTTTATAAAACTGCGAAAGATATATGTTAAAATTATTTAAAAACTGAAAAAACATAAGCTTTAGAAACTTTCAGAGACGTTGTCTTTGGTAGCTTCATGAATCGACGGAAAGATTTGTGACAACTGTAAAGCTTGACGTTTCGATGATATCCCATATATCCATATCCATAAATAGTTACAAGCATAGCCCCACCCATCCAATAAATAACAATTGACGATATATGGGTTCTTGATGATTATAAGCGACAATGGTCGCGCTTTATTGAAAGATTCTTTTTGTTCTTTGAGAGTCTGCTGGATCGATCCAACCCGATCGCTTATACAAAATATATATATATATATATATATATTTAGATATATAATTAGAAGTGTAATCGATTCATAAAGTAGTATATAGTAAATGTTACATATTTCGTATATTATTATTTTATTATTATTGTTATTATAAATAGAGACAAATACGCATATCATGAGTGATTTATGTATGAATGTGTTAAGTGCTAAATGTGGGGAGTACAATATATGTTTGTAAGTGTGTGTCTAGAATTATTTTTTCTTTTTTTTCAGTTTTTTTTTGTTTATTTTGATGATTTAATGCCAATGATGAGTGTAGATGAATGATGATGGTGTGGTGTGAGTGTCTAGGTGTTTTAGTGTGTGTGTAAGCTTAGAGAGAGTCTGGCAAAGGATTATTGCTGTTGTTATCGATAGACGATATTCGATAAGCTTCTACGGAATAGCTTTCTCCGAGTTTATATTAATTTTACATATATTTTTTTGGTTTGGTTTTCGGTTGGTTTTTGGAAGCAAAGTTGGGCTGAAACTATGGATCGAACAGAATTCGCGGTGTGGTCCTCAGACTTTTCCTGCCTATCGACACTAATCGATAATTATCGGTCAGTTTGCCATTTCAACTTTGTTTCGATAAAAGATCCTCTCACAATAAAAACAATTTGTACTTTCGAAAAGGGGGAGGGGCGCTTTTGCTTTTGCTTTCGCTGACTGCTTTCTCTGCTTTCTCACTGGCTCTCTTCGCTTTCTTCGCTCTCTGCCTTCATCGCTTTCTTCGTTTGATTCGCTAGGATTTGTTTAGGGTTATCTTTTTTTTTGCATTTTGTTACATTTGTGTAGGATGCAGGAGTGCTGAGGTTCATGTTTTTTGTATCGTTCAATGTTACTTTGTAATTTCTCTCCGCTCGCTCTTCGCTTTGTATATTTGCTTTAGTTTTCAACAAGGAATTCAAAGGATGCTTGCTATTTTTGCTTAGTAAGAGATACACAATAAATATTCGTTTTTATTCGCTTTTCAGGCAAAACCCAAAATGGAGGAGTGCCAAAACAGGAGGCGGTTATCTATTTTCCACAATTTGGTTTCGGTTTTCACCCTATTAAACCTCCATCCTGCGGCACATTTGTCTATTTTTTAGCAAGTATTTTATTTGATTTCTTTACACATGTAATTGTATTTTTTTTGTGGTTTTTGTATTTTGTTTTTGTTCAGGTCCAAAATCAAATTTGACTAATTCAAGGAATTAAAGTTTCATTGCATCTAAATAAGGTAAAGTGTACTTTGTTTTATATTATTATCTTATTATTTGCATAAATTTCCTTTTCAATAATAGAAACGAAACAAAAAACTTAAACAAAATTCCACTATGGCTCCTCTATTCCTACTCGCTCTCTTTCTTCTGCTTCTCCTCTCACTTTCTTCATTTCTCCTGATTTCTTTTGAGCCTCGAAGTTTGAAAGAGCCGGAATACTAGTTTTAACTAAATAAACGGAATTTAACACAAAATCCTTGACACGATGCATCCTGTTTTCTGTCCTCGAATAGGGTGCGGGGGTGGTGGGTTTGTCCTTGGACCGGGCGGGGCGTGGTCAACGCCTTTACCTGAGCAGCAGAAATTCTTCTATGTGAGTAGACGCGACCACGCACGGCCGCGGTTTCAGAAATCCCGTCCCGCCGCCCAAAAAAAAGGACACACAGGATGATCAGTGACAGTGTGTTAGTGTGTGTTGGTGTGTATGTGTGTATGGGTGAGTGAGTATGAGTGAGTGTGTGTCGGTGTGGGTATGAAATACTTATAACGAAACATACAAGGATCAATCTCCAATAGATTATTAAATAGTACAATGAAAACTTCATATACAATATATGCCATATATAATAGATACTCGATACTCGATATACGATACTCGCATTGCGTAATGCGTAATAATGCAATAATAATAGCCAAGATCAATATACGTTAAAAGATATACATGTATAAAGTCCCTACAATATGGTACTCCTCTCTTTTCTAGCGTGTTTTTGTTTTCTTATTGAGCCGGGTTTTTCATTTTCGGGAGTTGTGGGAGTGGCAGCTTTGATATTTATTTTTTGGCAGCGTTCTTGGTCTATATGTATATGAGTATTTATATACGAATGCTCTATAATATTTATTGGGGGAAACGTTAAAAGTTTGCATTAATTTAGTTTAGTTTAGTTTACTTGATTTTGGTTTAGTTTAGTTGAGATTGCATGCATTTTGATGTATGTATGGTATTTGCTTAGGTATTATTTGGTATTTTCTTTGCCTTTGTATAATAAATTGCTCTTGAATTTTACTATTAAAATTTCTCATAACTCGCCATTAAAAAAATGCTCGTTTCGTTTTGCTCTTTCGTTTTGTTTTTGTTTTTGTTTTGTGGAGTGTATAAGTGATTTTCATAATATTTTCGTTAGTTTTGCTTTTGGTTTTTGTTCGTCATTTAACATTTATATGTATATTTGTAAGAATTAAACTAGAAAAATTCTAATCTGAGGTAATTATTCCATTAATTTGTATTCGTGTGTGAGTGTGTGTTAAGAGAGTGAGTATAATGATGCCCCCCTTTTAATTTTTCCACAAAGGGGGGTTAGTTGGGAAGCGTGCTTAGTCTAGAGCTTAGAATTCTATGCCTGTGGGTCCTTAGGGGACCCGAAGCGATCCTACTTAGCGAGTGATTAACTTTTATTTACTTCGAGGCAGCCACAAAAATGTTTCTTTGTTAATTTTGATTAACTTAGGGGAATCTTTGTCAAATGCGCTGGATTGTGTAAATTTCGTCACAGTTATGAGTTATCGAAAAGTGCGTGATTGTTTTCTAGCAGATGTGATGCAGACTCATGTGTTTTGTGGAATAACTAAACCTAAGCTTACCGAAGTACTCGTACAGTATCCAAAATAGACGATCGAATTCGATTCCTATGCGAATTTTACAAATTTCAAGCCAAAAAATATACCACATATGATTTTCTTAAATTTCATTTGATTTCAGATCATCTTTAATGCGCTCACAGTTGGTGTTCCGAATCCGAATCCGAATTTACGAATCTAAATACAAGTATATATATTCCTTAATCTCTTTCGAACTTAAGTGCTAAGCCAATGCTCACAGATGTTGAGTTTCCTTCGCGTGTTCTCCTCTCATTCTTCCCTATCAATTTCAAATTCAAATTCAATTTCGATTTTGCAATTACCAATTAAATATCACATATCGGGGAGCTCTTTTCAATCGGAAATCAAGTGAATCCAAAATGCAAATCCAAATTAAAGTGTTGCAAAATGATTGTATTAATGATGCCAATTGTAGTGCTTATCAACTATTTTGTGGCTGTCCTAACCGCTTACCGCTTAGCCTAAATGATTCGTTTCGAATGATTCGATTGGAATGATTTGATTTGGTTTTTTGGTGTTGTCTTCTTGCGCGTGACTTTAACCCTAGAATGGATAATGCGATGATACGAGTGGGGTCCTGGCACTCCTGTGGCAGTGTGTGTGTGAGTGGCGTATCTATGTGTGTGTGATGACTGACGTGACTGGAGATGAGTTCATATGACATGGTGATGGAAATGATGATTACTACTCGTAATACGTATTCAAATTTACACTGAAAGTCCTTCATCTCTGCTTTGCCCACTTCAATCTATCAACTTCTATCAACTTCTATCATCGATCTTCGATTTTTGTTTTGTTTTTTTTTTTTTTTTGGTTCTGCATCTGAGGTATTGTCGGGTGCTAAAGAGCCATACACTCGGCTACAAACGTTTCAACAATGAGGTAGAAAGTTCTGTTTGCTTTTGTTGCTTCGTAGTTAGTCTCTGTGTTCGCTGGAAGTCCTTGAATTCTTGATTAGTTCGCATACCTGAATTGCTTGGATGTTCTATATAGTACTTATGCTTTATTCATCTTGCCTTGGAGTTTATTTCAGTCAGTCAGTCTTGGATCACAATTTCAAATATCGACACACACGCGCACAGGATCAGTCCTTCGGTTATCGGTTATCGCTTATCGATTATCGCTTTCTTTTATCCCTATGTACTATAGATTTTTTACGAAGCTTAGGCTAATACTAGTTCTAGTCTAGGGTAATACATGATCCTACAGAGAACAAAACACAACATCCAGGATTATAAGTTAAAAACGAACTGTTGGGCACTGCTAAAACCTAAGTACAACACATAGACACGACTTGGACTGGTGACTTATAGCGAAATAAATGGCAACGATTGTTCGACAATTCATACTCCACATCAGCACGAGTGCGCCTCAAAAAAGATATAATATAATATAATATAATATAATATATAGATATAGTGTAGTGTATAGTGTGGTGTTTTTCTGGCGTAGTGTAGCGTAATGTAGTGTTTCCTACTCTATAATCTATTAGCTATTAGCTAAATCAAAAAGCCCAGAGAGGCGGTTTTGGGGGGTGCGAGTTGGGGCTTCCGCAGTGTTTGGCTGCCTTTTGTGGGGCCTTCGCTCGTATTGCTTGCTCAACACTCCAGTTTTTTGGCCGTACGACCTATGCCTACGCCTAGTTATAATATGGATCTTGATCTCTGGACCCAGGGATCTGATCAACCGACTGTTGGTCCACTTAACCAGCGGTTCGTCACACATCGGTTCGATTCGGTTCTGCTCTTGCACTCGCTGCTGCTTAAATGCTACGTACTCTAGGGATAATTCCAATACAATATTCAATACAATACCAATAGCAAATACGGATACGAATTATAGTAAGTATAAACCAAATTCGTTTCTAGCAAAACCTGTGCAAAATGCCAAATGCCCAAAATGCAACTAAAGTTTCCTCGGGTATGCGAATTTTTTGCTCGTATATGTATCTTCTTGACTTGCTACCATATATAAAATACACTTAAATGCTAAACAAGTGCAGCCCATTTGGGATGAGGCAAACGACCTCAAGCGAACTAAGGTTGGTTTAAAGAAACTGGGGGGGCGGGGGGACCTGGGATAGGTATTATAATAGGTATTAGGAATTACGAAGAATTGATTTAAGGTTTGTACTTTGGCATGAAATCTTCAACTTAACGAGAACAAACGTGAACAAAAATTCGACTACAACATTGACCATCATTTTCACTTCTTCATCTGCTCAGCTTTTTTTTCTGCGCTTTCAACTCAAAATTCAACTAAGAAATTGATTTAGTGCATCAGGGGACGCAGGTAACTCAGTAAGCAAGTTAGCTAAAGAACAACGGAAAGGAAAGGGTATAATCCAAATTCGGGGGGGGCTGGGGGGACTGGATGACTGGACACTGGATGTGGGGGGTCTTAATAAATCGTTGCATATCAATCATACAACTAAGCTATTCTGTTTAAAAGCTGCGATTAACATGTTCCTACGTCGAGTAAAATATGTACTTTTGTAGTTAAGACTCTATCGATGTGACTAAACTGAGGTAGCTGCTAAACTAAGTAGCGATCGGAGGAAACTGGATCGGGAACCAAAGTCGGTAGGTATGTAGTTTCCTACCAGATGCTATGCAATACATATCGGTAAAGGTTTATCTCTGCTCCTTCTAGTCGGCAGTTTGTCGTCCGGCATTTAGTTATATCCATTTTTATGGGCTTTATCAATGCAGTTGCAACCGAAATAAAAGAGTACCAAATAATATATATAGTAATAGGGGGTAAATGTAAATAAAACCAAATACAAATTATTAAAAATATTTCATTTAATCATTTGAAAATTCAACAAAAATTCAATATTAATTGTAGTAATAATAATAGCAGAAAGTAATGTAATTTTTGTCCTTTTTCGTTTTTATTGAAATATAATTAAATTTATTTAGTTTTCCATACGGAGTACGAATAATAATAATAATAAAAATCAACTAAAATATTCAACTAAATTACATTAAAAGTAGACATTCAAGTTGAATTGCCAAAATGTGTAGGAGTGGAGGAGCGTAAGGGGTAGAGGGGCTAGGGGGAATTAAACACTGGGCGAGGGATTGATTCCTTCTGTGGATCGTGGGGTTTTGGGTATTTGTGTATAACATAAAAAGGTACAAAGTATACATATATTACACATTACAAATTAGGCGTAAACAAAAGTGTGCTAAGTGTGTATATTTAATTAAACAAAATTATAATCGGGTAGCAATAAATTTGGTGAATGGGAGGAGGGGATTACACAGTGGGTTTGATTTTCGGGGAGCATATAATTTTGGAAATATCTGCTGCGCTTTATTGCCTTGGCCTTGGGGAATCGGAGGAGGATCGCGGTTGAAAGTGCCTAAACTTCACCAATTTGTACATTTCGTCATCAGATGATCTGAGAAAGCTCGAAGGGAGCTATCAAAAATTGGTTTTTAAGAATTTCGGTTAAAGTTTAAACATTTTGCTGTTGCTTCTGCTAGGCTCTACACGGATTTTGGCATGTTCCAATATTCCAGTAAACTGAAGATCGTCAAAAGATTTAAGGGGAAAGGCGCGCAAATATTTCATTCGTTTAACATAAAATATAAATGGTTGTTTCTTGAGTACAAATTATGAACTAAACAAAAACTGCTTTTAAATTGTTTATAAATTGATTACTTGATTTAAACATACATATTTTGTTTTACTTTGCCTTGATTTATCATAGTTTAATATGCATTTAGAAAACATTGTTATTTGTTAATCGTTATTTGTTATTGATTTTTGCTAAGGAGGTAATATAAATTACAATTTAATGTGTTTTACTCTCGCTCAATCGCCATCTCTTCCTCATTACTTAAAGACTTCTACTATGTTTATTCATTTGCCGTCTAGGGGTTAGGATTCATTAGAATTAGTTGTGATCGGAAGTATGACTATTACTGTTTAGGGGCTCATTCGATTCGATTTGATTCGATTCGGTTCTTCTCCTTCTTATTGGTGTCTGAGGTGGGCATAAGTTTGTGGTTTTCTTCTCGACTGGACGCGATCGAGACTTCGTCCTAGCACATTTAACTAAAACAAACACTGAATCAAACTAAAACACGGGCTGACTTACGTAGTAGTTGGTGGTGCGGGTGCTGCTGCCTTACTTTTGGGGCAGCCTTAGCTTGCGTATAACTTATTACCAATATGTTTTTTTTGTTGTGTAGTTTAGTGTAGTGTAGTGTAGTGTAGGTCTAAAGGTTACTCCAATTAAATATCTATATAACTATATGCTGTATCTGTGTGCTTCGTGTGTCATGTTTTTTTTTGTGTGTTGTATGTATGGGGTTTGCCTATAAATAAGTTCACTTCCTCTCCTTCCTCCTGCGCGTACATGTATGTTAGATTAAAACCTTAAATTTAGACGAAAATTATATATAACTGTGCCAAACTTATATATAATCCTCTCAAGTAAATGCCAAAAGGTGTCGCTTGTCGTAAGTTTCTATCAATTTAGGTTTTAGGTTAAGGTTTATATTTAGGTTAGTTAGGTGTAGGTTTATAGGGTATAGGGTATGTACTTATAAACTTAACCGGTAGTTCTATATAAGTAGGCATAACGAAGATGTCTCGTTACTGGTAGGTTTGTATACAAAAAAATTTACTATCACTCAGTTTGTCCCTTCATGCGTTCTGAAAAAAATTGTCGTTTAATTAACGTGTATTATTTGGTATGTAAAATGGCGGCAATGCTTAATGCCTAAAAGGAGGCGTTCAATTTGTATTTACTGGAAAAACTGCAGCACATGCAAGATTCGGATCCCATTCCTGATCCACAGGGTTTTGTATTTCAAGCAGATCCCTCACCAAAAGTCACCAAAGGGGGATAAAAGGGATTCGGGAATTTTCAGGGAGGGGCATTCACAGATATTCGAGGGTGGTTTTGAATTCTTTTACAAAAAATGCAATGCAGGCAATGCCTTGATCGAAACACAGACATTTTTATCCGTATAATATCACACTGTTGAAACTATCGAAAATAGGGGTTAGCAAACTGGGGCTGTCACAGATTGGCTGTCTTAATGTAGGCAATTTTGGTTTGGGGTTTTGCGTTTAGACATTTTCTGAAAATGTTTGTTTTCAACTGGGTTTCACAAGGGATTTTTTGGGCCAGGCCTAGTCACAATTTTGTGTGGGGTTTTAGAATTTTTTATAAAAATTTCGTTTCTTTCGAATACTCACAGTGAGGGGTTTTTTAAAAAGTGTCGAGTCTTCTCTCTAATATATGGTCCCCGAAATGGAAAACCTTTTGGAAAATACACGACACTCCATTCACAGATGATTTGACGAAACTTACATGGTCTATATTTAGGGTTCGTTTCGAACACGAGGGGGTTTAAGGAATGGGGGATATATAACACAGTTCCTGCTGATCGATTTTTAGTTTAGGCTGCCCAAACATTTTCTCACAGATGGGTGTCAATATCAGGGGGTTTTACTTTTAATTTCATTAAAATTTCTCACAAATTTTAAATGGAAAAGAAAAATAACCAAAGGAGGAAAATCTAACACAGTTTCTGCTGATCTTGTTTAATGTTTAGCTGGCCTAAACTTCTTTTCACAGATGGGGGTCATATCAAGTGGGATTTTATTTTCAATTTTATTAAAAATTTCACAGAAGTTAAAATTTTAAAAACAAGTTTGAAATTCAAACAAGAACTTGCAGTTTCTGCTGAATAGTTTTAAGGTTTATGTTACCTAACCTGAGTTTCACAGATGAGGTCATACCAAACGGGGTTTTACTTTTAATTTCATTAAAATTTTCACAGAATTTATGTAAAAAATCAAAATTTAATGAGTTAAATAAAAACGTAGGGTGGAAAAAACTTTTTTATAGGTTTAGGTAGCCTAAATTCCTTTCACAGTGGGGGTCATATCAAGTGGGGTTTTTTTGTTTTATTTTTAATAAAATCTTCACAGGCATTTTGAAAAAAAAAATTAATTGCGGGGGGAGGGGGAAACTAAAACTTGGAGGTATGCAATATCTAACACAGCTTTTGCTGATCGGATTTTAAGGTTTAGGTTGCCTAAACTATCGGACACAGTTGGAGAAATATCAAGTGGGCTTTTATTTTCAATTTAATTAAAACTTCACAGATGTAAGGTGGAAAGCAAATAAAAAGTTTTTAGAGAGGCTAACACAGTTGTTGCTGGTCAAATTAAAAGTTCAGGCTGCCTTAACATTTTTACACAGATAGGTTTGGTTTTAATTTTAATTCGATTAAAATTTCACAATTTCGAGATAAAGAAGGAAAATGGGAACAGGAAAAGGGACTTTTACCCCAGGGATTTGGTGACTTTTCTTAGCACGGAATAAACACAAAACAGGAAACATTGAACCGCTCTATAAATTGTTGGATGTTTGCTTGCATACCATATTTAAAATTTAGAAAAAATCGTCCTTAAGCCTACTAAACCTATCGATAGTGAGTGCCTGCATGTGTTTTTGGATGCACCTGCGGGCCCGTCACTCTATTTTTAGAGATCCATCACATACGGCTGCTCTGCTAGTTACGACAAAGAGAAGAACCCTAGACATATACAAAGAAGATCGCTATAACCTACACTTACTCTTAATAATTAATGATCACGCTGCGCCGAAAGTTTATTATATTTTTTGTTTAATTTTTTTTTTCGTTTTTTTTTTTTGTTTTGAGAACTTAACTAAGAGAGTTTGGGGGGCGTGGGTGGGGGTGGTCTGCTTGAAATACACCTGAAGTGGGGTAATAAAAACCTAGTTGCATGTGCCGCCTGGCTGCTATTTGTGTGTGTGTGTGTGTGTGTGAGTGGTTGGTTGGGTGGGTGGTTGGACTCTTAGGGGTTGCTGTATTATTTTGAGGGCCTAACTGAACTGTGTCGAACTGGAGAGAGAAACTTAATCGGCTCTAGAGGTTCTCGGTTCGCTTACTAAAACTAGGAATAATTACCAATCGCTTAGGTAAAGATGTGCAACTTATCGATTATGTTGTTGTTTTGTTAAATTTAGGTTTTTGTAATTTTACGTTTCATAAATTGAAGCAAATGTTTCATGTTCTCCCCTTTATTTTATACTCTCCTACTCTACTCCATCATCCTTTTTGTGTTATTGAGCAGCACAGCAATTATCATGATTTCTTTAAACAATTTAATGCCCTGCCTTCAATTTTCGCTAAATAAAACTTTTCCCTCAATCGTGATGTAAATGTTTCGTTTTTGTCACTTCTTTTTCTTCTACGTCGCATCTTTTACTCGTTTTCCCTTTTTTTTTGTTTGTTTTACATTCGCTTTGTTTTTTTTTTTTTGGTAAAATGTATAAAAAAAATTTGCTTTAAAAAATAAAACTAAAAATTGCTTGTTTTGTTTGTGTTTAGGTAGGTGTGTAAACAAAGAACTAAAAAAAACTCAACAAAAATAACAAGAAAATTGTTTTTAGTTTGCATAGTTTTCTCTCGGTTTTAAGATGTGTGTGGTCGTGGTGTGTGATTGTATAAAAAATCAAATTAATTTAAAAAAACTAAAACTTTTCTCTCCTCCTGCTTACTCTTTTCTTTTTTTTTTTGTTGTAATATCTTTTTTAAATTTAGCTAGAGTAACAAATGCTGCAGGCGTGTGTTGTTGTGGCTGCTAAATCCACTGCGTTTAGTTCATGTTGAGATAGTCGTTGAAGAGCTGCATGCAAGCGGCAGCTCCGCCAGTGGGTTCCTCGGGATACAGTTGGTTGGCGTATTCCGGGAATCTCCAGATATTGGCCGCTTCCAGGAGTTCCCCAGCCGACGAGGAGGAATTCGAGCTGACATCGGAGGCATCGGCGGCTTTGGCCTGCTGGCTGCTATTATTATTATCCTGACTGATGCTCAGGTTGCACAGGAGATCGGTGAAGATGTCGTGGCTGCTGGCCGGTGTCCTTTGACCCGGCAGCTCCCAGATATTGGGCTGCTTGCCATAGTGCGAGGCACTCCATCCATTCGAGGAGGAACTGGAACTGGTCAGCGAGGCTGTGGGCGAGGCAGCATGTGGCAATTGCTGTTGCCCCTGCTGTTGCTGCTGCGGCTGCTGATGCAGTTGCTGCTGTTGCAACTCCTTGAATCCATCCCTGAGTGTGGCTGCATTTTGGGGCGAACCCTGGGTCGCCCACAACATCATCTTGGAGCTATTGTCGTTGCCATGACTGCTGGCCGTGGGACTCAGCGAGGGCTGCGATCCACTGCCCGAGGAGCAGCCACTGCTGCTGCTGGAACAGCCCCACAATGCCGAAATGGCATCGCTTTGCCCCCAGTTGGGTTGGATTTTGGTGCCTAAATTGCTGGCTGAATTATGGCTAATGATTAAGTTACTAATACTGCTGCTGCTGCTGCTGTTGTTGTTGTTGTTTGTGTTTGAATTGGTCAGTAGAAGGCCCTCGAGTCCTTTTTGCGTTGCATGTTGCTGCTGCCGCGGTTGCTGTTGCTGCTGTTGCTGCTGTTGCTGCTGCTGTTGGTACTTGCTCATCACATCTGCCATGGCCATCATGTTGATAGTTTTATGCGACTGCTGAGGGAAGTTGGTCCTCTGAAAATTGCTGACCGCAGGCTGATGTTGCTGCTGCTGCTGTTGTGACTGTTGCTGTTGTGTCTGCTGTTGCTGCTGCTGTTGTTGTGGTTGCTGCTGCTGCTGCTGCTGTCGCACCTGCTGCTGGTGCTGCTGGGCATGCGGATGGGCTCCAATCAAATCCGGATTAATTTGCTGCTGCAGCGGTGCCGAATAATCGATGGCGGCATTGTAGAGCGGCTGCTTGGCTGGCTGCTTGGCAAGGGAGCTGCAGCTGGAGGCCGTTGAAGCGCCCTGGGCATTTGGCACCTGAGTGGCGGTGGCACCTGTTCCCACGGGCGACTCCAACGGGGCCTCATGTTATGCGAGCGTCGGCAGTCGCGCCGCCGGGCTCTTGGCATAGCAGAAGCTCAGCGGCTTCACGAAGTGCGTGTCCTGTGTGTTGCAGTACGGACAGGTCACACCGTGCGAGTAGTCACTGTAGAAGCTCAGTCGCTGCTGCGGATGCATCAGCATCTTGAAGCAGTTATTGCACTACAATGGGAAAAGAAGAAATCGAAAATGGAGAAAAATGAAATCGGTTTTCATGCAGATGTTTTTTTTTTTTAATTTAAGGATCTGTAAATACATAGTACAGCAAACATTTGGTAGAAATAGAAAATATATAGTTAAATGCACACATGTCATATAAAATTAAATAAAAATCAAAAAGAGTCACAAAGAAAAGGAAAACTTTACCAAAAAAAATTTAAAGTGTACACACAATTAATATTAGGTATTTTAGAAATTTAGAATTTTAAAATTTAAGAGACATTTTTAATTATTTAAACATTTTCTGTTAATAAATCTAACTTTAAAATAGCATAAATGTTAAAATCTTGCGATTTGAGGACTTGATTTTTCAGGACGAATGTTTTCTGTTGAAATAATAACGAAATACTAATTTTAAAATCGAAGTAAAATAATATTTAGTATCTGTAATACCCTACTATATATTTTATGAATAAAAAACTCACCTTGAACCTCTCGGAGCAGCAGGGCATGGCCGCAAAGATATCATAGGCGTACATGGTGCCCAGAACCAGGCTCGAGCCATCCCACGGCTCCTTGCAGAATCTGTCAACGATGCAGAAAACACAGAAATTTATCATTCAAATACTCATTTCCTATTTCCCATCCATTTCCCCGCAATGCAATGCAATGATGCTCACCTGCAGTTGATAACGCGACTGCTGGATGTTCCGTCCAGGCAGCTCATGCAAACACAGGTCAAGTAGAGCGTGCGTCCCTCGTATTTAACCTGCAAGAAATGAAGAGGAGTGTGGTGTCAGGGGGTGTGAAAAAGCGGAAGCGGTGAAAAAGGTGCAGACAAAAGGTAACAAAAAAAAGGGGCAGGACCCAGCCGCATAATTCAAGCAGAAGCCCAGGGGCCACCAACCAGACACTTCAACAATGAAAAATTATGGCAGGAAAAAGAATGAATTGCAAGGGCGACCCTTCTATGCCCCTGAATACACTTTGCCAAATAAAGAAAAAAAAACATTAATGTTTGCCGAAAGACTTTCAACGACTAATTTTATTCAAATAAATTCGTTAAATAAATTTAGTCTAAAATGTATTACAAATATCAAAGAGCTATCCTTTCAAATACTTTAATATAGCCACTAGAAAATAATGAGTAATCCTCCAAAATGTCTGTAGTCAAAGATCCTTTTTGTATACATGCCGTCAAAGAGAATCTTTTTTTATACTTACAAACTAACAAAGGAACTTTATATATAGTTTTTTCTACTTAAATACCCTTCAAAGCCCTGACTAGGCAAATAAGCCGCCAGTTAGCAAACTGCTCCTTTTGTTAGGGTATCAACTTTCCACGCTTTTTGTGAAAGGGCGAGGAAGCGAGGGGATTTCCCAGGGAATCGAGCGCATTCTTGCATGCCTGACAAAAGGCCAAGGACTCGAGGGGAAACGAGGATGTGGATGTGGATGTGGTACTGCCATTGCGACGCGACATAATAATTTCAAATAAAATGCAAAATGCATAAACTTGCCCAGGAGATTGCTGCTGCCGCCCACGAACAGCACACCCGAGTCAAAGTCAAGGGAGAGGCATACAAAGGAGCCAATTCCAATTGCAGCAGCAGCAGCAGCAGCAGCAGCAGCAGCAGCAGCAGCAGCAGCAGCTGGCAATGAATTATAAATCCAGGCTTAATTTAAAGCCTCCAGAAGTCGGGGAAATCGGTGGGGCCGAGACTGACAGGCAGGCAGGAGGAAAAGAAGTAGGGGAAAATAGGGAAAATATGAAGCCCATGGAAGCGTAGGTCGTGCGTGCAGTGCTGTTCTCTTCTACGTAAAATGCGAAATGCGAAATGTGCCAACTGCAAACTGCAAACTGCAGTTTTCCCGGCTCTTCTTTTGGGCCCTGTCGTAATTACGCTGACTTAAATGGGTCATAAATTGCGGGCACAGACAGAGCCCAGAAAGAAATGGGTGTGGCAGGCAGAAGGCGGTCGGAGGCGACTCCAAATGAAGGTGGAGTAGGAGCAGTTCGCCCGCTAATTGCAGCTGAAAGTTCTCGGGGGCACGTGGGCGAGTGAAAGCTGCTTGGGTCGTGGGTGTGGGTGAGGTTGCCATGCCACATTTGACGTTTTATAAATGATGAATGCACAGAAAAAAAAACTATTGCAAGAGCAATTTTATCTCACATATTGGAATAGGCACTCAGAAATTGCATATTGCATAGCAATTGACTTAAAATAAGCTTAATTTTTAAAGTATTATAATTGAGTAAACGTTTTTATTAAAAGATATATGAATTAAGTTTCCGAAACAGTTTTCTATGATTTGAAATTTATTTGATTATATAAAGTTATAAATCAAAATGTGGTTTATCCCTTAAAATGTAGATAAAATATGTATAGATTTTTTCTGTGCTTAAGACTGTGGATTGAGACTTGGTGGATCGTTACTCACCTCAATGCAGCCGCTGGAATGCTGCTTGGGACTCAGGAAGAAGGAGCCGTCGACCAGTGGATAGCGATCGAATACGAGCAGCGGCTCCTCGCACAAAATGCAGGCCACCCGGCTCATCTGGGATTGGGCCAGAGAGGAGAGGATGAAAAGACGCGTCTCATCGTTGCCATGATTACCTTCATCCTCGATCTGGAAAGAGTGTAAAAGATAAAAAAACATATAAGTATTTGAGTTGGGTTGACTTAACAGACTTAAATAGAAAAAAAATTATGGTTTAGTGATGTTCCTGGTGCTAAAATAAGAAATGACACGAAGCACTGTGTAAATTTAATATAGTATTTTACTACTAATTAAATCTTAAAATTATTATTACCCTGTATAGCAATAAAAATAAATTTATTGTTTCACAGCTAAACAAATGGATTATTTAGAGTGTTGTGTGCATTTGTGTTTATTAAGGAAGCAAGAGGTTTTCCCAGCTTTGCCCCAAAAACAAATACATTAAATATATAAAAAATAAAAAAAAACCCGAAGTAGGGAAAGTTCGTTTACCCTAAAGCCACTGTGGCTGCCGTCAAATTCAAGGTGGTGTCCAATGAACATTGCCAATATATGTCTGCCGAGGGACTAAACGAAGCAACCAGCCAGCGTCTAAGCGCCAACAAATGAACCATAAAATCCAAACGTGCCGGGGAAAACAGAGCGGGAAACAGAAACAGCTCCGTGTTGTCTAAGCCAAAGTGGCTAGCACGTTGCCCAAATTGAATGCACACAAAACACACACAGCTAGCCAGCAGGTGTGTGCAGCCAAGTTAAGTCAGCCAGTCAGCCAGTCAGCTAGTCAGCCAAACAGTCCAGGCCAATTCCCAAATCGATAATCAATATGGCGAGCCGGCAGATGAACCCACTCTCAGTACATAATTTCCACCGGCTGGTAATAAAGCCGTCAAAAAGCCAAAAGGTGTTGAAAGGATCCACGAAATACGGCTAAAATGGGAATAGTTGGAACCACCACACCATTGCCAATCAGAGTCACCTAACCATCCAATGATGAGGGAATATTTGTGACTCTGTTTGGGTAATTGACGATGGTCCGGCACCTGACCAGACGGAATAACAGCACTCAGACATATACTATATATGGTTAAAGTGGGAAGGGGTGGTTCCCTGCCAGGTTGAATAATTTAGAGGAATGACATTGGAATGTATCGAAATTAAGGTAAAGGACACGTAGAACCAATCAATTGCAGATGAGGACAGGTTTAATGCACTTTTAATATGTTTCAAGATGTGTGTGGGTAGATAAACCCCAAGCCCCTTGGAAACATTCGCCAATATTTAACCAGAACTTTTGTTCTCTCATCCACTGGAGAAGAAAGAATGACACTGTTCTTAGCCCGCCTCTCAAGCTAAATAATCAACAAATTAATATTTGCACGGGACCCACATTGCAATGTTGTTTGCCAACTTCTTGGGGGCCAGAGCCAGAGCTCATAAATCTTGGCAACAATAAAATCAACTCCCAACATTGTTACAAAACAACAGATTCGATTAATGAATGTTTGCATGCCGAAAAGGGGAGAGGGGTGAAATTCTCTGCGTAAGCGATACCAAACCAAGGCACAATTTTCACTCATTAAACAAAAGAATCCAGGGCCAGAATACCGGGGTGAGTTGGTAAAGCAATTAAGTTGATTGCTCAAGGAGAATGTGCGTATCTGTGGGTGAGAGGTGCTTGTCTGGGATTACGGACAATAACAATAACCCAGATAGCAGAGGCAACTGCAGCAATAATCTTTTTCTCCTCTTACAGCTCTTGGTATTACCAAAAAATGAAATAAAAGGCTGCAGACGCACATGTATCGTACATTCCATCAAAATCTTGGCCTGGTCTTTCACACTTTTTCTATAGGTTTATTTTGGCACAGGAAAAAATAAATGTTGAAAATTTTTTACTAATCAAAGTTTTATTCATTTTATTTACTTTATTGTTCTTATTTATAAAACCATAAAATTTCCATAATAGTGGAGCATCATAAAAACAAATACAGACTTGTTTTATAGTATCCCTGACTTTTTGCTCTGTTCAAGGCATTAATAATTCCCTTCTTCATGTTGTCTACGTGACGATTTGCTAATTTCATCTGCGTTCAGTTGAGTTCTTCCAAGAAGGCGGTCGTTGCCCAAAACAGAGAATGAACTCAGAAGTCGGGGCCAAAGGATTGAGGACTCTATCTGCTTCATAATTTATGAGAGTCGCGTGTGGAAAGTTTTTGGCAAAACCGCCGCAGTGGGGAACTTGAACAAATTATAAGCATGAAATTATTATTGCTGAATTTGAGATTATTTGTTTGAGAGCGCAACAACTTTTGCATGGTCCCACGCAGAAGTCAAAAGTCGAAGTGCAATAAACTCCCGACACTGAGGGTTTTATCCAGGACTTTATCGGAGGACACTAATGAAGCCATTGAGTTGTCACTTCCTTTGGCTGGCTGGCTGGCATTGGACGCATAAATCAGGCAACAGCACTTCCTCCCGACCATAAATATCAACACCCAAACCCAAACCGAAACTCACACTGGAGCCACAAATCAAAAAGGTTTTCGTTTTCGCCACACCCTCCACTAAAATGAGGCCAAGACAATGGGCCCAAGAAACTACAATTCAATTGAATTCGTTTTCGATTCCTTTAGTTGGGCTCAAAGTGCTGGGGTTTTCATAAACACATTAAATTAAATGGCATTTCTTGGCTTAAGTGCAGACGGAAGTTGAGAGAGCTACTACCAACTGTTAATCCATTAAAAATGCCAGCCATAAATTCTTCACCCAAAGAATTTCCCACTCCTCTCTGCTTGCTTATACGTATTTTTTTTTGGGTGGATTCCTTTAAGCTTTATGCAAAAGTTAATAAAAGTGTTTAATATACCAATTCGCCTTTGTGAGTTTTCGCCGAGTGTTTGTGCAGACAGTGTGCAAACATGTGAGCCTGAAATACCTCCTCCATTGTTTAAGTTACCTTTTTCCATCCAGCTTAAAGAGCATGAAAATTCCTCATTAGCCGATGTGGGCGTAACTGCGAGGAGAAACTATTTTATTAACCCGGAAAAACTGTTTATTCTCAATTGTCAATTGTGTGCGTGTGTGTGTGTGGAAATTGAAAAATTGTCTGCGCTTTAAATGGTTTTTCCCCTCGAACCGTAGGCGTTTTTTGCCAGAGACAAAAGAAATGGCAGAATAAATTTGAAAATTGTCATCGGCAAAACTGACAGCAGGCTGTGGGCTGTGGGCTGTAGACTGTTGGCTCTTTTCTGCGGTGGGCGTGGTGTTAGGTGCTTAATTTAAGCAGTGGAATAAGTTTGCTGTCTCCCAGCGAGACACTTTGATCAATGGGCCAGATGTGACCTGTGGATTAGGAGTTAAAGCCAATGACAAGCCAGCAACAATGCCAACAACTTAGTTCTGCCAACAAGGCAAACATACAAAACACAAGACACTGACAATGAAATGGAATTGCAGCAGAATTCCGGGGGAAGGACAGCACTTTTATAAATGAAATGGAGTTATAATATTTTGCGACAACAAATGCAGGAGAAAAAATAAAACATAGCATACCGCCAAGCGCAGATGTGCAGGATACAAGGAAATAGTAAATTAGTAGGGATGAAAAAACACCAGGAACAACGGAACAAGGCAACAACTACACAGAGACAATTTAATTTTGAAAAAAACAATAGCTCAAATAACAGTGTTGTACAATAAATTAAAAACAATTTTGTTTTGTTTGCATATCCCATATAGATGATTGCCATATTAACTAAATATATTAATAATTTTATATTCAAAGTTTATTTTCTCTGTACAGCCAAAGAATTGCAGACAAACAAACATTTCAATAAATTCAAAAAGTACCATGCCAGACAATGAAAACTCCACCGAAACGGAGGGAAAAACAAGAAAAAGGAGTACCAAGTCAAAGGGAAAAGACGTCGACGAGGAAATGCGGGGAACTGGAACTGCACTCTGTTGTACAACTGTGAAGTGGCTTAAAAGCTTGTCGAGGGGTTGCAACTCCTAAAAGGCAGCTGGTATTCGCATTGTTTTTCCCTGAAAATCTCATGTCATTTGCACTTAATTCAAATGCGCGACACAATTGCGAAATAAAAGTAAAAAAAAACAAAAAAAAAAAAAAAGGAGAACAAGAAGCAAAGCTGAGGGAAGAGCTTTGCATATCTAGTCAGGGCTTGTCTGGGTTATAACTTCATTAGGCGGCGCAGTCCAAATGGTTTTTTGATAAGCTGCGCTACACCGAAGAGTTCAAGAAACTTTTTGCCCCCCCATCTCGTGGCCATATCCTGTGCCAAGTTTTTGATGTCCTTGTCATAAGCAAATTTTCCTTTCACTGGAAGCTCTCCAAAACATTTTAATTTCTCCGCCCTCCATTTATATATATATATTATATACATCTTTTTGCATTCTTTGCTATTGCCATTAGCCAAATGCTTTTCATGGCCCTAAGCTGCTCTTGGCCGGTTAGTATCCTTCTGACCTTTAAATATCAATTTGCAAATAAATTGCATTTGGCCCTTAGTTCAGATGTTTTCGTTGTTGCCCATTGACTGGACTTTGGGTCTCGTTATTTATCGGGCGTTCAATGTGCTATGGCATAATGGCTTTCTTCGATTGGCCAACAAGAGGAGAGTTTTATGTACAAGGCAAACCAGCAAGAGGCAAAAACAAATGCAATTTCCAATTTCATTTTTCTCCCAGCGCCTTGAAGTATGCTTTTGCCTTTTTTCACAGTTTATTGAACTGCATCCCGCCGCAAGGCTCCTTTCCCTTTTTTGTTTTTTTTTGTATTTTTTGTGCTTGTCCTCCACTTTAAACTTTATTCTCGAGCATAACAATTATTTTTATATGAAAAGCAAATTTCAAAGGCTTCTCCCAGACATTCGCTAGACATTGATGGTTATTGGGTCCGCATACTCCACGCCTTCGCATTTTTCCCACTAAGCAAGCAATTTAAATGCATTCGGTGGCAGTTAATAGTTTTATTATGGTGCTCTTGTTAAACTTAATTGTTTAATTATTTTTTAAGGCACCCCCCGTTGGTTTTTTTTTCCACTGTTTTTTTTTTCCTGCTGCATTTTACGAAGTCACAGTACATTGCTTTGATTCGAACTTAATCCCCACGATATTAGCAGCCAAAAACTAAACGAACTGTAAGCCATTTCTCCCCGGGGGAAAGCCAGGGGTATTTGGAGAAAGAGTAAGTGTATCCTCTTTGGTGTAATTTCTTCCACTTAACTTAATCTCCCCTGATGCTTTAAGGCAAACAAGCATATGTATCGTTCCGATTGGGAGGTTATGCAACTCCCACTCGCATTCATATAATAGCAAACACTTGGGCTTATATTTGTTTTACTTTTCTTGCTCACTGCTTATCAACTGGGCGCAACGGTGCGTATGCGTTATATGAGTTTCTAAAGTTATTAAGGTAATTAGATTTAAAATTTGATTAGAAACGCAACTAAAAAAAAGAATATATATTTTTTTATATTATGAAGGATTTTTATTTAGAACCCAAAAAATGTGCAGCTTCCCAATAGTTTTCTTAACTTTACCTCTACCTGCATAGTTTTATTTTTAAATTTCTTCCATATCAGTATCATTATAGGGTTAAGAACCCATTCGTAACTCTCTCAGGTCTTATCGCACCCACGGATCAATGAACCTCAACAAAACTAGACTTTTTTCAACTGCAGGCGATAAGTGCTGTCAACAACAGAAATAGTCGGGCATATTACCCGTGGACAGGCCTCCATTTCGAAGTGCAAATAGTTGCGGGGGACTTGAGGAAAATGGGGAAAACAGATAAGAGTATATAGGGCCAAGTGGGAGTCAACAAACTGAGACGGCTGCATTTGCCCACCAATTGATCGCTGACTGGGGTGAGGAGAACCCAGTTGAACCTAATTAAATTTGCCTTTTTCCAGGCGTTATTTTCTATTTTTTAGCATTTTCTCCTTTCATTTACTGTAATTTTTATCGTCACACTGAGAAATGGCTTGAAATGGAACTCATTTGGAGCATATCTTTATAATTGCCACACAGTCAAGCTGGCTAAAAAAAAATGCAAAAATAGTAACTAGAAGAAAAAAGAGCAAAGACACAGCCGTCTGCATTTTAATTACAATACAAAAAAAGGAAAAGCGTGGAAATTCTAACCTCAGGGAAAAGTTATAAGCTGGCAGCAGCAAAAGAAAAACAGGAAAGGACGACCGGCCAAAGTTTGATTAAAACAAAAGAGACGAAAAACTTTTTCCTTTCTGGCCAAAAAGGACACTCAATAGGCAACTCCAAAGGAAAGTTTTTAAGAATTCCATTTCAAATGCAAGTCTCCGCCACGCCAAAAATAAAAATAAAGTGCATTCGACTCTGTTGGGGAAAACTTTAACATTTCCAGGTTAAAGGTTCAAAATAATATAATTAAAAAGGGGGTTTTGACTCTAAACAAAAGCTTAAGTGAAGGCCAAAACGGAGATGGGTAGTTGGGTGGCAACCATAAAAAACGCAGCCAGACGCAGACAATGAATGAATACCCACACATACACACAGAACCACGAACAAGATACGCACATAATGAAAATGTCAAAATAAACACGACATTAAAAACCTCCAATCCCCGACACCACAATCCCTGTCCCCCAATTTCGCCTTTTTAACCAGAAAATAACACACAAACCAAAAGTGAAAGAGACAGACATTGGCAGTGTGAAAGAGATGGGCACACATTCTGACAGACAGACAGACAGACAGAGACGCAGATAGAAGCCACTGCACTCGACGCCGCTTTAAAGGCCAATAAATGAGAAGGGTCCTTGTGGCTGCACCTCAATGAGGGCTTATTTGGCGCTCGAAGGATATGAAGGACTTACAACGAGGGAACCAGTTCCAAAAGTACTAAGACGTTTCGATTTAAATTGAAGTTTCCTTAAGAATTTTGTTTGGGTAAATTTCTTAGATTGTTTTTGTATTTTGTTTCCAAGTCAAAAGAATATATAATTTAGGAAACACATTTATAAGTTTGAAAATAAAACATCGAAACTTTTCTAAGTCACAGCATTTGTTCTGATTCACCCCTAAACTCTTCATAGTTTGAGATCTTAAGAACTAGTTCTCCTAGTTTGCCCCAGCTCAAAATTTCCGCACCACTGCTTTCCCAGCTCATGTGATGATATGGCGATGATATCAAGTTTTCTGCTGCTCATCAGCAGCGCTAATCGTGCCACAAAAGAAGGCAAACAGAGACAATGCTCTCTATATGCCACCGATATCCCCGCCTGCCACCTGCGGTTGAATTACTTTTGAAGGTGTCACTAACATCACTAAGTAGCTTTGGCTGGGAGCTTTGGCTCATTAGCATTTCTAATTAAAGAGCACAAGCGCGCTTCGTCTCGCATATGAGCCGCAAGGATAATGACACCTGCCACAATGCAGACGGAGAAATGAGGAGGATTTCACCGAAATGGAAAGTCTTTTGCCCCAGCCCCTGCCAGAGACCTACTCTCAACTTTAAGCTGACCAATGGCCATGTAAGCTGCATGCTAAACGGCAATTAAGAGCGTACCACCCACTTTACCATGAAAAACTGACCCAGACAGAGGGCGCGGCAGAGCTTCTATTAAAAGTGAAAACATTTACATTAATAATTAGCCAGGACCCCCGGCTCCCTTGCAAAAAAGCACTTTGTTGGACACTAAAAACTTCATCAGCTACACAGCGCACACAAATTGCAATTAATCAAGAAAAGCGTGTGGAAATGGGGAATATGCTGAGGTGAGTTGGAGGGGTTAAAAAACTGCTTTCGCTCTCGTCCAAAGTTGACAGTTTAACTGACTAAACAAGGTGCGATAAGTGCTTGCTCAGACGCGAGGAGAAAAAATGGCCAAGTTGAACAGCCAAAAACAGAAATCAGCGCAGGACAATGACCAATGAGCAAATGGAGGCGGCACCTGGAGCTGAGAGAAAGGAGCTGGTAGACAGGACACAGGGCCTGCGACTCAGGAGGAGGATCCAAACGGAACAACAGCCAGCCACAGCTGCTGTCAGCGCTCAGCTGAAAATGAAAATGATTTAAAGCACATGGACAGTCAACACGAACGTTAGCAATGCACTTAAAGAAAAGCTTAATCCATTAATAAAATATTACAAGAAACTTAGGAAGTGAAATAGAAGTCATTTTTAGTTTACATTAAATATACAACTGAAAGTTGCACTTCTAACTAAAGATTTAAAATTCGTTGTCAAAATATCTTTCAGTGCTTTGCCTGGGAAATCCCTTTTCCATAACTCCTGGCACAACTTTCGCTGGTTTGTTGGCCCACAGCTTTTGTCAAGTTGTTCGTGTTCTCTTTTTTTCGAAATGGCTTAAAGTTCAAAGTGACATCAACTTGGGGTAAATTTTCTGATTGCGTTTCTGAATTTTTCATTGCATATGTTTGGGCAAGCCCAAAGGATACTATACCCCACAAGTCCTTTTCCGACTCCATTTTGGGGTAATCAAACTAATGAACATTGGAGGCGAGTTGAGCTGGGGAAAAATGCTTACAAATTGCACTGGTCAGACATGTGTGAGGGTCAGTTGAGTTTGAGTTCGGGTTTGAGTTCTCGGGTGCTTGACTCCATCATGAAAAGCAAATTCCTGGGCTTCCAGGTATGCCAAAGGATACCCACATCTATATATAAGCAAACAGTTTTCAAACAGCAAACCGCAGAGTAATTAAATTGCAGGCGACTCTCGTCTGGTGCTTTTCTATTTTTTCATAAGGCTCGGTATTCAGTTACGGGATTGAAGGACGAATTTTGAACTTGTTTAGGGGGATAAGAGAGAATTTCAAGCACGCAGGATAATTTCATTACACTCGCACAGAATGATAGACAGCGAATCTCTAAATGAATCCCGAAATAAATAAATAAAGGGCCCGCAAAAAATTCAGCAGACACAAGACAAGAAAAAGGCGTATCATGTCTTTTCGAAGGGATTCGGGGGTGTGGTCTCTCGTTAATTAATTTTTGCAATCACCCGCCGACTGAGATTTCCAATTCGACTTGAGCTGCTTATGGCTAATGAACAGAAAATAACAAAACAATACTTAAGGGAAAGCAAAAAAAAAAAAAGGTAAAAAGACAAATCAAAAACCAATAAAAGGCCAATAAAGGCAAGTGCTGCAGGGACAAGTTCAATGCACTGCTCAACTACGCTCTTTTTTTCGATATTTATTTAAAAGAAGCTTAGGGATCAAAGAAGAGGAGTTGGCTGATAGCAAAGGCAGCGCATAAATTTTGCCGGCGCTGCAGAAATAAAAAGGAAATCCATTCAAGGATACAAAAACGTGTTAAGTGCGCCAAATAAAAAAAAATGTAAAAGGAGAAGAAAAAAAAATCGAGAGAAAGGATGGATATGCCGGCGATATTGCAAAGTTAAATCAATAAATAAAGCATCAAGAGAAGCTATATAGTAGGGGCAAGAAGAGGGAACGGGGGACTGAAGGGAGTGGCGCCCCATCAATGTCATTAAATCAATGCTGCCTGTCGTTGCCAGCAATAGATAACGACCAGGACAAATCGAAGGAGGAGATTCATGCGGTAGTAGAGGAGGCACATGAGACAATGACGGCGACGACGATGCAGCGAAAGTTTGCCAAGTGACATTAACACAAGCGCTGGGTTGGGCAGGTTGAAGTTAAGGATCTGAAGGTGGCCTAGAAGGAGCCACTGCGAGCACTTAAAATTCAGGAAAAGTACATGTAGCAAAATAAAGTTCCCAGGATTTATTCCGAAATAAGAAATCTAAGAAAATACTAGTAAAGTAAACTTTGTTTTCTGATAAATATGATTATTAATAAATACTAGAATTTAAATAATTTTACTTGGTAACTGATAAACATGATAACTTTCATACAACAGAATTTAGATGTTGATCTTAAACATAGCCACCAAACCTTAGGACTATTTCGATACAATTTTTTTTACGTGTGCCAGCAAAACCACCTCCTTAGATGAACGAATATCCTTCTAAAGAAAGCTCCCACTAAACTTTAGGAGTAGGAAAATGGAAAGAGGGGCCGTGACAAGTGGCGTCTGCCGAGAGTTGTTGTCAGACACAACCCGCGACAATGCCAAAAACACAATTGGGGCGTGTCCAGGATTCAGGTGGGACGGGGATCGGGCTACGCGAAGATAGCCAGGAGAATTCTTAAGCGAGAATCTATCCCTCTCTATCGCCCACTCAACTCAAGCCAAAGCAAACTCAATTGTTTTTGTGCAAAGCCAAGGCAAATTTTGATTGAATCGCAGACAAAAAAGAGATAATGAGGGGTAGAGATAGGTAGGATTCTAGAGGAGAATCCATCATTGAGCTGCTGATGGATTAGTTTAATGAAATTTAAGCGACCGAACGAACGACTAGTCTTAGCTGTATACTGTTTGAGGTTTAACCTTAGAGTTGCTGAATCGTTATTTATACGAAGAATACCTTTTTCTTTTGTGAAATAACGATTTTATTCAATTTTATTTCAGTATCAAAATCACAGTAAAGTATCTTTAATCAAATTCAATAGTTAAAAATTCCTTTATAAATTTAACTTAGTTAAATAGGGTTTATTTGATTTTCTATTTTCAATTTTATATGGAATTGATTATCAATTAGACAACAAATCGGCAACCTTTCTGGGGTTAAGCTTATTGATTTGCGACTGCCAACCTATGTCCTTGATGGCCGAGAGGAAGTGAAATCCAGACCACAGTCATGGCAAACAAAATCGAAGCGCAAGTTAAATCCGACTGAGGCACGTGACCATAGGCGGCCAGCCGAGCGGAAATGTTTGTCTGCTGGCGCTTTCTCCTTGTCCCTCCATCCCATATATATATATATATATATATATATATATAATACCCCTCTTTGTTCGACTGGCAGCAGACATCCAGAAATTCAGACAGCAAGATATAGCCATGTAGATGGGCGATAAGGCGTCAAAGTGGCAACAAAGTCAATAAGCAAAATGTTTGTGGTGCACAAAATGTTTGCCACCAGCCCAAGGCAATGAAATCCTTTAATGTGCTGTTAACGATAAGCCAAGGAGAACAGAGGGGGGAAATCGGGCGGGATATATACTATACTATATATACCCCATTACCATCCCGATATGCAAAGGACTTTGGCCAAAAACTAGCAAGAAAACGAGCAGCGAATATTAAAACAAATAAGCCGGCACATAATGGACTGCCCCAGGATGGCTTAAGAGAGAGAAGGCAGAAACGAATAGAAAGAGATGGCTATACCCAGAGACGTCTAGAAAGAGATAGGGAAACCGAGTAGAACGCCTCTCACTCTCATCATTTGTGCAAAGCTCCTTCGACCCATGTCAAATAAGTTAAACAGACATGAAAGGCTCCTCTGTCCCTACAAACAAAAAAAAAAAAAAAAAGAAGAGAGAAAGTGGACACCAGGGAAAAAAGGGAAAGAGACGGGTAGCAGCCTTGCGAAAGAGAGAGGGATATATTAGGGACTGGGTAACCTAAACCCACTGAAGTTGGTCAATGACTCTACAAAGTCTGGAGTTGAAGATTTGCCAACAAACACGAGCAAATAAAATAAAATTAAACAACATTTATTTACTTATGCGAGAGCCAACGGATGCGACTAATTGCCGCTAAACTCGAGGCCAAAATTAATGAAAAAAATGTGCATGTGAGGGTCCGTTTTTTTTTTTGCAGATAGGAACTCGAGACCATGTGTGCCCGGCAGTTCGATGAACTTTACCTTTGGCTGGTCGTAAAAATCAATAGGTGGACCCCTGCCAGTTTTAAAATACATTTAACATTTCTCCGCCAACGAAATGAGCATCAAAGGCACTTCAAACATCAGCATCATCAGCATGTTTCGACAGCCGCTTATGAATGAACAAAATATATAAAGGCAAAAAGCCCGCAAACACTCCGTCGACGAACTCAACTCAACGGCAGACTCACTTGAAGTGCAAGTTTTTGGCAGACTGCGAGTCGATTTCTCCGCCTCTCCGCTGGCATCTTCCTGCTATTTAAAGGCATTTTTATGTGCCCCACGAAGCTGAAAACGAAAATCTGCAACTGCAAATGAAGGAAGCCATTAAAAACGCCTCATAATTTAGCCAGTAAGCACGTTTGATTGGAGCAGAAAGGGAAATGCACTCACTCAAGTATAATACTGATGGCAGATGTATTTATGAGATATGCGGTTTTTAAAATAAATACAGATTTCATGACAAACATAAAATAATATAGGCAACTATCCAATCCCGTTTTCAAGGCAGACTTGGAAATAAATAAAAAAGTTTTTAGTTTAGAAAGAAACTTAAGAATAATTATATAAACGCATTAAAATTGTATTTAATCATTTTAAAGAATTTTGAAATATTTTTATTCATTTAACAAATGTCGTGAAGTTTAATTTGATAAGTTATTTGTAATTGTTGTTTATTCAATGGGTAAACATATAATTTACAAGTGAGCCAGTAAATAATGCTTGGTATTTTTCTGCTTCTTTATGGGCGTTGCTTCAGATCGCCTTTTGCCGATAAAAAGCTTGCCACACGCTCGTGCCCCCCAGCAACTACGAAAAAAAAAAACAGCAGCAGCTGTTGGTAATTGAGTTGTTGCAACGCAAGAGCTATAACTTATCGCTGATCTACAGCGATTTGCATTATTAATTAGAGGCGATTTAGCGAAATGGTACGCATACGTCCCATGGGCAGGCTCATCTTGAAGTTGGCCCGTTTAAAGAGCGAAAGCTGATGATGATCATTTTGCTCTTGGCCAAACACTATTCATCGGAAAGCTACGGCAACAGCAGCAGCAGCAAACGTTTACTTAGCTCAAAGTGGTAGGTGTTGATACCCCGCGGGAAAATTGCACAACCTTTTTTTGCGGGGCTAGATAATGGAAAATGAAAATGGAAAAGCGCCGGCAGTCGATTCAAATTTACAAAGTCAAACAGGCGGCAAAAAGTCAACGAACTGCAACAGTTGTTGCTGCCATTCGGCTGGTGTTGCTGCCGCGCTGTCACTCGACTTAAATTAATGTTGCTCATGTGCATATTGTATTGGTATTGCCTACTTTGCGGCTGCCCTGCCAAAATTACGTACAAAAAAAACAAAAACTAAATACAAAACACAAACAAAGTACATTTCGCTATCTCTCTCTTGTAGATATATATTCGTGTGCTTTATCTCCCTTTATTTTGTTTGCTCAGCTAATTATTGTCATAGGTTAGTGTAGGCAGCTATAAAAACGTTAACTGAAAAATGCTGAAAGCAAAAGTAGGTGTTGCTTTCATGGCGTTTATGGCCCGTGCACAAAAAATTTCTTTTAATACTTTTTAACTACACTGTGTTATTTATTATTGACAGACAATAATATCATAATAATAAATAAAACTGTAACAGTGTAATTGTAGGTCA
Organism: Drosophila elegans; assembly: GCF_018152505.1. Lineage (NCBI taxonomy): Eukaryota > Metazoa > Arthropoda > Insecta > Diptera > Drosophilidae > Drosophila > Drosophila elegans. The sequence continues at coordinate 1,887,521 of NW_024545863.1, forward strand.
GTAACTAACAAATATAACTAAATCTTTTAAAATATTTATTTAATGTCATTAATGTCAAGTTTCATACATTTTTGACTAAAAACAAAAATTATTTTCTGTGCACTTTTTGGACATTTATTTTAGACATATTTTCACACAAACAAGGGACCACTTGGGGTAGTAACAGAAAATATGTCCGTGTACATCGACAACGTTTGGACTTTTTCTGTTTTGGTGCTGTGCTTTTCCATATGTTTTTTCTCGCTTTTTACATCTTCATCTTTTCGTAAGTTTTCTTTTCGGTTTCTGCTTTTTCGAGAATTATTTAAGTGCCACATATGCTGCTGGGCTGGCATTTTTGTTGGCATTTTGTCAAAGCAAAACATGTGCAAGCCATCTTTTGAACTGTGGCTGTCTCTGTCTTTCTCTGTCATTAGAATGGATAATTGTGGAAGACGACCACTTGATTGACAAGCTGACAAACGAAAGGAAATGAATGGGTAAGGGGGTTTCAAAAAGACGGGGGGTACGTGGTGTACGGGCGGTACGCCAGCGTGTGGCAGATGTCAACAATTGTTTGCTTTTATGGCCAGGCTCAACCTCAGAGCCACATTCTTGGCGACGCGACGAAGGAGAGACGCTTGAGCGCAGCCAAATGGCAGATTAAATATCGCTTACATGAGAACCAAGACATGCTACAGTGGATCGTGGATCCTGTTTTTGGAATATAATATAACATATTTTCTAGCAACTGTGTAAAAATTCAAAGTCGTTGAAATAAAGAAACTTAAGAGTTAAAATACACCTGAGTCTCTAAACCTTTTGACCTTAGTGTACTATTTCAACAAAACAAAGAAGAATTTTAATATTTGTTGCAACAACAAAAATATTAAGTATCCGCCATGTTTACTTTCAACCAATTTTTATGTTATCTTAAACATTAAGTATCCGCCACGAAGTCAGCTTTTAAGGGTTTTAATCTTAAAATTGTATTATTAAACAATGATTCACTGACCCAAAGAAAAACGTGTTGACAAACCTCCAGATAAGATTCAAATTTATTGGTGGGATCATTATTAGTTTGACCCCTTATCGGTATTATTTTTGGATCCACTGTGCGTCTTTAATTCTAATTTGCATTCATCAGCGCACCAACTAATTGCACAATGTGTGAGAGCAGGCGAGATGGCAACAGAGGAGTGTATGCGTGCGTGCATTGTGCTATTTCTCGATTTCTGCCGCTCAGTCGCAGTCGCTGCCTCAGTCGACGACGTTGCAGTCGAAGCGAGGCGGGTTAGCGACCGCAAAACTATCTGACATTAGATTATTGCGATGGCGGCCAAACGACAACAGCCGACGTCGCCAGCGGCAGAGGCAGTGACTGCAGCGGCGGCAGAGGCAACTGCAACAACAATTGCATGTGTTGGCGTTCGCTGTTTTTTTTTTTTTCGTTCGTTTTTGCTGTGCCGGCTGGCACGTATGCACTTATGTGTGTGTGAAAAAGAGAGGAACAGAGGGCGACCAACTACAGTCGATTATGACACCGCACGATGCCAAAAACTAGAGGATCTCCAGGGGTTTAAGGGGGCATCGGGGGCTAAGAGCAGGAAGAGCCGTGTGGCTGCAGGCCAACTTACTTTGGTAACTGTGCGTAATAACTGTGACAAATGCTCCTTTGAAAACCCACGAAATCGGCGATGTTGAGTGGGTTAAGTGTTCAGTGTTTCACCACTGGTGGATTCAGAAAATAAATTTAGGGGGTTTCTAAACGGTCTCCAGAAAAATACCTATAATAATATACCTTTTTTGACCCAAATGTAAATTTGCATTCTATATTTGTTTTGAATATTTGAAATCAAGTATTTCGATTTAAGACTTAAGATTTAAAATATCTTCAACAAATAAGATTGTTCATTTTCTACTACTCAAATGTCTTGTGTTTCTTAAAAATACAAACAATCCCAATGAATCAAGTTAAATACCCTGTAATCTGTACGCCAAAGCAGCATTCACTCAGCTTAGCAGCTTACTTTGGCATTCAGCACTCGACATTTTTAGCCATTGACGCAGCGGATCTAAAAAAGCACCGAACAAGCATTTTATTTCTATTTAGTTTTTCGCGCGAATTTTAAGTGCAATTTCTTGTCGATTGGCAACAATGTTGCTCAACATTTTCTTATCGCGCCGGTGGCATCTTGCCCCTCTTTGGGTTCCCCCTTTTTTGGTGGCACAATCGGGGGAGTTGGGGTTTTGAGATTTTTGCACAGAGATTGTAGCACTCGCGCTTGATTGACTGCGTGCCTTTAGAGCCGCAACAAATCAATTTACTCAGCGCAAACAGAGGGAGATAGCTGATGTTGCACATGGCTTTTGGCTTGAGGCACTCCCACTACACCCGCCATTACCCCCCCGCCCACAATCAGCGATCACCCTCCCCCCACTGGGGCCAACAAAAACTCCACCTTGTGCGATGGCCAAATTAAATGCCCAACAATTTATTGTCTGCAAATGCAGCGAAAATTGCAAAACATTTTGCCATTTGCCGCTTTTGGCGGCGGCAGCAACTGCACACCGGCAACTTGCAACTCGCGAATCACTGGCGATGGATGCACTTTGAATAAAAAATATCATAACTTATTGATCTAATGTGCGGTGAGGTTTTCAACATAATAATAGCTTTCTATTGGTATTGTGCTACTAATGATATTTTAAATTAGAAAGGAATCTTAAGTTCTGAGCACTTTTCGGTTTAAGGAATAGGTTACTGATTTTATTATGTGGCACTCGGTAGAAATTAAATATTGAATTTAAGTTCTACTTTTTGTACTGATGGTAAAAAATTGCAAAATGCGAAAATTGTCATATGCTAATTTAACACAAACTTTCACAAACAATTCAAGCCCACTAAATATATTTTTATATAATTTTTTGCCAGTGCCTAGTTGACGCTGCGCGTTGGTGGCGCCTGTCGATGATCGCAAATTTGAAAATTGCCAGTTTATCTGGTCGCCCCCCTTCGTTTAACCCTCTCCTGCCACTCTCTTGGCCAAATTTACAGCTTGTAAACTGTTTTGCCGGGGCGGGGGGCGTGGCTTGTCTGCAGTCACCTAAGTGATTTGCCACAGGAATACCCCCGTCTATTTTAACCGAGACGGAAATGCCGGGGTTTGAGCGTCATAGAGCAGCTCCACCCACTTAAATTAGCTCGCCATTAACCCATGACTGCCGACCGCAACGAAGAGCGGCCTAAAAACAAATATCTCATAATTTCGATTCGATTTCGTTCTCTTTGATCTGGTTCCGAAGGTTTACGATTGCTTTTTTTAGGCAGCTGCCCGTTATTAATTAACAGCTGTGCGCTTATTATGCAAATTAGCCACAGATGGGAATCAGAATGATAGTGTGGGTAAAAAAAAGTCATACGAGCGGGTTTTGATTCATCGATTTGTATCCGAGTGCCACTTTATATACTCACGATTGCATTGAATATATAGCTGTATATAGGAAATCGGTTATGGCACATACCTGCAATGAGATAAGAACGAGAAAATGGTGATTAATAAACAGTTCTACGGAAGAGTCAGTTGATTACTAAACATCGTTTGAATAAAACATAAAAAAATATATGAGTAGGGGTATAACTACTTTAAATATTTAACTACCATTTAATATAAATAAGGATCTGAGTTTATCTATGTTTAAATGTTAAACTTTCATTAAAAAATTGTGTAAAGAATAACTTTAACATAATGATTAAGCCAAAAAGTTCTATCAAATAACATCCGTAAGTTGATAGCCATGACCAGCCACAAAAGCGTTTCTCCTTTTAAGGAATCTTCGGCACAACAGGCACAAAATTTATTTACCCATTAATTGTCATGTGTCCTCCGCCCCCCAGAATTTACAAAAGTCTATAATTCAGCATTAAATTATGCAGATTATCCGTTCTGTTCTGTGTGCCACTTGCCCCATGCATCATCTTTGGACAATGTCAACTGCAGTCGGCGGCGGCAACTAATGAAGAAATCCCGCACTCGAATTTATTTCGCAATCAATTTGACAAATGTGCAGAGCCTACATGGAGCGATGGCCAGCGTAAGATAGCCAGAAACCCAAATGGCTGAGAGCCAACAGGCAAGAGCCACATGCTTTTATAGGTCTAGGATCCCAAAGAAGTAGCCGAACGTCGTAAACACACATTTTGTGGCCAATTGTTGTGCTTGCTTTAGGCCAGGTTGACCAGTACAGTGCGCGTCATAAATTCAACGCTCACATCGGTGATCAGCAGGCCAAACACGGTCAAACATTTTTAATGGCCGCCTCATAAATGTCAGCGAATGTCTAAATTAGCAGCGAAGGGGAAAAACTAAGGGGAGTGGCGGAGTTGAAGGGTATTTCCCGACATTGACCCAGTTCTTTATGTGAGGAAATACTATTAAAATGAATACAAAAACACGCTAGTGAATTATGCAAATGTATTAGACTTACATAGGTACAAATTACAAAACGTAATAAACTTTATCTATATCCTCTTTAAAAACCACTTAGAAAAAACATTTTCAAATATGTTTGTTAAACAAATTATTTCAAAGAAAAATACTTGATACTTAAAAATAAATTTGCAAAATCAGAAAAAGTTAAACCTAGAAAATTTTGTATGATATTTATGCTTGATTCTTTGCATCTTTTAAAATCAGTAAAATATTTTTCTCCCAACAAAATTTTCAAAGTAAAACATTTAAACCTACCAAAGTTAAATACTGTGAATATTAATTGCTTTCATTTTTCTTTGTGTTTACATCAAGGTGCCATTTATTCGTGTCTTGTAATTAAATTGCATTTTGAGCGGCCAACCTCATTAAGGTCAAATTACAGTCAAGCCCCACTTTGTCTGTCGTCTGCTGTCCGTCTCGTCGTTTGTCCATTGTCAGCGCCTGTAATTATGCATCCACGCCCCCTTTTGGCCCCTTGCATATATATAGTATACATACTTATATGTGTATATGTACGCATGTATATGCCACAGAACCTGGCAATTAATTTGCCGCCAGACATTTGCAACTTTTCAAGAACAAATGCAAAAAAAGCAGAACACATAAAAAAGTACAATTTGCTGCGCTCTGATCTGCTTCGATCTTTATTCACTGTGGGTGTCACATGTCGCCCAAGTCGTGACCGAGCTCAATGCTGCCAATAGATGTGGCTATAGCCAATAGCCGATAAATGCCCTGCCAAGTGCATTACATTGCGCAAAGGAATGCTTTAATTACAAAATTTAATTAGGAGTCGGGTGTGCTTAAAATACCATTTTATATACAGTTATACTTAAAAGATAAGTAGTTGGTATTTAAATTATTATTGATATCATGTTATACTATTTAGTTACAAACAGTTTATAAAATATATATTTGCCATAAATACATTACTCTATTTATGGATATAGATTTATTGTCATTATTTAACAAAAAAAATAGTGACTTTCTAATCATTAAATCGTCCTAAGATTCTTGTCGTGCCACAAACAATTTGTTTATTAAATGATTTCATCATTATTGTTTGTGCCTAAGTCTGACTCTTTTGTCTTGCCATCTCTTTCAACTGTTTGTCGTTTGTTTGCCGCTGTTTGCCTTTGTTATTTATGCATTTTTGTCATGGACACTCAACTCGTCGGTCATTACCATGAAAACCTCGAGAGCAACTACTCCCCCCCCAACATTACCCGCAGCAAACATATTTAATTGATTTTCGCATTTAAATGTTTGGTGTGAAAAGTGATGAAAATACGACGACGACGACGCGCCGCTGACAAAAATGGCAAATGCAAATTGCCAACAAACTGTGAAGGACGATTTGCGTCTGAGTTTAGAGCATGAGTCTGATTTATTCATGAATTCATTTGCCAGAGTGCGTGTTTTAATGCGGGGGTGATCATCGATCGCTCAGACGGCGATAATTGGTGTCGAGTGAGGGCGGGAAAATCGCGAACACGATAAATATGAATAATAATTAGTAGTTAAATATGACATTAAAAAGCCAAAAGCAATGGAAATTCATTGGAAGTTCTATAACTCTAACTTTGTTGAAAAATATAAACTATATCTTTCAAATGAACAAAAAGTGGGTTAGCCAGAAACAGAGACTGCTGACATGAATTGGCTACTAACAGTAATAATTGATATTGTTACATTTATAATTTATTTAACAAATAATAAAAAAAAAACTTTTTTACAAAGAACTTTTTCCATTCTATTTTATTACATCTCTCTTACCGCACAGAAAAAAAAGTGCTGGTTCTGTAATCCCAACAATCGACACTCATAATTAACACATTTAGCTAATAAGTTGGCGCAGAATAAACAACATTAATCACAGTTTAATAGCGAATTAATCAGACAAACAGCTTCAGCTGGTGAAGGAGCTCAGATTCCCAGATTCACTGTCTCTTTCTACGGTATCGCCTTCCCTCTCATTCTCTCGGTAATGGGCAACTTTTATTGAAAGTTCCAATAACAATAAAATAAATCTTGGCCAAGAAAAAGAGATAAAAACAGCATTAGCTCACCATAAAGCAGCCGGCCCACACGACATGGCTAAAAAGGGGGAAATGTTGTCAACCGACGTCTGCGGGAAAAATAAATGAACATACAGACAAAACAGACTGAGACGAAAAGGCAGACAAGTGCCAAGTTAATTGCATTAAAACTGAAATAAGAAGTAAAGCTCAAGATAGCAGAAATTATGAAGTGATGTTGCTGTTGTTGTTGCAGTTGTTGTTGCTGCTGCTGTTGATTGAGGCGCATAATCAGCGGAAAAGGAGGCGGGGTAGGTGGCGGTGCAGCGGCGACAAGCGCATTAAGTTGTTAACAGCAAATATTTGCTTCATTTGCGCTATGATTGCACCAACAACAACAACAACAACAACAACAACCAGCAGCAGCAACAGCTGCATTTCAGCAATGTGCAACATCCGGTCAGCAACATCTTATGTTGCAGCTTCTTCTTTTTATTGAGCGATGATGTGATCATCTTCAACTAGTTGCCATGCAATAAAAATGTACATGGTTTCCTAATAAATAGGTTAAAGTAACCTAACATTGAACAAATTTTTGTTTTGTTTTTAACTTGTTCTAATTTTTTTTTGTTTTTAAACAGTTGTAAGTTATACAAACTTTCATTTAAATTTTGTTTTATTTTTTTCTATGCTTAAATTTAATTTCTGATTACCAGAAATTACGTGAAAATGTAATTACAAATGTTAATTCACGCACAATATGACCACTTCCCAGAAATTCTATTTTGCATTTCCCCGAATTACTTGAGTGAAATTCTTCGAGTGGCTGCAATTTCTTTTAGTGTTTTAGTTGCTTGCGCAACTAGCTTAGTTTTAGTTTGTTTTTCATAGTTTTACTTTTTTTTTATTTCAGTTGTTTTTGCCTCTGCTTGCCACATTTTCCTATCTATAAATAGTTGGGCGTGATGCCAGCGGCGCTGCTGCCGACGTTGCTGCCGCTGAGCTGCCCACGCCGAGCGGTCAATAAACTTCGCGAATCGCGACACATGCAAATTGCAGTCAGCGCAAACAATTAGCAACAGCAGAAACATACAAAAAAAAAAAAGCACAAAGCTGCAAAAAAAAAAAACAAAAAAACAGCGGGAAATACGCGGCACACAGTGAAAACTCCGACCTATCGCACATTTTTTGCTATTGGGCATTCGCCTCGTCAAATGTTTTGTTGTAACGTCTGTATTTTGTTTTTTTTCTACTCTGGCATTATCACAGAATGCGAGAGAGAGAGTAGAGAAGCGCGTAACAATTTTGCTTTTCATTTTACATCTTCAACAGCTATGCGCTATGTTCAAATACATTACAAAATTTAGCTATATTTTGAGTTAGAAGGAAACTTTATATATCAAAAATTAATATAAAAAAAAATTAAGAAGCAGCTCAGGTAATCAAATTTGCTTAAATGATATTTATAAGTCCAATAGTTGAAACAACAGTTAAGAAGTTTAACATAATCAATTTAAGATCAGTTTAAAATAAGCTTAATATTTCTATTGGCTAGAAACCAGCTGTCCCCACAGCCCCAAAGCTGCTCTCTTAGCTCTCCCACTATCTCTATTTCAACTATCGCTTGCTCCATCGCACACTATTGGCGCTCAGTTTACCCCCTCGCTCTCTCACGCTGGCTGAGTGCATTGCACTCACTCCTCTGCTCAAAATGCGGGCAGCGACTTCGAAGTCGACAGCACTGTTCAGTTGGCAAAATCAAATAATGAAACAAGAACAACATATGAGCAGCATTCATCTGCATTTGTTGTTGCTGAATTTGACTAATTGCATTGAGTGTGTATCATTGTTGTTGCTGTTGCTGCTGTTGCTGCTGCTTTTGATGTTTTTCGGTCGATTGTTGCTGTTTTTTATGTGCAACATGCCGGTACAATTCGTAATTAGCCGCTAGTAGCTTGACTTTTAATGCATTTAAAGCTTAGTGCTGCCTGCCAGTGTTCACATTAATTTGCATTGTTTTTTTTTTTTTGTTTATCTATTCATCTGCTTTATGTTCCTTTTTTTTGTTTTTCGCACAACGGATGTTTGGCATCATTTTCATTCGTATGTGGGAGAAAGAGAAGGAGAGAGTTGATTGAATGGAAAGATCTGGCACACCGTAAAAATTGTAAATTCGAATTCGATAAAGGTGCCGAAAACAAATACAGCGCAGGTCATGCGAATAGATTTTCAAACTCAGTGAGTCAAATCCAGTTTAAGCGAGTTGAAATTGTTAACAACACATTAGTTGATTAATGAATTGACTTCGTGATTAACTATTCCATTAGGCAGCGGCGCTTTGTAATGAAGTCATCACCTAATCATTGGATAATTAAGACATTGTTAAATTAATACATTTATTCAAAACTTTGAATCACGGGCTTTGTTTTGTTTTTTTTTTTTTCGTGAGAAGCTGTGAAATCTACCTAAATGTTTTCATTGTTGGCTTAGAAAAGCACATAAAAAGTGCGTTATAATATTTAATTTTCTTCTGCTCAACCATATTTATCTCACCCGCATTATAATCGCAAGATCTGCAAAGATAGCAAAGATCAGCTATCATCGTTTTCCGTTGAGTGAACGCTGCACTTCGGTTGCTGACGATGATGTTTTCGCTCTCTGATCCGTTTACTCGGCCAAGAGTCAATAGCACAAACTATCGCACAGATCGGTATATTTATATTCTTACCTGTACACATGTACGAGTATATATTTTTGTAGAAATATACACAGGTAACCTCCAGTGTCCCGACGTTCAGTCCATTTCATTGAATTGGAGCGATGAACTCGGGGCGTTTCGTTTTTGTGAGCGAACGGGAAATGCAAAAACGCAACCAAATACTACTACATTTTCTGCCAGTCAATTGTTCAACGATGCCACACATATACACACTATATAGTCCTAAGCAATTATGCTAAGAACTTTTACGACACAATTAAACGAAACTGGGAAGATGTACAAAAACAATGCATATTCCAAGGTGGAAAATAACCTAAGCCCGGCGGCAGTCATAATTATTGTGTGATTTTTAAAGGCAAAACAACAACAGCATGCACGTTAGCCCCGAAACTTATGTATTACGTCTGTACATATATGAAAACTGCATAAAAACCGAAACGAAGCGGAATGTATCGCTTTCAGCCTCTTTACCCCTTTGAAAAACACCCACGCCTCTAGCAGAGGAGAAACTTGAGGTTTTTATGTGCCCCAGACAAGGTTTATGGTTTTGTTTTCGATCCCCCACACACAAATACATGCAAAAAGCGCATAAGTCACGTCCTGGGCCAAAATAATATAGCTGAAGCGATATGTGGCTACAGTATCCATAGATCCGATCCGCACATGAACAATCGCAAACGGCATCCGTCCCCGATTATTTATGGCAACTATTTCAAATTACACAAAATACTGCGCCTAGTGATATTTGCCCCACTGTATATTTTATTTAATAAGCAGCAAGCAAATATATTTGAGTCCGAACAACCTTCAGGGTTTGCGGACTGCCCCCCCTTATCGAACACAAACATTGTTGCCGCTGCTTCGTTCCATTTACTGATTTTTTTGTTGTGGGAATACTCGGTCTTCTAGAGGGTGTATTCGGTGTTATCATTTACTAGCAAAACATGTTAATAATATTTATTTGGCAGAAGGTTCTGAAGTTGTTTAAAAAACATATGTACTTCTGGTAAAATGGTCTTCAAATTCGCCATGTTAAACATGTTGCTGATACCTTTGCACTACGCTAAAATCGTTATTGTAATAAAATAGAAGATTTGGGACTTATATTTAAGAATTTCCAGCTACAGAAAGAACATCTTTGTATTTTTGATAAAATAACTCGAACTATAGGGTATTTTTGTAGTCTCCCCGCTGTCCGACAGACGAACCAAGACCAGACTCTACAGTCCGGCCACAGTCTCTGATTTACTTGAGCTTAAAAAAGCAATTTACTCGCATTTTTATTACTTATGGTAAATATTGTTGGGGATTTTATGGCACTCGCATCCTTGAGCAGCTCAAGTTGTAGCTGATTGAACCTTATCGGTCCGAACAGCAATATGACGACGAAGTCGGGGGAGTAGTGCCATCAACAAGTAGAAATAGCAGCGAAACCCCCCAAGGAATTTGCGGTTCGGTGCAAATTGGGTCGTACAGCTCATCGAGAGAGGGAGAGTGATTTCCACCGTGTATATAATAAATTAAACAATGCCATGACGCAATTTGGCTCAATCTCCCTCTATTTTTGTCTGAATTTTTATGCAAATTGAATTGTTAAAACAATAAACGCAAAAAACAACTGCAAATAACATGGCTCTCTGATCATTTGCATCTCAATTGAAAATTTTTTTTCTTTTCTTTTTGAGATAGAATTGGACGGGATTTAATGCACTTCCCTAATGTGAAATTGTCATGCCAACAAAAGAAAAAATATACACGTAAAACGTTGAACAGTGGATTACATAACTATGGAAAAATGGAAAACATCGCAAAAATTTTCCTCAATTGTTCAGATTTTCAATCACTTTACTATAATAAATTATTCCTTTTCCGCTTTGAGCTTTCTGAACATTAATCTATATTTTATATTAAATTAAGGTTTTACATTGATTTAATATGATAAATAATTCTATTAAAGAGTTCATAATTTTTGAAAATCTCAACTTTGAGGCCACTGAGTCATTCTTTGTACATTAAGAAATATTCGCCTTTTCCATCTGCACCCTGCTTATTGGGTTAATGTCTCATTGTCTCTGTGGCTGCAGACGATTCAATTTCAGCGATAAATAAAATAAAATTATAACAGATACCAGACAAAGCTGTGCGACCTTAAGGTGCCTTAACTTTCGGAGGGGCAAGACATATGTGTTGTGTCTCTGGTGACCAGGGCAATTGCTTGATTTATATTCTGGCAGATACAACACGACGACAAAAGAATAAATACGTTGAAATGAGTTACAGCGCGTGTAAAAAAGTATCTGGCAGATACAAGAGCGCGATCTTCTCGCTGAAGATAGCAGAAAATTAGCTGGAAAAGAACAGACGACGTGCCTACACGTGTGTGTTCGATGACCCAAATGCGATTAAGAGCCCTAAAAAAGACCATCAAACTAACTAACTAATCGCCCAAGAAGGGTCCATCTATGTTGATTCTATGGGTTGGTACGGATTTCTTATAAATTTCGAAATTAATTATGTCACATTATGTAATCTGATCAGCTTCGTTGCGGTTGCCGCCGAGAATGCCTGTTGTCAACGCATCCCAATTCGACCCTTTTCACAAAAACTGGAAGGGGTGGCAGACAGATCAATGAACAATGGGAAATGCGAACTGGGATCCGAAAAAAAAGAATAATAACTGCGGCACGAATTCCAGTTCCTCAGGTAGGACACACAGAGGCAGTAGAAGTGGCCGCCTCTTCGGCTCGTTCAGATATTTTATCTTGGAAGGTAAGCTGTGTGCACTGGGAAAATTCCAATTAATCATAAGGCAACATATCTAAAACGTATATTGGAGAGGCTCAAAACCTAAAGTCGAATCTAAGTATTTAAAATTATTGTCTCATGATTATAGAGATAATCAATTATGTATTTCTTTTAATTCGTACTAAGATTATTAAACAACAATTTGATTTAATAATGAAACTTTTTTAAATGGGATTTCCGGATAATAAATATTTAAACGAGCATCATCCATTTAAAATTCGCCAAATATGCTAAAATTAAAGGAATCCAATTTTTTGTAGTGTTTTTGCCTTGGGCTGGGCACTTGGAATCGGATTCAGATTCAGCTCCAGCAAACAGCTTTAGTTCTACAACCAGGATTTGGCTTTTGTCTTTGCTCTTTTCATTGAGAGAAGTCCCCCGAATCGGTGGAAATTTAAGACGACAAACCGAACGAATTCGGGGCAGGTAACGACGGCCATATAATTTGAGTCTGAATTACGATACCCGGCAGACTCGCTTTGGTTATCAGTTGGTGCGAGTATAAATGGCAATGGGGATCAGTTGAGATCGGTAAATTGGATTTGGGGGCGTGCATTGTCAATGAGGTGGAGAAATCTGCCTGCAGGGGATAATTAAAGGTAATACTATATATATTCGAGCAAAGTTTATCGCTGAATCTTGGGATGGAGAAAACTTAGCATGAGGAACTGAGAAACATAAAGAAAATTATCCCCCACATCCACCAAAGTGCTTTTTTATAACCATTGAAAGGGATTAGACATCGTTAGGGACATTAAAAATAAATAATTCGAATTTATGGATGCAGTAATAACTTCCCTTAATAAAAATAGTAATAGGGAAAAGGGAAAGATATAAAATAATTTCCTTAAGTATCTTCAGTTATTGTCTCTTCTTCCAGTTGGCTGGCCCATCTAGTGGGAATAACTCACGCTCTCCTGCCTTTAATCCCCGTTTAATGTTCTCTAAACCCAAATTATGAGCCCTGCCGGAAAACCCTTTCACTTTAACCCCCTCTTCAAACCATTGATAAATAAAATTTCCATATCCGAGTAAGGTAAACACAATGCGAAAAGAGCTTAAAATTAATTGAAATTGTATCCTTTTCTGTTGGGTAGCTGGAAAACATAAAAATAAAACTGCATAATTGGGGAAAAAATTCGCTTTAAGCCAAGCCGACCAGCGTAATTTGTGCATTATTTAAAGCATAAGTGAGCAGCGGGGAGCTGTATGAGTTTACTGCGACTCCCTGCCTGCGCGAAATAATTCGCTTTTAATTGCATTTTTAGCGCTTCGCAGATGAAAACTACATTTTCAATGGCCAAAATTGTTAAAGCAAGTCTGCTTGTTTGGCTTTCGGGCTCTGCGCAGACTTTGTCTGGCCAATTTAAATCCATTTTGCATTTACATAAAGCAAAACGAAAGGAACGGGAGGGGCCAGGCCAAGGTCCCAAAAAAGTGGTTGGCCATTTTTACTGCAGAAGGGGAAAAAAGGGTAAGGAGTCCCCGGGGAAGCAGACCAAGTTGAAATGTTGTCGTTTGTGTCATTTGCATCAGAGCTTCAGCAGCACAAAATGCACTTTATCAACTACTTGCAATCTTGCATTGCAGAAGGATGTCCTGGCTTTTAGCTCCTTTTTCCTGCTGGTCTGTGGTCTGAAAAGACCGCAAAAGTAAAAGAAAAATTGGCAAAAATATGATTATTTGCGGCGATTTATTAGCCGCAATTTAAATTCATAATTTCAAGGAAGTATCCTGCAAGTGCACACGGAATGCAGTTGAGGAAAATAAATATGAGTAGAGGGAAAAATAAAAACTAGCAGTTAAAGAAAGAAATATAAAATAACAAGCTAAATAGGATGGGGTTTGTTATAGTAGACGGCTAATCCCAGAACGACGTCTGTCTGGTCTGCAAAATGCAGCTTAGTTCCATAATTGGCAGCCTCAAAAATAAAAAAATAAAAAAACTGCACAAGCTGCCATATCGATATTTGCATTCCACATGTATATAGAAAATGTGAGGCAGACGTCTGGTAAATGCAGCAATTAGAGAAACTACTTGCAACACTTGCACACAGCCACTCGTGCGGCAACTAAAAACGAGTTGCTAGCAATTCAAACGTAACAAATTAAAGCAGACGCAGACAGGATCAGGGCAGAAAACGAATGCAACTGCATCAGCGCAACCACAAAAGGGTTGCACAACCCTTAAGCACTTTATTTGGTAAGTTCTCAAAAAAGGATTTTTATTGCAGTGTGAGAGGATAGAATTTGGAAAATTTGAATCTTTAGCAAAGATATGTTTTTATATTGTAGAACTTTTCTTCGTTCTATCTATACATTAAAGGGTATTTTATCGAGTTTGATTTGAATCCATACATAATTTTTAAATCATTCATGTTTTTTTTCCTCACTCTATAGAATTTCCTCTCGCATTAATACCAATTTTGCAATACTATTACCACAAAAGGTTCAGGCAGCTGGAAAAGACTTATGTAACTGGCTTCGATAAACCCCTTTGTTCTATTCTTTTTGATGATCTTGCCTTGATTGTTCGGTGTTTTTTTTTTTTGCCCAACCAGATCCTGACTTCTTGAATGATAGGAGGGGGTTGAGATATAGAAAAAGACCCTTTAAGCAGGCAGACCCTGCGCAGTTTGGAATTGCGTTGTCAGATTAAAAAAAGGATTCCCCTGAGTTCGTTGAATGCGCAATTCGGTAGATTGACAGGCATTCCAACTGCTGAAAGAGGAAGGTGTTTGAAAAGTGCGTAGTTCTGCCGCAGTTATCAAAGTGACAGCCCTATAGAGGACTCGACACCGCAGATAAGCCCAAGGACGAAAACAATCGAATTGAAACGCAAATAGAGAACGACACTAAGCAGCGGGATTAGAAAGGTGAGGGACAAAAGAAAAGCGGACAGGTAAGGGGAGTCAATACGAGTGGTTTGTTCACCTTTTCGGCTCCAGCGAACTGCGCAAACAAACAGCAGCAATAAAAGCATACAAATTCAGCCATTGTTGGCCATCGTGGCTAATAAAATTTGCCCCGCCAAACATAAACCAGCAGCAACAAAAACAGAAGCTGCATAAAAAGTTAAATGAGAAAGGGAAAGGGGTTTATACAGAGATATACCTTATCTATAGAAACTAATGGAACTGGGCGTAGATTGGAAAAAATAATATTTCATGATTCATTGATCAGATTTGATTTATCTGTTATTAAAATTAAAATATAATATCAACCAGTTTTTTGGTACTAGAGGGTATTTGGTGAGAAAATATATTTTGGATTTATGAATAAATAAGGGGACAATCGAAATGCAACGAAAGCGACCGAAATTTTAAGTCTGAACGAGATTAAAGGACCTTATTTATAATTAACTTTCGTTACGTAAAAGCCAAACCACTCACTGTTAGGGTATAAAAACCCGCAGGACAGACAACACGTCGTATGAGCGATGAGTAGAGGTAAAACTAGACGAAACTGCTGGCTGGCAACTAATAAAGTTTTTGCCATTCCCTCCGGGTAAGTTGGCCAACTTAATGCAGCGGAACTTCGCATCGACCATTTCGCCGTGTTTTACAACTCTTTCAATGCAGCACCGTGCAACGTGCCACATTCGCCATGTGCAGCGTGTTTATTAAGCGCATTTATGCGTTGTAAATAAAAAGCCAAAACTACGCGCTCAGGAAATTGCATTTCGCATCGAGAAAAGACGAATAGGAGGTACTTTGGGGGTTAAAGTGAGTGACACAATTTGGTCAATAAAATTTTTGAATGCCCGCGACGTGTGCAGACCTCTCAAAAGGTGTGTTTATCCAAGCTTAAATCTTGGGAACAGCTACTAATTTTACATCGAAAGCCATGAAAAAATACTTTAACTTTGAATGACGCATTTCGCAGGCTATGACTTGCGTGCTTTAAACTATAAAAGTTATTCGATTTTGATAACTGTTAATGTATACGTTGAGAACTACGCAAATTATTAGTACTGTAAAAATTAGCCACATTTTAAAACTTTTTTTCTAAAGCTTGTGATTCTTTCATTGCACCTGATATATTTCCATGAAAAAAGACTTCACAACTAGAAATACTTGCTAGCCTAGTCAGTATAAAATTTACAGACCAACTCACCCGAGATTACCATTATCATCCGGTTGAAAGAAAAACGTAAACTCACCTGCAACGAGAAAGAAAACATATGAAATTAATATCAATTAAATGGGATTTGCTTGTTCTGTGTGGCGAGGGAAAAAAATGAAAATTTAATTACACTTGCGTCCAGACGCACACAGGCCACAAAAGGTCAGGCGAGAAATAAATGAATAAGAACACAGAGAGCTCAGTGAAAGTTTTTCCAGGCTGTGCCAGGACTTTCCCAGACATGAGCCGTAACTAACATAAACTGTTTTTTTGCGCCATAAATGTTTTTGCCTTGGCCAACCATTTTGGTCCGTTCAGATCCCAGTTTCCTTTCCCTCGAGGAGCACCTGCAGCTGGCAGGGATTCTTTGTCTGGACGAGCGTCATAAATATCACATTTGTGGCAGACAAACACCTACACAAACAAATGCATAAAAACCCACACATGCTCAAAGGATATAGCTGGAAACTTATTTGGCATTGTGTTGCATACAGCACGGCGCATTTGCCGCATTTTATGAGGTGCAAATAAAAAGTTTGCCATAAAAATAACTATAGACATGTGAACACATCAGTGAAAAAGAAAAATACAGGGTGAAAAATAAAGTACCAGAAAACACTGATGGTTTATTGGTCTTAGCGGAAGTAAAAAATGGTTGCGTTTATACGATTAAAAATTGAAATAAAATATTATTTAAAATATTTCAAATCTTTAGTATTTTCTAAAATATATAATCAGAAACTACAAGTTGTTGACGTATCATAGCTTTACATTTTCTTTCTCTGTGAAAATCGCTGTTCGGAGCAGCAAAGTAAGTAGAAAAATGCATGTCTGGCACTCTGGAGTGTGTCTAACAAGCAATCGGAAACACGCCAAAGGAAGTTGAGTCCCCACCCACTGCGAGGTATCCCTTCTTTTGCCCCGTCATTTCCGCGAGCATAAAGGGAACCGAAGAGCTTTAATTAATTTAAGCGAAAAACGCACGTCAGGCACAGGTGCAATTTATATACATTTACCCGCACTCCTCTCGATCTCCTACCCACTCGAAAACAGTGCTTGAAACAATAATCCTTGACAGAGGAGCAAACGCATTTATTATTGAACTATTCCAGGGCCAAGTCAAGTGGAGTCGCTTCTACGTGCCCCGCGAACTAAAAAGCCAGCAGACAGGAAAATAAATCGGAGGGGGAACCACTAGCGTATGTCAGCGACACATTCGTTCTTTTAGAACCGAAATTGAAATTGATTTGCAAGTTGATCTCCGGCATATTAAATAAAAATGGGATTCGTTCCGATGAAGAGTGGCTTAAAATATAAATGCACACACACATGTGGTGCCAGCCATCCAAATAATGGGGGAAAAAAGAGGTAAATCCCCGAGTTTAATTGGCAAAGTAAACAGAATGTAATTAGGGGAACAAACTTGGTCTGCGCAGTTGGGCAAATCGAATTAGTTTCGTTTACATTGGGGATAAGTTGTATTTAGTAGGGAGCTTTGCCAGCAGCAAGTGCCACATAAATGCTTCTCAGCCAGCGGAAGTCGACTTCAAGAACTTACTTCAAAATCGAATTTTCCTGCAAGTCTTTTATCAGCGAAAGGTCAGACTTCTGGGTGGCACTACAAATTTCTTATGCACACAAAACTAACAAAAAAAAAAAAAAAAAACGAGATGGGGCAGGGAAAGGTAAGCACTTGGCGAGTCTATGGCCCAGACACTTGAGTCGGGTCGAGCGGCTATAAAGGTGACAATAACTTAACGAGCAATGAACTCGGTTTGTTGTAGCTGCCTGTTCTTGATGAGCTTGTTGTAGTTCTACACAGAAAAAAAAAATGCTTGTATCAGTAAAGTTAATTTTTTTTCCTATAAAAATCACTCAAAAAATAAATAAAGAACAAAATTTGAGTGGTTAAAGTACACCCAACTATTTAAGATTATTTATAAAACCTTTTACATTTTTGTTGATTTATTATATATAGATTAAGAGTTGACAAATAACAAAAAACAAGTGGTTTTTAAATAAAATAGCAAAATACACAAAATAAAGATACATACACTTTTTTCTTGGTTTCAATATTTTTGAATATTTTTCCGCAGTGCCTCTGTTTTTGTTACAACTTCTGTGACCGGCGACGATGTTGCAAGGAAGTGCCACTAAATTGTGGCAGATAACAACTAAAAGGTAGGGGCAAAAACATGGAGAACAGCATGTGGTCAGACCTGGTCTTCCCCCTGTTTTTTCCCCTTAAAGCTACAAGCCTGTTGTTCACTTTTACATTCCCTTTTTGTGTTTCTTATCTGTGAAAGGAACCAAACTCTTCAATAGGTTCCCAAAAAAAAAAAAAAAAAACATTTCTATATGGTTGCATGAACAACAGTGCGTATGATGAATGGCAGCTGAACTACCGAAGGAGCTCCACCAGCTGCTCCTTCCCCAAAATTTCATTCGGTTTGTTGATTTGCACGTGTGAACTGAGGAACAGGAGACAACGAACCCGAAGCAAAGAAATGAGCTGCTGAAATGGCAATTTAAGTGACTGTCGACTTGAAGTGAAGAAGGAAATACTAAGAATGTGGGGGATCGCGGGGAAACAGAAAGGAGAACTGTTTGCCAGATGCCAGGATAAAAGCTCAAAGGCAAACACATCGCCATCCAAAAATACTCAAAGAACCAAACACACGAAATGCAAAATATTCAAACACAAAAGGAACAGCCAGATGAACAACAATAATGAGGGGTTATTAGTATTGTAAGGTACTTTCTTTTGTACAAGATTTATAATTTAAAAAATGACTACGGTGACAATAACAATATTTCCCTAAAAATCACATAAATAACAGAAAAGTACAAGTATAACAAATCCATTACGCAATAAATAACATATCTCCATAACATAACCCTATAAGGGGTATAAAAAAATGCTATAAACTATATCTTTATCAACAAGAAGATTGAGATTGGAGCAGAAAAAGAAGAAATCTCCAGGTTCACAGTCCAACGCCTCTTCGCTCATCATTTAAGATTCACTCCCAGCTGCTCATTCACCATTCAGTCGTTCAGTCATTCATGATGGATGCACTTTCAGGTGAGAGGCACAACACAAGCTGCAAATGCATCAAAGTGGAAGACGTCGCTCAAGTGGAAGCAGCGAAAAACTCGTGGAAAACCCGTGCCTCAGGAAAAAGTCATTAAAATCGCATAAAAGTGGGCCCAGGAAGAGGTCCAACATGGCTTTGACATGGTCGGTCACTGGCCAGAATGATTAATTGCTCTTGCCAACCACCTTTTTTCCCAGTGTTCAGTATCAAAAAGTCATCAAATCCTCACCTCAATTTATATTAATGACAAAAATGTTTGACAAAATCATTAAATGTTTGCACAAAAAAAAAAAATCATAAATAATTATAAACACTCCCAAAAATGGAATATTTAAATAATAAAGAAAACGTTTCCTTTTTTTCACATGTCAAATGCTTTTTTAATAACTTTTGTGACCGCGAAATAAATGATTCAGACTGAAAATGTGAACTGCTCCCATGCGCTCATTAATTTAAAATAATGTTTAGAGAAGGGGGGAAAACTCATTGTTTTTTTGTCTTTTTTTTCTTTTTAATGTGAAAAATCATTTACGCTTTTTTCCCAAAGTATTTTTTAAAAACCGCAATGGCAATCCTCGACTGACGAGAACACGAACCATTAATCATCGCCAAATGTAAGCGGCAGACAAAAACATCGGCGAAACTTGTCACAAAAACTTTTTCGGCGGGGGTATAACATATTTATATGCATTACTCCCATCTTCAAATAACTCTCACTTTCTTTCCCAATGTCAGGCAATTAAATGACTCCCCCGTATGAGTCACCCACTCTGTTTTACTTGCAATTTTTCATTAAGCGAAATTAAACTGCAGACAGCGAGTGCAAATAAAACGCAAACATTGAAAAATGAAAACTCAAACAGAAAAACACAGAATTGCAAACCAGCCAAGAGGAAAAAAACAAGAGGAGCAAAAACTTGACATTAATCATTACAAGCGCAGACAAAGAGCAAACTGTGCAAAGAAATGGGGGAAAAAAAGGAAGGCAGATAGATTGTCGCGTGTGTAGTTTTTATTTTCTTCAGTTTGGTTTTATTTCTTGGCAAACCATATGGTTAAGCAAGTTGAAGGGAAAACTGGGAAAAATGATGATTTGCAAAAGGAATTAAATAACCCTCAAAGATATCAGCACAAAAAGTATCACAAATAAGGAGTGAATAGGTATATAAACCAATGAATTATGGTATTCCCCATTTTACTAAATTATAAAAATAAAACATATTATCTTAAGATTATAAGCTGTTAAACAATATCCATATATTCATATAAAAATGGCAACACTTTAAATTGTTTTAAATATGAATAAATATGTTTTATGCATGAGGCTATTAGGAAGCCAAATAAAACCCAAAAACATGTTTTATATATTTATAAAACCATATTTAATAAGGTTATACATATTGATAGCAACTATTAAACAAAAATGTAGTCATTAAAATGCATATCAATTTGCCAATTTTGGCAAACCAAAAGCTGACTTGGCGATTTCTAAATACCCCGAAATACACGAAAAGCCTGATTTTGCAACTGTTTCAGACAGTTAAAATATCTTTATTGAACATTCCTGAAAGCGAAAGATTTCTGAGATTCCTAGACGAAATTTTCGCCACTTTTCCCGCCCCGCCAAAAAATGTTGTTCATGGGTCAAACCCAGTCGAAACTCGAAACTCATTGGGAATTCAGGCGCCCCGCGTTCTCCATCAGCCGGTGATGTTAAGCGCAGCAATTCCAACGCCATAAAGTATGCCATAAAAAGCCAAGTATTTCAAAAATAGACAAGGATAGGCCCGAAAGGACGAAACGCGCCCCGCAAGGCGGCACGCCATTAGTCGCCACATTAGTCACGGGGGATTTTCGGAGGTTCCCCGCTCACCTAACCCCGAACCGAGAGGAAAACTTTCTCAATTTTCCAAGTTGGGAAAAGCCCGGAGAGCCTCCTCGCTGAAATATGCAGCGGTTGTCTCTACACGGCTGCAAAGGACATTAAACCCATGGTTCAAGGATGGGGAAATAAAAAAAAAAAAACAGAGAGAGAGGTTCCCACGCAGGCGCCATAGGCATCGAGGCTCCTACTCGGGAGCTTTTTCCCGACGAGAGAAAAGCCGGCCGGCTTCGGCTTTTCCTCTCATGGCCATGGCCGTGACAATGGCCCTGGCCGTGAAGTACCATCGCCTTCCACTTTACGCCCCCCGCATTTCCTCAACGAACGGTTGTCCTTGCACTTGCCCTTGCGTAGGCGCAAAAACGGAGTCCCTTAATCCCCCTCCTCTCAAAACCTTTTCTTTTCATGCCTAACCTCAGGCTTTTTTGAGGGAAAAGTAAGCAGCAGTGGGAAAAACAATAAGGAGTTTCCTTGGCTATTTTTAAATGAAGAGAAATATTTATTTTTGGATTGGTCTTATCTACAAATTATTAACAATTAACAAAAAAAAACATAAGCTTTTAATGTTGGTAAAAATTATAGCATAAGAAAATCAACAAGTAAAATATAGAAAATATGACAATTCTAATGGGGGGAATTAGTTAATTTTTTTATTTTACTAAATTCAGATATTTTCCATAAATTGTTTTAAAATTGTGCATTAAAGTGAAATTTTTCTCTCTCTGTAAGGGCCTCCTTGTGAATCTTAATAAACCGTGGCTACACACTCGACGGCGTGCGCAGGCCTATACCCCTGTAAATACTTTACCCCACCGCTTTTCGGGATCCAAGCTTTGCCGGGTGCTTTGACCTTGTCCTTGCACCTATCTCCCGCCCACACTCCTTTCTTCCCCTCCTTTGCCACGCCCCCTTCCGCCTCCTGTGGGAGTTATTTGGCAAATGTGTGCGGCACGCAGACTTTTTTGACCCCCCGAAAAAGCAGACTGACGCATTTATATATTATTCAAGGCGAAGGTCGAATTCGAAGAGGGGAAAACTGGCTTCTATATGCGTGGGAAAATCTGAATTCTCCGGCTGAGGGGGCGGTGCAGCTTTAAGTGGGATTTTTATGGCATTTCGCTGTAGACACAATTTAATATCAGAGGAAAATAAAAAGTAAATACGTTGTAAGGTGTCTGAACCTGCAGACAATAAATAGCCAGGGTGGTCCTGGGCAATAAAAGTTGATATTCCTTTTTTGATACCCCCTCCCCGCTGACCATAATTGTAAATATTTGATATTTAAATTTGGAATTTCCCAACAAAGTCAGAGGAGGAGAAGGGCGAGGGCTTTGTCATAAAATTGATTGGTTGCTCTGGCTTTCGGATGCCGCTTCTTCCATTTTTCAGGTTCAAAGCGCATTTTCAGCGGGTATTTCTTATTTTTTTTTTTGGAGACTGACAGGTGTTGGAACTGCTCAGCGAAGCGAAGTAACAAACATAAAAGGAAAAAAAAATATATATAAAATAAAACAGCAACAACAATTACTCAATTGAACGAGGTCAGTGGCTGGACGAAAGCAAAAAGATATCAAAAGGAAAAGGGAAGTTTAAAAGGCAGTGGCCAGAGAAATGGAGTTGAGTTGAGGCTAATGCCGATGCAGCTGCTGTTATTAAAAAGTTTTCGCCTAATTGGCAACTTTGTAGACAGATGAATACCAAAAACCGCCAAAAGTAGTATAAAAATGTAACCAAATATTGAAAAGGTCAACAGCGAAAATTGCTTGAAATTGGGAAGAAAGTAAGTAAAACACCTTAAAAGGTGGCATCAAATTGTTTAATATTTAAAGAACAATTAAACTTAATATATAAAAGTTAAAAGAAAATCAATTGGCATTAAAAACTGTTTAATAACCACTTCAACCCAGCCAAAACCACCAACAAATACAACCAAAAAAGGAAATTGAAACCAAAAAGCACAACGGATGCGTCCTTAGCCACATCCCTTTGGTAATGTCCAACATAAAGTCAGCTTAAGAATCGTTATGACTGCAACATCAAAGTGTGCAGCAAATGTTGCAAGTTGCAAGGATAAAAAGTAAATATTTTGGAGATGGGGGGACAATACCCAACTTGTTTTCTCTTTGATTTTATGTCCAGAAATTGGTAATTTCATCGCACATTGGATAAAAGCAGATGAGGCGAACGAGGATAATGACGTTGTCCCTGTCGTGCTGCATGGGAATTGGCCATAAAAAGCATTTTCCCGGCTCAGAGCAGCTCAGAAATATCGTTCGATTATTTGGCCATAAGCTTAAGCCAGCCAACGATCTTTGGTACAAAGTTTTCGTACTAAGAGGGATTTTCCAAGGACCTATGACCAAAACTTACAAGTAATCTTAATCTAAAACAAAAAAAACAAAAAACCCTGAATGTCAATGCAATTTAAGTACCTTAACATTTGTTTATGCACCAACTGGCCTTGTTGTTTTTGTTGGTTGTCATGGCGCAGCCGAAAAACATTAAAATTTATTTTTGCATGCCCCTCGCGACAGCCGCAAAAAATTACTACTAAACAAATTAAGCAATTTATTTTCATTAACGCAAATAAAACTAAAGACTGCAGCCCTCAAGCGTAGCGCGAATCTACGAAATTGTGATCAACTCGAGGAAAATTTTAATTGAATTTCGCTCACATATGTTGACATTCCCCCACACATTTGCAAGCGTGAAAAACCAGCTAACAATTAAGAGAAAAATGTAACATAAATCAAAGTCAAGTGGAAAAACATCGAAAACTACAGCCAAAACTAAGGAGATTTATAGAGCTGAAAAGAGGGTGATGTAGGTGGCTCGAATTGAGGGTGGCCATAGGAATTATGTCATCGCTAGAGCGCTGAAATCGATTCAATTAAAATGTTTTTTTTTTTTTTTTTTTTTTTTTTTTTTTGGTGGTGGGATATAATATACATGAATCTGGGGTCTGCCATTCGAGCGAATTACAATAATTTTCAATAAGCTCTCCACCAGTTGCAGTTGCTCGTCTCGACGTCTCTGACACTTGAAAACGCTCGACACGATGATGATAATGATGATTGCAGTGGTGATGATCGTCATTAGCATCGGGCAACGGACATTATGTCAGTCAAGCCAGCAGCTGTCATACAGCACCAGACCCAGAGCTCAATTGTCCGGACTTGAAGGCAAACAATCCCCGAAATTCACTCAAACAAATGAAATGTGGAATAAAGTGAAATAAAGTAAAATAACGTACATATAAATTACATTTCCAGACTACAGACTACAGACTGCTGCACCTCATCCTCACTTGCAATGCTCCCCCCTTCGTTTTGGCCAATTTCTACTCTCCATCTCTTCAAGGCAAATGAAGCGTTAAAAAATACCGAGGAAAAGAAGCGAAAAAACACCAAACAAAATTGCAACCCGTTGCGGTTCAGTGGCTCAACGGCAGCTGCAATTTTAACTGCAACTGCAACACACATATAAATGACGAAAATATTTTCAGGCCGAGCCTTAAAAATTTCAATTAACTTTCCAGCGGAAGAAATTCGGAAAATGGCAAGGAAAAAGAGGGATAAATATATGAAATATTTAACAGAATGTAAATTAAGCTCTCAATAAAAAATTTTATTCAAATAAAAATCCCTCAGAATAATATTGATAATAATCTAATAAACTATATTCTTTTGCCAGAGTTAGTTAATTTCAATTTGTATGGCAGTGATTAGTTGCTTTAATAAGAGCATATAAGAAATATGAAACTTATTATTATTTTAGGCAACATTTAAATAATTGTCCCCATTTTCTTGATTTCTTCGGATTTTATTAAGTCCTTGAATTGCACTTCATTGGGCTTGTTTTTAAAACAAGTGAATTGAAATTTAAGAGGAAATGAAATGCCACTTAACTGGCCTTGCTGTACTGTTAGTCATTTAAACAACTTAATATTTTCGGTTTTAATGTTCACAAAGGCCTCGAATCAGACTCTGTAAAATCCAACAGCTCCTCAAGCTAACTAATACATACACAGAAAGAAATTATGGTATTTTAAAAACACCAATCTTAATAGTTTAATTTCTAAACTAAAATTGTATTTAAAAAAATAAGAAAGCAAAGCTATAAAACAATTTGCAAAGCTATTCTGACTAAGAAAGAAACGAAGAGTATATGCATTTCTTAGTATCATTAAATCAAAAAATATTTTACTTTTTCCTGTGTAATTGTTATAAACAAAGCCCGGCTTTTGTTGTTATTTGCACAACTTTTCATGTGTGTGTGCGATAAATCTAAATAAAATCTTAAAAATTGAGACGAGACAACGTCGAAGTTTGGTGGGTGTGAGATTAACTCAAGCGGAGAATGAGCATTAAAAAATAAAAAAAAAACTTTTTGTAGTTGCTGCTGGTTTTCTCACTCTGGTGTTATTGTTTTTATCGTTGCTGTTGTGGATTGTAAACAAATGCTTAATTGTCGAATGCAAATGACGCTGACATGTGTGCTTTTTTTTGTTTTATTTTGTTTTATTTTTCGTGAATGTGTGGGCAGCAGACTTTGAAGTGTTTGTGCCATTTTTTAGGTTAAATAAATGTGCGTTTGTGTGCGTGCTCGTTAACATCGCAAGTCAATGCATTTTAAATTTGTTTAATGCGCGCCTTTTTAGCATTTGCGATTGTAATTAGCGCGACCAACGAGAGTTCACTGTGGAATGATTCAGGTTTAAAATCGTACAAAAATAACTAAATAAATATCAAAATTTAATTTACTTCCTTAATGCTTATATTTTCTAAATCTTGTTTTGTGATTTTATATTTAAAAACCTTAAATATATATAAATGTTTTTACATAAGTAAAATAAATATTGTTTAAAAGCCTTTTCAAAGTTTTCATGCGAATTAAGTAAAAACAAAATTTATTCTTTAATGTTGGCCTGTTTAGGAACTGTAAATATTATTTCATTTAATATTTCAGAACCGATTACCACTGTATTCTTGGCATTCAGAAAGAGCTAATCGATGTGATAAAGCAAATATTCAATATGAGATTACGGACAGGACAGACTGCTAGCCTTGATGTTTTCGTTGAGCAGCTCAACCTCACCTTTTTCCCTGTACTCCACCACCTGGGTTGACATTTGGCATCTCTGTTTATGGAGGCAGAAAAGCAAGGCAAGTTCAACAACATTTCAATGTCGGTCGCTGGGTCTTCAGGCTCCTCTACTGTCTTCTGTGGCTCCTCTCCTTCAATCATTCTCAATGTCTGTCAGTACATGTCTTCGTCTACATCTCCGTCGCCGTCCATCCATTTGTCCTTGTGTCTCCACTTTTTGCAGCGGGACAAGGACGGCGCCGACATTATCCTGTGCCTGTCTCAGCCAGGCGGCAAACTTAACGACGGGAAATGCCAAAATCACTTACACACAGACACAACCGCAATAAGTTGATGAGGAAAATTGAAATGATATTTTCCCCACAAAATACAATTCAAAACTGGCCAACCAAGAAGGGCATAAGTCCGTTGGGTTAATATATATATATATATATATATATATATATATATATATATAGACTGCTATAAATATATCCCGTCTTTATACCATATCACTTGTTTATAGCTACCACTTTAAATAACATCAATTAAAAATAATATAATGTTTACGATAGTATCTATATTTAAGCACTTCAAAACACAATTTCATTCAAAATATCTAATAAAATCTTTACTGTTGATTTAATATCCTTGAATCCATATATATTTTACTACACAAGCTCGAGGCAATATTTTCTATCTGCTTGGTTGTTAGAAATATGTTTTTGTCACTGCCTCGAAGGCATTTAATTAAGCATACCAGCCGACAACAAGAGGATAAGAAACGAACGAGGAAAAGTCATACACAAACCCAACGCAGCCAAACATAATTATTCATTTTCATTGTGCACTTTGGAGGCACTTGAGCAAATTTTGTGCAATTTGCACCACGCAAAAGTGCAGAAATTGAAATAAATGGATGATAACGAAAGGGGGCAAATGGGGGTGGGCGGTGTTGAGTTGGGTATAAATGAAGTGGAGTACTCAATGTTTGTCTGCCCGCTTGCAGCAGCAGCAGCAGCAGCAGCAGTAGCAATGCAAACACCAGCAGCAGCAACAACAATTGCAGAAGTGTCTGCAACATGTTGCCATGACAATGACTGTCGACGTTTGGCGCCGTCTGGCAAACACAACCACACACACGGAGGGAAATCTATAAGTACACACAGAATCAGACTCACGCAGACAGACTCTCCACAATGCATATCAAATGCTTAAATGACAACAGCAACATCTACGCTGCGAGTAGCAACATCAACTACTGCACAGAGAAAAATTGGTAAATATTTGTAACTTCATTTTATAATCTGTAAATTAGTATTTTATGTCTTCAAAATGCCATGATATAATCATCAGTTTACAGTTGCTACCATCTATCTTAATTATTGTTTTTCATTATTTGCTATCAAAACGCAAGTAGTTACGAATTTAAAATGTTTCTTTTTCTGCTGTACTAACATAAACGTGTGACAAAGCAG
Source organism: Drosophila elegans (assembly GCF_018152505.1). Classification (NCBI taxonomy): domain Eukaryota; kingdom Metazoa; phylum Arthropoda; class Insecta; order Diptera; family Drosophilidae; genus Drosophila; species Drosophila elegans. The sequence continues at coordinate 1,915,203 of NW_024545863.1, forward strand.
CTAGGGGCGGAAAAGCGAGAAAAAGTGACAATGGGAAGGAAAACGGCGGGGGGATCCCTGAAAGACAGTTACAATAAATGTCATGTTTAAGGCAGTCAAGCGACGCACATCACTCCTCGAAAAGAGTAGACTACTGCCAGCCAAACTCCATCAGCAACATCCGCGCACACAAAACAGCATCAGCACAACAGCAACAGCAACAGCAACAATAATAACAATAATAATGCCAACAACTTTGGCAAACATGGCCCGAAGCAATTCCACTCGCACCTGAGTGGGCGTAGACATGTCTGAGATGGAGAACTTTTGCATAAATTTACTGACTTTAATAAAAATTTAATTCCATGTGGAATTTGCACATTGCAACGACCGTAGCATATGCCACATTTTTTTTTTTTTTTGCACTCCTTTAAGAGCGCGTTTTTATATCGCAGTAGACTGCATAAATTTCGGGCCTGTCCAGTGGCGCCCATCAACCGAATTTTTGTCTCTTGCCATTCCGCTGGAATTCGGCTCAAAATTCGCTGACACTGGCAAAGAACTGAAAACGGAAAACTCTTGATGCCGCGAGAATGTGCAGCCATCAATCTGTGAAAGTGTCGCCACTGCAGAGCCCTCTGTAAAAAATTGGGAGAACATAGGGTAACGATAAATATTTAATACCCTTTAATCGAATTTAATTTGTTCAAAGTCAAACATTATTTGAAATTATATTATAACCTTTTTAATAGATCGTTATTTGAGTCTACAACACTTTCTATCTTATTTTCTACATACCCTATATATTGTTATTTCCTTTCCAAGGGTATCATCAAAAACCGAAGCCAAACCAATAGGTGCCTGTCGTTCCCTTTCAATTTTTGAGTTTGACAACAGCTCGGAAAAGCAAAAGGAAATGGCCTGATGTCTAGTGTCAGTTTGTAAAAAGAGGGCGAAGGAGAAAAAACAAAAATGATCGCAAAAACAGCCAGCGAACATTTATTTATTTCTATTCAAATTTGAAATTTCAGACTGCGAATCCGATTTCGGGAGCAAGGCAGACACACATGGCAGCGCTCATCAATCATTTATATAAAAACTTATTTTCTTGCTTAAAGTTCGCCAGAGACAAAGATTGATTGGCATATTAAAAACGCGCAGAAAACAGAGCAGATCTCAAACTGAATCATCGGACACACCCCTCCAAAAACCAACAACAAATAAAAAAAAAAAAAAAGAGGAAAGGATTAAGGAAGAGCTGAAACAATTAGCAGATGTGCTGCTGCAGAGTCCGAATTGAAGTTCAATCCCCGAAGCTGTGTTAATTATAATTATGGCTGCCTTGCTTTTTTACGCTTCTTTTTGACGTAAATCCCTTGACAGCCAAAATGTCGACAGCTGATTGCAAGAAAGGTTATAACCCCCCGAAGTCTATGATATGCTGATTAAAAAATCAGCGAGGCGGCAACAACCCTTTCGGGAATCATCGAGTGGCACAGCAAATTGCTGGATGATGATTAACAAGTTGACTTGTCTTAATTATGACAAACCGGTTTTCGGTTTGATCCGTTTTGTTTGACTCGAGGATAACTACAAAAAATCCTTACCCCTCGGGCAAATAAGAAGAACTTTATCCTGCCAATTTGAATTTCACTTTTCTATTTTTCGTTCCAGTTCTTTAAGCCCGGCCAAAAACTTCTAACCGACAAAATCCTAGACAGTTTATACAAAAAAAAAACAAAAACAAAACCAAAATTTCGCCTGGGTTGCATGGCATTTTGAATGGCATTAAATATTTATAAATTCAATACGAAATGCAATTCGGAATGCATGCCAAAAAGGAGCAGCAGCACAAGCAACAAGAACAACAACAACAACAACAGATTGAATTGTAAAGTTTTTAAAAGCAATTCGCTGCCAGACAATGCCTTCTCTTTCAGATGCGTGCAGACACCGCATAAGTTGGCCAAAAGGGAAATTCCGAGACCAGCTGCAGATACAGATACATTCGCCAGATACAATTTTGGCTAAGCAAAACATATTCAAAGCTCTCTGGGGCGGCAGACAGGTAAGGTGTGTTCCAAGGATTTTCCGTCGAATGTCCTGCGAGAAATTCACCCCGCCACTCTGTCTGCTGCTTATGAAATATTCAAGGCGCACTCGAAGGACTTGTGCATCCCTCATATGCACACATACATGTATGTATATGTTATGATTTCATGAGTTCTGACCAAAGTGGATTTCGGTTTGGCAACCGCAAATGGCGAAGTTCGCCTTGGAGGCGCACTAATTGCCACTTGAAACAATCCCCAGCCCAAAAGACTGCGGCTCCGAATCGGTTTTACTCGGTTCAATACCCCTGCTCGTCCTAACCACAAACCCAATCATATATATCAATTGAAGCAACAGCAACAATGGGATTCAGTCGAGCATAATCCATAACAATGTGCTGTTCGAAGGGCTTAAGCAGGCCTCAATCTCAAAATTCAATGACTTGCAGTGCACAGGGAAAAATAGATATTATAATCCTAAATCTAATATTGTAAATATGCGAATTTGAATGAGACTTTTAATTATTAAAAATAATTGCTCTACTTTAAAGCAACTAAATGAACTAGGTTTCAGGCAGCATATTAATCAAGAACTATAGGATTCTACAACCTATGCGTTTAAATATACTGTTTTATACTAATGAAATGACCCAAATTATGAAACCAATGAAAGTGTATTTCCCTTATTTTGCTGAGTGAAAATTACATACAATCGAAATCAACTTACACTTGAGCCAGCCATCTCTCTTACTTCCACACCCATGAAATTGCTTGGCTGGGCATTACACCAAGTGTAAACAGAAATCCAAAACAATTCTGAGGGAAATCGGGGGTATATAGAACGCTATATAGGAGGGAATAATGGAGGGGTCGAAGAAAGACTGAATGAGAGGCGGCAAGATTGAAAGATAAGCAGCCCGCCCAAAGACTTTTTCCCCTTGATTGGCTTCCAATGCACTCATTCACAATCGATGATGAAGTGCACCGAAAAAAAAATATAAAATACAAAAAAACAAATACAAATGAAGTCTTTAAAACTATTCATTCTTTGACTTAAGATTTCAAGACAAATTTGGTCCACAAAAATAGAAAATAGAAAAATAGAAAAAATAAAACCTTGCTTCCCACTACACCACAGTTTTTCAGCTTATTATTCGTTACGCTACTCATGTGACTACAAAAAAGCTTAGACAATGAATATTTGTATTTTTCTACGCTGCATTTGGAGCTCGTCGCTTCCCGAGAATTCTAACTCAGCTTGGCAGCCTCCGGAGACCAGCTGGAAATTATCTAATCCAACAAATAAACCCACAAGACCCCTCGATGTTTATACCAAGGCATATCCAATTGCAAGTTTGCCAAGTTAGGCAGATATTTGTTTGCCTTTCCTTCCAAGAAATCAAAGTCAAGCAAACTTTGCGGTTTCTCAATGAGTGAATAAGCGAAAAAGTGAATGAATATGTGAGTAAATACCCTAGGATATTAAACACGTATATATTTATTTATGGACATAACTCACCTTGACTTGATAAGAATTCAAACGAGTCTTTGGCAGCAAGTTGAAAGACGAAAAGTCCAGGCGACGCGAAAAGATCCCATTGCAACCAGATGTGGAGCTAAAAAGAGTAAGGGAAAAATATGCATAAATCAGAAAAAGATAGATAAGCGGTAAATATAAATGTGAATGCACAAATTCCTCCAAATAAATATGTAAATTCTTTGACAGCTGGAAAATTGCAATTGTGACAGGCGAGCGGAAATTCCTCTAGTCTCGAATTCAAACCGGATAGAATGGCGATAAGGATATCCCTCTCCAAAACGTACTTACATATATTGCATAGTGGCTCTAGGCCACGACTGACTAATCAAAGACTACGTGACTTTTTGTTTCTCTCTCTACACAAAAATGAATTTCCAATTTCTTTGCTTTTTCTGACGTCAGAGTGGGCCAAAATAAAATGAAAACAAAAGTTGCTTAAAGGCCTTAAAAGCTTAAAAATTGGATTATAAAATTAAAACAAATAAAATTATTTTTAACTCCCTCAAGCTGAGTAGCTTTCATGAGGGGCGCTGGGAATTTTGCACATATTTTCTTTTCAGCTTGTTATACTGCCTACGGCCAAAGCAAATAAAGTTATCAACAATGGCCAATATAAAACAGAAAAAAAAAACAAAATATATATATATACAACAAAAATAACAAGAAAACAAAAATGAAAGCAAACAGAAAATGTGCTAAAGCAGTGAGAGAAGAAACGACATGAGACAAAACAGTCGAATTCATTTGCTGACCTTGACATTGAATAGATTTTATTTTGTTTTTTCTTCTCCCCCCTGGTTTTATTTGCATTTATTTTAATTTTAATTTTATTTCTACAGCCCTCTCACTCGCTCTTATCAACTTGGGAGGGGGCCTCTCCGTTTAGCTCATGTGGAATTTCAACTTATCTGAAGGAGAACAAAAAAATACCTTATCTGGTTGTTGGACTCGCCAAAGCTGAAAGTTTTTTATTGTTTTTTTTGCTGTCATTAGAAATGCTATAATACGCTGTTTATTTACACTTTGTCTTCGATTATATAACGTAAACAAAGCAGACCGAATGTCGCGTCATCTGGAAGTTAGTCATCAGGTTTTGCTAATCAGCAAAGCGGTGCAAAATTTGTAATTTATTTTTAAAACAATTACAGGCGGTGAGGAAATTCAATTTCGAAAGGTTAATTAAGCCAAGCGTACATTCCTTCACCCACAAGTATGTACACCCCACCCCTTCTCTCTCTCCGTCCCTCGAGATATTCTGCTAATTTGGGCAATATGAATTTTAATTCGAATCGAAAAACATAGCAGCAGCTGGTCATTTCGAATCGTTCAGATCGTTCAGATCGTTCATATTCAATGCGCTCGATCCGCTCTTTATTGTTTGCTTATTTTATTGATCGGATCTCGCACTCCAGATCGAGATGTGCACGGCTAATGAATTTTAATGGCCCAAATGCGTTGGCCTTCCCACCGCCTATTATTGTTCATTTTTGGCCCGAACACGTGTGCTCTGCTCTGCTCTGCTGTTTCTTTTGCTATAGAATCGAACAGGCTAGCCCGCTTTCAAAAGCGATCTTAATTTTATGAGTGTTCGCTTTCTTTATTGGGATGCACAAAGTGCTAGAATAAAATCGGGCATCTTATTTGGTCGGGTAATGAGTTTATCGATATTATTTTGTCAGCAAATTATGAAATTTTATCACATACTGCATATACGAATTGAAGTGAATCGTTTTTTAATTGTCAAAACAGCTATAAATTTGATCAGCATAAAATTTGTATTATTTATCATAGCAAATTTGATAAACTTTGCAACAGATTACCTTAAACTAACAAATTAGTTCAACATTTCCCAAAATATTCTGGCACTTTAAATAATTTAATGATCTAATGATTTAATGATCTCCAAACTATTGTGATATTAATTTTCTAACCTCACTGATTTAAATAATTATATTACTCAAGACTGTTAAGTTTATTGCCCAGCTAACTGATTAAATTTTCAAACAAGTCATCTCGTTTGGGCAGAGTATATAAAATTGCTCAATTTTTAGATACAAATATGGCCGAATTTTGCATTTCAAGATCTGTGAGTCAGATCCGCCTCCTGTCATCCCCAGCTATATAGCATATAGCTGTCATAGGAACAGCAATCAATGCGCATTGGATTTGGGGGGGCTGGCCCGTTCTTCCTGTCTGGACTTTTGTTGACTTCGATTTGGAATTGAATGGCGTCCATTGTGAAATGCAGTCAGAGCTAAAGTGAAGTCCGAGTGGTCGAATCAGAAACCAAGTCCGAATCCAAAACCCATGAATATGCTGTAATTTATAGGCGGCGTCGCTTCCGTCGCCTGTCAAATTGAATGAGCCAAATGAGTTGAGCAGCCAAGACAAAGGCGTTTCGAATTAGAATACCAAACATTATCACATGTTCCGAGCAGCTGACTCTGACCTTGAATGGCCGAAAAAAAGTATAAACAAAAGCGAAACTGTGTTGCCATATAAGCTGTTTTGTAGCCAAGTAAGGCAGCTTTAAATGGTGTAAAAAAACATTTTTTTATTAAGCTGGTTTTAGGGTTTCTTAAGAATTATTAAGTAAGAAAGATCAAGAACGGCTACCTTGTCAAATAGTTGCATTTTTAGCCCTCATTTTTCGTTTAAAAATTGTTTGAGTTTGTTAGTTCTAATTGATTTTCACTTATTGTTTATTATTATAATCCATTTTTTATACAATTTTTTTAGCAGCGCTGAGGTAAACTTGTTCAAAGATGGGGTGTGGTATTAATCATACCCTATAGGGAGGGCGGATCGATCGGGCGAGGCCTTTGGCCTGCCGTCAAATGAGAGATGAAATGTCGGGGACCCAGGCTCAAGTCGTGCTGCTGTTGTGTGGATTTGCGGGCAGGCTGCTTTTTCCTGGCGCTATTCGAGATTTTCTCATCGATCTTGGGCTTCTTCGTGGGCGAAGGTAAGCGGAGGTAAGCTCTGCTTTTGAATTCTGTTTAATTTGGTAAATCAATCACCTTTTTAAACCACCCACAGATGGTCGCCTGTTGCTGATCGGCCGAGCTGCCTATATGCTGCATTTCATTGGATCGATTTTTCTTCTGATGAGCAGCTTTTTGGTATGTGATCACCTTCGGAAAGGCTTTCTCTGATCCAATCCCATCTCTTGCAGCAGATCGAAGTTCTGGTCGTCATCTATCTAATGACCAATACAGTCCATCTGATCTTTTGCACCGCCTTTGTCATTGATTACGCCTTGAGTTGCGGATTTTGCGCATTGGAAACCATTCCAGTTTTTTTGACCCTAAGTAAGTATAACTTATTCTTATCATTTAAAATTCAATAAAATTAAATAAATAAAAAACTGTAAATACAATTTCTAATTTACAAAGTTAATATTTTAATATGTTTAAAAAAAAATATATTTTATAAATTCTTTAGTTCTCAGCCTCTATTTCTGGTTGGTGGCGTTTTCATATTGGCGACGCCTTCAATGGGAACACAATCCCGAAAACGATGACTGAGGCCAAGAAGGGGTATCGTTTATTCTGGATCTTGGAGTGTTTATTATTCTCTGTCTTCATGTTTATTTTGGTCTGTGTACTTTTTCGTTTTGGCCTTAATTTCACACTAATTTGTAAATTTGCCTTTAATGCCAAAGACAAAGAAGAAAACGAAAAGAGCAAAGTTCCGCAAATTGTTTGTCCAGAGAAATATTTTGTATTCGTTGCCGAGGAAGAAGCAAATGAATTGCAGGCAATCAGAATCGGAGGGAAGGGAAACTATTTTCCAGCGTGGTTTTCCTTCTCGAAAGGCAACCCAATCACTTCATTCCCGGGCAATTTTCAATCACGTGCTAAGTGCTGCCAGACAGAAAAGAGTCGATTTGTCTGCCCTGCCACGTTAGCGTGCAATGCAATGTCGAGAGGGGAAAACTGGGAAAATCGGAGGAAAAACTGGAGCTGATTTGTGTGCTGCATAATTTTCCGTGCCACAAAAAGAGGGGGGAGCAGCAGCCCATCAAGTGGCAAAACTATTTGCCCTATCACGTACAAATTAAAAATGTGAAATGTTTCAATTTCTGTGGGTCTGTCAGTCTTCTCTGTTTTTGGGATTGCCATTGCCTCACACAAAAACAACAACGGCCAACTGAGCTCCACTTCAACTTCGATTGTGGATCCCCCATTCCTCTCCAAGCCCCTCACACCATCCACCATCCACCATCCATCGGTTTATGTAAATTCATTTGCGGTGACTTTGCTTTGGCGCCCAATTAGTTTAATTTATGCAAATACAGAGCGGGCCACTGACAGTGCGTGGCAAAAATGTAAGTCAACGGATGTGGAGAGCATGTGGTGGCTATAATCGATAATTAGGTAATTGGATCATTTATAAACTGAAAGTGTTCATGTTAATCTCGAAAATGCCATTAATCGATTCTGTTGAACTGTTGAAACTGGAACAATCGATAGTTTAATATGTCATTTTCCTATTTCTGATAGAGCGCTACATTATTTCATGACTTTGAATGTGAATGTTGAAATCATGTTGCAATTGGACAAGAGTAATGAAGGAATAGTTTATGATTTAACGAAATCGATAATGTAATCGTTCTTATAAGGTTATTGATTATACACAAAATCTACATAAAGAAGCTTATATTTCCTTCACATAGCCTTATACTTGTGCATCCAACTGTACCTCTATGATATTCATATCTCGAGGCCCGCTAAATTTAGATTTGTCTCCAAGCATCTGACTCGGAGAATTTAATGATTTTCATGTTTGTCGATATTTCTTCGGTCACTCTGCTCCGCTTCGATCTGAACTGATCTCATTTACGTTTTGACCATAATAATATCCATTTGAATGCAGATCAGTGCTTCTTTAGGTCAGTTTTTTCTTTCGATGGGTTTGGCCTCCAAACAAATGTCAAAGCTGCGATTGCAATTAATCGATAAATTGCCAACTTCTGGGCGCTGCCAATTCTCAGTACCTGTCCGTGCAATTCTTCAAGCGCTTCAAACTGCGGTAAAGATTTGTACATTTGATAATTTGATTGCGATTGCTGTTATTTCTGCTTTTGGGACCACACCTCACAATAAATTAGACGCTGCCCAAAATGCGCAACAAATGCAAAAATAATAATAATAATGGCAAAAGTAAATAGACGAGGCGACGTACACAGTTTTCGTGCAATTGCCTCGTCTCACGTTTTTCCCATAAATAACTGGCTGTGGGCCACTGCCCCCTTCCCGCTCTCTCACCTGCAATTCATTTTTAAATATAAAAAATAAATAAATGTATATTTCTTTGTTTGGAGCTGGTGCTTCTGGTTATTGATTAAGTTTGGCAATCCCACCACCCTCATTTGGTCACGCCCCATCATTTGATTGAACTTTTCCCTAAGCGAAATAAAAATTGGAAAATCTGCAGTAGTAGGCCACAAAGCCAAGATAAATCACAATGCAAATAGGAGTGTGGTCATGGTAAAACACTTCAAATGCCAAAGTTGGCACCGCAAGCGACGAATCAAAATCGAAATGAGTTTCCATCTCACACCGAATAAACCAAATCAAATTTAATGATTCAACATTTTACTTTCATTTCTCTGTTGCCAAATTTTCCTATTTTTTTGGTTTTTCCTCTTTTACTAGTCTAGTGAATGGGTGCGGTCAGTATTTGTTATTTTCCCATGCTAGAGTTTTACACACGCACCCTCTTAAAAGAAAAAAAAAATCGCATACCAATTTATTAACATTTAAATCGAATTTTTCCTTATCGCTTATTTGGGGAGAGGAGGTAAATGCATTTCCATGTAGTGGACATAGGCAAATAAAAAAATACAAATGAAATGCAATACGCTAATGTGAAATCTTGTCTACAATAGAAACCAGACAAACAGCAACATCTCGAAATTTAGTTAATATAAATAATAGGAGATATATTCGATACCAATTTCTTTAAATATTCTTGAGTTCATTTTTAAAGACTACTTTGTCAAAGGAATTACTTATAAATTAAGTTGACATATATTTTATTTTCGACAATAGTACACAGATTCCTTTTTATCGACTGTCCCATGTACTGCAATCTGAGCTCAAACCAAAACAAAAAAAATTAAATACAAAGCGAAAAACTGACCGCATCGCGACGCAAGATCAGCGGCGAGTGCAAATTGATTAATGGATGCTAAATATTTAAAACATTTTCCAGTTGCCGTGTAAAGCGAAACCATGAAAAGTTGCCGCTGCGTTGTTGCTGTTATTAATTGTTGTAGTTTATGCCTTAAAACGGCAACCAGTTTAGTTGAGCCCCCCACCAACCAAAATGACTATCGCATCTGTTCGATCTTTGCAAACGATCTCAAATTGCAGTGGAAAATGGAAACAAACTTTTAGCTTCGGTTAATTGCGCAAATTTAGCCAAGAGGCTCTGATTTAATCCATGGAAATAGCAAATGTTAATCATGTGGGTTGTGTCTTGTGTCTTGCACAAAGAGACAGACAACAGATATACGAGCTCATTTCTTGCCACACATTCGTTGCCTTTGTTCCAAGTACGAAGCGGGCAAATTAATTAATAAAATACAAAAAAGGGGAGAGAAAAAAGTAATGGAGAAAAAATGAAACAAATCGAAATAAGCATAAACAATGCTGAGCTAATTAAAGCAGCAGCCCAGCAACAACAAATGCCAAGCCAGACCGACCCACATCTAAAAGCTGATCATTTTTAAAATAGTTATGATGGAACATTAAAATACTCAGTGTTTTAATATTTTAAAAATGTTTTAATGCTCATTAAATTTAGAAAAATTGGAAAGGTGAAGTTTAAGAATGGTTATCACATTAATATCGTTTACTTATGAAACTGGAGTAGAAAGTATTAAAAATATTTATTGCATCTTGAATAACGTTTTTAGAGTGGCAAATATATATATGTTACTAAATCTAAACTGGGAAAAACTTAGTTAATAGTTATAATTCAGCTATCTTTTCTTTTGTTACGAATCGTCTTTAAAAACCATCACTCTTTCACTACTACTTATTAAAAAATAAAAACTGTTGCACTTGAAGCGCAACGTGGAAACATAAATCATGGCAAAAAGTCATTTTACAGCAATTCCAAATCGTAATCCGCCGCAAAGGCCAAATGGTAGGGAGGCAAGGGGACAGGGGAGTGGCCGACAAGCCACGCATGAACTCGAACTGAACCTGGCCTGAACTTTAAGCCCAGTAGCAATTGTTGGGGGAGGGCATGTGCCAAAAGCCGACAGCCACAAATAGCAAAGGGAAATCTGAGTGCACAGAAAATATTTATTTATCAAGATTTTATCAAAAATTATCATCTAATTATTACAAAAAATATTAACCTAGGAACTTGTTTTTTCTTTTAACCATAAAATGATAAAAATTGTTATATTTTTATATCTGACAACTTGTTCACATATGTAAATTCAAAGGTTTTTATAACTTTTTATATAAAAAGAGGGTCCCTTAAATGTAAACAATTTAATATTTGAATCTTTTCGTGTTTTGAATACTGTTAATTTAAATGTAACATGCAACATGCAATGTATATTTCATTTAATATTAAAATACTCTTTTTTTTGTGTGTTGCAAGTCGTGAGTGTTTCTTTTATAGAGTCAAATCAGGTTGATGAGCATTGGACAGTCGCTGAAAGTAAACTAGTTCTGGGATCTCCAACTCCCGAGGAGCAACAGGCCGGCATTCTGGGTGCGGTGGTCTCCTTTCCGGCACGAACTCAAACTTTAAGCTAGAGCATAGCGAAACTATAGCCAATAGCCTGGGGAATAAAAGCTTTAATGCCTTCCCGGGCCCGGCCAGAGTGCAAGAAACCCATAAATTAGCCGGAGTGCGCCTTATCCATGTGTGCGCCATGGCGGTGCGATGGTTGGTGCTCCATCTGAGTTTGTGGTCAAATAAATAGAAAATTAGCCAGACATTGGCCAGCCAAGCAGCACAAGGCACAAGAAACGTACAAATAATGTGGATGTTGCAGCAGCATAAAGAGAGCAATAACAACGCAAGCAACGACGCACATTAGTTGCCATAAACTGAAGTCGATGCTGGAACTAAAACCGAAACTTTTGGAGGCAGAGGCAACAGCTCATTGCCGCTAATTAATTGCGAGTGGTCAGGCGGGCCCCACAAAGAGGTGTTGGATTGGCTCCAAAAATGGTACCGAGATCAAGGGGGTATTCGATAGGGGCTGCTATAAATTTGCCAACGTCAGCAGCTGCTGGCCAGAAATTTAAGGCTCCTTCAGCTGGAAGAAAATCAAGACATGCCGAAGAAAAGAAAATTCCCTGTTTGGCTGTGCTTTAATTTCTAGTCAATCTGTTTTTATTCGGTTAAGAAGTTATTCAAGATTTATATTGCCTGGGGTAGGTACACCATTTAAATAAACTTTGAAAGTCCAAATAAAAACGAACTAATTAAAAACTGTTAACGACCCATTTGATTTACAAGCACTCCTTTCTCCTTGAATAAGGACATTTGATAAAGTAAACCGAGTGCAAAAGGCTGTTAGAAACTAAAACCGTCATGGTCTTACTTAATCTCTGTACCACCCATTTTTGAGGCCTCACCCCAAAATGATTCACGAAATAAATACTCCAAACTTGTAAATATTTTTTACGCTCGCGTGTTAATCGCAAACAAATTAAAACCAAGATACACACACAGAGAGCCACATATGAAAAGGAGGAGGTGGAGAGCTGTTAATGAAAATGCCACAAAATTCCCATAATGCATTTGCGAGGCTGTCTAGGAGACAACTTCGACTTCACGCTGCGCTACACAAAAAACAGTACAAAAACGCCAGAGGACAAAAAAAAAAAAGAGCTGTGAAAAGTCTCATTACTTTGGACAAATATGCAGTGTTAGTTGGCGAGGAGTTGGGCCAAATGTGCAAAGTTGCCAAGTTTTTGTGGGGCCAAACTAAAGGAGAGGGCAGCAACTAGACCGCAGCAGCTCGCGTGTTTTGCGGTGGCAAGTTCATAGATACACAAACATAGAGTATAGTATCCACTCCATATACATATATGTAGAGCATATAGAGCAGGCCAGGCGGCAACTGTGACTTGATCCCTTTTCACTTCTCATGCCACACGCACAGTTTTTGCAATTAAAATGGATTTTGTGGCTCTCTTGCAACACATGTGGGGACACATTTTTTCCAGAGGCGTCAAATTAATTGCCACAACTTTTGCCAGAGCCACTAACATTTTATTTCGTATTCAAATGATTCAATAGAAGAAAGAAGGGGGGAGCGAAGCAAACAGGGTCTCAGATCGATGGGCAACATGTGTAAGCCAGGCCCAGACATGGACACATTTGAATATTATTTTCTGTTTAATTAATGCCTCCTTTTCTCGGCTCTTGTCGGGTAAACACATTTAATTACATTTTACCCATGTGAGCAGAAACTTCGTGCGAAAGAACAACATTTACATACTAATGTGTGTATTTACTGGACTCAAGAACTTAAAGACGGGGCTAACGATCCATATTAAGATATACATATACATACAATTAATAATACATTGCATTACCTCATTTAATTTAAATTCATAAATTCTTAATAATCAATTGAACTTTAGAACAATTCTAGAGGTACTAAATAGGTGCCAGAAATTTGGTTTCCTGAAGGCTAAGCAGTTAAATTCAATATTTGAGTATTAGTAGCCTTTTCCCCTTGACTTAATGTGCCAGCAAATCTGCCAAATTTTCGAGGCTCTTTGCTGTTCGTAGAATTTGTGATCAATCAATATTTGAGTAGCTCAAACAGCGGATAACAAATATCGGGAATAACTCGGAGACTCCCATGCGTAATACCAGTTGAAAGATCTTTGGGCAAATAGCAACCAGGAGAAGGTCGTACCCAAAAATCCAAACGGCCAAGCCAGCCTCTGATTTGGTGTGTATCTTTGAGTTGAGTTACGTGTGTCTGCAGTATCTGTATCTCATGACAAATTGAGCTGTCAGTGGCGGCTCTTTGAGCTCCGGCAAACTTCCTCTATAAATCAATGTATTTTTTCGTTACTTTGGACCAGCCCAACAAAACCGACAAGTGCAAATAGCAGAGAGAAATATTCAAAAATAATTGGAAACATGTCCGACTGTGCGACTGCGAAATCTCATCGCGAGTGCTCACATTAATTCTAATTGGCAATATTTTTTCAGTGCTCCGTCGATTTTCGTTTCATTTGTTATTTTTTATGTCTAACTATTTCTTTGGGACGCCGATAGACAAAGGCACGATTCGAGGTGATTCGAACTCCACCCATTTTAAATCCACATTTTCAGAGTTTTGTGTAACTGACACTTGACATGCCAACGAGGGGCGGGATTGAGGACTCTAAATGAATGCACTCGTTTGATTTATGCATTCAATTAAGCACGGCTACAGTGCGTAAGAAAACTTTAAAAGATTTCAAAACGAATACCTCGAGTGTCTGTAATTTTTCCATCAACAATATAAACATTTTAGCATCTCATAAACTTTCAAAAACAAATTTTAGTTATCATAAAAAATTAACTGCCCATACTTGGCTAGAAGATCGTTAATTGTGTTTGCTGAAATAATTATATACTCTCAAACACTGAAAAAGTTAGCTATTTCAAAGACTCCTTCATATTGTCTAAACAAACATAAAGTTTTCCTATTTCCAAGATTGCTTCCTGTAGAAATTCCGCCTTTTTTTAATTTTTTCATACAACAATATTTATATAATTGTTTTTCAACCATCAATCAGCATGCCATAAACGATTTTAACGCCATGTCTCGCACTGTATTTCAAGCAAATCTCACTTAAACTTTAATTGCAATTTTCCAAAGACAAACTCCAAAAAATGTGCTCATTGTATCTGAATCATGTTTCGTACTTATATTTGTTACAAAATCATTTTTATGTGCCTTTCTTCTTGTGGCTGTTAAACAATATTATTGTCGGCCTGTGGCATTGTTATATTATTGTGGCCGTCTGGCTTATTTATGACCGCCAAGCTTAGGCTTAGATTTTTAATTAATTCAAGGCTTTTACGGCACGTTCCCCGCCGCCCCTCTCTTGCATAATTGTGTAATTGTTGTCTGTGGTCAGCCAACGCATACTGCGCTAGAAGAGAAACAAAATAAATAAAACAACCACCTCCCCTTTTGGGTTGAGTCATCATCACCTCATCGCCGCAATTTGTTACGTGGGCGTTGGCGTGAAAATTCTGGGGTAAAAATACTAGGGAAAATGTCAGCAGAAAATTGTGGGAATTCCCTTTCGTAGGGGTCACAGTGCATTCCCTGCCAGATTGCAATTAAAATTCATTAGCGAGCGGACAGCTAAAAGTAAAACAAACGAAATTAGTCGAGTCACAAGGCAAAGGCAATTCAGTTAACAACACACGGCAGCCCACATGGCAGCATAATTAGACCAAAACCAAACATGTTTGCTGGCAAAACTACAAAGGCGGCTCAGTGGCAGTGGCACTTTTTACTCTACTTTGCTGACAACTTTGATGGGGGAGAAAAGAGGGAACCACCATCATATTGTGACCACAAATTGTTAGGTTTATTTTCTTACCAAAAAAGAACAACATTTCCATTCCCCTATTAGCTTTAAGTTACCTTTTAGTCTGCGTTAGTAAAACTCTCGTTTCTTTTAACATTTAATATTTTTGATTAATTGTTGAATAGCAAACGTGTACAAGTATCTCTAAAATATATCACACTGCATAAAACCCCCAAAAATAAATATTCATATTATTTAATGACAGATTTTAACTTAACAAGTTTACTAGTAAAAGAAAAGCATATCTAACAAATAAGAGATCTTTCAAGTAAAATAAACTTTCTAACCAAAATATAATAACCTTTTACAAAGAGTAGAAAAATATATGTAAAGGTACAAAAAAAATCAAATTTCGTATGAAATATGGTCAAAACGGGGAAAAGGGGAAGTGAGACAACAGAAAGGGACTAAGGGCCGAATGTGTTGAGACCACAACATGTTAAGTGTTATTTATGCGGTCGGGAGATTTCTTATTAAGATAGGGCTAGACTTTGCAGCTCTTTCTCCACTACCTCTTTTACCTGTTAGGGCCATTATAAATGTGGCTCAGACTTATGACAACAAAAGGGTTCTTATTTTTGGGGCAAAAAAGTTTACAAGAAATTTCTTGAAAAAAAGAGCTGAAAAGACTAAAAAGCAAAGCTGTTTCCTAAGGGAATATAGCGGAAATCTTGCTTCGAATTAAGAGCGACGTAAGCCATCGAGCAGGAACGTTCAATGGAACACATTTCCGAGTGTACTCACATTAAGCATACGCCGAGTATGCCAGCGATAAGAAAGTAAAGCCGCTGGGAAAAAGATAACAAAAAATGCACAGAGCTCAAACAAAGGAGTGGGCAAAGCGATATTTAATAAATTATTACACTTGGCTTGGACGAAAGAACAAATAAAAAATAATAATAATAAACTCGCAGCGCTTGACATGACTAATTGAGCAACCGGAGCGCTTTTGGAAAATGGTATAAAACACTCGGAAAACGCCCATGTATTAGAATTCTATTAGTGGCACCAGAGTCAAGACCAGCAGACAATGTCATCATCACAGACGTTATTAAGTGCAGGGTGTAAAAATAGATTTCACTCAATGCAATCCATAAATTACAAAGCGTTTAATTGTTATTCAAACAAATGCGAATAGCTAGAATATTTTTTTAATTACTGCAATATTCAATTAGTGCCATCTACATACGACTTAGCAAACTGTTCCGATCCATTTGCGATCGAACGTTCATCGATCCAATCGATATGTGCAGTGACATTTCATTAATTACGGCTAATTTGCTGCTTTCTTGGGCTTGAAAACGTTATGGAAATGCACTTAGGAAAACTTTATAACATTTTATATTGTTTGCGAAAAAATAATGATTTCATTATTGTAAAATGTCCTTCTTATTAGCAAAATAGGCAGATTTATCAAAAAAATAAGCAAATCACGAAAACTTTTTAAAGCATCTATAACCCAGGGTATTAGTTGAAAGGGAACTATATTATTTTAAATAATTACTGATTAAATTTTGAAAATTCCATTTTTTCCGTGCACAAATATTGTGCAAGCTAGGGAGTGAATCATTTGAGTCATTCGATTGAGCAGCTTTAGTGGTTGTTGTTGTTGCTTATATAGCTATTTGCCATTTTACTGTTAGAGCGACAACAAGTTGACTTAAAAGTGCATTGCAATTTCTAGCTAAACGCAGCAACAACAATAACAATAATAATAGTATGATGTCAGCAATTCATAGTTGAATCAATAAAGTGAAAGAGACGGTCATATATGGGGGTGGTGGTGAAAGAAAGAGAACACATTCTCATTGTGTGGGCGACAAGTTCAATTTGGTTTCATTTAAAGCCCGAGAATGAGAGAAAATATAGAAAATGAGAAGCCAACGGCACACAAGCAAATCTTTTTTTATTTTTTATTTATTTGTTTTTTTTTATAGGTAATTCACAATAATTGTTAACAATGACGTTAGTTCGCGCGGTGCTCGCTGAGGCAATTTAAATGCAAATAATTTTGTAAGAAATTTACATGGTTTTAAATTTGAATATAATTACTCAAATTAGACGCCGGGCCAAATCAACGAGCATATGGACAAATTGCCTGGAAAGCCCACGCCCACAATTGCCCACTTGTTGAGCTTTCTACTTCAAACACTTAAAAATTCATTTTGCAACAATCACACACAGAGAGCGAAAGACAAAAGCAAAAGCTACAAAAAACGAGGTTCAACAAACGCAAAATTGTGCAAATCGCAACAAAAAAAAAGGTAAACAACAAAAGAAACAACCACAACTAGGCAATTGTTTAAGTAACTTGTAACAGAAGCAGACAAAAACGAATTTATTTGCCATTGCAGCAGCAGATGATCAAAAAGAAGCAGCAGGGAAAATGACGTGAACAGTGTGGTAACATTCTTCAGCTATTCCAAATAATTAAACAACATAAATTCACAAATGAAATTTTGTTTTAAATAAACATTTTGTAAATTAAAATTTTGTAAATGAACCTTTTGTAAATGACTATTTTATGAATTAGAATTAATCTTTTAAAATTGAACAGTAGAATTCTACTATTGCACATTACCTAAGTAAACATTTTAATTAATTTTTGAAGACTAAAATTGTTTTATCCAGAGCTGTTGTTTAAAATGACAGGTCGAATCACCTAATTCCGTAATTTTGTACCACTATACCTTTGCTACCGATCGCTAATGAAGATGATGTTGCAAAGAAGCGAACACGGGTAATAGAAAAATAACGGTCGTTGGCAGCTGCCAACTGAAAAAAAAGGGGCGTGGCAAACAGAAGCAGAAAGAGATGGCAACAAGGAGATTGCATTCAAGTTACTCAAATTGAAAGCGAATTTGCTTTCCATTTCAGCTTCGCTGCAGTTTCAAAATGAAAATTTTCAGGGTGACAGGTGCTTCGAACTAAAAAACTAATTTAAAAATACTTAAGGCAGAGTTTCGTTTTTGTTCTCACGCTGCGAGGGACAAAACTCGAATATAATAATATGAAAAAAAAACTTGCCCAACACGCGCACGAAATTTTAAGCACATTTTATTTGCTATTATTATGTGGATTTTGTTTGCTTTTGTTTGAGTTTTTTCTTTTCACCCACTTACCGCAGGAAACGTGCCAAGATCGACGGTGCCTCAGCCCTCTTAAAAATAAACAAAATTAATATGCAATTAATCGCCCATCACAAAGGAACATGCTGCCAATACAAATACACGACAAAAAAATAAAAATCTAAAAAAATAAAAACAATTGCTGTACGTGCACATGTCGCTCGAAGAAGAGGAAGAGACATGATAAACATCTGAAACAGCTGAAAAGTCACCTACTCACAACGCATAGCCCCAAAAACAAAAAAAAAGAGGAAAAAACAAAACCAAATCGAAGCAGGCCAAAAAAGCAGAAAATCAACAAAAAATCACAAGGGGAAGACCTGAAGTGCCGCACCCTAAAATGTGTCAAAGATCAACTGTCAAAAATCGTCAGACAACGACGATAGCAATAAACAAGACACAAATGTTGAACAGAGAAAAAATATGCAGTTTTTTAGCTGGATATTTCAAAATTTTTAATTGAGTAGACCATTAAAATAGAATTTATAGTTATTTTAGTATAAATAGTATATTCTTTAGATACCATCATCTTGGCAATACCTAGTTTTTAAAATTGTTATATATAAATATAATAAATCCCCAAAAAAACCTACAAAAAACTTTTTTTCAGTGTAAGAAAATAAAATAAATAGAGGAGAGGGGGTTTCAACAGAGCAGGAAATCAACAGACACCAAAATGCAATTGAAAACGAAACTGCAAAAATCAGAGAGAAAACATTGCGCCGTGAGAATATTAATTTTGGAATGGCAGATTGGCCGAAAACTTGTTCGACTCTTTATCTCATGTGAATAATCGGGTTTTCTGCGGACGTAGGCGTGGGCGTGGCAAAAGGTTAAGCCAAGTGACCAGAAGATGGCGCCAAGAAAGAAACCCCAAGCGAAAACAAAGCCAAACCATTGATCGCGGCAAACAACCAACCGCAGAACAATTGTCAATATAATTCCTCATTAATGGTTAGCTAATGAAAGGGATCCATTCTTCTGCTCAATGCAAAAAAAAAAAAAAATCTTGTAAATGAAAGTCAAAGTTTAGTCCTGATAAGGCGTCGATGTTTGCTCAAGTGCCCGCTGCAGCTGGAAAAAATCGATAATGTCCGGCCCCTTTCCTTTGTTCAAATCTCTTCTTATCAAGTTCCAACCTCAAGCCTTGAGCCTGAAAACTTTGCAATGTATATACACACAGCTGTGTTTAAATTACTAGCACCAAAGATGTCAAGTACTTGAAATGCAATCGTTTTTCCAATTTCATATCGATCCAAATTGTGGGTGTGTATAATTTTCGAATTTTATTTAATCGATGTTGTAGAATTTATTTTTAAAAGTTATGTAAATGTGTAGTTTTTAAGTGGGAGCTGTACAAGTCGGTGCCTTAATACCCCCAGATATATTTTCGTCCCCCAGTTGTACATATATATGACAGCTGATCTTTTCAAGTGACCCACTTAGCGTGTATTTGTGTACTTTCCTTTTCACAGCCCTCAAATAACAATGCAAGTCTTTTGTGACCACAATATAAAGTTTGTTTCATAAATATTTGCAGCAACATCAGCAGCAACGCGAGAAAACGAAAATTAAAATGAAACTGAAACTGAACAATTTTCGGCCTTTTTTCAGAGTCTCTTTATATTTTTGGGTCTGTATTTTTAGAAAGTGCGTGCGTAATTGAAGTTTTAGTCGCTTGGCAAATAAATTGCCGCAGCCAAGTCAATAAATTAAGCAAAAGCAGGCGGCACAAACTCAGGGCAGCGCTGCAGCAGAGTTGCGGCAGCAAAAAGCCGACTGCAAAATTACAATTCCAACTGCACTCGAGGCGAATGAACGCAATGCAACGCTCTGCTGACGCTGACGGCGACGCCGACGTCGCTGCCGGCAATGCACTTTGCCAAGGACAGATCCATTGAAAAACGGCGAAGCAACGAGTCTGTTGCAATGACTGCATCGCGCGCCCGCATACACAGAAAAAAAAAACATTTGGGTTTTAAAAAATCAAATTTTTCTTAGCATAACGATATAATTCTTAAGGATAAAAAAATTTAAAAATATTTTAAATGGTATGCCAAATTAAAAGTAAGTAACATAAACTGATGAAAAGGAAAAATCATCTGTCAAAAAAAAATATTTGAAAAAAAAACTTACATTCTAATTTTAAGTCATAACCGAATTGTTGATATTACTTACTACAAAAAATATGTTATAATAATATTGTTGGACATTAATGTTGAAAATATAAATCATCTTAAAATTCGGTCAAATATTATACAATCAGTTTTAAGTACTATACCTATTTTGGAAATTAAAAAAAAAAATTTTCAGTGCATCTGTGTGCCTCGTGTACCTCGTTTAGTATATGTGCGTTTAATTTATAAATATAATTAATAGAATTACACGGCGTTCGAGCGCAATATTGACACTGATATCGTAGGCTTTCGCTCTATTCCCGCTCGCTCGCTCACTGAAATCTACTCTTCTTTCCCATAGTCGTAGTCGTAGTTTAATGCCCGCTGAAACAAAGCTCCAAGGTTACAACAACAACAGAAGAAGCGGTAAAATAATAAAAATAATGCAGGCAGAGCTTAAGAAATCGGTGAAACATCAAAAGCATACAGGGTTGGATGATGATTGGTGATTAAAAAAAAGTGGGAGGTCGCAGAAAAACCTTTATAAAACAGGAAAGAAAGATCAGGGATTTTTTTTGCACGACTTTTGCTAGTTCTAAGTTAAACAAATTTGTTGTGTTGTTTAAAACTACAGGCAGTCCTTTACGAGACTATGTACAAAAAATTAAATACATTTTTTAAGACATTTACAAAAATAAATGTATTATTTAAGTATTATATTTTAGTTTTAGTTCAAGAAGTTTGACTGTATTTTTGAGTGGTTGTAGGGGTAGACAACTATTCCCGGTAGACCCACTATTTCCGAATGCTTTGTTTTGGTATTTCACTTTGCCGATTTTATTTATTCGTGGCACGTTCAAGGCTTCCCTAACTCCCCACCCACTGAGCTTATCTAGTTGGATTTTTCTTTATTTTTTCTACACTTGCCACTGGTTATTTGCTAACTAGAAATTGACAGTTAAATGGATGGTTCTTTTTCCATGGCTTTTTTAAAAAATATATATATATTAATTCGTATTTCTATGCATTTTCCACTTGGCTGTGCTTTTTATCAATATTCAATATGCAAATGCGAAAAGAAAACTAAAAGTTTTTTTTGTCAACTAGTTTGGATGGTTAATTAAAAGTCATAAATTGTCGCCTAACGCAATGTGAATATTTCATAAAAATTTGCCGGTGTACACTTTGTTATTACTTGCGTAAAATGGGAAAATGGATGTGGAAAAAGGGGCGTGGCGGCATGTGTAAAGTGCATTTACCTCCCAGTGCAATAAATAAATAAAGCAAAAAGAAGCAATAAAAACAACGGGCGTGTGATTGACTTCAATCCAATGCGTGGCACGTTTTTTTGAGCAATCGCTTCGCATTTGGTTAGAGAAAAAGAGAGAGAAAGGTAGTGAGTCCGCGAGATATTGAGCTACGCACACAATTTTTTTGCACTGAACAACTCGTTTCAAACGCGTTTTTCTATGGCCAATTTCAGCGATCGAGCGGATCGGATACTCTGGCGTATGAGTAATATTTCTCAGCGGCTAGCAAGTTAATTAAATGCAATAAGCGAAGGATGGGGTGAAATTAAAGAACTTGTACAAGGAAATCGTTGAATCATCACTTGTAAAATCATCATAAAAGCCTGCGATTTTATTAGAAAATATATTTAATAAACGACTGGGGAATAAAATTGACATGAATAAATCTTAAATATCCACGCAAAATCTAAAAAAAAAATCAATTTAATGTGAATTTTTTTTGTATGCTTAAAATGTGGAAAATATAAAAAGGCATAATAAATAAGTTTTAACAAATTACTTAAATTGTTAACAATTAATATAAGCTAACCGTTGTAGAATAATTATTTTTCAATTAACAATGAACATTGAAATCGATGTGAAGCTATTTAAATAGCAATAAAAGAGGAACTCAAAAATGCCATAAAAATTGAAGTCTCAAAACTGAAATTAAAACTGCAGTATGATCGCAAAGCAAGTCGCTTTTTTCATTTCATTCGCTTTTGTTTTACTTTATTTTGTTGTGCTTTTGACATTTTTGTTTCTGTTTATTTGCTGATATTTTTTGTCGTTTTTGTTGTTTTGCTGAGCGCTTACGAATTTGGCAACTGCGAGTCAAATTTAATTTGACAGGCCGCGTAATGAACGAAAAAAGAGAAAAACCAAAAGTTGAAAACTGAAAAACGGCAGCTGGCAGCCAAGTGGCCAAAAACAAAGCTTTTTATGGCCAAAAAACCGAATTTGAGCTTTGACTTTTTTTTTGTATATGCAATATTCGATTTGGATTTTCCTCGGCCGTTTTTCCATTGGCAAAATGCAAATCAGCGAGGATGACAATCCGAATTTAATGACGACAATAAACAATTATTGAATAATTGAAACTGACTAGGGGTAAATTGATTTGTGGATGCAAACTGCACAATGGCCACACAAAACTGTAATCATAAAAGAGCCAAAGGACAGCAAACAAAAGAGGGGAAAATTAAGGAAAAGCCAGACGAAACAAACAAAGCGGAAAAATGTTGACAAAACATGAAAACCAGCACAGCAAGGGCAACGAAAAAAAAAAAAAAAAAAAAACAAGAAAGAGTTGCGACCAAATTGAAAAATAAAAGTTACATATTAGCCAGACGACAGCCAGCCATAAAGTTGAATGAATGAAATGTCTGGCGGCTACGGCTACCATTCCGACTTTTCCCGGCACAAGTTGAGTGCTTGCGAAGAGGAAGGACGACAGTTGATCGGGTAATTAGCGTGTCTGACCTTCTGCCCGCACCGGCCCGCCTCCCACTTTATCTTATATATAAATCACAATAGGGGAGAGGTCCTCTGTGTGGCACCTCTGGGGCCACTTGATATGGCTCTCGGAAAGTGTCTGCCAAGATGGCGCCAGGATAATTCGCTTCGAGTAGCGAGAAATGGAAATTGATTGCCGGCATTTGAATATTTTATCGATTGAGGGGACGCAGCTCAAAAGGACCTTTGTGTGGGTGCCGCAAAAGCTGACTTCAAAGCTTATTTAAATAAAGTTAATCCTTTGAAAATTTAATACTAATTCCTATTTAATCACTAAATGAGGTTGAACAATTCTTATTTCAAATTAAAAATAAATTATAATTTAAGGGACATAAAACAAGGGGCTTAAAAAAAACTACAAAGTCAAAGTCACGAAAAAAATACCAAGCAAAGGAATAAAAAACGAGTTAAAAAGAAAAACCTCCCGCTGTGAGAGAAGCCTTAGAAAAACGAGGATGACAAAAAAACCAACTTCAGCTTAAGACAGCTTTAAACCAAGTGCAGTCACTAACACTGTAAAAAATATAGGGTTGGGTTAACTGCAAACCACCTCTGTTTGCCACACTTAAGAAGCTTGCTCAGCTGCCTGGGTTCAATATACAAAATAAACTTGAAAAATGTATTCAATTAAAAAAGTTTTCACTTGCAACACGCTGGCACCTCTTGGCCCTCAGCCTTTTAGCCTTTTTTTTTTTTTTTTTTTTTTTTTTGTTCTTTTCGCAGTTATACGAGTTCTTTGCAAAGTTGGCAAGGAATGCTCTGCATAACTGTAAATGAGCCAAGACCGGAGGCAGGAGGGCGTGGCAACCACATTGCGGTTGCCTTCTGTCTGAGCTTCAATTCCCCTCCTTTTCGTTTCCTTTTGTCTGCGCCTGCTTAGCATGTAAATAATGTGCACGAAATTATGAATGCAGCTAATTAGCAAGGCAGCAGACGAGTCCTGGATCCTAGGATCCTCTTTTGTTAGCCAGCTTTTCTTGTTGCAAGCTTCTGATGCACAGCGAGAAAAATCATACATATAAGAAAACAGTGGAGTTTGGTGTCTTAATAAAGTTCAGCGATTGGAGAATAATTTTGTAAAAAAAACTTGCTTACATTTGTAAACAAAGTTGTTTAAAACTTAGTAACAAGTTTGATCAATTTCTGTCTATTGTACTATTACAAATCTATTCCAATCGCTCAAAATTAAAGATTTTCTGCCTTTGAGCTAATGTTTTAAAGAACACATTTTTTTCTAGTGTTTAAATTCATTATGTCATTGAACCGTTAAACTGCACTTAAATGCTAGCCACTTGTTTTTTGTTTATGGCGCCACGGGGAGCGTTTAACTTAAAGAGTCGACAAATAATTCAGAGTTCAGGGAGCTGCTCCCCGAGAAAACCCCATCTCTGCACATTAATCACCCTCCCACCTGTCCGTAAAGCTAAAGTTCTGCGTTTGCCACTTGCCGCGATTTATGGCCTCTGCACTTGAGAAGGTGGAAACTTCACTTACCTGCAAAGAAAAGAGAAAATATATTAAGGATTAGTTTTGAATTGATTGTAAGCAGTTGTGATAAACTATTAAATAGTGTCAAATAAAAATAATTCCATGTAATACAAAGTTTACTTTAATGTTTATTATTAGTCGTTAGTTTAAGTCTTCATTTGTTACTTAGCATAAGGTCAAATAAACTAACTAAGTAAAAGCTGAAACAAATCCCGTCCTGTTCTGGGCTTGTTTATGGTCCTAGGCCAAACCTTGACAAGTTCAACTGTTGATAAGAAAACCCTTCACCCTGCCCCTGAAATAAAAATAAAAAATTTAAAAAAGAGTTGAATGTCAGGCTGCTCAGCAGATGCTACCTTAAGATTAAGACCCCAGAAACTTCAGCTTGACAACGGTTGCTCAAGGCTTTTGTTTTGCCTGAATTTACGTTTAAACATTTCTTGCTTTTTTCCTTGGCTTCTTTGTACAACCATTTTATCGCGTGCATAAACAAGATGCGGGACAGAAACGAGAAAAAATTGTATAAAAAACGAAACGAAGTCAACTCCAAACTGAATTTCAGGTTTACTACAAAGTCATGCAACACGGTCATGTGCAACCATCCCCCTTCTCTTTCTCACCCGCACTTTCAAGCGGCATAAACGCTGTCAGTCGAATGCTGCAAATTATTGCAGGACATTTGCCCAAAAGGCCAAGGGGTAAACAATTTTTAGCTTTTATTTATTTAACAGCAACAGGCGAAGAAGGTTAAACAACCACAACAAAAGAAAGTGAAAAAGATAAACAAGAAGGGGTTATGAAAATTCGAATACCCTTCGAGAATTACATTTGCATCAAGATAAAGTAAACCAAAAACCTGATGTTATTATTTATTTAGCATATACAGAAAATATCAGTTTTAGTATGATTTTTGGTATTGTAATCTATTTTGCAAAATTAAGCTCAAAAATTTTTTTTTTAAGACAATACAATTAATCCTTTAATCAAAAGACTTATTTGAAGAGTATTGGAGACAATTTCAACACGTAGACCATAAAACCCGTACATCAACAACAAAATTGCGAGTAAAAGAAGGCAAAATAAGAAAAAGAAGCTGCAATATTATCAGTCAAAGCAATTACAAAAGCATCGACAGCAACAGCTTTTATTATAAAGTATTCAGGGCTTTCGATTTTCCAGGTCAGCGAGGAAACAGGAACGAGGACAGAAAGCCACAAATCGAAGGCGAGAACTGTAAATATTTATTTATAGGCCTTATTTTTGGGTATGTATTTTGCGCCGTTTTTTTTTTTTTTTTTTTTTTTGACTACACTGGAGTGTCACTTTCTTTCGCTTTTGACCATTTTCAATTTATGTATTGTATTTTTATTGATTTAAATCTCAGGCAAATGCAGTTTTTTATTGCACTCACATTTTTAATAAAACGAAACGAAAGTAAAGTTGATCGAGGCAATGGCCATGCCATATCATCGATAAAATTTCCCCCCGAATCACTTCGTGCCCCCCTCAATAAATGTTGCATTTTTATTATCATTTGCTGCTGGCTGTCATCAGGTGGAGAGAAGAAGATGAAGAAGAAGGGAAAAGGAGTTGCACTCGAAAGTGAAAGTTAACTTTTTAAGGCAGAGAAAAAAAAAAATAATACTTCGCTTAACACATGTGTGTGCTTCGTTTCTTTCTTTTGCTCTCTTTTGGCCCCCACCCCACCTCTTTCTTTTCGAGCCCAATTTTCGTTGATTAGTTTTTGCTTTAATTGAATCAGCGACAACATTTTGTCCGTTTAAGGTTGGACACACTGTAGTAGTTGGCCCCTTGCCGCTCGCTCTCCTGTTGCCACATTTATTTAACATTTAATTTTAATTGCCGCTGGCGCCACCAACTGCCCAAGTTCAATAAACTTGTCTTAGTTGCTGCTGCCGATGATGATGATGTTGGTCGATCGATGTGGCATGCTGCAATAGATACGTTGCATTTTTCGCATGTGCAACGAGCCTTTCAGCAATTGCCGCCACACAATGAAATGAAGCCATTCCCCTTCCGATTTTATTCGTTTCGTTTCGATCCGCTTCGATCATCGGATATCAAAAGCAAGCGATCGTTGCCCCAAAGAGTACGGCCTGCATGTTGCACACTTTATATATATGTTTATATATAACTGTGTGTTATTGTTAATTACTAATATCGGTGATTGGGTTGCTCGGCAGCAGCGCACAATATTGAACGCAGATATAATGGCGTGAGAAAGTTTTTGTTTTGCGACACTGTGGGAGTGGATAACTTGGGATATGGATTTTAAAAGGTCAATAGTCCAGAAAAAAACTATTATTTCATTTTTAGCCAAGAAAAGGTAGTTTTAAAAAAGTTCCAAGTTCTATACAGCACTAAAGATAAAATATTATGCATAATTACTTTTAAACCTAAAGGAAGGTTAAAAAAAAGTCCCACGTTCTATAAAGTAGAACAGATTTTAGTGTGTAATATTTTTCACAAGAATCCATTTCACTTCCTTCTAAACGTGCAAAAACCTCATAAATATTCTATACACATATTTTGCAGTTCTTTTTCTTCTTTACTCTCCGTTTCCTTACACTTTTTTCTGGGCCACAGGAAATGAATTTCGCCTGATTATCCTGCAATTAGCTTAATTCCATTCCACACTTTTTCCCATTCCGTCATGCGATTAAGAAACTTGGTGTGCCTTCCTTTTGTTTCGTTTTTCTCCCCATTTCCTTCGTTTTTTATTTTTGCGATTTTTTAAACCTTCCGCTAATGATCTGTCACGCCCTGGGGCAAACGCATAAAAATGCATTTGGTGTCGTCGCCTCCGAAATAAAAAAAATGATAAAAAGCCAAAAAAGGGGCAGCGACAAAGGAAGAAGCTGACGAAGAAAACCTACAAAAATGCATTTATTTATTTGCGGCGGTTTGATCGTAAAAATAATTTGCTTTTATTGCCCAAAACGGGGCAAATGATGTTGCCGCTGTTGCATGCACCCAAAAATGTGGGGAGAAAAAAAAAACTTAAAGCGTTTTATGTCCTCGTCATGCTGCCTGAAGTCGGGACCTTTTGAGTCTCCACCACTGAGCCCCCTATATCTTTATTTTACTTTATTTTATTTTTTCCCTTTTTTGGTCTGCAGCAAATCAACGCCTCAAGCTTCGAATTTTATATTTATTTTCGTTCGCTGAGAGCCATTGACATTTGCCGGACCGCCCAGGCACTTATTCAATTAAACAAAACGCAATTGTTGTTAACACGAAACAAACACAGCACTCCATCTCTTTCGACCGGTATCCCTATCTCTTTCGTTCGCCTGTGGCATATTGTCCCTATCCAAAGTCATGAAGCGTCAAATTGTTATGGCCAAAAGATGGAAAAGATACAAATGGCAACGGTTATCGCACAACAAGCGCAATCAGTCGTGTCGCAGGAGCTGGATAGAGATAGCTATAGTTTGGAGGAAAGAAAGAGTGAGAGAGCGAGAATGGGGACAGACAACCAAAAAACAAGCAACAAACGGGCAAACTAAATGGGCGGGGTAAGCACTTGCCTGAGTGCAACTAAATAGATATTATATAAGCATAAAGAATATGTTTGCCTTCAGCTACGCACCCACAAAAGAAAAAACCAGCTTTAGCTACTACAACAAAATGTGAGAAAAATGTTGAAGCCTTTGGACTTAAAAATACCACGCACACCATCTCAAATCGTTTTAACTCCATATAGTATCCTACAAAGCATGAGGTTTATATCTATGCAATTGTGAGAGGTATATTGAATCATTTTCAGGAATGATATGATACGTTAAATCTTAAATTTCTATATACCTAACTTCTCACCAAGAAAACAGGGTATTCCAAATGGTAGAAGGAGAACTAAACAAGCTAATAATCATAAAACCAAATGACTTTGAACGGCGTCGAAACGTTCTCGGCGCTTGTTGTCCTTTGACAGGATGCATGGAGCAGATGAAGAAAAGGAAACTGCAGAAGAGGAGGAAGAACCCGAAACCGAGACGGGTAAAGCGTGAAAAATAAGATGAAAAGCAGGGCAGGAGGAATCATCAACATTATCGTCAGAGTGACGATTAAAATTTAAGCTTCATTTGTTGCTCTTGTCTGACTCCTTTTAGAGTATGGGGGAAGGAAAAATAAAAGGGAGTGATTGAGGATTTATCATGGCTAAGCAAAAGAAACTGTGATTGAGTAGGTGTCAAAACTTGGACGGGGAAATGGAAAGATGGCAAGGGTTAAAGTGTTGCAAAAACTGCAAGACTGTCAATTTTCAATTTGCCCCTCCACATTTCACATTTTATTTTCTTCCCCTTACCAAACTAAAATTGCAACTAATAAACAAATAAACAAGAGTCAAAAAATAAGGAAAAAGAACTGCATGCGACACAAATTGCAAATGCAACACAAAATCCCCATAAAGTTCAGGGGGCACCACGCCCACAAAGAGCTGAATGCATTCGCAATCAGATTGAATGGCGAAATAAAGGGGGAGAAAGAGGGGAGTTTCATCAGGGACAGGGTCACGGGCAGCAGACAAACGCCGAATGTGGAATCGTTTTAATGGATATCAAATAGGAAACAAAACAAACATTCCCACACAAATATGCACATACAATGCAGTCCAAATGCATAAAAGACACTCAACGAAAAAAAAAAATGGTTGTGAGGTAAATATTCAAAATATGAAAAGATTGTTCCTCCATTTTCTTTCGTGTTTAAAATATTTAATATAATTTAAAACGTTCTTATATTACATTTTAATAATTAAGAATGTATTTATTCAACAAAAGGAGTTCCCCAAAAGCATTCATCCCGTTATCAAATATTTATGCGTTACCCCTTTTTTTCTTTCAGTACACTCCGATAGGATCCCAACTGCAGCTAGAGAGTTCCAATCAGAACTCCAGCTGGGGCCGAAAGAGACCGACAGATAAGGCGAGAGTGAGAGAAAAGAAGGAGCAGGACAACAGTTTTGTTTCATTTGCACAAACATTTCATGTTTTGTGTTCCTGTTCTGTTTTCTGTTTTCTTTTTTACTTCTCGCTTTTCAACGTGTTCATCCACGCCCCCTCCACCCACTCCACACCATACCTTTCATCCTTGCTCTTTCATTTCGCCAGGCTCGTTTTTACTGTTTCCACTCCTTTTTTCACTTTTTTTTTGCACGTTGCGTTTTATTTTTGTGTCTGGCAGCTGCTCGACAACAACAACAATATTGATTGCAATTTCAGCCTGCAGTGGAAAAAAGGGGGTGAGAAGGAGTTGGGGTTCTCTTTCTCATTTGGCTGAATGGCACAGCACAAAAGCCTAAAAGCACACACACAGAGACAGACGTGGGGCAGACAGATAAACACTCACACACCTAAAGCTTGGCTTATGAACCAACAGACGACAGCATGCTGGCAGAAATGGGGAAGCAGTGCGCAAGCAGTGAGAAAGCAGAAAAAGTGCACTGACGAATACCATTTAGCTCTTAAGATAATAGGAACAAATTATTCTTTTTTGCTAGACAAGAACCTACTAATTAATCTGAGCCAACTTTTTCGAAATAAGTAATCCGCGATACACATAAACTGAACGTTTTATATCAATCAAATAAAATTTTACTTTACTTGCTAAATTTAAGATATTTTTAAATCAATACCACATACTCTTATCTGAATTCAGAGTTTTTCGATTGCAATCGAAATAAAGAAAAAAGTTCGTAAAATATTAACTATTTTAAAATTAATAATTTTTTTAAATAACATTTTTCCCAATATTTTTCTGTGTAAATTTAAGTTCTGCATAAGAGAGTGAGATAGAGCGATGAGGAGAGGGACGGAAACTGCTGAGCCATCGAAGCCTTTAAAGTTGGCAAAAAGCCTGCGGATGGAGCCACACATGTGTGCATATATATGTATATGTATATATTTGTGTGGATACGGATGTGGGTGGTAAATGCAGAAGGTTCCAGGGAAAAAGGAAGAGGCGGAGATGGAGTTACCCTGGCATTGTCTGTTGGCAATGAAAATACGACAATAATGACGTCGAGGGAACTTTTCGCCGGAGAGTCATGCGCCGTTCGATAGGCGCCCATTGGACGTGTGTGTTTGTGGACTGCTGCAATGCACCAGATACAGTGGTTAACTATGTACATTTATTTTAAATAATTTTAAACCAGTTTCGATCTCCATTTTATAGAAATATTTATTCGATACCGCAATAGTTAAAAGAAGAATTCGAACTGAACCTTCAAACTATCTTCTCAAAATTCGGAAGCTATTAATATTGGTTTTATTCTAAAACCTAACGGCTTTTGTTTATATAAATTTCTTTATCTTGTTGCAACCACGGCACACACTCTGATGTGCATGTGCATATGTTTATTTAAGTTCCAGTGTGCGTGTCGTTTTGGCAAAGATTTCATTAATAGCTTATGCGGTTGTGAGGGCGGAGGACCAAGTGGAAAACGAGTAAGCAATGCATGCTTGATTTGATATTCAACAAAAGGTGAGTATTTCCCCGGACTCCCTTTTTGAATCACTCCTTTTCCCTAGGTAACTTTTTCCCTCTTCCATTTCTCCAACATTTCTCTTTCTGCCCACACATCGTTATACGCTTTAATTTGCAAATGGTTTTGCAGATTTGGTTGCGGTTTAAAATTTTGTGGGGGAGTCTGGCACAGTGGTCACCCGTTGTGATGAAACTACACAGCGTGTCCGCAACAAAGCTTTCTAAGAACAAAATGATGTCTGATGTGTCTGATGTGTCTGATGTGGCGCTGCTTTTAATGTTTCCTCAATTTGACAGTCCAAAACAATTGGTCGTTAATTGCTGTGGTTCCACCCCCGCCAAGGTCTTTTTAGGTGCCTATACTCAAATACACAAACAGAAAATACAAGTATTAATTTTCATTTAAGAAAAATTTATCAAATTTGATCCATTTTTATATATTAGAAAAATATATTCATATTTCAAGAAAGTAAATATGAAATGTTGGTTTAAAGATCGTTTCAATATGATAGCATTGCCAATTTTAGTCAAATATATTTTTGTAACTTCTCTAATTTTGTTCTGTGAATACTGTAAATTTAATGTATGCATATAGCCATCGAGATCCAAGTCGCACCATTTCATTTCATGCTCCGCCGCCCCCATCTACGTTTGTCTTTTGTTTTTTAATCATCGCCAAGCGAAATGTGAAATCAGACAGAACCTTTTTTTATATACGCTAAACTTTACAGAAAACCAAAAACAATCGGCATCGATATGGATGTAATGGGGTTCCGCGTTAATAAAAATTGTACAGTGCAGAAATTTATGCTTCAGTCTAGACGACAGTTTTTGGAACGTGCTCAATTATCGCAAAGCTGAGCGGGGGCTATGAAAACGGAGGGGAACCGGGAGAAAAACTAACGAGAAAAACAAAAACAGAATTTAAATGAAATTTTCGCAATGCCTCACGACTGCAATTCACTCATATTTACTACAGAACGCCTGCGACCAAAAGATAAGCTATGCACCGATATGGATATCTCTACCTCTTTCTTTCTCCCTTTAAATCTTCCGGTCTCTAACTATCTCACTTTCGTAGTAATAGTCACAACAACAAAAGTCGTGCGAAAGTTGTTAATTTTTGTTTTAGTTTTGTTTTTCACACCATATCACCACACTCGCTTAGGGATCGGCATATTGTCTGACGATTTGAAAACAAATAGTAGGCAATTGTTTTGGTCACGACTAGCAAAATACCTTATGTTAATTGAATAAGTTTAGGTTGTTGTGCAAGAATGTGAAACTGGTCGAAAACACGTACTGAAACTAATCAATATTAATAGATTAAAAGGTTTTCTTATCCTTGATAGTAATCAGGTCAGATCCAAAATAAGGATTGATCGAAGAACTATAAATAGATTGATAAAATCAAACATTTTTATCTGCAAAAATGGATTTAATGAGTAAGTATAATATTTCTTACTTAACCCTTTCTCTCCTTTATATACTCATAATACCCGTTATATTTTAAATTGCAAACTAGTCACACCCTTAAGACCCCCGTTGCGTTCGGTATGTAAATTCCAGACGCTGACTTTGTTGCTACTTTGACTTTATGGTTTTTAGTTGCAAATTGTTGTAGTATTTCTATTCTTGGCGTGCCTTTCGCAATTTATTTTCAGTTGTGCGCGATGTATTGTGAACGTTCGGGAAAGTATTGCGCCATTTCTAGAAGATGGGGTGAAAATTACAAATAATAGGGGAGAGGATATTACGCCTACGTGAGAATTTCGGGCCTACGGATTTGATATAATATTATGCAGACAACGAGAGAGAGAGAGAGAGAGAGAGAGGAGAACAGGAAGAGCTTTCTGCAAACAAGTTGGGAAACTGGAAAAGGCACAAAAACAAACCGACTTCCGCCTCATCCACCCACCGAAAATGAATACATAAAATGTGTCTTAACCTTGACATTGGACGCCAAACACAAAAAAAAAAAAAAGGAAAACACAAATATGCCGGCAGACAAAACAAGTTAAAAGAGCGTAAGAGAGAGAGGGTGAGCCAACACATTCATTCATTAAACAGAGACGGCACATTTAAAGGGAAAGGCGAGAACTTTTTTGCCTTTTTATTTTGCTCACCTTTTAAATCAGCAAAGTTTGTTTATCGTGGCAGCAACAACAACGACAATCAAAAGTACCAAGCAAAAATTAAATAAAATAAAAATGGGCTGCGTGTGGCGCTAAAAATAAACCCCAGTAAATGCAAACAAAACAAGAAATGAAAATTTGAAATAAAAAGTAAAAAACCAAGCGGCGATAAACAATTTTATGGACGTTTACTTTTGAATTAAACGCAAATCATCACAAATAAAAATGCTGATAAGCGAGAATGAAAAAGAATGCAAGAGGAGAGAAATTGAAGGCGTAGAGTGAAAAAGAGATATAAATGCAAAACAAAAACCATCAAAGAATAAAATAAAATAGTAATCGAATATACTCTTACAGTACAAAATATATTAGTAAGTATTTTCATTATCATACTTCTAATTCCTATTTGGATTTATATCAAACTTCTGACAAAATTGATTATACCTTATTTCAGGGTATAAAAACACACAAAAAAATAAGCAAATGTCGTAGCCTTGAAAGTGGGATGAACAGAGAGAAATATAGAGAGCGAAAACCAGAAGAATGAATGGAATTATGCCATAGAAGGCAAAACAAAGTTCTCAGCTAAAAAAGAGAGGGCAATTCAGCAAAAGAAAGATAGAGAGGGGTTGAGATTCTAAAAAACTTGATGATCGCGCGTCCAAAACAACAACAGAAAAAACAAAAAAAAAACAAAAAAAACGATCTAGTTCGTGTTCGTGTTTTTCTGTTTCTTTTGGCTCCTTCGTTACTTTTTTTTATCGCGATGAAATAAATAATATTTTTTTGGCTTTTGGAAACGGAAATATTAAAATTGGGCATTAAATAAATAAAAATCAAGAACACATGTGGTAAAAATACCATACGAAACATGTCTGTTGCTATATGGCAGCATATAAATTTCAATAATTTTTCATTTTTATGATTTATGAATAAAAGAAAATTCGCAGAACGAATGAGGGGCAGGAATTACAGAAAAAAGGCAGAAGCCTTGACCCAAAGCAACAAGCAAAAGATTAAAAAAAAGAGAAGAAGACTTTTGATAAAAGTGAAACACGCGAACGATCGGAAGTAAAGAGAAACATAATGGAACATGGGGAGACATAATGTCTCATCTCAATTTTTCTTCGCAAATAATACAAACCAAAAAACTTCCTTGAGAAGTAAAAGAATTGCAAATTACTCAGATAAATATTTAATATTTCTGCAAATATTGTCGGTATTTTGCAGCTGTTCAGCCATCAAGGTTATATAAGCTATGGAACCGGCAAACGAACGAAAAATGGGCAAACAAACGCGTCAATTGTTGATAACACTGTTCAACACGATAAAGACACTATGAATTTTAACCTGATATCGTATTGGAATTTTTAATTGATAAAACTTAGACCCACACGAATTTTGAGCGAAGAAATAACTTGAATATAATAAGCTCCTTACCCTTATTCGTTCAAAACGATATAAAATTCTATTGTAGCTAAATTTTCAAACAAAAATTAGAAAGAAACATTTAATTTGCAGCTGCGAAACTAATTCCAAGAACGTTTTGCCCCTTGCCTGGCCTTGTTGTTAAGTGTAATTGATAAAATTTTTGTGAATAAATATTGAAATTGCTCATGTGCCCCAGCCGCATGTTGGGGAATTTCGCCACACACATTTCAACATGCCCCTTGGCCCCTTTTTTCAGATTTTAACAAAGAAAATTGAACTCAAAGGCAGTTAATGCCGCATATAAATTTTCTTATTTTGTTTTGCATTTTCTTTAGTTTTCTTATAATTACTGAAATATATTCCAAATATTTTGAGAGCATCTTAGTAATTTATTTTAAGACTTACCGCACTCTCTCCGAATAAAGTTCGACCTCCTTGTTCTTCTGTTGCTGCACAAGTTGCTGCTGCTCGTAGCTGGCCAACGGCTTAAAGTTGCTAATATTGGCCAAAGCAGGCAAGTTCTGTTGCTGCTGTTGCTGTTGTTGCTGTTGTTGCTGTTGTTGCTGCTGGGGAGCAATCAGAAGGTTCTTCGAGAGACCCAATCCATTCTGCAGAAGATTGCTGCCGAAAGCGGGGCCCAAAGGTTGCATGAGCAGCGATTGTTGCTGCTGCTGTTGCAGCAATTGTTGCACTGGAGATACAGATATTTCTCCACTGGACTGCGAGGCCGATGGCGAGGTGGACCCACTGCCAGCTCCACTCGATGACAAACTACCAGCTCTAGCCCTTAAATCCAACCCCAGGACATTATTCGGATTGAGGATGTTGTTTAAAGTGGCCACCACGCTGGGTTGCAGGATATCCGAGGAGCCATTGCTGGCATTACCACTATTGGTATTACCATTGTTGTGGGGCAGACCCGAGCCAATAACACCGACGTTTGGATTGGGCGTTAGTCCGCCATAGCTGTTACCATTGTTGTTGCTTAGCGGGGTCTTGGAATTGCCACCTGCGTTGTTATTATTTCGGTTCCGCTTCTTCTTGGCCTTCTTCTTATCATCGTCCTCGCTGAGGTTTCCATTCAGGTTACCCCGATTACCAGATCCATTGAGGTATATTACGCCCTGAATGGTTGGTGCCACCCAGTCGAGATCCTTTCGCAGTTGTCCTCTGCCACATTTGCAGCTGCAGGCCTTGTGGACCAACTCGTAACCCTTTTTGGTCCACAAATGCTGAAGACGTTGCCTCTCCGACCAGGATCGAGCTCTGCCATTGGCCTTGAGGGTCTGCAAAACGCCCGCCTCCCAAAATTCGAAGCACTCGCGATGCATATATTGACCTGCACTGCAGTTCTCATTGTTGCACAGCACTCGTATGCAGTCCGCCAAGGATAACTCTGTCAGAGGTATCAAAGCATCCAATTTTCGACAATCTCCACTGGGTAGGCAGCAGCGAACCACGCCCCCTCCGACGCCCCCAGATCCTTGCATGGGCGCCATCAAGACGCCTGAAGAATTCGTGTTCTCCGCGTAGAACTGCAGCAATTGCTGCTGCTGCGTTTGGTGTTGCTGCTGCAACTGTTGCTGATGTTGTTGCTGCTGCTGCTGAGTGGTGTTGCCGCTGCTGCTGATGCTACTGTTGCGACGTGGAGCCATAAATTTGTGTTTTTATTCTAAATATGCACTCTTTGCGGCTAAAAAATTGCTTGGCTATCCCCGAAAATCCTCAATCTCTATTTTGGATCAGCATTTTTCGCAATATTAAAATTGAAAATATTGCTTGTTGATTTTTTTTGGGAACTTATGTTGTGATTTGTGGTCTATAAATGCCAAGAATGTATATTTATCGAATGTTTCCAGTGTTTTATTTTTGGAGGTTTATTTTTGAACCGATTTTAAAATATTTTTGAACTGATTTTGGTGAATTTCCAGTGATTTCGCGATTTTATTATTGTTTTGAAAACGAAACGAATTACAATTTTGTTAGTTATATTTTGGGGATTTGCTGTTTACTTTTGTTATGTTTTTGTAGATAATTTTGTATGAATTTAACTGATGTTTTTATTTTCGGAGATTTTCAGACAAAAGTCTTTCTTATTTTTGAGTCTATTTCTGGTAATTTTTTTCCGGTTTTTGTTTATTTTATTTGATAAAATTTATTTTTAGTTTGTATAATAAATGCCTTTTTTGTGTGATTTAAGTCAGAGAAATTTTAATTTTTGGGCTACTGTTAAGTTTTTTTAATTGCTTGATTTTTCGAGCGGATTTATATTTTTAACTTTGTAATTGCTTGTATTTTGTATTGCTTTTTAATTTTAGTGTTTTGTTATAAAACCGTACACCTCTTTCCGTGTGTATCAAAAATATTACGAAAAAAATTCCCGTTTATGCAGTCTGTTTTTTCTTAATTTTGTGTTGTACCTGAGCTGAGTTTATTGTTGTTGTAGAACGTTCAGTATCAAAAATTGTGTCTATTGTTTATCTTCGCTCTGTCTCTGTCTTTCTTTCACACACGCGGCGCCATGTTCGGCAATTTTTCACATTTTGCGTTGCTTTGCGGTTTGTTTTTATCGCCTCTCCTTTGCCGCTTTTTATTTTTGCCGGCTAAATGAAAGGGAAAAGAAGGAAAAACGCGAGACTTTGATGTAATAATTTCGATTGGAGATCGAACGGTCACTCCTAAATACAATATATCACTCCAAATCTTGTGTTAACGATTCCTCTCCAGTCCTCACGCACTATGCTAGTTTTAGTTTTAAGTTGTTTAGTTTTTTCCAATTCTTGCTCTGTTAACACAACCAAACCAGTTCGAAAGCGAAATACGAACTGTTTTTGTGTTCGTCTGCGAACAGCGTTCGAACGTCGGGCGTCTACGCGACGTCAATGTTGGCGTCTGCGCTGACGTCGGCGTCGCTGCCGCCTGTTGAAAACGTCGAACTAACAGAGAAATGTTAGCAAAACGCCGGATTAACAGAGAAATGTTTAAAAAAAAAACTGCGACAGCGTTGCGTCGCCACCGCTGCCGGCGTCGCTGCTTGGCATTGGCAGCGAAGTTGGATTTTTCTTTCCTTCGCTTTTCCACTTCGTTGTTGCTTTTTTTGGGGGTTGGTGGGTGGTGGTTGGCTGGTTTTCACTTTCCACCACCGCCGCCAACCGCTCGCTTTTCATTCGGCGGAAAATTCAACAGATTTTGGCGCTAAAAAGAGTAATGGTGGGGGAAAAAGGGGGATGGAAAATTAAGGCTGCGATTATTTCAGAACACCAGAAATTAAATGAAGTCTTTTTTTAAATAACTGTTAAATTTCATCTCTGTTAAAAGAGTTGTGTACATTAGAGATAGCTGTAGTTCATTTCATTACTTTTTTTTTTTAGTTGCTTAGATTAAATAAAACAATTTTAATTTGAATGTGTTTGTGCTTTACTTTCCAAAACATTTAAACATTTAGTTTGCGAAATAGTTTGATACTTCTCAGCAATTCGCAAAAATTCACTTTCGTTGCGGTTTGAAGCTGGTTCGAAGCGCGTCTGAAATCCATCGTTTCCCCTCCAACATGTTCGACTGCACTTCCACTTGGAACGTTGAACAAGTTCGCTCTGTCCATGCATAAATGAGTGCATTGGTGTTTGTGCAAAAAACCGGCAAAGTAAACAAAATGAAAACAGGGTTGCCGAGTCTCGAGATTTCGGAGCGCACTTTTGCTTTCCTTAGCTAATCTCTTAATTCCACTGGAAACGGAATAACCGTTTGCTGTCTCTCTTTGGCGGAACTATCCCTCTCGGTCGCACTCTTCGATTGCAATTTTATATTTGTATATAATCCCCTATCTGAAGGCAAACACATACTCACAAAATTACAAATACAATGCAATGCGAGTGCCGGTAATAAAGGCGGCATTAAAAAAATACACAACACAACAGCAGAGACAAAAACGAAAGAGAATGCAAAAAATGGGCAAAATGGAAGTTAAGATACCCTGTGTTTCCGAGTGTTGGGAATTGGCAAAACTTGACCGATAGATCAAAATAATATATATAAAAATATATATTTTTTTTTTTAAATTTACTAAGAAGGTTACAATAATTAAACCAAAATATTATGCTAAAGCTTTTCTTTTTTGTTACAACTAACTACTACAACGTTGCAGGGTATTATTTGCACAATCAAAACCGAATGAAACCTTTATGCGTATAACCTTTTTTATTGTATCCTCGCCAGCTTTTATATATTGTTCCCTCCTGCTCTTCTCCTTTTGCCGGATCCCTCCCTCTCTTTCCCTCATTTTCCTGACTCCTTTTTTATATAAAATTCCCGCTGCGCGTGTTGCAAAAAAAAAGTATGCGAAAACGAATAAAAAGAAGCGGTAGAAACGGCAAAACAAGGGCACGTGTGGAATGAAAAGTGGAAAAGGGGGAGGGAAACGGGATTTCGGAACTGGATAAGGATTTCTTATAGGACTCGCAGGATCCTGTGTTCTATTCTTTCAGATCTGTGGTGCAAAGTCAATGTCCAATTCCACTTATTTTTCGGGTGAAACTGCGCAGTTTCCATTTTTTTTTCTGTTGACCTGCAAGGAAGAAAAGAAAAGGAAAAAAAGGGAAGAGAAGAGGGCTCTGATATAATAATTAAGTCAGTCAGGTAGGCAGATCGGCAGCCATTGCGTAATAACATCGCATATGGGTTGTTTGTTGTTCTAGCTAAAAGGATCGAAGGAACTCGAAAAGAAAAAGAAAAACACAGCAGAGAACAAAAGAGAGCTGAACTAGTTTGTTGTTGTTGTCATCGTCGATTTATAATTCTCAAGGATTTCGCTTTGTGTTCCATTCGACTCTGACCTAATTTTAATGACCAATGCATAACGAAAAAAAAAATAATAAGAAAAAGAAGAAGAAGAGGAATAAGACCTGATGGCATGTGTTTAAAAAAAGGAAGAAAGGGTAGAGAAGAGCGGAGGAAGAGAATGGGAGAGAGCCTGGAAGCCTTGGGCCAGAGCTGAGCTCATAATTCTTCGGCGACACGCATCAAGTTAAATTTGCATAATTAATGGCAACGATGGGATCTCTCAGGGCAGTATAGGGTTGCCAGGTTTCTATAAGATGGGGAATCGAAATTCGGTCACAAAATACACATGGAGTAACGGGCAATTTTCCGTAGGAAATGATTTTGTTCCGTACAATATTGGAGCACATCCTGTAAGAAATCGTGGGAATATTTCTCAAAGTGGTCTTTGTCATTGAAATTTTATACATTTTTTTGCGGCTATCAATCTAAGAACTGAATTTCTTTAGATACCTCTGATTTAATCCTATTCTTCTTAACACATTGCCAGTTATTAAAGAAACCCGTAACTGAAAAGGTTTTTTTTTTTTTTAACTTTTAATTTTGTATATGTTCAAGTGATGACTTTGCGTGTGTTAGCCAACTT
This sequence comes from Drosophila elegans, assembly GCF_018152505.1. Taxonomy (NCBI): domain Eukaryota; kingdom Metazoa; phylum Arthropoda; class Insecta; order Diptera; family Drosophilidae; genus Drosophila; species Drosophila elegans. Next base: position 1,955,399 of record NW_024545863.1, read on the forward strand.
TCTGCGTGTTTCTCGGCTTCCTGTTTGAGTTTTAGCCAGGGTGTGAAAGCGTGTTCCTCGAAGAAACTTTGCGGTGGCGTAGAGTATCTACAATATACTTGTTCGAACGGATAGACAATCCCTTACCTCCGCCCACGACTCAGCTATCCATTTATTCCGGCCTCTTCTTGTGTTTTTCGTTTTCCTTCGCTTTTTAAGTCCTGGGGGTGTTTCGGGCAGATGTGTTCGACACCCACCCGAACTCCTATTCCGCCATCTATAAAACCCCCTTTACCCCTCCGCTTCGCCGACAGAGCAGCATTATTTGTAATTACTCATACTCCCGCATTTATCCAATCGGAAGCAACTTTGAAACCCAAAATAGGGTTTGAAATTCAACTGCCTAGCAACCCAACTCAACCTCAAACCGGAGAAAAGTCGTACATAACGGTAAACATAATACATACCAAATATATAGACATAAAAAGTGACAAACCGGGAGAGAGAGTTGTGTTTTTGCGACGATGGAGGGTGTCGTAATTTCGTTTCGTTGCCAAAAATAACTCAAACTCCATTTTGCCAAACACTTGTCGGAGGATGATGATAATGGTGGAGAAGAAGTAGAATGGTCCAGGATTCTGGTTGAAACCCTTTTTCGCCCCTTGTGGCTCCCAATATGGGTCTGATTCACGCTGCTCTGCTTACATAAGCGAAATGAAGTCAGCATTCGCCCTATAGACATACATATTCCCACTTAACAGACGGGTTATGGCACACTCGAATCGAATCAACCAAGAGCACTACATATTTACTCCAAAAACTTAAATAGGAATGATTTCTTTAATGATGTAAATTAACGAATAAATGATTTTTGTGATCGCCCTGGAGTAAGAAATTCATAGCGAAATCCAATCAACACTTAACGCTAACACCTTTTTGAAAGTATGTATATAGTTTGAGTATGTGTATAATTTTGAGTAATTTTTAGTTTAAATTTAAAATTATAGCGCCATTCCTTGTTAAAAAAATATAGAAATAGTAAAATTTGCTTCCTACTCAAGTCAACAGCAAAACAAGCTAAAAAAAATTACCAAGAGAAAATTTCGTTCCACGTATGTATGTATTTATTAAGAACACATAATTCCAATTTATTTTTTATAGTATGTAGTTAAAAACTTGGATTGATTTAGTTTTTTTTTTTCTAACTTGTGTCGCTTGTTGATATATTTAACTCTTACAACTCTTTCGTAAATATGTATTTTGTATATTTGGTTTTTTTTTCAAACGGAATTTCCCTTTGTTTTTAAAAAAAAAACTTTTAGGGGAGTTAGGGGGTTGCTCAATTCCCTGCCACTATGTCCTGTATCCTCCTTTAGTGCGGACCTTTCTCTGTGGCGCCAAGTGAAAGTGAGTGAGACGGCACATCCATGCTGAATTTTCATTTGTCCTTTGTGGCAGCAACCACAAGGATAAAGGATAATGGTAGGGGGTGGTGAGAAGAGGAGAGAAAACAAGAGGAGTAAAGAGGCGGATGACGAGGCGCACGCACTTTTTAGCTCAGCAATTTCGGGGGTATTTTTTCACGCTAATACCAACACATTCAAAAAAATACTTAGATACATAAACAAGTAATAACATACAGGGTGTGTGGAGTTTTTCATCAATTTTAGCTCTACATTCCCAGGAAGTGCGAGAAACTCCGCCCACTCATGGCCAAACAAATATTTTTCAGGTATAAGTGTACAGGTAGGCAGGAAAATAAAAAATGAAAACAGAAAAATGACCGTGCTGCACAAGAAAATGAAGAAAAATATAACAAATGGCGACGATACAGTTTTAAATTAATTTTTGCGTTTTCCTTATGTTTTATAAGAAACATTCAAAATTGTTTAATAAATAAGCTTCTGAAGAACTACAGTACTTTCCTAAAGAATATTTTAATATAAATCCTATTTTAAGCAAATACAGAATTTCTCAATAGACAAAATAATGCAATTTAACTCAGTTTCAAAGCATTTTACCTTTATTTTGACAGGTGACTTTTTTTGTATAGTTAGAATTGTGTTATTGTTCAGGTTTGTATGTATGTATGTACTCGAATGCATACATTTTATTTGAACTTCGCAAACTTTTTCTTGCTCGACTGACCAAAAACTTCCCCGAAATCCGATGTGACCAAGTTTGATAAGAAAACATACAAAAACACATGCAAAAATAATGCAATTTTCTCTAACACGCTGACCTTCAACATCAATTTGCAAAGAGAAAAGAAGACGAGGAAAGAAACAGACCCAGGCAGCGAGAAAAAGAAGAAAAGGAAGTGGCAAATTGACGGAGAGCTAAAAATATGCAACTAACACATGCATATAAGCCGGCAAACCACTAATACATTTACAAAACGTGCAATTTTATAACATGAAATTGAAATTTGCTGCATGAAAACGAAATTTGCAACACGCCGAAAATGAAACGTAGTCGCAGCCCGCGTCGTGGTCGACGTCGCTGCTGCAGTTCGAGTTGGAGTTGCAACAAAATGCTGATGAGCGAAAGAGAGAGCAAAGAGAGTTGCGCGCGCATTAGAACAACTGCAAGCTGCGAGGTCGACGTCGACTGCGCTGCGCGCACTTCGGTTTTCAAGTGCAAGGTGCTTACGTCCCCCATCCCCTACACAACCCTTTCCCAACAAGCTTTGCAACTCCAAGGGCAACTGCAGCGGCAGCGCTGTCAGCGTCGTCACAAGCAGAGGTTCTTTTTGCTCTCTCTTCTGCAATCCGCTCTCTCGATTCTGCCGCTGCAGACCTTGAAAGCAGCTTCTCGAAATTACTCTCACTCCCTGGTTCTTCTTCTTTCGCAGCTCCTACACGGTAAATTAAAATAATACTATTAACATTTTCAAAAATTAACAAAATTGCATTGCATTGCAATTATAGGATACAACTTTTTGGAATATTCTCAAAATATATCTTTATTTCACTCCTAAAAGGTATATATAAAATTCCATTTATTTATTTTACCATAACTTTCAGTGAAATATGAATAGCAGGTAAGTTAAATAAAATATATAAATTTCTTTCTTTCATAACAAACTAAAATTTAAAAAAAAATATTTTGCTCTGTGCACTCCAATGTTTGAAGCAGAAGAAGAAGCGGAGTTAGACTTGAGTGGGCAGAAGTGTAGAACAGGCTTCTTCTTCACTATACCCCTTTTCGATTTTTTGCAATTCTCTTCTGTGCTGCCCACTTTTTGACATTTCGCCCACTTTTTCCTGTTCTTCCGGTTTTTGTTTTGCCTGCTTTCCTGTTTTCGACCCATAATCCTGCCCCGCGAAAGTCCCTCTTCCTCTTTGTCCTCGTCTTATCCCGGGATCCCCCTTTTCTCTGGAGATTCGCTTATGTAATGTCCAAAACGTGTTTGGTACTTGGGGCTTTGTGACAACATTCTATGTATCGAAATTGAATGAAATTTCTTTTCGTTTGTTTTTTTCTATAGGGAAAAGTAATATCGAATGGTGAGTTTGGGATAATGTGCAGGGGTATAAAGCGGAACTTTTGTACTTTTTTTTTATTCTTATGGGGAAACTTGGGGGCCGATTTACCTAAGGACCATGTTGCATAGAACTCAGTTTATTTGGCTTTACTTTTGTTTTTTTAGTCAATTAATTATTTATTAATTTCCTCCCGTATGTGCTTGATTATATTTTAAGCTTTCAGTGTATAAGATCTTGAGGAATAAGTTGTTATAAAAATTATAATTCAAGGATATTGAAAGATTATTTATTGTAACCAAATAGATTCTGTCTGTTTACAGATACTCTTAGTGAATACACGCGTATAAGGAATTCGCCAAAAATTATATTTTTAATAATAATGTTGTACAGATTCGTAAAAAAACTAAAAATACATAGGATACCCTTCGAATGACGGTATCTCCGGTTGTAGCGGTCATATTGACTCAATTTTATTCACATTTTGTCTCCTTGTCTTATATTTTTGCAAATTAAATGTTCTTTAATCTTTTAAAAATAAAAACAAATTAAGGTTAAAAGAAATATTTGAAAGCTTGTCCCACACCGTATATGTTTTACATTATATTCTTAAACACTATATTTTTAAAATACTCTGTCATATTTATTTATTTCCTTTATACACAATTCAATTGATTTTCCCACCTTACCATTTTGTTTCGGACTCCTTTTTGAATTGGCAGGAACAAATGAGTCATTTGTTTTCCTTTTTTAGCTGTCGTCCTTTCCCCACCCTCTCTTTCTTTTCCCTCTTTCTCTATCTGTTTCCCTTCGCCATTATCTATGCCAATGTTTTCCTGTTGGCTTGGCCCAAACTCCTTGTTTTTTTGTATCCAACTCCAACAAAACACGTGGTATCAAAATGCTGGCCAAAAAGCCGTGGGCCATAAATAAACCTCAATCCTGGAAACCCTGGAAACTCAGTCCTGAGGAGAAGGAGTTTCACTCTCTCCCTCACATTCCCATTCTTCTGGAAGGGGGCAACAACAAAAGGCCGGCTGTCAATAGGAGTGAGAGAGAATGAGAAGCCCATCAAAACTCCATTCGTTTCCTTTCTCATTCTTTCACATGGCCCCCACTCCTTTTCTCTCCCACTCCTTTCGCTCTCTCTTGCTCTCTCTGCGCAAACTCTGTACAAAAACAAAACACCACCAAAGGCAATTGGCAACTCCCCCTCTCTTTCTCCTGTCTTTCCCACACCTCTCCTTCTGCTTCTCCTCCTTGGAACATTTTTGCGCGTGTCGCTCTCTCGGCTCCAAAAACTCCGTAGTGAGAGCGGGGGAGAAGAGAGCACAACTTTCCGTGTTCTTGATCGTGAATTTTCTATGCTACTAGGGCCTTGAAACCTTGAAAAATTGTTGGTGGCCACGAATGGAGTTGAAGTGGAGCGACAGAGAGAGCAAAGTGGGCTGTGGGATTAACGTAGGAGAGAGACAGGGATAAATGGGAGTTTGCCGCAGCATTTGCCGCATTACGTCAGTACGTCAAAAGAAAACTGCTGTCTCTCTTCCTCTTCCTCGCTCCTTTAGATGAGCACAGTGATGGCCAAAATAATAAAGATACTCCGAAATTTATTTACTTTAATGTAAGTTACTCAATGATATTTTTAAAATTAAAACTTCTCAGATAAATATATAATTCAGGGAATTCTAATGGGTTTTCCATTATTCCGATGTGTATAAAAAAATAACAATAACGGGAGTTATTCCCCAACTGGACTTAATATCTTATTATTAATTTGCAATATAACTAGTAGCTATTATTTTTGCCCACAACTGTAAGTGCATGGTTATGTATCGCTCGTATGGGTGTATGTTTGCACATGAAATATTTTTCCATTTTCCTAGGTTGGCTCTTGCCTTTTTTTTTCGCCTTTTTTCATTTTTTTTTCATAGCATTCATTTGGCTTCTCTCCGCTATTACCTCCCGCCTCAGTTCTCTCCACCCATTTTTCCCCTCCCACTTTCCTTTCTTTTCCTGCGGAGTTTCAAAGAAGTTTGAGAACATTCTCTTCCTTAACCGAGGTCGTGTTTCTATGTGTGGGGTGGCATAATAAAGTGAGTGGGCAAGGGAAAGGAGGAAAAAAAAGTGAGAAAATGATAAGAGTAAAAGTGGGAGGCACAAGGTGTTTCATGTTGAGAATTTTCATTATCTAGAAAATAAATTATAAGTTGTACAAAATATATGAAATGATATGGTATATGTATATGTCCTTCCAAAAAACTACTGATTAATATACAAATATAATACATCTTTATTATAATGAATAATATTTATTGATTTTTTTTCGGTGCATACTCTCTATATTCCTAGAAACTTCTGGTGGGGATCTTTTGCTTTATCGACTTTTTATTTCGCCTCGTTCTGTTTATTTTTACTGCGCACTTTGTTAGGCGATTTTGTTGCGTAGATTTCATCTTTGGGCCAACATACTTATGCTCATATTTATGCTCGTATTTATTTCTGCGGTCGTCCGAGTGACTCATAAAAATTCTGTGGGGTTACGGGGTGCAATATTGGGTGGGGGTCTCACTGTGGGTGGGGTTGCAACAAAACCGTGTTTGTATTGCCATAAGACGCTTACACGCCTTAATAAAGTTAGGAACACAAACATTTTTGGACATTAAATGAAAGATGAAAGTGAAGGCTAAGAAAAGAGGAACATGAATGGAAGACCATGTTAAAGGGGTTGCTAAACAAATTGTGATTTTTTTAAATATTCTTCTAAGCTCTATTATTGAAATAGTATACAAACTAATTTGAAGGAATTAGAAAACATAAAAAATTGTTATTTGTTTTTTCATTACTGGCTTACTTTTATAACTTCTTTTAAAAATCTATTTCTATACCTATACAAATATTTATTAATTATTTTTTAATTTTCTCTTCACTAAATTATCTCTTTATTTTAATAAAAAGAAACTCGTTCTGTGCCACGTCATTCGCTTGGCTGATTTTCCTTTGTTTTTCCGTTTTTCTTTTTTTTTTGGTTTTTTCTCGCTTTTTGCGAATGAAAATGAAAGTTCTGGCTGCAAATACAAACACACTCACCCGGAAGCAACCCCCAAATACACAGGAATATGGCATGTGAATACAGAAAGAGCTCCACAAAATGTTGGAGCTCCTCCCACCGGGAAAACCGCACCCTTCCTCCCACCCACAGCTCTGCTTAAAATTTCATTTATTTTTGGTCATTTATTATGGCAATTTAAAATTTTGCTATGGACGAAGTTCTGCATCCCAGTCTCTCTTTTTCGGTGTGTATATAAGTATGTATGTGCAGTCTGCGACATGAATATCAGGGCATATGCCGTCACAGCGGTTTAGCAGGTTAATTACATGAGACCAGACCACACCTCCCGTTTTTCCTCCATTCACATTTATGACCTGCAAGTCAAACTGGCAACAAGAATTATTTCCGACCATGGGGTTTCCTTTAATTGGAATTCTATTTTATATAAAAGATTTATTTGAAAACATTTTAATATTTAAGAAGGCAATAGCTTTAGTTCCATTAGAACAGGACCAATAAATTCTGATAAATACATTTTTGCTTCTTTGAGGCTCTATATTTTTTGTACATCCCTTTGTTTAAATTGTAAAAAAGTATTATTCTAAAAGAAAGATTATATTTAAATTTGTGATATAATCTTAATCTTAGTAACAAAAAAGTTGTATGATATTTTTAAGATAAAAAGACGTGTTATTTTAGGCATTTCTTTTAAATCCAGATAAGATATTCTTACCAACTGACTAGATCTTCTGGAATGCAGTATACTTTGGTTATCAGCCATTACTAGGTATAAAAGTACAGTGGAGTCTAGTTGACTCAGTTTTGGCAACCTACTCTCCCGCCTCCATTGTCATGCAATTTCGATTGGGCAAACAAAAAGTGATGTAGGAGGGTTAAAAAAATCGAGGGGCACGGGAAGGAGAATTGGGGAGTTGGACCTTTGTTGCACTTTCCACGAACATCACGTCATGCGATTTTTTGTCATTTGCCTGTGGACCGTTACATCCGCTGGCGCTCTTGTGGGGGAAATTGTCACAATTGGAATTGGATTAATGCGCCTCGTTGGTCCGAAGTTGCCCCCTTTTAACTCCAAGTCCCTGCCCCTCTGCATGTTGATCAAATTTTGCATGTCTGGTTAACCCTTTTGGGTGCAATTAGACCATGACCGTCATAAGGGCACAGAAAATAAAGTAGATATATAAAATAAATGGATCCTGGTTAACTACAACCCAACGAATTTGCTTTGTAAAATATGATTTATTTATTTGCAGCGTCAGTATAAACATTGAAATTTTAAGGGCTTTCATTAAACATTTTTGAATTAAAATTTTAAAATTCTTCTTTTAGTGAATTTTGCATGGTTTTTTTTTTTGTTTTCGAGTCTGCAACTGTTTGTATAAAAACTTTCCCACAGGATTTCAATTACCCCTTTTTAAAGTTCGGTATTGGAATTGCCTCAATTGTTGACTTACGTAATACGGCCCTCACCAAAGAAAAGAATCCCATAAATCAACACATCCGCTCAAGTTCCAGGAACCGCCCATTTCAGAAGCTCCGTCTATTTCATTATAAAATGAAAACCAAATTGTTGCTATTTAATAGGAGGCGAAGATGGGTCGAAAGTGTGTGGGGGGCAGACTTTCGTAGGAGACTGTGGCCGATTGGGGGAAACTGAAGTCTGTCAGCGTGCGTAACTACGCATTTGCCATGTGGATTGGCTTGGATTGGTTTGGAGTGGAGTGGAGCGGAGCGGAGCGGAGGAGCCACAAATGGACGCAGGCAGAATTTCGGGGGCATAAATCATTCACATGCTAAACAGCAAAAACGAGAAGGGCAAACAAAGTCTGCAAGAATAGGAAACACTCTTATAAAAACTTAAAAAAAAGTAAAAAGTTTGAAAACCTTTTTTAACATGTTTTATTGTTATACATTGTATATAAAATAAAATTGCAAATAAAAACGACTTAAATTTTAAAGTATACGAAACAGATAAGAAGGCCCATCAATTCTAACAGTTAATTTAAAGATACAAATTTTATTTATTTTATAAAAAATACCTCATTTTAAGTTTCACTGATAGCCCACTGAAAATCGAATCTTGAGAATCTGTCTCCCTCTTTGGAGCCCTTGAAGACATCTGCCTATTAAAAATTAGACAATCCACAGAGCTTACAAAAAAAGATCAGAAAAAGCAGACATTGTGGTAAATTAACAAATTAAAACGGACCGCACCAAGAGCTCAAGATCGTCTTCCCTTTCTTTATTCCCCTCAAAGTCCGCGATCTTCAATACGCACCATATCGGAAATCTTTTTTTTTTGTGCGTTCGGTCTCGTTTTTGTTGGGCATTTTTTTGTGAATCTATTAATTTTCTACGACCATAGATTTTGTGTGCTTAAAGCAATCAAAGTGCCGCCTATAAAATACGGGAACAGACCGAAATTTGCGTGTCCCAAAAATGTGACTGTTCAGAGAGGAGGGGTCAAGCTGTCATCTATAAAAAACGAAGACAGTCACAAAAGTTTTCCTGGAAGATATTTATTCTGGTTGGCAACGGTTTGATTTTACATTTTGCTCTACTCTTTCAGACTTCATTACATCATGCTGTTTTGCATTCCTAAGTATTTTATAATTGCTCAACTTATTTATTTTTAAAAATTAATTAAAATACAAATTTTGCAACATTTTTATACCCTTGCAGAGGGTATTATAATTTCAGTCAGAAGTTTGCAACGCAGTGAAGGAGACATCTCCGACCCTATAAAGTATATATATTCTTGATCAGCATCACTAGGCGAGTCGATCTAGCCATGTCCGTCTGTCCGTCTGTCCGTCCGTCTGTCCGTCCGTCTGTCCGTCTGTCCGTCTGTCCGTCCGTTTATATGCAAACTAGTCTCTCAGTTTTAAAGCTATCTGCATGAAACTTTCCCAAAAGTTGTCTTTCTATTGCAGGTAGTATATAAGTCGGAACGAGCCGGATCGGACGACTATAGCATATAGCTCCCATAGGAACAATCGGAAAAATAAATGAAAAAAAATTATAACTTTGCTGTTTTTTAATTTTTTGTTTAGTTCTTCGACATATAGCAATAGTTATATATTTCAGAATTATGGTTTAAATTTCATCAAAATCGGACGACTATAGCATATAGCCCCCATAGGAACAATCGGAAAAATAATTGAAAAAAAATTATAACTTTGCTGTTTTTTAATTTTTTGTTTTGTTCTTCGACATAAAGCAATGGTTAAATATTTCAGAATTATGGTAAAAATTTCATCAAAATCGGACGACTATAGCATATAGCTCCCATAGGAACAATCGGAAAAATAAATGAAAAAAATTATAACTTTTCTGTTTTTTAATTTTTTGTTTAATTCTTCGACATTTAGTAATGGTTAAATATTTTCGATTTACGGTTTAAATTTCATCAAAGTCGGACGACTATATCATATAGCTCCCATAGGAACAATCGGAGAAATAAATGAAAAAAAATTATAACTTTTCTGTTTTTTAATTTTTTGTTTAGTTCTTCGACATTTAGTAATGGTTAAATATTTCCAATTTACGGTTTAAGTTTCATCAAAGTCGGACGACTATATCATATAGCTCCCATAGGAACAATAAAAATATATAAAATAACTATCAAATAATTGAGCTGCAAATCATCATAGCTTCAATGTTTTTAAACTTATACGCAAGTAAATTATAATTTTAATGTTTTCAAAAATGTTTAATTCTTGCAATAGCTGCAAGGGTATATGAACTTCGGCTTGCCGAAGTTTGCTTTCTTTCTTGTTTTAATATTTATAAATTTGATTTAATATTAAGCAATTTAAAATAATTAACAACTTTTAAATATTACTTCTTTTTTGAATACTTTTCTAGAAGCTAACTGTACAGGTACTTATAGTACATTATTTTACTTCTGTCACTGTTTAGGTTTTCCAATTGTTATGATGATTTCCCATTCTATCTATCAATTTGTCTGTCAGCCTTATGGCATTCTGACCGCAAAGTCAATTGTCTGTCATTAATTTGTAGCCGTTGTGTGCATCTCATTGGTTTTTCCTGGAAAATGATGTGCTCACATTTCCAAGGGGCAAAGTTCTGTGGAAAATCGGAATTCATTAGCATGGCTTTTGTGCAAATGCAACTGGCCCCTAAAACGCTGCAACGAATCAGGTGGAAATTGGCTAACGAGGCAGTAACAAGTGGGTTGAATGGCCCACAATCTGTTGGCTGCATTGAGTTAATGGGCAAAAGTAGGCGGGGTCGTTGCTGACTGGGCGAAGAGCAAACAATGGCCACTTCGTTAGCCGCTTATCACTGGGGGCGAAAACGAAGGGTGTCTATCTAAAGCCAGCTGTAACAAGAAATTATCTTTTGACAAATTGTTTGGTGTCATAGCCTGGGGAATTGATGAGCCAATAAGAACCTACAGAAATACAATATACAATGGAAAAAATTTAAAATTTGTAATTGCAACAAATGCTTTTGGGCACCTCTTTTTATATATTTAAAAAAAACTACGTGTATTTTTAAATGTCTACCTATAACTTATTATATGAAACAGAAAAATGTAATCATGAAATTTATCTTGTAGATATTTTAAAAATTAATTAATGTTTCTGTGCTCTTTATTCACATAAAAAAGTTTTGTTTTGGAAAAGAAAATTTTATTTTACTTATCAAGGTATTTTTCGAACTGAATAATTAAGAGCTAATTTAACATTTCATTTCAGTTTTTATCTTCAGTATACCATTTTTAAAAACTTTAAAATATTTTTCCTCGTGCACACATGGGTGGAACAGGGCGTGGTCGTCAATGGCTAATCAGTTGGCAACCGACTCGTTCGGCTATTAGCTAATAATAGGAGAGTCCAAAAGGAGCGGAGCACATTTCCCTGGCCGGCGAGGTGTTTAAACTTTTTCATGGCCAAACCCATGGCGAATGCAGTTTGCAACAATTGCCGGATGGTTGGGGAGGCGAAGAGGAAAATGGGGTATTTTACCGGCTAACAAAGCAAACGATAAGCCAAAAGAGAAGGCAGCCCAAACAAAAGGCATGAAAAGTGAAACAAATGGCAGTGTCAACGCCGCCAATTGAGTCGTTTGCAGAGTATTCCTCATGTGCACCCCTTGAACCTCCGCCTGAGCCACCACCCCCTGAAATACCCGTAGCCTTAAACTTGACGATGGTATTGTCGCCGTCTAGGTTTCAAGGCCCTCCCCCCCTCCCCCCCGATCGCTTGCGGATTCCCTTTCTCTGTCGCTCGGTCTCCCAAGTCATATGCAAATGCCTTGCGGACGAGGCTGAGGGCCTAGGCAACAACAGCACCACCAGCACAAATATCAGAAACAGCACCACCGGCACCACCACCCATGCAACAACCATACGGTCGGGCACTCAGACACTCAAACACTCATATGCCAACCCACACGACTCCCCACAAAACAGTGTGGTTTCGTGATACAATCAAAATAAAATGAAAGTGACAAAATCATGTTTAGGAAAAATATATATCTAAATTAAATTATTTTAATGTTAAGCACCCAATTCAATGATTCAGCCTCAAATCATATTTTTCGCTAACGTCTCAGTAACACTTTGCTATTGGGCAGTAAAATATTATTTTTACACCATTACATTTTTAAATATTTACACACCAAATATCTTTATAACAAGAAACAATATTTAATAAGTATTTTTTTATGACATTTACCTATTCGTTGCATTGAAGAAATTCTCCTCAGATTACGTTTCAAGGTGTTGCAATCTTGTTGATAAATAATAAAAAGGTAATAAATAGATTGGAAGGGTAAATATATATATGAAATACTGATAAGTACTTGAAATTCATAGGCCCAAGCTAGCTGCAAAATTTCTCGAATCTTCACTGTAGCAGAAGAATGCATGGGTCTTTGGCTGTGCGGATTCTAAAGTTAACCGCATGACGAATCACTTCGCATAAATTGAAACGCTACGTTGCATGCACCACGTCTGGTTAGAGAAAATAGGCCCAAAAGGAGGGAAAAGCGGAAAACGGGGGGTTGGGGCGGATAAAAAGGAGGGGCGAGGAGGGACTTAGGGGAAGATTTGTAGCTGTTGCGGCTCCTTCAGCGAAATGTGCGTTGCCGCCGCCTCATAATTCTTCAAATGCGTGTGGTGGGTCTCAGGGGGTTAAGAAACGGGGTGTGGAGTGCAAGGGGTAACCATAAGGTAAACAGAAAGAATTTATTGTAGAAATCTACATTTTATTGCCACAACTATGTTTACTTAACAAAATCATAAAAAAAACGATAAAAAAATTTGTTTATATCAACATGAACTAGAAATACATTATATATTTAATTTTCACAAATATAATATAATTACTTTTTTGTTCACTCAACTTAAAACAAGGATTGCATGCTCTTTGAGCTCATTATTTTAATTGTATATTACGATATAACGTGCAACTTATAAAGAACAGAAGTTTAAATTAAGAAATTTAATAGAAATTAAACAGACCCAGATTTTAAAATGTTTTCATATAAATTTTAAAAATATTTAAAAATGTGTGTTGTTTGAAAATTTTTCATACCCAACATTGTAACTTAAATGCATTATTTATCAGTTTTTAATGGATATTTGTTCCAGTGTATAGAGACGAGAGGGCTTTAGAACACCACTGACGCGTTGATGAAAGCCTCTGTCTTCTGTCTTCTGCCTCTGTCTCCGTTTTGGTCGCAGTCACAGTTTGAGTCGTTGTTGCAGTCGCAGCTCGTTAAATCGAGCGGCAGACCCCTTCAGCACCCTCTTAGCCCTACACCCATGGTGCTTAACCCGCAACTGCTAACAATTTATTTGCGTGCATGCTAATTACGCATACACGTATACACATTCACTGCCTTTCGTATGTGTGCGTTTATTCCTCTAGATTACTATGATAATTCTTTTTTAGCTTTTCTTGTGTGCAAAAGTGCTGGCAGGGCTTAACCCTATAGAACCCTATAACACTATAGAAAGGGTAACGCTTCGTGAATGAATCGGCAAAGAAGAGGATCTTTCAGCTTCAGAATGTATATGTTAAGTGATGGCAAAAGTTCACTTTTTATAAAACAGTATTTGAAGACTTAACATATGTCGTCAGTTAGGAAGAGTTATTTTTTTCAAACACTTAAATGTTCATTAGGTATTTTAAACTTGTTTTAAGTCGAAAACAGATATTGATTTAAAACCGTTGTATAGATATTTACATAATATAATTTTATAAGCTCTTTTAAAAATGTATTTAGCATAAATTTTTAGTTTTATTCTTGTTTAAGGTTCACATAATTAAAATTTTCCCCAAAAATACGATAACTCACGTATTTCTCAATACTTCTCTGCTGCATTTTGTGTCTTCTCAGCTATCTGTTTGACAGAAAATGTGTAATTATTTCAGTCTGTTGCGGTTTATCACTTACTTCGCTTTTCTGCATTTCAACTCTTTGAATTTTACCTTCGCAATGCTGGCTCCATCGAGTGAAGTGCACTTGCAATGCGCCTGCAATTGCAATTGCAGTGGGCAAGGAAAGTTGAATGATAATTTGCAGGTCGTTGCAGCCATTAAAATATCACTCTTTCTCTATATTTTTTCTCCTACTCCCTCGATTCTCTCTTTCTCCTTCAATTTCTCCCGGAGAAGAAGCACGCACTGGCCATAAAAAGGGTTTACCTTCCCTGCAACAGTCGCAGTCACAGACGAGTAGTTCATAAATCCATACTTTAATTGGATTAAAAACGGGCTGACTGGGCTCGGCATGATATACACTAAAAAAAAGTTTGTAGTAAAATAAAAAAAATATGGAAGTTTTTATACTTTTACATTAAATAACGTTAAGGTTCCATTTTGTATTTTACTCCCTCACAAACTATATAACAATAATAATGGATTTTAGCCATTTATTACTTTTAAAGTATAACAATTTTTTCCCTCAAAACAAAAATATGAATATTTTCTTTTTGTAAATATTTTAAAACTATAAAAGAAAATTCTTCGAGGTTCTCCTGACATTAATATTTCAATTTGTTTTTAAAGTAAATTTGAAATTGTAAATTGTTCTGTATATGCTAGTTTTATTTGTTCGGAGTGTACTTTACAACGTTTGTAAAGCGGCGTTTCATTGCTTGGGTCGTTGTCTCATTGTTGTCATAGGAGCAGCCGCCACGTCTGACAATCTCCTCGATGCCGGAGTTACAGCCAAAGCTAAAGCCAAAGCCAGAGACCCCGACCCAGACCCCGTGATTGGGAGCAGAGTTGCGGAGACAAGCCCACGGGGCGGAGACAACTTTATTATCTAATTTGAACGACATGTCAATGCGGATTAGGGTCACACGTATCACCGAGCAATGCAAAGCCGACAATTGAGATTACGGGGCTTGAGCTCCAGCACTCCAGCACTCCAGCACTCCAGCTTTCGAGATCCCAGCTGCACCTACCTGAAAATCGTTAGAAAATAAAACCCCAGGCCTGGGTATCTGAATTTATCTGTGTTGCATCCGGTGCAGGGTTTTTGCATTCGCCTTCAACACGACGAGCTGGGTCTTCCTTCCTTCGTTTTTGTGCTGGTGGCGTGGGCAGATCCAGAAAGCCATTGTCTGGGCATTTTTAATGAACCCTTGAACTTGACACGGCCGCCAGTCGGTCCTTGTTGCATTGTCTGGCCGGACATAAACAATAATTAATGTGCAGCAGTGTCAGGGCAGCAGTGCCAAAAGGCCATGACCAAAAATGCAGGCAACCACAGGCACCCAGGGAAGAGCAAAACCAAAATCAGCAACAGAAACAGACTCTCCAGATTCAGATCACACTCGAGAAATATCTGTGTGAATATGAGAAATGGCATCTCGGAAAACTTTCAAAATAAGTTTATTAATCTAGAACATTAAAATTAAAGAATATTCTTTTAAGCACTATTAAAGTTGTTCTTTAGTTCAACAAACAAACAATTTAACAGTTTTATTTTTGCAACACTCATAGTATTACTTATAGTATTTTTTGGCACTAACACTTACATTATTTTATTTCCTATTCTTCTGAGTCTGATTTCTCGAAGATTGTTTCATAATGTTGTATTAAAGTTATTTTAATTGACTATATATATACATTTCAAAATTGGTATTTTTTTAAGTGCATCATTCAAAGGCCTGTGTCCGTGTTTTGGTTTCGCCTCCTGGCCATGCCTTAACTTTTGGTGAAGGGGTTCCTCTGATTCCCTTTTTCGAGTGGGTCAGTGGTTAGTTGGGCACCTTTTGAGAGACTGAAGCCTCGGTTTCTGGGATCTTTGGCACTGGTCGAAACATTCGACATTAGAGAAATTGCACATTTCAGATTTATGTCCGGAAAGAGGGAATCGGTATCCCTTGCATCTTTCATTTTGAGTGGTTTGTGTCGTGTCATGACAGGCAAAGACATAAAATGGAAACATTTCGGTTTGCTATATGGGCTTGAATATGACTTTTCATAGCCACAAAAAGTTATACATATTTTTATACGAAATTATAAGTTTATTTGTCAGGGAAGATAAATTTCTTCTAATTTTTGTTTTGATTAATAAGACACTTTTCATAAGATTCATAAAATTTGTATGTAACTGGATTTTTATTTGTGGGCAACCATTTGGCTTAGCTCGTTTCGCTTTTGTTCGTTTCGATTTAGCCATTTGCCGCTGCTGACTTCGGGCCAAGTGAGTTGGTAAGTTTGTGAGTTTGCGGCGGAGCCATTTTCAAGGCCAGGCCAGAGAAAATGCAATTTCAAGTGCGGCCCGCTCCCACGAAGGAGATGAAAAGGCCTGAAAAAAGGGGGCGGTACGGGGGGCTTGGGCAGGAAGACGTTCTTATTTTTATACTTTAATGCCTCGGCGTATCTGTCGACACCAGCGACCAGCAACAGCAACAGCAACATTCATTGCATCTTCGTGCACCGCGTGTAAATATTGCTGCGGAGGAGTAAGGGGCGGGTTCCAAAGAGTCAGGATAAGGGTTAAGGGGCCGAAAGGGAGGACAACGGAGACATTTAGTGCTAACAATGTTTGTTCTGGCCAGGCGTCGTGCCAAGGCATCCCGAAGTCCCGTCTCACAGAACAGTGGGTTCAGGTTATTACTGCTGTGCTCCTGTATACAACAGTAAAGGAAATATATTCAAATAAAAATGGGATTACAAATAAGTTATCTTAAAATCATTATAATAACCAAAACGTTTTAATTAATAATTAACTTATAGTGTCCATTGCTTAAAAGGGTATTTCAATATTCATTTTATATTTGTCCTTTCTCATTCTCGGTGTTTTTAATTTTTGTTTAAAAAAATACTTGTTAAAAATGCTTGATTTTACATACAGTTTTTTGCATTTTCAACCACTGTGCGCTGATTCCGCTGTTTACTTTGCACGCCGCCTTTGTGCTGATCCCGCGACCAAAGAAAACGAGGGACCTTCGAAGATTTGGGGGGCTGAGGAGCTGGGGAGTTGGAGAAACCAGCCCTTTGGCTGTCGTTTTCAAGGTTTTCTGGCGGGGGCCGTCCTCATCTTCCTCCTCTGAACTTGTCTGCCGCAAAGTTCCCGGCATGCCGACCGCACATTTCGATGTCATTGAGGATCGCAGTGGATTCTCGAAGGCATCGGCGATTGCATGACTGATGAATAGTTGCCCCACGAAGATGCTGCAACTGCTGGGATGGAGATCCAGAAAAGTGAAGGGGACAAAATGGGGGGGGGCAAACAGGCGTTACAGTCTCCTTCAATTGTGCGTTAATTGGGGCGGGTGTGAACCGAATGGGATGCTGTTTCCAGTGGCAGAAATAATGAAAATTATCCCTATTAAATGCGCCAATCATAAATCATATTTATGGCAATTGAAAGGCGCGCTAAAGACACCCCTTCCCCCCGGGTGCACCATATATTCTAAAACTAATTTCCAAAAGGCAACCCTTTGAACTCGTCTTGGACCCTTGCAACCACCCCCTGAGGGACCATAACAAAATTAGCCCACTTTTGTTGTACGATTTTTTTCTCCAGTTTTTCCAGCATTTTTTTCTGTTTTTCTCGTGGCATTTTTAAATTGAATTTTAATTTCCTTGGAAGCCGTAGCAAAAACCCGGGCAGCTAATTTAAATTGAGACACATGCAGGCGCCAAATAATTAAAAGAGCCCTTTTCCTTATTCTTGTTTTTTTTTGTAGTCTAGTTTTTCTACTTTTTTTCCAGCAAAACAACCTGAACCCCAGTCGTGATGCAGTACATTTTCCACTTGAAATAACCACAAAAAGTGAGACATTTTTTTCGCATTGGAAATGGGTTAAATTTAATTGCTTTTGTCATTTTGATTTGCATTTTGCCCTGTAAACAATTTGTTTGTGGGCGGGGAAGTGGGCAAAACGTTCCCCAGAGTGTCGTCCATCAAGGGGATTCTTTGTTGCCAAAGAAGAAGTCATTTTTCAAAATTTTATTTATATTTTTTGGGTTGTATGTTTTTTTTCTGGCTTCGTGGCATAATTAGTGAGGGGTTGGAGAAGGATTAAAGGTGGCCACTGTCAGCACTGAAAATCGGAGGCCATAAGTTTAACTTGGGATTTGTGCCGGCCTTTGATTTATCGAAGGTCGCAGTTGGGGATCGAGGTCCTTTGGTTATCATCCAATGCAGGCGAACTCTGAAATTTTGGATCCTTCAAATACATAAAAACTTAATTGTTCACTTCAATCCATGCTCGAAAAACAAACACTTTGATTCTTCTTCGAGCGAATTGCGTCTTTACAGGCACAAAACACATTTTGAAACCAACAAAAAATTTTGTTTTTGTTGAATTAAAAAAAATTGTAAAAACTGTAGTTAGATTTTACAAAGCTTTATGTGATCTTGTTTAATCATTTGGGTATTTTTTTATATTCTCCTTAACATTTTTTAGGAAAATTTTTTCAACATTTTTTTTTAGAAGTCACATGATGATTATACTTAACAATTATGTTTCATTTTGTTGTATTTCTATAAACTGAATATTTATGTATTTTTTCCTGTGCATTTGAAGTTCTTCTTGAGTTGTTTTCGAAACCATTTCGTTATTTATGGCAATCGCTGAACCGAACTGAGCTAAGCCAGAACTTGACACTTTGGGGCATGGACATTGTGTCACGATGAAATGAAAACCACATGCTTAGAGGAACACGACTGGGGGATCGCGTGACAAAACATTTGCTGGCTGGGATTTTATAAGGCCAGAGAGTCAGAACAAGTGTAAATATTTGGAATAAATCATTCAGAGATGTCGGAGGGGTTTGGTGGAAGTGTGATGGGCTCCAATTAGCGGCCGGCGAGGATTCCATTCCCATAATGCATTTTATCAGTCGCTGACGACCCCACACCGCCCACAGGGCAGCCCCATCATATATGATATACCCGTATATCTGGAAGTTAAGATCTAAATACGCGGCAGTACTATTTTTAACGCACTCACAAAGGAAACGAGGATCTCAGCTGGAGTCGGAACGTGATCTCAAGTCGATAGCCCCATCACGATTCGCGATTAATCAGCCGGCAGCTGGAGATTCATCCTTTCTGGCTGAGAAATCACTTTTCATTACACGCGGTATCCGGCTGGTTGGGTGGGGATCTTGGAATTGCGTTGGATTTTGTGTTCAGTTCAGGAAAAGCCTGCTGTTCAATCAAAATATGTGATAAAAAAAATAGCATAACTGTTTTAATAACTAATTTTTATATTTCCTTTGATATTAATTTACCATAATATTTTTACATCACTCCTTAACTATAGCTTAATAAATTAATTTTATATTAGTTTAATGTTAGTAATTAACGTATTTAATGGTCCTTAAAAAAGGTGTTTGAATTTTTTTCAACAATAGGACTTTATTTTCTAATTTGGTAGTGCTTATAGAGGTACCCTTAAGTCTACACAATCTTTTTCCCCATTGCAACAAAGTTGCATCAGAGGGCTGTCTGACATCGCGGGGAGTTGCAGAAGGGTTTAATAATTAAATGCCCATTGTGTGGTGGCTTAAAAAAGAGCAAAGTGGAATGGGAATGGGTCGAAAAGACTATTCTATCTGCACATGCCAGCCAGTCCGAGAAACCTCCTGCCTTACTTTAATTTGTGCTCCTTGTGACACACATAGATGCACATGGCACACACATAGTGCTCATACTATATGATGATGGGGTCTACCTACTGACACCGACTGCGGCAGCAATTGTGTCTACTGCTCCACCCCTTTATAGCCATCGCTCCTCTGATCTTTGTTACTCCCCCCTTTGAAATACTCATGCAATACGAATACCCCTAAAATCCTCCGGTTCCCTCTATCGCATTCTCCCTTTCAACGATCGTTGTGCAATCAGTGGAGCATTAAGTGCGATCGCCTTCGCTTTTGGCTGCTGGTTCTACAACTCTGGATAAGGTTATAGTACTTAATATTAGTAACATCACAAGAAGATTTACAATTTCTGCATTTAGTTACTTTATTGGTTTGAAAATCTTGAATTTCTATGTCGAAGTAAATATTTTATGACCATAAAGTTGCTTACAGCAACACATAAATCTTTTTAATAAAATTTATTTACAATTTTCTTCAAAATAACAGAATTTTTTAATAATTCATTTATACAATTTTAAGTGTGACCAAAATCAAATGAAAAGCTGGTATATTGTAGACATAAGTTCTAGAGCTCGTCCAACTAACTTGGTTTCTTTAAGAATCCCTAAAATTGACTCCTATTACTTTGAACCCATCTGTAGCCCTGTTTTCTTCTCTTTCAGCTGCCCTGTTCCATTTTTATGCTGCGGCACGTAAAGCTGGAACATTCGTTCGCATCGGATCGCCAAAGTTCGGTACAAAGTTGGGTACATAGCCTGTTCCCTCGCTATATAAGGCGCGTATGTGGAATTCTGCGACTGTGTGAGGGGGAATCTGCAAGTTGGCGCTGTTGTTGGGCACTAAATAAAAGCGAAACTTGTTTGCGATTTTTTTTTGTTTTTTCCTTTTGCCATACCCCTCACCCATTGTTCTTCTTCTTATTCGCAGTCTGCTGGTTTGGGGCCTTGAATGGGATGGGATCCTGCCTCACAAACTTGAACTTGCTGGTGTGTGTGTGTGTCTGTGAGAGCGAAGAGTGGGGATAGAAGTCAGGGTTTTGCTGTCTCGTTTGCTTGTCAGTTGGAGTATGTACAGTAAAAAAAAAAATGCTTTAAAATACATAAGCTTATTAAATAGGTATATATACTTGTATTACTTCCGACACTAAATTGAAATTCTTTAAAGGATAATGTCATTTAGTTATCTTTTTTTTGTTTGAGCTTATACATTATTTTCAAATTGGTTATGTGATTACCTTAAAACAACCTTATCCTAAAACAATATAACTAAAATATAAATATTAGCAAAACGGTATACTTCTGTATAAATTCTTTTGAAAAAGTAACCTAACCAACGTTTGTAATATTAATTTGACTTACAAGATTTATATTTCATTTTAAGAAAATTTAAAGTTAACAGTTTTCTATATTTATTTTTTTGTGTATCTTCCCTCTTTCGTTTCCTTTGCTCCCCCTCACCGCTCCAAGTTGTTGCTTCTGCGGTTTGTTTCAGTTTGCCTGGTTTAAGTCTTTTTCTCAGTTTTTTCTGTTTCTTCGATGATATCATGGCTACATTTTTCTGAATGTGTGTGTCAGTCAGACAGTTGCTACTTCACTTTTTGTGCCTCTTCTTCGTATAATTTCTTCACTGCGTTTTTTTGCAACATTATCTCTTTATCAGTTGACAGGGAAGACCTTGAGACGCCTCGTTGCCCATTAAGAATCGCAGCTTAGAAGGGTTCCGGAGAGGAGGAGTTGAAACACTTATAAAGAGAAGGCTAACAGGAAGCCCTGTCTCCCGACAAAAAAATTGCAAATTAAATCAGTTTTAACCAGTGCTAACTGCACTTGTTCTTGTTATCCTCATTTTTAAAAAGGGGACAAAGGAAACCCCAAAAAGGCAGACACAAAATTATAATTTTAATAACCATGATGATAATGAACCCTTCCCACTGTTCACTCATCAGGGCTTTTGTATTTTCGGGGTTTCGGGGAAGCTCGCTCAGGTGAAACAGGTTGACCGACCACAAAAAAAAAGCCAAGAAAGATGCATTCACAGCATAGTAAATACATATCTTTATATATATGATTGTAAGCATGGGTGCACTGAAATAAAAAACATGTCATCCTATATCAATTTATTGTTAAAGGTATTTTAATTAAATAAAGATTAATTTGATACTATAAGAATGGGAATTAAGTTACTAGGAAGACTTTAAATTTCTACAGAAACATATGCACTTTAAGAAAATATTTGAATAAAGATTTTAACTTGAGTAAATTGTTAAGTGTAACTCTGCATATAAATATTTTTTCATATACTGCCATTTGCACACACTTGACGTTTACTCATATTTTGGACATATATTTTTATGACAACGACAATTTGACTGGCAGACGACGATGACAAAGGTGAGGAAAAGTGGGGTGAAGTTGGGGGAAACGGAGCACAAAACAGAATTATCATAATTGTCGAAACTTTAGCTTATGACAAACATCAGGAGCAGCTTGCAAATGCATGTGTCTGTATAAATTGTGTGAGGACATGCGTAGAGGATGCGGTGCCCATTCGCTTAATTTTAGGATCGTGTTTAATATTCCTTGCAGCTGGTACCCTAAATTATATAAAAAGAGATATAAAATTAATTTTTCTCTTGAAGTGATGATATTTACATATAATCGGAATATATGAGAAGATATGGCAGACGGTCATAAATTTTGTATTTTTGTAGATGACTTGTACTAAAAATAAGAATTAATTTCATTGTTGTTTGGTTAAGATAAGCATCGAGATAATTTAAAACAGTATGCCAATAAACGATTTAATGATTATATAGACAGTGTTTAAAGCTTAATAGTAAAAGTATTTGGAAAAAATATATATATTCGTATATTTTCAAATACCCCTAGAATGATATTTTTATAAAGAAAAGAAATAGACGATACACCTTGTTGATTCGCTTCCTGACAGAATTATTCAGTTTGCTGGTGGGTACAATTGTGCCTGTCATTGAAAGTGTCTTCCGAAATAAACCAAAATAATCCTTGCAGTCATTAATCAAGAGTTACTCACTCCAATTTTCACCTCCCAAAACTCTTTTCACCAACGCTTAGCTGTTACTTTTGCTGTCTGGTTCTGTTTACCCCTCAATTTAAATGAATTTTTTCCACACTTCATTTTCATTTATTCTGTGTCATGCTCTATCATCATTAAAACGTCCAAATCGCTTCCTTTGTGCCTCTATTTTTCGGCAACAATTTGCTTATCTTGATTCACCATCAACAGGCAGACACGAGGGTACGAGAAAATACAGGTGACTATACTGTATATATATATGTGGTATATCTGGGGTCTGTTGGTGGCATGGAAATCACTTGAGCGTGTTTCCTTTTGACCAGGCCCCGTCGGTTGTTTAACATTTGCACTCTGTGGCTTTCCATTTGAGCTAGCCGCCCCGCCCCTCCCCTAGAGCCATCTCCCTCCCCTTTTTCCACCTGCAGCATTTTCACACTCACTTCATTTAATTTAATTTGTGCATTATTTTTTCGGCTGCCGCAGCGGGAAAAACCTAGTAAGCTGATACGAGCTTAATGATGTCGATCCCCTGCCCCTTTTGGGTCTTTAGTCCTAGAGGCGTTTCTATGCGTTTTTACACTTAAAAAATGATATAACAGGCAGTTTTCATAATTAGAAATTTAAATAAATAAAATAAATAAATTACCAAAGTTTTTCTTTTGATTCATTTGAGATTTGCTCTGCTAAAATAAACTTGATAATGACATTTTTGCTTATCCTTTCTTTTTTAAGAATATAATTTAAACAACCTAAGCTTTCACAAATTTAAATAGTAAATTTCAATTTTATTTCATTTTAATAAAGCAGTTGCTGATTGTCTCACTTAAAATCAATTGAATACATTTCTTTTAGTCAGCGGATTTTTCTTAGTGCACAGGTTTCTATGTGTGCCTAAGCATTAATTAATTTTAATGAAGCTGTTGCTGATGTGCGTGTGAAGTGTCGCAAATTATAGACAAAGGCCCGAAAGTTTTTATTCGGGAGTGACAGTTGACAGGCTGAAACTGTGGCGATTAATGCTGCATTCGGTTAATTTGAATCGTGGACGCGCATTGATAGTTGGCCAAATTTGTGATTCGGATCTCACTTAAAGACCCCTGTTGGGCATTTACTTTTGGTTTTGGTCAAGTGTCGACAAGACAACCTTTGGCTTCTCTCTCTCTGCAAATTTTTCAGAGACCGAGGGGTGAAGACTGCGCCGACGTAATCGAAAACGAGTTTTGCGGCTGAAAAAAAATGTTCATTATAGGGATTTCTCCTGTCCTGTGTGCATTTTGTATTGTGTACATAAGGCTCTAAAAGTGGTTTGGCAACCCTTTTTGACACACAAACACCATTGCAGCCCGGAGTAAATGCAGTTTTTTAACGAGGCACGTACATATGCCTGTTTAGATGCCACTTCGATGCATATTGCAGCTTTTTTTTTTGTTTGCTGCATTGCAATCACGCCGCTGTTGCATGTTGCATGATGCATGTGCGTGCCCCTTGCGTCGAAAGTCAGGGTGGTTCACTCTTGATCTTGGGAAAATTATCATTTCAAGGTTGCCGGTGGGATGGCTTAAAACTATGGGAATTGTTAGAAAAAAAATATTTATTTACATCTTATACTTATCTCTTATTATATTTTTTGTAAGATTAAAAATCTTTTTAAAAAGTTTTAAGTTTAAATTTATATAAAAATCTTTTGAAAATTAAATTTCAGTAATTCGTTTTTATATTTACATCTAATTGTTATTTTATATAATACAGTTTTTATAATTAGCAAAAATAATTTTATGACAAGTTCAAGAACATTTTAATAAATATAATGCATTGTTCGTTCAAAAAATTATTCCATCAATTAATTATATTTAATATTCATACCAATAAGAGAAAACATTAGGAAGGATCTGAAAACAGAATCGTATTCGCATTTTAATCTAGTCCGTTTACAAAATTTTCTTTGTCCTTATGGTACATTTTTCAAGGGTAGTGTTTTAAATTTTAAAATTCCAACGTTTTTGGGGTTCCTCTCCCCTTCGGGGTTATATAAATTTGTTACATCTCGACATGAGGCACCCTCTCAACTTTCAGCCGACTCGTACCCCCAGCTATATATAACTCGATTTATATACGTACTCTGTCAGACATTGTACATACATTGTTTATGCAATTCTCGTGACTCCTTTTGGTTTTGTTTTTCGCTCGTTGTGGTTTTATTTTCGCCTGGCCTTTTGCAGCTCTTCTCTGGGCCTGCTGTTATTGTTTATTCCGCTTTGGCAGCATTCATTTGGCCGCTCCTCAGCGGAGTCCGTCCGCAGGTCCGCTGCTCCTTAGACCTTGACCACTAACATAGAAACTGGCCGAAACCGGTTGGCGGGCCAACTCGATTTGCACAATTGGCTGGCAGGATGGCCCCCCTCTTGATTCTACGCCCCTCAATTTTATCCCCCCCTCCGGATCCATTTCACATATCCCTTATGTAAACTTGCAGCCGAAAGTGTGTGTGAGCAAGTAAAGCGGGCTGTGTGATTCAATTACCGAAGCACACCCACACAACTGGTAACAACCGACTGCGATCCGTGGATTCCGCTTTGAGGTCTTCAGCTGTCAAACCGCCAATTAATGGCCCAAACGCTGACGGACTAAGGTGTCACAAATTATTAAAAACGTTTTCTATTATCATATTTATACCCTTTGACGGGTATACCACAATTGACAAAGTAGTAATTAAAGTAGTACAACTTTTTAATGGTTATTATGATTATTAGGTTAAGGTTTGCCATAAGTAGAAAATATACATTTTTATTTAATTATTTACATATAAGTTTAAGAACAAAATATTATGAATACGAAATTGGATTTAAAAATAAAATTCAAAAAATACATTCTTCTTCACTAAACTATTGGATTTATTACTAACGACGAATAATGCTTTAGAGTTAAAAAAAAATAGTTTAGCATTAGAGCTAAGATCCTTGTAGTTTGTCCAACATTTTTAAATAACTTCGGATTTTTAAATACAATTAATCGAGCTCAAAACGTGTTTAAAGCTTCTGTTCCCTGATAACTATACCCGTCAATTTTCGTCTATTAAAAAATGTATTCAGCCAGTGGTCTCACGCACCCCAGTCAGTCATGTTCTGTGGGTGGAGATTACGGCCTGTGCATTTTAATTGATGCGGGATTATGGGTGCCATGAAGCTAGAAGGCGACCAAAGGGTTGCCGAAATTAATTACCAAAATGTTTGTTAATTTTCATAATTACAGGTCTGTAGATGGCTGGCACGACTTTTCTTGGGGGAGAGTAGATCGTGTGTAAGCGGAGGAGGAAGAATCGAAATTTGCCGCTCGATAAAGCAACTTAATGGCAGGCCTCGGGAAACACAAGAATTACGACGACGAGGAGCCCAGAGAATGTCTTCCGGAGTGGAGTGACCCTCGTACCTTGTCCCTGAATTCCCCATATACTTCCCATTCCCATTCAAGATGACCCACTTCTCGTGGCTTGAGGAACAAAAGCAACCTACTTGTCATAATAAAAATTATTCAAAACCCGGCATGTGTGTATGGCGCTTCCTCCATCTCCTAAGGGTTTTTATTTTCTGGAAATTTGATCCCCTAATGTTGTTGGCAATCACGTGTTTCGACTTCGATTCCCGTATCATTTGACCCCTTTTCCATTTTTTGAAACGAACCCCCTTTGGGGATCGAGGGATCTAGAACTACGAGCAGATGCACGCATTTTCGATTGGGAACCCGACCTTATTTACAGTTCTTGGATTTCAAAACAACACAACTAATTGAGGCCCAACTTGTTGATGAACTCTTGCTAAATTGGAACACAAAAGAAGCACTCACTAAGCTTTTTATGCGATTGAATATTTATTTGTTAATTGAACTGCTTGAAAGTTGTTCAGAGGCTGCTGATGGCATTCTGCGAGGGGGGAAATTGTTCATTACTCATCAGATTAGCAACAGTTCTTAAGTACCACTTACAGCCAGATCGCCTAGGCCAGCATTTAGCTTCCTTATATAGGGGGCGACGGAATAGGCAGCTGCGGCAATTGTTTTGGCACTGACAGCCTGTAAATTAATTGTAATTTTTAGTATGTTTAACAAAGTTTTTAAATATCTTTGCCGGATAAACTTACTCCTCCATTGGCTATGATTGAAGCGCCATCAGACTGGGGGAAAAGGTAAATTTGTTATGGTATTGGGTATTTAGATAATAAAGCTTAATTAAACTATTAATTATTATATTCAAAATTGTATGTTTGTTAAAAATATATAGATTACCATGGCTTAAGATTATATAAATTAAATTCAAATTTTTTTACAAATCGATTTTATAATTTCTTCATAAAACTTTTTAGAGACATCCCTTTAAGTTTAATAAAACTATTATTTAATGTTAATTATTTATTATCTTACCGAAAGACTGCGAGCCTGGGGACCGGTCTTCATTTGAACGCTGAGACTAGTGATGGCATTCTAAGAAGGTTGGAAAGAAGTTAAGGTTTCAGGGGCTATGTATGTCAAACCTATAACTTACTGCCAAATCTCCAAGGCCGGAACCAACACCACCCAGGACATCGCCCAAAAGATTGGTAGCCTCGGGTTGCACATCTTCCACTCTCAGACTGGTGATGGCGTTCTACAAAGTAATACATTACAACATTTCTAAATGATTTTTAAATATATTTCTTACAGCCAGATCCCCCAGGGCGTTTCCCATGTCACTAAGTATATTCAGAGTGGCTGGCTGGACGAAATCCGATTGGGAACTGGCTACAGCATTTTCCAGTTAGTGAATGACCTTCTCTCCAGCGACGGCCACTTGGGACACATCGCCCATTAGGGATCCAAAGTTCAAAGTGCCAGCTTTGGTATTTTGGGCCGCCAGGACAATGGCGAAAATGGTTAAGATTGTTGAAGACTGCATATTGTTGGTTTTTGTAAGCTCAACGAATTACTGAATCACTTCTGGTTGCCGCACTGCATTTATAGGCCATTCTTATCGGAAAGACTATGTTGGAGCTACCAACTTCTTTGACGCCGCAAATAAAAACAAATCACACTTAAGTGGTTAATGATTCCTAGCTGAGTGTCGGCATATTTTGATTGTGGTTGATTCATTACTAATCATGACTGAATTTCAGGGTATTCCATACGATATCTCAGGTTATATAATCGTTAAACGACAGTCTCAAGAGGGTCCTAATATCAGGCAGCCAGAAAAATAAACTCTGCGTAATTGTTCAGCAGTCAAAACAAATATTAAATTAGATAATTTAAAGAGCTAGTGCTTAAGTAAATTTAAAATGGCTGTTTTATTAATTTGCTCGTTCGTTTATTAGAATTATGAAGTTGAAATGTTTAGGTGCACTCTAAAATATTGAGTGGAATATATTGCCTGCAGCATTTGCTACATCTCCAGCTATGTTGCCGGCGGTTTTTCCAATATCTCCGGCAATATTTCCAGCGGCATTTCCAATATCACCTGCAATGTTTCCGGCGGCATTTGCAACACCACCAATAGCGTTGCCCACGTCACCAGCAATATTTCCAGCAGCGTTAGCTGCATCTCCGGCAACATTGCTAGCGGTATTTGCTGCATCTCCAGCTATGGTGCCGACCGTTTTTCCAATATCTCCGGCAATATTTCCTGCGTCATTTCCAATATCACCTGCAACATTTCCAGCGGCATTTGCAACACCACCAATAGCGTTGCCCACGTCACCAGCAATATTTCCAGCAGCGTTAGCTGCATCTCCGGCAACATTGCTAGCGGCATTTGCTGCATCTCCAGCTACATTTCCAGCAGTATTTGCAATACTTCCAGCTATATTTCCAGCAGCACTTGCAACACTTCCAGCTGCATTTCCGGCAGCATTTGCAACACTACCAGCTGCATTTCCTGCAGCATTTGCAACACTACCAACAGCATTTGCTGCATCTCCGGCAATGTTTCCTGCAGCACTAGCTGCATCGCCAGCTACAGTTCCAGCAGTATTAGCTGCATCTCCGGCCACATTTCCAGCTGCACTTGCAATACTTCCAGCTACATTTCCAACAGCACCTGCAACACTTCCAGCGACACTTCCAGCAGCACTTGCAACACTTCCAGCAGTACTTGCTGCATCTCCGGCAACATTTCCAGCAGCACTTGCAACACTTCCAGCCACACTCGAGGCCACTCCGGCAGCATCATGAGCAACAGTTCCAACTGCACTTGCAGCATCCCCAGCTACATTTCCAGCGGCACCGGCAACACTCGAGGCCACATTTCCGGCAGCTTTAGCTACATCATGGGCAGCATTTGCAATTTTGGTGACATCTCCATTACTAGAACAGGTGCAAGCACAGGTAACGGAAGGATTTTCTTTGCTCACGATTTCTCGCTTGATGACAGATTTCTAAAAATAGTAAAATGTTTAAAAATGTGATATTGGATCTACATAATTGAGTTAAAATGTTAAAAAAGGGTTAGGAAAGTAAACAAACCTTTGTTAAGCCAGAGGAGTTCTAAGGTAGTAAACGAAAGACAAATATTATTTCAGTTATTGAATCTACCTTAACTGTGTAGATTAACTTACTGCGGATTGGCTTAGCAAGGAACTAAGCTCGGCACTGGCAGCTTGTTCCTATAAAATAAAAATAACAATTTGTTAAATATCTTTTAATAAACATGAGAATCGGTTTATCTTACCGCTTCTTGAGAGACTTCGTGTCCGAAGTTAATGGCGCTATTTGAGGCCTCTTGCCCTAAAAGAGTGCCCTCATCTCCCAGTTCGTGACCGAAAATATTGCCATCCCGTCCAAGCTGCCAACCCGAGGAGGCCTTTTCCTAAGAAGAACAAAATTGTTACATTGTTTAATTAAATCTTAAATTATTTTATACCCACCGCTGCCTTGCCATATGCAATGCCGGTTTTGGTAGCCTCTTGACCAAATTGACCAACCTCCTCTCCCAACTCATCACCCAAAGCGGAGGCATCTAAACCAATTTCGTTGGCCTTAACATAAATATTTAAAAATTTCGTTTTATTTTTGAATTCTTTAATTAAAAAAGAAATTGTTTCTTACCAAAGTATTTAGCACACTTTTGGCGCTGACTGCACGGTGTTCCAGTAGGGAAATCGCCAACAATAGACTGACTACTATTATTTTCATGTTTGGATATCGAACTAAAGATATTTGCGTGTTTTGCTTGCCTTTTATACCAAAAAAAAATTGCATATTTATCTAAAGTCCAAAGTTGTTATCTAAGACCGACTTGGTGATCGATCCATTTTAAACCCTATATGACTTTTAACAATTATTTCCTCTAGTTTAGGTGGTCAGGAAAGGAAAGTACCCAAAATAATACAAGATAAGGAATTTTATGTCTCCTAGGTCTTGGCCATTATCTGAAAAGTGTCTGGTATTTGATTAAATACCTTAATTACAAACGTACAATTTGTATTTTTCATAAAGTTCCCCTTCAAAAGTTGAAGTTCAAGTCTTAGTTTAATTTTTTCTTAATCGCTAACATGCATTGATAACAAATTATGATTCCCAATTTTTTTAATTGCTGTGAAATTGTTTTTATCGATCTGTTTATCGGGCTTGTTTTTTTGTTAATGAATAAGTAGTATAAAGTTATTTTTATTATCAGTGAGTAAACATTTAGGGCTGGTTGAGAAAGTAAACCAAACAATAGATAGTGATTTTTATATTTACATATCTTCGCCTTTTAGCGGAAAATATTTATAAGGATTGGGCATTCCATTGGGCAGAAATCGTCTACCAGTTCGTCGCATTTTCAGTTTATTGGAGATGGTTTTTCGATCCAGCGCCATTTTGGGTTTTCGATTATTGTTAAAAACAAAATTAAGAAAATACTCGGATTCCTTTCTCTTCTTGCCAGTGGAAGTCGAAAGATTTTTCCCCTTAGGAAGGTAGTAAGAGAATCGAATGTGAGCGTTATTAGCGGGTTTGATGTTGAACACCTTCTTTTCATGGTTCTCTAAGTTAGACTGTGAAATGGCTTTTTTGATAATTCAACTCTTCAGATACTGAAAGTAAATAGCTCACAAACTGTTTATCCATTTTCCGACTGTTTTCCTCGCTATTTTCTTCCATGTTTTTCATCGAGAAGATATTTTTTCCCTGGATGTGTAGAGCAAACAAGAGTATGGGAGCAAGATATACTAATAAACGAACTGTCATCGTACAACTACCTTGAGGTAAATAAAGAAAAAAAGGGCTGGACTGGAAAATCATTTCGATGCACTTAGCTTTGATTTGAAACGCAGATGCTATTTAGCTCTTTGTCTTGTGAAGTTTGCTATTTTTTTTAAGGAACATAATATAATAATGATATAATGACATAGACTATTTCAATTTTGTCAAAATTAGTTCTTTATTATAATAAACCTGACAAGATATCCATAATTAGTTTTTTTGTTTCGCTGGGAAGCTTAATGGTAATGTTGCTTTTACGTTTAGTCTCTTTTGTCACATAATTTCCTAACTGCACCTAATAAAAAAACGGGAAAAAGTAAAGTAAAATAAAATTTAAACGTTTTAAGAAATTATCAACGGGTTCTTAGCTCACAAATGCTTTAGATAGAAGGTTGGAATCTTCTAAATCAATTTCGTTGCCCGCTTCCAATTGCTTTTCCATGGATCCAAATGTATATTCGATGTTATTTTCAATCTTCTCAAGCTCCGCGGATTTATCTATCCCTATGTGCAGTTTTGCTGGTCGGGGTAAAATCAGCAGGAGCAGGACCACAGTCGCCACTGTGCGACTCACCTGCCTCATCTCATCCATTGGCAGCTTTAAAAGCGGATCCGCTCGATCGATATCCAATCCACTTAATCCGCGATTCTCCACAGAATCGTTTTGGGAAATCGTTTCGTTGCACCGCTCCAATCTCGGATCTATAGCAATATATATATAGTCAATGCCAGCTGCTATGGCTCTAAATCAAGCCATCGCTTTACGACGATTTTTATGCAGCCCGCCAGCGATTTGATAGATTTTTGCATAAAATGATTCCCAGCACTTCCGTTACGTGACATTTCGGGTGGTGTTCGCCAACTCACTCGCCTAATGTAAACAAGTTATAAAACGCTCGTAAAAGGCCAGTGCGAAAGCGAAACTATGGCCACATAAAAAGGCTATAAAATCTATAGCTTCTGCTGCTGTATTCTATAAAAAACGGTGGTAGAGCACGGAAATGCAACAGGAAATATTCAATACCCTTGCTGCATTTTTCTTTGCCCACAAAATAATTTAAAAATGTTATTATTTTAATTTTAATTTTTTTTTGACATTTTTATTGAGTTAATTAATTTTGTCAAGAAAGCGAAGAAGTAATTATTATGAAAATGTTGTTCAACAGCAATTGTAGGTACTATAAAAAATTTTAAAAGTAAATTCTTAAAACATTATTGTTTAAGATGCTTTAAATATTTGTATACTTTTAGATGTGAAACTTTAAAAAACTAAAGAATTAATAATATCCTTATAATTTGAAGAAAGAACTGCCCGTCTCTTTCATAAATAAAATATCTTATTTTGTTCAACTTCTTAAAAATAATTCTATTTAGTGTGATTTTATATTTAAAGTTGCGTAATGTGTTTAAGATTTGAAATACCCTGTGTAAGGGCATGCAAATCGTGCAACAATAACAACAAGATACAATTTTTTTCGTTTTTGGCGAACTTAGCAAAATGCTAAAATCGTAAAATAACAAAGCGGGGTGCGACCTCAGGACCTCAGAAGGGGGTCAATGGCAAAGGATAGGGGAAGTTTGAGTCAAAGGTGTCCCAAACCACTATTGCAATACCACCCCCCACTTTCATTATCGCAAAATCAAAATGCGTTTGTCAATGAATTAGAATCGCTTCGATGACGAGGTCGCTCGTAAAGTATTTGCCTTTGTTATAGCCCTTTTGGCGAATTGAACTATTGCGGATATAAATAACCTGGATGGTAAACTTTGCAAAATACTAAAATGCTAAACAATAAACGACATTGCGAGCTGCCTTATATCCTCTGAAAGCAATTCATACCAAGGAAATGGGGTGAAATGATTTTATTTAGTTCTTTAAAAAAAAATAGGTTAGTGTTTTTTCGAAGAAAGAACATATTTAGCTTTATTTTAAACAAAGCGCCCATGCATTGACTACATTCATTTACCTACTTTTATTCTTACTACTTTTTTTGAACATGCCTCGGCAACACTGCTCGGAAATCAACCCCAAAATTATGCCAGCAATCGAATTGAGTGTGAGCTCTATATCCGCTATCTTCAAATTACTCTTTTGACACAAGCTGTTCACAGGCAGCGTGGCCGAGCGGTCTAAGGCGCTGGTTTTAGGCACCAGTCCGAAAGGGCGTGGGTTCGAATCCCACCGCTGTCACAGTTTCTTTTTGTATTTTTTATTTTATTTTTTTATTTTTAGGCACAAGGTGCTAATAACAAAGATTTTTTTAGTATTTAATCTATCTCTCCTTACCAGGTGCTAATAAAACACCCAATAAATATTGAGTATTTATTTATATAATTTCTAATAGGTGCAAAATAATTAAATAAATAAATAAATAATTAAAAATTATAATTTATTTTTAACGTGTATCACTTATATTTTTCAGTTCAGAAACAAAGGTTCTAACGATTGCTCATGGTAATCAATAATAAAAGAAACCTGGTTTAAAGTAATGGTTATTAATTGTGTCATTTGTTGCTCTATATTGGCATATATTTATGGGTTTTTGTGGCTAAAGAACCTGTCTAATAAACTGTCTGCCTAACACCTAAGAAGAGTGATTAATTTTTGTTGTATTTGAAGCTTAATTTTGTTTTTTTAACCTGCATGTGCAGCTAATTCATCTTTTAAAACGTTTAACCAAAAGTCAGATTTGCAAAACTATTGGGACCTTTTACTATTGATTAAGCGAAGTATTTATCGTTGAAAAATTAGACTAGCGAGAGTGTTATTACAAACACAATTACCAGAGAGATAGAATTAGAATAGAATTGTTCTAAATTTAGAAAACTAAATACTGTTTTTGTTGAGAGCCTTTTGTTTTGTGGGCGGCAGATGGCGCCTCGTTGCGGCAGCGTGGCCGAGCGGTCTAAGGCGCTGGTTTTAGGCACCAGTCCGAAAGGGCGTGGGTTCGAATCCCACCGCTGTCAGGTTTGTAAATCCTTTTTTTTCCATTTAACAGCCGGATGCTGCATTTTTTACATATTCCCCGCCTAATTAGACATCGCGAAACGGGACAAAGCCCAAGACCCCTGACCCGCGGCCCATTTTCCGGGGCACAAAGACTACGTTTATCTGGCGCTGACATTTTCCGCGTGCTGCGTTTCAACTTTGCCGTTTGCTCAACCCTTTTTGCGGTAACATGTTGATCCCGTTAACAACCCGTAAACGAAAGGGAAATGTCAGGAAATTAAAGGGTTTGCGGTGGTTTTTCAGCCTTTGAAATCAAATGGATAAAAGTATCAAATGTCCGAAATGTATCCCGTGGTTATTTCCGTTTAGCAACTGACTCTTAAATACCACAAAGATTGTTGTTGCCAGATATTCCTTTAGAAACAACCAATTCGAAGCTCATTTAAAGCTGCACAGAGAAAGGGTAATAAGTAACAATTTTTAGAAACAAATTTCAGAACTTAATCAGGGAGTTACCATTATTAGTTTTGTTATATTAACTGGAAATTAATATAATTTTTCTTGTCTTCTTACTTTCATTCCTTTTCCCCGTGCTTATGGAAATTTTTCAGAATCTTCTTCGCATTAGGAACTGGTTTACATGTGTAGACGACACCGGACAGAACCTTGTTAGCTGGTAAACCACCAGGCGTCCCGGGGAATGACAGAATTTGTTCTGCCAGTGGATTTTGCATGATATAGTTGCCATATACAAATCATTTACGAGTACAGGGCTCTGCAGATGATGTATGACAAACGGGCAAACCCACAAAATGGATGCAGGCACCTAATTAGAAACGTAAACCCTTGAATTTGTCACGTCATAAAGCGATTCGATTTTATTTAGAACATATATTGCATGCCAGGTTGATGAGTAACGCCGGTAGAACTAGACTGCTTCCTGTTGGTCAAATGTTTATGACGTGGGCTGGAATTCCTAGCCAACAGCATTGACTTGAGGTCTTTGGATCCCTAAGTTCGTTGCACCCAAAAAGAGAGGTTTTCCTAAGCAACATTTTGGAACTGAAACCTTCGGTGTCACCCAGTGACACGCATCTTTGAGATAAATATACATAGTACTAGCCACTTGAATTTGATTTAACCGCAGAGCAGAGAACAGTGGCGCTTATTGATAAACCTGATCTAAAGTAACGCTCGAGAACCGAGAGCGCAGTCAACGATGCTGAGGCCACGGCTATAAAAAGCCCGGCCCAACTCCAGGTATCTCACAGTCTGTTTTATCGGTCATTTGGATGCGAGCCAACTCGGAAGATATTGTTACTAAAAATAATTGCAAAAATGAAAGTGTTCGCGGCGGTGTTTCTTTGCATTCTGATTGCGCACGAGGCCAGAGCCCAGTGTGAGTGTTAAGCGGATTTTAAACGGCCCACTGACCATTGAAAAATCCCCAAATTCAAGGGGAAAGCGCACAAGTGCACTTCT
Source organism: Drosophila elegans (assembly GCF_018152505.1). Classification (NCBI taxonomy): domain Eukaryota; kingdom Metazoa; phylum Arthropoda; class Insecta; order Diptera; family Drosophilidae; genus Drosophila; species Drosophila elegans. The sequence continues at coordinate 1,990,736 of NW_024545863.1, forward strand.
AATTGAGCCGGTTGGACCTGTTGGCCGGGAACATTGCACACGCGCCAAGAGTCGAAGTGGGCAGTGCCCCAAGCCAAGTGATTTGTGGTCAAGATGTGACTGCATTTGAGGAATTAGGATAAAAATCCCAATAAGTTTGAATAATTACCAGGCGATTAACAGTTCATGATACTGGATTTTTTTTTAGCCAATCGGGGATATAATTGCACGTGTTTTGTGAATTTTCTTTTGTAAAATCGAATTTTATTTTATTTCCCAATATTATTTTATTTTTATTTTAAAATGTAATAGTATAATAGTTTAAATATTACTATTTGAAACACAAGCCAAACTAATTTAAATAGTTGCAATATTTAAGCAACAAAAATAATTGATTTACCTTAAAACCTGCCAGAGTTAAAAGATTTTTTACAAGTTAAATTTTAAATTTCAAAGTCAGGAAATACATTTCATAATTAAATGCAAGGCGAAATAGATTATCTCAATATTTCTTTGAGTGTGTCATGATCAAACTGCGAAGACTTGATCCAACCGCAAGAATGTCAGAAGAGGCGTGTGCATTTCGGGGCATCCCCTGGAGAACCAGATTAATTAATGTATTTATCTCGTTTGCAGATGCAAGATGCCTGAATCCCAACCAGAGGACGGGACTTTGTGTGCCCATAAACGAGTGCCAGACCCTCTATTCTGTGTTGCAGCAGGACAGATTGACCGATCTGCAGAAGCAGTTCATCAAGTCGTCGGCCTGTGGCAAGGGAGCCAATAATCTTCCCTTTCTCTGCTGCACTCAGGACACGGGTTATGTGAGGAACCAGCGCAGAACTCCCACTTTTCCGGACTACGATGGCTTCGGAGGTGATTGGCAGGAGGAGGGGCCGAACAGTTTTGCTTTCCCCAGGCAGGAGAGTCGTCCCTGGAGCTTTGGAGCTCAGCAGGCCAGCGACAGGACCTTCGTGCAAAGCACTTCGACTGGTGGTGATGGCTCTAGTCTGCTTCCACAGCCGCCCACTTGCGGGGGCGTGGCCATCAGGAACCGAATTTACGATGGCAAGGATACTGATCTCAATGAATTTCCATGGATGGTTTTGTTGGAGTACCGCAATCGCCAGGGGGGTTTGTCTACCAGCTGCTCGGGATCCCTAATCAATCAGCGCTATGTCCTCACAGCAGCCCATTGTTTAACTGGAAGGATCGAACGAGAAATCGGACCACTGTAAGTATATAAAGTTAGGTATATTGTTTAGGGGGGATTTTTGGTAAGGATTTGTTAAAATATTCTTTGTAGCGTTGCGATTTTTATTTTTGAGAAGCAAGGCAAGATACAAAGATACAAATTGCAAGAGTTTTGTTTTAACAACTTTAAAGAGCTTAATCATAAACGGCTCAATACATGTTCGTAACGTTTTCTCCGCTACTAAAAGTTTTGCATATACTCTAACCACAATAGTATCCACATATATATTAATCAAGGAATAGGGGATTTTTATTTTGACCGCAACTGCGTTTTAACATTTGGAAGTGACTTTTAATGTTTTCTGTACATAAACGTTTTTTATTTCTTTAGAAGTCCCTAAGATATAGACAACCGATTTTTGTTATGGGATTTTAATAGCCACCTTACTTATAATTTATTTTAAAAAAGATTCCGAATATGCCGACATAACAAATGACTGTTGATGTTTGTGACTACAGTATTAGGGGACTTACAATAGACCACGCGTACCGATTCATGAATGGGCGGCAGTTCAATAGCCCAACAGCCGGTTCCAGTATTATGAATATTCAGACTTCTCTCCAATCCAGTTCCACTGGGTGGGCGAAAGTGGCTTATTCACTCGTATTTGAGTGATAATTCCGCGAACCTGCCTGCATTCTTGGACTAAATCACTAAACGAGAGCCAAGGAATCCCCAAGTCCAGACTTGACTAATTTTGAAAATGTTTATTAGATGCGAGGTGTTTTGCCGCTTGTTAACTTGTTTTGATGACTCACAAACTTAGCGGTCGGGTTCTCAATTCGTCCCGCTCTCAATGACCAAGCACCAAGCACCAATTAGCGTGTTAATTCTAGTGTTTAATGGCTTAAATGCCCATTAATGGTTTTCTTATTTTGTTTCAGTGCCTCCGTGAGATTGGGCGAGCATGACACACGTACTGCGGTCGATTGCCCAGCCGGCGGAGGAAGTTGCGCCCCGGAGGTCCAACGATTGGGCTTCGCGGAGATCCGGGCTCATGAAAGATATAGCGAACAGACCAAGAATCAAGTGCACGACATTGGTTTGATTCGCTTGGAGCGAAATGTTCGCTATTCGGACAATGTGCGACCTATTTGCTTGCCCTCGGCTGTGGGTCCGGAAGTGCGACAAGCGGGCCAACAATTTACTGTGGCCGGATGGGGACGTACTCTCAAGATGGCCCGCAGTCCCATCAAGCAGAAGGTGTCGCTCAATTATGTGGATCCGGCCAAGTGTCGCCAGAGATTCTCACAGATCAAAATCGCCGTCGAATCCACCCAACTCTGTGCCGGCGGACAATTTCGGCAGGACAGCTGCGATGGCGACTCCGGCGGACCTCTGATGCGATTCCGCGGCGATTCCTGGGTCCTCGAGGGCATCGTGTCCTTTGGCTACAAGTGCGGCCTGAAGGACTGGCCCGGTGTTTACACGAACGTGGCTGCCTACGACATCTGGATCAGGCAGAATGTTAGGGCTTAGAAGCAAAGCGAACTTCCATTAGGTTCAAAGCCGAAATTGTGATCTTTACTATTCTTAAACTAGCATTAAAAAGCCTTACGTATTATTTATAAGTATAAATAAAAATGTTATATATATCATGATTGTTGTTATTACTCTCATTTTCCAAAGTCTTTGTCTCTGTTAAGTACGACTTTTTGCCATCAACAAATTTTTGCATTAAATATTTATTTGTTATAATAATAGGTAATCTTCGAACCTCAATGGGTCATAAAACCATTTCGATCGATAACTTTGAGTGCAGTCGAAGCTGATAATACAAAAACCTCAGCCACAGATTAATCATAGCTCCCAGTTTTTCGAAATCTGCAATCAGAACGTTTTCGACAGTAATAAAAGATTGTCACAGTAAAATGAACTTAGCCGCCGCCATTATTTTGTGCATTCTGATTGTCTGTGAGGCCCGTGGTTATTGTAAGTTTATAAGAAGTATAAAAAACAATTTAAATATTCGCGTGTGCATTAAAGTTATGTCAGTTAGAAAATTAGATTAGATTATTTTCTATTTAATCTCAGCAATGATTAATAAAGACTGTAAACTATTGGAAAGTGTTTGAAAACTTTGTTTTACATTTCAATCTATATATATATTTGTTTTAAATGGAGAACAATATTTTATACAATTAAAAATATAATATTTTTCGCCCACAGCTGTGAGAGGATGCCGAAATCCCAACCAGCGGACTGGATATTGTTTGGAAGTCAGTCTGTGTCCGCCACTGGTGTCCTTAATAAACAAAATAAGTTTGACGCGTTCAGAGAGTCAGTTCCTTCAGGCCACACAATGTGGATATGGCAAGAATAGACAGGTCCTTGCATGTTGCACTGAAGATACAGATTTTGATAGGACCACTTCCGTGCCTTTTAGTAGTGGTATTCCTAAAAGTCTGCCTTATCAGTCTGCTTGTGGGGGGAATGCCATTTTGCCACGGATCCTGAACGGTAAAGAAACCGCCGTTAGCGAGTTTGCCTGGATGGTGTTGTTGGAGTATCGTTTGCCAAGCGGAAAAGGCTTAAGCAGCAACTGTTCGGGATCGCTAATCAATGAGCGATATGTTTTAACAGCAGCTCATTGTATATCGGACTCTCTGTAAGCATTTATACTCTTAATTTATGTTATTTAATTGATTTATTTATGATTTCTTTTTTGTTTGTTAGTGTCTCTGTGATATTGGGCGAGCACGACACACGAACACCAATTGATTGCAACGCTAGCGGAAAAAGATGCGGTCCTGAAGTTAAGCGTTTGGAAATCGAGGAGATCCGCGTTCACGAAGGTTACTCCAATGTTTCCAACAATTATTTGCACGATATTGCGTTAATCCGTTTAAATGGACCCGTTTCCTATTCGGTCACCATCCAACCCATTTGCCTGCCCTCGACTGTGGGCGAGGAAGTGAGGCAGTCGGGCCAGGTTTTCACCGTGGCAGGATGGGGTCGTACTATGCGCGCCGCCAGAAGTGACACCAAGCAAAAACTGAAGGTCGACCTTTATGACAAACATCGCTGTCGTCAGAGATACTTATCTGAGAACATCGCATTGGAAGATAGCCAGATTTGTGCCGGCGGTCAGCAGCAGCAGCATGATAGCTGCACCGGGGACTCGGGTGGGCCACTGATGCGGTTCCGGGATAATACTTGGGTCCTGGAGGGCATCGTGTCCTTTGGCTATAAGTGCGGTGCACTTAATTGGCCCGCTGTCTACACGAACGTTGCCTATTACGACCGCTGGATCAAGATGAACATGAGGCCTTAGTGGAAATCGCCATCAAAGTTCGTGTTGTGATCTTATAACAATAAATATACATACACCAAAAAAAAATGTTGCCTTAGAAACTGAACTATTTTTTACATGAATTCAATTCAATTTTTCAACAATTGGGTATAAACAATTTATCAATAAGATGTGTATAAAATTAATACCATGAAAATATCAAAATAAAACTTATGTGGTTTAAAAATAAGGCCTAAACTACAGTCTCAGACTCTTCTGTATAGAAATCTAAAAAAAAAAGGGGTTATATTATTAAATATTACATTTATAGTTATACTTGTTTTTAAGACGTTATTTTATTTTTAAGACAAACTTATTATAACTAAACTGGCATTTTTTTTTGGTGTAGAAATAATTTCTGTGTTTTTTTTAATACGCGCCTATTAAAACTAAACTTTCAAGTTTTTTTTTGGGTGTGTGAATAATCTCTGTGTTTTGCCCAAAATTGATTTATATTTTCACGATTTATTCGATTTATTTTATTTATAAAAGCATAAAAGCAAAACCACCTATCTTCACTTCTGTTCAATGCAATGCCCGATCTTATGTACAATACCTATATAAAATTATAAATAAAAGAAAATTTCCACAATCTCTTGATAAGCGGGTTTACTTTGGTATTTAATGGCTTAAATAGTACTAAAAATAAACAATTTTTTTACTCAGAACTTCATACAAAATTTTTGATCTATTAGGGAATCTCTAATTTATTTTAAAGCAAAAATAAATTATCCAGAGCGTGTGTATGTTATAGCAAAAACCAAAACGGTTATTTCAGCAGCCATTTTTGACGATCAGCTATGTTATAATTAATTCCGAACCTAATTATCCCAATAACAAAGACAAAATTGTTTTATGACGGATAAGGAGAACTTATTTTTATATTTTTTACTCTTGTTATTTTTAGTGATTTTGTTTTTTAAACGAAAAGATGGAGATGGAGAAACATAAAATCAAAAAATTATCAATTTGACCCACAAAAGTACCTCGTTTTATTTTAATGGGACATCAAGACTTTGCGATCGAAAGCCAAGCACCGTGGAGCACTCGATGTCTCGCCTATAAAAAGCTCGAGCACTGATTAGCTTATTAGGGAACCTAGAACAGATCCAGATCGAAGACGAGAGTGATCGATCACAGTCGCAGCGAAAATGAAAGTGTTCGTTGCTGTTTTTCTGTGCATCCTGATTGTCCGGAACGTCCGTGCCCAGTGTAAGTTTTAAGCTGTCTTCAAAAAAAAACAACTAGAAATCGAAAAAAGAGATAAATTAATTGATTTGCATTCCGTCAATCGATGGCGAAACTAGCAGATTGTTTTATTTAATCTTAAGTGAAGACAATCGCTAAATTGAAGTTACCTTGTCTTAAAATATTTTAAACGTTTAACGTAATAAACCCTTGTGGCTTAAGTAAGTCTGTTTGACTTGATTGTATCTTAATATTTGGATCTCGCTTTAAGATAAGGAATGCCGAAATCCCAACCAGCGAACTGGACAATGTGTTGATATCAGCTGGTGTCCGGCTCTAATGAAGAGCAGATCGACCAATTCGGGAGTGCATTTCATTTTGGCCTCATTTTGTGGATATGACAGAAATAACCAGGCCCTTTTCTGCTGTACTTGGGATTCAGATTACGATGGCGAAGCTTCTAATGTACTTCCTCTGCAGGATACCTGTGGAGGTGACATCGTGAATTTAAACATCCTGAGTGGCAAAAAAACAGTTATCAGTGAATTTTCCTGGATGGCACTCTTATATTACCGTCCGCTAAATGGAGGAAATCTGGTACACAAGTGTGCGGGATCGCTGATTAATCATCGATACGTCTTAACAGCAGCCCACTGTGTAACTGGAAGATATATTTTAGGAATCGGAAGACTGTAAGAAGCAGAGTTTGTTTTTTGTAATTGCTGTCAATAATATTATCTTTTTGTGTTTCAGTGTATCTGTGAAATTGGGCGTGCATGACACTCGTACCGCAAAAGATAGTATATCGATGGCCATCGAGGAGATCCACGTTCACGAAAATTATACCGACGGATATAATTTCTTAAACGACATTGCCCTTATCCGATTGGAGAGTAAGGTTGACTATTCGGCCACAATTCGACCTATTTGTCTGCCCTCCACTGTGGGCAATATGGGAATGAGTATGCGAGACGGTCAGCTGCTGTATGTGTCAGGATGGGGTCGCACTCTGAATGGTCAATCAAGTCCCACGAAACTTAAAGTGGAGGTCGGATATTGGAATAACATAAGATGTAAGGCTAGATATTTTGAGCAACACATCGCCCTGAAAGATAGTCAGATTTGCGCCGGAGGACAAAAGCATGCAGATAGCTGCGAAGGGGATTCCGGCGGTCCATTGATGTCTTACCATCAAGGTGTTTGGGTCCTTCAGGGAATTGTGTCCTTTGGCTACAACTGCGGCTTGGCTAATTGGCCGGGTGTCTACACAAAAGTGGCTTCTTACGACTATTGGATCAAAGAAAAAATGAGGCCTTAGGAGTTAGTCAAAGAATAACACTTTCCATTCATATGTATTAATAGTATTAATATTTCTTAACCACAAAAAGAACGGAAAGTTTTAGGTACTGCTTTGTATATATTCTACACATTTATGTACACAAAAAAAACCAATAAAAAATTTAAAAATATCAATATCAACGATAAGCATTTAAGTTTTAAGGTACTAAAAAAATACACACATATTAGTTTTTAGCATAAACTTAATGAAAAAATAACTAGTTTTGATTGCCATTTCATAAGCTAATACTATTTTCATGAACGCAGCTGTTCACATTGTTTGCAAACAAAACAATACAAATCTTGAGTTATCAAGATCAACGAAGTCACTCTAAGTCAAGTTCACCTGAGAAATAATTGCGATTAGAAACAAACATTTAAAAAAAAAAACAAACATTAGTATATATTTCATAATATTTGACTGTTGTATTGATTTAACTACAAGGTGGTTGACCTCCGAAAAACCTTTGGATTTCCCAGCAGAATACGGCGCCGCAAACAATCGCCAGCCCAAAATGACATTGCCACCGCGTTTTAATTGGCCGCCGTAAAAGCCGGCAGAAAACCACAAGAAAACTTCCGGTATTGGCAGGTGTTTTTGAGCCATGGACTTTGGCCAAAACCAAGTGATAGAGCGTGAGCTTTGGCACCACCAGCCACCTAAAAGTGGGCAACACGTTTTCGGGGCCAGAGCTTTGGCCAAGACACTCTCTCACCTTCAACGAAAGTGAAACCAGCTGGCCAGCTGAGTTGGTTATGCAATATATTATAACCGGACCATCCGGACGATCGACGATCAATCGTTCGGTCGATCTGCCGACCACTGCACTTTTGGACTCGTTTTTCACCGCCTAAATGGGGCGGGGGCGGGCTCATTTGTTGACACCTGAGTTGGAGCTTTAAAGACCTGGCCGTCTTCGGCTCTTCCGACTTTTCGGGGTCTTCGGTTTTGCGCTTCGTTTATGTTGTTTTATCTTTCCTTTTTGTTTTTTTTTTGTTTTTGGCACTCTGCTTACACAAACTGCGTTGCCATTCAGTTTCGGTTCGTAAGCCTTTGCCGCCGCTTCTTCTTGCCAACACGATCGCTCGTAGATTGTATCTGTGATTCCAGATCATATAGATACTTGTACCTATGCTTCGTTCGGTCTTTCGATTATGGATATTCTTCGGCTGTTTCTACCGCTTCTTGACACTGGCCGAGATCCGGCAGGAGTGCGATATACCCAATGAAGCCAAAAGGGGAGTTTGCCTGGAGGTCAGCAGATGTGCGGCGTATCTTCAAGTGAGAAATGCCACCAATCTGCCGGCGGAGAAGGTGAATTTCCTGAAGAAAGTGCAATGTGAGGTGGAGCAGCAAGTGGCGGAGGTGGAGCCGGAGGGAACCTATGAATCTCTTGTCTGCTGCCCGGCAAATGGTCAGGATTACCTATTTCCCGTGCTGCAGTTCTCCAAGTTTGAGTATCGCAGATTTCTGGACGTAACCGCTCGCTTCAAGCGAAAAAAACTGAAGCGACGCATCCAAACCGTGGAACCCAGCTCCGGATTTAATCTGTTGAACGAGTGTGGCAAACAAGTCACTAACCGAATTTACGGAGGGGAAATCGCCGAACTGGATGAGTTTCCCTGGCTAGCCTTGCTCGTTTATAACTCAAGTGAGTCCTAGAATTTGATTCTCAAAATGAAATATAACCGAAATGTATACCATTAAATACATTCCCAAAGTGCCATAAGGTTACACAGAAGTTATGCTTCTCTATCTTAAAATTTATGTACTTTGTTTGTTTTAAATGTGTATTAGCTTCTTAATATTCTTAATATTCTAATTAGTAATTTATTTGAAATTAATTGGTCGTCTCTATCTATTTAGAACTTCGATTGTTTTGTGTAATTAATTTATTTATTTCGTGCTCTTTGGGCAGAGTTATACTTCCCAATTGAATATTACAAACAAATTTTCATTGTAAGACTTTATTACACTAGCCCACAAAGTAGAATTAGATATATTAAATATACATATATTACTTGAATTATTTACCATTAATCCTTAACATTTTTTCCAATATTTCTTAGATGACTATGGCTGCAGTGGAGCCCTGATCGATGATCGTCATATCCTAACAGCCGCTCATTGTGTTCAAGGCGAGGGAGTTCGTGATCGACGGGGATTGTAAGTTGAGTTAACCTATATCACATGATCTCTATAAGATTTCAATACTCTATTAGAAAGCATGTGCGCTTGGGCGAGTTCAATGTAAAAACAGAACCCGATTGCATTGAGGAACCGAATTATTTGAGCTGCGCAGATGCCGCCTTGGATATTGGCTACGAAAAGATCCATGTGCATCCGGAATACAAGGAGTTCTCCAACTATAAATACAATGACATTGCTATTATCCGGCTGAAGCACCCAGTATCCTTCACCCACTTTGTCATGCCCATTTGTCTGCCCAATAAGTCCGAGCCTCTGACTTTGGCGGAGGGTCAGATGTTCTCCGTTTCCGGTTGGGGGCGCACGGATTTATGTGAGTATTAAGCAATTTATAGTGCCTTATCCTATATTTGTTTTTTTTTTTAAAGAGACTTGTTGTTTATGCTCATTAAAGCTAAGTTATGTTTTTCTTAGTTTTCTTTAGTTTGTTTGTTTGTTTTTATATAAAACAATGAAGGCTTGATTGAGCAAAGAAAAAAAATATTGCTAAATGATTTTGTTTACCGGTTTTTAATGGAAGTTTTCATAAACACATGGGTTTTTCCACAGAGGCTTATGTGGTTTTCACTTAATTTATTCAATAAGGAAAAGAATGTCTGGTGCATTAAAATTCTATACTGTGGGTTTATTTTATCTTTTTTAACTATGTCTAATGAAAGTTGTTACATAAAATTATGAAATATGTTTTGTTTATGTAAGCAAATTATAAATCTGTTAAAGCTAAAGCTGTTAAAGAAATTGCTATTTTTTACTTAGTATCTTAGGATGACATTTTCCGCAGCTATATATAAAAAAATGTAGTTATAAATCATTTTAAAATAGACCTTAACTATCTCTTAATTGAAAACATATTCTCCACTTTGCAGTCAACAAGTACTTCATCAACATCCACAGTCCCATAAAACTGAAGCTGCGCATTCCGTATGTCTCCAATGAGAACTGCACCAAGATCCTGGACGGATTCGGGGTGCGATTGGGGCCCAAGCAAATCTGTGCCGGCGGGGAGTTCGCCAAGGACACGTGTGCCGGCGATTCCGGAGGACCTCTGATGTACTTCGATCGCCAGCACTCCCGGTGGGTGGCCTACGGCGTGGTCAGCTACGGATTTACCCAGTGCGGAATGGCCGGGAAGCCCGCCGTTTATACTAACGTGGCCGAATATACGGATTGGATCGAGAGTGTTATCCAGCAAAAGAAAAAGAGTCAACAGACGCAGGCAAAATCGGTTTGACGTCAGATTTTTTTGTTCGGGGGAAGAACAATTGGCGCCTAATTGAGGTGGGCGGCAGGGGGGCGGGGCAGCTGTTCTGATCCGATTCAGATCTATTTACCGCCATCCCCCGTATATTTGTACATATTTTGCTAATTACCTAACAGCCATCAACTATTTGGTTAAGCGTGTGAGTGAGTGAGTGCGAGATATGAGTGAATGTGCGAGTGTGCGCTAACAAAAGTCTGAAAAACATGTTTCTATTTAAATAAACTATTGAATATTTACCCCTTCTGTTGAGTTTATTTGAAATTGGAGAGGGGGAAAGAAAAGTTGTAGCTAATAATTACCACTGACTCATACGGGAAATTAAAAATGCATCAAGTGATTTAATTAAAATTATCAGCAAACGAAAAATAATTTCAGATTAAGCCTTATCTGCATATAAAAACATGGTAGTTAAAATTGGGCTCTGGAAGTCCCAAAATAAATGATCAATTAAATTTATATTAGCTTTCTGGCACTTGAAAATTTTATTATTTTTCTCGGTAAACCTAAATTTATTTGAGCTTGTTTTCATAAATTGGTACTTAAAATTTAAATTAATATTCCGATTTAAGTTTACCATTTATTCTAATTCATTTTTAAGGATTTTGTTCTAAGGTGCGTCTTGTTGTTTTTTTTGAGTGCACACTTTGCCGCTTTATCAGTGAAAATCAGCTGTTTTAGTAACTCCACCAGCTGGTCAAACCCGCTGGTGCAGTGGTCTTCGGCTTTGATGTCGTCATTGATTGCCACACTTGGCTTTCTCACTCGCCATTCGCGTGCACTCAAAAAACGTGGCCAAAAGAAATAAAAATAAAGCAATTTGTACAACTGACTGCCCAGTGATGCAATGTCTGCCAAAAAGCAAGCCGAGTCCACAAGCCCAACCAAAACTCATCCAAATCGGACTCCAAATCGATGCCAGGCCATTCATCAGGCCTCCGTGTGATCCGAAAATAGCCCGAGTCCCAGAAACGAGCCGCTCCATTTGCCATTTGTATGCGGTGCGCAGGTGTTGTGGCCGAGTGCCAGTGGGCCACTGACCAAAATTGGCCAAAGCCAAAAGAAAATTAAAAAAAACGAGCAGCCGAAAACCAAAAATTAAGGGGGTTGGGGGACAGCTCATCATCATCAGCGGCGAGTGCGTCATGGAGTGAAAGTGAACTTGACTCTTTGACGGGCTGCATTTGATTTAATGCTCGCCCCTTCATCGGAGTTTATGATGTGTGTGCATTAATATTCATGATGTTTATCAGCTGGCGACGACACCTGTTCAAAAACCAGATCCAAGACTTGGAGGCGCCAGTCGTCCCAGTCCCAGTCCGACACCCATTCATACATATGCTTGCTTGAGCAGCTCATTATCGGCTTTTTGGCGATTTTTGTTAACCTTGAACCACATACCCACTCTCTGATACACACCCAAACTCGGACCCATAGATATGGGAATTGGCAAACATGTGTGACATTGAAACGGAGGGCTTTTCGCGGAACGGACAGCAAGACTCTGCGTGAAATGATAACCGGTTTGCAGTATGAAAACCTTTTCATTTAACTCAAGTAAACACCAATGGTTCTTCAATTATTGAAATATATTTCGATACATTATTTTGATGATTAAAGTTTTTACACTCTATAGATGTATTTTGCTTAAAAAAATAAAAACAAATCTTTTCAAATAAGTAAAGTGTATTATTGATATTTCTTTGGATACATGTACTTGGTCAGAATAATACAACTTTTACTCATGTTTATCTTAATTTTAAAACATTTTAGTTTTAGTTTGACAAATCTATTCAAATACGTCAAATGCATTTTTCATAAATTTTGATAAATGTTTATGTATGTTTTTGGTAAGAATATTACAACTTTTACAGACGCCTATCTTAATTTCATCCATTTTAGCTTTTTTTTTATATTTAAAAAATTAAATGGATCTGGTACAACAACATTTTGCTTAACTTTAAATAATAAATAATTTTATAAAAACCCTCAACGAAGAATATTGAGAATGAGAGTGAAGTTCGTAAAACTATAACAGAGAACATTAATCAGTTTTTCTTAAAACTTTATTAGCTCTAAAACGAAGCTGCACATCTGGCGAGCAGGCAGTTCCCTTGTCAATCAAAACATCGACCAACTGGCGACCGCACAGGCATTGAATGGCCAAATAGGCGGAGTAATACGTTTATGGCCACGCCCACTCGCCAATTATAAAGTCAATTTGAGCTACTTTATCAGGGGCTCGAAGTACAAAAGAGTGAAAAGAGGAAAAGCCTTCTAATCAATTTGCCAACAGCAACCCTCCAAACTTTGATAATTGCATTTGGCTGGTTCTTGTGATAAGTTTGTTTTTAAAAGTGGGAAATTAGAAGGCAAGCTAGAAAATTAGCCATATGGCCAAGGAAGGGTTTTCCAGGTAGAACCATTGTCCGGATGCTTTGTTTTCCCCCTCATGACATTGGCAATTGCATTTCCATTCCCATTTATCGGCAGCTGAGGCCCTCGACTATAAAACTTTATCGACTTGTTAACTGAGCGGCGTATCAATAAATGCCAACGTGCGACACAGACGTTGACATGCCATTAAATGTCACTGCCAAGTGCGTCTCAGCACACATATCTTGGGTCCTTTGAATTTTTGCATGAGGACGAGGGCTTTGTTCACCCCCTAGACCACCAGATCGAGAACTGAGCAAGGGTAACTGCTAGCATTTGGGCCAAATTGTTGTACAAACTCAATGAAATTAAAATGCGAAAAAGAGGAAAATGTGAGTGTATATAAATAAATGGAAATAAAAATGGCAAAGTATCCGGATCGCTTTCATTAGTTAATGGATTGTCCGCAGAGGCAAGAAAAACAGAGGGGGCACTCTCTGCTTATCAGAATAGCGGTTTGAATGGCTAGACATATTGAAATAATCCCCACCAAGAATATATCTGAACTGCATTCTCGTTTATTCAGAATATGCGTGTTTTATGAGCTACAGAAGCTGATATATTACTATCAATCGCAATGTGTAACTCAAGGGGATCGGTCAGAATGCAAAGTTGTCTGATGCTGTTTTTATTCAGCGGATTTTTAATGACTGAGGGACAGAAAATGCAGTCCATTAAGGTAAGGATGTGTAATAAAATAATAACTTAATAACATAAATATAATTCTTGCAATAGGAGAACTTCTACCCCAACCGAAATGTAATTGGAAGAAGTACACACAACATAAACACTGTGCAACCAGTTTTAGTGTTTAAAGCTAAGGTGAATTTTTAAAGCCATTGTACATAATTAGATGTTATGATAAGTTATAATAACTGAATTTTTTTTAGAAAGACAATGGTAAACTAACTACAACTTTTCCAAACAATTATTTAGAGGTAAATTTAAATGAACGTTAATTAAATAAGTAAACAAATTGTATTGATGTTCATATTAACAGGCAGATTTATCAACGAAAAACCGACTAAATAGATCGAGTCTAGGAGTACGCAGACGAACATATCACTTTTGGCGAAGAAGAATTCGTACCAATCGTCGAAGAAGACATTAAGCTATCAAAAACTGCGATACATCAATAAACAACGTGCTTAAAAATAAAATGATGTCAAGTTTCTTGTGACTTTTGTAGATGTTATTCTTTGATAAGAAAAGCAATAAAGAGTATAAATGCAGAGTCTTTTCCTTTAAAAAACAACTAATTACATAATTAGAACATTTTTAATACTTTACAACCTTATATAACTAGGTGGGCGTAGAATGTATATGTGTGTACACTAGAAGTAGATGCTATATATCCCCATAAATATGCAACCAATTATCTTAAGAAAAGGTTATGTAAGGACGCGACTGTACACATGCAAATAACAATGAAGTCGTTCCGCGCACGTGACTACTAAATTAAGAATAAATAAAAAGTAAGCCCAGTGCCCAAGGTCCTGTATATGCCATCAGCATAATCGCTCTGTAATGGAAAAACTGTCGCGATAATAATCATCATCACGGTCTTTTCTTTCCAAGCAATAATCGCGCACGTGAGGTGAGCAAATGATGACTTTCACTTTGTGCAAAAATTATTATTCGGAAATTTGCATAGATGCCTAAGCAACCCTCATGAAAATCGGGCCCTTGAACCCGTGCTCAATATTTATTAAAAATTATCAACAAGCTGTTGAAACATCATAACACAAATAGAAAATTATTGCAAAATCAAGCAGACGTCGTCCATTTCCTTCCGCTTCTATCAATTATCAATTATTAATTTTGGAGACTGGTAGCAAAAATGGAATAATGCGATTTAAAAAAAAAATTTTAAAAAGTTTAAGACATTAGGAGGAGTAAACTTATGTATATGACTTGCTTGAAAGAGTAGTAAACAAACGTAGGAATTCTAAAAATCAACCATTTTTTAAGCGAGTATTAAATTTTTAAAAGATTTTCCATTTCATTTGAAACTCAAGAGTAAAAAAACATAAAGGAGTGGGAACTTTTATTTGGGGCACTGGGTCAGGTTGTGGGTCTTAGCCCCGGGTGCTCACAAGTCGTCCAATAAAGAATATTTAATTCCAATTACACAAAGGGCGGCACATTTACATACGAAAAAGTGAAACTTAATTATAAGCATTTCGTAACTTTTTTTCTAATTGAACTTTTCAGCCGCTGAGCAAACAAACCACCGCCCTGAGGCATTTTTTGGTGGGTGTGGTTGGGCAAACAGCGACATATGTGAGTGTCAGATGGAGAAGGGGTGGTGGTTTTAACAGCATGTTCGAGACTGTACCAAGATGACAAATTCGTGTCATTTGGGCATGGAAATAAATAAATAAGGTGAGCAGCAATGTCACATATGAGGGTATGGGAAAACACTTGCAAGTTTCCCAAGGATTCGAGTCGAATTTTTCCCCCTTATTTTTTTTTTTATTGAAGTGGTTGTGCAAAAGTTGAAGTTGCTCAGCACGGACAGTTTTTGCACATTAGCACGCAGCACTCGAGATAATGCGGTGAACTTGGAACGGGAAAGGAAAGGACCTCTTGAGCCTGTCAGTCAGACACTTAGAGCAACTGCCCATTCCAAAAACAGATTTGGAAAGTCAAATACAATTTGATAGCCGGGTCAGACAAAGCCAAAAAAGACCAGTTAACGAGGTTGGAGAAAGGTTAGAGAGCCGCAGGCGGGACTTCAGATACAAAACGTTCCAAATTGGACCACATGCGGACCTCATTCACATCCACCCAGCCCAGCGATCCCGAAAACATTTTGGTCGACCCACCAACTATGCAAATAACATTAATTGTTTCGCCAAACAAAGGAAATGCAAAACAATAATCATGGAGTAGGGAAAATGGGAAAACGAGGAAATGGAAACGATACAATTTGGATTTCGAATTGATGATGGAAAATTATAATGCACATAACCCTAACTCCGGGCAGTCGCGCTAAGCGGAAGCGATTCGTTTAAATTTGATATGGGATATGGGATTCGGTAGGATGAGAAGGTACAGTCAGACAGTGCGTACCAACCCCATAAAGCGTTTTGCAAGGCGCTTCCAGGGGTGGGAGATGGCGAAACATCAAACACCAACCCTGGCGCATTTTTGGGTTACGAGGTGAAAATCCCCTGCTCCGCTGACTCCTTTAAGATGCTTTTCCATCCAGCCTCACATTTTAAGAATGCACTTCAAAAATAAAAAAAGAAAATGTAGAATTAATACAGAAACTTATTTGTGAATACCACATACTTGATGATTTGTTTGGCAATTGATTTTAATATTATCTTAAAAAAATATATATATATTTATGAATTATAAATCTAATTTTTAAAGAAACCTTATGTGCACAACTTTATAGATTGAAATTATATAAAAAACTTTTTTTTAATTATTAAATTTAGAATGATGCTAGCGTATACAACAAAGAAGATTATGTAAAAGTTGTTACAAATTTGTAAACGGTATTGAGTTTAGTAGGCTTTATATTATTATTTCAAAGGGAACGTTTTTTTTTGAGTGTCTGCCAAAGTTTTCTTTTAATCGCTCATGGCGAATGCCGAACAATGAGAGCAACCCATTCCACACAGTTTTCCATCTCCAGTGACTTTTCCCTCTTCACGGCTTTGTTGTTGTGCTTGTGTTACAGTCCAGCGATTTGCATATGAATGAACGTAATAAGGCAGGGCAGGCAAATTAAAAGTAAGCAGGGCACCCACCTCCATCTCCATCTCCATATCCTTCTCCAGATCCGAATCCAAATCCATCCTCACAAAAGAAGGCACATATGGAGTACCCGAAAGAGCCGGTTGTAACTGGTAATGAAACATTCCACGAGTGCGGAATTAATAGGAATGATTTGTCTTTTGTTGTTGGTAGAAGGAAAGGCCGCGCGAAGGATTCTCCAAATTGCATTCAAATGTTAAATTGAGCGGAAGGAGGAGGACCTAAAAGTAAAGATCTCGAGGGGTAGAAAGAAGAATAAGGAGACGTTTGATGAACCAATCCATTTATATTGTTATTTAGGCTTCTAGAAGCTAAGCGAATAATACATTTGGAATATACTACGACAACAACCATACTTGGTCTATCAGAAAAACGTCGAATTCAAAGATATAAAACAAAAACAGTTAGAAAAGCAAAGGATTTAACCTCAAAAGAGTTAAATAAATAAAAAAGTTAAGCAATCAAAACAAAAGAGTACATTTTTTTAAGATTTTTTTATGTATAGTATGAAAAAGCCTAAGTTAATATCCAGAAAACCTTTAAGAACTCAACATATTACTTATATGTAAGTTTAAGATATCATGTTAAACAGTTCTGATTTCCCCGAGGACTTTACTCCAAATTAAACTATTGTCCATTAAGTTGAACTAAATTAAGGTATCCCCTTGATTAGCCAGTCCTATAGCCAGGTCTAAGGTCCAAGTTCCCTAATTGCGAGAACGCCCATTTGAGGACTGCTCCCAGTGAACTGTTACTAATCAAGTTCCATTTTCCACTCACGCCATTCTCTTGATTGACTCCAATTATCGGTTTGCCTGGCCATATCCAATGCCATATCACAAGTCCATGCACGAATGCTAAAGAAGGAAATTACTTAAATCGAAATTACGCCGCATTAGACGGAAGAGCAAAGAAAGAAGGGTCCAGTTCTTTAGTCCTGGCACGACATCAACATTGAAATTTAATCAACTTGGTTTTTCCGGCCAACTACTCATCGATGTTGAATTTTTTTTACTATGCTAAACGCACAAATGATCTCAGCTCGACTGACCAAGGGAAAGACCCTTCTTGGGCACGCATGGAGTTCATTGATTAACGATTTCCACAAAAGCAGAGTTTTTCCCCCCGAGGGAAAAGCCGGACACGCACATGCACATAATCAAAAAATTAAAATCTCTTTATGTTTTTATGCGCGCTGATTGAATGGTTCCATTGTTGTTATTGCCGGACAGTTTGATGTGCCATTGATGGACTCAACTAATCGCTGGCCACCCCTCGGAGTCTCCGTCGCCCCTGGTCATCGCCAGTCGAGTGTAATGGATACGAGAAAAGGACCAGAGAACAGCGAAACATTATCCTTTGGCCGCGGGCGCAGGAAAAGCTGGGAAAACCAGAAAGAGGATGAGTGCGTTAACCGCGACGGGAAAAATGGAAATTGTTGCTCCTTTGTGTGGCTTCACTTTCACATGTGGCAAGTCCCATTTTCCCAGGTAGCATTTAATTAAGCCCCCAGTGCCGCGAGCTTCCTGCTAATCTCTAATCAGGTTATTACCAGACTTTCCAGCGCTTCCCTTTGAGGTCCTGTTCCTCTTTGATTCGCTAATTGGGAGTGAGTGTGTGTGTGTGTGTGTGTGCGTGAGAGAGGGTTGGGGTATTTCACACCTCATGTCCTCAAAAAGACAAGAGATCTGGTCTGACAGGTTTAAGGTCCTTTGAAGTGGGCCTGGAACAATGGCCGCATTAGTTATCCAACTTTTGTGTCACTTTTCACTGTTCACACAGAGCAAAAAGGCTTAAAGTCCTTGTTTAATAAAAAAAAACTTTTTGAAAATAATGTACATTTTATTAAAATCATTGTTATCGTGTTTAATGTTATAATATATATATTCCTTATAGGAACTAAAATAAATTTTGTTTTTTAAATACCCTATACTTAGCACCTTGTTTAAATAAGATTGATGTGGACAAAAATGTAAAAAAAAATGTAATGTACAAATTTGAGCTTTATTGCTACTATAATTAGATCTGCAGGAAGAAGCCGTTCAGGCTTTATTTATTATTAATTCTTAATCTTTTTTAATCAAATAAGGCGGGTTTTACAAACTTTAAAGTTTTTTTTAAATAGTCAACCATTATTCTTCTTATTCGTTCCTATAATTTTAGTTTTCTCCTTAATTTTATCTTCTGCAAAGATTGTTTTCTCGAGCATTTTGCGAAAGAGTGACCATGAACAGCTGCTGAAGGAAGAGAACTCCTTTGGAGTGTTTCACAAAGAGCCTTAAAGTATCACTCGAGGAATCCAATAAGCCGCCCGGGGCCAAGACAATGGCGCACCAATGATGACAATCATCGGCACGATGATGGGAACTTCGGCGATGAAATGAGGATGATGACTAAGCAACGTCCACCCTCGGGGAAAGTCGTTATCCCCTCTCCAACTGCCTTCGCTTTTATTGCAATTTGCGAAAATTTACTGGCGGAGAAAGTGAAAGGAGCAGCTACGATATTTGATTACGAAATGCTGGCGAAACTATTCACGAGTCAATAATGATAAACATAAACCCACAGATTGTGAGGAGTAGAGTGCTGACATCTGATGCCGTCGACTTTGACCCAAGGACCTTCGCCAAAGGACCCCCAGTGGACCAGGCCAGGCATTAATTGCCGAAATTAAATTTATTTCCTTCATTAATACATGGATACACCAGGCGAGATGTCAAGTAATCAAGCGCATCCTGTGCCCGGAAATCAACGAAGTGGAGGGCAGTACTGGCTACATTTGAATGACAGCCGAGGTTTGACATTTGCAGCATGTCATGTTGCTTATTAAAAGCATAAATAAGTATAAGTGGATAGTTGAATGACAGCGAAGAGGGGTGCAAATCCACCCCCAAGAAAATAAAAGGCTTGACCAGGGAAGCCTTAGATGAAAACCAGGTACTGGAGTCGTAGAATTCCAATCAATTTGCGACAAAGAAAATGTCTTAAACTCTCCACATGTGATTTTTCGGACTACAATGCTGGACAATTTGCCCCGAACAATGGCCACAAATCACTGTGGAAATTGTACAAATCTCTCGGATACATGTGCCGACAGATAAACAGTTTTTCCTACAGCTTTTCCCCCTGTCAAAATGTTCCACTTTTCAACTGTTCGTGTCGTTAATCAATTAACTTTGGACCACTTTCCCGGAACCGGACACGCCTCCTCACTTTGGTAACTCCCTTTATGCTTGACCACTTCAATATGTCAAACAAATCAAACACATAAATCCGCACAGTCGTGGTTAAAGGCAAACAAAAGATGTTGTCCGAGCAAATATTGAAAAGTGAAAAGTTTATATGCTGCCAATATGCGACTTCTTGTGGTCCCCTCATCCTTGATTTATGTCGCAAATTTCTATAATTTATAGCTCCCTGTTCAGGGGAGTATTGTGGAGTAAAATAAAATTCGAATATTTGATATCCACTACTGTAGTAGTTTCTGTACAGAAAACTTATTAAAACAATTATATATTCTCCCACTTGTATATTGTTTTATATTTTAATAATACAGTAAAGATCTAATCAAAAAAACTTATTAAATAAATTTTATTTTTATGATTAACTTAGTTAGGAGGCAACTTTTAATTTTCCCGAATACCCTGTAAAAATCAGGGGGTTAGTTCTTACGAGTACTTACTGGTTATGGTTTTGATAGATTTCTTTGTGTTTTTCTTTCATTCACAAAATGGCAATGATTGAATGTTGTAATTTGCAGAAGTCTTTTAAGTGTAGCAGGCTTAGATTTATTTCCCTCCTTGGACTTTTCCTGGCAATTAAAAGGATACTCCCCTAAAAATCAACTTGATGAACAAGCGAAATGTGCAAGTCAACGGGAAGGATGACGATTGCATGGTTGATTAATCCGCATCTCAGTAATCAACTGGTTGCCCAGGGCCAAGAACCAATCTGTGGGCAGCCCCAGAAGCCCATTTTGCGGTTACACACGTCCCATCTTCAGGACCCTTCTGTGGCTAGAGCCCATATAATCCCATCCCGTTGACCAGACTGACCGACTCCGGTGGCCAAAAATTGGGATGAGGCAGCTGACATGGAAAGGGCGTTCTGGCGTTATGTAATCCGAGGACCTCGTTTTCATTTATTACTTACCCTTCCGTTTCCCCGGGAAACTCGGACTGATTGAGCCTGAGTGATGGCAACAGTTGGCATGATTGAATGCCGTCCCTTTGCCCTGGAGAATTTCCAACCGCTGGACAAAATATATCATCGCCTTGGCAATGATGAAGAACCCAGAAAAATTAGCCCAGTAATTCCAAGTAATTAGAAGCAGTTCGCAGTTCACAGTTCTTGGGCATCAGTCACGGCACCTTAAAATTCCATCAACTTAAAATGGTCACACAAATGGCCCATTTCCATACACTTGGCACTCTATAATAATGAAATTATGAGTGCTTATGACCATCTAGAGACATACACTCGCAAATGGCAACCCCTTTTTCTGTTGCAGGACCTCCCTAATCTCAGTACTTTCCTCGACTTTCACGCAGATGTTGTTCTGATCCTGGAGCTGAATCCTTTGTCGGGTCAGACGATGGCCATTAGTCTGCCAGTTCGTCCGGACAACAAGGAATCCATTTCCGATATTGGGTGATAAAATTTTATGAATGTAATTTGCAGCGATTTGTTGCGTCGTCTCGAGCTGGTCCTCCCGAAATCCGAAGGGGTTGTCCTTGGAGGTTGGCTGGATAGTCGGGTGCCCGCGTGTGTCATTGCCAAATTGTTATTGACAACATGACGGGCGAGTCGTAAATACTTATCTAAATATATATATCTATGAATGTAATGTGTAATGTGCCATCTACAGTCGGACGTTTGCATTTTCCCTAAATAATTGAAAGCATTTGCCCCAAGACAGCGGTTTGGGTGGAAAGCCAGCAAAAAGTTGTCGATTGGAAAAAGTTTCTGTCGACATTTCTTTCTTGGCGAAAGTTCAGCAGATGCTTGAAAGATTAAACGCAAATTAGCCACAAGTTCACTTTGAAAATTCAGACAGCACACAAAAGGAAGTACTTTTAAAAAGAAATGTTTTTCAGTCGTTTATTCATATGACTTAAAATTTAAACAATAATTGGATTTACTTTCCTTGTTCATATTCACTTACTACATATTTCATTTTACCCCTAAAGTATGCATTATAAATTTCAAAATTTCAAAACCACTTTGTTGCCAAATCATGTGTGATCTTCTCCCAATTGTACGTGCTAATTTTCCTGATAATATCGGTAACATTTCTCTACGAGATAATAATTCATAATTATCTCCAAGCGGTTTGGTTTGCCACCCAAAATTTTCCGCCACGCCCCCAAGTCATTGAGAATGATAAATGACGTCACCTAAAGTTGGCGATCTATTTAGCATAGAAAGCACATAAAATCATAAACAGGACGCATAAATAACCACATTAAAAAATCGAGAACAATGGCCGAGGAAAGGGAAAGCGGCAAATTTTGAGAAAATAGTGAAAATGTGCAAATTAGACGCGGCCATACAGAAATTTTCATAGCTGGCGATGATTTTATGGGCCATTTTAAAACATTAAGTTCCGGAGGGATAAGTGCCACACCCCCCATTTTTTGGATACACCACCTCATCTGCACGCATGTGACCTGATTTATGAGCGCATATTCTTGATAAATGTGCAGGATTTGAAGGATTTCGCACAAATTACAATAAAGAAGAAGGCAAACGAAGACAACTGAGTGACTGTAGGTCCTGCATCCTGCAAAATCCTCTGCTTTCTCACATATGCGCATAAAATTCACTTCAAGTAAAAATTCGCAATTTGATTTATTGGCTGACTTAGTGAACGGGAAAATTTCTGGAGGGGTAGAGAACGTGCTTTTGCAGCTGAAATTGATTTACTTTGATTTCAGATTTTGCATTTTAAATCGAGGGTTGCCGGTATTAGCCAGGCAAAAAAGAAAAACAGAACAAAAAATGAAAGCAGGGATCGATGTCAATTGGTGACGTCTTTTTGGCGCTTTTGTTTTGCTGTCGCTGCCAATTTATTTTCAATATCATACGGTGAGTGTGTGCAGAGCCCTAAGCAGCCATAATTCCCATTGCATTATGCGACCCGAATGACAAAACACTCCACTCCACTCCACTCCAAAAAAAAATCCAGAAAGAGCACACGCGGCCTGCACGCAATTTTAAATGGATTTATTGATACGGTTCGGCAGCCACAACAACGGAAAATGGAAAAACATAGGGGGTTACATGTTTGCAAACATGTTTTGGCAGCGGCTATTTCTCAATTGTCACCAGCGGACGGCGGTTGGCGAATTAACCCATCAGAAAGGTCGATCTGCTGCCTGGGAAACTCGGATTGCCACAGCTCACTTGATTACGCGCATCATTTGCGAATTTTGATTTTAATGGACAGACTGGAATCTTTTCAGAAATTGAATTTTGATTAGTTTACAACACGCGACAAGGGTGAGGTAAAGGTCCTTTGATTGATTCGGCGCTGTCAGGATGCGGTTGCATTTTCCACAGTCATTTGGTATCTTTTTTTTTTTTTATTGTAGCCAATTTGTTTGCTGCCAAGTTATGCAAATTACGCGGTAATTGATATACATTTTTTATAGAAATAATTTTTAAATTATTCCACTTTTGTGCGGTAAATTGCCCAGAATTGGTGGCGGAAAATTTGGCTGTATCCCCAGGAGTTTCCCACTTGAAAAGTAAATTGGATAAATTGGTTTTTAATAACGAATGCATAATGAAGTTTTCTTTTGAGTTTTAATTAAATGAGATGCTTTGAAAATCAAACCAAAGTGTGGGAGAAAATCTTCCATATTTATGCAAAAGATTATAAAAGTCTTTGAAAAATCCTTACAGACATTTCCTCTTGCCACTAAATAAACACACTTATGAATATGTGCTGTGGACGTTAACAAACCAATCTAAAAGACCCAAGACCCTCTTTTCATATGCATAGCTCATAAATGGACGAGCAGGGAAAATTTAATGGACCTCAACCTCAGTTTCGTAGCAATTCCAAAAGGACGCTCACAAAAGGCACCACAACAACAGTAATAAATAATAAATAATATTTCTCATAAATAATTGCTTCCCTTGTGTTCTTCTCCCCCCTTCAATATCCTTCGACTGGCGCCCGACGACGAAAAATAAAAATATGTTAACTAATCACCGTAGGAAAGGATTTTTATGGGTTTTCATTTCCGCACATAATCGACTTATCCCAAGGATTTCAAGGGCCAGTCAAGGGGAAAAACCAAAGGCGGATATGTGGAACGTTGGGCTGTGCAATCTCCCACATTTCGAGGTGATATATGTCAGTTTGGCCAAATGTTGTGCCGTAGAAAAATGTCATTTCCTCCCAGAAGAGCTGCGGAAATGAGCGGCCAACGGCCATAAACAATCCCCGATTGAGTGGCCCAAAAAGTTTTGACACAACCAAATCAAGTGAAAGTCGCAGGCAATAAAAACTCCGGGGGGCTGGGTTAGTTTCTCGCACTCTATATTTATGGTTATTGAGCCAAGTGGGTCCAAGATAACTCGGCCCGAAACCCGGCAATTACAGCAGCTTAATGACTCGGAGACTCCTGCGAAAACGCGCAATGGAGGTTGCCAGGATACGGGGCGCTGGCCAAAAGGGCAGCCAAGGCGACCGGCGACGGATGTCATTCACAGCGCTTTTGAATATCCTGCCACGAGGTGTCCTGCGCGTAATTAGAATCCTGAGACGCGACGCATGCCACATTTCAGATTTCAGATAACAACACCGTGGTGGTCTTGATTTTACACTTGAAATAGTTAAGTTGAACTGTAAGAATTACAAAAGTACATTTTTTTAATTGAATATGCGTTTTGAAAAGAGAAAACAATTTATAACGAATTTTTAAACGAAAACAAAACAATTGGAATACAATTTATTACACGCCTTAAAAAATATTTATTTATAAAAAATATTATAAAACAAGTCTTCTCAAATAACATGTAATACTTTGACTATAAATTTGCTACTTCTGAATAGGTTTTAGAAAATAGATAAACTGGATAGGACTTTAAATATTCAAAAACAAACAAAATATATTTTTGGAATCAATTGTATATTATTTTTTTAAATTTATTTATTACTTAGTTCTTTTTTGCCTTTTTTTTTGGTAGGACATATATTTTTTAAAGTGCTACTTCGATTTGAGTCCTGCCTTTGATTGGCACTCGTCAGTGACCCGCGAGGTGGAACAACTTTGAAAAAAAAGAAATGCACAAAGAAAGACGCCACAGGACACTGGCTGAAAGGCAGGACTGCTCTCGAGCTTTATCAATTGCCACACACCATGACGACCTCAAGGACTCCGTACGTCCGCGGCTAATTGTAAATTCAGGACTTCTTTTCCTTCCTGCCTGCTGCACTGAAATCCGACTAAGGCGCGGCCAGAGAAATTTATTGCGTTCCCTTTTTGATAATGACATAATATTTTACGCTTCGACGGAAAACGGAGAGGGGGCCCTTGAGCTTCGCGGGGTTTTTTTTATTTAAATTTTATTTGTGTGTGGCGTTGGCTACACATTTCCATTAATTTTAAGTGTTCACTTCGGGGGACTTACCCCTGGTCCATTGTTCGACTGCTTTTGTTGGATCCGCGACAGGATCTGTATCTGTATCTGCATCTGCATAATGTTATTGTTATTGACTTTTGCGCGTCGCTCAATCATAATCATAATCAATTGTTGGACTGAGTCTTACCTGCTGGAATTCTTATCGCGAGCTGCCATTTGCATAATGGAAAAGTTGACAAAGTGGACACACTTTTGTGGCAGCGATGCTGCGAAGTCAATCCAATTGAATTTGGTACACGATGAATACGTTTTTCTTCGACCATGCAGAGTAAGAAATATAATGGGATAAGAAATATTTTAAGAAAATGGTATTAACAAAAGGAATTAAGAGGTATGCAATAATATATTTTGCAGCTGAAATTTAATTAACTAATAGTTTATGGGTCACTAAAAGTAAAAACATGTGTGTGGCGTCTAAAAGAAAGCTGATTTTTAATTTTAAGATATGTATTTTGAATACAAATCACAAATCAAAGGAATAAATATTTTGCTCTGCAGAAGCAAGCACTAAAAGGTTCCCTGAAGTCCAGAAAATATAAAAGGATGGAGGACTAAAGTTGTTTTGTCAGTGGCATCACGATAAGAGCGACCAAAGATAAACCGCTTGAAAAATCAAAGATTTGCACAACAAATAAAATTTGGCAACATGTTTACCGTTCGACTTAAGAGCCCGCAAACTGAAGAAGGTCTTTTGAAAACTCGAGTGGATTGGGACAAATTCGTGGCCACGTGAGCTGCAAGCGGAATCTTCAAAGGTACGGCCAATAGGCAAACACGCTATGAAATGCGCAAAATTACGACCTTAATTTGCCAAAGTAAATAGGGAAAATAAAAGAAACGCAGGCTGAAAGGATTTTCAAATCTAATTTCCAATTTTGA
Source organism: Drosophila elegans (assembly GCF_018152505.1). Classification (NCBI taxonomy): domain Eukaryota; kingdom Metazoa; phylum Arthropoda; class Insecta; order Diptera; family Drosophilidae; genus Drosophila; species Drosophila elegans. Next base: position 2,016,996 of record NW_024545863.1, read on the forward strand.
TGGAGGAAACCGCCAAAGCGAAAGGGGAAAAGCCGTTTTTTTCCGAGGCCCTTTTTTTTTTTTAGTAAATTTACATGCCATGGACACGCACTCGCTGAAACACACACATGCATATTATTTGCAAATTAGCCTGGATGTTGAAGGACCAAGGGGATGCAAAAGTGGGCGGAGAAAAGCGCTCTTCACATGCGAAATGGAACCAATAAAGCGTGAAGCACGCAGTCGACGGTCGACGGTCGCCAAACACCAGCCACGGCTCAATGGGCCTGATTGTTGTCCTGATTCATCTCCGGGTACCAGTTCTGTTCCAGATCCTGCTCCTGTTTCTGCTCTCGTTCCTGGTCCACGCCGGGATGTCATTTTGTCAAACGCATTTGAAAGTCGCTGGCCCAAGGGTAAAATGGATGAGTTGTTGGCTGTTAGCCGTAAGGATGGCATGATTTTGCTGATATCGGCTGCCCCTTTTGCTTTTCACATTGTTTGCTTTAAAGTTTGCCAACACTCGGTTTTTCTATACCCATTGATTTTCTGGTTCGGTATATGCGAATTTCAGTAAATTAAATGGTGTATTTCAGATCTTTTAAAATACATTTGTTAGTTTTTCGTATCTATTTCCAAATTAAAACTCATAAGTTTGATGTAAATAAGACAGTATTTTCATCCAACAAAGGCGATAAACAATTTTTTACCAAAATGTTGTATAAAGACTAACAAAATAAGCTTTTAGTTTTTTTTACGGAATGTAGATAATGTTAAGCGGTTGGTAAACAAAACAAATGTATAAATGCATAAATCTTAAAATTTATTATAGTATGAGTGAAAGCATGTGAAAAATGGGCATCCTTTCGTCTATTGAGTGAAATTGAAAATTTACATTTTTTTGTTATCCTTTGCTGGTCTCTGCGGCAACCACAGGGGGGTTTCATTAAAGGGTTTACCCTGGGGTATGGGGGCAGCGCTATCTGGTAAACTGACATTGGCCCTGTTTGTCATGTGTGGCACATGATTTGAGGCATTTCTGCTTCGATTGGCCCGAATGGGCTGCTTCAGTCCCGGTAAATTGGGAATGATGAAAGAAGAAAGCTCGTGCGCCATTTGCATGCCCCCTGCCCACTCTCCACCCACTCCACCCATGTAATTTTAAGATTTGCTTCGAGCACAACTGTACCTTTCAGATTGATTGCTCTGGCCTTCATCTTGACTTTCACTCGCCCGCTGACAAGCGGTCATAAAAATTATTAATGAATTATGTTAACAGAGGAATGAATAATCTCAATTTGGATCCAATAAAAAAACGAACATATCAAATTTCGGTGGATTGCAGCTGCCCCTTCGATCGCGTGTGACACCCAAACAAATCATTAATCATCGAAATGTTGCAATTTCTGTGGTTAAAATTAATTTTGTAGAAGAGTACAAAGTGCAGGAGGGCGAAAAGGACTAAGAGCCGTAGCCTCGGGCAGCAAAACAACATTAAAAACTACTAAACAGGCGCAGACACAACCCCCCAATGGGGGTTCCAAAGGGGGCGGTGTGCCCCTTGAGCCTGTGGCTGACACATGCGGAGCTTCGTTTTTGTATTTTTTTATTTTTCGGGCTGCCAACGAAGGGCTGCGAGACATAAAAAAACTTTCACACATTGTTGTGAGGATGTGTAGCGAAAGCGCCGCGGGATATTTTTTGCACCCCGCCCACAAGACGGCGTGAAAACGCACACATTACGAGGGTATGGGGAAAGACTAAGGGTGTGGTTATACATTACAAAAAATTGCCCTTTTATTCATTAAGTACATATTTATATATTATAAGGAATTTATTTATCTTTAAACTCCTTTTTTCTTAAATTTCCCGAAACATACATATTTTGCATTCAGTTTCAGCAAGTAATAGAATTTATAAAAATATTTTGTATACCGATTCTTGATAGTATTTAGATAAACAAATTTAAAAAAGTAAATAAAATTAAATCAAATAAACATTTAATGGAGATCATTGGGTTAGAAAAATTTAAGAATAAATTTGAATATTATTTTCTTGAAAATATGTTTTATTAATCCTTTTTCCCTTAAAAAAATATATTTTTTTCTTAATTACAATTATAAATATTACACGTTCCTTAGTTAAAATTCTGAACTTTCTTTGAGTGTTGGATCTTTGTTGTGCTGTAAAAAACGATTTGCGACGATTTGTGTCATGTGTGTGTGCGGCGATGACGACGGCGGCGTTCCTTGAGTCGGGGAAAAAAGGATCGAAGGACGGGTTCCGTGTCATCGGCAATGGCATTGATACTTTGTCAGACGTGTAAATTACATGGCGCATTCCACATGCCAAATTCCGCGCTCTCCCATCCGATTTTCACATGCAAATTTTCCCAAAAATGCGGATGAAAAGCCCGCCACGACATCATCATCATTATTCAAAGAACTCGACGAGGCGGCGAGGAAATCCCAAAGGGTTTCGAACGGGTCGCGTGTGTGAAAGCGGGAAACTACTTTAAATTTCAACCAATTTCAAATGACTTCTTGTCACACATGTGTGGATTACATGGGGGAGTGTGAACTCGGGTGCGGGAGTTATAGGAATTGGGATTGCATCGTTAGTGCAAATCGCATCATCATCAGATCGGCGGAACCAAGTCGACGCTCGTCGCGTGTTTTGATTGATGTTGGACGCTTGTAAGTCCCCGAACCAATTCCAAATCCTGCCCCCCGAATCCCTCCACCCCATGCGGTTTGACTTGGAAACCCCTTCTCCAGGATTCGATATCGCAGGGTTGGGGGGACACACTTTGCATCCGCGTTCATATTTCGTAATTTTTCACTGGGAAATCTCTCGCTTTTCCATTTGACGCGTTGATTTATGGTGGAAAAGGGGTGATGCAGCGGGGTTAAGGCTTCCTGACAGCTGTGACTTGTTTATAAGGGTTAAGCTGTTTCAATTTCACTCAGTTATTAGGTTAGATAAAGGCGGTAATGATAAGGTTGTGACAGGCTTGACATCGTTTGGCGAACAAAAAATAATAAGCGCGTATAACCCCTTAAAGATTAAAATTTTGAAATTGATAAGGAATTTTCCTCAAAATTCTGGAAGTTTTATTTAAAATAATTCAAAATTCTTGTTTTTTGTAACAGCCATTATTATTTATTAATGTTTTCCAAAGACAAACAATTTATTTATTTTTTTATAAAAATGTATGTAAGAAAAATTTCAAAATAATTTTAGACTGTTGCTTAAAATGGTAATCCCTTAAAAACGGACTGGGTTTTGGCAGTGGACAACTGTTTAACTTGTGTGCAATGAGCACGCAACAGAAACAACGCCAGGAATTGCCCACTCATGCGAGACAATTGGACAGGACAAACCGCCGCGACCCGCTTGACCAGTCATTTGTCAAATTTGACAGTTGCCGGCGCTCTGGTTGGTGGTAACCCTGGTCAGCGGGGAAGCCCAACAATCTAGGCAGCTGGTCAACCTGTTTGAGGTTGCAAGCTCATGCGACAAATGTGCCACGCAGTAGACTTTAAATTCAATTCATTCACGCCAACACACACAGTGACTTACAATTAGACAGCTGAATGGTGGAGAAGGGCGAAAGGGTTGGGCAAACGCGGGAAAACACTTTCTCCGGCTGGTCAAGTGGTCAACGGTCTGTTAATTGGCCAACACGGAGGCTGAAGGGTTGAAGGTTGCCATGAGCACACGATGATGATGCTGCCAAACTTCAAAACACATTTTACGCTCGTTAGGTCCCGTTTGGAAGTTTTCAATTTAGAGGGGTTAAAAGGACATTGCTGGTCATTGAGGGACTTGTTGGCCTCTGGCTAATCAAAGTATTCATGAGGTATAAATGGTACAGTTACGTCAAGGAACACGAAAAGATACGGAATATCTGTCAGATACTTTTCACCCCCTTCCACACCTTAACTTATTCGATGCGAATCAGTGTTAACACGAAGTGCAAATCAAATTTGCCTCAACTTGCCATTTTTCAAGCTGTCACTAGCACTCATGGCCAACATCTCGACCCCTCTTTCCGCATTTTCCCATCGCAAAACTTCTCATGACACAATGAAGATACGAACAAACATATTGACAGCTCGTTGCCATTTAGCGAAATGTTTAAATAAAAATTTGCATTCATTTAGCGGGAATGATTTCGCTGCCATAAGGAAGTTATTTTTCCAACAGTGTTGCTCAAAAAGATTTTTAATAGCTAGCTTTAAATTATTGGATTAAATTTACGTGTTCGTTTAAACAAACGATATTTTTTAAACTAGATAACCTGAAAGCTTATAAAAAATACTCATAATTGAGAGCTTACACAAATCTTTAGTAATTTGAAAAACTTGAACATTTATTCCAAAGTAAAAAGAAGTGCTGTTAACCAAGAGTTGTTTGAGATATGGAAAGTCGTTTTTAGCTATAAAATATAAACAAATTTGTTCTGAATATTTGTTTTAACATTATCTATATTAAAAGTATTTGTTTTTTGGCTGTTTTTAAGCATATACTAGCCAACACTGTACACTGCCACCCTTCAAAAAATAGCAAACTGCCATTGGCGCCAATCAGCAACACGTCAAAAGTAACGGGCTCTTGAAGACACTTACCAACTCCGTGGAACTCCGCGCGACATATGTTCCAGTCAACTTCCTGTGCGAATTTATAAAAATTGCAAATGTCGCGACGACAACAATGACGGGGAGGATTCTTCAGTGGGTGAAAGTGTCCTGGCGTGACAGAAATGATTTGGGCGTTGATGTCATCAGCATCAGCATCAAAATTTAGACTCAGCGATTGTAAAAATTAATGATGTTTTGCCGCTAAATAGTTGAGCTGGGAACCAGGGCACATGTGTGACTGAGTGACTCCCTGGGAAAAAGGAAAAATCGGGGGGAACTTTCCATATCCGTTTGCAATTTTTAAGCCGTGTGCAAAGTGTTTTCTTTTGGCTTTTCTTTGCCTTTACTGAGGTTTTCCCTTTTCGTCGTTGGCGCGTAAATTGACACGACTTTGCTTTCTTTTTCCCTTATTTTCCTTTTCAGCCTCGTTATGCTAATGTCCTTTGGGCCGTAAAAAAAAAGAGTTTTGATTAATGATGCCACTGGATGACACAAAGCCGCTACAGCTGGCCCACCTATCCAAAAATTGCTATTAAAAATATTGTAAAGCCCATCTGAAAACTCTCCACTTACATCCCGTTGTTTTTTTTTTTTTTTTTTTTTTTGAGGGGTAATTCCAGATCCAGGAGAACCTCAAGTTACGCTACTTTACTCTTTCAATATTTAATCAATGCTGAGAGCAAACAATCAGCCAACAACGATGAGAAACCGAACCTTAATCAAAAAATCAAACAATTGACATTCAATATGGTCTAATTTTTTACGCTGCCATTAAACAAATTATTGGGGAAGTGCGGGATGTTCCGCCAATGGAGAGATGAAAAACCTGAAACGAGTCCTGGCAGGCCATTTTCCCCAGAGGACCGCAACGACAACATATCAATAAACCAAACAACGGCCAGGACAAACAATGCCAAGTGGAGAGGATGGCAAAGAAAACTGAGACCTAGATTGGTAATTGAAAAATGCGAATGAAACTCTAGATAGAGTAAAAGCCATCGTGTAATTGGGGTTCGTGGCGGCGAGCTTAACTGTACCGAAGTCCTAGGCCAGAGGTCAGACTGTACCTGCAAGTGACAGGACTACAAAGAGTGGCTATAATTGCGTTAAATTTGGTGTAAAATGAGGCAGAATCTTTGGGAAAATTCAGAAAAATTCTCTGCAAGATTCACGCATAATTAAGTGCACTCAAAAGGTGTCCGCACAACACACTTCTGCTGCGTGGCACCGGAAAAAATTACTCATGAATTTTTGGGAATTTAAATGTGTCCAATAAAAGCAAAAATTACTTTATTACATTCCTATATAAAAGTTCATACATTAATATTAGTTTTTACTTATAAATAAATATCTATTTAAAACTTTTAAAACTGTAATGCTAACAATTGAACTGCTAGAAATAATGGAGTCCGTAGGTAAAAAACATTTTTTTTTGCAACGTTTTCTCAATAATAATATAAATAAATAAAAATATTATACATTTAATTATTTTTTTATTTTACAATTTAAAAACATTTGATGAGTTTCAGTTTATAATTTTTGCAAGTGTATAAGAATTACAGGACTAGCAAACAACCAAAAGAATCGTACCAGAACAGGACAAGAGTTCACATTTACATAATGCTCTACTGCTGAAAGAGGATTTATGTGTGGCACTTGAGTGCCGCAAATTAATTCAAATGAAATGCGTCCAGAACTTAATCCTGACGTCCATTGTTGTCCTGGATGCCAGTCCACTCCCTTTCTGGGCGACTAATTTGGTGCAATTGCGACACCTAGGAATCGCATTCTCGTCTTTGATTTGCGCTAATCGCCAAAGTGTCAACGACCAGGAGAACTTGATGTTTGCCTCATTTCCGCATTTAATCACCCCCGGCAAAGGAATCGTCCTGGGTCCTTTTGTTCAATGGTTGTGAGAGACCCAGATCCCGAGATGACACAAATCAGAGCAAAACTAATTTCCCGTTAATGAGGGTCGCTTGCCCTGTTGCGTTGCTTCGCATTTTCCTCATTTTCTTGCGTCCATTTTTTGCCCTGATTAAGAATTTTTTCCCGCTCACACACATGCGCCTCATTAATAATTTTTTCGCCATTCGCTGCCAGGATCGAGATTAATTTACGCCTCGAAAGGATCTGACGTGTGCCTGTCAGTCGGAAATGTCTCTCTTTTTCGGCCCAGCGCCCTCTTTTATCTTCGTAATAATGTTAGGCTGTGGATGGGGAGGTCCTGATTCCGTATTCCTTATTGGGGAGAGGAGGAGCTGCTGAGGCGTCAAATTGTTATTAATTGAAAGTCAAAAGTTCTGCGTGCGGTGCCAGTTTTAATTGGATTGTTCGCTTATCTCTGCGAGAATTAATTGTTGAAAAACGAGCAACGGAATGAAATGAAATTTATTCAATAGAATGTGGTTAGTGATTTCCTTACAAATTTGAATTATATTTAATATACTAGTAGTAAATATGGTAACGGTAATATTTAAAAGTTGTTTTTTTTTTTAGTTTCCACAAATTTGATTTATATTTAATTTATTTAATATGATTTTATGGTCCATCAGGTTGCAAAAGCCCGTTTCCAATTACACGTTTTTATTACACATTATTTCACATTTTCATTGTTAATTTTATGTCGATGTTAAATTACTCGTTTTTGTTTTATTTGTTTCTGTACTTCCCACAATTGCTTCAACTATAACATCCCTTCCTTAGGCATTTCCAATGTCTCAGCTTTTTTTATAGTTACCTCATATTCATGCGTAAAGTTCTTTTGTCAATTGAGATTTCACTTTTTAGTGTTTTTTCCGCCTATCATTGGTATTCCTAATAAAAAATTCAGAGCCCATGAGGTCACCAAGTAATGACGCATTCTATTGTGGAGCCAGCACCTCCCCATCGTCATTCATATTCATATTTCTGAATGGAATGTTTGGCACTGTGTCCTATCTATCCTCACGCGATCTGATCTAAAGGATCTCATTGGGAGGCACTCGCCTGGAAGCTGACAACAATTGAATTGGTTTTATTGCCCCGGGAAAGTTATGCGCTGACAGGACTTCGGTTCAATGGATGGGCATAATGCCGGATTCAGGATACACACACACACACACACAATAAAAAATGCCTATATGCCAAACGAATTTCATTTCGTTTGTCCTGAAAAGGCACCCAAAAGCGCTGCCATTGTTGCTCTGTTTATTAAATTGTTGGTTCGAAAGGGGTGAGGGTCCACCTTTGTTAATCGTCAAGCTGACAATAAATCTTGGCCATGCCAGGGAATCCCAATTGCGTATGAGATGTAATTCCCGACTTGACATTTTTCATATACACTCAGATACTGACTCGCACATTTATTCGCGCCATAGACAAAGTTGCGGAATGAGGAGCAAGGGTTCGGATAAGATATTTCATAAATTGAATTGTTTTGCATTGTTGCCCCTCGACGAGTTCTGCTCTTATTTCGAATTGCTTGGCCAAACCAAATAAAAAAAACATCCAATATCTGCTCTCGAGCGCAGCCATGTGTGCCCATATACATATGTACTTGTGTATCTTTGTGATTTATAACGCGTTTAGAATGCCGTCTGAGCAGTGAAAATGGAATCAAAGCGACATCGAGTCTGGCAAACGGTCAGAATTTATGACGAACTGTATTCAACAAAGTAACCATAGACATTGTGACCTTTCAACAGAAAATATATTCCAATAATTCGGAGAAAAATTTAAATCGATCATATATTCTCCAGTAACAAATTTTAATTTAGATTAACAAGAAATAAGATTTATAGAATAATTTCACTTAGGAATATACAATATCATAGGCATTAGTTTTCTTAAGTTTTTTTTTGGTTTATATTGTATGATAGTTTGTTATGTTTTCAAAATATTAAAATACTGTATAACTTATTTTTGCATCTTTGAAATCTTTGATAACCAATTGGATACAAGAGTTCAGTGTATTTAAAATAGTAGCCTGACATCGTTAGCAAGTCTGGGAAGTAGAATAAAATTATACCTCACACATATTATGGCATTTTAAATATGATAAATTGTCGCCCAGAGCTCTCAAATGAAAATGTTGAGAAGAAAGTAAAACCACAGTTTATTTTTGGGGAGAATGGGTAAGAGGGCGGATAAGTCCAATCCCACTTTCAAATGCTTTTGACACGCGGATGGCCACCCGGTTAACGCTTTAAAAGGCGAATTGAATTTAAATTTGCTGATTATGCTCGAGTTGTGCGAATAATGGTTATATTGAGCCATAAAAGAAATTAACTCAAACATTATTCTTGGCTAAGCACTCGAGCCACCCCTCCTCGCCCATCTGTGTGTAATATATTTTAAAACAACTTTCACCACCTTTGAACTTGGGTGGGCAAATATTATTGATACATCGGCGGCTTCTCAATGGTTTGTAAACGATTTCTGGAGAGTTCTCTGGTACCAGAGGGGTTTTTTTTTTTAAGGGGAAAACCTAGCAGGGGGCCACATACTTATTCCTCTTATGCCCGAGCTACAACGCATATTACACTTTTTAGCAACAGATTCTCGAGTGCTGTTCGAGGGGCTTACGCATGATTTTCCGGGATTTGCTTTATGAAATTTCCAAATTTTACAATCTGCGCAACGGGCGGGCCGATGAGGAAATTACACCGCGATGAACAAGTCGCGTCTCCTTTTTATGTAATTTCAAAATGATTATTACTGCGAGGGGGTGGCCAAAGGAAAGGGAGACTGCGGAAATCAATGCATAAATTACAAAATACAGCCGGCAGACAAAAGCTGATCTTTATTGTTATTCAAATCATTTGGCAGCTGCCACGGCTCCATCGCCATCGTCATTTGAAGTTGGTTCTCTGAGGCGCCGCGCAACGATAATGATTGACTGACAGACAATCCACAGTTCTAATCTGTCAATAATTCAGACCATGTGCTCTGGCTTTTAGCGCTTTTGAGCCCGAGGCGTCGAGACCCGCGATTGGCATCCCAAGCTGTCGATTTCCCAGGCGAGTTGGCCTAATCCGATGGAGATGCCATGTAATTAGGACGCGGCTCCCGGGCGACATCGGAAGTGCCTTTAAAATTGAATCGGATGCGGTTTTAAAATCGCTGATTCTATGGAAGAAATAAACATGAATGAAAGAATATCATCTCTTAATATAAAAAATGCTTTTAACCACATAAGTAACAATCGAATTTGTAAAACTTTGTATTTAATTAAAGTTTTGAGTTTAAACTCACCTGGTCGAAATCCTACAACATACTTGCATGTCTAGATTTTTGAGTATAGAACAGAATAAAATAGAAACATTGTTAAAATGATTTATTAAAATTTATCAGTTTGATACAATACAAAAATTGTTAAAATATTTTATTTAAGTTTATCAATTTTATGTAATTGAATTTAAATATCTTATGAGTTTTTTTTTTACCCACCATCACAAAGCTCATTAATTTAGAATCACACTCATGTGATGCCAGAGAGAATATTCCAATTTCATTACCCCCACTATTTTTGTTTTCCTTTCGCGAAACTTGTGTAGTCATTTCCACAAGGAGCTCCGATAATTTAATGTAAACTTTGCGGTCACGTGGCGCGACCTGCGCTCATGTAAGTAAATCAAAGCAAATTACCAGCCGAACACACAAAATACAAAACACAACATGCAACACACAACACACAAAACACATGAGCCAAGGGCAACTCTCACCCATTTCAACTCTAACCCAAAACTCCGCCCCGTAAAAGGTTCACAAGTGTTTTGACATTTAAACGCGTTTTGTGCCCGAAATGACCACCAACAAGAGGTGGACCCGGAGCACAAGGTTGATGGCCCAAGGGAGCCCTTACACTTGTGCCCTGATCCTGAGTATCTGCGGGAAAACTGTGGGAAAACAGGGCCAGCCCAGCCACCCTGGGAAAGTGTACTCAAACTCGCGGCAGCCATAAAAAACCCATAGACATAGACACATATGCACATGTAAATTACGGGGATGTAAGCTAGTTTATTTCTATGTGATTGCAAATAAATAAGTGTTTATAATTAAGCAGGTTATCCTGGGAGAATCCTTTGATGGACATAAAATTCTCATCCTCTGGCGGTGGCTGCCACATTGGCGGCTTGTTGCGCAATTCCCAGACCCTGAATGGTAGCATCGCGAGTATGTTGGCCAATGCGTTCCTATAAAGATAAATAGTGGGTTAGTTTTAATCAAAATATCTTACATTCCTTATATTTTGTCACATGGAATTTTTTTTTATTATTTTAAATTTGTTTGGGGCAATACTTACAATTCTCTTGCCCAGTTTCTTTAGCCAACCGGCTTCGGATTGTCCAAAGCTAATGGCCAGAATGAGGGCGACAAAGATGAAGATCTTGTAGAAGTTCATTATGATTTGTTGAATTTAATTTGCAATTAATTGAAGAAAATCGAAAAAGCTGTTGATAGAGCTGTTGCTGTGGTAACTGAGCGACTGATGTCTGAACTTTAGGTTTAGCCAGCTTTTATAGCGAAGACAGCGATGCTGATAAGCTGAGGACGGGGAATTTTTCGCTACGAAAAGAGAAAGAGCCGCAAATACGCGCCTACAGTGGATCCCCTTTTTTATACGAGGAAGACTGTCTTCGGTTATCTGTTTGTCCAGCTGCTAATAAAGATTGAGCTTTCTCAGACTATTAGACTTCCTTCTAGTATCCCTATTACAAATATTTTAGAAACCAAAGTAAAGTAAACTCATTGTTTCCACATTTTTACAATTAGGCCATTTGTAACATTACAATCTTAGAAGTTTAAATATTTAAAAAAAACATTTTTTTGCTTATTCAATTTTTGTTTGCCATATATTATTTATATATGAAGTTTATATATGAAGCTTACTAATCTTAATTTAGAAACCATAAACACACTCACGCAACTGTACTTGATTTTTAAGAGGGGGATGGCCGTGGATTTAGGCTTTCACTCTCGTCGGCACATAATATCAACCACCATGAAAATGTAACTTTAATTTCAACCATAAAAAACCAACAACGAGGGGCAGACAATAGACTGGCAGCAAAGACAACAAATGAATTAAATCAGCAAGGGCGGCAGAAACACACACAGAATCAGAATCAGGGGTGGGGATATATCTGCAGATATATATATTTCGGGGTGGAGAGGTGACTAAGAATAGAGCATCTAGAATAGGAAGCTACGAGGATGATGGGCGCCTTGTCAGGATATGCCACTAATTTCCTTAACAAGTAAAAACGCTTTATCCATCTTGGGCCTTGACTCCGCTTCCCTTTGCCGCTCCATGTTGCTCCTTTCCGGTTCCATAGCCTTTGCGAAATGTAAATAAAATCGCTCGAATTAACCGCTGAGTGACAGCTACAAGTGGCAGGCGGAGACACAAAAGGAGGGAGCGAGTCCTGTGTCATAACCGCCAGGACGAGTTCGCATCCTCATCCTTATCCTTCAGTTGGAAGAACCCACAGCAGCGTAAGTAAGTCAGTAAATGCCGCAACTGGTTCCGAAGCATGGCTCAACTACTCAGACTGCAGGAAGGTATTCAGATGACTTAAATGATATTAAGGTAAGTTAAAAAGGAAGTGAGTTTCTATTGGATCTGGGTTGGCATTTGAAGTGGCAGATGCGAGCAAGAAGTATAAGACTTGAAGATAGTTTATAAGAACTTCGGTAATTTGTTGTTTAAATTAAATGTAGTGAATCTATAATTCATATAAAAATTCTGATTAGATTACAACACAAATAATGACTATAGAAAACCTCAGATGCCCATTCATATTTACAACTTCTATATTATGTTTAACTTTTGTGCCTTTGAATTACCCCATACCAGGAGACAATCAGACTAACCGAAATGACTAAGGCAGCTCTTCAATGACCTTTTTAAGAGGCATCCCCGAAATCTAAATTCCCATTTCAGTGCGCCAAGATTATCAGTCCACCTGGATACAATGGCTGTGTAAATGTTTGAGAATCTTGGCCTTGCCTCTTTGATAGGGAAATAATCAGCAGATGCCGTCGGGGGAACTTTTTTCCTGGGATTCACCCTGAGAAAGACAGCGAAACCGAAATTAATAAACAAGAGGCGCTGATAAGGAAAGCCGCAATAAAGAACAACGACAAAATAGCCAGAAGAAAGGGAAGAAATCAGCTACACAGGTGTGCCCCTTACCCTCGATCTTGATCGATCACTTGAATCATACTAAAAACACGTCACCAGCAATCGCATCTACTTGGGTGTGGGATCCCATTGAACTCTGAATTCCGTGTGCTTTTTGGGGGGAACAGAAATCACCCGCGAGCAATTCCATTCATAAAACTCATTCGTAGTAAAAACTTTGTTACCCATTACTGAACTTGGGGTATACTTTATTACAATTCGCCTGAAAATATCATAAAGAAAAGGCTTTAAAGTTAAGTTAATAACGCAAAGATCAGACAAGGGACTTTACTTGGAGGAAACGTTCTTCTAATAGTCATCCGATATCATAAAGTTTCCAGCATCTGTTGACTAAGATTTCTCTAAGTCATTAATTAAGACTAGTTCGAGGTATCGCGTATGTGTCAGTAGATCGTTCCAACTCAATTCTACGATCGTTCAATCCATTGAGTAATCGTTTGTTGTTTTGCTCTTTTTTTTTTTTTTAGTTCTGTTCTGGGGAAGCCAATAAAACGTGTTTGTTGATTAGTCCATTTCGCATGGCGCACAAATGTTTGGCGTTATTTCCCGTACTTTTTCTGCCCCAAAAGTTTTTTGTTTTTATTCAAAGTGTTTGTTACCACAACTAATGGAATTTATTATGTTTTATTAATGTGGGTTGCGGTAAAGACCGTTTGAAAACAATGTTGATTCAGGGGATTTTTCATGTTCAGGAAATAGTTTAGTTTCTACAGTTGCTATGCTGAAAGATTAAAGAAATTTTGCATTAGGCAATGAACATTTTGTCATAAAAATGATTAGCATCTGTAAAATTTTAAATTTTCTTAACTTGATAAGTTTTAAGAGAATTTTAATGGTGAAATTCTTCATGTATATTTACATTTTTTAATGTGGGCCAATGCGTTCCTATGGAAATATCAATACTTGTTTATGTATTCAGATTTTCCATTTTAATGCATAGTTTTTTAAGTTTATTAAGCCAACCAGCTTTTCATTTACCCAAACTAAGATAACTATAACGATAACAATGTAAAAATTCATTCAAGTTTTCTGGTTTACTCCTGATTTTTTAAATAGTGCAAGTTATTGACCCTGCTGATATGTCTATTTCAGTGAGCGACTGATAACCGGACTCTAAAGATAGCGAAACAACCAGGACAGCAACTAAAGCGATGCTGATAAGGTGACGAAGGGGATTTTGTGTTGGAAACAGATGCATGAAGAGTAACAAAAATTGGAGACTTGTCTTTGGGCAATCATCAAATGGGGATCTACACTGCCTTTTTCTTTAAATTCAGCACTTAATTTCCCTCGAAATACAAAGCAATAAATAACTCATTAAATAGTCTAGAATCTAAAAAACAAAAAATCAATTTAAAAAATAATATATGGGGTTAATTTATAAGTAAGAATAGATGTTTGGTTACATTTTTTTTATTAGGTATAGACCATTTTTTAAAGTTGTTGTTTCCAATATTTATTAATATTACAAAAATGCATTAATTTAATTCAATCTGTAAGTCATGAGCGTTGCAAACTAATTCATAATCGGTTGCTTGGATGAGTAAAGCCCACTAATTTTGAAATACCTCTTCAGAGAGTCATATTTATGGCAGTTCCAATCTGAACCCATATTGTGTGAACTTTTGTCCCAGTAGAAAAATCCCCGTCTTTGCAGCATCAGCTTCTGTTGGGATCGCTATATAAGCTCAATCTCTTAGTCGTTCAGTCATCAGTCGCTCAGTTCTCACTGCATAAGCATCATCTTTCTTTTGTTCTGCCAACAAATCAGCAATCTCATCATGAACTTCAACAAGATCTTCGTCTTCGTGGCCCTTATCCTGGCCATCACTTTGGGACATTCGGAGGCTGGCTGGCTAAAGAAGCTGGGAAAGAGACTCGTACGAATTTCTAATCATAATTCACACTTGAGTTATTAATTTAGACAATCTTGTAGGAACGCATTGGCCAGCACACACGAGATGCCACCATTCAGGTTGTCGGAATCGCTCAGCAAGCCGCCAATGTAGCAGCCACCGCTCGAGGTTGAGAACAAATCTTGATAACACTCAACCTGCTACATACCTGCCTGATAACATAATATATTTAATTTCATTAACACTACCTTTAAAAATTAAAATAATCAAACATGTATTTTGAAGTAAACAATTTATTTGTAAAACATCGAATATTACTTAAATATAAATAAATGCCAAACTAAAAAAAACAATTACACAGCTTTTAAAATACAGAATAAATAGCGTTAATGATTTAATCTTCTAATCAGCAAGTTTTGGGAATTAATTGAGTGCTTATCGCAATGAACGCTCCCGACGAAAATCTACAAATAACACATACAAATCTGGGAAATTCTAAGTAAATGTTTTTGTTGATTAGCATAATTTAATTTATTAAACGTTTGTTTTTAGTAATATTTTATTAATGCAAATACTTTTATTATAGTTGATTGAAGCGGGATCTTGTAATCCTAATTTAATCTTAATCCTAATTTAATTATATATATAGTATATATAGAATTCCGAACACATTAAAATACCCTGATAATGCTATTTCTTCAGTTAATGGCTGATGTATCAGAGGAGAACATTAGAGCTCTAAAATTGTGCTAAAAGTGATATTATTTTGAAGGATATAGAATTCCGAACATAGTAAAATACCCTGATAATGTTATTTATTCAGTTAATGGCTGATGTATCAGAGGAAAAATTGTGCTAAAGGTGTTATTTTTATAAATTGTATCCACTTTTAAAATTATTAAAACACCTATTATTTGATTGAAAATAAGCCTTCTTATTTTTACTAAAGAATATTATGTTTTATTTGCTAAATGCTAATAAATTACATTTAAATACATAAATAGGTTTTTGGTTTAATAAAGTGAAGAGGTTCCAATTTTATCCTCTGGCTGTTGCTGCCACATTGGCGGCTTGTTGAGCGATTCCCAGACCCTGGATTGTGGCATCTCGGGTGTGCTGGCCAACTCGTTCCTGTAAAAAAGGGTCAGGATAAGCAACAACTAAATATATTTGAGTATTTAGGACTTACGAGTTTCTTGCCAATCTTTTTTAGCCAGCCAGCCTCCGATTGTCCCATGCTGATGGCCAGGATGAGGGCGACGAAAACGAAGATCTTGTAGAAGTTCATGGTGAGATTGGTTGATTTCAAGCTGATGCTTCTGATGTTGCTATTGCAGTGAGATCTGAGTGACTGGTGATTGCACTAGGAATGGCGAGAGTTTTTATAGGCACCCCATCAGCTATGATGGCGTTTCCTGATAAGGCATGAAGGGGGATTTTTATTACGGAAAAAAAGCACACGAGAGGAATCCAAACCAATCGCAATCACTCATTTCAACTGAGTCTGCATCGAAACCAGATTCGGGGGTTTCATACTTTTGATCGACATTGGTTAGCCCGAATAGGGATTCACCTTGGCTTTGGGGTGTACCGCAATTTTCAGCGATGCAAAAAAAGAAAGCCATAGAAATCCATTATCCAATGAAGGAGCTGATACATTAGGGAAAAAAACGGATCGGACCGAAATACACAGAAATATGGCCAAAAAAAAGTAATTTTAAACAGCATCTTCAAAATTAATGCCTGAGCATTTAAGCTCCAAGTGTTTTTGGGACAACTCCAAATAATTTATGTATTATGTATTATTATTATGTATTATAATTATGTTTGCGCCAATTTAAAGTGTCGTTTTTACATTTTTACTTCGCATAATGACATTTTAATAACTTCTAGTTCATATTTTTGAGTAAACTGTCCTCCCGTGGAAAGAGAATCTTGTAGAGTTATCAGTCACTCTATACGGAAAAGAAATGCAAGGAAAGTTTTAGCGATCAGACAAGCCCACAGATAAAGCACAATCGTAATATTTCCAAATTAAAATTAGATAAGCGAAGTCAGCAAAATTTGTATTTATTTCGGGAACAGCTTAGCGGCATTGAAAGTGTTTTTGTTCTCCCAATTTAATATATAAAATTATTTAATTAATTTGGTAAAGGAAAAACAATGATAATATTTTTTTCTGTTTTTTATTTTCTTAAGACCATAGAATAAATACGATTTTGTATAAATAGTTAAATATAGTTAATCAGCATCATCAACCCCTGGCTGTTGCTGCGACATTGGCGGCTTGTTGGGCGATTCCCAGACCCTGGATTGTGGCATCTCGAGTGTGTTGGCCAACGCGTTCCTGTAAAGAGGGATCAGGTGAAGCCTCTACTAAAAATATTTGGTGATCTAGAACTTACGAGTTTCTTGCCAATCTTTTTCAGCCATCCAGCTTCCGATTGTCCCATGCTGATTGCCAGAATGAGGGCGACGAAAACGAAGATCTTGTAAAAGTTCATGGTGTTGTCTTGGACTGTTCCTGGATTGAAAAAGTTAAGCTGTTGATATTGCGGCTGTAGTGAGCTCTGAACGACTGATGGTTGTGATCGAAAAGGCAAGAGCTTTTATAAGCGAACGGACAGCTTGAAATACAATGACAGATAAGCCATTCACGGGGATTTTTCATGCATACACTAGAGCAAGCCAATTTAAGCCAGAAATACAGAAAACTAGATCGACTGACGTTATCATTACATTAAATTAAATTGATTCATCGGCTTGAAACTGATTTTAAATATAATAAATTTAATAAGCGGTTTTGGCAATATACACTTACTAAGCATAAAAATCTTCGAAGTGGGCATCCTCGTTTTGAAGGTCCGATTTTCATGATTTCATGTTGATTTTTTGGGTTACCAAGTTAAAAGTAGCACTTGCTCTTTATTTATATATTTATTTTCAACATCTAAACTGGTAAGATATATATTAATTTAATAACCTTTTTATAAGTTTCAAATCAATTGCAAAACTTATCAAAATAAAGAGAGGAGAGGATTAGTAAAAAAAAATAAATCGTCAATTTAAATATGAAATAAATATTTTTTTATTTACATAGAACCATACAATTTTATAATAATAATAATAATAATAAACAATAAAATAATATAATAATTTTATTTACATAGAACAATACAACTCGATAATAATAAACAAGGTATTTTGCAAATGGTTTTTAGTTTGGGGCGTAGTAGCTTATTCATCCTCTGGCAGTAGCTGCGACATTAGCAGCTTGTTGAGCGACTCCCAGACCTTTAATGGTGGCTTCCCGAGTGCGCTGGCCAACGCGTTCCTACATATATAGTGATGGGTTAGCTTGAGAATAAAATAACTGGAAAAGGAGGACTCACAATTTTCTTTCCAACTTTCTGTAGCCAGCCAGCTTCAGACTGTCCAAAACTGATGGCCAGGATGAAAGCGACAAAAACGAAGATCTTGTAGAAGTTCATGGCGAGATTACTAGAGTTTTTTCTCTGATGGAAGAAGGGCGAAATAGGTGATGCTGCTAAGAGAACTCAGCGGCTGATACTTTGCTGGGAAAGTCGTACGCTTTTATAGGCGAACGCGTTGTCAAGGTTAGGAGGGGTTTTTGTTATGCGAATAAGTAGACAAGCCAAATAAAATAAGATTGTGGGAGGTATGTCCATGCATTAAAAGAAGGATGGAATGCCAAAAAGTGATTAGGGGAAATCACGAAATCTGTCAATTGTTTAAAATCCCTTTGGTTATTACACTTCAATTTTAGTCATGAAATAGTTTTTAGTATTTAGAAACCTAAATGTTAATTTTAAAGCAATAATATATTTGTCAGTTATTTATTTGAAAATTATTTTCAAGTTGTACATTTATCTAATGTCGCAAAAATCTAATAACTTATATTACAATGTTTATTTATTGTTAAGGGGAATCACATCTATATTTTATAATATACAAAAAATTTCTCGCCAGAAAGTGCTTATAAATGAAAACTTTTCTCTGAGCACGTACGAACTACAATATTAATATTTCATTTTACTGAAAGTTCGCGAGATGCATCGCCAAACTGCATCAACTTCCCATGGAAGCTATATAATATAGTCGTCCGATTTCGATGAAATTTAAACCGTAATTCTGAAATATTTAACTATAACTATATGTCGAAGAATTAAAAAAAAATTAAAAAACAGTAAAGTTTTAATTTTTTAAATTTATTCTTCCGATTGTTGATTTGGGAGCTATATGCTATAGTCGTCCGATCCGGCTCGTTCCGACTTATGTACTACCTGCAATAGAAAGACAACTTTTGGCAAAGTTTCATGCAGATAGCTTTAAAACTGAGACTAGTTTGCGTAGAAACGGACGGACTCTCCTAGTCATGCTGATCAAGAATATATATACTTTGTAGGGTTGGAAATGTCTCCTTCACTGCGTTGCAAACTTCTCACTGAAATTATAATACCCTCTTGAAGAGGTCTAAATATATCCAATCAAATATCGAAACTGACAGCAACAGATTTTGATTAAGCAAAATCAGGAAATCAATGCAAAGTTTAAAGTTTGAATGAAATGGAACCATTTATTTTCTTTCTACAATACATGTATTAAAAAGTACAACATAATTCAGCAGAGTTTGGTCCTCATAAGGGTATGATGCACCTGGTTGCGTTTTTAAATGTTCCCAATCCCGAGTCTGCAATGTCCTTAACTTTGTCTGTTTCAATGAAATGGAACCATTTATTTTCTTTCTACAATACATGTATTAAAAAGTACAACATAATTCAGCAGAGTTTGGTCCTCATAAGGGTATGATGCACCTGGTTGCGTTTTTAAATGTTCCCAATCCCGAGTCTGCAACTTCCTTAACTTTGTCTGCCTGTGAAAACAGTAAAATGTTAACTTTAAATTGAAATATTTTGGAATGGCAAAACATACCACCGTTTGAACTAGGTCGATTACTAAAGCCTCTGACTGTGCCATGCTGATGATCAGGATAAAGGCGACGCAAAAAAAGAACGAAACGAAGTTCATAGTTTGTTTCCTTTGAAAGTCAGTTGTTCCGTCAAAGAGATAACTGTGTTACTGACGACTTCAGACTAGTCGACGGTTTTTATAGGCAAACAGCAAACTTAAAAACAAATAAAATTCCAGGAACGTTTAATTCATAGGCACATTTTCAATAGCAACAAAGAAAGCAAAACTGATTAAGAAGCACGTACGAACAAACTAAATTGATTTCATTTTTTGAGTCTCGACTTGAGGGATAACATTAGCGCCCTCTATGGGATATATAACGCAACATCAGCGTCGACACCAGCTTTCATAGCATGGACACAAACCGTGACTCATTGCCGCCTATTGCAAGTTATCGATAAATTTGTATGTAAGTAATATTACTTTTTTAGAATGTTATTATTATTTTATTATTATATATATAGTAATGGAAGTTTAAAGATAAATCCAAAATAAAGTTTGGCTTAAATAACTTTCAGTTTTTGTTAAAGCCAATAATTTTATTTCTTTCTGTATACACGGATGGCAGATATTTAGTATTTCTGTAGCGTTAATGTGATTATTAACAAAACGCTTCCCGTTATGGTATATTTAAAATAAATGCAATAGGCTGAATATAAAATAAACGAGATAAATAAAAACGATTAAAAAAATGATACGGAATAATTTCCATTTCACATCAACTCCGGCATCCAATCCATTACTTTTTGTAGTAACTTTTTTATTTATAGTACCAAAATTTGATTATTTATTATATCATATTTTAAGTCAGTTTCAATTTCAGTCACTTGCAGAATTCCTTTTAACAGGGTTATCTGTATAATAATGTTTATAATGTTTCACTTTTACTTAAAATTTGAATAATCTTTTTTGGAAGAAAACCTCTTAACTTATAGGAATATTCCTAATTTTTATTTGGCACTGATAATCTCTCGAAGTTATCGATGTATTCAACAAATAATAGCACAAATTTAGCTACTTAACCTATGTAAAAATGAATAAAATAAAAATAGTTATTTTCAGTATTATAATTGAGTGTGACCGTGGCCTTTTTACTACACAATCTCAAGGAATGCTAGTTAGTTGTTTTATCATGAGCTTCAACTCACGCAAGCAGCAATACAGTGTCATAACACTATCAAGATTTTGACAGCTGTATTTTTCTGTTTTCCCACAAACGGTCTCACCGGCGTGCCCCGACTTCCTTTCCTGTCAAAAAGTCGACCAAGGTGGTACTTTTTTTCCATCGGGGCCGAAATTGGCCGAAATCCGCGTCGACCACAACGCAGTTCATCGAAATAATAACACAACGAGCCAGCGCAACAACGGCATGCTAAAGTTTTCAATGGAAATCAGTAAAATGCTGGCCAAGTGCGGCCGATGGCCGGCGATTTGTGATTGTACTGCGTTGTGAGGAAGCGGTTTTCACCCCCCCCATTTTGTGAATATTACTAACTGAAACGGCAACTGAACATTGCAGATGGCTATCGGCTCCAAGATTATCAAGCCCGGCGGCGCGGACCCCGATGATTTCGAGAAGTCCATTTCCCAGGCGCTGGTGGAACTCGAGGCCAACAGCGACCTGAAGCCCTACCTGCGGGATCTGCACATCACCCGTGCCCGCGAGATCGAGTTCGGCAGCAAGAAGGTATGCAGTGTGTGTATAAGTGCCCATCGGATGACGTATAACCCCTCTGTCCCTCCCCCCCAGGCCGTCATCATCTACGTGCCCATTCCACAGCAGAAGGTGTTCCAGAAGATCCAGATCATCCTGGTCCGTGAGTTGGAGAAGAAGTTCTCCGGCAAGCACGTTGTCGTCATTGGTGAACGCAAGATTCTGCCCAAGCCCACGCGCAAGGCCCGCAATCCCTTGAAGCAGAAGCGTCCCCGCTCGAGGACTCTGACCGCTGTGTACGATGCCATCCTGGAGGATCTGGTCTTCCCCGCCGAGATCGTGGGCAAGCGCATCCGCGTCAAGCTGGACGGCTCCCAGTTGGTTAAGGTGCACCTGGACAAGAACCAGCAGACCACCATCGAACACAAAGTGAGCTCAATACACCCCCTCCATAAGAAGTGTGCATTGTGTGTTTTCAACCGTACGTCCCCTCGATATTTGGGACTCCCTTATCATGGAGCCTAATCTTCGTCAGGGGACGCAGAGCAGACAGCCAATTACTCGTTATTGTAGGCATTATCAGCCCATGCGGTCCTGCATCTCCAAATATTGGCCACACTTTGGTCAGAAACTCCGTTCTCGTGTTATTTGCTAGTTGTTATACCCAAAACTAGCGATTGTCAAACAGAACGAAAAGTAAAGTCACCTAATCACTCCATAATGTTGAGCCGACTTTCCAGGGCTTCTGCATTACTAAATGTGTGCCACATTCTCATATCTGTACTTCAGTATTTAAACCTCAATTTGTGAATGAAACTAGTAGCCGGTAAATTACAGAGACATTTTAATTTGTAGGAGATTATAATTATGCAGACTTTTTGTTAAGGTTTTACAGGAACAACTGTACATAGATTTCTCTGCCGTTATTGTATTACTTGCTGGAAGTTTTATCAAAAGCCAGTGCTTAATAAACATAACGTAGACTATAAACCAGGCAGCTAATCACTCCATAATGTTTATCCTAATTTACCCAGGGATTCTGCATTACTAAATGCTTGCTACATTCAAACCATTTTTAAATATTATTGATCAAAGAATGTTCTTGAGAAAGTCGAATTTTTAAATTATTTTTATTACCGTTTTTGTGTTATTCGCTGTTTGTTTTATTCAAAATCAGTGATTGTCTAACAGAACGTAAATTAGATTCCAGGCAGCTAATCACTCCATAATGTTTATCCTAATTTATCCAGGGATTCTGCATTACTAAACGCGTGCTACATGCAGATATCTAAACTTTACCGAGCTCTCCTTCCGTTCTCGTGTTATTTACTGGACTTTACCATAGTCCAGCGATTGTCAAAGAGAACGCATATTAAAGCAACTAATCACTCCATAATGATGGGTCCAATATAACCAGGGCCTCCTCATTACTAAATGTTTGCTACATCTTAAAATCTTTTGATACAGTGGATTTTAGCACCGTTCTTGTGTTATTTGCTAAGCGATTTCTCCAGCTTAGTGATTGTCAAACAGAACGCATATTAAAGTCAGCTAATCACTCCATAATGTTGAGCCGACTTTCCTGGGCTACAGCATTACTAAATGCGCGCCACATTTTTATTGCAACTTATTATATATTATTGAATATCTGGATTTTAGTACCGTTCTTGTGTTATTCGCTAGACGCTTTTCATAGTCCAGCGATTGTCAAACAGAACGCAAACTGAAATGCAACTAATCACTCCATAATGGTGCGTCTAAATCAGCCAGGACTACATCATTACTAAATGTTTGCAACACCTTTTAACTATATTTTCATTATTACTTGAGAACACACAATGCACTTTAAATACCGCCTATTTGCCTCCCAAGCACTGTTTAGTTGCCTGGTGCCTTGGGACTTCCTATATAAGCGGAAGAATAATCCAGCTTTCCGTACGCCATCTTCTCTGCAGTTTTTTCTGCTGCAGAGGAGGTCACGGCCGCTGTACACTTGTTAATAAAGTCTTTAAGTTTCTGTGACTAATATATGTTTTTTTGTTTTCCCTCAGGTTGATACCTTCACCTCGGTCTACAAGAAGCTGACTGGTCGCGACGTTACCTTCGAATTCCCCGACAACTACCTGAATGTCTAGAGCGGGTTCTCGTTAGAATGTCGCACTGGTTCGCCGGTTCATCTGGGAAAGTCACCGCGCTTCTGTCGTGCAGAAGATGAGTTTTTTACATGAGCTAGAGGACGTGAATAAACATTAAACAATTTAAAACTAAGCACCTTCCAATTAAGCCAACTTCCCGTTGTCCTTCAATTAATCAGCGCTAAAGGGGGACTTTACATGTGCTGGATTTGTAATCCTATGGTGCGCAGTTATCCTGCTGGGAGATGTCGCACATTTTGATTGAGGGCAGCCATAAAAGGAGTAATTAAATGGATGTCTGAAGCTCTGTTATTTCTTTGATGTCATGCTGTTTTATCAGCTCTTAAATTAAAATGTGTGTGTTCAAATTGTAACCCTCCTTACAAGGCACATGTGCGATGTAATTATAGGTATTTCCAAATTTGGTTACACTACACGCATTACGCTTTCGAATCATCACATATGTATGTGATTGGCGGGTGGTAAAGGAAAAGAGTTTGAAAGAGTGGGTTCGGAACTGATTAATTTCTATAGGCAAGAAAGCTTTCAAAAGTCCATTTAATAGATTCACGAAACAACCTGTGAAAAGCTTTCACGACCACATTTAAGATTTTCCGTTAGCTGTGCTAATAATAAGTAATAACTTTATACTAATATTATACTTAAGAATCATTTTCATAATCAAGTTTGACAAAAAGTTGTATGTTACAGCGGTGTCCGCTAAGGAAACGATCAAATTGGTTGATCTATTATTTTAACTAAGACAGTTTTTTGTCACATTTTTTGCTGGTAAAGGAAAAATTAGGAAATCTAAAGACTATTATTTAAATCATGATAACAGTGAATATTAAAAAGGGGTCAAATAGTATTTTAGTAAATTGCTCCTTTATGGGCACATTATTCCTGTATATATTTTTTGTTATCAGAAAATCAGTAACGCCATTGTTTCGAGCAGAATCAGACTAATCAAGTTCTTTTCAGACCTTTGCTGAACTACAATGGCTTTGGTTTATTTATGACATTAGTGCATTCCTGCCCATTTAAGCTGTCCTAGTCGATTGATTGCACTTTTTAAATTCAATTAAAAGCAACCATGAAATCACGCAATTCAACAATTCCGAAATGTTAAACGAGAACCAAAGGCAAACAAAGCGTAGTACAAACCCCTGAACACAGTATTGGGGGTTAAAGTAAGAGGACTGACAGGACATGAACACAAAATCGTACACGAAGCGGCTTTAATTTCAGGAGTAGGGAAAAAAGTTTTGGCCACAACAAAAGTTCGAATAGAACTTTCGATTTCCGACACATTGTTGATGTTGTGTTTGTGTTTTTCTTTTTTGGTTGTTGCGTCTGAGGAATTCCCGGTGGGTGGTGGTGCTACAAGGAGGCGTGACCCGTTGGCGAGACAGGTGGTGCGATGACAAGTTGGTGGGATTTTTAGGGAAAGTGTCTGGACGGCTATCGGCGATTCTATCTAAATGACCCCGCCGGGTCATTTATTATTGATGGTGCCTAATTGTGCGCCATTCTAGACGAACGGTTATCATTAGGGGTGGTATGCCTGCAAATGGTGTGGGAGTCCGTTGGCCTTGGACCGCTAATGCGTAGTGCCGTCTTGTGCAACTCCATTCCATGATCTAATTAAAACGCCGCCCACAAACTGACAAGTGGATTGAGGGCACTTTGAATGTAGATTTTATTTGACATGTTCTTGGCGGAAAATGTTTATGACAATCGCAGTTCGGTTCCCACCATATCCTGGACGGAGTGGGACGCAGGGATTGGGAATGCGAGACCCCCACCCAGGACTTGGCTGTCCTTTTGACAAATTATTATGTCATCTCCAGCCGCTGACGATGGCGACGGCTTTCTGAGTCACGCCGCGATTTGATATAACCGAGAATCACAATCTGCAATGAATGCGTGTTTATAAAGCGCTTATATTATCAGTTTGTGACCAATCCGCATTTGTTTTAATAGTACATCGTAATGTTTTTGCAAAGATTATCCATTTCAAGGCTATAATTTGTTGCTATTGAATTAAAACTATTTTTCTAGTAATTAAAAAAATTAAGAAATAAACTTGGCTATTCAAAGTTTTGGGTGGAAATTGGTGTTAATAAATTCTTATGTACTATAAACTATTAAATGCTTATAAGCTAAATGAAATTATTACCACCAGCATGGTTAAGTACCCCGTATCCATATCAACTTTTAAAGTAAGTGGAAGCGTTATCGCATGCACAGAAAAAAATTTATTACTAAAAACGGTACAATTTTATTATATACCTTGAAATTGATAAACACGTTGATTGCTGGAATTTATAAAAAAACGTATTATTATCATTAGAAAAGATTTTTTAATATAGAACATTTCGTTTCCCAGTACAGAAGATAAGTCTGCTGTTAGTTTATCAGTTTATCAGCTTATCGGCTAATCAGCCATAACTTCGACACTCTACAGTGCACCTTTAATATTTATTTAGAGGGGATTCGAAGGGGGGATCTACATCCACTATGCGTCGAACCAAGCAATCAGCACGAGACTGTTCCGGGCGGTTAAAGTTGCCGTTCCACGATGACTGCCATGGGCTAGACACTGGCTGATAAGCCCCCGATAAACCAGGTGTGTGGTAAGTATACCAACTAGCAAGCTCCCTGTGTGTGCTCGTTTGATGATCGCATAAGTATTGCCCAGAATTTCTTGCCTCGCTGAGTTTTCTATATTTATCCAGAGCTAATGTTACATCATGCCTGGCACTACAGTGATTTTCCGAAAGCAAACAATAAATTATGAATATTACTGGAGGGGCGATGGATTTCATTGTCAGGAAAAGAAAGCGGGAGCTATTTGAATTTGAAAGTCTAATTTTTTTAGGCTAATGGTTTAAGTAATGTTTAAGTAGTAATGTATTTAAGTCCATAGCAGATAACGACTAAAATTCGGTTTCCGGCTTAAGAATTTAGAATCGTACTCCAAAAGAGTTTATTTGCAGCATGATATCAGTTTTAATTCTCTCTCTACCTCGCTCCTTCATTATTGTTATCTGTAGTAAAAACATGAAAATTTCCCCCACCAACGCAAACTGTATAAAAAACAGAAAATGAAAAATTAATGATGCTATTGGCAACAAACAAATAGAGAATAAAAAGTTTTGTCCCAAGCATTTTCGATCTTATTTTCTGTTCTCTGGGAAAGTGGACTTGTAGGAAAAGTAAGCAACTGGGAACTTGGCCGATATTTACAGCTCTGGGATCTCACGCGATGACGAAATGCCGAACGCGCAGCCCACTACTCGTATACGTTTTGTAAGATACCTACTCGCATTAAGTATACAACCCGTTGCCGGCTTCGTTTGCGCGACTGTTGCTGCTCTGCCAATGTCGGCGCCGGCTTCTACGCTGATGTCAACGTCAATAGCTCTGCCAACGTTGACACCTACTCATTGTGGAATACTCTACAAATATGGGTTAACTATGATTGGTACTTGAAGAAAGCCCAAATGTATGTATGCCCCTACAAATGTATGAATAATTTATTGTGGAAGGCAAATGGTCTGAAGAGAGTTTGTATTCTCTATTTATAAGTTTCCATAATTGTTAAATAACTATAAATAAATTTGAAATCCCTTATATGTATCAGTTTTCAGTTCTATTAAAACTTAAAGTTTTCCAATAATTGTGTATTTGTCACTTACCACTAATTAGTGTTCTAGGGAACTCCATTATCTGACTTTATTTTGTAAGGCTAAAATTAGTTAAAAATAATGTTTGGGGTAACCAGAGTAAATTTTAAGTACTATGTAGTACCATGTAGTACCATGTAGTACCATCCAGCGATCGCCTATGCCCGTAGTTTTCACAGCGGCAGCATTGACTTTGAACCGAGAGTTGTTTGTGTAATGTTTACGGAATGTGTGAGCACAACAGAGAATGACAAACAGAGTGGGTGAACCGAAAAGGGGGTGGGACGGACGAAGAGGGCAAGGCGGAATGGTGGATAATATAATAACTGTAGACGCAGCTGCAGAGCACGCAGCGAAGCGACAACAAATAAACTACAAATTGTATAGTCTCCACCGCAGTCGTCGTCGCAGTCGGCATCGCTGCCGCCGATAGTTCTGGGTGCCACCAAAGCAGCGACGTAGACGTCGGCAGAGCCCGCTCTTTTTGGATGTAAAATGTCGACCGTTTGCGGCGGGCGTCGTTAGTCACTTGAGTTCGTCCGCCTGGTCAACAACAGCGGAGAAAGCGAAGCGAGAAGAGAGTGAGAACCGGTGCATCTCGAAGATCCATAGATTCGTAGCTCCAAAATTTCCGCCGTGGACTAGTGAAACCCAGTTATCAAAAAAACCGATCCACATCAAAAGTAGGTTCCAAAAAAGTGATCATAACTATTCACCCCCGTTATAGCATACGTATTTTTGTTTTCCAAAAACTATCATAGAGCATAATCTTCGACATGAAAACCAAATTATCAAGTAGTGTTAACGCCCATTCCTAGTACCATTCGAGTAGCATAGTAGAACTACCAATCCCAATCCCAGTTGTAATTCCCAGCTCCCTGTCCAAACACACTGCTCACATGCAAATTGTAACCCAATTGTTTGCTCATTTCTGTCATTACCAGCGTCGATTAATGGGGGGTGGGATGGTGAAAGTCAATAGAGCGAATAACATGCACACAACACCGCCGGAAAAGTGCCTCCCCAAACCTCCAAATGAACCTCCCCCAGGTGTTAGCTCTAGGACTGTATACACATTATTATCCCTCACGATTTGATTGCCGCGACACGCGTTGACCCACATCAATAAACCGACCAAAACAGACTGACTAACTTAGGTTACCCACTGGAGGAGGGGATCTCCAAACCTAAACTCCCAATGGAGTCGTGAGTTCCCAGTAATTTGCGGAAAGAAATAATGAATAGCTCATAAAATACACTTAATTTCAGGAAACTGAATAAGCTTACCAAGTTCCCCTCCTCAATCAGGTGTTCTTAAATCCTGGAATTTTTAAGGCATTTTATAAAATTTAAGTGTCCGTAAACTATATTTTCGTTTTGGGTTTTTTTGGCTGTCAATTAATCATATTCGCTTTCAAAAATATATGTATACTTTTAAGTTCTTAAATTTATACATGTATTCCTTAATCGGGGAATCAAAGGATAATGACTTTAACTTTATACATAAATGGTTGACTTTAGTAGTGTTGCGTCTGCAATTTTCAGACTTTTTATTGCACCGTAAAAATAATTATTGTTTAGTTTACTTATCTGGTCGCCCATATGTTGTCCGCAATCTCCAGTAAATTATGCTTAGATCAATAAACAAAGTCAAATAAAAAGTACAAGTACTTTGCAGCTGCGAATTCTTTGGAAACGTTTATCAGAGACCCTTTAACAGGAACTAACAAAAAGCCCCCAACCATAAATGCAAAAAACATTTCAACTAAAAATAGAGTCTGTTTCAATGTACAACTATTCCAGCAAAAATAAATAAATAAATGATATTTCTAATCTAGTATTAAAGAAATTTCACATTCCTTGTCTATCCTTAGAAATATCGCTTATAATTTTACGATTTACATGCAAGAATTTAATTACTCATTAAACTGGGTTTTTTCCCCCAGTGTACGCATAGTTTGCCAGCGATCTGGTCTGAATTATCTTTATATAGCGAGTGCCTTCAATTACCCCACGACCATTAAAAACACCAATTAAAGGTGGCAGTTGGGCCACAAGTTGCGATACTTGATCTCTCGCCGTGGCTCTATTAATTCGTAGCACTGGGAAATCTTAGAGGTTTTCTCCCAGCCAAACAATAAAGCTCCCTGTTTTTGGGTGCATGGAAAATTTTCAATAAAATTCGGCACTTTGGTATTAAAATCGCACGGGGAGTGACGATATAGGAAAATAGTTGGTGATACGGCGACGTGCGAGCCATCAGGCAATTAGCCATGTCTGGAGAGTCTAGGGTCTAGAAACCGGTAGGTGTACGGGAATCGGGCCCGGAGAACCTCTTGATGGGCGGTCAGCTTTATCGCTGGCACTGCCAGCGAGAAATGAAAACACTCTAGAGCGAACGGGGCGAATGCCAATAAAATAGTGACTAAATGAAGGGGAGTGCGATTGGCTCGGGGTTGTATGTTTATTATTATTTATTATTGGGCGAAATAGATTGTTTTGTGCCCAGTTTGTGCAGTGCGTTGCCAAGTTGCCGGGCCGTCGAAAATCGAAATTAAACAAACGAGAGGGAAGTGGCTCTTTTCTATGGAATTTAATTTATGCATGCGCGAGTCGCGTGCTCGGAGTCAATGAAAATGTTGATCAATTCTTGTGACAGCGTTCGTCACTCTGTGAGTTCAAGTTCCCCCACCCGATCGCCCATTACCCCCGATTTATGCCCTTCTCATTCAAATTAGCGTGCGTGGCTACATTTTCTAATTAAAAGACGGGGCGTGTTTTAGTCCCCCACTGTGGCGAAAAACCTCTCCCCGTCTGCCATGTTATCAATATGTAAATTGATCAGACTCCCCTCCAATCTTATCTGCCGACAGACTTACGTAAGGGGAGCGATTCTTCGGCACCCCCATTACTCATGCCACCCGGAACACCTGGAGGGGTCAGACAGAAAGTGAATCACGCATTTGGAGTGTTTGCAATAGCCGATAGGCCCTTATCAACGCTCTTAACCCGAAAAGTTTGAATGAATCTAGTAACGAAGGGGTGGTAGAGGTCCGGCTGGGAAAAAAGTGGGCCAGGTGTGCTGTGCTTATCAGCAGGGCAATAAGCCATCGAACACGCACGAGAAACGAATCGACCATTCCCCCTTGGCCGAAAATTATAGGAAATGTTCTGCGGGGGCGTCGACTATACCCAGTATTCGCTGGGTACAAAGGTATATTGCTTTCGGTTAGGAGTGTGACATATAAAAACCGAAAGCTCTGCAATTTACGATTGCAACTCTCAGCTACCCAAGCAAATGTATCGAGTTTCGCACAACATTTACCCATGTGGCACAACATTTTAAATTGATTTTATCAGGAGCTATTTTGTCCTTTAAATTAAATACTTGAGTGACTGGTAGCAGATTAAACCGAAATGTGACATTCATTTTATAATACATAGTTTTATTTAATAGCCAAATTCAAATAATAAGCTTTTAAAAACATATAATAAATACAAATTGTACACTTTTAGGTATTATGGGAACCAATAATATCAGTCTAATAAAATCAAAAGTTTTGCTACGTTTGTTTTCTCAGCTGGCCAAGCTATTTAGATGTATTTTAAAATCTTTTCACGCTTTTTCCTCCTCCCACAAAAAGGTATTTCGTTATTTATTTAATGGTTTTTACTTTTCTATTTTTGCAAATAGCACCAATACAGTAAAATCAATTACTATACATTTCATAAATTCGAATTCCGACATTAGTTTCTTTATGTAATAATTAGTAATATTTATATTGACTAAATGATTAAAGTAAAGTTAAAACTTCATATTTATTTTATGTGCATATAAACTATGGTCTTACGTTGTTTCCCCGAACAGGTGCCAAAAAGATAATTAAATGTTGGTAACAGGTATCTTTTAGTCAAAATCTTTATAGACACATGATATTTTTATGGATAGTAAGGGTGGGGGTGTTAGATAAGAGAACTACTTAGCAATTGGGCACCTGAGGTTAGGAATTGCTTAAATCTCAGCAAATCGGAAAGTACAATGATAGAGCAGAATCATCCACTCGAGGGACACACTAACCATCGTGAAAGTAGTTTGAAAATGTACCCACCTGCCTGTGGTTCGTGTGCAGATCCACCTGTTATACACCTGCCCATGATTCACTCTTGATGTGGCTTAATGGCCACTTTTGTTGGTGCCCATAATGATGTAGTGTTGCTTCATTTGTTTTCGTCCAGATAGTGGCCAATTTGCAGATCGGTGATTGAAACAGGGAACTCGGCAGGCGATAAGCCACGATAACGCCGACCCGGAATGCCGGCGAATTTCGATCCATGTCCACAAATAAACGCTGTTCTGTTAATATCCAGAGTAAACCCTTTAGTTTTCGGGGGGCTGAATGGGATGGTGGGGCGTGGCACTTGAGGCTGGCAACAGATTTCACACCAATTACAGTCAAAACTCTCTGAAAGGCCTGCTAATAGTGCGCTTATAGTCGTCCTAAACTTCAATTAGCGAGTATCTGAGTATTTGATTTGATTGCACAGCGAGAAAAATTTTTATTATAGACTTTTGAAAGCCATAACTAGTATAACAGACTATTGTAAATATTTACATTATGAAAAGTTTATTAGCCTTAGTTTGTTTGCTTGGGTATTACTCATGGTTGGCCAGAACTTGCTTTTTGATTATACTTTCTCTCAAAATCACAAGATTGGAGAATTAGATTTTTAGTTTGCTTAGCAGTAACTGTAAGTCATGACATTTAGCATTTTGGAAGTGGCTTCATTGCGTATGAGTTATATCAGAAATCAACAGTTTTTAATCATTTCTAAATATTCCATTTTTCGTGTATCACGAATGCAAGAGGTTATTTAAATACATGTTCACTGATTCATTTAAATAGAGGATGGCATTTACTTAAGTTATTTCTTCTATGGCGTCTGTTTATTTTTGATTGCAATTGTAGTATTGTAATATTCATCATGCCTTTCTTAACTGCAGAATGTGCCTTTCATCCCCGATTCCCGGCCAAAAGCAGGCGCCTGCTGTTGGCCACTGCAATGGATCCTGCAGCCTGGACAGGAATGGAAACCGCAGTTCTACCAGTGTCCCCAATGGAGGAGAACTGAAGCACAGAACACATGCCGCAGATGCTACACACAACCTCATCGAAGATGATGAAAACCTGGGCTACAAAGAGGAGAATGCGGTCTACAGGGAGAACGCCCAGGAGCAGCAGAAGTTGCTGCAGGAACAGGATCAAAAGCTAAAGGATGCGGAACAGGCGGAGGAGGAGGAGTACAACCCGCAGATCAGATGGCCCGATTTGGGGGCCCAGGCCTTCCTGCACATCGGCGCCCTGTACGGACTATATCAGCTCTTCTACGCGAACTTCTACACTTTCCTCTGGGGTGAGTGCCCACCGTCGTCCCGGGTAATTAACATCTGGTCGGCTAATGAGTTGCATCCCCTGGTCACCAATCTCTCTAATTGCATCTGCCAACATGCAAACAGATAGTCGGGGTATTAGCTATTTTGTAACAAACTGCAGTTGCTGTTAACTAGGGCAGTTTTTATGAAGTGAGGTAATCTTTGCAATCTAAATGCACTTATATTACAAATAATATTAAAGGTTAATCTAAAAAGTTTGAAAGTCAGTGAGTAATTTTTGGATATGCACTCAAGGGAAAAGTTGACCAAACCATTGATTCAAATAGCTATTGATAATAGATTTTACACTATAAAATCGGTAAAAGTATCGCTTTGTGTAGCTCCGCAATTGCCATAAACATACACGCAGAAGAACATATTTAAGTATATTCAAAATAACATATTATTTATACATTTCAAAAAAACCGAGTCATTTGAGTAACTTTATTAAAACAACAATAAGTCGCCGCCCTCAACAATGTTGTTCATCAATGTTTTAGTCCAAGATGACGCATGGAAAATCAAAATACGTTAATGTTATGCAATAGGTAAACGACCATCGGTTTATATGCATATGTTGTGAACTTTGACCGTTGGCAATTAAAGTTAACGAACGCTTCAATTGCTCGATATAATTTGGCTGGCGATCGAACTGAGCAAAAGAGCGTGGCAGATATCCGAGTGGCGACAAAATAGGCCACCTCGAAGAACGGGGAATAGATAGATCTATTTAGAGCCGGGCGTTGTGTCATCCGTTGGGCAGCAAATCAAGCGAGAAGCGTTACCAGATGGGCGGGTATATATATAGTATATGCTTGTTTGTTTAGACAATGACATCCGTCTGTTCTTTTTTTCCCAGTGGTGGTCACCGTTTGGGTCTCTGGAATCGGCATCACGGCGGGAGCCCACCGCCTTTGGTCGCACAAATCCTATACTGCTTCGTTACCTTTAAGGATTCTGCTGGCTTTTGCCTTCTCCATCGCTGGTCAGGTAAGTAGTACTTCATTTGATTTTCCATTTGTGAGGTAAATCTATCTAAAACTTTGTAAATTACAGAGGGACGCCTACACATGGGCATTGGATCATAGGATACACCACAAGTTCTCCGAGACCGATGCCGATCCGCACAATGCTAAGCGTGGCTTCTTCTTCGCCCACGTGGGCTGGCTGTTCCTCACCCCCCATCCCAAGGTCGTGGCCAAGAGGAAGGTCATCGATATGTCCGATCTGGAGGCGGATGCCGTGTGCATGTTCCAGAGGAAGTACTACATCCCGCTCTTCGCCCTCTGCTCCATCATCCTGCCGGTTGCTGTGCCCTGGTACTTCTGGAACGAGGACCTGTGGATGTCCTTCTGGATCAACTTCAACATGCGCTTCACCTGGACCCTCAATGTGGCCTTCTTCGTGAACAGCGTGGCGCACATGTACGGCAACAAGCCGTACGACAAGTAAGACAGACTACTGTACTATAGAATGGTTCGATTTAAGCGTGTGATATAGGAACGGAAAAATACCAAAAACTAAGTTTGGCAGTGAAACTTTAAGGGACTAATCGTACATGCTATGATCATACTTTTTACTATCACCTAATTTCCTATTTGTTTATAACAACTTAAGTGTTTACACACATTAACAAATTGCCTACTTGTATTCATTAAATGAGTTTAGTTCCAGACTGTAAACTTTGAATGCTTGTGATGAACAATAATTAAAAGTATTATAATTACTTATTTATACTATCCCCTTAGTAATTTCTAGTTGTTTACGCAATACAAATCAACAAAATGCTTATCTGTATACACTTTTAAGCCATTATTTATTATCAAATGAATTTAGTTCCGCGCTGTAAACACTGAAAATGTAGTAATGAACACTTTGCTTTAATTGGCTAATAATTCAATTTAGTTTACAAATTATACACATGCACAGCTTTGCGTTTTTCGTGCCAAAATACAAAATGGTAATAGTAATTGTGCAAAGGGTAATAAATTTGTAATGTTTAAAATTAAACTGTAGGCGTAACAGAGTCTCTAGATTTTTATAAATTACAATTGATTTAAATTGTCCTTATATTACATCCTTATATCAATTGACATCTCCTTTTTCTCAGACCTACTTACTTAATTGTTTCTTTTATTTAATCCAGGAACCTGATGTCCTCTGAGGCTCCCATTGTCTCCCTGCTGGCCATGGGAGAAGGATGGCACAACTACCACCACGTCTTCCCTTGGGATTACAAGACGGGCGAGTTCGGCAACTATAGCCTCAACATCACCACCGGTTTCATCGACTTTTGTGCCTGGCTGGGCCTGGCCAAAGGACGTAAGTTGCGGATATACTTCTAAATAAATTCTAAACTAATTTATTTTTTCCGTTTTTATTAGGTAAATCGGTATCCCCTGATATGGTCTTGAGGAGGGCCAAGAAATGTGGCGACGGAACTCGCTTCCTGGACGACGACTTCGCCCACAAGGATCCGGTGTGGGGCTTCGGGGACAATGACATTCCCCGCGAGGATATCGCGGAACTGGCCAAGATGCAGAACTAAGCCTTGGCCGCGTATTATGTTTTCAGCCTGTGGTTTTAATAGTATTAAGTGTGTAGCACCAAGCCATGCCTTATGTTCTCTTTATAGGATCTGGGTTTTTATCTGAGATTTTTCAATCTAAGCTCAATCTCGTTTGGAAACTCAGGTCTGTTAATCTGGGCATTTGACCCATCCCATCCCCATCCCCATCCCATCCTGGATCACTAGGATCGCCGTATAGGGGCTAATCTCCCTTCGATGCTTTCGTTACTTACCTGCGGGTCAATAAACTATGTTTTGTATTATAAGGCCGGTCGACTCTGAACACCCTTGGAATATTGGAGGCTTATGCATATGCGATTGGTCTATGAATAATCCATCGACTTGCCTCATCGGCTTTTTTAATTAAGGGGCGGTTTTAGTATAGTCTAGACAGCCGCGCAAGGCGGAACCAATTGGATAAAGGATCTTAAATCGAAATACTGGAATCCGAAATGGAGAAAACCAAAGTCAAGGAGCTGGATCACGTTGGGGACTCTATCCATAAGAAGCGCGATGCCGTCTGGCCGGTGGTTCTTTTCTATATCCATGTAAATATCCTGGGTGTATATGGGATATACATTCTACTGACTAGTGCTTCGTTGGCAACGATTTTATTCAGTGAGTTCGGCAGGTTAATTATCCACTTGCTGCTTAACAAGTGGGTGGAATTTTTACCTAAAATATATATATTTATCTTTACATATTAGCCTCTCTACTCACACTCCTTGGAATATTGGGCGTGACGGTGGGTGTTCATCGGCTTTGGGCCCACCAGACATTCACCGCCTCCAAACCTCTAAAGGTTTTCCTAATGTTTTGCCAGACGACAGCAGGCCAGGTGAGGTTACCCCCTCGAAAGCTTTTGCTCACTACGCATCTGACAAAAGCTTTAACTTTGTGCTTTTTATCTGAGACACACACCTTTCAGATTAAGTTTATAATTCACTTTACTTTTCCGATTCAGGGCTCCATCTACAGTGTGGTTCAGGCCCATCGTCTGCACCACGCAAAATTCCTGCAGGACGAGGATCCCTACTACAGTAAACACAGTTTCATGTACGCCCAGGTGAGAGGTTGCTTACTAAAGTACTCGCCCCAGCAAGAGGAACTGCTCAAGGATGTGGACATGTCAGACCTGGAAAGTGATCCCATTGTCATGTTTCAAAAGCGGTGTGTTACCTCAGAATATTACTTATTTTACCTCGACATTTGTATGCTGTTGCGGAATGAAAAACATTATTATGATTTTATTTTACAGATTCTATGTCTTGCTTTACATCTTCCTAAATGTGCTGCTTTCGGTTAACACCCCATTCCAGTATTTTGGGGACTCGTTGGCCACCTCCATGTTCGTGGGATTCTGGCTGCGCAGTCTGATTGTGATTAATCTGGGAAACCTGGTGAATTCATCGCACTTTATTTGGAGCATCCACAAGGGCTTTAAGCCCACGGACTCGAACAGTATATTTCTGATCACAAAGAGCTACTGGCCGCAGTATCACTATTTGTTGCCCAGGGACTATCAGAGTGGCGAATTCGGGGACTATGCCTCCGGTATTGGATCGGCCATGATTCGTGTATTTGCCGCCCTCGATTGGGCCAAGGATCTGAAAACCATTGGATCCGTGGCCGTGCGCCAGGGACTCACCAAGGCGGTGGAAACTGGTCGTCCGATTGTCGAGTGCATCGAGGAACAGGTGGAGTTGGAGGAAAACGCCCTGCCCGCCAACCATTTCCTCAACCGGGAGAAGTTTATGTGAGCATATTGCATCATCGGGTCACTAAAGAGAAGCGACAAATGGCCGCGGCAGTCGTAAAAATAAATTAACCGCCACACAAAAAAGGAGGCGGGGTAGAGTAAACTGTGAGTCTAATTATTGGTTAGCATAAAAAACATAGCAAACATAGGTGCTATTCGAAGTCCGTGGCCTTTTCGTGGGCTGGAATGGAACTGGAAATGGAAATGGATGTGGGATGTCAGTCAGTGGGCGTGGCTGGATGCACTTGGCGCTCTTTGTTGCCCAAGAGTAAACAAACCAGCTTACAAATCACATTTCGGCCTAATTATGAATTTCCATGCACACATAGAGAAAATAATATATATGTAATGACATTGCTTAATTTATAATACATTACCGGGGAAAATTACTTTTTCAACTTAAATTAATAATATCATAGCATATAAACAAAATCACATGATTTAAAATCAAATATGATATTTCTTTGGGTATTATTGTACCTCGAAATTTATGAGTAGGCGGGATCTTTATTATCAGTTTTTTTCTGTGCACTACCTAGTTCCAATTTTGAATCCAAGTTCGAGTTTGCCGCCTCTTTCTGTTTGTCTTTCGTTTGTTTACAGATGCCAATTCATTTGGCAATCGATTCGTTTGCTTTCCCATGCTCGAATCGGTTGGGTGTCGGGATATGGCTGCATATATTTAGATGCGTACATATATTCGGCATCAGGTGCTCTGTGACGGGTTTGTGGGTTGTGCCTAATGATTTTATTAGCCATACGCAATGTGTGTTCAGTGGCTGTGTCGCTGATTGACTCGTCAATATTGACACCGCACTCAGTGCCTGCCCAGAAGCCTTTATCCAACCCATGCTCCTGCATGCTCCTATGTTTGCTCATCAAACTTGGTTTAAGCAAACCTTGCGCCTCACTTGGATCACATCGATCGATGCTAAAGAGTCTGGCCATTCTAATATACTTCTACCCCTACCCCTACCCCTACCACTACTCCCCTAAGTAAAATTTGCCTAGGTGTGAACATTCCACATTTAACGCAACTCCACTGACTCACATTTGAGTCGGCCACTTGTACCAATTCCTAATGACTCTGCGCTGAAGTGATTACTAATGAATTTGCCTGCTAAAAGCTGCCACACTTAAAACATTTTATGACTTACAAGTGCGGTAAATAACATGTCATGTGGTGTAAAGAAAATTACTGGAAAAAATATAACAACAATGAAAAGTAAAGACTGTTTGCCTTGGGTTATCTATTGACAGTTTCTGAACGTTTTTTTTAACAAATGTTCAATAATTTTCTTAACTATTATATGTATTTTAAATGGTATTGAATAACCCTTTGGGTACTTAAGCTTATACCTTACATATTCATAAATGTACCACTTAAAGAATTTTTTTTTTAACTAATACAAAATAAAGCATATGCAATGGAAATGGTATGATATTATTGCATCGATCTTTCTGAGTGTATCCCTATTCGCTTTTAGCTGTTTGCGCTGTGGCAGATTTGAGATATGAGATCCGCTCCGCTCTGTGGCAAATTGCAGCCGCGTCGCGTCGCGTTCTGCGCTTTGTTTAGTGTTAATTTGTTTTCCATAAAGCGACTGAGCGACAGTTGAAGGTTGTATAAATTCGTGGAGTACGCAAAATCGCTGTTGACTGGTCGGCTTATGCAACTCAACGGCTACCATGGGCCCCAAAAAGTATCTAACTTCGATTCGGGCAGGTGTGTTTGGATGCTGGGGGGTCAGCCTGGCTAAAAAC
Organism: Drosophila elegans; assembly: GCF_018152505.1. Taxonomy (NCBI): domain Eukaryota; kingdom Metazoa; phylum Arthropoda; class Insecta; order Diptera; family Drosophilidae; genus Drosophila; species Drosophila elegans. Next base: position 2,055,655 of record NW_024545863.1, read on the forward strand.
CCTCACCATTCACGGCCTAATCGCTGGCAAATTGAAATATTTTGCGCATGAATGACTGTCTTTTGAGCGTGCGGCCAAGAACAGTGGAACGGGAAGCGATTAAAGGCAAAGAAAATAGCAAACACATATGAAACTCATATTTATGGTTGGGTACCTGAACAATAGTATGATGGCTTTGTTCGGGGGAACTTTTCGGCCAGAACCCTCATATAAAACGCTGACTGTGCGAAAAGAGAAGCTGCGCAATTTATCAAAGTGGTTTCCAATGATTTCGAGTTGGCTGTTTGTTTATAAACAAAGCATTCCCCCCCCGGCAGACAGCAGACAGCCGACAATTTCCAAGCGTTTTACTGTTTTTCTGTGGCTTTGCATAATTGGCTAATGGCCGGGGCCTTACAACATCAGCACCTCATCAACAGCATCTTGCAGATATCCACCACAACACACCATTTACAGTGGGTCGAGATCAAAGGGTTCGGTCGCGTGACACTGTGAACGTTTGCAGATTCGGTAATTCGGAAATTGCGTTCGGTTGTTTGGGTGTTTCGGTTTTTCGGTTTTTGGAGAAGCTGTAAACCCACTTTACGATGGGACAGTGGGCTTCCTTGGCTCTGGGGTTTCGTCGCTTTGCTTTTGCTTTTGGGTTTTAATTAAGTTCGGTTTCTGTTTCTGTCGCCGCGGTTACGTAAAGAGAAAGCAACTCTCGTCTGTCGTCTGTGGGTCTTCGGGAACTGAACTTCATGATCATCGAACGGCTTTTGACTTTTTGGCTTTGGCCAACACCACACACACACACATCCACATCCGATCTTCAAAGTGAAGTGTGGTGGAAGCCCAGTTAAAAGATGATGACTGAAATCGATGTTTATAAATACTTTAAGCTTGCAAAAGGAGAGATTGTCCGCATGCAAATGGGCAGCAGAATCGCAGAATCCAGCAACTGCTTCGAAAATAGAAATCGCCGAGGGAAAGGTCTTATTTGAATATTCCCCTTCAATCGAGAACCTAACGGGGCGTATGAGTTATGGGCCCTTGACAACAAGAAATCAACGGTGCGAATCCGTCATGGAGGAAGTTTAACTCTTTCAATTAGCATGCTGGCGTACTATGCAAAATCATAATATCCACGTGTACGATTCCATCTCAGTTAGCAAATGCAATTAGAATCGTCTGCGTTACTTGTAGATCGCCAGCATTATTCGAACATTCGTGAGTAATCATGAGAAATGCCGGCAGACTTCTTGTCGGTCTCTGAATTTTTTATTTTTTTTTGGCGGCCAGAGGGGCACTTGTCGGGTGCGAAAGAGACGTCTGGTCAGACAGATAAGAATTGAAACTTAGGGGCAGACCCCGTGGTACTGTGTAATGTCTTAATTGGATAACTATCAGTACTTACTATCTTTGGTGGCAGGGTATTTAATTAACTTAAAATTATTCAGCTTTCTAAACAAATTTATTCAGATTTTGAAATCATAAACCTTTCCTTTTCATTAAAAATGGTTGATTTCTAAGCTATTTTCTATCTCTTTAGCTTAATAAAATTATAAATATATACAAAATTTTATGATTTAATGTAGTTGATTATGTTTTAAAACGTATTTTTTCATTTGTGAGCTTGGTCATGAAATTAAAATAATAAGATTAAATACGCAACATTAAAGGAACCATTTAAATTGGCGGTTTTTGGATAACTGATGATGTAAATGTCATTGATTAGATGGCAAATACTTCTTTGTTTTTTTCTTGAAAAGAAAACTATCGATATTTAAACGCCAACTCATGAGTGAATGTGAATCTTTCCCAACTCGCAAGCCTTTCTGAAGTGTCTTGAGTTTCCCGCAGCGACAAGGTTTGACCTACTGATGCATGACACCCAAAGACCCACACATTTGGCGCAAATTCGAGGTAGCGCACATCCAGAGCTGCTGACTGCGCTGCTGATTCTGCGACCAAGTGCCGATCCGAAGTGGAACACGAAGCTATAGCCGAAGCCGAAGCTATAGCCGAAGTTTGCTAAACCGAGGCTATAGCCGAAGTGGTTTGTTACAGGTGGTTCGGTGGACGTGTATGTGTGGTGGCATAATCTTGGCCTTCTTGGCCATTTCGTCTCTCCATTTCTTTTCTTTACCTTTGTGCGGTGCGTCGGCTTGGAAACTCCGTCAGTCAGTCAGTCAGTCGGTCAATCAGTCAACTTTGGCTCAGTCGCCATCGCCGTCGCAGTCGCTGCCCAGGTGAACCGAACTCAACTGCTCTGCTCAGGTGAGCCGCATAGGTAGGAATTTACACTTTTGGCTACGATCATTTGTCTACGGAACGGCGCCGCGTTAAGTTCGTTAGACGCGAAAAGCGACAGAAAGGAAATCCCCCTCAAAAAAAACAATAACGAACCGCGTCCGCTGAAGTGACAGTTTGGTTTTTAGTAAGAAAGCCAAACTCCAACTCCGACTCTGGGCCAAGTACTCCGGCAATTAGGCCCTTCGAGTGTTTGTGTGTTAAGCTGTGAAGAAAGTTCGGCGAGTGTGCGTGCGGCAGCAGTTACGAAACGCGGTTTCCGCCGGCGAACCCAAAATAAAAACCCGGGAGCCCCAGAGAGAAATACATATCTGTGAAAGCGCAAAATGGGTCACCTTTCCACCTCGGAGCGAGTGTGCAGCAAGACGCCGGCCATTTCGGGGGATTCGAGTCCGCCGCTAGTGGCCCGCCGGTCCAAGTTGGCCAACGGGGATGCCCAGCAGCAGGTGCGACGGGGCGAGGATTCGTCCCCGGAGCTGCCGCCACGCGGCAAACTGCAGCTGCCCCCCAAGAGGGAGGAACTGCCGCGGGCCGTCATCCCCAAAGGGATCGCCAGGCACGTGCCCAGGGACGCCATCGATCTCGAGGAGTACACCCGCACCTTCGTCGGCGATCGCGTGCTGGGATGGCAGTTTAAGGCCCCCCTAAAGTGGGACAAAGTCATCCAGATCTCATTGCTCCACATCGTGGCCGGAATCTGCCTGCTGACCTATCCGCTGCGAGACCTCAATCTCTACACCACCATCTGGTGTAAGTATCTATCACCATCTAACTCATCCATATCCATCCCATCCGGCATTGCGTAATGCCCACTCTCTCTTTCTATCGTCTGTCGAATTTGGAAATGGTGGAATGGGGATAGGTGTGGAAACAAAGAGTCATCTCTGATCGATGCTGTCTGTAAAGGGAAAAAATATTACACATAGAAAAAATAATACTTATATAGCAATTTACCAGGATTTATACTGGATGTGCCTTTTTTTAACATCTTCATGGCTCGCATAATTTTTGATATATTAAAACACCGCTAATAATACTTTGAATATTACATGCAATGGCAAAATCAAAGTTTTTTAAGACAGTTAGTTTTCTGCTATATTTTTTGGTAATGTTTGTATTAAGAATCGTTTTAGCTGCCATTTGGGTGAAACTTAGTTTTTTTATAGTACTAAATTTAAAGGAAATCTTAGGTTTAAGCTGTAATATTTTTCTCTCAGTGCTGATGTGTTGTTGGTGTCGCTGATGATGTTGTCTTTACAGTTTACACTCCCCCAAAATTTGTTGCCCCACCAATTATTTGCAATTTTGCGCGCCCAGCGCCTTAAGCCCCTCGGCGTTTTCTTTCTCTGGGCCATTACAAAATGCGTCCCCTTGTTATTGCCTTTAATTGATTACCGCTTAACACGACGCCCCTTCCCTTTCCCATTCCCCCTTGGCCCCTTTCCCCCTTTCCCTCCAAAAACGCCCTTCAGCTTCTGCTTTTTGTTATACGACGTGTGTTGAAATCTCTTTCATTGGCTTTACTTTGGGTTTGGGTTTGGGTTTTGAGTTTTCGGCTGGCATGCAATTTCAGTCTCAGCACAAAAAATGACTGACACAGGTGGATTGCAGAAAACAAAACCAAAACGTGCTGGTCTACAATAAATATGCGGTCAAAAAGAGAGGTTGCCAGCGAGAAAGAGAACCGCTTGACACAAATTTATTTGGGGCTTTGAAAGATCTACCCCACTGTTATTAAGCCTCGATATTAAGTAAACAAGGTTGAACTAGAAATTTCTGGGTCCTTCAATTCAAAACTGCAACATTAACGATTTCAGCTTACAGGGCCGTAAGTCAAAGTTAAACCAAAGAATAGATAATATGTTAGTTTTGTAAATGATGGTTACCAAGGCTGAGTTGGAAATTTCATTTCCAAGCCGCGAAAGATGATTTATCATAGAAATTCTTGGGTACAAAGTATTGTAAAGTACTGTACCTTTATAGATCTTGTTTTACATGTCCCAACTTCATATATTTCACAAGACAAAAGATGATTTATTTGTTCAGTAAACACTGACTCAATTTATGAGCACTTCACATGCGAGTACGGCAAAAAAATCAGTTGACATTGAGACAGACTCAAAGGGGGAAGACAGCAGACTACGGGGATGCTCCATAACCGATTTCGTTTTCAATGGAATTACCAGAGCGTATGAAGCTGGGTACTTGGGCACTTCCCTCTTAATGGGTGTACAGCGAAAAATGCCTTAATACCTGGTAATTTTCAATATTTATTGCGCATTGTGCGGCCTGACAGGCAAAAAAAAATGCAAAATAAAATACAAGGAGTATCCTTGTATGAGGAGGATTCCTTTTTTGGGGCGTCGAGCTCGTAAATATTTTGGCAAATTGGCGGTCGAACGTGCAGCGCTTAAATATGCTCCCTGGCATGCTGGGAATTATCATCTTTTGCCGGTTACGTAGATGGCGAAAATTGTCGTGCTCAGGCCAAGATATTGATTAAAAAAAATGATGGGGAAAAAGACTCTGAGCTGAGGGGACTTACATAAACGCATTAACATTGGGCGTTAATGAAGCTGCCGAAAAAAACTAACATTTATATAAAGACAAGTCAACGCTCTTCCAACTCAGGGCCGCTTGTTGTTTTTCTGTCTTGGGATCAAAAAAGATGGGCGGTGGAATAGCTAATGCAGCTAAGCGTTTCAGCGATCTTCGAGTCAACTCAAAATCTAATTTCGAAACGGTCTGAACTTGAACTTTTTTGCTATTGCTACAAGTTCCACTGCATTTGGAATGCAAATATCCAAATTACAGAGCTATTTAACGATATGTTTCTCATATTTATTACTGGAGAGTAAAAAAGAATATTTTAAAATTATTAGAAAATTACATGAAGTAGCCAGAATAAATGAAATAGATTTGAGTCATTTTTATTGATGGTTATACGTAACCCATTTGTGGGCACACCAATGTTAAGTTTGATCATTTCCGCACTTTGTATTGGCCTTTAATTGTTAATTTCATTTTTTGGTGAGACGGAACTGGTTTTTGTCGCAACACTGTGAAGGCTAATCTTTCCTCCAACCAATCGAAAAATCTATGAAATTCCCATTCAGTGAAATCGTTAATAGTTCATTAGTTGGTTGCCGAAATGTGAGATGCGGTGCTGCTGTGCGAGCATATTTTAAATCCTCCTATATCATGGATCGTTAGGCGATGCGGAAAACCCCTTCGTGTGATCAATAAGTCATTACTTCTAATAGCACTTCTAGTAGCAATTATCCAAATCAATGGGATGGTGACAATGGCATTTTGCATATTCTAATGGAAGAGAACGTCTGGAAGGTATGTACCTGTGTGTGATTTCCATGTGAGTGATATTTCTAATGATGGCCAGAATCGTGATCAGTCATTCACCGGATTTATATAAAGTTCCCCTACCGTCTAACCTTGTGCCGTCTCGATTCTCTTTTATACTCCATTTGTTTGTCGGCGAAATTAGCACACAGCCTCAAATAGCTCAATTTGCGGAAATGTAATTTCGGGTTTTTCTTTTGGCATCCAATTAACACTGCCTTTGTCCAAATCTTTATAGCCGTCACTTACATCTATCTTTTAATTTATGTATCTTCCAGCATTCTTCGTTGGCGGCGTGGCTGGATTTGGAGTTACGGCCGGAGCCCATAGGTTCTGGACCCATCGAAGCTACAAGGCCAACACCGTGTTGCGATCCATTCTGATGGTCTGCTACTGCGTGGCCGGACAGGTGAGTTCACAAGAAGATGAGGATCGGATACCTCGACCTTTGGCACACGTAATGCCACCTGAAGACTTGTCCGCATTTTGCCAATTCATTTGACGCGCCACCTTCGGATTTTTTTTGGGGGGGAGCTGTAATGCAATTAACATTAATTGCATCATTAAGTATAACAACTTAATGCCTGTCGCGACTGACAAACTGTAAAATTGACAATTCCAACTACTCGGGGCAGCCGCGACTGGCAAAAGTGTTTTGCTTTGTGTATCTCGCAGATACATTTGTCTTATTTAATGACTGCAGCGATTAAGCGCAGCAGCTCTCAGCCGCAGATGCTTAGATTTCGATGCGGAGCGTGAAAGATATATAAATATATGTACTGAGCGACCTGGAGATTAAGAGGAACAATAAAATTTGATGGAGTGTTAAATGAGCCGCGCTGACCCACTAAAGATTGTCACTTTTAGGTAAAGTTTCTCCGCAGAAGGGCTTTTATGTTCAAAAAAAAATTACATTCATATTTATGACCAATTTTTTTTTTATTTTATAAAACGTTAATAATAGTTAGTTTGTTAATGTCAAAGAGATGGTTGCCTAATATCGCAAAAACTATCAAATAATATTAAAAAAGATAAAAGTGCTTGAGAAACCTCTTCTCACGATCTAATATCAAATAAATCCTTTCAGAACACCCTGTACGACTGGGTTCGTGACCACCGAGTTCACCACAAATATTCGGAGACGGATGCGGATCCTCACAATGCCAACAGGGGATTTTTCTTCTCCCACGTGGGCTGGCTGATGATGCTGAAACATCCGGATGTGCTTCGTCGCGGTCGCCAGATCGACATGAGCGACATTCTGGCAGATCCCGTGGTGCGATTCCACCAGAAATACTTTATCCCCCTGAAGACCTTCTTCTGCTTCATCTTGCCTACTGTGATCCCAGTTTATTTCTGGGGTGAATCCTGGACGCTGGCCTTTGTGCAGCAGTGCCTTTTCCGCTACGTGAGCAGCCTGAACTTCACCTGGTCTGTGAACAGTGCCGCCCATCTGTGGGGATCCCGACCCTATGATAAGTAAGTGTGTCACTTCCCCTAAAAAAATAATAAGTCAATAAGGTGCTGACAATAACATTTTTAATTTAGAGCACTAATACAGGTCACTTTACTATTTTACTCATTGACTCAATGCGTTATTTTGCTGATATAGCAGGCGAAAAATGTGAAACTTATTTGCCAACACTTTTAAAAATAGAATGAAGAATACATAAGCACAAAATACAAAGAAATCATTTGATGAATTAAGAAATTTTTGCTTTGCCCACAATATTGGGGTATATTTTCAATCTATATAATAATAGTGTTATTTTCCATGTTATATTTTGTTTCTATAAATTGGTTATGGTTTGGTTCTCTTTAAAATTTAGGTGAAAGTATTTAATTTCTGGGATTTCTTTTTTAATACAACTTGTTTTAAATACACATTGATACTGGCCGTTAAGCATTTTTAAATTATATTAACAACGGGTTTCGGTTTAAAGAATTGAACAGCTTTGTTTTGTTTTAAAGAGGGACTTTATGTTTTCTCAGCAAGGTTTATCTAAGTTTGATTTAAAAAGGGTTTAATGGTTTTCATTGTTGAGTTGACTTAACCCATTTCAAAGGATAGATCTAATTGACATCGTTTTTGTCTTGCCCATCAGGCGCATCATGCCCAGCGAGAACATCTACGTGTCGCTGTTGGCCATGGGCGAGGGATGGCACAACTACCACCACGTCTTCCCCTGGGACTACAAAGCAGCCGAGCTGGGCAACTACACTGTGAACTTCACCACCATGGTGCTGGATGCCTTCCACAAGCTGGGCTGGGCCTGGAACATGAAGCAGCCCTCCAAGGAGCTGGTGCGTCGCACCCTGGAGAAGTATGGCGATGGCACCCACGCCTCCCAGATGGGAGGTCCTGAGGAGTTCAAGGACGGAGTGGTGGCCGGCGCCACCATGGTGGGTCATGTCCACTACGCCGAGGTACCTGATCCGGATCTGGAGTACGATGCCGAGTCCAGCAGCACGGAGAGCGCCAAGCTGGACGAGAACGAGAACGAGGGCGAGCGGATGAAGAAGTCCAAGAAGGCGGCCAACTAGGGATCGGAATTGGATTCGGGAACTGGCGTCCAGGCATCTAGAGATCGAGATGGGCTCGCGGATCACTGATGGGAAGGATCGTCACTTAATCTTGCGTCTATGCGAGGGCGGGACATAGTCGATAATCGTTTTTTTAAATTAAACTCTATTCTATTATTATCTATATCTTCACTCCAAACCAACACACTTGCACCGCAATGGTTAACACTCACACAGATTCACACACTCACACTCACACACCAGACACATACCCCACATCCACTCATTTTCAAATCTTCATTTGTGTAGGTTTAGGTATTTAGCAGATAGCACGGTACGACATAAGTTATGAGTCACACACAAATTTACGTATAAATGACAACAACAAAATATGCCGAAACAAATAAAAAACAAAAATAAATATTTACAAATAAAAACAATTCAAAAATTCAAAGTAAATCGCATTTCAATTGGTCGATTGTCGGGGCCCCTCAATTATTGTCTTTTCTTGAAGCTAGTGACAAATACCTGGCCATATTTATAACATGAAGTACTAATATTTACTTTGTTATGAGCCTAAGATGTGAGCTTGGAAATTTTTAAGTGCCTGGAAAAAACTCCTTATTCAAATGAGCCATAAGTGCGAAAAATGTTTTTGAATAAATCATCAACAATTGACGTACATAATGTAGACCAAATCTTCTAGGAAGCTTTGGAAATTTTTTTCTGAGAATATCAATTCAAGTAAGCAAGAAGTGCGAAATCTGTTTTTGAATATATATTCTTAAATTTACCCAAACCCAAGCCTATGTTAACAATTGACGTCAATGTTTCAGTTGTGAAATCGGAAAACAAACCCATTATGAGAACTTGTCTAACATTTAAGATATACCCAGAATAAATATAGTATTTTAAAGTAAAATGGACTCAGGGACACCCATTATCCAAAAGATTAGTTTTGAAGCGATAGTTTAGTTGTCTATTCTTAAATAAAGCCAAGTATTAACTAGCTGTAATACCATTTTTTGTTGTAAATATTTCCTTGACTACACTCTAAACTCCGCCAGTCCTAATATTTGCATGTTCAACTTTACAGATACTTGCGGAAAAAAGATTTTTTTAAGGCATTATTTGTTTACCTGTTCACCTAGAAGTGCAAATGGTTATATGGAAAGTTGACAAAAGCATCTCATCTTACAAAAGATCAATGTGCTAAAGTAAATATACACCAATATAAAAGGTTGACAAAAAAGATGATAATCAGTGCAGCAAAGGCCCTACTTAAATGTATCTTAACAATCATCAAGCGAGCTTTGTTGTGGTGGAAAAACGACCACTTTGAGTCAAAATTTTTTTTTTTTTTTAATTATTAAGTATTCTGTTGAGTTGCTAAGTATTAAGCTAAATAGTTTAAATGCCAAACGAAGTAGCAACCCACTGGCGGGTTTCCCTTTAACCCCCCATAATGAAACGAAACTATTAACCGGTCACCTTTAATGACAATTTGAGGCAGTGACGAAATTAAGATGCAAATGGAAATGAGAATGGGAAATGGAAACGACTTTTGTCATTGTTATGAACATCATCGTCATCTAAATCACCCATTTAACTGGGCTGTGTAGGTGGTTCCAGGCGGAGTTAGTCGTTAGTCGTTAGCCGCTGCTTAGGCGCCAACAGGTTTCCCTTGACATTGGACTACGTGCCGTAAGAGGCGTCCAATCTGGAGATCGCTACATCGTACAGTCGCAGGAACTGACGCAAGGAACCGCGACTAGAAGCCGTGACTATAATAGTTCCCAAATCGATTCGTTAACTTCCCCACCGGCCCCTCAGTTCCCCCATTTGGTCAGGCCTACGTGCACTTGGCACGTACACCGAACTCAATCTCAATCTCAAGAACGAGAACCTTGAAAAGGTTCAGGCCGTCAGACATTCAAGGGGAATTCCTGGAGCATCGCCCTTTTTGCATCAAGTGGTTGGGAGTTCCCGATTACCATAAAACTTCATGACTTGTATGCTTACAGAGAAAAGATCTGATCAATTTATAAATATTTATATAGAATTAATTATTGTTTGATATTCAGAAACTTGTATATGTATTGGTTGAAAAATAAACTTTAAGGAAGTACAAGCTTCAGCCATTTTTACATCTATAAAATCTTCATATATTTTATTAAATTTTTTGCTGTGTATTCTGTACGCCAATTGTTGTGGAGGTCAAGTGCTTTGCCAATATCAGCAGTCCAAGCAATGGCCAAAAAAACGCCAAAACCCTATCGTGTCATCGTCATCTCATTAGTGCTCTCTGTGTGGCTGTCATCGTCACCTAATTGGTGACGAGCCAGTGGTCACCAAACGAGCACTCAATTTTGGACCATTTTTGTGGGCCTAGTTAATTGAAGGTTGCCCCAGAGGGGCTGGATCGTAATTTCATTAACCCATTGGTAGCCACCCATTGGAAAAGATGAATGAGTTGGTAGATGAAACTCGATCAGGCCTAATAAATGAAGGAAAACTGTTGGAAATAATAAAGAAGAACTAATAATTAAAGTTGGTTTACTTAAGTTTATAATATTATTGTGGATAAAGTATAATATATCATTCAATTGATTTTCCTATTCAGTCACATCAATTTAATTATTATCCATGGTTATCTGTTATGGGGCGATGACAGATAACCATTGATAATATTTAAATAGTTAGATATGACTGAATTCAATCGAATTAAATATTTAATTTTACCGACAACAATAACCATGTTGATTAGAAGATTTTCAGTAAAAAGAACTATTAATCGCTTGATTTGATCAAAATTAAAATTCAAATCCATTGTGATAAATTGATAGTTTAAATAAATCTTTATGAGCCCAAATAAAAATTCAAGAAGATTCTGGCATCTTATGCAAAGAACTTTGATCTCTCTTCTTTATTCGCTTAGCTCGACACGTGTCAGTCCACTTTCATTTAAGAGATTCCAGACATCTTTGAAACCTTTGTATTTACATGCTAATTTTTCAGCCAGTTCATATATTTGAAGCTGATTCTAATTTATATTTTTGTGTCTTCGAAAGCCAAATAAACAAATGATCAGTGGTGTCGCAAGCCATTTTCAAACACAGCCGAATCCCTTTGAGAGTCAACAACATTGGCCCTCTCTGAACTCTGACTGCTTTATCTGAAGATTTATGCGAAATATATGAGATTTCTATGCGATATTCGAGCATTTCCCCCAATTTGGCTTGGCAAAACCTAATTTGGTAAGCGTTAGGCCTATGTATTTGCATAATATCTGAACGTGCCGTGCCGATGGGCTGGTTTATGGGTATTTTGGCAGATCAGGTCCGCCTCCGGTAAAAAAGCCAAAGGGCCTTGATCGCCACACGAGATTTTTGTGGGTGGTCGGTCGGCCATCCTCTCTTTCTTTTTTTTGCCCGGGGAAATCAACTAAATACCCGGCACAATTGCTCGTTAAACTTTTAATTACGCACGGGAAAAGGTCGCACCGTATGTAAAGCAATCAAGATAGCGGTCATTTAATGACGTGACCGGGCGACAATTTCCAATTCCTAAGCGCTAAGAGACCAGAGACCAGCAAACCGTTAATAACCTTGCCGCGGATCCGGAGTTGGTGACGAAAACCACAGACGAGTAACTCGAAATTTGCGTAACTTTTGCGAATGAAAACAGAAAGCTACGTCCCCCGTAAATCCCATGCCCACCAGATTCACGGCTAATTGGCTGTCGATGCGATGGTATCGAAGACCTATACCTACACCCATGTGATTGCCGATAGGCAGCCTCTCTTTCGGAACTGGTATCCACAAGATTGGGTATCTATGAGTATTGGGCTTGAGTGTCTATGCAATTGCCGATTTTGAAAGGGCACCTTTTTTTGTGTGTTTTGTAACCTTTGCGTGTGCGTTCGACTTTTCGGTTTTTCTCGGCTCAAATTTCGGTGGTCCATGGGTGCCATCATTAGGTCTTGATGCCGAGCGATTGATTTATTTGTGCTTTGCGGCCGGGACGTTTGGCTTTGAAATTGATTTCTTCGATCGCGGAGAAAAGAAACCGCTTTGTGGTTCCACTTTTATTGTCCCGCCAGCGTCTTTTGCAATGTTAAAACCCGTTTTAAAAATTCGTCAAAGACAATGCGAAGAAAAATCAAAAAAAAAAAAAAAAGATCACTAAAACATACAAAACATATTTAGTTCAAACGTCTTGTGACTTGCACAAAATTTTGAATAAGTGAGACATCGGGCGTATAGGAAAGAGCATTCACAGCGGTATCTGTATTGCCATATTTGTATATTTGTCCGTTCATGCTGCCGTTGTGGATCCGCAACAGCAATAGCAATAGCAATAGCGCGGACCTAAAGCGACTGGTTTCGGCGGCTTCACGTGCTGCTCCCCCAATTATGGATGCATTCTGCAAATCATTTTCATTTTCATACTCCTCGGCTACAACGGCGAGTTGCGAAAACCCTTGACGCGAGCTCAGCTGTCTGTTCAAAAATTGCAGTTACACGGGCAAAAATAGGGCCCAAGAAGGTCATAGGATCGCCTAAGCTGATAACTTACATCACATATTGCATCGCTTTCATATTGTTAAGCATTCGCACTAATATCTCTATCAACGGAGCAATATGCAAAAAAAAGCCATAAAATTATTTGATAAAAACAAATTTTAAATGCCTTATAAATTGGCCCAGATATACAGATTTGATCTTATCAAATATTTATCATTTATGTTTCTTATACTCTGAAAGCTCTTTCTACCCATCCAATTATCTAAAAATTTAAATCTAGTACATCTTAAAATTTGAAAAATTTTTATATGCTCAACTTAATTCCTTAGGGAGTTATTTATATACATATTTTTATTTTCGGGTAGTAATCTATTTAGCTAAGCAAAATAAGAGCTTCTTTTGTTTCTAAAAATTTTTCGTAAAATAAAAGGTTTTCTTTACTTTTTACCCGTGTAATCCCTGCAGCAACACCCGCTCAGTCACTCATCAAGTCAGACATTCAGTCAGTTTATAAGTTCGTGGAACTAAGTAAAATTTTCGAGTTGCTGCAACCGCTTTGACATTTGTCCACCTTTGTCTGCGCTGGTCGTTGGACGGTGGACAACAGCAAAAGACAGGGCTTGCGCAACTATGAGGCCAGTTTTTTCTTGGTAGCGCCGCAGACAATTTTTAAGTGCATGCACGACATTTCCGGCGCCCGGATTTTGCGGGCTGCATTTCGGAGCACTTGTCACCGTAATTTGCATTTCAGACCTAATTGACATAGACCTTTGAATTTCCGAGTTCAAAATTGTAAATAGCATTCAACTCTTTGCTTGGTAATGGGAATCTGAGCTTAAAGCTATTTATTTGTTTAGATATTGCGAATGCCGAAGATGGGGGACTGCCTGACGAATTCGTCCAGCTTTGATTGAAATAGCTCCGAGGTGACCACTGTGCCGGGCGTCCACAGTGGATCCCGCACCACGTACTCCACCCACACTTTAGCGTACATTGCTTGCAGCAGCTCCTTCACATTGATGGCTGTCGTGTCCGTATTGAGAACGAATCTGCGGACAAGGAAACGATTTTTGTTTGGAAATAGGGGTTATTAAGTTGGTTATTAGATTAAGGTACAAAAAAAGAATGCATAAATATTTGGGTTTTAAAAAAGTGACTGGTAAGTCAAGGAGAACACCATCGGAACTTTTATATCAAGACAAAAACTGTGGCATTACATATCGCGTTTATAATTAAACTATAGTTGATTAATTAAACCACACATCTTCGGCGTTTTTTAAAGACTGACTATAAATGATATTGGAGTTTAAACGCAACATTTAAAAATTTCTGATGTGTCATTGTATATACAACTAATTAACATTATATTTAAAACCTGAACTTATGTATATGGGTTACAGAGATTAAAGACATTGAATTAAAAGGAATGTTGATTAAGAATTAAAATTCTTGAAAGGTTAATGCATTTCGGTTTGTTCAGAAACAGTAAAATGTATATATGTATTAATCTTAATACCAATTGCTATTATTATTTTCATCTATTCTTAGCAAACGTGTTCAACTTGGCTTAGTAAGGATTAACATGTTTGGCGAGAATAGATACATATAAATAATGTTATTATTGCTATAGAAACTTGTTAAGATTGAATAGATATATACATTTGGGAAAGTACTGACTCCAACATAACATTTAAGTTACAATTTAAGTTTTTTTTTTTAACAAACTCACTTTAACCCCGAGGGAGTTTCCAGATAATGGAGGGCGTAGCGATTGGTCTTATAGTAGAGGAATCCTTCCCGGGGATCATGTGGCGATATTTTGCTCACAAAGGACTTGATCGAGAAGAGCATGCCGTAGGTGAGTTTGGCTTCCTAGGAATAAACAATATTTAGTGGATATTAATTGTGTATTTCTTAATTAATACTCACCTCTTCTCGGGTGATTCCCGATTTCTTGGTGCGATTCCATTCTGCGTAGTGAAGTAGCGTGCCAAACTTGTCGAATATGTACAGATTAAAGATGGTCATCTTGTTTAAGCTAATCGGAATGGCATTAGCCTTTAATGGTGGGCTTTATTTCGAATTTATGGAATGCAATTCACTTTAATTTCCGATGCAAAACAAAAACATTCAAAGGGGCTGCCAACTTTCTCCATTTTGGGACTAGACAACACAAGAACAGCTGTTTAAAGGCGTTAGGTGATTTTTTGAAAATGTGCTGCCCATCAAGCAGTTATTTCTCGATTATGAAGTTAAATTTAATTTTTGAAAGTATAGCTTTAATTAAATTCACTAAATAACAAAATATATTGAGTAAACAAGATTTTATCTTCAAACATTTATTGGTGATAAGATTTCTTCGTTTGTAAATATAAAAATTTATTATTACAAAAAGTATTATAAAATAATTTTTCTTTTGTGTTATTTATTTGGCTTAGAAAAAACAGAAATTTTGATACACATTTAAAACGGGCTCAGTTATTTTCCTTCTTTTATTCCTCACTTATTTTGTTTTTGGATTTCTTTTTCTTTTCTTTGTCCGCTGGCTCGGGCATCTCCACCACAAATGGATACTCCTTTAAATTGAAACTGTTAACTTCTTCACGGCTGGATCCTTGGTCCTGCGTTTCATTTGGTACTCCTTCCTTTTCTAGAGTTGTTTCTGGGGCTTTTTTGGCCGTTGTTTTTGCTGCATTTTTACTTGGCCTTTCATCGGAGTCATCGCAACTGTCAATCGTCTTGGGGTATTCGTCAAATTGGATAGTTCTTATCGATTCACTACTGGTTAGGGAGGAGCTTTTGGAAAAAGTATTTTTTTAGGGGGGATCTGAAGAGAGATCTCAAGCTTTTACTTTTCGGCTCCACTGTCAAGTGCGTACTTTTTTCTTATACTGTTTCTGTCCATTCTAAAATATCGGATTAGCCATGCGATGGGATCTATGTGGATGACCGGCATCCTTGTTGGGATTGCCTATATTAAATTAAATATTTATCAGTTTGAGTGATAAATCTCGCATCTGTACTCACTTGATTTGGTGTTCCTATGGCGATGTCCTGCAATGAAGTTATCCTGTTTGGTGAGTTGAGCTCCTTCGGAGGTAGGAACACGTAAGCTCTGATGAAAACCAGCTGGACCACTGGCCTGCAAATGGCGGGCCTGGTACTCCCGGTTCTCAATCTTCAAGCGTTCGTATTGATCCTCCGGAAATTGACGCCTAGTCACTCCAGGAGGCACATTGTTGCTCCGCCGCTGCTTTGATGGCTCCTCCGGACGACGTCCTTGGGCCGGATGTGATTTCTCCGAAGCTCGACGACCCCTAGACTCGACACCACCTCCTCCATCTCTATGACCTTGGGAATGGCGACGGGAGTCATCAACACGCCGTGGATGAGAACTTCTTCGGGTTTCTTTAGCTTCCCCACTCGTTATATTTTGCAATCTTCGAGACCCATTGCTACTGCTGGTGATTCTTTGAGCTCGTCGGGATTCCGTCGTTTGACCACTGGTAAGCCATCGTGATTCATTGGTACCGCTAGTTATTTTTGGAACCTTGCGGGAATCTACTATCTCCTTACTGGTTAATCTGTGCAGCTTCCTGGATTCGTTGGCACCACTAGTTCCCTTCGGGGTTCTCCTTGATTCTCCACTTGTGATATTGGGCAGTCGTTTCAGTTGCTCGCTGGTCACTGCGGGAAGTCTTCTGGCGTCCACCACTCCACTGGTGATGTTTGGGATTCGCAGGACATTCGACATCCGCTTGGACTCACCACCTCCACCACTTCCGCTGGCCCCATGGGAAGTTCTTTTCGAGGAGTGGTGCTCCCTTTCCGGTTCCGGATTAACAGATCGCCAGTTAGGACGCTCGTAGCGATGTTTTCCTGGGTCTTGCGATTCCCGATTAGAATAGTGACCTAGTCCACGAGATCCTCGTCTGTTTTCCTCTTCTCTCCGTTGGTGGTCTGTTTGCAGGCTGGTTGTCCTCAAGTTCTTATTTGGTAACATAGGCAGTAGCATAGGCATTTTGAGAGAATTTGGCGGGTTTATCATGCCAGTGGTGTAATGTTGGATTTTTGGACTAATTAAGTACTCTCCTGGTGAGATAATATATTTTATTTCAGACTTGTTATAATAGATTATAAGCTATACTTACCAGGAGTCTCCTCAGTGTCCGAAACAAAAGGCGGCAAGTTGGCAGATGTTCGTACATTCCGGAACATTTTAATTCCTCTGTGACCAAATTTACTGATTTCCGGGAAGAAGGTTTCCCACTGTGGGTTTTATTTTAGTTAAACGGCTTTTAAAAAGCTTGACCACTTCTTACCAAGTAGAATATCCCATAGGCCAGGAGAATGGCCAGCAGCAGGACCACCGTGAACTTGGTGAACTGTATCAGGACGAACAGGACCACGCCTGCGATCACCTCAGTGTGCGCCACTCCGAGGAACTCGAGGCATTGACGGATCTCGCAGATCCTCATGGTGACCAGGTATCCCACGACGGAGTTCAGGGAG
The DNA here is from genome assembly GCF_018152505.1 of Drosophila elegans. NCBI lineage: Eukaryota > Metazoa > Arthropoda > Insecta > Diptera > Drosophilidae > Drosophila > Drosophila elegans. Next base: position 2,072,865 of record NW_024545863.1, read on the forward strand.
TCGCAGGCGCATCTGATGGCGTCCGCCATGGTTCAAGTAGAGGAGTATGTTCGGGTTCCAGTGAAGGCATTTCTCCCCAGCACAGGGTTTTGAAAGGATGAAATGTGGCAAACCTTTACTGCCAAAGCAAAGGCAATGGGATTTGGTTTTGCCTAAAAAAAAATTAAACGAAACCTCTACGGATCTCCCAAATTGAATATGCGATGGTGGTTTTTGTCTTGGTACCATTGATTATTTTATAATTTTAACTTTTTTGTAGTTTTATTGTTTTATATATTTTCTTACTTATACATTTTTAAGAGACGCAAACATTTTGAATTTTCCCGCCTTTGAAGAAATAAAATTGGTATTTTTGAAAGAAAGGCAGTATAATTTAGTATTTTAAGTAATTAAGTGGTCACACTATTAAACAGCTGATTTCTCAGCCGTGCAAACCTTGTTTTTATATTTGCAAGGCGAATTTGTTATCAGTAAAGTTATCCACTATAATTACTGGATATCTGGTGCTATATATAAAGCGAATATATCATTAAACCCTTTGCAGTTAAATGCTAAGACGCACAATGGCGGAGTTTGACGTGAAAGCCGGCCTGCAGCACGTGTTGAAGCGGATTGATGAGGTGCTCCTGCAGCGTCCCAAGGTGAGATTTCCTTCATTTCCCCACAATTATGATCTTCTTTAGTAAAATCTTTATCTTTCCCACAGGAAGTGCAAACTGGAAAGCCCCTCCTCGTGGCAGTCAGCAAAACCAAGCCAGCGGAGGCCGTAATCGAGGCCTACGAAGCTGGACAAAGAGACTTCGGCGAGAACTACGTGCAGGAACTGGAGGAGAAGAGCCGCCATCCGGACATCTTGGCCAAGTGCCCCGACATCAGGTGGCACTTCATAGGTCACATGCAAAGCAACAAGATTAACAAGGTCAGCTTCGCTTCGATTGGCGATCTATAGCTCCAGTCAAATGCGACCTATTGAGGTTTTTAAAGAATTCATCTTATCTGAAGGTTAAGCAGGAATCTCCAAAGATTTTGTCATTAGTTTATATGAGAAATGCAATCTACAGCGTTTTTCCGTTCTATTTCCGACTGAGATAATGCTTTTCCTACATTTTTTTCAAAACAAACTTTTTAATGTCTTCTAAATTGGTTCCTGCCTAAACTCTTCCTTTAGGTTTTGTCGGTGCCAAACCTGAGTATGATCCAAACCGTCGACAGCGAGAAACTGGCTACCAAGTTGGATGCAGCCTGGTCCAAAAGACAACCAGCTCCTGAGCAGCAGCTGCAGGTGCTCATCCAGATCAACACCAGTGGCGAGGATGGTGAGTTCGGAGCTTATAAATCAACCGACTGTATACTTACTTCCTCTTCTTCGAATTCCTCTAGTCAAGAGCGGAATTGAAGCCAAAGATGCCCCGGCACTTTACCAGTTCATCAGGAGCAACCTGAAACACCTTAACCTGAGGGGCATAATGACCATTGGCGCTTTTGGCTTTGACTACAGCAATGGACCCAATCCGGATTTCGTATCGCTCATGCAGGTGCACCGATCCATCTGTGAGGCGCACTCCTTGGACTCAGATTCGGTGCTCGTTTCCATGGGAATGTCCAACGACTTTGACAAGGCGGTAAGTCAGAAGCTGACTGCCCAAGATCTCTCGCTATAATACGAACTATTCCTTTAGATTGAAATGGGCAGCACAGTGGTTCGCGTTGGCTCTTCTATTTTCGGCCATCGGGCGGCCAAGGCGTGAGGGGAGGTCCGCAGATGTGCTAGGAATGCGTTGCGGGCACTGAATACAGTTGATTCCCAATGACGTCCGACCTCCAAGTTTGCCCATGTATCAGGTGGAATTGTGTACACGCACACAGACTAACCTAGTAAATTGTTAAAGATGATTTGGCGTTTAAATTTAGAAAACCATGAGATAAACAAATGTTATGTGTAGGCTGTTATATCCCATATTTGATTGTTAACCTCTCCATAAACAATGCTTCCAAAGTGTCAAAACCATTAATATTCCTAGATACTTTGCGCTCCTTGAAAAATGGAATACATTTGCCGCAGTTTTCATTAATTTTGACATTCCTTTGACTGTTTCCCTCTCTTTTTTTTGCACTTAGTTCTATTTATATTTTTGCCTACATTCAATGCTACTTTGCGTATTATATTGTGGGCAGCTTTCCGTCTGTTTCTTTTTTTTTTTGCTTGGCCAGAGGCCAAATGTCGCCTGGTTACGTGCCAATATTGCAGCGCCAAAAGAGTTTTCGCCGAAAATCACTTTCAATGGAGCACGAAGAAGACTGCAGTCGCAATCGATTTTCATTATGTCTGATCGATGAATTATGAAGGCTTTCTCACGCGGATCCTATCATTTATTGAGATATTTTCTGTTTGATTATTCATGCATCAAACCTTCATCAATTATTACATTAGCAAAGGGGGGTATGAATTAAGATGACCACTCAACTGGGATAAATGACGTCAGATTTGTCTAGGAAAGTTTTGTTTAATATAATCATTGAACTTTTTATTTAGGGGAAGGCAAATAACCTTTAAGAAAAAGCATCCGTTTTCATACAGTAACAATATATATTTGGATAATTCCCACCACCTTTTAAATTATTATGTCAAAGAATATGTATTTCTTAAAATGATTGTGTATGGATAATATTTCGTAACAGTTAATAATAGAATTTAATTGCTTGTTACAAATGATCAACACTAAGAGGATTAAACTTGTTGATTGCTATAAAAATTGAAATTATATTTTTTGTGTTGCATACAATTCCTTATTGCAGTCCGCAATCAATAAATATAATGGACTATCTTAATATTTTGTATATAAGTATGTTCTTTTGTTCTTTATGCAATTCCTTGTTAGAATTTTAGTCATTCGAATAGATATTATAAAATATTTTGTTTACTATATATCGTAACAAGGTTAATGTATCATGACGTGGTACAACAAAGTTTTTAGATTTCAATTAAAAAAGGAATAACAAAATTGTCAGAAACGTTATGCAATGCCTATGGAGCACTAGCATATAGAAAAAATCAGATGTTTATTTCACATTTGTTGCCGAAATAACTCTGGTCAAATATCGGGTTCGTTGAATATTTATGCGACACGAAATCCGTCCGATCTTTGTGTGTATACAGATCTATAGATTTGGAATTCTCGGCGCTCTTCATATTGCACAATGTACGGGGATTTCGAAAACAGAAAAAGAAACGTAAAATAGGCAAGGCAAAACATCGAGTATATAGGCATGAATAGACATTTGTTATATGTGGGATATGTATGTGCTGCTGCCAAGGGAAATGTAGGTGATTTCAGCGCAAGAGGACACCTTTGGGAGGGTGGCCTCTAGAAAAGAGATGGGCCGAGCAGCATAGCAAAATAAAAGAAAACAAAACAAAATCTGAGCATGGGGAAATGTATCCACAACAGAGAGACGAACCGATCCGAACCGAGCCGCACCGAAATAAATTCCGAACATATGTATAGGCTTCTGCGCCAAAAGCCAAAGCCAAAAGCATTTTCTCTGCCTTTAAAATTAGATTTTTGATTAGAGCAGAAGCCGATGAGTAAACAACTCGGATACAGCTATACCATAGGCTATAGGCTATACCCCATGGCTATGGCTATAGCTATAGCTATATAGATATAGCCGCCAGCACCCCACCGATCGCCTGGGCGGACCTCGCCTTGCAGATACTAAAAAAGGCAGCACGAATATTGCATATACAGATACAGATACAGATACAGCGAATGGCAGCCGACGAGTCCCGAAGATTGCCGAATCCCCGACGAAATGGCCCACTGGGTGGATGAAGAAGAGCTCCTCCGAACTCTTAAAACATCATTGTCTTGGCGATAAAATCAGCCAGAGATTCAGTGTGCTCTGACGGCTCGACTCGATTAGACAACACATCAAAGTTCAGCACCATGGTAAGGATACGTCCCGGAATATCAAAAACCGAATTGAACTGAACACCGAACCGAACTGGACCTTCAGTGCCTGGATATATGCAGCAAGGATAATGACCGATCAGTGCAGTGAATCATTTGCATTCGACAATTCAAAGAATTTGAAGATTTGAATATGAAGTGAACATAACTCCATGGTGACCCCAATTCACCTTTATCGTAGTGAGAATAGTGCAGAACATTCGAATTCTATAAATGGATCGATCCAAGTGTTACGCGTCAGTAACGTAATCCGATATCCGTTTCGGGGAGCGAGCGAGATGGCAAGTGGCGCACGGCGGAAAGCTTACGTAACATGCGTCCGGGCTATTTATAGCCAAGTGGAAAACTTTTCGCCCCAGATACATATTTTCGGGCCAATTTGAGAAAAAACATCCCAACCTTTTCAATGGAACACTTTCACATGGATTACTTTCAATTTCAACTGAGGACTTTTAAAATAAGTAATTTTAAAGGATCCTAGAAAAGATCAATGGATTATAGGCCCTTAAAAAGAATGACTACTTAATTTAAACCTGTCAAACTTTCTTATAGTTAACTAGTTAGTAGACCATCTGACAGATTACTGACTTGGTAAACCCTTAAAAACCCGAACTCCCACTAATCAAATACCCATTTTTGTACCCCCAGGCCGATGAGAAGAAGAAGGTTAAGAAGAAGAAGACCAAGGAAGAGGGTGGTACTTCCGAAACCGCTTCTGAGGCCGCATCCGAGGCAGCAACCCCGGCACCAGCCGCAACTCCTGCCCCGGCCGCATCCGCCACTGGTTCGAAGAGAGCGTCGGGCGGATCCCGCGGCTCCAGGAAGTCGAAGCGCGCTGGCTCCTCGGTCTTCTCTGTGTTCTCCCAGAAGCAGATCGCCGAGTTCAAGGAGGTGAGTTTCGATCAACCCACATCTATCATAGTGAAGCACTTCCAAGCCCATCCAATCATCCCACATCGATCATCTATCGCACTTGTCAAGGACCAAGTCACCAACCCGATCTTTCTTTCTATCTCTCTGTCTCTCTGTGCGGAATCAATTAGGCCTTCCAACTAATGGATGCCGACAAGGACGGTATTATTGGCAAGAACGATCTGCGCGCTGCCTTCGACTCCGTCGGCAAGATCGCCAACGACAAGGAGTTGGACGCCATGCTGGGCGAGGCCTCGGGTCCGATCAACTTCACCCAGTTGCTGACCCTGTTCGCCAACCGCATGGCCACCTCCGGTGCCAACGATGAAGACGAAGTTGTTATTGCTGCCTTCAAAACATTCGATAACGATGGTCTCATCGACGGTGACAAATTCCGCGAAATGCTCATGAACTTCGGTGACAAGTTCACCATGAAGGAGGTCGATGATGCCTACGATCAGATGGTGATCGACGACAAGAACCAGATCGATACCGCCGCCCTGATCGAGATGCTCACCGGCAAGGGTGAAGAGGAGGAGGAGGAGGCCGCCTAAGGCAACCGAGATCACATCCTAACTTCTAACTCAGCATCCATATTACAGCCAGAATCAGAACGTTAAATCAATCAGTCAAATCAGTAATAATAAACGTAATTAAAAGAAACGCTCGTTTACATATGTAGATTCTCAGTATCTTGTACTATAATCTCTTTTTGTTAACCACCACCACCACCACCACCAAGAACAACCAACACCACCAATAAGATCAGCAACATCCGATCCGATCACAACTGAAACTGAACTTCTTCAGCAACAAATTGGTAGCGTTCAGAACCATTTACCATGTATCTGTCCATCATAGTTAGGGATACTTACGATCACGTTCACTGTCACGGCAAGAACTGACGCGTTAGTTTTCTAGTTGATTTACTGTTAAATTTTACACGTAAAATTTATAAAACAAATGCTATCTATTTTATTTAAAACACCTATAAAATCAACAAAAAAAAACTTTAAAACAACAACCAAGCCGTGTCTATTTTAATCGCTGTCCGTTGAAGAACACCAAAGAGAGAGATGAATACCAGATCTAGAACGAAATCGCAATGATAATGAGAATGTGATGATGTAGGGAGGACGAAAACGAAGATGATGATGAAGATGAAGATGATGTTGTTGGGTAAACAGGCTGGATTTGTTAGGCCTGCACCCATGAGTTGAATTTGAATTTGAATATGAATATGAATTTTTAAACGAGTTTTGTGAGTTTTGATGTTCTATTTTCGTTCGTTAAATCTCGCAGGACCTGGAGAGAGAGAGGCAAACCTATAGCAAACTATTGTTAAGGACATTTAACTGAGAGCCAATTATTTATATCCTTCTATATACACAATATTTATCGTTATGCATATCTATCGTTCGTTACTCAATTTCAATTTCAATATTAATTATGATTATCAGTTATGAGTTATCAATATTATTGCAAGTTATCGAGAGTTAGGCTAATAACAGAGAAACATTAAGTTCATTCACTCAAATTGTTTAATGCGAATTTACATAACTTAATCACCACCACCACAACCACAACCACAACCACAACTTTCTGCTTATGAACTATCAGCGTTATAAACCACCCAAAACAAACAGAACAACAACCCAATATGATATCTGAAATATGAAGAAACGATCAAACAACCAACCCAGTGTTTCTAGTTAATGCGTTTCGAAACTTCGAGGAGGATCCTCTTTTCCCCCCGGGGTGATATTTGGTGATGGGGGGGTGGATGATTTTAGTTTGATTAAGGTACCCAGAACCACTAGTACCCAGGCTGATCGGAAAAAGCCACACATTATATACTATGTACTTACACTAACTACTCAACACGAGCACACACCATACACCATACACCATACACACCAATTCATTTCAAAATGCAACATGCCACAAGTTGTTAAATGCGAATCGAATCTTTACTTCAGTATAAATTAAGCTATACACGGCAAGATGAAAAAATTCTAAAAAGTTTTTAACCCGGTCAGAAATATTAACAAAAAAAAAAAAAGAAAGAAACTGTTAAAAAAAGAATAGAAAACAAGTAACTGTTTTTATACAACATACCTAGATGATGATACGATGACGAAGTCTTGGAATAAAGCATAAGCGAGTCGTCTTGAAAAAACAACAACTAAGCAATTGCAGTTTGACTTTCTCAGGGAAGGGGTTTGAAGTTTGGAGCTTGGGCTATTGTACATACATACATACATACATACATATATGTGACTCAGCTGAGCCGTGCCGGAAACCAGTTACAGGTCAAAACAAAACCACCGATAAAGCTGGGGAGCCAACAAAGCGGAGCGCAGTGGCAAACTCCCCACACTTGGCCAAGTCGATGGCCAAAGCCGAAACCTTCGTGCGACCAGTTTCCAGTCGAGTTTCGAGGCGCACGCATGCGCACTACGATGTGAAAGTCAGCCACGATTGCCACATCCGATTGAAAATTACTTTTGCAAGTAATCTGGTTATTGCGGAAGGGAAAACCAGAACTATGGATCAAGCGGGACACATTTTGTGGTTCACGGCGGCCTGTTGGATTGCATCATCTATAAGTGCCGGTAAGTGCTGGGAATCGATTGTATTGTATGCTAATCTTGCGTGCCTGAAGAAATCGAAAGTATCTCAGGCTGTGTCTGCCACATCTCACCACACTCTCGAGTGCACAAAGAAAAATAAAAATTATGTTTATTTTTTGAAAATGTCTAAACTATACAAATATAAGCTTGTTATTATTCGAAATATAAAAAGATCAGAATTCTTTTGATCATAGTATCAATAACAATGTTTTTATTTGATGCAGTTATTCAGCTTTAATAAGGATATCTAAAATTATCTTATCTGCATAAATCAATATTGTTTCTCTTTGTGTACCTTTGTGATAACTCACCACACTCTCGACCAAACACTCTCACTCTCATTTTTGTGTCTCTCAGCTGATGCACAGCATCTGATCGCGTATATCTCGCAAAGTGGTCTGCATGGAGAGATTACTTTTCGGCAAGTGAATGCTACCACGGTGGAAATCAAGGCTAATCTGGAGGCCACGCTGCAGTATCCCGATCAAGTGTGGAGTTGGGGAGTGCGCCGATTCCCAGTGGATTACACAAATATCGATCCCCAAGATCGTTGCGAACTGAGTCGGCTGGGCTCCCAGGTTGTAAGCTTCGATGAGGATCTGGAGTATCTGGTGCTCCCCGGAAATGAAACGTCCACGTGGGAGCGCAATATGCAGCTGATTGGAGATCGTGGAATATGGGGCAAGTCCTTAGTGCTGACGGAGATTAACTCAAATGCGCGGATTTGCGCCACCATAACCACCATTCAAAGTTCCGTAGAGCATATGGCGGAGGCGCGTTTCAACACACCCATTGCCGGATCCGTTCACTTCCGTTGGTTGGCTCCGGCAGAGGGAGCTGTTGGGGATACGTTAATTTACTCCGATCTGTACCACATTAGGGAGCAACCACCGGCTTTGGGGGACGATAAAAGTAAAGCGGCATCTTTTACCCAGCATCACTGGAAGATCTATGTGACTGATATCTTTAAGCATGATCACCATCGCACCGAGGATAACTGCAACTTTCTGCAGCTGGTTTTTGATCCTCAAGGTGGTGGAGCAGGAAATGGAATTGGTGATCTAGATGCTCGTCTTGGAAGGATTGGGGTGGCCAAGAATGCTCTTCGTTCGCCCCAGCGCAGTGTTTTTAGAGATGCTCAGCTGGCTCTGTTGCCCTCGGATCTCACTATTCCGCACAGGACCCTCTACCTGGTGCTTTTCGATAACCAGCATCCGGATTCTTACCTGGCATGCACTAAGATTCGTCATGTCCAACCGCTGACCTACAAGTGAGTGGGGCTTTACTTTCCATGCCTTTCATACAAATCTTATATTAATTTTAACCGCAGAACTTTCATCAACTCCGGGGGAGTCAAGGGAGAAGTAACCTTCATGCAGCGCTCCAAATTCGACCCAACTTTCCTCAATTTCACCTTGGGTGCACCGCTTTCTCAGCATGTGAGTCGCAAGTTTGCCGAAGACGTGGCCGCCTTTCGGATTCACAGTCTGCCGCCAGTACCACAAAGGATGGGTCACGAGGACTATTGTTTCACCACTGGGGAGATGCACAATCCTCGTGAGATAAGCGACAATATTCCGCCTCCCGGTTATGGAACCCAGGAGCAGTATCCCTTGGGCGATCTCTCTGGAAAACTGCAGGGACGCAATAAGGATTACTGGCATCAGTATGTCCTTCCTGGAACGAGTTCGGAGTTGAATGGCCTCTACTGGGATGTCTTCCTGCCACTTCAAGGACGTCATAGCATATATCAGAGGAGTCTGGTCATATACACCTTCAACAGAACTGATGTCTCTAACATTACGAAGAATATATGGGGCTGTTCCAGCCTGGGGCAATATCAGAAAAATGGCATCTATCAGCAGAATATGGTTACGGCTCAGGTTAGTTAATAATATTATTACATTATTTTATTAATCCAATTATTTTGTAATTTTTATATTCAGGTTCTTTTCCGCTATCCGGTGGTGGGTCGTGTGATCTTCCGACAGCCGGCGGAGCAGCCTTGGCAGGACACCTCTGTGTTGTTTGAGTACCTTATCCAAGCGGATGGTTCCACCCAGAATACCACGTATGAGCACCGCTGGGCCATACACAGCAATGCGCCTGGAAAGGACTTTTACGATTGGCAGCAGCGTTGCATTTCCGCAGGACCAGTCTATAATCCCTACCGAGTGGATTGGGGCAATCGTAGTGTGGATGACTTCTGCCAACCCAATTTACCCTCCATGTGCCGAATGGGAGCCATGGATGCGAGATCGGGCAGACTCACCATCGCTGGGGGCAGAAGGGTTGCCCAGAAAATCAGCAGGAGGATGTTTGTAGACGGTAATCTACCACTATCTGGTCGGCATGGCATCCTGGGGAAATCCCTAGTGATATATGAGGATAGTGGTCCGAAAGCCAGGGGCGAACGATTGGCCTGCTCCGCGGTCATCGGACATTTCCGCCGGAAAGTGGTGGCCAAGGAGTGGTATGCCAACGGAGATCCTTTAACTGTGAGTGGTCGAGTGGAAATCACCCAGCAATCGGAGTACGATATCACCAATGTGGAGGTGCAACTTAAGGGACTGCAGGACAACACAGGCTATCATATTCACAGGGTAAATTTATATATTTAAATACATTATTATACTTCTTTTATATTCCTTAATTTATTACTTATTTCAGACCCCTGTGGAAGCCAATCTGGCTTTTCCCTGCGAGGCCTCCACTTTGTATGGCCACTGGAATCCTTTCGATGTCAGTCCAAAGTCATCACCACCTCCTAGAAGGGGCACCACCGACCAGTACGAGATGGGAGATTTAAGTGGAAAATTTGGAGGCCTTGAAGGGGTCACTCAGTTCGAGGATGCCTACAACGATACGAATCTTCCGCTCTTTGGCTACAACAGCATTATTGGTCGATCTGTGGTTATCCAGAAGAAACAAAAGAACGCGAGATGGGCCTGCAGGTAAAAAACCGTCTTCTTCTCAAAATAATCACTCATTTTAATTAAAAACTTTAGTACCCTAGAGCGTGGCTATAGTCCCAGTGAGGCCAGGGAGCTCAGAGCCATTGCCTCTTTCCATCATCCTACGGGCTATGCCTATGGTTACATTAAGATGACGCAGCTGATCCACAATGATGGCAGCCAATCGGAGACGGTGATCGAGGTAAAACTACGGCATCCGGGAAAAAACGATAGGAACTCTACGAGGGACCACAATTGGCAGATCTTCGTCAATCCCGTGGGCGTGGATGCAGCCGTAAAGCCCACAATCACACGTTGTGTGGCTGGCGGATACGTCTGGAATCCGTACTACACACAGCTGGCAGATCCTCTTAATGTGAGTTAGCCCATGATGGTTAAAGATCGTACATAATTTAACTATCTGTTAATTTCTTTAGCTGGATCTGTATGAGCAGGAGTGCAGTCCAGATAATCCTTTGCGCTGCTACGTGGGCGATGTGGGCGCTCGTTTGGGCACTATAGGTAAGTTAGGGTTTATTTTATTTAAATAAATACCCCCTACTAATATATGTCTACCCAGACCTCGGAGGGCAACGCGTAGTCCTAACCGACTCCAACTTTCCCTTGGAAGCTCCTGTAGGAGCCATTGGACGATCCATTGTCATATTTGGACCCGATCACTCCCACGAGCGCTTTGCCTGTGCAAATATAGAACCCGATCACAATGTAATTAAGTACATTAACCTGCAAAAACCACCCCGCTTCGTGGTGTAAGTACTATACATAAATATTGATCATCAATGTACCTTGACTAAACCTAAATCAACAAAATTAGTGCCCAGTTTCTGGAGGAATTGCGATCCGTTATGGGAATCCCAGAGTGGATGTTGGATGTAGACGCCCGTAAGACCAAGGAACTGCATGGCGGCGCCTGCATCCAGATGATTATCCATTTCAAGGGACCACTGGCCCATCGCCTGGAGTTGGATATGTCCCGATTGATAGCCGCTGGGAGATTGGATGCCCCCAGTCTATTTATTCCAGGTTATGTGAACCAAAAGCGAAAGGCCACCATTTCATATCGCACCTGTGGAGTTAGGGATACCAATGAGAAGCGTAAGCAGTCCTGATTTAAAGTTAAGAATTAATCTGTTGTAACTTATCTGTCCAACAGGTACCAAAAACATCAGGGGTGGTTTTTATTCCACAAGCTCAGCTCCAACCGAACCAAAGCCTTTCATTTTATCTTTCGTAGTCATCGGCTTAGCCCTTAGGTTCCTATAAATTGTAAATATAATATAGTGTTTTATTGAAAAATCTGTTTGTATATTTTTGTTCTAAAAAACTTATATCGATTTTAAATGGTTTTAGTCACTAGCTTAGCATCTAGATGTTTGTAAAATTGAGGGCTTAAGCTCAATGAACATTAATTTAATAATTCATGTAAATATTCCATTAAAAATTGTCTATAATCTGTACAGTAATTATTATTGCAATATTTTTAATTAAATTATATTCCTGGCTCCCAAATACCTATACATGTGTTTTCCTAAAAGTGTTTAAACTAAAGATACGTTAGAGAAACACGTAGTTTCAAACATGGTGGTGGATTTACTATAACTCAGAGGAACTGACCTATTATATGGGAGCATATTCTACCACACATCGAGACCCACCACTTTTGTTTTATTTCTGCGCATGAGTCTTGACGAATCGATTTTTCACTACATACATACATCCCTCATTCAATCGAGGGCAGCAGTCTTTGGTGTTAGAGACCCCAGTGAAGACGCACATTTAAATCCAACTCCAGAATGCAGCTGATTCTCGTTGCGACCTTGTTGGGCCTGGCATTTGGCAGCTGCACTGCCTCCATAAGTGGACCGTTTATCTTCTGGGGACACTCCAGGGTATCTGGTCTCCAATCGCAGGCCTTGTTGGATTCGCAAAGCAGGGAACTCCCGCTGACGCAACTCTTCACGGAGGCCAAGGCCATTGTGGTCTTTGTGCGGAACTCAACCGGTCGACTGGAGGGCACCAAGTATCCCCTGTTCCAAAATCTCGTCAAGAGTGCAGCCTGGACGTATCTGCCGCAAAGGAGTCTCGCAGCGGAGCCCTTCGGTCTTAATGCCAACATTGAGGTGAGTTACGAGCTATAAATAGGAAATAATGGCTGTGGATTTGAGGGCAATCTAAATTTTGGAGAGATCTTATCATTATAAGTAAATAAAATGCTTTGAAATGGTCTGAGAAAGACAAAATTATTATAATCCAAATATTAATACAGAAAAAAGCATGAGGTATTTTTAGCAATAATAATGGAAATATATATTCAAACATACTCTGTGAAAGATATATTCTTTTGATCTTTTTATCGAGCATATATATTAATCCGCTTTGTTTTTTTTAGGTGGTGAGCCTTTCGGGACACGGGGAAGAGGATGACGCAGAGATCCTGACGGCCTACAACGAAGCCTTGAACAACTACGGCCGTGGCGAGGTACTGGGCATCCTGGCCAGCCGCGAGGAGGAGGCCCACTTCCTGGCCAAGCGAGAGGCTTCTCCGGAGGAGGAGGAGAAGGCCAAGGCAGCCGAGGGTCCGGAGGAGACCGAGGCCAGTTTCATCTACGTGGCCGAGGGCAACAAGGCGGTGCTGAGTCTCAATGGACCCCTGGAACTCCGGCTGACCAACGACACCCTGAAGCTGGAGGAGCACATCAAGCAGATCACCTTCGACGATCAGCGAACGAAGGGCTATGGCCGACTGAGCATCACCTTTATGCCTTCGGGGGAGAAGTGCACGCTGCGTTTTAAGTTCACCCTCATCCAGGGATCCTGGACGTTGCGCAATGTGGAGGTGGAGTACCGCGATCTGAAGAGTGTGCTGGTCGCCCGGGGTGATGAGTACACCCTGCCCTCGGCTCCACTGGGATTCTCGTACCGCTGCTCGGCGGAGAATGTAAATTTCCTGAATCCCGCCCGGAATGAGACGATCCAAAGTCTGCTCCTGAGTGATTTCCAGGTGCAGCCGTGGCTCAATGGCCGTCAGGAGTATGGCGAGGTCTACGACTGCGTGGGCTTCGTTACGGCCCCAATCCTGGCTGGTCTTTTCGTGGTGACCCTGCTCCTGGGCATCCTGGGCCTGGGAATCTCCGCCATGCTCAGCATGCACACGCCCAATCGATTCGAGAGTTCGCGCAGCAAGCAGTTGACCTTCACCATACAGGAGTAGATCATCCATTGAGAATCTAATCTCTAATGAGGAAACAGTTCCGGGGGAGCCATGTTTATCCAGATCACCTATGTGGCTTTCAAGCCACTGGCCTTGTTCACCCTGGCCATCGAGCTCTTCCTCATCCATCTGCTATTCGTGCTGATTGTGCTTTACGTGTATGTGCTATGGTATTACTGACATAAAGTCCCAAATCGATATGAACAATTTGAAATATATATCTGCAAAATATAAACAAAGCCAGTGAAGTTTATCTAAAAGTGGTTAAAATAACGTGTTATAAAAAACATTAAACTTATCTACCATATACTTTGAAAACACATAATTCTGTTTAAATAATAATCAAATAAATTACATATTTAATGGCCCAAAATCTTGTTAGAAACAACATATAAAAATCGAAATCAAACTCCTAAATAACTAATAAAATAACAAACTAATAAATAACAAATAGTTTAGTAATGAGAAATAGTATTGATAACAAATTTTTATTTATTGGGCTTTCAAAATCTTTCCATAAATATGTCGGTTACTTACAAGCGCGTAAGCCTCTCTCTTTGATCTCGACACAAAGTTCAATCCAGAGGAAAAAGTGAAAAGCGTTGAAATTCTGCACAGACTGCCAAAAAAGGATGCGAGGAGTCCGGCTGGAAATTCTGGTTATCTTGGCGGCGGCTCACTTTTGTTTTTACCCATTTCTCTCCCCGGCGATCAGCAGCTCACTTTCATTGGTCCCCCAGCGGCAGTGTGCGCAATTAAGCCTAACTCAACGATAGAGATGCGTGCGGGAGCTGCATTTGCACACTGAAAAAAAATCAGGCAATATAAATAAGTTATTTGGTTGGCGTTTGTATTTAATAAAATATCACAATGGTTATCTAGTGGGAAAAATGATAAAATAAAATGATCAAACTCTCTTAATTACTGTAAAGAAAATCGTCATGAAATAGTTTCGGCATTTGTTGTCACCGCTTTAAATTTGTTTTCAAAAAATACAATTTAATCTATTTTATCTAGTATTTAAACTTTCCTCATAAGTATGTCAGCAGAAAAAATAAATTAGAACTGCGACTTAAAATTTTTCACACTGTGCACAGGTGTTCTCTTATTTAGAGAATTTTCTGAATTTTATTTTTATTTACATTTGACTTTTCACCCGTTTTGGTTTTAAGCTAAAATTAAATGTAACAATTTTTGAGAAACCTATTTCAGGGAGGACAGACTTTAAAATGATATCCCATTTTTCTCAATCTTCTTCTGGGTGTAAAAGTATCTGTATCTTTGGCTGGACCCAGAGCCAAGCCCAGTCTGGCAACTGGAAGCCTCGGTTATTTATGCATCATTAAGTCACGCCAATGGCTCGTTTGGGCCTCTTTGGTTTATTTTGCGTGTGCGTTTGTCCGGCCAGTTTTTTCGGTTCGATTTCTGTTTCTACGACTGACACTCGACACCAGACAGAAGACAGTGGACAGTGGACAGCGGACAGCAGACAGCCGCTGCTGGCTGTGGGCCACCCACTTTTCTCCACAGATTTTCCAAAATATATGTGAGCAGCATCTCCCTTGTCCCCCCTCCCAAAAAAGAAAAGAGAGAGATGAAGATTAAGATCGGGGCGAATTATTGTTGGGTCGGGAAGTGGGTCGCCTTCGATTGCGTTCACTTTTTCCGCGCGGCTTTACTTTTACTGTCAACCAAACGTGCCTCAAGTTGCAAGATGCAAGTGGAAGTGGCCAGTTCAGTGACTTAAAGAGAGAGTGAGAGTCCCGCACCTGATTCTGTAATAAGAATCGCGATCGCGCGACCAGCCTGGCAAAAGTTTGTGAAAGTTGTTGTCAAACGGCTGGCCAGACCAAAGCAAACCAAAACGAGCCAAGCCGAACCGCCTGTCAAGGAGCCGCGCATATCAGCCACATGATGTGCCGCACCACCGAGTGGGTTCACTGAGAAAAACTATTGCGGTTTTTTTTTGTACTCTAAAAGTTTGATATATAAGTATAAAATATTTTTGCAACCTGAAAACAAGAACAAACGTCTTGAAAATCTCATTAAACTATTTTGGCTTTAAAAAAATTGAAAGAGATTTGTAATTGAAAATGCTGTTGTGCTTGCAATGTCCTGAACGTTTTGGAAATACTTTCTTATGAAATAGAGTGGGGTATTTACAGATTTGTAAGATACATTTTCCATGTGATGGAAAATAATCAAGATTATTTCTGTGCAATGCCCCCTTCTCTCCATAGAGGGGCCAATTTCTCCCTCATCGAAGTGATGAGTGCGCTGTCCATTCGGGGTTTAATTGCAAACTGCAACCGCAGCGCAATAGAGGCAAATCTGTGCCCTTTCCTCGAGGGTCTTATATAAGAACTCAATTGCCCCTGATAATGCGCCATGAAATTGAATTATTTTCACGGAAGCTCGAGGTGAGAGATTTGAGCCGCGGATGCACCACAATAGAGTGGCTCTTAGAGGGGGGCTTAATCAATTCAAAGGGCTGCCAGCCAACGGAAATGAGCTTGGTACCTGTATCTTTGTATCTGCGACGATTGCAGTGATGTTTATCAGCGAGATTCGTGCACTTGGTGATGAGGTAATAAAATTCATGAGGATTACCAGTGCATCATGGGATGATCAGTAGTCAGGCCCATGCGATGCAGTGGAATATAGTAGTTTCTCCCCAGATTGACCAACATCTATCTGGTGGTCATGGCTCAGAAATCGGGCCAAGCGATCAATCCTAACGATCAATCCAGTCGCTGAAAGTTGCAGTCATCCCGAGTCACTTAGGAGTTTGCAGTCTGCTGTTTGCAGTTGCAGTTGTCAGTTTCCAAGTGGCTACTTGTGGGTCTCATAATTACTCCGCTCAATATTTGTGTTAAAGTTTTACGATTATTGCCACATTTTTCCAGCGAAAGAGAAATCGCCAATTGGCAGGACTGGCAGATGTCTCTGGCGGGGGAAAATGTCGCGTTTCGAGGCATAAACAGTTGCCTCAGAGACCTGACAAATAACGCAGTGAAAAGTGCGCAGGCGCACTCGAAACGAAATGGAAAAGCGAACAGGTAGGAAAACCGAAAAAAAAAACAAACATCAAATTGGCGACTTTTCGCACATGAACATGAAGTGTGGAGCGTCGAGTAACAACCATTACCATTAACCATTAACCAACCGGCGACAATCCGATGCGTTTAGTAAATCAAACCGTTAATTACTTGATTTGGTAAGCGGTTTCCCAATGCGCCAAAAAGTCTCTGTTTTTTTTCCCCACTTCTGTCCCAATTAACAATTTCTCGTAAATATTTGCACACCTGTCTGCTGCTGCTGCTGCGTTGGCGAAAAGTGAAATGCGTTTAGAAAGGAAAAGGAAGATGTGTGAGATCGGTGGAACTACTCATTACCCCTGAGAGAAGTCACAGATGGTGCGCTCCATTGCCGGAGACCTTGACTTATTAACACCCAATACTAGGTATTTTGGATTACGGCAGATAAGTACCCTAACTCCGCCGAGATGTACCACTATTTTTATGGCCGTGTCGCAAACTTAACGCCCTGTTAGGCCGGCTAAATGCAAATGCCGCACACCGACCTGCCGCGAATAAACGGCCCCTATCCGTACTTCTCGTACCATATTCACCTTTGTGGGAGCCCGAGCTTGTTAATTGCTCCGCTTTGGTTACAGTTTGTGGAGCATCTTCCAATTGCGCGCAACACGTGAAGGTGGCGCAATTTTCGGGCCCTCGGCGCTTGGGGTTTTGGTCTACTATACATGCATGCAGATAGACCGTTTGGCCCGAGGCCGAATGTTTTGGCCAAGGCGCTGGCAATGGGCTCCAATCAGTTCCCGTCGATCTCGGCTCATTCTCGCTCATCTCATCCCACAAAACACACACCGAAAACAATAGTTACGATTTAGTTATTCACTAATTAATATGCTGACTTAACCAAAACGTTAAATATGACTTTATCAAATATTCCTTTTAAATATGTATTAATTTTAAAATAATTACAAATACAAATTCTAACACCTTGAACTTTAAGGCCATTGAGTTTCATTGGTAAAATTTAAATAGACGTGTAAAATTCTAGACTATCACAATCTATTTTAGTTTTTTCTAGTCTCTTGGTAGTTTTCGTTGTTTCTCTATTAGGCACTTAAAATATAACAAATTACATTACAATTAATCAGTCTATATAGGTAAAAATATTTTTTTTTTAATGAATGATAAATATTCGTGGCATAGGATAATAAAATCAATTATCAAATTAGCTTTTTTTCCCTGTGCATGGCAAGCGATGGGAGTGAAGTCAACACATTGCTCGCTTTTGTTTTTGAACCAACATTTTTCACCGTTTGCCGCCAGTGAAATTAATACGCCTCTGGCATTGGGTAATTAAGCTAATTAGCTGAGACTGGGCTGAAACCCAAAGTGCAGCCCACCCAAAGGTACATATGTATGCAAAATAGAAGCAGAAAGATCTCTAATACCTTTCCCACCGTTGCATCATCCAAAGTCATAAAATCGCGGGCAATCCATTGGAGATTCTTGGATCGAAGCCAGGCATTTTGGGCCCAGCATCAGTAGAAAGCTCGTCTTTTGTGCGATTTCCTCCCCAACTTGTTGCTGCCAAAACCGCACACACTAACCCAAATTCCCCAATCCCATGATGCGGAGTGCCCCCCGCAGAGTCGTCCATTATTGCAATTAAACTAACAATCGGTAAATGGTAAATTGTAAAAGAGCAGCAACAGCAGCAGCAGCTGCATTTGCACCGCTGGCTTGCACTTTCCGCTCGAAGCGGCGAGCGCTTTAACTTGGCCAAAAACAAACAAACATTGGCCATTAGTTGGCTCAATTCCAATCGGTCGACGGGCGGAGGCAACAGCTGCTACTATCGCTGGTACACTGCTAGAGATATATATTTTAAAAGTATAAACAATAGCCAGGGTTAATAAATAAGTCAGTAACATAACCAATTTTTTAATAGGATCAGTGGTCTTGCTTTATTAACGATAAAATAATGTATTTTAAAATTGTAGTTTTATTTTTAATGTTTTGTCAAGCTTACCTTATCAAATTTAAATGGATTTTCAAAAACTGCACTTCTGAGTATATAAGTTAGCCTAAATAAACGAATTTTGAATAGGCATACCCCTAAAGTTAACAATTTAATTTTCTATTAACTTTATGTTATGTTATGTATCATAAATGTATAATATTAATAACACATGATTGGTATGATTAGTATTTACAACACAATATAAATACCAATATGTTTTATTCAATTATATTAAAGTTTAAAGTCTAGTCTTTTCTGTGTGTATTTTAACTTGTCCAAAATGCTTCTGCAGAGGAGTTAATCTCGATGGGGCTCCGTGTAGCTCTTTTAGACCTCTCAGCTGCCTTGATCTCCGCTTTTTGAGCCGACTTTGTGCTGAAGGTGTGCACACTCCCTCTCCTTCTCTTTGGCTCTCTTTCGCTCCCGTGAGTGGCTGGCTGTCCGTACCGCTTTGGTCATGACATTCGTTCAGTTTCAGTCTGCTTTGGACTTTTGCCGCGATCGGTCGTGCTCCGCTCCTCGCGATTTTCCATTTTCCATTGCCCAATCTCGATTTTCCTCCGCTGGAGGCGCGTGCTTAAACGGTAAACAGTGAGAAGAATTCGGAGGAGAAGCGGCGAAGAGTGGTGAAGACTGAAGACTGACAGTTTCTTCGCGGAGACGAGGAATTTCCCGTGGCATTTGCCACCCAAATGTTAGACGAGTTAATGAAGTGCAAAAATGTTTGTAGACGGAGTTGTTGCCGCTGCCAAATGAACACGAAGGCGCCGTCGACTTTGTGATTTGCGGTTGCATTCTACGAGATACAAGCTGGGGCTACAAGCTCAAAAGTACAATCTCAAGACCCCAGAAAGACAGCCCGTAGTTTTTGACCCTGTCGCTTTCGGCAGCAAAGTGAAAATTGCTCGGCAGCCGAGGAAAACGGAGACTTCAGCGACTTCTTTGGTGTCAAGTGAGAAGACGACCTGGCGAATCTCCTGCGGATTAGTGGCACACTTACCCACAACCAGCACCGCTGAAAAACCATGTAAGTGGCACGAAAACATTGCCAACCCACTGTGTGGGTGTGAATGCAGTGGATTGGAGAAGGCAGCACCGCCAATAGAGTTGAACGCTCCTCAGATAGAAGCATTACAAGAAATCTTCAGGTATTTAGTGGGAAGCCAAGCGCATAACTAACTTTCCTCGATCGGTTGAACACCATAACCGGGTGTGATTAAAGCAGAAGTTAACATGGGGCTATTTAAAAAAACGAGCCTTAATATGCGGAGGACTTTATCCAATAATTTATTTAATTGCTTTATTTTACTTAGAAATTACTATTATATTTCTAAGTACCTTCCCTTTTTTGCTAATTATAACTTCTGTAAAATTAAGGTCAATAATATAAAATTATTATGCAGTTTTGAATTTACTTTAATTATACTAAAATAATTCATATCTCTGCTTGACTTGAGATGGAATTTAGACTGAATTTAAAGTAGCTGAGATACAGGTTATTACAAACAAAATGTTTTTACTAAAGATTATTTCCAGTTTTCTAAAAAGACACAATTTCTAAATTTCAATGAACAGTACAGATTAAGATACATCAATATATTTTGCCACACCCAAGCAGACAGAAAGAAACAACTTAATAACTATCATTGGAAACACAGTCTGCTAGGCAAATCTGCTCAGCTAATTAATTTTCTCTTCTAAACTCTTAATGATTTCCTAAATCCCCGACTTCTAGCCATAAAATCATGTTGAATATTCCCAAATAAAAATTACGGTCTTAAATAATGTGATTCTGAGATATTTTCCTCCCATCAGATGCTCAGTTCCTCATTATGGCTGCTTAGTCAAGGGCTGGTCTGTGCTAATATATGCAGATTTAGAGGCTCGTTTCACCGATTACTTTCAGAAGAGAGAAGATCTTTCCCAGAAACAGAGTCCGCGGCAGGCGACGCCAATTAGCGAGCCAACTTGCAACTTGACCATAAAACTGGCGGCTGTTCCTATTCTAATTGAATGAATGGAATTAACCCAGTTTCGGCATCTCGACTTGTTCCCACCATAATTGAGGTGCTGGCCAAGAGGCAGTCGGAAAAAGTTAATACGAATTAGATTGTTGGGGAAGCTGTCAAACTTTGATGGCTCGAACTTTAAGCCCAACGAAAAAACCTTAACTAGGTGAGCCGCAGTTTGGGGGCCAAGTCCGCAGGCGTCTTTTGTCTTAGCCGCGGACTATTTATGCTTTATGATGGAATCAATCAGTATAAGAGAGTATAGATATGCTAATTCTCCGGCGATCATGAGATATGGGCACTGAATGAGGGCCGCTCTTCCCTTTGTGGAATAATAGGTGCGAGTAACAGTTAGCGATCGTTCCACAAACAAGTTTCTTTTTCGCCATGCAGAACATTGTGCGTTTGTCTTACGACAATAAATTCGCTCCGCTTTTTGTCTGCTCCCCGGATTTTGAGGTCAGCTTGATTGGGTCGCTCTCTTTGATTAACGACTAGCGGACTGGACTGGACTGTCTCCGCTTCTTGCCCTTTTTTTGGCAGTTCCCGCCTGGCGGCTAATTGCCACAGGTACAGGTGTCCGCTGGATCCCCTGCGTGCCACAGATAGTTGATCGCCATCAAATCTTAATGGCAGCGGCACGCCAACTGTAGCTCCAAGCTCCAAGCACCAACTTCATTCCGAGCTCGTTATGGATAATACCATTACGACAAAGACACAAATCGGGGAAGCAACGAAAAAGAAATGAGAACTATGGAGTCTGGGGAATAAACTAGGCAATGCTCAGTACTTACTGAAATATACCGAAAAATAAGGGGGAATGTATCATTGTGATGTCTTATTGATCACTTAATTTCTATAATATATTTGAAATATTTTATAAGATTTTGGGTATGTAGGTAGGTATTCGGTTTTTAAGTAACCATACCAAAAACGGGTTTACTTAATTTTAATTACTTAATTGCAGCTGCTAGAGATTTTAAAAAGTAAACTGTATTGGCTTGTTATTCATTAAAATCTTTAAAAACCTTATCTTTTAAATTGTTCGAGTTCCAGCTTCCGACTTCATTATTTTACACATATATACCCCTTATAATATGTCCCAAAAAGAGGTAACAAAATGTGGCAAAATAAAAAGCCCTCTCGATTGCATGCAGAGCATGGGGTCGGGGCAATTAGAAGTTTGTTGGCCTGCGAAACTATCAGAGCCAGCAGCTTCTTAACGAATTGTTGTAATAATAACAATAATGGCGAGCCCAGAGAGTTATGTTTGCCTTATGGCCGGCCCAACAAATCATTTCACATCGCCACATTTCTATTTTCGCTGGGTTCATTAAACCAACTGAGACCCGGAGTGTAACTAAAAGCCGCAGCCAAAGATACAGATATAGATACAGATGGAGATGGTAGATGGTGGATGGTGGATAGAAAGAGTGGGGTTCTCGAGTTGTGGCGACAAGTTTGGCTTCCGTTCTCAGCCCGCTCATTTGTCACTGGCTTACATAACACACACTTCATGGGGAGACGACGACGACCCAGCGAAGCGCATCCCGAGTGTCATGGCCACGTTTCTATGGCTTTTCCCAGCTCCGCTCGATGGCATCTTTCAATTTGTCGCCCGTGTAGTCATAATTGTCTGGCAATCCAGGGGCCCTTTCTTTGTGGCCGTCATGTCTGCATTCTCGCTACATGATCTCTGCGAAATGCGGTAACTTTTGTTTATCTCTCGTATTTCGCACACCACATGCGGTGAGAAGTCGAGATTTTAGATCAGCAGATGATCCTGCACGCTATTTTGGCAACACGTACGCAGATCGGAAAACCCGCTATGCGATGTAAAGTGATTTCTTTCCCACAGTGCCACGCCCTCGAGTGGAACATTCTTTTGTAGTTACAAAAAAAAAAAAAAAACAGACACACCTTCTGCGCCGCCAACTGGTAACGGAAAGTATTGCCAAAGCGCACTTACTGGGCCTTCAATTAAGGCGTCTACCTGTCCGTTAAGCCGGTTCAGTCCGCTAATGCACGACGTCTGACCTTTCCGAGCTGGGTCACTGTCACCTCCAGCTCCAAGTCGGCTTTTAGCTGGAAGTAATACTCAAACGAGGCGTACGACCACTGCCAGACACTTCAAATACGTTAATTTTAATTACAATAAAGCTTACAATTAAAAGCATTTTTGGAAACATTAAAACAATACAGGAAAAATATAAAATATGTATTTAAAATATACTGAAATGTTCTAGATGTTTTTAAAAGTTAGTTTATGGTGTTTTGTAGCTTATAATAATCCATATAATCTATCTACGTGACATATAGTTAAAAACAATTTATCTTAAAAAAAAATATATATTTTAACTCTTTCTACATAAAATTTAACACTAAAATAATTCTTTAATGTAATGATTTTTCCCGTGTAACCACATGATATCCACTTAACTAACCGCTTTGGATGGCTGCTTTTCCGGACTTTTCGGCTTGTTGGTAAACATTTAATGTTCTCTTCTGCTCAATTCCCGGGAAGGCAAACATGGTCAGGTATTTTCGGTTCGGGTTGGTTGCCTCAGTGTCCGATTCCCTGCTGCTCCATCTAAGTACGCAGTTTTTAGAAAAGCCAGAGAGAGTGGAACACCTGCAGCTGCCCAAAGTTCTAACTCCTCGCATGTTTGTTTATTTATTAGCTCCACCGAACAGTGTATTACGTATTACCCACTCCAAAAGTCAAAATTTCAATTAAATGCATGTGGTGTGGGGGCTAAATGGCATTTTCCTGGGCACCTGGGAAATAGCTGGCATACGAGACATGGCCTCAAGGAAAGTTGCCTTTGTGCGGGGGCCTTAAACATTTTCCTAGTTGTCATAGTTGAGGTGGAAACTCCCACAAGTAACTGACAACTCTGGCAATTGTATTTTAGAGTCTGGTTGTGCGTTGCGCAGTAACTTATGATAAATTATGTTGGCTGTTGCCTGTTTGCTGGTGTTGTTGCACCGGTGAAAGTGCCAATTGTTTTGTGCGCGAATTCTTGCTCAAGAGATTTCCTATTCGTTATTAATTGTGGCATTGTGTCTGCCCATTTTTTCAGAGCCCTCCCTCGAAGTTCGGAACAAACCAAAACATCCAAACGCATCGTCATGGAGCCCATGCCCACGCCCACGCCCACGCCGAATATGCTGTAAGCAGTCCCACTGAACTCGCATCTGCATCTGCATCTCTCAGACTTCGCATCCGCATCTGCATCTCACTGACTTCGCATCTGCATCTGTACAAAGCCATTCCATTAACCCAAAACCGAGTAACGCGAGTAATCCGCATCTTCAACGCCTCCAGGAAGCAGCTGCTCCTGAAGAATCACCAGGACGCAATTCTGCAGCTCCAGGGAAGCACTCCGTCGCCTCCTTTGTCTTTTTGCGCCGCTTCGATGGCGGACAGCAGGGAAAGGATCCGCGGACCCTCCAGGGATGGTCGGGAGTTCCTGACCAGTCCCAGGCAGGTGCTCCGTCGTCTGATGCTGCTTTCGGAGGGCAGACAGTACAGGGAGGCCGCCGGCGTGGTGGGCAGATTGGGTCCCTCAGTGCTCAGATCAGTCATTGCCGAACTACCGCTGGATCTGCTGCTGGAGCACCTGCCCCACAGTGCCCACCTGCTGGAGTCTTTCTTTACCAGGTGAGTGATAAGATATACTTTAAAAGAACACTATACTAGTATAATAGTATGCCATTGAACTTCTAGAGTATCAATTTAAAATAACTGAAAACAAGTACTGTTTCTTAACAGTTTTTGTTTGTGTAGCATTATTTTTTCAGCATTGAAGAGTTTCCCAAAATTTCAAAGTTTTTCTTGGCATTACAGATTGAGCTGCACTATACTTTATGTAAATACCACAAGAATTTTTTTAACTTCTTCTCAGATTAACCACCTTAAACACAAATCCAAAGCCTGAAGTGCCCAGTGAAACGGTGGCTTGGCATTTGGTGCGTCTGTTTGCCAATCCACATGAATCAGGACTGCGGCAGAGATGTACCCGACTCCTGCAGGCCTTGGCTCAATATGAACCATCATTGCGGCAAACTGTTAGGGAAAGAAGGCGCAGCTTCGACAATGCTGTCCAAGGACTCGGAGTCCATGGTCTGACCACCGATGCCTCCGGTCAGCTTATATCACTGCATGTGGCCCTAAAGGCAGAGCTGCAACGCCATGTGGAAACCTACAAGATGGCCATTCACAAACTGGAGGAGCTGAGCATGGTGACAGTAAACCAGGATCCGGCGCACTCCTCCCACCAACGTTTGCTAGCCATCAACTACGGGGACATTCAGCAGCGTCTGATCGACAATAAGACCCTGCTCACCATGCTGGATAAGCCGGCTCTGAAGCAGCTGCAAACGCTGGTGGAGAATCTCAGCACGCGGGTGGAGAACGACAAGGAGGTGTTGACTTGTGTGGGTCAGGTGCGTCGCCTGGACTCACAGGCTCTGGTGGAGAAGCGACCTGCCGCCGGCCTCCTCATGAACTTCTCCCGCGGCTGCGAGGTGGTGCTCCACATGATGGGTCCCGAGGGCGGACCTCCCCAATCCTCGCTGTCCATGGGCAAGGCCACGCCCCCGGGCGGAGCCAGTACGAGCAGCTGCAGCGATGGCTATCACTCGGATGACTCTGGCAGCGATGACGGCAGGTGAGCACACACAATTTCAACATTTTTAAGAAGCGGAACTAATCGGCAGACTTTTTACAAAGTTGCCGTTTGTTTCATAAATTCTATTGTGTTTGAATTAAAAACTGTAAGCATTGTGGACATAATGCTGGAATAATTTAACCTAGTTATTGTACCCGATTCCAACACTTGACCCAGTTCCAATAAGGTGTAACACCCACATTACAATCTCAGTCAAATCAAAACGAGACCGCATCCAACTCTCACTTGCCCACATACCACACCATAATATACCCATACTACCTATTCTGTCGCTCATCTCCCATTTCTATTTCCATTTCTAATTCTCCGCAGCGAAATGGTGTCGCTCTATCGGAATCTCTACGTCGAGAACCGAGCGGACGCCTTGGAGGCGTTGGATAGTCTTCCCCAGATAAAACACGCGCACAGCCTCAAGGGGAAGATACTCTTCTCGATGATCGTGGTGAGTCTGAAGTGCCCACATACATGCTTTGGGATGGGTTGTAGATCGACACTTTGAGATATGGTCGAAAATTCAATAATGGCTTGTTAAAGTGCCCGAAAAAGTACTGCCAATTGCGGGTCAAGCAATGTTTTCACTTTTTTTGGGCAGAGATAACAAAATTTCTAATTGGGTGTGTCTCAAATTTAATAAATCATTTTTTTTTACTTACCTTTAGATATGTTGTTATTTTGTTTTTTGATAATTAAAAATAATTAAAAATTAAGCCCTGGGGAGAAATTTTTGCCAATTGCTTAGCCAGTCAATCACTCACCTGTCGTTGAAATATAAATCGTTAGCAACAGATTTTTACTTTTGTAATTATCCCCATCGTTTTCACTTGTCAAGACAACTCATAGTTTTTGTGATGAATGGAGTCAATTTATTATGGGCGTCAAATCTTTTCAAGTGCCAATTTCATATCAATAACATTTTAGCTTCTCAAAGGCATATAAAAATATTTTTTAAAAATGTTTTAAAAATGGACCGATCGCCATTTCATTTAGTAAGTCAATAGTTGTTAATAAGTCATTAAATTTTCCTAAGCTTATTTTGAGCAAATAAATACAAAGATGCGTACTAAGAAGGTGGCATTCAAACAAACAATAGTATTGCACTGCTTTATAAACGTTCCAAATGGCTTCACTGCTTCCACTGCTTGCTTATTTTTTAAGCACAGCACATTGACTCTCAAACTGTAAGGCCAATGCGGGCAACGAAGATTACTTTCAATTTTCAAGTGCTTGGCCATCAATTACTTAGACCCGTGGGCCTTGATGCTTCAGATCCTGTCAGACCGCAAATTGCGATTGCAAAATATCAATTTAGCCAGATCGAAATCGCGTTAGAGGATGAGGATGATTAGGCGTTGTGGCAGTGAAAATGTGAGGGAAAGTAGAGCCCCTGGGGTACCTGAAATTACGTAGGCGCTGGGAATCAAACCTGTACTAATCGAATCACTTTCGATCGAGAGATGAATGACACTTTCCCACGGTAAAATTAATAACTCAACGAAGATCAGCACTAAATGAAGTTTAAATTTAAATTTTGAATCTAAAGATGCACTCTTAATTCAAAGAATTTTGGCTTTAAACATTTTTGTCTACTTAAGAGCTTAAGTCGGGTATAATAAATGAGAACATTTAAACAATTTCAATTTAAGGTTTAATTGTATCAAACTGAAATTAAAAATTTTTTCAGGTATTTGTTCCACATATTTTTAACCAATTTTGTTTTATTTTTTTCGTTTGATAACATTTGCTATATTTTTTCGGGACAGCTCTCCTTCCGCTTGTGCCACGGGATGCGAGAACGGAAGGTGCTGGAAGTCCGGCGCATCCTGAACTGCCCCTTGGATAGTAGCAGCGAGACCACATTATCCCTGGACAGATCCGTTCGCCAGCATCTTTTCGAGACCGCCGATAGCTTTCCGCTGGGCGAGATCGAGCGGTCGGTATTTAACCAGGTGCTCTCCACCTTGCACGAGTATCCCTGCCTGGAGTCCTGCCCCCCATTGACGCACTACGTGAGTGCCTGTGTTCGCCTGGCCTGGAGGATGATCAACCAAAAGTCGCCCTATTACCTGGACATGGACTTTAATCTGGGTGGGTATTTTTAAATATGGCTTAATCGATTTACAATCTTAAATTTATGTGATATCCAATGCAGGCTTTTTGCGGCCCGAGAAACACGAACGGCATCCACAAGCAGACCGGCGATCGGACCTTATTAAAGCCTTTCTTTGGCCCGCCTTGATGCAGAACAACCAGTGCGCCTTCAAGGCGGTGGTGGCCACCTGAGGATCGTCTTAAGCTAACCCCATTTGTACATATGCCCCTCTCTTATGCAATAAAGATTTACCCCGTAGCCTAAGCGTAACTGATGGGTCGGAGTTGGACGCACTGACTCCGGACTTTGTTGGTGCAGAGAAGTGGGTGCGTCGAGTAGAATTCCACAATCTCGGAGGGGGATCCAAAGCAGCGTTCCCGGGACTTCTGCTGACCTATGGCATAGCGCTGTCTCCTGTCCACTTGCCTCACAAACAGGTGGTAGAACTGATCTGCTGCCCAGATGCTCACTATATAGCGGATGCACTGGTCGGCCGCCTTGAAGGGACGAACCAGGCAGGAGCCATCCTCCCGTCCATAAAGCATGCGTTCCGCCGTGGGACGATCCACTGTGAAGTAGTATTGCTCCTTTTCTACGTGACGCTCCTCGATCTCCATGTAGTTGGCATCGGTATCCTCTTTAAAAAAGAAAAGAATAAAAAGAATATTTCAAAACCAAATTTATAATATCAAAAGCAATATATAATAATATAATATAATTATATAAAACTTAAATAATATATAAACGATAATTTTTTGATAATTTTCATTTACACAAGTTTATATAAAATGACTTAAACAATTTTCCAGAGCATTTGTTTGATTTCATAAATATTTAAAAATATACTTAGCTTAAATTTCATTTTCTAGATTGCATTTAATCTACTGTTCTGGTATTTGGCTTCAAAGAATTTAGCACAACTGGTATCCAAGAAAATCTCTTTTATCTTTATAAAACACCCAACCACTTTAGATCTAAGAATCTCTATCTTGTTGGCTGGTTTTGTTTATGTTTTGGCACTGTGTGAATTTAGTTTTGTTTTTAAACCGAGAGATCAGCGAGAACTCACCCAAAATGACGTAATCTCGGTGGGGCTGCTGATGTGGATCGTCATCGGTGCTGGAAACCCGTTCGACGACCGCGACGTCACTATCTTCAGCACTTTGCTGCCTATGATAGCCAAAACAGAAGCTACAACAGATGGGTGACCGTAGCTCCATCAGATTGTCCAGCAAGCGGACCAGAAGATTGTGCAGAACCGTCCAGTAGACACGTGGACAGGCACACCAGCAGCACATGGCGCCGAGCAATCGCAGCGACTTATCCCCGCGACCTTGGATTGGATGGATAGGAACCGTTGGGATCGCCACTCCCGGCGCACATCTTTTGCGCTACGCTGAGGACTGAATACTGAGTAACCAGAACTAGACATGGAACCACTACCGGAACCCAGAACTCAAAACTCAGAACCCGAAACTGAAACTGAACAGAAGCCGAAGCAAGCCCGGCTCGTCTGGCGCTGCGCCTTAATTAAAATGTGTTTAATGCGCGGGGCAGCAAATGCCCATATGTAAATAAGATATGGATATGGCTGGTAAACAAAATTCACATTGCAGAGGGGTGGTGATAGTAACTCGATACTCCAAGAGCTGGGGAGTGCAGCCAAGTGCAGATCGTTCTCATGCAGGCTGAGAAATGTTATACATTCTTAAAGCGATTTGTAAGTTTAATAAAACGTTTACAACTTATTAATATTTAGGCATTTATGACATATTTTAAACTATTGATATCCATTTGGTATTGGTATTCCTTAAAAAATTGTATTTATCATTTGGCACATTATATTTTGTGAAAATAAAGCTATTTATTAAAAATTGACATTTTATTTGAAAGTTTTTCTGATTTCACTATTAAACCATTTTATTATTTTCAGTGTACAAGTACAGCGACAATTAATAAACGTTTTGCACTTATGCATTTCTCTTCCCCTCGGTATTTCTACCGATCTTGAGCTTGACTGCGGAATTCATTGAGTGTGGCTGCAATTTTCGGTGGGAAAGGGGTTCTCCATATCGCATTTCTGTTGACTCTTCATAACAAAGACCGATTGGAGCCGAGTGGCCAGCATATGCTTTTGGAGCTTATGCCCGCCTTGATTATAGGGCACCCAGTAATGCAAAGAATTTTTCTTGTTGTTGATCTAATTTGATTGCTGACAGTACTAGTGCAAAAATGCTCCGAAATTCCGCATTTTGGCAAACATATGGGGAAACATGGTCAGGTTATGGAAAAATATGGAATGTTATACCTCTTTAAACTCGTGATAAAATTTCAAACCGATTGGCGTTCAAAGCTTAAAATTTTGGCTAAATCGAAATTTTGGAATATATCATTTAGAGAATTCGAAAATTGGACAAAAATTATATTTCTTAAAAGCGATGGGTACTAAAACATTAGGTATTTAAAAAAATCGTTGTTTTGGCTGTGGGTCCGATTTCGGCCAGAATACGAAAAACTCTTTGAAAAATATAATACTTTGGATAAAACATTAATTCGGTATTTATCAAAAATTAATGTGAATCGAAAGCTAAGGTCGTCAAATATATGGCTGGGTTAAATTAATTAGTATTCATTTTATACACCAAAAAAATTAATAAGTATATTAAAGTGTGAAATATATACTAAGTTCAAAGAAGTTTAGATTAAAAGCAAACCGAAAGCTATATTTTTTAGTTGGCCAGCTAAGATTTGAACCTTGAAAAGTTTGTCGCAAACATACACCACCCAACAAAATAGTGAAAAGCTTCTGTGGTGAAGCTCTGATTCTGTCCTTTTCAGTCGGAATATCACTTGCTCCCTCGCACTCTTTTTAAAATTTCTAAATATTCAAAAGCAATTAAATTGCGGGCGTAAAATGTTCAAGTTGACGTCGTTCCGAGTCGATTGCATTCAAATCTCCTTGTAGAACCCATAATGGACGTGCAAATGACCAGCACGTGGACCTCAAAAAACAGACAGATCGCACAAAATCCGGCCAAAAATTGCTGCTCCCTTTATTACGTATACGCCGGATGGGCTGCAGTGAGCACCGTGATTCTGTTTGCACATTTAAAGCAGTCACTATTCGACTACGCCACAGTAGGCAAACATCTCTGCAGGCCGGTCACGTGCGCCTAATGTCAATAAAACGATATTCCCAGTCGATGAAATGGTATGGGGGCATTAATAACAATACTCGAACAATACGATCGCACTCCGCGGAACAGTGGCACTCATAACATCGGCCAATTAATATGCGGCAAACAATTTTGATGAACTGCTAACAAGCCGATGGATCCGGGGGTTTTATGGGGGCTTCTATTCGGGCACTGAGATGGCAGGCCATAAAGCAACAAAATGGCACAAATTGATTTTGGCCAAACGATTATTTCGGGGGTTGCGTGCTCTTGGGCACATCCGCCTCGAAAAGCCTCCCCGATCCCCAACCACACTCCCTTCGATGCCAAGGATCGACCAGCTGGTCCATCAATTTCAATGAGTCGATTGATTGAGAGACCCGTCAATTCTTGTGGCCACTCAAATTTATAAGTTCGTCCAAGAAAATACATATTGCCCATTGCGGTTTCCGTCTTAATTATGTTTGTGTGCCCCTGCGAGTGTGGCAAAAATATTTACAGAAATAGAGTGAGAGGAATCTCGGCGACGGCCACAAGTTATGAGCTATTAAGAATAAAAGCCAGCATATTTTGTATTTACGATAATATCCGGACGGAGGCCAAGCCGTAGAACTGCAACTCACCACACTTTTTCCAGCGCTCAACAGGCGTCCGGTGTTCGGGGGCCCGTCCACATTTATCCATTCACATTCACATCCACATCCAGCCGAAGTCGAACCCGATTCCGAATCCGATTCCGAATCCGAACCGAATCCCAACCGCTTCAGTTTTAGTCCGTGCAAAGCATTCGCGCATTTTGCCGTCGAGCGTTGGCCAGCGCGGTGGATATTCCGCATATCCGCTTATCGAATCCACAGTATCGTCAGCATCGGAACGGTATCGAATCTTAGAGTTTCGACTGCCATCAGAAATAAAGAATTAATAAACAAATCCAGTGTGCGTGCCAGTGTTTGTGTTCGTTGTCTCAATGAAATGCCAAACTAAATAAGCTTGGAAAAGTTTTCCATCCAGTTTTTATGGCAGCCAGCGAAGCCCAAAAAAGTGTCAATTGAATTAGCGTCTCGGAGGCCAAAAAATAAAGAGCAAAGAGAGATTGTTGAGGCGCAACAGGTGATTGGATCGCAGATATCAAAATTTGCAGTGGTGTTGCCCACAAAATAAAGACCACCTGTGGCTCCTCCTTAAATATTTTTAAGGGCCACCCTTCAACGATCTTCCCTTGGCTTCAGGTAACTACAGTACATGTATTTAGGCAAATTTTAGAAACAAGCCCGAAAACAACATATGTTAGACCCCCCATAAATAAGAAAATCAATAAAATTCGGACCCAGCATTCATGTTTATGCTAACCGCAGTGGCAACTAAATATTTGCTTTTGGCAGCGGGGAAAGTCTTCACCTGTTGCGCGTATCGCATGTCCTGTTTATTGGCTAATTGGTAACATACAGTTCCGCTCATCAATCTACACATATGTCCAACCATCCATATCCATTCGTTAAGCCAAATATAAGTCCACCCTTGACCCTGCCTGCGGGCAGCACATTAAATCATCCCGAGCAAACAAATTAGCGCAATGAGTGCATCAATAAACAAAGTTCACCTGTTGCCCCCGCGGGTGTCTCATCTGTAGTTTACATTTTGAGATACATCTTGTATCTTTTGGGCTGCAGCCTCTGACTTATGGCGGATTTTTGGAATTGCGCTCGATGGGAAACAAAGCGAACAAAAAGCGAAATGAACCGAACCGGGCGAGTGAACATCAAAAGCGCTTTATCGCAATGGTCTGTATCTATCCCAGTTGGGTGGTGGGAGGGCGGGTGTATCTATCTATCTATCAGATGCACACGGCGCTTGTAACCGCAAATTCGCATGGTACCGCCCCCTCGCCCCACGCCCCCCTGTCCTTCGAGCGCCTCAAGTCGCCAGTGCTCTTGATTGCGCCTTTGTGTATAAATTAATTAAATTAAAAGTTTCCGGTTAAGCCTCCAAACGCCGACAAACGCGCGCATTCGGACGCAATTGCATTCGAAATTGCAGAAGACCCGACCCGATGCACTCGTATTTGCCACCTCGAGGAGCAGCCGATAATCGCAGCCCCTTTTGATGTTTGATAAAAAATAAATAAAACAAACCCAGACGATGCGAATATTTAGTGCATGAATATGCGCCGATTGTGTCAACAAGTTTATGGGGTTTTCCCTGATTCAACGCCGAGTGTTTGATTGCAATGGTGTCCTCTTATCACAAACTTAAGCTGGTCCAATGAACTGCCCTCCTATACACGCAAAATATTACAAAACTTAGTGATAAGGGAAAATGTATATATGTCAGATACATGGTCTTAGGCATCAACTATAAAAATACACTTATGTTGCAAAAAAAATGATATTACATTTTTAATAGGTTAAAAGCGATTTGTAATTCCGCTGATAAAAAAGTAATAGGAAATTCAATAGCGTTCAAACTAGATAATGGGAAGTAATATTCCGAAATCATGTTAACCAAATGCTTTGTGGATTTTTTTGCATAAGTTTTACAAATTTAAAAAAAATATTTCATATAAATGCGCTATGAGATTGCAATAGGATTGGACACTCCTTAGTAGGTTTTATAATTTATTTGCCGTGTAAGTAAAAGGCTAATTCAAGCAAGTTTTGAGGACCCAAGGCTTCACTGTAGCTCTCTCGTTTGGATGGCAATCCTTTCCCTGCGATAGCCCTTCGTCCCGCTGGGAAACGTGTGCAGTGAGTCGAAAAAGTCGAACCCGGGAATAGATTCATTAGGCTACTCCTGGCACCGCCTGGCACATCCCGTTTTCTGGTGTGTCCATCCCAATTGCTTCTATAAATATTTCGGCAGACACATCAACAACCTCCGGACTAAAACGTCAGCACTTGCCAAAATTCAGACCGCGACGCAAGCGATTTCCAAACTGCTCACTGTTGTGGCAAAATCAACAGCTTGGCCAAATCTGATTTCGATTCGATTATACGAATTTAAAGTAAGTCACGCAGCGGCTTTAGCAGTTCCCCTGGCCCTTAAGTCGGGCTGTACATACACATAAGTGGGTTGCGGCTGGGAATTAGCATCCAATTAGAAGATAATCGGGCGCTAATTCCCTGCGTAAACAGTTTGCGAAAAGATGGCCCTAAAGTGTCGCAGATTTACGGTGCTGCGGCCACGCCCTAACCCTGTAACCCCCCCCAAAATGAGTGTCCCTGAGTGCCTGCAGCTAATGTGCAGTCGACCTTCACGCCAACTAAAGACCAATTGTCAATATTTTGACAGCCATCCCCCATCAAAAGTTAGGAGGGGTGGTCAGCAGTCCAGTGAAGAATACGTTGGCGACATATTGCAAATCCCAGTGGATGAGTTCGACCCACGTGTGTAATGTGTAATGTGTGTGGCGGGTGGGGGCGGTGGGCGTGGCTTACCTTATGTTGACATCACTTGCCCATTTAATGGCAACCTTTATGGCTGCTTTTACAACCTGATGATAAAGCGCAAGAGTCGATGTGAACTCAACTGAACCGGAGAAAAGTGAGGCGCCCTTGAGTGGACTCCAATTGATGGCCAATTTAGCGCGGCTTTTTGAGCCCGTCCTCTGTGCAGGCAGAAAAAAAAGTACTTCAAGCTATGAAACACTTCTAAAAATAAAATTAAAGGTTTAAAAGTACAGAAGAACTTGCTTAAATATATAGTGAAATTTGCAGTTCCATCTACAAGTTAATATTAAACAAAATAGATAAGCATTTTTTAAATTCTTCTTAATAGCAAATTTGGCTTTACATTTTTGTTTGTATTATTTCCTATTGAACAATAAATTATATTAAATGTGTAGTTAAAACTGAATACAAATTTCCTCATCTAATATTATGTTTTAAATTAAATATATACATTTTATTCAGTGCATAAATGACTGTTACATTTTCTAGGTGATCTAAATTATTACTTTAATATAGAAAGTAAGTTTGTAAATGGCAAAATTTTTAAAAAATTTTTTTCTCTGTGCAAGCGTTTATATTGGATACCCCAGTCGCACTCCCCTCCATCAGGCAATCGCCATCGCATTGTCCTCGAATTGTTACCCATTCACATGGTCGTACCCCCTCAATTACATTTATCCTGCCTTGAATTGATGGTGGGTCCCAGCAACAGTTGTTGGAGCGGGCAAAGCAAAAAAAGGATAACTCCCATGGCGAAAGAAATATACATATACCAATTGCATTAAATTTGCATTGATCAGGGATAGAGTCTTACTCTCCCAGACCTTTGGAGCGAATTAACTTCCATAGTGCAGGGCCAGCTTCTTTGGCGCGGATTAGTTTACTCAACTGATGGCCCCGGCATGAGGCCATTACCAATGGGGTGGATCAAAGTGGATTGCTCCCTGCTTATTTCAACCTACCACCTACCACCACCCACCGGCAGCCATCGTCGCCCGTTCGAGAAATGAGAAATTATTAAATTTAAAAATTTTACATAATACCAAAATAGAACTGAGCATCGTGGCATGATTCAGGGCCAGCACGTGATGGGAAATCAAATGGATGGATGGTATGGATGGTATGGGGCATGGAGGTTGAGGTGGCATCCAATGGACTGTGCAAATAGCGGAATACCAGTCGAAAGTCGCCATGAAATGCACATTAATTGCGGCTCTGATTCAGGTTCAGTCAGCTGGTCAGTTATGGCACTTGTCTGCCTGCATAATTAACAAGTGGAGGCTTTGTTGGCTTTGCATTAATTATGTTAGAATTAAATCGGCAGAACAGTCATCTGGGCAAATGTTTCAAGTGATAATTCCCCCTTTTGGCACCCAAAAGCCCCATGGATACCGGCACATCTTTTGTTGACTTATGCCATTAGACTCCCCGCCAGAAAGTCTGCCTCTAATTGATGACTCACCGTGATCAATTTAATGCTGGATTCAACCAGTACAGAATTTGTTTTCATATTTATTTGTTTTCATATTTATTTATTTTCAAGCACATTGCGCACATTTAGCTAAGTTGACGCAACAGAATATTTTAAAGTACTCAGGAATCGTAAAACTGTATACAGCCTTGTTCCTGTTTATGTGAAATGTTTTGTAAAGTATTTAAAAAGAATACAAATAACTAGTTTAGCAGCGTTTTTTTCACATATTCAAAACTAAGAACCTTTGAAAATGCAGTGGTAATGAATTAAAAACTAAGAATACTTGTATATTTTAAGCTTTCTATATATAGTATGGTATTTTTTCTAATTTTAAAATATATAATTTGTCACTTGCATATTATGAACTTTAAAATTTATAACCGTTTAAACTTAAAAATATATTTAGTGCCTTTGAGTATTATATGCTAAAATAAGTTTGCCATTTTTTTCGCTTCTCAACTCATTGAAATATTTAAATACGATTAAAACGCACTCAAAGCCAGAAGCGGAACCAATCTATTTCACCAGCCATTTATAACTCTTGATCACATTCACATCCGGTCGTTTCCGCTTAGTGGAATTTGGGATGTGGGTGGCTTACCTGACCAGGTGCACGTCGGCACGCGACCATCCTTACTGGCGACCCAAAACGGTTGAAAACAAATCGAACTGTAATAAATTTTTATAACTACGCATCCCTAAACGACAAGAGTCGACAGTATTTGTTGTTAATGCCGTTTTGGGTTCGGTTCGATAGACAGAGAATCGTAGATCGTTTAAATGCAAATGCCAATGGTATTAAAAAGTATTTTAATGGCCAGCGGGGAATGGCTGTGGG
This sequence comes from Drosophila elegans, assembly GCF_018152505.1. Taxonomy (NCBI): domain Eukaryota; kingdom Metazoa; phylum Arthropoda; class Insecta; order Diptera; family Drosophilidae; genus Drosophila; species Drosophila elegans. The sequence goes on from NW_024545863.1 coordinate 2,109,348, forward strand.
TGTTCCCGCACGCAGCCTGCATTAATTTACTTGCAACTTTGTGGAATAGTGGACAATGCGAATCACATCCGCCGGAAATGGGCAACTTCTGTAGGGAGGCGGCTAAGCCAACTTCGAGTTGCTGGAGGCCAAGTTATTAAGTTTCAACTAAGTGCGGCCGCACTACTAGTTGGCCAAGTTCCTCTTTCTGGCGAAGGGATAATGGATGGGCCCCGATGGTCACGTCCTAATGAACAGCACCACACATCATTAGCGAAGGCCTACGGCTCCAAAGGCTCCTCCTGCGACTCCGGTTACAAAGGGCTGCCGAATCGGGGGATGGGGGTCAGCTTTTCGGGCAGTGTAATTAAATTTAACTGCCGGCCATGATGGAGACAAACTTTCCAGTAAGCTGACAACTGGCTGAAAGAAAACTGCGTTCCAGGGGATCCTTCCAGCCTTGAAAGGGATAATGCGACATTAACAACCATGCGAATGCCTTCCTGGCTGGCTCCCCCTGGTTTGGTCTCATTCTTCCTGACATTCATCCTCCAGGTCGCCCCCTCAATGGCATTCGGAATGCAGAGCTGACAGGACGTGAGCTCCTGAGCACGGCGACATCTACACTTACCAAAACAGTTGCCTGAAAATGTGTAAAATGTACAGACAATTCTGGGGAATATTAAAAATCAAGAAGTAAGGAGAATTATATGCTTGATTTTGGATTATCTCAGTTCTAAATGCCCTATTGTCTAGGCAACAAAGCGAAGTGAAATGCCCACAAATAGGAACTTAAACTTATATTAGTCATCTTTTTTCACATACTCCAACCACATAATTATTGGTATATTTAAATATACAGTAGGTCCTCTCTATCTCAAGGCTTTATGTTACACAAAAAAAAATCTTGTTGATATTTGTGTTCAATAAATAATAAAAATAATTTATTTTCCATTCTTTGACCTTCTCTATTATAAATACTAATAGTATTTAACATTGTGTTCGTCGAGTAAGAATAACTGATAATTATAAATAATTTACATATTTCAATGAAAAAATTAATTAACAAAGAACGTTCAGAAAAAAATAATAAGTGAAAGTCTGCTTAGATTTCTACCCTCTTTTCTGAAGGTAAGCTGAACCCTTAATCTGTGAATGCCAAATGAACCCACTTTAAGAAACCACATTCCAAAAAAGGAATTTTTAAAAGTGTAGACTATACTGCTGCGCAAATGCTTTTCTCGGGGTCAGGGATTGGGAATTGGGGTGAAATGGACAACTGGCTAGGACCACTGAGCCGGCAACTGTAACGAGCTGCGTGTCATTGCGCCAAAATCAACAGAAATGCAAACGACGAAACGATGTGTGCTGTCGCCGGCCGACAGATATGTGGACAGGGATGCTGTTCCTCCTTGGGAAACGGGGGTGCTGTTGACAATGAAATGCCAATCTGCCAAGCTGCCAGGCTGTAGGACGGGCTGGAGTGGTCAGGACGTGGTGTAGAACAAGCAAACATCAATAGAATCTTTATTGGCTCCATAAATATTTGTGCTCCACCTCTTGTGGGCCTTTGGTTAACGCCCCCGGAATTTTGGATTCCTTTAAAGAGGCACTGGAATAGGGTTACTTATGCAAAGCCAGGGACTCGCCGGCTGACATTTGTCCTTGGCAGCGGACGTCTTAAGCGGCTTTAAAACTTTGCCCTGGAGTGGGGCAATCTGATGAATGCGGTCGAATCTTTCTGACTCTTCATGCGTAAGCCGAATTCAATCACAGGACCTCTTAATGGGCCAGCCAGGCTAATAAAGGGCTGGGAAGTCCTTGGGGGGGTTGGCTGGTGGCTGATGGCTGTTGGCTTTTCTGGCTCCTTTATGGTTTCCACTGAAATAGAAAATGAAATTAAGATGGCAGCTGTCGCCGTAGAGGGGCTGCAACTGGGGAATATGAGTCCTATGAAATATTACGCATACGTAGCATTGTACAGCGTTGCTTTGTGTGGTGAAATACTGTCTCCGGCTTGATTGATTTGACTGTCCAGCCCCCCCCAAAAAAAAAAACAGCAAAACCCCCCAGAGACTATGTGCACCACATACGGATGCCAAATAATTGGGAGACAGCCTGGGACCTGAAGACCCCGAAACAAGCGCCTCGAAAAACAATGCACAACGCAGATAACAAACTCATAACATTTAATTACGTACAATTTACTCATATGTTTACACCTCCCAAAAAAAAGGAAATAGAAATGATAAGCGGCCCCAAATGCTGATCTCGCAGTTGTAGCTGCTTTGTTAGCGATTGCTCACCGCAGGACAAAGGTTCAGGGTTTTGGGTGTTGGTGGAGGTGGAGGTGTCACTACCACTATCGCCATAACTGTCACTGTGACTGTAATTGTGACTGCGATTGTCACTGGGCAATGCGGTAGCCGCCGGACTTTACTCGTGTTCCTCTGCCATAAACTCTTAGGCCGATTGCCGATTGGCGATTGTCGATTGTCAACTGCCGAATTGGGAGGCAAAATGGCCTTTTATTCATTGATGCACAGTGGGTTGGGCCTTAAATGATTTACGGGGTAAAAACGAAAGATTAATGAAATTATTTGACATTAAAAGCATTAAACTGCAGAGGCTTTAAAAAAATGAATCTCAATATGTGTTCAACAATACAGAAGAGCTCAAGAAATAGTAATTTAAATGGTATATAAATATTATATATGTGTTCTGGCATACAACAAAGCTATGAACATTTTTAAGACTTTTTAAAAATTAAATTCTTTAAGACCTTTAAGAATAGTAAATTGGGGAATTATATATTTTGACATACTTACATACTACAGTACCTAAATTATTTTTAACAATATTGTAATAATATATTCATTTCCTAGCTTGGACTAAACTATTCTAATTGTATATTTAACTGATTAACCTATTATTTGGAATTCAATTTAAAATACTCTTTAAAATTGTTTAGTTATTATAATTACACGTACTAGTCCCAATATTTAAAAATGGATTTTTCCTGTTTTCCTATTTTTATATTTTTAATGGCTATGATCTTTGACTATGCAAAGGCCCTTTGACATATTTTTCACTGCCGCTGGCCGATCCACTGTGAGCCATGCTGACGGGTGATTATTCACCCTGGGACTTTTGCTGGCCCAGCGTATTTATCTGCCCGTCCAGACCTCTTGTACTATGTAGTTATCTATCAACCTGCCAGCACCCTGACATGGGAAACCCGTCACTTGTTCCCCGGAGACAATGGAGGTTGTAACTGTTATTTTGCAACTATTTGTTCCAGGAATTGCGAGTGACTCCAGGAAATGTCCTATAGATGAATATCTCCTTTTCCTATTTCCCATTTCTCATTTCCCATTTCCGATATCCAATATTCAGTTGAAATAGGCGACTGCACGTGATGATAACGTGCAATCATTTAAACAATGCAATCCAGACTAGAATCGCGCAATTGAGCACCCAATCCGATATTGGCAATGATGACTAGCCGATAAGCCACCTGTGACGTTTGAAGACTTGAGCTATTTATGGTTTCATTCCAGCCACTGGAGATATCCAATGTTTATTTTTAGCACTACGCTTTTATTCAGAACCGGTTAGAGCCGGAATATATATTGAATGTATTTCACTCCATTTAGAAGGATTCGCAATTACAAAAAAACCACGCAAAGTGCAATCAGCTCAGGCTAGTAAGAAGAAATTTTCGCCAATTAATTTGCCAGCTCTTCAAACCAGAAAAAATTGCGTATCATTCTGGGTGGAAACGGCTGTTAATGGGTGGCAATATAGCAGGCTATGGGGGTTTTCCAGCTGCAGCTACTCGTTTTGCCGTAATTAAACGTGTGAAGCGACGCAGGATGACCACGCACAAAAAACGCAACGAAGACAAATGGCCTGGGGAAAATATAAAGTGCGAAAAGAAAATGTGGAGAGATAGCTTAAAGTTCAAGCAGCCGCAGGAAGATTTAGTTTCGCCTCATTCGAGATACATTTGAATCTGAGCCAGCAGATGGAGAACGTGTTGCCTGCAAGTTCACAGCTATCGGCAACTCAACTTTTAGCAGGGGCCATGCATAAGGGGTCCTTGGTCCCTCCTTCCATCCTTTCTTATCACCGCCGTCATTTTTCAACACCCTCTTTCAGATAGCGTCTTGTAATAGAAACGCACTTTATCTCCCGCCAACCAGCTCAAATAGCACTCACACTGAGGGAAAAATATAAGGAAACTTAAGTCACAAGAAAACAGTTATTTACCATTTATTTATTTATTTTAAACCCATATTAAAACGTTATAGTTAAAATATTTTTAAAATGACAATATTATTTTGTTTTTTCAAAAGCAAATTAATAATTTCTTTCTTTCTTTTGAAGTTGCAATTTTCAAAATTTTATATCAAAAGGAAATAATATCTCTAAAATATCATACAAAATGTTTATAGTTTAAAACTAAAGACAATAATTCCTTTATGAACAAAACAAAGTATGTTTTTAATAAAAAAAAACTAGCAGGAATGCACAATCATTTTTGTCATGGTTTTAAAAACAGATCCAAAGTAAAGTTGTGTTAGCTTCAGTAAATTTTCCCCAAGTGCAAAAATTCGAAAAAGGGAAAAGCACAAGTGTGCACTGCAGATGCAGCAAACTGGAAACACTTTTCTGGCTGTTATTCCGCTGGCAAGGCCAAGAATGTGGCCAATTCGATGGCGACATGGTAATAAACTTAATGCCAACTGATTTTGACAGCCCTGCACTAACATAGCATTGGATAGGGGCGAAGGCAGCTGGGATTAGGCAGAGCAAGGCCTTGGGAAAACTCATCCCCTTGCCACCCAAATTCGTGAGCCTGACAAATGCGCGAAAAGTTTGAACACTTGTTTGGGAGGTGGCGAACCTCGGGGCGTATGAGTTATGTTAAGCGATCTGCCAAGGAACGGGACTGCCTTGAACTGGAGCACTGCTTCCTCTGGCCACTCAAATCCACTATGGATTCCGATTCCCAGTCACGTTCGCCCACCATACAGGCATTCCATAAACTTGTCCTAGAGAGCAATTCAAATTATGAACGCGTTAGAGCTTCAGTCGCAGCTCGTGATTGAGCTATGGCTTGTCATTCGCAGCGTGTCATAATGAATTCACAAAATAAATTCAAACAAATCATTGGTATACTGAAAAAAAAAGATTTTTAGCCATTAAGTAAAATTGTTTGATTTCAAATTTGGAAATCCTGTATATAAAATAATTATAATAAGATATTTTTTATTTCTATGTATATTTTTGTTTCTATGTATATATTTATTTATTTTTTATCGGAACTCGCATAAGACTATACAAAATTAAATTAATAATGTCCTGAATGCCTAAATTTTGTACTGTGCACCGATTAGGTGGCGAGGTGTCAGGTGCACTGACCTGAAGCATGTCTTTGAGTAAGACTCTTTGGCATTGGACTCACGCAGTCCAGGGCTACGATCGCTAATTGCGTTTGCCAAATTAATTAAATCGAGCAATCGTAGTGCCATTTGTTGATTGAGTTTTTAACTGAAATGGGAATGGAATGGGAATGGGAATGTTGGTTGTGGAGGTATGCAAATGTCGTTGCCTGTTGCTGCCCCTCGCGATTGAATTAATTAGGCAAAAGGCAATTAAGCGAATCGACCAGCTCCGAAAGTCGACCCGCGACTCAGCACGCGAACAGGGTCCGCCGGGAGTTCTAGTTCCCCTCCTCTGGCACCTGAACCCCGACCTTTGACCTCCTCTTCGGCGAAGTGGCAGCATAAATTCCATAGCCAATAAGTTGGGCAATAAGTGGGTGTCTCCCATAAGGGCTGGCTAAATAACGGCGTTAATTCGACAAGCCCTTTCCCCGGGTTTTAGTGCCCGACCCTAAGTGCTCTCCGCTGATGAAGCACAATAGCCACCTATATCCCTCGTTGGCTTTTACTTTGCACTTTTCCGCTTTTCAGTTGATGAATCGCAAGGTGTTGGGGGCTGAGAGGCGAAGAGGGTGGGCCAATTAAATGGAAAACGTTTTCATGTCCCGCGAATTGTTGTCGTGGCTCTTGATGGATGCACTCTCGCCGCCAAAACACTCGATTGAGCAGTCAGCCCTCCAGTTTCGCTTTTCCATTACTTCCCCATCGGTTTTTCTGCTCCTGAGTGACGGCTTCCGGTTGGTAACCACGCGAATTAAGCCAACCGTTCACACGCTTTTTGATATCTCGCCACGACTTCCTGCAGGACAAATCCCGGAACCTCTTTCAGCCTCTCTTTGTGCTCGAGTTGCGGTAAACAAGGGAAATCCTCCGGGAAATATAGAAAATGCACCCAGAAAAATCATACTTAAATATAAGAAACTTTTAAGCTAAATCCAAATTCTCTGTTTCTAGAAAATTTTAGAAACATTTTAATATAAAAAATGTATTTGTGATTACTGGAAACTAATATCAAAAAAATATAAGAAAAGGTCTTAAAATTAACAATCCATTTTAATGAATAACACTTGTGACTATTTTTTAAAAGATTTTAAATTTGATATTTATTTGTTTCATTGTGCTAATGAGTAATGCCCGTGAATATTTCTATAATGACGGTTATATTTTTTTGCTAAATAATTATCTTAAGAAATTCTTTTGAATTGTTATTAAAAATAACTTAAATCGTCTGTATGCATAAAATAAAATAATATTGTTGTCACAAATATATTTATTATTATTCTTTATAGTTATGGTATTTTTTTAAATGTATGTTGGTCCCTAATTTATGGGACGTCTGTTTTTGCGTTGTTCTCGCTGTTCCTTCCTTTTTATACACTTTTATTATGTTCTGCAGCACCCCGTTCGATTGTCTGGCATTTGATTTTGTTGCTGGTCGGGACTTGTTTGCTTTTCGAGCTTTGTATTTGCTGCACACGAATCAGATAGCTGTGTGTACTCTTCGAGCTGTGTGTATAGATAGCCCATAAGCCCATACTACTACTATCATCATAAATGCCATGGAAGTTGCAACATTTTTCAATGTAATCCTTGGACCTACTTCAAGGGAGTTCTGAAATTGATGGCCTCTGGCGAATAATAGACTCGAGTACTATCTGATTATCCAGAGTATAACATAGTTGGGGTGACGGCTTTATTTCCTTTTGTTGTTTTGCTCGCCGCACACGTTATCGATATCGACATGTATTTTTGGCAAATATTTATCTATTTATTGCTCTTAAAAATTGCTACAATTAAGTTGGTGCGTGTGTGTAACAAACGTGCCGAACGATGATTAAGTTTTCCCTTTTATTCCAGCTAAATACAGTACGTCGACAGCAAAAAACAAATACATCAACAGAAAGAAAAATAGAAAGCAAAAACGAAAGCGAAGCGGAAAAAGGAGCAACCGCAGGGCGGCGGGCATGGCGTATACGCAATGCGCAGCATGTGCTATTACTATCGCTGCTACTGCCACGGCCACCTCGAGTCAATTAAGGAATTCACACGCCAGCGGACACTATAATTGAAACCCACACCTGTTTCACCCTGCATTAGCTTGATACTAGCCTTAAATACTCGATCGGGAAGGGGAAACCTAGGAGAATACCTTCCAAAATGTCCGCCTTTCGGTATTATTCGATCACGGACTTCTCCTTCGAAGGACCCCTGCTTCCGCTGCACGAGGCCACCACGAGTAAGGATGCCAAGGACAGTCCCAGTTCGGAGCTAAACATACCCTATACCGTCTTCGAGGTTCGTATATAATATTTGTACCTTATTTCATAAAATTATAAATTTTATTTATATGTTTTATCGAAAGGTCCTGGTTGCCATCGTGAGCATTATTGGCAATGTCCTGGTCATTATCGTCTTCCGCCGCGAACGAAAGCTACGCCGCCGCACCAACTACTATATAGTATCGCTGGCCATGGCCGATCTACTGGTGGGCAGCCTGGGCATACCCTTCGCCATCCTGGCCTCCATAGGACTACCGCGCAATCTTCACGCCTGCCTCTTCACCGTCTCGCTGCTGGTGGTCCTGTGCACCATCTCCATATTCTGCCTGGTGGCCGTCTCCGTGGATCGGTACTGGGCCATCCTCTATCCCATGGCCTACTCACGTAATGTCCGCACCCGCACGGCGATATGTAAGTACCAAACTCTTGGATCATTTTTTAGGTTCAGTTAGTTCTGCCTCAGTTCCTTCAATGAGTACCTCTTTAGACCCCTTTTGAATCCACCCTTTGCCAGTATATTGTCAAGGCATTCTCGCTTTTGTGGTGGCCATTGTTTAGAATTGCGCCTTTGTTGCTGGAATGCTAATGACTCTGGATGGCTAATATACACCACATTGTTCTTCTTTCCTGCCATCGACCATGTTTGAGTTGTGGCTTGGCTTAGACAAAGGGCTGCCCATCCGCACTGCAATTGAACAGATGCCAGAGGAGATGTCCATAAAAATAAAAGTTCTTAACAGTTAATTTTAATATTGAACTAAATCCCAATGGACCCACTGTTAAGTTTATGAATATAAAATAAAGAATGCATTTTTTCAAATAACAGTTCAATATTATATATTCAATTTTAGCAATTTCCATTTCTGAGCTTAAAGTCTCAAGCTATAAATAGACAGTTTGTATTGCCAATATACTTAGAATTAAAGGAGATGAGAAAATGATGCTATATAAAGCACAATACCCTTTGCAGATAATGAAATATATTATTTTATACTTCTTTGCAAAAGAAACAATGTAGATTTTCAGAAGATGAGAGATTAATAAGCACATTATTTACGTCATTTGGTCAGAAGCCACCCTTTCGACAGTTGAGTTTCCCGATGCTAGATAAAAGTTAATATACAAGCTCTGTTGAGAAAAAAACAGAGCAAAGTCAAGCATTTGTCTTTAGGGCATGGCTGCAGTTTTCTCATATGACGTCTGGGGAAGCTCGCCTTGAAGGGCTTCGTTTCATGACCCTTTATTTGAAGTCCTTGTCCTTTTTCCTTTGCAGTCATCATATCGATGTGCTGGGTGGCCGGCACAATAGTGGGCTTCCTGCCCCTCTTTGGCTGGCACGCGGACGTGCAGCACAACCAGGAGTGCCTCTTCGTTGAGGTAATGGACTACAACTACCTCGTCTTCCTCTACTTTGCCACAATCATCACTCCGGCTCTGCTGATGCTGGCCTTCTACACGCACATCTATCGCGTCATTATCAAACAGGTGAGAATTCTTTTAGGGAACTGAGAAACTGATACTGGCACTGTTATGGCTATAATAAATATATATACATATAGTTGACCCTTTAAAATTATACAATATTTATTTGCTTACCCTTTACATGTTATGGTTACTACTTCTTTATTTTCGCTTTACAAATTTGGTTTTTGGGATGGATTTTAAACGGTTTTGATCTTTCTCAAATAAACCCTTACGTTTATAGGTCCGCCAGATCGTTACGATGAACCCCGCCTCGGATCTCAGTCGTCGCTCCTCGGCGGCCGTGGTGCAAGTGACCACGCCCGGTAGAAGTGGACACACGGGAACGATGTTGCGGGTTTTGGGGGCCGCCAGGAAGCGGGATGTGAAGGCCACCCAGAACCTGTCCATCATAGTGCTGTTCTTTATGATCTGCTGGATACCGCTGTACACGATCAACTGCATCAAGGCCTTCTGTCCCGACTGCTATGTGCATCCCAAACTCACGCTGTTCTGCATCATACTTTCGCATCTGAACTCTGCGGTGAATCCGGTACTGTATGCCTACCACTTGAAGGACTTTCGGGCTGCCCTGAAGAATCTATTGCTGAAGATGATGGGCGTGGACATCGATCAGCAGGCCGAGGCCATCCACCGGTTCTCCGTGGCCAGTCAGCATCGTCTGCAGTCCATGGACTCCAATATGCGCTCTACGCAGCCGCGCCTCTATGTGGGTGAGTGTGAGTGCGCGTTGTCTAGCTGGATGTTTTGCAAAGGAAAACCCTATAACTCTGACTCTTCCCGTCCATAGATTCACCCATCTGGCTGAGGCAGCAGCAGGAGGCCCTGAAGAACTCCCAGCTTTTGCCCAAGTGCGGAGTGGTCTCGCCCTGTTTCAACAACATCAATCAAACAGTGGCCGCCGTGGCCTCGGTCACTACTGAGATAGAGCGGGAAATGTGGAACATTGTGGAGGCCTCCAGTGGGGCGGAGCTGGGTGAGACCAGCTATGAGTTTCCCTCACCTGCTCCGGCTTCCCAGGGCAGCAGTGAGCGGAATAGCAGCTCCACGGTCCCACCTGCTCCTCCTGCTGCTTCCCAAGTCAAGCCCTCACTTCCGTCCGCCTCGTATGACAACCACAATTTTAGCTTTAGTCAGGATGAAGACGATGACGACGATGATGATGACCTGGAGTTTGAGGACGTCTTTGTGCCAGCCAACTCAGTTCCTTATCCCTCACAGTCTGGCATAGATCCTGTGGAGCTACGTCGCTCCTTGGCCTTGGTCATGCGGGAGAAACTGCGCTCCGATGACACCGATTCCAGGCCAATGGGTCACATTCAGGAGCATCCTGTAGATGGCGAGTCCAGGGATAGACCTCTGTCCATTCAAACCTCGCCCACGAATGGTCCACTTCCGGCGCTTCTGAGGGCCAAGCTGTTTGCTGGGAACTCCAATAGCGCTCACTGCCTGCCTGGATCCACGGCAAGTACTGCTGCTGCTTCTGCTACCAAGGAATCTGGCGTCTTTGTGATCGACAGTGAGGCGAGTCCGGGCTCCAATGGCCACAAGCCCAAGTATCGAAAGGGCACGGCTCTGACTAGGAGCTCACTGAAGAAGAGCAGGTCCTGCAACTGTAGTGCCCTGGCCAAAGGACGAGGGGTGCACGAGGAGCAGAGCGGTCATCCCTGCCGGGAACAGGATCAGAGGGATCAGACCCAAAGTCAAGCGCCAGAGAACTTCTTCAGTCCCTTGAGATCGGTGGGCAGCTTCATGCAGCATTCCAACCTGTTCCACTTCCTCCAGCCACATGCCGTCCGTCCCACCTCATCGACGGCCTCGTCCTCGGCCTCCACGCCCACGCCCTCGCCGCCGCCCATGGCGCAGGAGGAGACGGCTCCAGTGGGCCTAACCACTTCCTCGCCATCTCTGCTGGCGGCCAGTGCGGAGAGTTGACCTTCCTTGGAACAGGTTCCTCTGGAGAATCCATTGGCAAAGGATCACAAGGATGGGCAAGGGGCAAAGGGTGACCCCTGAGGAAATACTCGCAAGTCAAAGCTTTTATATTAAGTACTTCCCAACTCTCATTAGCTCTCTCTCTCTCTCTCAAGCTCTACGACTAAGTAACACGTTGTCAAATTCTATCGGATCTAAATCAATTAGTTGGGTAGTGACAGATACATTTAGAGACTAGGAGCTACGCGCATTTATTTTGAGTGTATGGTCAAATACGTTTCTATGGAGTAGTTAATTATGTACATATGTTAAATGTTGTTAGAGTATATTGATGTGTATATGTCTGCTTATGTATACCTGAACGTCTGTGAAAACCAAGTTAAGCCATACGACATGAATTTCAACGTTGAAGTTAAATAAAGCGATTAAACAAGAATACAATTTAAGAGATCGATTTATTTTTGTGGGTTATTTTAAACGTGTTATAAATAAAGTAAATATTAATATTTAATTAAGAAATAAAGCAAACTGAAACTAATTATTATGGTTTAAAAAAAATATATAGTGGGTGTGGCACGAAACAAATATCTAGAAAAATTTTAAGATGCCATGTTCTATGGTACCACAAAGGGATCTATGCTCTAGAGTAGGGTATAAGTTTGTATCTTTTTTTAGTACATTTTCTTAGTAGCAAGAGATGACAAGCCTGGTGTTCTAAAAGCTTTTCCACAGCTTTCTGGGAGCGACCCCAAACCACTTTCCCCCACCAGTGGGTTTAAGTCTCTGCTAAGCTGAGCCCCAAAACAAATTTTAAAATGCCAGCAAGCCGCTTATATAATGTTAGAATTACTATTTTATTGTCTTTGACAAAACTATAATTTTGTGGACCAAAGTAGAGATGCATTCGGCAGTTAGCCACAAAGTCTGCAGTTACTGTGTCCAGCGTATTTCCATTTCTATACCGTTCCTCCTGCACCGCCAGTTCCATCTCATCATGGAACAGAACCAACCCACTGTGGGTGGTGTTACGGCGGAGGTACTAAAAGGCGTCGTTTCGCAAGCTCTGCTGGGCAAATTCACAGCTGTTTTTCCAAAGCTTTTCAAGTGCCAGTGGAAGACATACGAAGGTCAAAAGAAGGTTAGTACATCAGCAGACGAGCTTCGAGGTGGGTGTGTGCCGGTAATTTCTCCTGAAATTTGGCCAATTACTAAACGGAAAAGTTAACGGCGAGCCTCCAGTCACTCGAAATTACCAGTTTCAAACACTCGACTTACTTTCCACTATTTTACACCCCCGACTTTGCAGTTCTACGCCAATTTCAGCACCGATTGTAACACCGACAACAACAGCAACATGAGCGCCCGAAAATTCTGCGTGGGAGGAAACTGGAAGATGAACGGCGACCAGAAGTCGATCGCCGAGATTGCCAAGACGCTCAGTTCGGCCGCCCTGGACCCCAACACCGAGGTGGTCATCGGCTGCCCGGCCATCTACCTGATGTACGCCCGCAATCTGCTGCCCTGCGAAATGGGCCTGGCCGGCCAGAATGCCTACAAGGTGGCCAAGGGCGCCTTCACCGGCGAAATCTCGCCGGCCATGTTGAAGGACATCGGTGCCGACTGGGTGATCCTTGGGCACTCGGAGCGTCGTGCCATCTTCAACGAGTCCGATGCCCTGATCGCCGAGAAGGCCGAGCATGCCCTGGCCGAGGGCCTCAAGGTCATCGCCTGCATCGGTGAGACCCTGGAGGAGCGCGAAGCCGGCAAGACCAACGAGGTGGTGGCCCGCCAGATGTGCGCCTATGCCCAGAAGATCAAGGACTGGAAGAACGTGGTGGTGGCCTACGAGCCCGTCTGGGCCATTGGCACCGGCAAGACCGCCACTCCCGATCAGGTGGGGTTTTTCTTCTATCCCTAATCCTTTACAGAACTAACTAATTGTTTATCTACTTTGCAGGCCCAGGAGGTGCACGCCTTCCTGCGTCAATGGCTGAGCGACAACATCTCCAAGGAGGTATCCGCCGCCCTGCGCATCCAGTATGGTGGATCCGTGACCGCTGCCAATGCCAAGGAGCTGGCCAAGAAGCCCGACATCGATGGCTTCCTGGTCGGAGGTGCCTCCCTGAAGCCCGAGTTCGTGGACATCATCAATGCCCGGCAATAAGCAGTTCGATCTCCAAGCATCCCATCGTTTGCAACTCGACGAACTGCCTGCGGAAAAGGTCCTGGCCAAGGACTCCAGACCGCACCTGCATTACGCACACACACACGTCGTTGTTGTTGTTGTTGTTGTTGTCACAACCAGAGCAGTTCCAAATTCATAGTTACCCAGCTACACACATCCCTGTTGTTAAACGTATAGTCCATTGTGTAAATCTTAAATTATTCTGGCAATAATTATACGCAACTCATTTACTCATATACAAAAAAAAAAAAAAACGAGTGCCTTATTTTTTGCAAGAATGTTTATGATTTAGTTATTTTTAGCGCAAATGGTTTGGCGACAAGGCTTGTACATATATGTGTCACCTCTGTGGACCTTATACTGGCAGACTTATTACTTAATTTTTGATAAGAGCACGTAATATCAAATCATTATTAAAAGCATACTTAATAGATTAATGGGTAAAAAACAATTTTTAATAATCTACCAAAAAAAAAGCTTTTAATAATTACCTATGTATCATAAGATAGCTTAATTTAATATGAGATAAGAAAAAAAACAGTTTATACTTTTGGTTAGAGTTCATTGCTTATCTGCTTGTTTCTAGATTATATACAAAACTTTGCCATTATGAAAGCGCCTTAAGATTAATAATTTTCTAGATCATTTTTATATTTTCTGTTTATTTTTTTTTTGAAGCAAGGTAAATATTTTGAAGCCAAGTGGCCTCTGCCAAATTAGCAAAGTGACAAATGACTAACACATAGATTCTTCGTCCCTTTATTTGTAATATTTGTTTCTGTACACATCGATTTTATTCAGACTGGAGTTTTATAGTTTTGAAAAATTTCAGAAGTTTTAGCTAAATCCATAGACAGTGAAGAAAATTCTTAACTTGATTTTAGCGATATTTTCATAGAAGCAAAACCATGACGCAGAGCTATGACTTCGATGTCATTCTGGTGACCTCCAGTGTGCCGATTACCCGGAATTCGGCTAGTTTTAGCGAAGGTGGAAGACCCATCTACTCAGTGCGGTTGTTCGAGGACTTTGAGGAGCTGTCCTTGGAACGGCTGTTCGTGGATCAGTTTCCCGCAGATAAGTTGGGTGGTTTTACGGCCAGTCCCTGCGAGGTGATCGGTTCGCTGACCTCTAGGGGCATAGGTGTAACCCTAAAGAAGAACGATGAGCTGATAGGATCCGGCACGGGCATGCTGAGCTCCTCCATTCTGCGACAGCTTACAGATCCCTCCTTCTCGGTTACCCAGCAAATTGTGGTGGAACTGACCAACGGCAAGAATAAAGTTGGTGAGGTGGAGCTACTCTTGAAAATCAGTGCCGATTCTCCGGACATCAAGTAAGTAGATGAAATCGTTTGCAATTTTTAGTGGGTACTTGCCATAGTTGTTCCTATAAGCATTAGCAATGATTTTTAATTATTATTAAAACAATCTTCAAAAGCATAAAAAAAGTAAATCTTATGAGAAAAATTGTTATTAGATTGTGCAAAAAGATTGTCCAAAGCAATGCCAATGGAAATTTATTTCATTATCATAACTTTTTAGTTTATAAATAAATAAGTAATGCATTCAAAAAATAGTTAATTAGTCACAGCCATGGTATTTGATTATACAGAGATCCAAAACATAATCCACAGATTTGTGGCCATATAAGATAGTGATTTATATACTATTTTTGTAATTATGATTATGTACTTATTATATTACATATTATAATATTATTATTATATACTTTTTAGCCGCGGCCTGATTCCATTTGGCTGCTACGACGTGTGCAAGCCTGTGGACCATTCGATCAACAAAAGGGACATTATCTTCACCCTGGGACGATCTGGAAAGTGTCCAACCAATGCCTGCATCACGGATGAGCGCCTGATGTCACATGCCGGGGCACCCTTCCAATGTCCTCATGTGGCGGCCGAGATGGAGGATAATAAAGGTGGTGCAACCACCAGATGTGGCTGCTACCTGGCGGGGATGCAGGTGCCACAGGACGACAAGGAGGCGAAGAAGCGAGATCGGGCTGCCCTCAAAAAGCTGATTGATGAACTGGGTCTGGACCAAATCAAGGTGCCCAATGCGCCGTGTTCGCATGAGAAGTCTCGTCGCTGGCATTGTCAGTGCAGGTCATCTGGTCCTATTACCGACACCACCTCCTGTGACATCAATGAGTTCGAGGCGGAGAAGCCTCCGAGGAAGCGAAAGGCCTTATCCTTGACCGCCTCTCGGGAGCAACAGGCACGTCGCAGGATAATGGGCTCGTGTCCCGTGAAAGAACCTGAACTCACACATCAGGCCTATAAGCCACCGGTGCTCTGCCAGCTCTGCCAATCGGACATCAGTTGGCTGCCCAAGATCTCGGCTTGTCCCTACTGCGGCTACAAGACCTTCGAGGACATACATGCCAGTGAGGAGCCCTATGATCTGACGGCCACAGCCCAGCAGCTTTTGAGGGACTCGCTGCGCAAGAAGCCCTGTGAACTGGCTTCGTCTGACTCTTTAGGCGCAGATGATGAGGCAGCGGGCGACAGGGCGAGGAAACACCGAGTAACCGATGATCCCAATGCGCCCAAGCAATGTGATTGCCTGGGCGGCCAGCCCTGCACTCGCTGTCGCATCCGCAAACTCTGCGAGAATTTCTTCCAGGACAACGAAAACAAGGTGCAGCCTCTGGCACAGGCCCAAAATGAACGGGCATCCGTGTCCAAGACCAAGTCCTCGCCGGAACAGAATCAGCTGAGGAAGAGCAATTCGGATACATCACAGCGTCGTGCCCAATTGATCTCGATCTTCACGGAGATGCGTAATATGTATGGCAAGAAGAAGGAAGCCGATGAGGCGGATGCAGTGGCTCAGGAGCTGCACAAGGAATGTGAAGCCGCCTGCCGGAATACCAAAACAGCCAAGGCCCGCAGAAGGGCCAGGAAATCACTGCAGAAGGCTCTTAACGAGATTGACAAGGCCTATCCCTCGCCACCCAAAGTGCGAGCCAAAAGGAAGTCCATTCACCACAAGAAGTCCAGATGGTGAGATGGTTTATTACTTAAATGTATATTTAATCATAAAATAAACGTTGTATCACAGCTACACCTTTCTGAACCTCAAGAAGCAGCCCAAGGACTCTCGCATAGGACACCTTGACTGCATCTCGGACAGCAAATACACGGGCTATTGTAAGATCCCCAGTCACATGGGTTGGATGTGGACCAAGAGCGAGTTGGCGCGCCACAAGTCCTGGCGTCCGGGAGCCATTGCCCGTCCCATTCGCCAACTGATGACCTATTTCCTCAGGGACTATCCAGTGGATAATCTCTGCCTGTCGCGTTACCACTACCGCCGTCGCAAGTGCCGCAAGAACAAGGAGGAGGAGCCCTTGGTGCAGCATCCCACACTGCACATAAGTCGCAAGGGTGATGAGTACATCATCACACTGCGTCCCTTGAAGGACCCCAAAAGCCTGGCCTCCAGTGCCAATCCCTATGCGAGCATGAAGCCCGTGGTCTTCCGCATCACCAAAGATCCCGTGGCGGCAGGACTTCGCCAGATTAGAGTGGCCCTGCAGGACAAGGGATTCGCCCCTTGCACTTGTCGTCGTCCGGTGGCCAGTTGTTTCTGCCGGAGTCACAACGACAAGAAGCGCCTTCAGTACGAGTTGGAGAACCTGTGTCACCAACGAGGATGGCCCAGTAACTCCGATTCCTTTGTCTACTCCCCGTATAGTGAGGATGATGACAGTGATCGGGAGTACGAGTTTGGGGTCACTCCACCCGCGGGCGTTATAAAACCGGAGCGTCTGAGGAAACCGGACACTGCCCATGTGGAGACCCAGTATGTGGACCACGACTGGGCCGCACCCACCATGTATCCGCATCCGGCCAACATGCTGGTCCAGTACGGCGCCTGTGTGATGGGCGAGCGCAAGAAGAAGTTCCCCTGGCTCTACGGAAAGGGCAATATCCACGCCCCTCCGCCGAAGCCTCTGATGAAGAATCCGCCCAAGAAGAAGCCGCGCAAGCAGCTACCTTTCCGCAACGTTGGCGGCTACGACAATCCACGTCGTTTCGATGATCCCACCCCGCTGAACAGACCTTGGCACCGGTCCAGCTCCCCGGGTTACGTGCAAATGTACTGACTTTCAGACCAACAACTTTTAAATCTCAAAATGAAAGATGAAGACTTTGGCTCCCTAAATAAAGCTTAAAATATTAAAATATATATTTTTTGGACTTTAAAATGCTTCTTTAGGAAACACACCTTAGTTTTTTACGAAACTACCAAAAATAATAGTCAAGATTTTTAAAGAATGTAGAAGAAACTTAATGGGTAAATTTATACCACCCAGAAATGCAAGTTTAGGTATTTTTTTGCAATGCAATTTATCAATAATTTTATATAAAAAATGACAAATTAAAAACAGAACATTAAAAAACAATTGTATATGTAAGTTTAAGGACTTGCAACTTAGAAATATAACTTCGAAATGTCAACATATTCGCTTGTCCTCTTAGTTACTATAGATTTAATACATTAATCTGTTTCATAAGTTAAATTACAACCGAATGTTAAATAAATAATAACTTAGGAAATTATTAAGGATTTTTTTGGAGGCAACTTTTAAATAAGGAGTGCATATTTAATTCCCTTGTTTATTTGGCGAAGCCATATATTAACAATTAAATAAAATCCAAATTAAAATACTTATTTAAAGATTAAAATCAATGATTACAGTCAACTTATTAGCTTGTTCTCTTAGTTAATGAATCTTAAAAGGGTCTTTGAATGGAATCTGTCTAATTATTTTATTAATTAACTTACGAAAGAAAGTTCAATTGAAAATAACTCAGGATGCCGTAAGTTTTGCTTCTCCATAACTTCCTGAGCCAATATGACAACCTGACTCATTCTCTATTGATAGTTCAGGTCGATCGCTTCAGGCTTAACTCCCATTTAAATTGTATAATTTTATGTGAATTATCGTGGCGTTCCTCGCGCGCTTTTAAAATTATTTGTGCAAGGAAATTTTTAAGCTCGTGGACGACCCGGGTTCGATTAATTTCCGTTCAGGATGGCGACTTTAGATTGCAATCCGGCGCCGCCGGAAAAGAAGGAGAAACCTGTGGAGGAGCTGATGGACTGGGATAACTACTACAAGCATCGCGGGATGATCAGCACCCGACTGGCCAGTTGCAAGGCGGACTACATGCACTGCTCCACTTACCAGGAGAAAGGCAAGAGCCAGGAAAAGGACAAGAAAAAGAACTCATGCTGCTGTTCCTCGTGTCCGGTTCAAAATCGGGAGGAGGTCTACCAGCCCAGGTGCCCGGCTCCTGGTCAGAAGGGCAAACCGAACAAAGACTACATGCGCTGTTTTGCCGCCAAGCTCATCGTCCAGAGACTCGATTTGCCTGGCAGGGATTTCAAGTGCCGAGATCAGTTGCAAGTCAAGGCTAATGTGTGCCGTAAATGCAAGATCTGCCTGGACGACAGTCGCATCAATGTCAACTGTCTTCCTTTAAATCCTGACAAGACCTTCCAAATGGAACCCGAGTGTTTGCAGAGGCAGCTAGCCGAGGGCATTACCATATCCGTGATCTACTTGCGCAAGGAGATCGGTGAGTGTTTACAGCATTACAGCACTACTCTCGTTTACCCCCAAAATCCACGAAAAAAATATTAAGAACAAAATAAACTTACGAAAAAACGGAGCGTTGTTCTCTTAATTTCGACTTCGTCATTAAAGTAATACAAATTCTTAGAAATTTAAGTATCAACGTGACTATGGATCACCAACATGTAAATTTTTTACGTAAATCTTAAGTAAAGCGGTCTTCGGATTGTTGGTTTTATTTATTAGTGATTAAATTAAATTAAAAATAAAATTTAAGTCAAAGCGGTCCCCAAATTGTTTATTTTAATTATGATGAAAGCAAAATTAAAACAAAATTTAAAAAACGGCCTTGATTTGAATTGAAATCAGTCCATGTATAATCATTTTTCACAGTTACTGGTGAGGTAGTAAACTAATATATTACCCAGGACTAGCAAAAATGTTACTTATGACTTATTTTTAGCTCGAGGCTGCTACTTCCCACCTGCGGCGGTGGTCAACCGCATGATCAACGAGTTCACCGAGATCGTGCACGATGCCAATGTGGAGCTGACCTGCAAGGGCTGCACCGTCGGCCTCATCAACATCCGGTTCGCGATGCAGATGCGCTGCCAGACGATCAAAGAGTAAGTAGCGCCACCAAAGGGACCTGATCCTCGAGCCGCCTGAATGCGATAGTACCTGAACTTCAATAGAGTTGCGGACGGACGTTTGGCGGGCGGCCAGGAGCGGGGATGTTGCTCCGGGGGGCGGAAGAAAAAGGGGACCAGCTGCATGGACATGAATGTGGATCCGCAGGACATCTCGTACATGTCGGGTGGCAATTACTCCTCCTCTTCCATTGATCCCTGCGTGGGATTTATGCCCAGCGATATGGATGAGCCCACGCCTACGGCCACGGAGTGTCCCTCTGGCTGCGAAGATAGGGGCCAGAATTTCGCCGGATATCAGGTGGGCAAACTTTAAAGGTACTCCTAGATTATTTATGTATAAATAAAACCCCTTAGGATTCACCTCCTCGACTGGTGGACATGGCGGGACCTTATCCCGTTTACTCCTGTCCCAATGTGGACGACTGTTGTGTGACCTTTGAACCTCCAGCAGCACCTGCCGCCCAATTCTCCGCCTGCCAGAGAAACATACTGGGCGAGGGGAACACCAACCGACTGTGCCAACAGCATTCCTTCCCGAAACTGCGACAGATGCACATCAGCAACACCAGATCCTGTGCCCTCTGCGGCGAGGACGTCTCCTGGCTGCCCAAAGTGGCCGCCTGTCCTTGCTGTGGCTACAAACCGGTGCCGGAGTTCAAGGAGCGAGCCTACGACGAGTCAGCCACGGCCCAACAGATCCTGCTGGACCATCTGGAGAACCCCGTGGAGGATCTCAGCTTCGACCTCGGGTCGGTGGAGGGATGTTCGGCGGATGGAGAACGCGATGACCCCGGGCACACCTCGGAGGCCTTTGAAACTATAGTAAGGGACTACCAACTCTTAAGGCGCAGCATTCGTGAATCCTCCACAACCAAGGCGGCTCAGTCGGTCACCAAAAAGCCAGCACTTCCAGAGGGCGAGTCCAAGCCCCAGGATTTGGCCAAGGTTTTTGCCGAACTAAGAGATCTCTTCAACGTTAAAGTGCCCGATGAGAAAAAAAAGATTCAGGAAATTTGCACGGAGGCCTGTAATTTGGCCAAGGCACACAAGAAGGGGATGACATCTCCAAAAAGAAAAGAGGGCGGAAATGCCGAAGCTTCAGAGGATGCCTGCCAAGTTGTAAAACCTAAGAAGCGTCGCTTGAAAAGTAAGCGTCCTTTCAGGTCCAGGTATTACTCCATGTACAGTCCACGGGTGAGGCCGAAAGTCACTTTGGATGGCGGAGACAACAGGAAGGTGCCCAGCCACATGGGCTGGCTATGGACAGCCCATCCACTGGCCTCCAAGCCCGGCTGGCGACCCGGGGCCATCCGCCGCTCCATTCGCGGCCTGATGCGCTACTTCCTCAAGGACTTTCCCGTGGACAACGTGCCCGTTTCGAAGTACATGTCGTACTACAACCACAAGAAGTCACCGAAGACTCCAGCAGGTGAGAAGCCGGAGGATTTGGTGCAGGTGCCCACGCTGCATATAGAAAAGAAGAACGATGTGTACACCATCACTTTGCGTCCGCTCAAAGATGCCAAGACTCTTTCGCGCTCCGCCAATCCTTATGTGAACATGAAGCCCGTGCAGTTCCGCATTGTGCAGAATCCGCTGGTGAAGGAGCTGCGCGACTTGAAGCGCTGTCTCAAGGGCATGGGCTTCAGCAAGTGCTCCTGCCACAAGCCATTGATGACCTGCTATTGCCGTAGCTTCGTGGACAAGAAGAGGCTGATCTATCATGTGCGAAAGGAGTGCGAGCGTCGGCGAATAGAGTCCTGCGAGGATGACCTTGTGCTGACGGACACCTCCGACAGCGAGGCGGAGTTCGACTTCGGGGTCACTCCACCGGCCGGGTTGATGCATCCGGAGCGACTGAAGAGCACCCATGTGACAAACACCGCCGTGCAGTACGACGAGAGAGATTGGGTCATGCCCAGTCTGTATCCCCACATGCCCGATGCCACAGTTCAGTACGAGAGCTGTGTGATGGGCGAGCGGCAGAAGCCGTTCAACTGGATATATGGCAAGGGCGTCATCCAGGAGGTGCCCGAGACGCCCAAGATGCGGAACATTCCCAAGAAGCAGAAGAAAAAGAAGGTGGAGCCGGGTCGCGTGGCTGGAGGTTTTGCTGGGCAGGAGTACCACGATTCCTGCATTTACAGCCGCGTCAACAATAACTCCGTTCAAACACAAGCACGGGTGCACACTGTAGCGCCCATTCACAGTCCCCCAAATTACTCCACGGACTCGGAACTCCCGCTGAGTGGCCATCACATGAGACTCCTCGATCAGGCCGCCTATCCGCCCAGTGCTCCACAGCGAACGGAACCCTGGTCCTATGAAAAGACCAAGGAAAAGCAGCGCCAAAGAATCAAAAGGAGAACTAAAAAGCTCGTACGATTCGATCCCACCATCTGTGCTCGCTCCTCCGATAGTTATTTCCCCTAGTTTCATTTAACCGGGTCGCTTGTACATATATATCCACATCCCCTACCCCCCATTCCACACACGATTTTAGCCTACCACCAATGTTCCGATCAAAATCAACCGCGTAAAATTGTAAGTTTTAATAAACAGGAAACTTAGAAAATCAGTTTTTGTTTTGGGTACAAACGGTCCATTCTTATAGAGTTATTCCTTTTCAAAATCGGATATCTGTAAGAAAAGTTATGACCTTAGTAGTGCTTATATTAGGTCACTTTTCTGCAAACCCATATTTGGAAAAAAGGAAAGGGGTACCATCATTAAAATATCAAGAAAATCGACCCAAAATTTCAAACCAAACTTTAAACGCAGATTCTTAGAGCATAAAAACACAAACTTATAGAGCCATTCCTTTTCAAAATCGGATATCTGTAAGAAAAGTTATGGCCTTAAAAGGGGTGATATTAGGTAACTTTTCTGTTGGCTACAAACCTTTAAGGACATGTCTTTTTGAAATCGGACTTTAGTGAGCTGTATGATACTTTGCTGCAAAGTAATTTATAAAGAAAAATGTTATACATTTTGTTTATCATAAAGAATAATAATGATAAATATCTTAAAAGAAAATACCACCCAACA
The DNA here is from genome assembly GCF_018152505.1 of Drosophila elegans. Classification (NCBI taxonomy): domain Eukaryota; kingdom Metazoa; phylum Arthropoda; class Insecta; order Diptera; family Drosophilidae; genus Drosophila; species Drosophila elegans. The sequence goes on from NW_024545863.1 coordinate 2,131,966, forward strand.
TGTTCACATTGCAGTCATTATATTAAATTGTTTATGTTTACCTAACCTTTACCTAACTGTTTTCTAAACCATAATTAACAGTCCAAAGATCATATCTTTGCTATCATTATTTCAAAAATATTGTTTATTTAACCCTTACTTTCAAATGAGAGGTTTAACCAAGAAGTGCCTCTTAGAGGTCGTTACTCTAACGCTGTGTTGTTTATCTAACCTTAACACTATAACACATTCAGCAGTTAAAATTGGTAGAGCAATGAGGAACCAAGAAAGTCTCAAATAATTCCCATGGAGCCCTTGCTTAATCCCGTTTTGTTTACCTAACCTTTGTCGCACTGTTGGTGACATAACTGCAGCCCATAAGCGCGACACTTCGCGGAATATGCAAATTTTCCGCTCGATAGCTGCTCGCAAATGTCTTTCTAATAAGTAGAGTTTACCTTAGGTTCCCACTGCGCAGAGAAAATTTTTGGTGCATTTTAGAAAAAATTGTATCATAAACAATACATTTTTTAAACTTGGAGAAGATATAAATAATACAAATATAAAACTAAAAAACTTCTCTATCTGTACTTGTTAAACCATTTTAAATCAACAATTAATTACTAAAAAAATCAGTCCTTAGTTATTTATGTTTATTTTTATTTAGCCTTTATATTTATATTAAGATTGTTAAGTCGTAAAAAGCTATATTTCTAACTTAACATCAAATTGAATAAAAAAATCTTTTTTTACGTGTCGCTTTCGTCGCGGACTGTTGCGCCTACTTTATCAAAAGCACCACCTCCTCCGATTTAAATTTGTTGAATCACTTCTTTAAGTCTGCACGTTTTCTTTTCTTATCCTTTGCGAATCAGTTATCGTTATTCAATCAATCGTTGCCCATCTGCCATTTGCGAATCCGAGAGCTCGCAGCTCACAAAGCGTTAAAGTCGCGCCTCCGTCTTGCGCTTAGTTTTCCGACTAAATAAGTATCATACCTTGATTGCCGGAGCGAGTGGCATGTAATTCTGCGACTTCGTGGAGCTTACAAAGCGTGCTCCGAGTTTTGGAGTGACGATCAGACAAATTCCAACCGCTCGGGCGACAACATGTGGTTGATGCGAATCTTGCATTTGTTGGGCACAATGGCCCTATTTCCATTATTGGGTTACTTTGGAGAAAGTGTTGGTGGGAGTGAACTCAGCTACGCGGATTTTTACGGCAATGCCAGTGCCAGAATGCTTCGATTCCGCGACTTTGAGCCTCGTCAGCCAAGTGAAAGAATGGATATGGAATTTAGTTTGGAGGAAAATGAAAATCGCGGACTAGAACGCGAGGGACGCGGTTTCCATTTTCATGCCAGCGGCGAGGATGTCAGTGTGGAACTGGAGTTCATCGTACCGTTCCTCAAAATACCTGTGAAAAGGAGCATGAACCTGGCCCGCGATGCTATCCAGAATGTCCTTAACTTACGAACTGGAGCCATAATAAACACAGCCGTTGTGGTGGCCGCAGGAGCAGTGATTGCAGCAGTAGTACGACTACTCATAGCCCCTCTTGTAATCACTTCTGTAGGCAATGGTTATGGCTACAAATCTGATCCAGAAAGAGGCAGTAAGTAGTTGAAAGATAAATCGCAAATTAAGTCTAACAAATCAATTCTTATTTAGTGCGCCGGCTGACTGATGTAGTGGAATCACAATTGGAGGAACACAACATCGACATGTCTGTTTGTGTGCAGCGGATGATCTGCCAGTACCTGCAAAAGAATCTGTCTTCTGGATATGCCAGGGCTCTAAATGTGTTGACCAGGCAAGACATCTTTAGTTTAGAACAATGTTCAAAAATGGAATAATTATTTATTTAATTTACAGTCCTCCCTGGATTCACTCTTTTGTTGATGGAACTGCAGTTTTCCATGCCATTCAATCCTCAAGGAGCAGTCGCAGTTGTACTCACACTTATCAAAGCTGTCGATGGCCGAACCACTTTAACAAGAAGTCTGGAGGCTTACCCCAAGTCCTCAAGTTTTTTAATGGATAACTACCATAAACACTATTTAAAATACGATTAACACTACCTATTTATTTTATCCTAGTATATTACTCTAAGAACTAAATAATTTGAGATTAAAACTGCAATTTAATAGTTTTCAAAACAAATAAAATAAAGAAAAAGAAATATCAAAAACTTGACAGCATTTTTGTTTACCACCAACGAATGTTTGTTTATGCAATGGAAATGCCGGGAAATTAGCGTAATTTCTTCCACTTCTCCCCCAATTAGAGAAGGTAGCCGTAGCCATCATCCGCTTTCATCTGGCCCGACATTTCCTCTGGCTAATCGTTTTCCCACCTCCATCCCAGTTATGTCACACTCCCCAATTTGTTGCATTTTGTTTAAAAGACACGAGTGGGAACTGGAGTCTCAGTCGAAAATTATAGCAACCAAGAGCCAGCCAAGCGGCAATTACACCATAATAAAACTTAATGTTTTATTTTACAAAAAATAATTTGAAAATTCATTTGACTCTTCGACTATTCCTTCCAAAGTATTAATTAAAAAGTACTCACCACAATCTGTTTTAAAATTTATGATATTTAAATATAACAATTCAAAATTTTCCGAAAAACCAAAAACGGGAGAATTGCAAACTATATATTTTAAAATGAACAAAAACACTTAATATTTATAATACTAACACTTTTTTTAATGAATTTAATAATAGCATAATGTTAAAATTATCTTATCGCAAAAATGTACAAATTTTGTTGAGTGCATAGGCAAGCCATCGAAGCAGATCGGCGGTGTTGGATGAAAAGTGTGCTGGTGACACCGCCTGGCAAATTGATTCAAATGTTCGGCGACAGCCCATCCAGACGGATCTGCCAGCGGAAAAATGAAGCTATTGTACCTGACCTGTGCTCTCCTGGCGAGTTTTGCTGTTATTTGGGCTGCCAGTGGTGAGGAGCAGCAAGGATCGGTAAAACTGCCCAAGCAGCACAGCTCAAGGAACCAACCTGGCCAGGGATTCAAGCTTATATCCTTCGATGCAGTGGGCAAAAACATCGCCTTAGGCTTGGATTATCTAGTACCTTTTCTAGAGGTGCCTGTCAAAAGAAAGCGAAATGCTCCACCGAAGGTAGGTGTTTAAAATATTTAACCTAAAAAGTGTGTCTGAAAAACCGTGTTAAAACTTATTAACTAATTTTTGACTAGATTGATACTTAAATACCTTAAATACCTCTGCTTTAGCCACTTGTTATAGTCAATTCGGCGGCAGTTGTGAGCTGTGGACTTGTGGTTGTAGGTGGAGTCCTTGTGGGACACATCATACGCAGCTTGGGATTGGAGGCCATCACAGGAGATGAAAATCGTCCAATTTTCGGGAATTCTTCTATACTTAAACCAAAATCTTCGGAGGAGGATGCTTCGTACTCTACACCGGCACCCATTCCTGCCAATGCCACCTCCAGAAAACTTGACGATGAGAGCTTGAGCTTTCCTGGATTTTTGGACAATTTTAAGCTGATCTACCGAAATGAAACTGGAGATCGTGTGGGTAAGTTACTAAATACTAAATTGTTTATTTAGCACAAAATGATTGTGTATTTATTTTGTTACCTTTTAATCCAATTAATTTCTCGTTCTTTTCTCAGCTACTAGTCTTCCCAATATTTTGGGAGTCGTTGAGCGAACGTTTCTCAAGAACGATGTGGATCTATCCATGTGCCTGCTAAAATCCATTTGCACTTTGACTTACAGCGCAGGACAAAAAGTGATAAAGGGCGGGGCCACGGATATGGAACACCTTTTGGATGGAGCCACCAAATGGCCTTGGCTGATGGCATGGCTGGAGCAATCCGCTTTCCGTGAGGCCATCGAAGCTGGAAAGGTCATATCGAGCAATCACTGCACCATTACGTATCCGACCTGCAAATGGACGGCTCCTGAAGAACAAATCCTGGAGCTCTTGCGCAATAATGTGCAGTTTAAATAGGATTTAATTTAATTTCTTATACCACTCAATTAAATTTATTGTTTTTTATTAAACATGTAATACCTATTTTCTTTCGTTTTACTTACATACAACGGGTTCTACGTCTTATTTCCATGAATGTTACAGATTTATACATGAATTCTACATGTTTCATACGTCTATGGTTTGCGTCATGGATACAAATGTGGGGGCGAATTCAACGTTAACGGCGAATGTAGTTAAGTTACTTACCATTAAATACCGTACATAAAATGCTATAAAAGGAATCCAATTCACTACCCAATAAAAAAACGAAGCACAGATTTTCTGCATGCAACTTTCATCGAAATGAATTCTATATTTATTTTGCCAATTAATATTAAAACAATTTTAAAAACACTGAACATTGAAGTGATTTGGATTAGAGCAAGCAAACAGTTTGTTGTGTATGATGCGCCTTAAACAGAACTAAAACTAATTTTACATAAACAATCGGTAATCAATTGATAATAGAAATCGAGAAATTATTGAAAATGATTGACACAAAGATAACTTTATAAGAAATGCACAAAGTATAGCCTGAAAGTTAAGATAAACTGAATTGAATAGATATTTACTTAGTTTAAATAATTAAAATTAAAATATTATAATTTCTACAAACATTCATTGTAGCATTTGAAAACATTGAAATTAATGACTTAAACTAAGAATTACATTATTGTATATTTTTTTTGGGTTTTTTTTGTTTTTGATTTTTTATATTTTATTGTAAAACATGTTTAAAAACTTTTTTTTTCGTCACAGCTTTTCCGCTTGAAAGTTATAAAACAGAATACAACCATCACCAAAAAACTTGTTTGAGCCTTCTAGCAAAAAACTATGAACATTTTTTTTCAAGATATTTTCTTTTCGTATATTTTTAAGTTTATCGTTATTTTTTCGACTGGTACGCCTTCTCCGCTGCTAAATTGCTCCTCATCCTGTTGTTGTTGTTGTGTAAATGGTTTGCATATAGAAAAACATTAAGACTAAATTACATACGTGTATATTCTTCTGTTCTAGGCAGTTAACATGGCTACAAAACTATTCAAGTGTGATTAACCCTTCCTGTTTGTAAATGTGTGTCGGTTAGCATGGGGTCAGGGGTCAAGTGTTCGTTCGGGGGTTTGGTGTGTACGTGGGTGGGGTGGTGTTTTGGGGTACTACTTTCACGCAAGGCTCAAAATCAATCTTTTGGTTAGCTTTTTTCTTCGATGCTCAGTTTAATTTCAATGTTTTTTTCCTCATCAGCCCAAAAACAAATGCCCTCTCATCAAATGCAGTGCATGCAAAGGCGTTAAACCTAAGCAATTTCTGGCCATCCCAGGACCTGCTCCAACTGGTTGTCGCTGAACTCGAAGCCACCCTCGCCCATGATGTAGTCATCGTTGCACAGGTCCATCATCGCCGGCGTGTGCAGCAGGGGATTGCTGCTGTCCAGGAACGAAATGGAGGTCTTCCTGCTGCTGGGGGCATTACTGTTGGGGCCACAAGTCTCGAGCTCCTCTTCACCCGCCTGCTGGATCACTGGGATTACCGCATCCAGGGGCGGTGGTGCAGTTTCTGCCTGCTCACTGGTGGTGGAAGTTAGGGAAAGCCGTTTACGAGGTGACCCCGATGCCCCATCCACCAGGCTGTGCTCATCGATGCCACTGTCGCTAGAGGCATCCGTATCGCAAGCCGTCAAGCCCGGAGGCAACGAATCATCCAGGGACACGACCGACCTGGCGTCACAGTCACCTCCTCCAGCATCTGAGCCCCCAAAGACGGGAGACAGCTGGAAGTTGGTGCCGCTGATCAGCGGATTGTTGTGATAGTCCCGCAACACCGCCGACGTGGAGGTGTGGCAATGCAGGGGCAAAGCGTATTTGCCCAGAGCCACTGACTGGCCGATGGAGTGGTTGTCGTCATCTATCATCATAGGCTCGGATTCGCTACCCTGTTTTTTGGGGCAGAAAAGGAAAAGAGAGAAAGTAAAACAATACATTAGTAAAAGGTTTTTTTCATTTGATATACAAAAAAATAAACAGAAAGTAACTTTATACTGCCGAAATATAAAATCAGTTTGTACACATCGTTAATACATCTTTTGAAGATAGAACTCAAAGTTAATTATTTTATTTAACACAAGTTTCTTTCTGTGTAGAAGGCACTCCATAGCTGAAAGGGGTTTACCCAAGGATTCATTATTACAAATTTGTTGTGGTAAATGGATCGATTTTCTTAATTGCCTTAATTACTCTTAACTTATTGGTATTCATAACTAATAGCTTACAATTGAAATTACAATTATAACTTAAGTACCTAAATCAGTGCGTAAATTAATTTAAATTAACCGATTTGCAGACAAATTATTCCCCAAATCTCCCTGGAGAATGTAACTTTTGACTGAGATTCGTGCCTATTCCTATGCAAATGCCGGCTATTAACTCGCTGAGACCTGTAGGGAGATTTTGATACCTTGACAGTCAAATGAAAATTGAGCGGAAAAACTGGGCTAAGTCGGCGGCATGAAGATGTTTAAAGTCACTCGCTTAAAAAGGCTCAAGCCCTAGTCCCTGTGGAAAGCCCCAGGAAAGACGGCAACAGCGGGAAGCTCTCAGCCGGAGAAAAGTAAAGCGGGAAAGTCCAACCCAAAGTCGGTGGATGGGGCTGGGAAACCCGCAATAAATCATATTTTAATGATGGTTGGGAATGGGTCCCGCTGCTAGCGTTGAAACAGAATCCAGCGGCGGGACATTATTATGCTCGGGATTTTGGATTGACACAAAGAACGCCCCCACTTTCGCTTTAAGAGCCACCAGTCAGTGCGCATTTCCATTCCCGTCAGTCAGACTGACAGGAAGTGGGGAATATATCAATTTCGACCGCTGCCAAGCCGCCGTCTGCATTTTTTGAACAGAGAAAATAACATATTGTCGTAGAAGTTTTGATCAAATATTACCTAAGATATAGAGGCATTAAAAAACTTAAAAGTGTGACCAATCTATACAAAATATGCAGTGTGACCTTGCCTGCAAAATCTGCAAAATAACTTGTAGCATCTCAAAATCATTTGTTCCTTCTTAAGTTAAATAAGTACCCAATTAAATATCTTTTAAAGACAAATGATTTCCAGTGCAGGCTTTGACAACTGCCAATGACGATGATAAAGTTGCCAAAAATTAAGCGACGAGTGTGATGATGACCAATGGGCAAGGGTTCAAGTGCAGTCCATTGAACCGCATCCCTGTCCTCTGTTTGCCATGCTTTTATCGTGAACTGTTGGTCTTCGATTGCAGCTAGTGCTAATTGCAGCAATTAGGGAATGAAATAGAAAGTGCTGTAAGTTGAGCGATGGGCAAACAAAACGGAAGACAATGAAAGTGAAAGTCTTAGCAGTGACATCTGTCTCAGAAAGAACCCACGGCTTCGGGCATTTTATCATCGAAGGCAATGGGAAACAGCCAACAACATGTTTCCCTGTCCACGGGTGACAGGGCGTATGCGTAACGAAATGATGAGAAACTCCAGTGGCACGCGCAATGCCCCCCAGGACATCGATGGAAAAAGTAGGAGCCCGTGTAATAGGTTTATTGTTTGATATATTGTGTGGCATGCCTGCCAGGACTCGAGCATTGGTCTAATATGCTGCAATAAATTATTAAAGGCAATTGCTGCCACGCAATAGGCAAAACTATTAGATAAAAACGGCATTGTCCGTGTGAAAGGTTTCCGGAAATGCCAAGGCATTACAATAATTGGCAGTCCTCCTTCGCTCCCTCAATTTGATGTCTTAGGCAGCAGCTTTGCGCCGACTTTATGGCGGATTTCCCCAGTGTTCTGCTGAGTTGGCTTTGCAGCACAGCAGTCGTCTGCGTTTAAAGCCGTCTAATTGGATTTTTCCTTTTTATGGCATCGCATTTCATCGACGCCACGTGCCACGCCCACATGGCCCACCAAAGTCCAATAGAAAAATAAAAGCAATTAAAGGGAAACTTTGCTTCAACAACTTTCTGCAGAAAAATCTGCTGTCACCGCATAATAAAAAGAAAAAGTAGGCAGCAAATGTACTCAAGGACTACAGTAACATTTTCTTAAACTCGACTCTTATTGCGTAATACTACGCAACGGAAGGCTTCTGGGAAAACGCTCGAAAGGATTGGCCTCCATATTTCCCCAGACCCACCATAACGAGGTGAAATTGAAATTGAAAACTGGGGCCCGAAATCAATAAGCAATAAACTTGAATAACTCATGCAGCCATATCGGCCAAGGAGACATTGTGGCGTATACGTAATGCAATTGTCGCTAGGTATATTTCCAACAAATGGAGGGTGGCAAGAATGTTTTGCGGAATTTAATTTCAACACAGCGCTCGTGTGTGACGAAAATTCGTCATTTATTTGCAGGCAAACGAAGCGAAAGATTTAAATTTGGCCAGAAAGTAAAACGAAAATCTCAAGATAAGAGAGAAAAGTTATCCGTGTGTTTGGATGTGCTCGGCATACTTAAGTGTTTGACTTGAAGAGGCAAGACAATAGAAGGAAATGGAATTCAATTCCAGAGACAGGACAAGTTGGGGCAACTTGATTAGCTGGCAGCATCATTTATTCCAATCAAAAGATTTTAATAAATTGCCAGTCAGTGGAGAGACTGGTGGAGAGCAGGCAAATACAAAATGCCGAATGGAGATTAATCAATTCCCCGGACCGGCCTGTCAATACAAATATGCCCGAAGGCCAATGTATGCACATAAATCGAAGGAAAAACTTGTAAACATCGACGACGCCCATTCCAGCTCATACTTTTCCAAAGAAAAACACAAATCCCCAGCTTTTCTCCGAGACGTTTTCCTCTTATCTGCTGTATCAGTTGATTCACTGGGGTTTCGGCTTTATTGTTTTATTGGATTTACTAAAATATTTATTAAAAGTTTATTAAAATACTTTATAATCCAGATATCATATCATATGCCATATCGTATCGTACTACATTCGCTTGTATATGTATAAGTTGCTTGACATCTTGTATATATATATATATATATTTATGTATATAGGTGTATATATGTATAATATTGCATACTTTGCGGCGTTTACACACTAGTTTTTGCCTTACATAGCGGATCGATTCGATTCGATTCGTTTCGAGTCTAATTCAAGGCTAGTTTCGCTCTACGCTTTCAAATTACACTAACATCTTGTGGGACTGGAGGTATTCTCGGTGTTGTTCGTGTGTGTTGTTCGTGTGGGAAAGGGGTTCCTTTTTTTGGGTCTCACATAACAATATAAGCAGCTTAGTCTGTCGACAAACACAAGTAATTGTTGCAAATTAACCGGCGGAGGCTGAAGAGATTTGTTGGCATGGCAAATAAAAGCAAATGCCCCATGAAAATGACTCTTCATTTGTTCGCCACTTCTGACAAACGAGCGTCGGGGCAAAGGTTACTTTTGTAGATACAACTACGACCTGTTGATCTTTGGCAATCATAATATAATTTTGCATAATGCCAGCACAATTAATCAAGGCCAAACGGGAGTGGGAATAGCTCCGCATGAACTTCAAATTGACTGCTCGGATTGGGAAGCCAAGATGACTCACAATCCCGGGGAGAACGATAGCATTAATCAAAATCAGCCAGCCGCCAAATCAATTGCAAGGCACACAAAGTGCTTGTCACCTTGACTGCTTCTCTTGAATTATGATGAGTTGGCCAAAACGAGAGCTACAGTAAACGGATATGTCAAGGGTGTGTGTGTGTGTACAGTATTAGGAGGGGGCTGTCTTCATTTGCTGGCCCGAAATTACAGCTAATAAAGTTGCACAATAAATCTGTATTTTCATAGGGGCAGGCTGTCTGTGTGTTGAGGTGACTCACAAAATTTCACTAAATTTACTTTACTTTTCGTTACTTTACTGAAGCTTTTTTCGAGGTATTCGACGCACATAAGTAGGCTATAAAAATTACACAACATTTAGTTTAGTTTACTTTAATTTACTTGCTCTAGACTTGCTTTCGCTTTAATTTAGTTTAGGTTTTAGTTTTAGTTTTAGTTTAGGTTTAGGTTTTTGTTTTGGGGGCTCTAGTTAATTCTTTGCTATAAATGCGAGACACACACAACAAGAATTGGAGGTAGTAAAAAACGCTCGTTATCAAAGGGTCGCACAACATTCACTAAGGTGTATTGAACTATCAAAAGTCGGAATAGGCATATGCTTTTAGGATAGGTATGTATATGTATGTATATTTTAGTTAATGTTATATGTATATGTATACACGAGGTATGTAAGTAAGCGCCGATCGAGGGAAAGTTCCCCCGAACGACCTACACGATCGTACTTATGCATGTACTGAGGTATATGTGGTATATTTGTGGTATTGTATGTACTTTCTGTTCGATTCTCGTTCCCGATTTTGCACTCCGTCGCGATAAAGCTACCCATCTGCATCTGCATCTGCATCTGACCCAACTTCAGTTCCCTCCTCTTTCCTTTCCTGGCCTCCCTCTTCACCTGTCATACGTAACGCGAAAAATTTCAACTAAATGTGATGATTGGGATCCGTGATCGTCTACTACCAAGTCGTTATTGTTATTGTTATCGTTAGTCGATTTGAATTTGACTTGCGCGGGGTTTAGTTAATACTATCTCGATATCGTAGCTATATATTAGGCAGATTACTGGCTACTCCCCATGCATGGAGACCTATAGTTTATGTTTAGTTAAAGCCACATCGATTAATTTTGAGAGTTTTCCTAGCTTACTAGCTTTTCTGGTGTTTTTCCGCCTCGTTCTATAACTTTCCTTATTTACATCCCTGCTTAGATCTAAAAGTATAAGTTCCGCGCTATGTGTATATAATTTTTCAGAGTTTTCGGCTCGCAGTCTTTTTGGGCTATAATAATTATTCAAATATTCTCAAGACCCCACTTTGGAGCTCTGACTAAATGATTATCGAGAGGAATATATGCTAAGTTATCTGGTATTTGTCTAGTTAATATCTCGAGGATTGCTTGTCAATTTGCTAAAAGTAAAATTTACTAGTGGGGCGCCTGGGTTTTTACATCCGTCTGTCTTTTTTCTTTTTTTGGCCTTCGTTTTTCGTTGAGGTTACTATTTTGATGGCTGATCCGGAGGTAGTTTCGGTTTCAGTTTTAGTTTCATTTATTTTTGATTTTGCCACACGAGGTAGATGCGGTTACGAACTGATCTATCTGGCAATTTCCACTATGAATTGTTCTATTTAACCAGCGAAGCTTTTTTGCCTGGACAAACAAAAGGAAAAAAGTCGCAAAGTAAATAAAGCAAATAAAGTAAAGGGGGACATAGGACGTTCCTAAGTAGGGAGCAAATATTTGGCCACGTACACACACACATGTGTCGCCCGAGAATAATGCAAATTGGGTCTCCGGTTCCGGAGAAGCTGCAGCCAATTACGGCCTCGTCGGGGCGATTCATTAATGCAGGGACTACGGAAAAGCGCCAGCCGTGACGCAAAAAGTCCGGAGTCCGTCGTCCGTCGTCCTTAGTCCGTAGTCCAGAGTGGGTAGCTCGTGTAGGCCATAAAAAGCGAGTCGAGTAGTAAACCAAAAACCCGGGGGTATTTCAGCACATAAGAGACACGTGCGGTGAAACAAAAGAGAGAGAGAGAGAGTTCGGAAATAAAAGAGAGAGGAAAGTGAAAAGTGAAAGTCGGAGTGAGAGTGAAAGTGAAGGGACTATCGCAGCGAAGAGCGTCAGCTGTGCGCAGCGAAAAGGAAAGTAAAGCAGGCAAAGGATAGAACCGGGTTGTTTGGTTTCTGGGAGGACTACCACACCGAGTTGGAGGTGCAAAATCAATACGAATGTGAAGCCCAAACTCAGGCTAGAATGCGGCACGCGCTGCCTCTGGGTTTTATCGGTTTGTCAAAGGAGGAAAAGGGCAGAAATCCCAATTCAATGGCCTGACTAAAGCCGTGTCAATAGTGGGAGTTTCGGCATTTTAAATTCCCAACCGAAAGAGGGGTTATTAGTTGCGTGTAAATTTGTTTGCCTGCCGCCGTAGCTTTATATATTTGCCAGCTGGATATTTATGATTTCGGTTTCGTATTGCCAGCGATGTGCGTCAGACACGCCATCGCTATGTTACAAGTCTCAGAAAGTTAATTAAGCTGCCGGGCGACACAATGAGAAATTGGTTGGCATATACACACCACAAAGCCTCCACCACCCACTTCAAGTATGTAGGTCAGTACACGATGGAAAATCAATAGGGGGGGGTTTTTTTTTTTAAATATTCAAGGGCCCCAAAAGAACAAATAATAAGGGAAATCAAAACAAACACAACGTTGGATAATGTTTTTTGGTTTTTTCTTTCGTTATTGGAAAATTGACTTCTCCTTCGTTTAGGTGTATTTAACGCTAATAAAAACAAAACAAAGGAACTACAAACTAAATTAAAACGACAACTAATAAGAAACGAAATCTCCTGCCAGGTTAAAGCTTCAGTGGCGACCCGAGGTTTGTTCTATTTACGCACTATGTCTATACAACTAATTCTAGGTATATCTCTATATATATATATTTATATATGCGTGTGTGTGTGTGCGCTGGCGTATCTACACTGCGATAGAAAACGCTGACAACACGAGGATTGTTCTTTAATTGCTAATAGTTGCTCAATGTATATGTGTTGTAGTTTTTGTTTAGTTTTGACTTTTCACTAGAACTAGTGTGCATATTTGCCTAGCTTAAAGTTGCTTCATCTTTTAACTTTCCTATAGGGATTTCCTTTTCTCTTTTTTGTTTTGTACCTTCAGCGCTCGAATTTCAGTTTTCAATTTTGCTACTTTTCGTTCACAAATTTTGACAATTTACATGGATTATCTGCTTGTGCTCCTTGGTGGTATTCCAAATGCACAACAACAAAAAGGCCAAAAATGAACTCGAAAACAAACGCTTCCTGTCTTTGAATCATATCTTTCATATATCCGTATTCCTGCACTGCTGCTGCTGCTGCTGCTTTTTGCTCAGTCAAAGCTTACACATCTAACAAATTGCTCGAATAAGTTAACAGAAATCATAGGGATAAGGTCTAGAACATAAACCTGATGGATGCCGGTAACTCAAACAACAAAAGCAAATGCTATCACAGTAAAAAACTTAAAGTTGCCGTATTTGAATTTATATAGTTTACAATTTTATTGCAATCGTTCTCTGATTCTGATTCGCATTCCCTCCACTCATCTTCTACATCGCTAAAAACCTACGTCCGGATTGTGCGTCTGCGATCCGCTGTGATGATTCTCGTCTACGGCGCGTTGATCACTCGCTATAGCTACTCGAATAATAGTATAATCCTACCGCTCCTCGCTTATGTACAACAGAATTTGCTCAACAGAACAGAAGATTTTTAACAACTTGCTTAGGCGTACGTACGGCTTATGTCTTAGGGTCTGTAACTTAAAATGAAATCAACAAATCGCGCCAAGCTACAACTTAATAATTATCGATCACCAATCGCTCTGGTTCGCATCGGATTGGATTGGATTGGATTGGTTTGGATCGTTCCGGTTCGGTCGGTTAGCACTATTTTGAATAGTCTACAAATTTATAATTTTAAAGTCCACGCTGCAGCTGCAACTTGCAGCTCACTTACACATCTAGACTAGAGCTATCCGCTATATCATATATATCTAACGACTAAGGTCTAGGGACTACAAAAACGGACTAAAACTAGGCCCGCCTTCCTCTCGCAGCGGGAGGAGGTTGCTCTGTTGGTTACAGTTTACAGTTTACAGTTTAAAGTTTACAGTAGTTTAGCTCATGCAGTTGTAGTCGTATTTTCTAGTTTCTAGCAATATAAAATCGATCCATTTACAAAGACAAATTGTAGAAATGGGCTTGTCCATTCGCTTAGCCTAACAATCCTTGGGTTTTGTTAATCATAGCCGGCTGTGGGTGGTGCTTCCATTAGCTAATTGAGAGGCGGGTATAGGTCTCTTATCGATAGATTCTAGACCTTGGCCAGCTGCTTCTTGGGCCGCATGGGCACAATGCAGTAGCCGGCACTTACATCGCGTCCGCTGACCAGCAGATTCTTCAAGACCGAGTTCGATTGCTGCTGTTGCTGCTGCTGCTGCTGCTGTTTCTGCTGCTTGCTCTCCGACGATTGCGACCAGCGTTCGCTGCCCGCTCGCTTGGCTGCCTGCGTCTGGTGCTGAGCCTGATCCTTGCCAATCAGCTGTTGGAGCAGCTGTGGCGACTGCACGTCCAGGCAGATGGTGCCGCTCTTCAGGCGCTTCGATTCCACAGGGTTTCCTGTCCCTGTCGCGCTGTTCAGGTGTCGCTTGTTTCCATGCTGCTGCTGCTGGGGCTGGACGAGGTTCACCTTGGCCACTCGCTGCTGCGTCGTGGTGGTTGGTTTGCTCTCCACCAGGCGAATGGTGGCCTTGGTGGTCACCGGCGCTCCATTTAGAAGCTTCAAACCCGGCTGCTGCAGCTGCTCCTGCTGCTGCTGTTGTTGCATCAATCCCTTATTATTCTGAATGGTGATCAATGGCACTGCATTCAAGATGATATTCTGCTGCTGCTGCTGCTGCTGCAGTTGCTGCTGTTGCTGCTGGAGCAACTGAATGGTGGTAACCTTGCAGGGAGCAGGTGAGGAGGGACTCACGGGAGCCGACTCGGCCACGTGCATTTGCAGTAGGTCCCAGCAGTCCAGGTTAGCGGCTAAAATAAAAGGCAAAGTCAAATAGAGTCAGTAATAAATAAATAAAGTTTTCAAAGAAATATTCAGTATAATCCTCAAATTTATAGATTCGAATGCCAGCCAAAAATTAATTCCTTTGTCCATGACATTGGTGCTAATTTAAAACAATAACATTTGGCTGCCGCAAACATTCTGCACATAAATAACTGAGCACATTCTATACAACCATATATATAAATATATATACCTGCCTGTCTTTGTCTCTGTTTCTTGGTATCTATACAATAAGTAGCTAATATCTACAGTTTGTTTCGTTTTTTTTTTCGCCTGGTGTGTGCGGCATAAATCAGGCGCGATTAGCTAGTAAAAAAAATTCATAAAGGCCTAAAGGCATCTGTCAATGAACACCCCTCGTTGTACTGCCTGTCATAAGACCCAGCACTTGCAGTCAATACAATTGACGGGGCCAGGAGCTGGTGTCACCGACTCCGCCACTTTCTGGGCATCAATCACAGACCTCACGGCACCGTGACATGTGTCAAAGGTAAGAGAGCAATGTGTGAAAATTACGCAAATCGCTTACAAACCACTGGAGCTGAGGGGTAGACCCACATCAATTAGCTCTCCCGCAATCCACCCACAAAAAAAAAAACCCTACCCAAAAACCAAGTGACATCTTGCGCGACACGCAACAGAAATTCCGAAATTTTCTTTATATTTGCCTCTATTTTTACATGTAGGCGTTGGAGAGCGAGCGTGTGCGTTGGCAGCATATCATAAAAAATAAAGCAAGTTTCCACGGTTATTTTTAGCCGAGGAACTGCCATAAAATTAGGCCTTTCCAAGAGCCAGGAGGCGACTTTGTGGAATGTTTCAAAAGCCAATGGGGAAAACAGTCCCAAGGGACCGTAAATCAATCTATTCAGCTCTGTTAGATCTATCAAAAGTGTCTTTCTATTAAAACAAACGAAAGTGTCGTAAAGTTTCCACTCCATAATTAACCATCAATTGCTCAAATATTTTTGTTCTTTTATGTGCCTTCTTTTTTTCTAAGAGTTGATATTTCTGTTTATAGTCCTTAATTTAATTTCTTTGATATAGTCTATAGAATTAAATATCTATTAAAATAGTTATTTATAAAAATAGTTTTTTATTAATTTAACTTCTGAACTATTAGTTCTTCTATTTATTTTGATGTTTTTATAATTTTTACCACTGTTTTTAGATTCTCACACATTGCTTCCTGTTAATAAATATATTTTCCTTTCTTCTACTAAGCCCTTCAGTAAGTTATTTTTCCGGAAAACCCAAGCTAAACCGCCTATTTGAACACCAACTATTTACCCATCCTCAACCCAAAGATACTTACAGTCCTTGCTGTAGTCATTCTCGAATGCATCGTCAATGGGATTACATAAACTGGTTCCCATTTGCACATCGTATTTCTCCTTTTTGCACTCGATGCTGAGGCTGAGCAACTGCTGCTGTTGTTGCTGTTGCTGCTGACGTTGCTGCTGCTCCTCCTGCAACTGCAACTCCTGCTGCAACTGCTGGAAAGTCCTGAACTCGTTGCCACTCTGCTGCGGCTGCTGATGTTGCTGCTGCTGCTGGAGTCGCTCGTTGATCTCCTCCGCCACAGTTACACCACTTCCTCCCAGGATCGAAAGCGTTCCATTGCCGGATCCGCACAGCAATGCTGCCAGTTCGCTGGAATCGCTGGTGAAGACCGTCGCCTGTTGCTGCTGATGTTGCTGCTGCACTGGCGATGGCGACAATGAAGAGACCGTTGAAGCCGGCGATGAGCACAGAGAATTGGAGAAATGCTGCTGCTGCTGCTGATTATGTTGTTGCTGCTGCTGTGGCTGGTAGCCAGTATTGTTTGCGTACTGCTGGTGATGTTGCTGCTGCAGCTGTTGCAGCTGCTGCTGCATGGCATCGATCTCCTTGGGCACCATGGAGATCTGCAGATCCTCTGGCGGACCCCACATGAGATCCGTCTCTGTCAGCAGGGGCATATCATCGCCGATGGGGATGTAGGGAGCACGCATGGCAAAGTCCTCGAAGGAGAACTCATCCTCCTGGGTCAGCGAATTGGGACTGCACAGTGAAGGCAGGCTGCTGTCCTCGGGACTCTGTTTTATAACAAGATATATATAGGTTATAAAGGGCACTTCAAGTTTAGAAAATCTTTAATTAACTTACCTTTGCTGTGATGCTGGGCGAGTGCAGGTGCTGGGAGCAACTTGTGTCGTTCGACTCCTCGCGGTAGTTGAACAGCGGATCAATATTGCTGCTGCTATTGCTGTTGTCGTGGTGCTGGGGGTGATGTTGCTGCTGCTGGTGTTGCTGGTTGAGTTGCTGCTGCTGCTGCTGCTGGTTGTGTTGCTGCTGCTGCTGCTGCGGTTGCTGCTGATGACTGGGATTGCTGGCCGTTGCCGTGGGAGTGGGTGTGAGCGGGCTGAGCGGACTGTTGGCATAGCTGTTGCTACTGGTGTTGCTAGTTGCTGAATTGCTGCTGCTGCTGGGACTCTGGTGCTGGTAGTGCTGGCCACTGGCCGTCGTGGAGCAGGTGTTCGAGTCCAGGGAGTTGATGTCCTCGGGCAGCAGACAGGAGCCCATGAGGCCAACCAGCATGTCGTTGAACGGAGTGATCTCGTCCAGCTGAATGCAGTTGGTGGAGGCCAGGTGGTGGGACAGATCGTCGGGTTCCTCCTTAAGCACTGAAACGGAATAGAAAAAGATGCAGTTAGTGGCGGTTTCACATAGTTCGCGGTGGGGTGCTACATCTCAATGCTCAATTCGGTTTGCCTACTGTTAATTAACTCTGCTCCGAATAAAACCCTTGGCTGGTGCGCTGCCGAAATTTCAATTATCGCTCGCCGAAGTCGCCTCTAATTGACAGCTCTCAATTGAATCTAATTGAAGGCAATGTGCTTCTCTCGTGAATTAGTCGCTCCAATTGCCATCGCACTGGAATCGAAGCAGAACCATGATTTTTATGGCCCGGCGACTCATTAATCAGCATTTTGGGCCTATTGACGTACGCGGAATAAGTGCAAGCGAAGCTGGCGAAAAACAAACGTTCCTGAAACAGGAACTCAAGATCGCTGTGATCGCCGGAGCTGGCTATTATTACGGAATTAAAAACCTATCGGGTGCATCGCCCCAAATCAGGTGCAACGGTGCTAATCAGTCGGGGTCTTGAACCAGGGGCGATCTTCCTTGCGAGATTGGACTGTGCGTCATCTGAGTCCACTCAGAAATTGTTAAACAACTATGCCGAGCCTCAGTTATCATCCCCATCCCAATCCCAATCCCAATCCCATTCCCATTCCCGTCATGGGGTTCGCTATACTAGATGATATGCTAATAAAACTGGTCTTAACTGCCTGTGTGTGCCGACTATTAAGTTGCAAAATGGAAATGAAAAACTAACTAAAACAACGGAGACCGCAGGCTAAATAGAATTTCAAATGCAAGTCCAAGTTTGTGAATGTGAGTGCGAGTGTGAGTGTGAGTGTGAGTGTGAGTGCGAGTGCATTGTTTGCCTTTGGCTCAGCAGCGCAGCTTATTTCTATCAAAAAGCCATATATAATACGGATAAATCCCAAATGCGGCAACTGCCACTGCGCAGCCATATAAGCCAGAATATAGTAAGCAGATTGCCTGGAATGGTTTTGCACCTCTTTAGCAGCCCACACTCGAATTAGCTAATGCATTTTGCACAGAGAAAAATCTATAATATCTATTTAATATAATTTTATTGCTCACTTGGCTCATTTTAAGTCTTCTGGATAGGAAATATACAGTTTAAAATTAGTAATAACCTAATTTTAACTGGTATATTGACTGCATGGTCATACTGCTTTTTCGAATATATGAAAAAACATTGTTTAAATAAATAATTATCTTAAGAAGTTGTTCTATCTAAGCAACTAGATTTTGTTACTCGATATTAATTAATATAAATGAAATTTTTTCTCTGTGCAGAACATATTCCGTTGCCATTTTCATGGCAGAAACAATAAAGATCAGATTAGCGGTGTGTAAGGGATTTGCACAGCTTGTAGCTGGAGCTCCCCTGGCATCTGCTTGCTCTTGCGGTCGTTGCATTCGACACAAACAAATTAATTAACAATGCACGCCAAAAGGTCTAACCTCCTGCAAGTCCCGCCCCTGTTTTCCAGAGGCCCCTACCCGGCAGTGTGACTTGTAATTATGGCACTCGAGTGCTACTCAACGTTGCCAAAGCTTTTGCGGAAAAAACAACAGAAATTATGGCGCATGATAATACAACACACACACACAGAACAGAAAACAGAGCCTCCTACTTAGTGCCCATTGGGGGTCTATCTATATCGGAATCGAGGAGTGCATTTTATGAGATGTTTGCAAAGTGCTTCTATATATTGCAGCTCATCGAATGTGTTGTTTTTCGCCAAAGTGCAAGGCCGGTAATGGCATTTAGCGGCTAACTGGCTAACTGGGCCTACGCGCAAGGCTAGGAGAACAGAGCAGCTGTAGCTGAGTCTTGACCATCACCCACTGATCCAGTCACCCAGTTATCGAGTCACCCGGTCAATAAGTAACCCAGACACACAGGAAAAAATATTACATTGGGGAACAGACCAGCTCAATAAATATTCATAAAACAGAATATATCTTCAAGATATGAGATGTTAGAACTGTTTTTATTTGGTGCAAGCAAAAATACATATTTTTAATGCCTTTTTAATGCCTTTTCAATTGTTTATCTCTAACAGAATCCAATGCTTTTTTTGCCTGTGCAACCGATGAGAGGTCGGTCGTGAGGCACTTGTGAAAGGCATCTCTGCACTTGAGCCACATTCGGTGCACTTGAGGCGTATGTATTTTATTCGAAAGTTTTCAAGGGAACAGGTTGCCGCATTAGCACACACACCGAAAATTCATGCTCAACGCGTGACTGCGAGGAATCTTCGGGGCAGTTGGAGAACCCGAAACCGGGCGCAAAACGGCTTCAATTTAAATAAATTTATGTCATCATCTGCAATTGAAGACGACGACTCGTGATGTGACGTAGTTCCAAATCAGAATCGGAATATGTAAACAACGGACACGGGCACTTAAGAGCCCGCAGAAATGAGAAGAAGTAGACAAAACGGGGACAGGGCGTTGTGATGCTATATAACTAAACTAAACTACAGGGTTTAATGTAAGCCTCGAAAATATTGACGATTTACACAGCAGCGACAGCAGACCTCGCATCGAATTTGGACTCATCATATCAGCTGTGAACTTGAACCCGGGTGATTAGAGCAGAGAATCCAATCCAACCGTCTGTTTTTTTATTCATTATTTGTGCTTCTGGTCGTGATGAGCGTGCTTATCACGCGTGCTAATCACGATAGAAGTGCGTTGTCCACGTTCCCCTACGATCCCTATATTGATTCCAAAGCATAATTGCCCAGCCACTGACTATGCACCCATAAATGTATCGGGCCAAGTGCCCAATACGCTGATATTTATGGCCAAGAGTGTTCCCTGTTATCGTTACAAATATTTGCTTTTGTAGATTGTGGTGTGTGGATAAGAGCATAAGGTAATTACAGTGGTTCATTTGTTTTTGTTTATCAACGGGTTATTTTTGTTTGGCCATCAAGAAGAAGCCTCCTTTCCTCATTCGACACCACTGATTATCTGTATCTGTGCTGCAACGCCTTGAAAATGTGAGTATCTGGACAGCCGGCAATCGAAGCGATCGAGTGTTACAACTAACTGATTAGACTAATGGAATGGAATATTTGAGTTGTTTGGAAAAATACCAAAACAACAGCGGTGACAAGAATTACATAAAAACACTGGCCACTCATCACCATCCCCTTAAGGCAAAGCGATTTCGGACGAAAATAAAGCCGAGGCGTTTCCCTGTTTATTTACGTTCCACACTACGAAAATAAATATAGACGACGCCGCGGTGGGAAGAAAGTAAAGTGAAGTAAAGTATCTCTAAGCGAGTCTGCAGGCACGGCAAAATGTCAACATAAAGGGGCCGCAAACTAAACGAAAACGAAAGCGATTAGAGGCTGCAGGTCCACTTGAGTGTCGAAAATACTCGATAAATTTGGAGGGGTGGATGCTTTTGGAGAGGGGCGCACATGCGACATATGCGTGGCAGCACCGCTTGATCCATCGCCGGACCTTGGCACACGCGCCAAAAATTCAGCTCTCCCCTCCCCCGGTTTTCACTCTTTTCTGCAGACCCTTCTCCCCCCGATGACAGCCACATCGCTTAGCATATTAATTGGCTCAAGTTAATATTCATATTTCTGTTTTTGTCACCAGGCGGCAGAAGTCTGCCACCAAACGAAAAAAAAGAACACTCGATGTCGGGGAAAACAAAAAAACATTTGAAATACACAAATATTCCAATAGAGAAAGAAAAGAGTGGGCCAAACAATCGGTGACGATTTTCTAAATAATTTAATCATATGATTTCTAGTGGAAAATATATTTTGATTTCCATAAACAAAAGTTGTTATTACTTTTTTTATGGGTTCTACGAAAAGAAATTATTAACTAACTATAAAAAGCTATTAAATTCAACCTAAATGACAAACATTAAACCGTTAAGGCAATACTATAACTTTTCTGAATAACTCATTGCAAGATCAGAATTTAAATAGGCCCTTTAAACCTTTATAACAATTGGCAAATAAATCAATCTAAAAGAAAATACGGTTCGGTGTATGCACAATAACTTTAAAATTAGAACGATCCCATTGATTACCTAAGTAACCCACTTTACAGTGTCATATATTGAACAATTCCATAACCGCGATCTTTTAGTTAAAAACAACACCCAACACCGACAAACTCTTATCTTTCAATAAACGATCCCCTGGGGTTCCATGTGCACTACCCTGCGAATGCGTAATGCCGGCAACTGTGACATAAGAGCCGGGAAATTGCATCGTCAACCGGCTTGCGGTTAAGTACGAATGGGAATGGGAATCCGCCCCCTACCCAGACCCTGATCTTATATATTACTCCTCCATACATGGCAGTACTTTTATATACCTATATAGTATGCACTTATCAGGCGAGCGAACTGAACATTGTTTACTAATGCACTTTTCAGCGGTGGGTTGGCGGCAGGGTATTTGTTGGTTCTTGCTGTTGTTGTCTTTACAAATAAATAGTTTTATTTGCGCAAATTGCGGCCACAGATAAGCAAGCAAAGCGACGATCGCCAGAATGACTGACCAACTAGCTGGCAGAATGATTGTCTGACTGACTGACTGACAAACTGACAGTCTGACCGACTGACTGACCAATCAAATCGCACAATGCGTCAAATCACATCAAATAGCGCGCGTCACTAAGTTCCCTGCCTCTTGTCGTTGCCTATTTTTGCATAGAATTTATAAACAAGCCAACCGGAATGCATATGTATAAGTTGGCGCTGTTTTGTCGCTGAAAAACGTTGACTTTAGCCTTGAACGCAGAGCACTGCACCTGATGCACTTCACACAAACACACACACAAAACAAAAGTATTCCAAAGTGGTTCGCGAATCTTTCCTGTTTTTGTATTATTTTCTATACTTATCAGCTGATTAAACTATACCTTCCCTAACAACCGAATTGAGTTATATAGCTACAAAAGGGTGTAACAGAAAGCTCTATCAATCGAAATGCTAATATTGCTATCGCGGAAATCTTGTTTAGTTGTTTTAAAATATTTCGTGGAATTTAATTTCATGATCAGAGTGAAGTTTATGTATAATATATTGAGTACTTATTCATTTTTATATATTTTTAAAAATTTATATCAAGTAAAGATTGTTTAACTGACTACTAGAGATTTCTGTGTTACCCTGTTATCGATTAATACTTTGGGATATAAAGATCAAACGTTTTCTACTTACTTGTCAGACCTCTTCCATCGTCAGCGAACAGCGAACAGAATCCTTTATTCATATCTTGAGCTGGTTGTTGGATCTGCTGCTGCTGTTGCTGCTGCTGCTGCTGTTGCTGCTGCTGCTGGTTGCTCGAGGAGATTATGGCCGCCGTGGTGGTGGTTGTGGGCGGCAGTGGAGGCTCCACACTGAGCGGTGCCTTCTTGCAGAGGACCGCTGGCGGTGGGGTTAGGGGTGGAGCGGGACTCGGGCGGAAGACCGAAGCGGTCACCGACTTGGGACGCTTCTCCTCGGGACGCAGACCGCCGCTGTTGCCGCTGTTGCCGCTGTGGCCGCTGAGCAGCTGGGCGGTAATGGTACGCGGTCCTGGCGAGTGATTCTCTCGCTTGATGTGCAGCTCCGCTTGGAGGATCTGTTTCAAGGGATTGCTTTCGGGTAGTTGTTTTATCTTATCAGCTGCAGCAGTTGCAATTACTATAAGTGAGTTTCTTGCTGGTATAGTTGCACTTCCACTTCCAGTTGCAGTTGCAGTTGCAATTATTTTATCTCTTGGTAATTCCAAAGGTATTTCCTTGTTGATTTTTTCTGTTTCCTTGCTCTCAATTGCCGGCGGTTTATCGCCGATCTCTATTGTTTCCTTGGATTCCTGAAGAATGATTTCGGGACTGGCTGCTTTTTCAGGCTCCTTCTCGTTTTCAACTGGTTGGTGCTCTTTTTGCTCACTTGCCGCCGTTTGTTGAGCAAGTGAGTATATCTCATGTTTATTCTCAAGATTACTGCAAGATGAAGATGCACAAAACGCGTTTCGAATTGGTTTAATTGAAATGCCTATTTTCGGTAACTTATTCGCGTTGCACTCGTTTGTTACACCACGGCGAGAAAAGTGATTCGCGGGATTCGTTTGAAAGTATCTGAACATTGTATCTCACAAACAGAGAGTCACACAAATAATGCACTCCCTTCCAGAATCTGCTGCCACAACTGCTTGGCACTTGTTCAGGGTTAGTAATTACCAATTAACCAGACTTAATTAACTTTACGGGTCCCCTAATGAGCCGAATTGAGCCGGAATTTCCTGAGTTTTACTAGCAGTTTTCACCTCCTACTCGTATGAGTACACGGAAAAGAAAACAATATCGCTTTATAAAAAGGTAATATCACTTACTTATCATTCTTGATAAGAATGTTCGCCAATCGCCTGCTTGCTAATTTTACTAACCCTTTTAAAGATAAAGTTTTCCTTATTAGATGAAAAGTTATCGTATTTATCCTCTTTTTTCTTTTAGGTATTCTACAAAAGGTCAATGTTAGCCTGAAGTGTACAATTTTTGTCATATTAATCATCAACCAATATAAATAATATCAAGGAAATATTTTCTGTGCACCTTTACGGCAGTTAAATGTCCGTACATGGTTGGGTCAAACGTGATCACCGACCATTCCTATTCAAAATTAGCGACTTCTGGGTTGTTTCCTAGATTTCACAATTGCCATTGGAAAGTTTTCGCCCGCCGATAAGTCACGTTTCCCCAAAGCCAAACCGATGTACGAGAATCACCGCCTATGTCTTATCAATTATCCAAGCAAAATCAAAATACGGCTGGGCATCGTTCATGTTGTTTTCATGTCGTGATAGATAGCACGAAGCTAGGTGGGTGTGTCCCGCTACAAGGCAAATTAGCAAAAACAACAGCGGGACCAGACCCAGATTGATAAGCCCGGCAGTGTAATCAGTAATCCGATGAAACCCAGACCCAAAATCCCGAGAGAACCCAGCAACTGGCGTAGGAACTTTTCAGCTCTCCTCCGCCGATAAGATATAGCATTCGAGCGATCGGCCGACTCAACGTGAAATGATCAGCGGACCCGGCGTCTCCGGCCGGACTGCTACGTTTTACGGCGATAAACGCCCGTAAACGACGACGGCTCCAGACTGTGCATGCACGGAGTGGCTGAGAGTCAGCCGGAAAGCGCGTGAAGCCCCCGTGGGGCGCCCGTGAAACCCCCGTGGAATGCGTGCTGCGACTGATCTGGCGATAAAGACGCCATCGCACGATAGCCGCGCTATATTCGTTCCCCGGCCTCGAGTGCTGGACATGATGAGGCTGAATATCACCAACGTCAGCCAGCACCAAAACAAACAGCCGAGTATTATTTATAATTTCCAGTGGTAGAAAACGCAACAACAACGATATTTTTTGGGGGCTCGTCCCTCTGGTGAAATAGAAGAAATACGTCGTTCGAGAAATAGTTATGGGGGCAGCTCGACATTGAAGTGAAGGGTCTTGAGTGGACAATCAAAAATCTACGCCTCTTTCAAAAGGTGACCAGCCCACTTTTGGCCGGAAAGGGGGCTCAATGTCATACGAATTTTGGTTGCATAATGGCCACCATCGATTGATTAGGACGATTGAGAAATATACGCATAATATACGTCCCTGGCAAAAACACACCCACCTGGCCTGACGGGCACACACTATAATACCGGAAGGCACTGAGTGGACAACAAAAGGTACAACCCGCCCAACAGATATACAGTTATAGATTCAACTAAACAACGGACTACTGCTACACTTAAATAATTGCTTCATCTTCATTGTTGAGCTCGCCAATTGTTGAGGCCGCCTGTCGTCTGACACGGGCCAGTTGCAACCAGTTAGAACTGACAATCTCTACCGGTGGTGATTGGCCCCCATTCAGGTTCAGGCCTCCCCGAAATGAAGGAGGCTTACATCACATTATTAATTAAAAGCCCCAAAAATACCCAAGCAAATACGTTCAGCTACGGTTGAAATGATAGTAAGACTCTTGAGTTGGAGAAAAGGTCATTATAAACCAGTTGAAACGAGGCTATTTTTGGACGTATATATTTGTTTATCTGGAGTGTTCCTCAAAACACGTAGAAGACTTTAAAACAAAGCTTAAGGTGTATAGTAAAAATCTGTTGTATCTTTTAAATCAACTTTCGTATGAAGCCAGCAGTGTTTTAAAAACTTTACATAATTTGTTTTTTTAACTTTAAAGGTTCTACAATTCTCTATATACAAAGTCTATTTCATAAGCAATAAAATTCATTTTTTAAGTTCTGTACGCGATGATATATTTGCCAAAGTTAATTGCACAAATCAAATTGAAAGAAATAATGTACACAAAAGTTTTGTTTCAGCGAAATATATTTATAATTAGATTTCCCTAACTGACTTTAAGATCATTTAGTTTTTTACGGAAGAGTTATACAAATGAATATAAAGATATTTCACTGAATTTCTTCTGCTATACGATACTTGAACTTGGGATAGTGTGCTATTATTACGACCGTTGCTGTGTGTAAAAGGCACTGGCAACAAACACTTCAGGCTGTTTGAAGTGCTGATGAGTTAATGAAATGTTCGAGAACGCCTGCAGCAACTGATAAGAGATACAGATAGAAACTGCACCCGCGATCTTATCTCTCAACTCTTGAACTGTGCATCTTGAGTGGAATGTGGAACGTGAAACGAGGATTGCGAGTCTGATGGATTTTGGAGTGCGAGACTGCGAAGTGCGAAGTCAGCAGCGCTGCTCGATCGCCTGATGTTTTGCCGGGCCCCTTTTCCCTACGATTTTCGCAAATGCACAAATTCATTACCCAGGGCAACTAAACAAGCTGCAGTTGAATAAAAAAATAAAACAAATAAAGCGTAACAATGGCAAAATGAACTATTTAACCGGTTCTGGTTTACAGTTTCGTAAAATTGAAGAGGAATTTAGGCTGGGGAAATGAGTATAAGGAGTGATATTACATTTTTTTAGTCGTGGGAGGTGAATTCGAAAACACATCGTTTGCAGATTGGAATAATGAATAATGTGTTTTTGAATCGGTTTGAAATTAAGATATAGCATTTTTCCTTTTTAAAAATAGTTGTCAGAGTTGCAAAATCTTTTTTTTTTCGAATTTTGATGCAATCAAACAAATTTTCTTATTGTGTAACAAATTGCGTCGAAGAACCAAAAACAGGGAAAGAGATTCGAAAAATCGGCGACCATAAAAAGAGAGGAACAAAACAAGCGGACGACAACAAACACAAATTGTCTGAAAAGCGAGAGGCTGTAAATTTGCTCTCCTTTTTTCTTTCAATTGCAGGGCAATAACGGGTTCCCCCCGCCCCGCCTCCACCTCTTTATCGGCCCCTTTAAAAAAGCAGTAATTGTCTGCCTGTGTATGTGTGTGCAGTAAATTGAATGAACAGAAAGACAGTAGAAAAAAGAGATCAAAAGAGTGGAGAATTGAGAATTGTGTTTGATGTTTACTGAGAGTTGTGTAATCGATTGCACAAATATATATTTCTTTAATTACACGCACTCTTGGCCATAAAATAGCTTATTAACATTTAATAAACAAATGCAAATGCTCGGCAAATTTATGTAATGCAAATTTGCAATTGCAATGTGGCGAACAGCAAGAAGAAAGAGAGCAAAGAGAGACGAACTCTTCTTTCTTTTCTTTTTTTTATTTTGGACAATGCACGCAGAATGCAATTTGTTGCAGTCAGCGTCGCAGTTGCAGCGCAGCAGCTGAGGATTTTACAGGTTAGGAACGAGTGTTGTGTAAAACTTTGTCTCTTTTATTTGAATTAACTTTTTGGTTTTTGTTCTTTTAATTTGATCATATTTTATTATTTTCAACCGCTTTTCTCCTTTCCGCGTGTAACAAACATTTGCACACTTTTCTAATGAGTTTTTTGCTTTTTTGGTGGCTTTAATATGCTAATTTTGCTTTTTTTTTATTTTTGTACTGGACCGTTTCAGATTTTGATAATCGCTCACACACACAGGCAGCGGCTGATTAAAATAGCAATTATATGTTTTTTCTATAATATATAGACCACCGCTTGTGTGTGTGTGATTAAGTTTATTTTTGACAATTATTTTTGTTTTTTTCTTGTTTTATTTTTTGCTGACTTTTTATTATTTTTCACGAGGTTCACTAGGTACAAAAAAACTTTAGGATTTTTATGTAATTTATTAACTTTTGTTTTAAAAGGGTTTCTATTTTGTTGTTGATCTTTTACCTTTTGAACGTTACTTGTTCAGCGCTTTTTCATTGGTTTTTTGAGTAGCTTTTTTTTTTTTTTAATATTTACAGTTCCGTTTTGGCTTGTTTAGTTAGTAATTTTCTTTGCGCTAATATAAAGCATTTTTTTAAACTTTATTTGCACTTCGACTCAACTCGACGGCAGCTGGCGAAGTAAAACAAAACGTCAATCGGCGATTGTTTTTAAGCACGACGCGGCGATCGGAGAGGTGCGAACGAGATAGCAACGACGGCGGCGGCAGAGTTTAGTTAATAGTTTTTTTTTTTTACTTTAGTGCGCCTCTTTGTTTTTTTCGGTTCAAGTTTTAATTTTTATTTTTTTTTCAGGGAGCAGTGCACGGAAAAAGTGAAGTGAGCGCTGCGAAATTTGAGAGACGAATGAGTGGAAATTCGTCGGCGATGGCTTTTTCAAAGCGGCAGCGACGCGACGCCAAAAAATTAAAAGAGAGCGACAATCCGGCAGAGAATCCAATTCTGAGTGGGGAGAGCAGCGCCGGCGCCCTGAGATTTGAGTACTTTTCACTCAATAATACTCGTTCTATAAGATATTTTGGAGTGAAAAAAGTGGGCAAAAATATTTCTCTCATATTCACTAGCGATTTATTATTGTTTTTATTCCAAACAAATCAGCTGAGCGCTGAGAAAACGCTCTCACTCTCCCTTTTCCCAACAAAAAAAAATTGT
This sequence comes from Drosophila elegans, assembly GCF_018152505.1. Lineage (NCBI taxonomy): Eukaryota > Metazoa > Arthropoda > Insecta > Diptera > Drosophilidae > Drosophila > Drosophila elegans. The sequence goes on from NW_024545863.1 coordinate 2,160,293, forward strand.
GTGCAAAGAAAAATACCTTTTTTAGACCTAATCTTTTTTTTTTTTTGCCTAACCATTAAACGTTGAACCCCAAATATCAGCTGATAGTCATGATAACGCTAAATCGAATTCTTATTAGCAATGTCCAGGTATTTCTATTTTATATTACCTCACAGGCGCCTGAAAGTATGACAAAAATAATGAAAAGGAAAGAGTCGTAAATGGGCAAAACGGAAATCGACGCGTGGGCAAAAGGGATCGCACTCCCATTCCCAAAAAAAAGTCATAAAAAGACCCAAAAAATATTCATGTTTATCACTTAGAAACAAGAACTTATTGCTTTTCCAATTTCCTGTACAGTAAAAACTCTAAAGCAGCTGCCACATTGAAGGGTTTATTATTCAAACGAATGCAGTCCACAGAGAAAATGTATAATTATATTTTAGAAACATATTTGCTCAGAACTGTATTTGAAGTTTACCTTTAATACAACCAACATGGCGGATGAAAAATATTTGTAATTGTTTTAAAAATGTTTTTCATCCGCCATGTTGGTTGTATTAAAGATTTCAAACTTTTAGTCTGTATTTTTATTAATATACATCTTTTTAAAAATATCCATTTCTTTATTAAAAATGTAAGATTTATTTATTCTGATTTATAATTTTTATGATTTTTAAACCAAACAATGATTTCTCCATAAAATTAATGGGATAATTTTTTCTCTGTATATCATAGGAATAATCCTATATTTCACAAATATGAGCTGGCATTGCCCGAGTCGACATTCGCTAATTTCGCCATAAAACTAAAGCCATTGCGTGATAGGCATAAAAAAGGACTCACGAACACAGGCTCTGAGAGAGAAGGATAAATAATAGGCCTGCCAGGACGAAAACGAAGCGAAAGAGAGAGCACACGAGTGAGGAAGAGAGACAGGACACGAACCAAGTATTTGCAGAAATTTTACGATTTGCCTTGAAAACGAAATAAAGCGTTTAAGTGTGTAGGTGAGTGTTAAAGTGTGTGTAAGTGCGTGAGCGTGTGCGTGTGTGTGTGTCTATATCCTCTTTAGTGGTATTTGTCTTCTCACTTTTCGAGTGCATCAAATTTACACAACTCGCTGATGAAATCTCGTGAGCCTCTTCGTTAAAAGCTCACTTAAAGTGTGTGAAATGTAAAAGGTGAAAAAAGGTGGGCGGGTAAAAAGGTGATTCCACCTCACACTCCACTCCCACTCGTCACTCAAAAATGTCAGAATATCCCCAGAATGTCAGAATGTTCCCCAAACCAGAGCAAACAAATCCGATAACGAGAAGAAAAGAACATAACAAACAACGAATTAAACGAAGGCAAATAAATTCAAAATGTTTATGCAGTTTTCTGTTGCTGGGGAGGACAGAAATAAATTCAAATAAAATTCGGGCCAAACATTTTCCACAGCGAGGCGAACAATAAATAATTGGAGGCAGAAAAAACAAGGCAAATATAGATAAACCAACGAATTATTGCACATTGCAAATATCACAGGTGGTTCTTATATAAATTCTCAAGCATTTCAAATGTAAAACAAGTACTCTTTTCCTGGAAATAATATTTTTGAAAATGAAGCTTTAATTATTAAGCAGACATTATTCTTTCAAAAAACTATTTAAACTGTTTGATTAATTTATATTAAAACTATTTAAGTGTGGTAGACTTGTATGTTAGAGTTACCTGGATTTGTGGCCCACTGGTTTAACATTTTTTTAAATGAAATTTAAATAACATATATTTTCGTTCAAATTAATTAAAAAACTATTTACATTTTATAAATAATCCATAATGAAACTAAAGGTGCTACTATTTAAGTGTGGTAAACACTTATACATCTTGAGTTATCTGGAATGCTGCTCAACGCTTCAAATTCCAATAATCATTTAATCCATTAGCGACTCGATTATTATATATATTGTTGACTGGACAAGATCGACCAGTTATCACCTTGTCAGTGCCGTCATTTTCCGCATCTTTTATGGGAATATTTCGCGAACCATAAGCGACCCCAATGCAAACAGCAGTGGAAATTGCTTTAAAAATAAACTCAAATTGTGCCAAAAGCAAACAAAATAAGTCCGGGAGGAAAGCGAAAAAAATAAAAACCGGACGAGAAAGACATCTTTGGCTAGCTGGAAAGGAATTTTCACCCCTTTTCAGTTTATTTTCGGATGCTGCAGTGGCATCTAGGGGACTTTGGGATGAAAAAAAAAGAAGAAACCAAGTCTGTATGCCACCGCAGACAAGCTGAAATGTTCTGCAATTCCTTCCATTGGCCACAATACAAATCAACTGTCGGACTTCAATCACATTAAAAGCATGCATCCAGGAACTCCAGAATATATGACCCAAATAAATCAGGCGTCCAGATAAACCGGTCTATATATAATGTACTTCAAAATATACATTTACTCTGCGGCAGTATGCAATCCGACTGTCAGATCGCAAAGTGCTACATCATGCTCCGTCGCCTCACGGAATGACAAGCCCCCAAAAAGTCGCCGGCTAGAAGTTACTCGTAAGCATAACAATCCAATGATGACTCAAGACGATGACACAGGGATTGGGCAAAATCGGTGAGGGGAAGCCTTATCTCTGACTGAATTCGACCGCTAAATAAAATACTTCAGCACTCGAAATTGGAGCTTACTTATCTGGTTGGATTTGTGTATAAATTTTTAAAAGCAAAAAAAAACGGGGGAAGCCTTAGCGTAATATTGTTACCTAATATATAAAAAATCCCAGTTTCATTTAAAACTGTTGAAATAGCAGCACTGCATCATAAAATGTTGATTCAGAATTTTGTTGCTAAGGGAAGTTGCTTATTATTTTGAAAATTGTTGACTGTGAAGTATTATATTTATTAAATAAGCTTTTACTAAACCAAAGTCTTGATTAATATTTGAGGCAGGAATTTAAAAATTTTTGCACAAAAATGGTTTATGAAAAATATATTAAAAAGGTCTATAACGGTGATTGAATGCAAGAAGCTTACCAAAAATTATTAAATGCTTTTACTTATGCTCATTTAATTATTTTTAAAATCAAACCTATACAATTATTTCAATAGTTTTTGCGTAAGTTGATTCGTAATCATATTGGTTCTATTCAAATTTCAAAACGCAGTACCTATTAGTTTGCTTGCATCCAACAGTGAAACAGAACACAAATTGACTTATGTGCGCAGATACTTATTATACATCTGCCCACATGCATTATGACGAGATCCACATCCAAATTCATGTCCATATCGAGAACACCGAGTCTAGACTCGAGTGAGTATATTATTTGCGCAGTTGCAAATCGGTCAGATGCATATCTCCTATCCACCAATCCCCCCCAAGATCCTCACCTTTAGCATGCAAGGCATCTGGAGAATTATTTCATAAGTTCCGCCGGCAGTTACAATCTTTGTTGCTTTTTTTTCTGACACGTAATTCTGCCAACAATTTGCGAAACATGCTCAATGGGCGGCGAACTCGTGAAATCGAAAGGGGCGACGCCGTTTCACTCACGTCGTGTCTATTGCATACGCAGATATATAGATACACACACCCAAGGTGGAAATAATGGTACAAATAACAGATGATAACAACAAATATCAATATTATTTTGTTGACCAAACTAAATTTTAGTTAAGTTTAAGTCATAATTTTAAAACTTTCAATAAACACATTTTTGTCAAACCCTTTAAATGGTTGTGGTGATTGAGTTTTTTTTTTAAACTCATAAAGCTTCGACTCAAGAGCATAATGACCTAAATTGCTTTAGAAGCCCTGAATAGTATGTTGAAAAATTCTTTAGATACAGATTTTAATATTATTGTTAGGTAAATAAGAAATTTGGAAAAGTTTAATTTATAAAAACTTTTTTAAAACGAATACTTTTTGATGACAAGTAATACTTGTAAAAGCAAATAAACTTTAATAACATGGTTTATAAGAACAAAACACCTTAAGAAACTAAATTCCACATAATGGTCCTATATTTTCAACCCTAACTGTGCATAGACTCATGGGGCAGCAGGTGCAGACGGTGTTTTGGAATTCCGCAGAAATGCCCCAAGCGATTGTGGGTTTTGGTCTGGGGCTAGTCTGGTTATGGGATTTTCAAATCTGGCATACGTGCCAAGCCGAGCATAAACTACTCCAAAATCGCTCGAAAAAGAGAGGGAGTTAGAGAGTGAGTGAGTGAAAGAGTTGAGTGCTGTTTCACCGATCGAGAGTTGATATCGGGGTGTTCCACTCAAAAATGTGCAAAAAGTGAGCAGGCGGCAGAATCGAATGTGTGCCGCCGTCTGTGTTTCGCCGCTTGTGTGCCGGCCGGCATCTGGTGGAACTGGTTTCCTCCACGGGCGTCTCTTCAAGCACTTTGCAAAAATTAAGAAAACACAGCACAGGCAACGCGACTCACAACGAAAACGAAAGAAGTCGGCGAAAAAAGATTTGGCAATGCACAGACAGAAAACATATGATAAGGCAAACGGAGAGAGAGTGTTGGAGAGTGAGGGAGAGTGGGCCGGCGAAAAAAGCTGAAAAACAAGAAGACAAAAATCAAATCAAGTTTTGTGTGCAAGTAAGGCCCAAAAAACCGAAACCAAAAAAAAAACAATGGGGAATGACGAGCCATTCACACAAAAAAAAAGTAACGAAACATGAGAAAAATAAAGAAAAGAGGGAAGATAATTCGGGGGTTCTCTTCCTATATCCTCCTTTTTTCTACCTACCTAAATAGCTACTGTATCTCGGGTTTCGCTTCATTTGAAGATGCTGGATAATCGACATGATAAATGATCAATCAACCTGATTTGGTCTTTAATGTTCGGGCAAACAGGTGTTTGAATGGGTGTATGGATAAGAAAGGCATGGGCAAAATATAGATAAATACTAATATAATAATAATAATAATAAGAAAGCTTAATTTAAGCTCAGAAAAGTGTCAGTAATATAGACAATGTTTTTTTTAAAGAATTATCATTAACCTTACATTTGAGCCACCTTTATTTTCTGCAGTGCATATTGTACTCCCGTTAATGGGTTAGTAAATACATTATAAATGGGCCATAAGTTGACCAGAAGCTAATTTCGGAACGGGGGGGCCACAGATAAGATTATTAAAGCTGACGCAAATCGATCGGAAAGCTTCATAAGGGAGGGAATTGGATAATCCACGATTTACGAGCAACCGAATCAACAGCGAATCAAAGTCAAAATCGTAGTGTTTCGACCAATATTGATTTATCCTTTTGTGACGAGCCATGGATTTTATTTTCTTTCGCAGGACGAAGGACAACAACACAACACTCGAGTGCTGACAACTGTCAGGGAAAAAAATGCGTGGAATAGGAGGAGACAGCTGGCTATTATATATCACACTTTTTGTGTGCTCTCAGCTAACAGAGGCCGAAAAGTCCTAAACGTCCTGCTGCCCTGTATTTGTATCCGTATCCATATCTGTATCCGCCCTTTCGTATCTCTGTATCTCAGTCTGTGTGTTTATCTAAGCGCCGAGCAATAAAGCCAACAAGAGGTACAAAAGCCACCGCAAAAAAAAGTGATGGAGAAAAAGTGAGAGGGGGATTCAGCGAATGGTTGCGGATGAGATATAGCTGGAGATACAGATACGCCGATAATGATGAATGTGTAAACGAAACAATGAGAACACAAATAAACAATTATCATCTGTTGGCGGAGCGAGCGAAAAAGTGGCAACACTTTAAACGAAAGATTAAAATGGGCACAAAAGCACGGAAAAAATCAAATATATATTTTGAGTAATTTATAATAACCACTTTAAATATTTTAATGAAATTTTAACTCAATGTGGCAGATAAATATATTGTCAAGAAGTTTTTCTTTTATTTGACAATATTTGGCAATATTTAATTTCTTATATTTTGAAAAACAATTTTAAATGTTTACTAGAAGAAAACGTTTATATTTCTTTCTAAAAAAATATATTTAAATATAAAAAAAAGTCTTTCAATGTTTTCAGCATATGACCAAAGGTCACTGTCTGTCCAACTGTTTGTTTAAATATACATGAAGATGGTATATCGCCATCGAATAATTGTGAAAATAACAAAATTTGTGTCACACGTTATAAAGATTCCCTGCTACCGATTGTTTGTCATGTGTTTTACGGCTTCGCTTTTTTTTCATTAGTTTTAATTCCAACAAATTAGCGACATAATGAAACGCTTAATTAAAATAACAAGCCACTGGTAACTACAGCGAGAATGATACCAGACAGCTGACACGCAATAACAACAATAATAATAATAAGCTAAAACAACATTTATTCTAAACAATTTGGCGTGGCATGATTGATGGCTGGCATGACGGAGATGATGATGATGATGATGATGAGTACTACTGTACAGCGAATCGCTAATAAAAAGGCCAAAAGCGCCGCAATTGAATGTTGGCGTCGGTGGAGGAAATTGGCTCCATCAATGCAGACGAGCTGCCCTCGAAACGAAGTCATCAAAGGAAAAGCCATTTTCCCATTTTCATTCGGTTAGTTAGCCAGTCCGAAAAAAGGACTTGGCCCATTGATTGCTCGCCTTCCGGTGAGCGGGTATTTAAGGGGGCGTTCAGTCACGAATTAATATTAAACTTGGTCTGCTGTCCAAACAATGTCTGGCCAAAATAAAATAAAAGAGTCCACTTATAATGACCAAATGGCACGCGATGGTCAAAAGTGCACATATAATCGGATCAGCTTTTATGAGTTATATTGTTATGATGTGGTAGCCACAGAAACATGATTATTTAGCTGTCTTGTTTTTAAGAAAATTGTAAAGGCTTAGAATGAATTTTACGTAAAAGGAAGTTTCTGATCACGAAATTTCAGTCAATTTGATTGTTATTCAGTTATTACAAATCTAAGAAACTATTTAAGTTTTCAAATATTGACCGCCAACAGAAAATATGCATATAAAAATTCCGCAATCTTTTCATAAACTGGCTAAAGTTCCTCATAACCCACATACCGCATCTGTCCAACTGATTTATGCCCGGCATTATGTGGGAAAAATATAAATCTAGTTTGGGCCAGGAAAATTAATAAACTTGCTCGCAAATTGATAAGAAGAAAACGGCCTTAAAAAAAGGACAATGGCCCGGGAAACGGTCAAAACAGGGAGGAAAAGGAAAGCAAATAAAAAAGGCAGTCGAATGCGAGGGTCCTGCAGGATATAACCGAGGCGTGGCATCCATCAAAAGTCACTCAGGAACATGTGTATCGGATGCCCCAGCCTCTTTTCTTTGGGCTCTTCCATTCGCCTTCTCTTTTTCTAGTTTTTCTCTGCGATGAAATCAACCCACGTGCCTCGGTTTTCCCCCTCGACGCCCGCCATCGTTTTCATCGTTCTGCATGTGACCAGAATTGTATTCTATTTTTTTTTTTTTTATTTTGGCTATTTTGGAAATTCTCATGCCACGCGCTGTTTTCGATGCCTCCCACTTCTATTTCCAACTGAATTCATCGCTACACAGTAACAAATTTTATTATTGGGTTGCTATTTCAATTTAAAACTCTGTCATATTAAAAAGAAATACATATATTTAAGTCAGACGCATACATTTTTAAATATTTGATTATCATCCTAAATTTGATTTTATTTTTCTCTGTGTGAGCACACACTAGGTGCATGAAAACGAAAGTGAAAATGAAAATGAAAATGGTTTTCAGCATCGACAAGACCGCGAAGCATTCGAATCAATCTAGACACGGCGACAAAATTCATGTGACTTGCCGCGATCAGCTGACCTTAATTAATATACGATTTTGGGGTACCCTGTAAAGTTGAAATATTAGACCGTAAATGCATTTATAGTTTTTCAAAAATTAAAAGCCTAAAACAATTCGTGATCAACTGAACATAATTAATTTACGATTTTGTAATACCCTGTAAAATTAATATAATAATCTTTTGAAATTTTTACCCGTTTCACGCATTTATAGTTTTTTAAAAATTCTATACCCTGTTTACTCAATTTTATTTTCTAAGTTTGCCCTTATAGTCTTCATAACCCATGTAAAATAATAAGGAATTTAATTTTTCAATGAAACTTTAAACTTGTTTACCTTTCATCTTAATTAAAATACAAAATAAAATGTAAGTTCTCTATCCATAACACCCGCATATCATTTCCAAACAGGGTATCCCAGGCAAATGAAAATAGACCTCACACAACCTATTCCACTTGATTCCGCCAATTCGCCCGAGGCTTTGTGTAAACAATTTTTTATTGAATTAGGCGAAACAGAGCGGAATCGGATGGAAAAATGTGGAATGGGAGATGGTGACAAAAAACAAGACAAGAGGCTAGCGAGCGAATATTAAAATAATATTAGGTTTAAAGCGAATCGCGTGGGATATCCAACCATCCTCATCGGGTCACATGTTGCAAGTGAAGCAAGAAGCAGAAGGCAAGCATATAAATAAAAGAATTAATGGAAGAAAGAGAGCCGTCCAAAGATTTATTTATCCCCCTGATCCGATTATAGTCAAGCGGTTTGTCACCCGATGTCGAGCACGGCAAATTATCATTAATATAAATAGCTAGATCGCTCGGAATTTGTTTATCTGGTGCCCAGCTCTTTGTAAGATCTTAAGACATTAATTTTAAAATTTAGGCCTTGGCATTGCTCCAGCTCACGTAGGCCAAAAAGGGGGAGGCGAAGAGATGACCTTCCAACGAAAGGGGTAAGGATATGTGGGTAGGAAAGTATTTATGTCGTCATCGTTCCGCCAAACAATTTGAGAATTTGCTGATTACAAAAACAACTTTTCGAAAAAAGTTTATTAAAGTGTCATTAAGGCTTACAAGAACATGATATTATATACTTTGATTTGTCTATGGAAATTTATTTATAGTGTAGTTTAAGAAAATCTTTTTATTGGTTTTAAAGCAAAATTAAAACAACATTTATTTTAAACATTCTAGTGATATCTGACTATTGATTAAAATGTATAAGAAAATGAGTAGCAATTTAAAACCATTTATAATGAATTTATTTATTCTGTTTCTCAGAAAAAAGTCCTTTGATTATGCCAAAACATTAATACTCATGAAGGACTTTTTTCCCTTACTTTCTTTAAGGTTGTTTACTTGTTTAGGACGACTGTAAAAATGTTTTGCAATGTTTTCTCCCCATCAAGTAGCCCTTTTTCAGAATTTTTCCATTTCTCTATCTATCGAGTCGCTGTTTGTCTTCTTTATTGTCTTCGACAGCGGCTTGTGTCAACTGTGGGACTAAAAGTTCTTTAGTTTTATGCGTAGTTGGCGTGTTTCCCTCACTTTCCCTTCACTTGTGTCCGCTTTCAGGGCCGACGCTTTGACGCCCCAAAATGTCAAGGAACATTTCCATTCTGATAGCTCGGTTTTGTCTCTGAGTTTCTCTGCCTCCTCCACTTGCGTAATTTGCAATTACGATGGGAAACTTTTCTCCCCCCCTGAGGCTTTTCAGCTCCACAAAACTCAGACTGTGGCTCTGTGTACTCGAATATTTGTCAGCCGTTTGCGCCCCAAATTATGCAATGCCAAATGTTTAAGCCCGATAAGATGTTTGTCTCTCTTTCCCACTCCCATCTCCAGTCTCATTTTTTACTTTCCTCAATTTAATTACTAAATTAAATAAATATTGTTAAACACTAAACACTCCTTTTATATAATTGCTCATTTTGAATTTTTAAGTTAAAGGTTTCGAATTAACTAACTTATTAAATTAACTAATTTATTTAATTGACTCTAGTGCCACTCACTAGTGGCACTCACTATATAAGTTTGCCAACCACAGTTTTAACAAGTTTACAAGCAAAAACAACTTTTTTTTTAAGAAAAAAATTTAATTTTAAACCAGTTCGATAGGCAATTTATGCAGTTTACATAAATAAAGTGAAAGTGGGAGAACAGCCTCGAAGGAAACTAAACAAAATCTTCTTTTCTTTGTTGTTTAATCGTCGAAAAGAGGAGTGAAAACAACAAAGCCAAAACCTGGCATAAAAGAAGGCGCTGCCAACTGGAGATAATTTACCAGATAGCAGACTTACCTGCAATCGCTCTCCACATTTCGCATAACGGTACACGTGCCGCCCCCTCCACAAATCTCACACCAAGCTCAGCTGTTTTCTGATTTTCTGGTGCAAGCAGGAACTTGTTACCCACGCCCCGGGCAAAAGAGAGCGGGTGGAAAGATGTGGGGGCGAGACAGCTCCATTTCACTCCAATGCGGCCTACTTTTAGGCTCAAAAAGAGAGAAAATCAGTGAGGCATCTAACATTAGTCCTCTCTTAATCGTTCAAATTTCTCTTGAGCATGCGGCCTACGAGGGACCTTGAACTCGAATTTTTTTCTAGAACCGCTCGGCTTTCACTTTCGCTTTCGCCGCGTTATGTAATCCTCCGGGGAGAGCGAGAAAGAGCAAAAAAGAGAACACCATTTAGGCTTGTGCAATGGCATGGAAAATGAGCAAAACTTTCACTTTCACCAGTCAACGATACGCACACAGAGAGAGAAAATAATACGGAGAAAGTGACGGTGAAAAAGAGAAGAACGTTTGGGGTACAGAAGAAAAAGTAAATGGCAAACACAAATACGACGCAAAAATATTTGCAAGAACAACAAAACATATGATGATGATGTTGCCGTTGTTGTTCTTTTCCCCTTGTTTTTCCTGTTAAATCGAAGTGCCATAAAAAAGCTCAGCGAACAAACAAATAAATTTTGTAATAGGCGGCGAGGAGGTGAAATTGATTTGCCTTTTGCTTAGGTTTTTACTGTCCGACAAATGTCAGGGACAGCCCCCGAAAAAGTATGCTAGGTAATTGTCACATCATAAGCAAGAGGGGGCAAGGGGCTATTTTTGGGAGGTTGATGTTTAGTGAGGGGGAGGGCCTTGTACATTGTTGCCTAAATCGTACGGCACGTGTATGTATAGATGTGGTGGAGGGACGGGGAAAACAGGGATTCCCTGGCCTTAATAAGCGCCTAAAAATAATACCCATAAAAAAAGGGAATAAGGACTCCTAGTATTTCCCTATTTAGAATATCATTTTATTTATTTCTTATAAATTTAATATGAAAAGAAAAATGTGTCTCTGTAGAAAGTTTCTAAATTATTTGTTACAGCTATATATAGAAATTTAAAATATCGAAAGCTTTGAAAACTAAAATGATTTTTTAATAAAAAATTGTACTCTATTTTAAAAAGTTGCATTACATATTTGATAAAACAATCGTTTCTCCTTGTGTAAGAGGAAAGGTGGGAAAACAAAGTATTAAATCTACCAAAATTGAGCGGTTGGAAGAGCAGGCGGCGAAAAGGCAAAAGGACCAGATGAATAATGTTGATGGTTATGGGCCGACTTTACTGCCTTGGCCAACTTTAAAATTATGGAAAAAGAAAATACATTTCGTGAGCTAAATTACGCAATTTGATGGTCGAAGGACGTAACGTCCTGTCAGGAGCAGGTGGAAGCGGAAATAAACAGGTAGGCACACGCACACACAGGAGACACGCGTTCAGTTCGTTGACTTCCGCTCGGGAGGGAAAATCGGAGCCCCCGGAAAATTGGCCACCCCAAAAAAAAATACCACCCCGCCCACCCTTTGTCGCTCATCTTTGTTCCTCCCACGTTCTCAACTTTCTCCTCGCCATTCGCATTTCTTCGTTAAGTGTCAATTACATTGACGTTTATTCAAATATGCATACTCGACATTAGATAAAAAGAAGTAAGGAAGGAAAAAAAAAATAATTCCAAAGCATATAAAAAGCCTCAAAGTAAGAGGGAGATAGTAGGAGAAAGCAGAAAAAGCCACCGTATGCGTGTGTCTCCCTCACTCCACCGGAAAAAGTCACCTCTTTGCGTGTGAAAAAGTCTTCAAGTTGGTAACATTTTGTGATTTTGGGCGGATTTATCGGGTTTTATTGTGCGTATCACACAGGGCCTTGCCTTGGCATTTGCCGAAGATATATGTTAATATGGTAATCCGCCACTTTCCCCCACCCTTAAACCTCTACCACCCTCCGAGCGGACTAAAAGCGAACACTCCATCAACTTTTAAGGCCTGCTCTTAAAGAGGCCTCCAATCAAATTATGAACTGCTTGGCAAAACGAGGCTGTAAGGTCATCAAAGAAGGCTTACAATAGAGATGAAAGTTAGATTTTACAGGAAGGGGAAGCTATCATTTAGCTAAAAGCCTAGGATAACACTTAATATGAATTTTTTATAGCATAAGTTTAAGTTGATAAAGTCCTTCATTTATGCATTTTTTATAAAAATTAAACTTGACTAGTAGTTATATTTGAAAAGATACAATACTTAAAAAACGCTTTTCAATAATAACATTTTCTAAATAAAAATAAATAAGTATTAATAATAATTGCACACAGTATTAAATCTTAAATTAACTTAAAATTTTTGAATATTTGTAAATGTGTGAATTTTATAATAATTTTATAAAATTTTCAATAATAAACTAATTTTCGTCTCCCCCATTTTCTCCAGTGTTTCATCCAAGCGATTCCTTTGCAGTACGATAACGCTGAAGATCCATTTTTGATGCTGGCAAATTTACAACGTTTACGTTTCGTTTGTCCGAAAGAGCTTGACTTTTTCAACGCAAATTTTATGCGACGCGTAAAAACGTTTTCATGTGCAATCAAACCCAACTCTTCGCCGGGGAAAAAGGGAGCAAAATAAATAAGGAGAGAGCTCAAGATGCTGTCCTATCAGCGGCAGCAACAAGCCAATCAAAATGCAATTTCCACTCGTGCACAGGACATAATTTAACGACACACATGTGAAGCTGTAACAAGGTTTTCACCCGCGTTTCCCTACTTTTCCGCGATGATTTCCTTTGCCATTTCCATCACATCAAGGTACAAATAATAAATATGCAAACAAGTTGATTCAGCGGGCTCAGCTGTGACTATGAATTTGTCATTTTGTTGGCGCATCAGGCAGGAATGATGAAAATATTTATACAAATAATGGTCGGGAGGCCCTCGTTGCGTATACGCAATGTTGACGTTGATGGGGTCACAGCACAGATATAAAGATAAAGATAAAGAGACAGCGACTTCATCAAAACAGAATCAGCTGCAAGGCTGTGCGATAAGCAAACAATTGCCCAAGGATACGAGAAAACTCATCCATAAACTGGCTTTTCCTTTTTCCTTCCAAATTAAATTCCGCAACGAAAGCACAAAAAACTCCCTTCATCAACGCCAAATGGTTTAAAATTTCACCTTTTCCTCTCTTCTCTATGCTTCTAAATTTTGATGGGCTTACACGTGTGTAAAAAGTTTTTCCTCCCTGCTGGATTTTCCGAGCATCCGCCGAGTGTTTTCCAAGTTTAAGTGTTGCCCCATTCACAGTTAATTATCCTGACGTCAGAGCGTCCACTTGAGTCTGCCGGAAATCAACAAACATTTCCGTTCAGTTGTCGGGATTGCAGGCAAAAAGGGGCAACATTAGCATAATAAATTGGCCTAGGCTGGTTTATCGAAGGCGAGTGAATAACTTCATCGCTTAGCCGTATTAATAACGCAGCTTTAATAAGGACTTGGCCAAGGATTCCACTACCGAACTGGTGCCGTCTACGTGACCAGATAACTAAGCCTTATCGTTGGTGGTAAAAATAGGGGAAAATTTATAAGAAACGTTTTTCTTCATTTGGTAGCACATAGAGAAAAAATAAATAAACTGTGGCATGAAGAGGGTTGTTATAAATCTTTAAGCACCTGAGAATTATAAACATGTGGCTTTAAACTCATAAAGATTTGTCATTTTAAATTAACTGAAGGTTTGGAATTGACTTTATCCAAAACCATTACCATAAACTGCCAAATCATATTTACTTTGTTTTTAAACGTGAGCTTAGGTTAACGTTTTTCCTCTGTGTAGGCATTTTGTTGAGCTACCAAGAATAGTTCTCCCCATGGCTACAGGCCATTGTTACAGCCTTTAGGTAATTGTGTGGCCATAAATCTCTCCTTTGGCTTACTGCACTGACTCCGGGGCAATTTAACGCCTGTCCGGGTGTTGCTACCAAATACCATTCCCTTAAAGAGACACCCGAGTCGGGAATGGATGTTCAGGTGCGGATTGAGTGAAAAATCGATCCAAGGCAATTAAGGTCGAGGGAGAAAGAAAAAAACTGAAAGGCGGTGAAACTGCCTTCAACTTTTTCAATTAGCCAGGTGACCAAAGTTATCGCTCGGAAGAAATCAAAATCAAAATTACGACCACGCAAACATCAAACCCAGAAACGAAGGAACCAAAAAAAAAACTTTTGGAAGGAGAAAACAAGCCCAAGGAACCCTTTCCCAAAAAAAAAAAAAGAGGAAGCCGTCAATAATCCCGATTAGAGCATGTGTATATGAAATATTTATGCTGTGGTCTACAAATGGAATTTCTCCGCAAAAAGGTCGTCTAAGAAGCATGAATAATGGATGGCAAACACAAAGGATCCGTCTTTAATTCGCTTTAAAGTCATCTGGCCATCTTCCAGTTCATTTTATGGCAGGCCGGGCAATCATAATGAAATCCCATTTTATTGTCCCAAAGTACGCAACAAATTTTTCGGCCTGGAATGATTTTTATCCCAGCCAGCACCTCCTTACTGGCCTTAATTTATTGTTTTAATTTTTAGTCGCCCGGCCACAAAATGGCGTCCTGAGCCCAAAAAACCGGTGAAACTTTCGGGGAAAGTGTTAAGAACTCGTGTAAATTCCATTAGGCCTAAAAAGTTTCGCGCAACGAAGAAAGGAGTATGCGATTCCAGCCAAGTGTTATAAATCAGGAGGGGAGCAAGCGCAAAAGCATCTACAAGACAAAGCAGCGGCGACAGAGTGAGCGAAATTTGGTAATTAAAAGCAACGCGTGGCTGGAATTATGCAGGGCTACAGCTATAAGCTATAAAAATGTAAATTTTCGTCCAGGACAACAAGCCCAGCCCCGAAAAACATCAACTAATCAATGTTAATTGGATTGGCGTGGGATATGTTTGCAAGTTACTCGTCGTCTTTCTTGGCTTCGCCAAAATGTGGGAATCTATAAATATGCAGCGGCAATTACGCATCTGAAACAGATTGCACCGCTCCCAAAGATAAGCGACCTTGAGCCAGCTGCCAACTGAGTGACAAGCTCATTAAGCGAGAGCGGACAGAAAGAGACGAAAGAACGCTCCCTCTGCACTGAAATAAATTTTATTTGCATATATCTTCACGAAACAGTGAATAAGCAAATTATCATATTATATCATTTTTAGGGTAAAACTTGTATTATACTTTTAAATACCGACCAATGTTTTACTGCTGTTTAAGATATATATTCTCTATTTCAATGTCAAATTAATTCATTATAATTTACAGTAAATACAATTTAACTAATTGATTATTACAACTTACTTAAATATTATTATTTCCCGTGTGATAGTTAACACATGACCGTTGCGTTATGAGAAACTGTTATCACACAGTTAATAAATCAAGCCAAGCCCCAGAGAAAACCAAAACAACACCCATATAAAGAGTGTGACCAAAAAGGTAAACAAAGTTCAAAGAGATTCTTTAGTTGGCAGCTTGTCAAATGCTCTCTCATTCTCTTTGCTTGTGTAATATTGTTTTTATTCAATTAGGCAAACAGCAATTACAAAAGCAGCAACAATAAATAGGGCTCCTACAAGCAACCCAATAGATTTGTTGTCGTTTAAGTGCACACGAGTGGAAAACGGATAGAAAATAGATCTAGGAAATAGTCGAATAACTGACACACTAATTCTCAACATCAAAGTAAAAAAGTATTCAGATTACTAACTTTCAGCGGATATATTATCCAAACTCACATTTTTTGTATTCTTAATAAGGTTTTGTGGAACACACACGCATTGCGTAGTTACACAATCGATTTGTAAGAAGATTAATCAAGAATTAAACAATTGATTGACGCAACAATAAAGACACGAGAGAAATGTTTAAAAATGAGGGACATTGAGAGGGGAGGCTAATCACATGTTGTGTGAATTAAAAGAAAATTGTCAGCATTCATTTGCACCGCATCAGTGCACTCGTCATCATGTGCGGTTAAAAAGTACACAGAAACAAAATACTTCAGTTGTTATAATCAACAAATTATTTTATCTAACTGCAAAACAAAAAAAAAACATAGTTGCTAGCCGATACTGCTTTACATATTTAAGAAGGATTGTTTTGCTTCTGTTTTTGTGGCCAATCTTTTATTTTATGTGCACAAAAGAAAAGGCATGTCGTCACTTAATTTTATTAAGTTAAAAGAACGTGTCTGATGATGCTAATTCCCATGAGCTACCGAATTAACGAATTTATTTGAGAAGCGACACGAGCCTCTAAACACACACAAAAAGGTGCACAATTAAAAATGAATTTGTATTTTTTGGTAAAACAACTAAACACACCCCTACCAAAAAAGAGTGTATACTAAATACAGAACCAGTCTACCTTTTTTGTTGATTTACTCGAAATTCAGGCAAGTGTGAAACTCGGGTAAAAAAAATAATAAAATAAAAAGAAGATGATGGCAACAGAAACGGAACAATGCACTAATATTTGCTCATACACGATTAAATTAAGTAAATACAAAATCGTGCGGGGTACTTACCAGTCGAGCTGAAAAAATGGGGATTTGAACGAGGGGTTACTGGGGTTTTCGAGCGCAGCGGTGCTTCTTCATTAGAGACATTGTTAATTTATTATTTATTGTTGACCCGCACGTGGACTCACGCAACGATCATAAAAATAAAATGTATTTTATTTGGAAAACCTCAAAATAAAAACGCAAATGAAAAAGGCACGAAACGGAGTTGTTTGTTTGCTCGACAGACGGAGAAAATATCGTATGGATTATGAATATGGAAATTAAGGGGAAAATTCGATAGCGGGATGCTAATTTTGCCCTGTTATCAAATTGAAAATCTGGGCCAAAGCCCCACGCATTCGGTGACAATTCAATAAATGACGGATTAGAAAACCAAATCGATGCGAAAAAAGAGAGGAAAAGCTTACATAAAGCGCCAATTGAGGCGCAGAATTCTTTATGCAAATGTCAAGCACAAGCACCACCCACCACCCACTCCCCCATTGCTCCCCGTTCAAGGCTGTTCAAATATTTTGAGGGGGAAATTAAATTCGGTCGATTAAAGATGGCAGGAATAAAGAGAATTTCACTTCCCGCTTGATGGCTTAATTAAAAGATAAAAAAGAATGCCACACAAAATGTAATGAGCAAATATCCGGCATTGTTCCGGTTCAATGCAATAATACCACCCCAAAACTGGCTCAATTCGGTCTCTTTTGGGACCCGTTTTCTACGATTAGTATTTATGGCTTATATCGAATATATATGAAATCTGACTGACTCACCTTATGACGTAGTTAACGCAAACAACGCTCTGTGGCTTTAGTTTATCGTATACGATCGTGGCCTGGCTAAGAATCCAGCAATAGCCACCATATTTTCCCAGAAATCGGTAGCGACAGGTCTCACCCTGGCCTTTGCTCAGCACTAGAAAGATAAAAGACCATAAATCAAGGAATTAGTCGGTGAAACTAATTGCAATAAATAAGTGAAAAGTCCCCCAGTAAATGTGGTTCAAGTTCTGGTTTAAGTTTGTTCTATGTGCTCTTGGCAGAGAAATCATATTACATTCGCATAATAACCGCCACCGCAAAAACAATAAACAAAATCTTCTGCGGTCTACCGACACGCCCATTAAATGTGTCATAGTCGAGACAAGAAGCTCTTGAACTAGATACAACCCGAATCGGTTACATTTTGGCAGATTGCTGGTACTCCAGAGATCATTTGGCCTAAAAAGACAGCCAGGAAGTATTATTATGCTTACCAGTAAGGATGGTAATTGGTCTACACTGAAAAATACTTTAAAATTATAATTTTAAAATAGATTTTAATAAAAAAAAAATGATTATTATGGCAATCGAAACAGTCATAAAAACCTTAAAAACCGCTTAGAAAAACATGATTTATTTTAAGAAGTTTGTTGTTTAAAATTGAAGGTTTTTGTTTTAGTTAAATAACGTTACACTAAAAACGAACTGAAACGAATTTCTTGAAATATATATTTCAGTCAAAGCTATTTTAATTCAAAATAATTGTTTTTGACTTAAATTGGATCTTGTTTTTAGTAGTAAAAATAAACCTTAATCAAGGTTTCTATAACAAACATTTTTCCCACCAGTGTTTTTCTGCTGGTTGGCAAATTGTCAAGTCTCAAATTACGGCGCCAAAAGCGCTGGGGCATAAAAATTAAATAATAGCAACTCGCTGCGTTGAAAACGTAGGGCGAAAAAAGTGGGCGTGGCAGGAGGGTCTTAGGCAGTTGATTGAGCCTTTGCCTGTGCGAAGAAGAGAGACAACAGCTGTGCCGAAAACGTTGCCAAGTAATTTGGCTCAACGAGGACGCCACATAAACTCGATTTTAATTAAAAGCGTCTCCCAAACCTGGAAAAAATAGGAATAAAATAAATATAAAAAGCAAACCGCACACACGCTTAGGTAAAGCTTTTATCTGTGTTTTTGTGACAACCTCTTGGCCCGAAATCATTTCAATCAAATTTTTATGGACGCCACTGGCAGCGACAAGAGCATTAAA
The DNA here is from genome assembly GCF_018152505.1 of Drosophila elegans. Classification (NCBI taxonomy): domain Eukaryota; kingdom Metazoa; phylum Arthropoda; class Insecta; order Diptera; family Drosophilidae; genus Drosophila; species Drosophila elegans. The sequence continues at coordinate 2,178,971 of NW_024545863.1, forward strand.
TAAATGATGAAAATTCATAGGAATTTTGGGAAAAGCAATTGAAATTCATGGATGCTTTCAGTCGAAGGTCCAGCATTTAGTATTAGCTGGAATGTGTAGGTCACAGGTGCTCGAAACAGGGTCATATCCGGTTTAAGTCGTAATAAAAGTAAATTTGCATAAAAACACAAAGAATTAATTAAATTACTGAAGTTTGTAAGTGCCGAGCGACCTTTGCTGCAATTAAAACACAAATTGTAATAACAGTGGGATTTATAAAGGTAAGGTATTAAACAAGACCTTACTTTTTTTTGCTTAAAAAAACTATTGAAAAATTAAAACAATTCTTTTATGGTAAAACAATGTAATATAGTAACAATTTTTTAAAGTTCTGTGGTGGTAATACACAAAAATCCAGAATAAATTGTGGTAATAACCTAATGAAACCCACTGTTTCCCATGATAAGTCTCAAACAAAACATCTCACTCTGAGTCGTTCTTTCATTTATTCATTCAGTTAATTCGAAATCAGCAGCAGAAAATTAGTTTTTTGCTTTTCTTTGCTAGTCTGGCTTAGTGCTCGTGTATTCATCCCAAAAAATAGAGAGAGAAAATGGCGGGAAAATGGGGTTGGGTAATTATGCGGGGTCATTAATAAGACAAAATCTAAGAAGGCCGAGCCACTGCCGCCTTGAAGTTCTCAATTTCTGCTGACAGCTCAGTGAGATTGATGTGACCCGGACATATGTGGAAGTTAGTCAAGTTAAATCCTTGAGATGAGGAAAAGTTGCCCCTGGAAAATATGCTACAGAAAAGTGACAACCACATCCTGAATCTAAGAGTTGGTGACTTTTTTGTTAACAAAAAGTAAATTCAACTCGTTTTACCAAGAGCTTTGCAACATAAACAATATATTTATAATAGCTTAAGAAGGCTTCTTCAATTATTTCAACTAATAAGTATTTTGTTAATTCAATAACAATGTTACACTGGAGATGTATATAAAATGATTCACAAGTATGATTTATTTACAATTTAAATATTCTGAAAAAAAAAAACTTTATAAATCTTCAAACAATTATTTAGAATACCTTTATTAATTGATCATTTGTTTTTTAAAAAAGTTATATGTATAAAGACATTTTTTAATTTTTAGTTTTCGTATTTTTAAAATACATAAATCTAACCAGAAAATAGCTAAAACAAGCAACTCCGCCCCAGAGCTCAGACGATTGCCATTTGGCAGTGTTTATGTGGAATTAGTAAAGTGAGCAGACAGAAAAGCAGCAGCGGCAGCAACAGCAGCAGAAAAGTAGGAAAAGCAACTGCAGTTGCGGCAGCTGCAGCAGTGAACTTGATTTGCCCTCAGCCAAGGACTTTTCCCGGACTTTTGCCGGCATTTTGAGCTTTAGCTTGAGCTTGAGACGGAAAATATTAAAATATCTACGCGCGGCAGCAAAGATCATTTATCAGCAATTTTTTAACAGCATTCCTTGGCTGCCATTTGGAGCCATTGCCGCTTTCACAATTTATGAACACGAATGCAAACCGCTTTTCGCATGGCAATGGCCATGGCCATGGCAGTGGAATTGCCAGGATTCGGGCGAGGGCAAAGGGACGCGGGCAAGGAAGGAAGGAAACTGGCCATTTGTACAAATAATCAAACAGAGGAGTTGGTAAAAGGGATAAAACCAGACTCTATGCGAGTGGAATGCAAGACAAACATCAAAACCGCATTCAAGGTTATGTATCAAGCGGGATGAGCACGGAATGCCCAGGATGCTGGTGATTCGAAGGATGCAGGATGCACAGGATGTAGGATGCGCACACACACACACACACACACAATGCATGCTCAGACACGCTCGAGTACACGGGTAAATCCTGGCAGCAACACAACAGTAAATCATCATCAACGCAGCGCACGAACCGAAGGTTGCAAAGGGAACAGGTGCAGGAGGTCCTTAATAAGGTGAATCTATTGACTGGTCAGCTTTGGCACTACAGTTAAATAATTGCATCATTAAAATATTTTATAAATAAATATTAAATGGCTATGGATTTAATTTACGAACTAAGCTTTAAAACTAAATTACCAAAATATTAAGTTATTTACTTGTTCAGTATAAATCTCTTCTTTTTCTGGTTGATTCACTTCCCACATGTCAGAGTTCACTGTACCCCATTCGTTTGCTCATCCTGATTGCTGACCAGAGTCCAGAGTTGAAAGCAAAGAATGGAGAGGATGGGTCGAAATCACATTGGCACAAGTGGATAAGGAAATAAATGTTTGGCTTTGGCTGCCCAAGGATGTGCGCATAAATCAAGGATTTGTTTGCGGATTGTTTCGACTATTCTCCGTAGCCCAAAGGTTCTTGACTTGGAGCGTCTTAAATTTAGACGTAGCATTGACCTTTTGGCCTTCGCTTTGGCCAACCACGTGGCGTATGCCTAATCTGTCCTAATTGAATTAAGCCGTGACATAATCCCCGATCCACCAGCCAACCAGGCTTAAAGTCAATATGTGCTGAGGAATTTATGCAAATATCGCTCTCTATTTCTCTATTTTTACTCCGGCTTATTGAAAAGTAGCTGGGGTGGATGTGTTCATACCCCGCCAGTCGTGTGGAAAATTGCATTTTACCACCTTTTTCTTTGGCAACCAAGAAAGGACATTACACAGGACGACGCTGGCAGGGAGCAGGGATTGCCAATCCCAGTTAGTGGCCAATGACTTGAAAGGGTTTCAGGCATAATGCAAACTTACTGCCCAGAAATAGAGACTTAAAGCTGGCCATTATAAGTTAGAGTTGCCTGCAGTGCACATAAATGGGTTAATGAATGTTCCAAAACCTCTTATCCCTCTTTCTTACTTTTACAAGGAGCTGGACAAGTTTTACTCGGGGGGGCGGAAAATGTACGCAGTTTAGGCCAAGTTTTGTGGTTGTAGGGGCGAATAATTCAAGTATCCTTCACACATGTGTGCCGCAGCTGGCCAAAGGGAAGGACATTCTCCGGTTTTTGCTGGACCGCCCGCAGCGAGGAAAGTCGACAAGTTTGTCGGGTTCGATGGAGCCCATTAAAAACTACTCAAAATGTCAGCGGGAATATAAACCACACGGGGGATGTGGAAAAGGACGAGCCACAAAATGTAACAAATTTGCTTAATTTGCCGTCCTAAAATACAGTTTTATGTTCAACCCAAGAAAATGAACAGTGAAATATTCTGCACAGGAAGAATATCCAGTATAAATAATAAATGGTTCTATTTCAACGCCAGAAAATTAACAGTACAATTTCTGCACAAAAAAAAATGTGTTCAAATGACAACAGTGAATATCTAGTATATATATGTATAACTTTTGTGTAATCCACAACTATTGGCAAAAATATTATTCAACAATAAAAACTAAGGGTAAACATATATTGCGAAATTGCACATGAAATGTAGATTACCTTTAACAAACAGTTATTTTCTCTGTGTGTCAAAGAAAGATATTTACAACTGCCGGTGAAAAAGCGGCGTAAAAAACAAAAATCAAGGAAAAGCAAAGGAGGAAACAACGGAAGTTGAGAAAAAAAAAGTTAATTGAAAACAAAAGTCAAAGAATTTGCATATTTATTTGCCGCACAACCTCAGACGTCGACACAAGCCACGAGTCAATATTTATTTATGCGTGCGGAAAATTTAAATGACTTAAAAGCTGACGAAGCAGAAGAAAACTAAAATGCAGCGAGGGCTTTGAGATTTTCAGCACCTCTTCTTTGCGATCTCTTTGTTTCGCATTAATTAGAATTTAACAAAAATAAATGCTGGGTAATTGAAAACTTTCTCCCTCTGCCCACAATTCTCCGCCATTATGCTCATTAATTCTATTCGCCGGGCAAAAATACATATCTCCGCCTCCCGCATTCATTTAATTAACTCAATTTGAGCGGAAGAAAAGACATCATCAAGACATCAAGAGGGAGAAACTGGGATTGAGAACTGCCTCCAGGTGTTCTGAATTTGCGATCCAGTAATGTATGTAGAAGGAGTTAGAGGAAAACCCCCTGACACCCCTCGGTTAGCTGAAACAATTAAGTGCTGATGGTTGGTAATTTTTTCTCGACTTTCTTGCGGAGGAGCAGCTGCAACTTTATTAAGCAAAATTTAATGGCGTTTGCTTTTGCACGCCCCTTAAACTATTTTCTCTCGTCGACTCCTGTCGTTTTTCATTAGCGCCGGCAACTGACTTGCAACAATTGTTGCACAAACAACAAATTCGCCAAACTTTGCCTGCAATATTTTCCGTTTCTCCCTTATACTTTTTTTTTGCCGCTTCATGTTGAACAATTAGTTTGACTGGACTTTTCTGGACTCGCCGCTGTTGTGTCCATTTGCCAAACGTCTAATTGGACTTGCTAAAGATTTCTACAGAGATTTGGGGCAAGTTTTTTCATTCTCTGGCACTCCCTGTTCTGTTCTTTTTTTCTAGCTAATAATTCAGATGAGAATGCTGGTTGGGAATGCCTTCCTTTTTTGCCCTCATTCTCCAGCAAATCCTCTTCTCTACTTAATTTGGTTTGGCTTTATTAATAATTTAGGGAAAGAAAGGGCTTTCATTCATAATGGAATTACTTTCGTCACTGGTCAGGCACACAATCAATATTGGAGGATCCCAAATCCTTTTATGTGGCTTTTTGTGAGGGAACAGTGTTGGGAGTTTAGCTAGATTTGAAGTATAATAACATGGAACAGAAAAACGTATTAAACTTAACTGAACTCAAAACATATTTACGGCGCAAAGCTCAAATAAATAAGTAATTACTTTATATTGAGATTATACTTTATGTACTGTCAAAAACAATAAAAATTTCATTTCTTTTTAAGCACTAGTAGCCAACACTGTATGCCAATTGATTACAAATAAAATTGATGAAAGCGAAGTCAGGAAGCCGAAAAATATGCAACACTCTTGAGGTAAAGTGCTGCGGCCCATAAAAAACTCGCGGGCAACACACAAAATTTTATGATGCATCCAAATGACACCGAGAAAGAGACGGGGCGCTCTAAATCGAAAGAGACAGAGCAGCAGAGTGTTGCTTAAATGTCAATCTATCTGTCTGACTGTCAATTTCAGCAATTGCAGCGGCGACGTCGGTTGAGGCTAAATGCGTTGAAGGAAAATTTCATTTGCAGATATCGTGCTGTCATTTAATAAACGAAATGTGAGAGGGAAAAAGAAAAAGGGACGGCAAGTGGGCGGCAAAGAGAGACGGACAGTCAGACAAACGCAGCGATGCAGTAACAGATATTGGCAACACTTTTCCCACAGACATGGAAAGAGAAAGAGACGGAGAGTGGGAAATAGAAAGAGAACGCACACACATGTTAAGGAAGTGCGGCAGACTGGAGAAAAAACCAAATGCTGAGCGACAGGCGGGAAAAAGGGGAGAAAGGAAAGAGAAGGGAGAATAGAAGGGGGATATTTCACAGCGGGACATCGCGTAGGTGAATGCACCCATTGTATAACTAAAACCATCGCAAGGCAGACAAGTTTCACAGATATGCAGGTACACTGCAAAAGTTAAAATTTTTAAGATTTCAACCGCAATTCTTCTGAATATTTCCCGACCCAATATAATTAATACAGTGTTTGGTCTTAAGCATTTTTAAATGAACAGTATATAATCATCTTTACTTTTCGCTTTTAATTAAATATTATTATTATTAAATCTGTAATTTATTTCATTTTTAAAAAGGCTTAAAAATGATTCGGTGATACACAATTAAAAAAGGATTTGGATAGAAATTTGGTTTTCAAAACATAAAGTATGAAGAAACTCGCGTTTCATTTCTAATTAAATACTTAATTTGTAAAGTACTCTTTTTTTAAATTTATTTTTTCTCAGTGTACGTGCGAATTTCTGAGTGTTTGTCTGTGTGCGCGTTTGCGGGTGAGTTTTGTGTAAATCCCGTTCGTCGCCAACTAAATGCCAATTTCAGAAAATGACGCGGAAAAAAGGAAGGCACACAGTGTAGCTGACATGCAATGCTTATACAGGGGAGCGGCGAGGGGCCTTTGGGCGGGACTCCAAGAGCGAGATTCTAGAAGACCAACACCCGAGGCGGTTTCCCTGATCCGTCCCTGCCATAAATAATTGACAATGACAGAGCGCGCCAAAAGACTAGCGCCAAAAACAACAAATTTAAAATCATTCTCGTGTCGGGCGACAGGCCAGAAATCAACGAGGGGCGGAAAGGTGGGCAAGTCCCCATCAATCTGTCAAAGATATCCCACCTTAAAAGTCAAAACGAAAATAGAGCTCGACTTTTCCCAGGTACGGGGAAAAATTAGGTGGAAAATATTGAACCAAATAATTAGGGCAAATTACAAGGCAAAAAATACATTGAAATATGAAAACAGGTGGAGTATAGCGACTTTAATATTGGATATGTATAACTTAATTTATTATTAAAATGGAATAAAAAAAAGTTTTAACACATAAGATTTCCTACCAATTTAAGACACAAATAACACATATAAAAATATTTATATAAATTCTCTTTGTGGTCACAAATGCGTCCTTTTGGCAATTCCCAATCTGTAGAACCGAAATTCCCAGAAATCAGCAAATTAAACAAGACCCGAAATTGATATTAATGGAAACAAAAGGAGAATTTGGCATAATTTCAACATGCTGACCTGTCAACGTGGCGAATGGCCGATGGCAAAGGGCCAGAAACAGCACTCAACACTTCATTAGAGCCATCATGGTGAGCGCCACGGCCATTGACGAAAAGGGAACCCTTCGCCAAGGACCGCAAATATTTTGCCAGTTTACACGACTTATTTAGCAGCAGCGGATCAAAGGGGGCCAAAGTCACAAGCGTCTTTTGATTGATTGAGCAAAGCCCCGGGGACCAGAAGCCCAAACAGCGAGAGCCCAAGTCAAAAGGTTTTTTGTCAAGCAAATTGTGGCTGGCATTGTGAAAGGTTCACACAGGAGCTGCGGCAAAGGCTTGACATTTTGTTTTCGATTGTGAGGGATTTGTTAGGAGATTTGCAGTGGTAGCAAAAAAGGAGGAAATGGGCAACACAATGCGGTCAAGAAGGGCTTACTTTTATATAAATAAAGTATTTTATTAAATTACTAGTCGTTGAAGTTGCATTTACACTAGTTTTTATTTCGAAAACCCATCAATTGTCATGTTTTATGGATTTCAAAACGAAAACTATTTAATATTTAAGCTTTAAGGAATACCCTTTCCTTCTTAAAATCATAGATTCACTTTACCCTCTGCCAAAAAACTGTTGCATAGTTTCAGCCTCATCACTCCTTTATCGATAAGAATTTTGCATGCAATTTCTGTGCTGTCTTTCTTGCTTTTTTCTTGCTTGCCTAAGCACATTTATTCGTTTTGTCTGACAACCTTTCGGAAAATGAAGGCTGAGGTGAGGGGAAAATTGGGCACGACTATCATCAGCACCCACACAAGAAAACCTCAATGCAACTAAAAAACGAAGAGGAAAATTGGCAAAAGGAAAATCTCCGCCCGGCAGCCAAAAACATAAAACTTTGCACATTCATTGGGTTCGCTGCTTTTTCTTTTAGATTTTTGTGTTCTTTTTTTTTTTTTCTTTTTCTTTTTCTGTTGCGACTATTTTCCAGTAGTGGGAAAATTGTGCGCTTTTTTAATTTAATGAAAATTTTCCACTTGGTCGATTGACATTTTCTGTTCTTTGTCGTTTTACTTTTACCTCCCACCCGCGAATTTCATGGGTGTTGCAAGCAAAGTTTCCTCTGAGGTTTTGCCAAATAAACACACAAATTTACTTAGCTTTTGGGTGGGAAAATGAAAATGGGTGGGGAAATTTTTGGGGTGCGGGAGGGGGTAAAGGCGAAAAGTCGCTGCACACTCTGCGGCGGCTGGCGCGCAACTTTTATCATTTTGCCTTTGTTTGGAGCGTGTAATCAAATGCATATTTGCATGCCACCCACCTCCGAAAAACCCTTAAGCTTTGCCTTCGCCTTTTGTATAATTTTCTGCAAGACTTGCGAAAAACTTGCAAAGGCGGCAAAACTTTGCTTCCAACCAAGCGCACAAAAGTATGCAATGCACGGCGCCCGATAAAGAGGACATACAGTGCACACTGCTTCTAAAATTTTAATTCCATGGTATCAATCATGGCTTATAAGTTAAAAATATATTATCATAAATATTTGAATATCTTATATATGCAACCCACCGATGAAAATTATACCAAACGTGGCCTATACGTTAAAAAGATATTAACATAACTATTATAATTTGAATTTGAAATCCTCCGATAAAAATGTAAATAAAATTAATGAGTTAATGTGAAATAAATAATAATTTAATAAATAATATGATTCATTGCAATATTAAATTTAACTTTGTCATGTGAAGGATACTTTTTTACAACTTAGTCTGTATTGATTTTTTTATCTAACATAAAATAAAATATAGTTATTTGTAAACTTCTCAAGATTTTAGATAACTCATTTAAAAGGAATCAGCCTTATCTGGTCATTAAGACTTCGTTGGGTGCAATTGATGCTACAAAACCATTCCATAAAATATTTTGAAATTAGAAATTTCAAGCATTTACCCCAATGTGCATTGCCTGAGGGAAAAGTTGAAGAGCGGGCGAGATGCCAAAGCGATTGAAGCGACTATAAACTCAATTAGCCAGCCCCCGGACTTTGAATGGCGGCCATAAAAGTGTTGAAGGAATCGAATTGAACTTGGCCAAATGTCATTAGCGAGGGGAGAGGCGTCATGGCAGGCACATTAAATGTTATTAACGCATTCGCTTTTGTTGCACCAGCAGTTCAATGGAATAGTTATCTAATTTGATATGCTGGGCAAAAAGGAGCAAGGATAAAATGCGAGGGGTTTGCTATCATGCAATTGTTGCCACAATTCTCCGGGGAAGAGAAGGAAAATCCTCACCATTGTGACGTGACAATTGACTCAAACACGTAGCGGAAAATTCAGCAATGCTGTTGCCGCTTTAAAGCATGAAATAATCCTGCAGCTAAACGGCAAAACTGCCTGAAGGTGCAGCATTTACATTCATCATCATAAGTCACTGCCCGGACACAAATTAAATGAAATATTTGCCGAGGTGCCAGGACTATCCTGGTTGGATATTTTTCGGTAGCTGGATGAGGGCGCTATCCTCGAATAGAGCCATTCAGCTAAGCCAGCGCAACACAACAAAGTGCATCCTCCGGGAATCGGGTTCGGGCAGAGCAGGAATTTTCACTTCCCCAACTAATGGCATCCTCCGCAGGACTCGCAGGATGCAACGCGGCACTCACGTAGCGTAGCTCCTGCCCCGGCATATTTAATAAACTCTGGCAAATTAAGCGGCAGCGGATGGAGGATGCCATAAATCAACAGGTAAGAGGAGCGTGCGTCCACCTGGGAGGCAACATCGCAGTTCATTAACATTAGCCCAACCAGAAATTTCAAGGCATAAAGGGGCAAGGACCCGGGCTGATATTAGTTTATTTTTGGAAAAACAAATCTTTGTAACCGCATCCTTTTGCTATAAATAAATATTAGTTGTAATTATTGCGAGATTGTATTTCATTTCCATAAAAAATATAAAACTGTTGATGGGATAAGCTTAATTATTATTTCTCATTAACCTTGGCAAGTTCTAGAAAAAAGTTTGAGTTTAAAAATTATACGCCATGTTGTCATTTCATTCAGTTCCCTACCTCTGTTAGCTTTAAATCCTTTTTAAAGCAAATAGATTATAAACTGATGATGGATTTCCCTGCTGGACTTTAAGCCACCTGTTGGCAAACTGATAGACTCAAGAGGAAAACTGCAGCGTGGAGGAGCTGCCTGGAAAAGTAATTTATTTGGCAGCTCCCACAGGAAGTCGCCAACTCCTGTTTGAGCCAAGTCAGTCAGCCACATCCGGCGCAACTTTAAGCCGCATTTCCGTTCATGCAATTTTAATTTGTCAAATGCAAGCGACGCGATGAGAACGTGGTGGATGCTAAAATTAACTGGAAAATTTTACAATCCTGGCGCGGCGAGGCGAGGCAGGATTACAGAACAGAACAGAACAGGACATGGCACAGGGCACCAAGCAGCAGGCAGCAGGCAGCAGGAGTCAAAGGCAGTCCGCTGCCGAAATGAGGATACCGACGAGCCACTCGAATTGGACCATTAGTTTCGACGGCATTAGTTTGGCGCTTTTCATGGCCCAGACGATGCAGACGAATAAATAAGAGACGAGCAGCGGGACGCAGATGGAGATGGAAATATACTAGATGTGGAAATGGAAGTGGAGGTGGTGGTGCCGGAGTTCCAGAGTTCCCACACAAGGGCAAGTGGACCGAGGCGGACCAGCGACGATCCCCTGGCGGAATTATGCATGTAATAAAATGCGGCGGCATTGGCTGCAACTGCAACAACCCGTGCCCGGCCACGCCCACACACGCCCACTTTCGCCGCGAACTAAATTTAAGTGCATTAACATAAAGCGGTTAAACTACGGTGGTATGATTCATGAAAATATTTTAAAACAGAAAATTAGTCATGAAAAAAAGGTAATACTTTAAATTTTAAATATGTTTATAAGGAAAGTTTTTTTAGATTTTAAATTTTTAGAAAATTTAGTAATTAAATTTCAAAATGAACAAAAATGAATGTACAGCTATTCATTCTAGTATTCTCCTTGTTTAATATATCAGAAACAATTTTGAAGTGGTCATAATATATATGTTAAATACATTACATTAGATCTATTAATTGCAAGAATCTATAAGTTTTAAACCGCATTCCCCCATCCCACTGTGCATGTTAGCAAGGACAAGATAAATAAACTTTTGTGTGAAACTGTTTTAAGGGGTTGAGGTCTCCTAAAAAGAAGAAAAGGGGAGCTCCCGCTGCACTGATGAGTGCAACGACTTGGCAGCAGCGCTAAGCGTCAGCATCATCGACACTTTTGGCAGGAAGCGTTCGCGGGCCGGGCTCAGACATATAGTTTATATAGTGTACGCAGTACAGGACATGGCCAGGAAACTCGTCTGGCAGCGAGTCTCCGGAGTGTGTGAGACATTAACAGACTCGTAAACTGCCAGTTGCTTGTTATGTTGATTACACAACCAGCGTGAGCGTGGGAGCAAATGAAAATAAAGTTACCAAGCCAAACTTGCACTTGAAATCCACGAATTCTAAGTTGAGTTCAAAACTATATTTGTTCGAGTAATAAATAAGTAGTTGGTGGTATGTCATAAAATATTTAAAATTAAAGATCTTTTAAAATTATTATTTTATATAGTGAAACCTAAAATATTTTTGTAAACTGGAAAACAAATCTTAATTCATTGCTTTAAATTCAAACAGAATGTAAAGTGTTATCTTTTCACAGCCAAGGACTGTTGCCATTTTATTGGAAAGCGTTTTAAAGTCACCTCGCGTAGGCCATTGCTGAAAAGTATGCAACACTTGGCGCCACGCCCCATTTGTACGTGCCTGTCACGCCCCGTTTTAACCCACAACACCACCCAAAACAACAGTTAGCTGCCCTTTCGGAAAAGCTGAAAAGGAAACACACATACTCACACTCACAGAGCGAGAAGGAGGAAACTTAAACAGAAACAAACAGCGGGAAACTGAAAACTAGCTAGTGGCAAGAGTTGAAAGTTGAATGTCTGGCAAATGCCGCGGCAATGCCCTTCGAATGCAGTCAGTGCAAAATGCATTTTCCAAAGGGGAACTTTTCACACGCAGCGCCAAATCTGCCAAAGCCACTTTTCGGTATTGTTTTTTGTTGCTTTTCGAAATTTATTGCAACACTCGCTGTGCAGAAGCTCCTGTACTCCCAACTCCCAAAAATAGCAAAAAGATGCTGGCTTTATCTCTTCGCTGTCTGTCTGTCTGTCTGTCTGTCTGTCAGAGGATATTTATCTGGCACGTTAAGTTTACTTTTGCCCCCCTTCAATCCACTGCCACATTGCACCCCGCTCTTTTCATAATTTTTCGCCTCGCGGCTAAATTGTCGTCTTTATTTGCAGCATGGAAATGCTCGAACGCAATTTCCCATTTCCATTTCCATTCCACTACACACCCGAATGGTAAACGCTACCCGATGCGAGATTTTCCCGCATGACATTTGCGATTTTCCGCACATTTTGTACTTTATTGAACTGTTTGTCACATGACGTTTAGTATTTTGCGAGCTGCGTCAGCTGCAGGCGAACAACCACACTTGTGCATATGCACAGAATGGAAACGGGGAAAACCAGCCAAGAATTAGGGTCTCACACGAAGTACTGATGTACTTCTATAACTTGAATTTTTCTATATATTTAACTAGAGTCCAGTTGCTAAACAACAAGATAATAACTTGCAAACTTAAAGATAAAAATGTTATAGATCAAAGTTCGTTATGAATTTAATAATAGAATAAATTTATTTTTGTTTGAAAATACCAAATAGTTTAAGAATTTAAAACCTAAATTCTTTTGGGAAAACTTGCAATAACTTTGTTCAAACTTTAACCCACTACCTAATATATAGTTATTCAAATTCTTTGGATGAATGCCAAATTGTTTTTGAAAATTTCACTGTATCTCAGCCGATCATCGTCATCATCAAATTTTCTTAGAACAAAAGGGTTGGGAAAATAAAGCTTTTAAGGGAGAAACCACCAGCTGACCCCCTTATTACAAAGCCATGTAAACTTGATGAAAATCAAATGGAAATAAAAATGGACAGCACTCATAAACAATAATATGGCGAGAGCGCAAGCTTTCAAAAGGAAACTTTGAGCGAAAAAGAAAGAAAACTTCAACCGAGCAGTGGAAGCAACTTAATAAAAACAAAAATGTATGAAATACTTTTACGACTTTCGAAGACATTTTTACAACTTGCTGGCAAGTTTTGCTAACGATATGCGAGATGCACACAGTGAGACTTTGGAGAACAAGAAGAGCTCCGGATCGGCAGCTGCATCCAAGGACTGCTGCCGCGTCCTGTCCTGGTCAAATGGATACGTCGCATCATAAAACCGAAAGTCATTTCGCACAGAACGTGTCTAAACGAAAGACCGGAGGACGGGCCAATGTCCGGCCAAGAAGCCAAAGTCATCGCAGCCAATAATAATTCCAATTGTAGTGCAGTGACAATTTTCTGTTCCTTGGCTGCAAGGATGCGCTCTTTTGGGCACTTTTGGGTACAATGTACCCCGAACAATGGTCAGCAGAGGAGCAGCAGAGGAGCACCAGAGGAGCAGCGGCGGCGGCAACGCGCACATTTTATTGCCCAGCGTTGGCATTTTAAGTGCACCAGCCAGCAAGCGGAGCAGCAGCATCGGCAGTGGCAACATTATTTGGTCAATGTAGACGACATGACGCGGCCATTAAGAGCAACAAATAAGCAAACAATAACAAGAAGCCGCGCCCCGATGAGCTGGAGAGAAATTAAGAAAAATGCTTAAGCTGGCTGCGAATGGGAAACACTTCCTTCTCACACTTTGAAATCACTGCACGGCGAAAAAAAAAATCAAACTAATGATTCATTTTAAATCTCCTACATCAGAAAGCATGACTATTATCACGAAAAACTGGTCACCGAAATATAAAATAATAGAATGAATTTGTGTTAATAAGGAAAACGATATTGTTTGGTTAAGATTAAGGCCTAAATTGCACTTATTAAATGAATATATGTATAGTTTAGGATAGTGTGACATGACATTATTTAATTTATCAAAATGATCAAGACTAAATTATCAAATTAACCACAGCCAAATGATACTATCTAGTGGATAGATTTGCTATGAGTATGACAGCACCTATCTTAATACCATCAGCATGAGAATTATTATTGCTAAACATATTATTTTTCCTTTCACTATGTTATTATGATCTAATATGATATTACAATTTTATTTCGTTGCATTCAAATGAACAATAAAATCTCTATCATTAACTCCTAGTGCTAATGTAAGCCTACTCTTATTTTTTTTTTATTACGAAACCTGATTAGAAAAATGAAGATAATAGTAAAAACCTATTTTGTTTAGTTTTTTCATGGGCAGAACCATTTATCTTTCGATCGATTTGGATATCTCTGTTCGATAATAATACTTTGGCTTATTAAAATTGATTGCAAATGAGCTGGTGGCTTTGGGGCGTCTTCGAATGCTAAGCAAGATGGGTGGGAATGATTCCCTTGGGGCCATGCTAATGGGTCAGCAATAAGGCATAGCTGGTTTATATAGATTTACTGAATCAGGCAAAACAAAATGTCATGATAGATAAAAACAAACGCGAAAACATAATTGAATCAACAGAAAACTTGTTGAAAGCAAAATGTAGAGATATGAAAGGGATAGATACGGTATGAACAGAGATTTCAGCTGTCTCGCTGTCTGACCAATTCGTTTAGTTTCGCAAAAGCTAATTAGCAACTAAAGTGAAATTAAAGCAGAGCCAAGTCAAGCCAACGACTAATGGTCTTTGTGTCGGAGAAAAGGGAAATAGGAGGGTCCGAACCAGAGGAAGGTGCTACAACTAATTAAATGCAATAAGCTATGGCAACTGCTGGACGTGAACAGGAACTGTGGGTTTCAGGAGTCAGGATACAGGACAGGTAACGCCGGTGGACGAGTGACAACTTCGTTTTGATGTGCCGGACTCTTCCGGCATCCTTCCTGTCCCCTGTTCCCATTTTTTCCTCCCGCCAACTAACGACGAACGCGTTTTAATTTGCACATTAAAGTAATTAGTTTAGCATTAGTTAGCTGCAGTTTGTTTTAATGAGTCGCGAATTTTGAGAGAGTTGGTCGTCGCCACTTACCGCTCTTAAAGGTGGCCATCAGGTGCTCTGAATCAGCTCCATGCTGGCAGACAAACAGCGAAGTGTCGAGCAGATCTCTGGGCGAATATCCCAAGAGGCCATGCATCCTAAAAAATCAAAATTTACATAATTATAAACAAAATTAATGATGGAATAAGTACAGTCGTGATCCAATTTTGTTAAAAATTTAAATCTTCACATTACTTAAATAGAAAGAAGAATTATTTAAAATCAATTCATTGTTTCTAAGCTTGGTTTCGACCAGACAGAAAAATAATGGTCTGTTTATTTTTAATTTAAAATATTGAAGTATTTAATTGCCACAACAAAATTGATGATCTATTAACAAAGATCACTTAAAAGCATTTTTATAGTATATTATACTTTTTACAAAAGATAATTGTTCAATTGCATCAACAAAAAACGAATGATTTATTAAACAAACGACATTCATTGCCCGCTTCTGGCAAAGCTATAATTCAATCACAAGGCCTTTGTGAGTAAGGCCATATTTAGTATTTCTATAAATTTTCTGTATTTTCTAGTGAGTTAAAATGGGTTCACGACTGGTAATATTTATCTCACTTGTCGTCCACGTAGGTGAAACGCATGTCCAGGGAGTGTTTTGTAAGGAAAGTGCTGGTGCCCAACGGTATCTCAATATTCGAGGGATGCGGAATGGGTCGACCAATGGCCATCAACAGGCGCTCGCCCTTGGCATTGACCACCAAGTGTCCTGTGATGTGAATGACCTAGAAACACATCAAAGGCATAGATTAGTTATGAATCGATTAAAACTACGTTTCAGTTATATAAGTTACTGTACTGGAAATGGTAATGTTAGATTTCTAGTCAATGGTTAACAGGCAAAAAAAATGCACTCTATTTAACATAAAATAAGTAGATCTTTGATATTGGAATTCAGATATTTTTTTGACTCTGTAGACTTTGCTATATCTGACCTTGTAGGAGGCGCTCTTGATGTTGATGCTTCTCCCACGACTGGTTAAGGTGCACTTCAAACGCACAAACAGGTCCCGGTGATGAGTGCTCATTACGGAGTCCTGCTGCGGTTCATCCTTGATCTTCTCGGCAATTTCGCGCTTGAGACTGAGAGCCTCCTTGATCTCGGCGTGGTCGCACTGGTGCGAGTACTCCCAGATTTGCTGGCCCAGAGTGTCAATCTGTAGAAATTTAACAAACCAATTAGAATAGTTTTCTAAAAAACAATTAGAAACACTTACCTTGGTAATGCCCAGATACTCGACTACATTCTCGGATACATAGGTGATGTCACCCTCGTGGGACAGGACCAGCAGGAATCCGTCCATGGTCTGTTTCAAGAGCTCTCTGCCCTCGGGACCCTTTAACCAATCCTCGTTACCCATTTCCACCTTGGGCTTGATCTCCGCCTGCTCAGCAACAGCATCCATGTCTGGTTTAATGGCATCGCTGGGAACTGAAATAAATCATATGTTAAAAAGGGTTTAAAAAAGAAAATATCTTAAAGGGAAACTCACCAAACTGCAGCATCTCACGAATCTTGAGAAATGCAATAGTGATCCTCATCACGGATGCCTTGTCAAGTTGATTGACATCGTCGGTTTTCAATGGTAAAGCCGCCGAGAGTTCCATGAAAATCTCCGTCTCCTTGGAGCGACGACATCTGGCCGCATCGCGAGACTTCTCCTTGCGCTTTTCATTGTTCCTGCAAAGATCGATGAGATGAAAAATTAGCATAAGCTCAATGCAATCACGTACGCCACTGATCTGGGGGAACGCGGGGGAACATAGAGGGGAAGGTCGTCTGAAATATGCGTGCATTTCAATTGCTGCACTTTTATTCCCGTTTGATTGCTTATGATTCAATTCACGCGGCCAGAGCTCGCAATTTTTCAATTAAGCAAAACGTTTTCAGTTTTTGCGTTTGTTGCCAGGCCAAGCGAAAAAAAGGCGAAGGCGTTCGACAGCGCTATTATAGCTGGCTACCTATATTACAAAAATGTATAACAACTCTCTTTGGACTCAATACAATTCTTAACGCTCCCAACATATTAATAATATAAATGCAATATTATGTAGAACAATAAATCAACTTTAATATGGTTAATAACTAATGTTCCTTAGAAGCATATAAATATTATACGAACAACTCAGCTAGATTTTTATTCAACATACAGCATTTTTAGAATATGAATAAGAAAATGGTTTGTAATGTTCCTTCACAATTTAAAATTCACAGAATTGAGTTATAATTATTAATCTAATAATTATGTTGAACAAAAAAATAAAATAAACAGGCAAATATTTATACAAATATTATGGAGAACAATAAATCTTCTTCAAACTAAAACAGGCTAATGTTCTTGAAGAAAATATAAATATAATTTATTCAAAACGTTGTATTATAAAGTATAATTATGAAAAATTATTGCGAAATAT
The DNA here is from genome assembly GCF_018152505.1 of Drosophila elegans. Taxonomy (NCBI): domain Eukaryota; kingdom Metazoa; phylum Arthropoda; class Insecta; order Diptera; family Drosophilidae; genus Drosophila; species Drosophila elegans. The sequence continues at coordinate 2,196,231 of NW_024545863.1, forward strand.
TACAAATAATATCACATAAGAAACAAAACAATAAAATTCAATACAAGAAATAGAATTTTATGCTGCCAATGCTGATACGAAATTTCTATAGAATTCTGTTCTAAAACTAATATTAAAGTAAATCATTGTCTATTTGTATTGCCTGAAGAATCCTGACCTACAACGGCGCCCCCTTGGGAGAGTTGTACATTCCCAGCTGGCAGCCGAACCCCGTGGGCTTTAGATGGTTTACAATGTCTGTTTCGGATTCCCAAAGTAGCCAGCAGTCACACGTTCGCCTGATAAAGACCATCACTTCTGCCTTGGCACCAATTCCCTGGTGGTGGAATTTTGAAGACTTTGGAATATTTTGCCGAAACTTCTCACCTGCCCGATGCGTTGGCAATTAGCGAATCAGCAGAACTGTCTTCGATGGGGTGAGTGAGTCCCATTTAAACCAGGGGTTTCTGCTCGTCGATACTGGCGACAAGTTTTAATCGGCCGACAAGCCAGTCCACATCATTCAAATATATTTATAAGGGAGAGCACTGACCCCAAACATACGAACACTATCAGTACTATCACTATTTATATATATATTGGAAAATTCTAAGAAAAGACGAATGGCCCTCCCTCGGGACTGGGGGAAAATTATAAAAAGTTTGCCAAGAAAACCTCGTGAGGCACCGCATGCAAAGAAACTAATTCGGGAATTCATCAACGACGACAACATAGCTCGTGCCTTCTTAATATTTTATTTATTATTGGTATACAGGGCGAACTTGTATAATCCATGGAAGACGTCTGTTTTCGCACGTACAATAGTTGTCTTGGCCTTTGGCAAAAATTGCCAACGCTGCTTTATTCACTCTTTGCCTCTGGAAAGGAAAAAAGGCTGCCAACGTAAGGTGTTTTATTGTGAAAACCGCCTTGGCAACACAACAAAATTAAAAACTTTTCTGTTCACAAGCCTTAAGTTTAACCTGTCACCGAAAATGAAGAAAGCCCCATCATATCAGTTGCCAACGACAATGGAATCTGAACTCTTCACTATGATGGATATTTCAGTCTACAAACTGACTAATAAATGATTAAAAAAGCATTCCACTTTGTTTGGTTTTTGGCGAACTAGAACTAAATATTCGAAATGCAAACAAGAAACTTATAAGTTACAGTTAATTATTAAAATTAATTTTTAATTATGACATCTTTAAACATGAGATAAGAACCTTATTAATCGATCGATTGTAAACAAGGAAATCTAAAAATAAACAACACAAGGTTTGCAATCTCTTAAATAAAATACAATGGTTAATCATTTAAAATCCTTATAACTTCACATAGTTGAAATAAATAAGTAAAGATAAGAGTGATTTTCATTGTCAATCAATCGACTGATTGATGGAGACCAGGCAAAAGATTGGAGCAGAACTCAAACTTATATAATTAATTTATAGAATTATTTTACTCTGTATCAAAGTGCACACTATTGCAATAAGCAAGCACATTGAATATATTTGTCGATGTCAATATACTCATGGGTTTCTATCTATATATATATATATATATTAATGAACAGAAATCCGATAGTCGTAGTGCATAGAAAGCGGCATAGAATGGCTTTGAATTGCATGCTAATGGCCTGCTTAAATGGAGTGATATTCAGGGGGTTTTTGAGGGTGAGGTATTTGCGATCGGGCGGCCCATTGTCTGTTCATTAGAACAGAAGCAAGTACAGCCTTTTAAATATTCTGGCTGTGCCAGCAGAATTGCCTTGTTATTGCCGCTGTCGCTGCCGCTGTTGTTGCTAAGTATTTCCGCTCCAAGGCGCAACTCAAACACTGCCAAAAAAAAACTGTATTATAAAATTAATATACTTTTCAGTTAAAATAAAATGATTTAAATTAAAAGCAACTCAACAGGTATTAGGCCAAAACAGTGAAAAACACTTTTAAAGGGGATCTTTGCGGTAATCTTGATGATTCATTAATTTTAAAATTGATTGGAAATAATAAAAAGAGATTACTTTAGTTTATTTAAGAAGCTAATTTAAAAAATGTCCCTTATAAAACGCAAGAACTAAAAAATGTATTTAAAAAAAAAATTGGCTAGGCTTTGATGAGATTAAAATTGTTTTTATAGAAATATGGTATCACGTGGACAGCTAAATCTTAGCTAATCCTATGAAACCCTAGGGTACTGACCCGCATCTGTTTGAGTCTGAATTGTCGGCATTTCGAAATGATCCACCAAATGCGTCGTATCTCTTGGCGAGATATCAGCAAAGGCTCATAAAATACATCTCAAGGTGTTAATGCCAGTTCATGGGGCAGTAAATCGAGCCAACATCGGGTCAGGGATGTTCGGTTGGGAGCAGCATAAAGTTGGAGGGAGTTTTTTGGGTAGCGTGTGCCATTTGCAAGTGCGTCAGTTTGTCTTTGTCTTATTAGCATGGAGATGGGCAAACACAAATTTGGCTTAAACGTGTGCAAAACGTAAATAAACGAGCAAACTGGCGACCATTCCAAATCCATTTGATTTCCGCGCACGTTGCATGCTAAGTTTTTGGAAGAAATCCAGGGAAAACGCGGGCCATAACCTGCGTCAATCGCTGAGGAATCGTCGATCAACAGTATTGATGAGCCCCCAGCCAGAAGACCTACCAAACACGCACCACGTGTCGATAAATCTTTGGGAAATACCCAACCTAAAGTCACTGTTGCCAGAAAACAATTACAAAACTTAACTTCCAGAAACTATTTTTAAAATTTTAAGAGAGGGAACGTCTTTCTTAGTCCACTTAAGCTGAGGAAAATAGGGCATTTTTCTAGGGAGAAACCCAATGAAACCTTGACTCATTCATTACTTTTCTCGCGCAATATCTCCGTCCGCGTCACCCTATCTTTTCCTTGCGTATCTAAATATTATTATAAAAAGCGATCCACAAATAAGCATAGATAAGAGACCCGCCGTTTGCTTTCGGCTTTGGCATTTAAAATAGGATCCAACGAATTTTTAAATGAGTTTTTCGGCGGTCAAAGCAAAAGTTAGAAGCGATTTTAACTTTTTTTATATTTGTTTATTAAGATGACCTCTGTTCGCAGTTGTGTGACTAAGAATGCTTAGAAAATATAGTAAACAATACAAAATTGTGTTATTTAACAAGACTATTATAAATTAAACTAAATCCTCAATATTAATTATGCCTAACCAAATTTTGAATTTTAACTATCGGATTCGTATTAGATACTACTTTTTTATATGAAGTTTATAAATGATACTTTTTGAAAGCAACTTTCTGATTTGTTTTTTATTCAATTTTTCAGCCCAAAAAATGTCTTCACTTAATACGTTTGAAAATTATTTTGTGTTTTTTTTTAAGTGATAAGATTTTTGTTTTCGGTCGCACTTTCATATACATTTCATACTGTTTAGTTTTTTTGTTATAGTTTATATAGTCGATTTCCCCACGATATCTGGTTGCACTCACATAAAGTCCTCGATGTCCACGAACTGGGAGAACTGACAGGGTTGGGTGTTGGTGGGAGCATAGCCATAGCAGTAGGCGTAACTCCAGGGGCGACTTTCGCGACAGGGCGTGGCCACGCTTAGAAGAGTGCCCCGTTGCCGATAGAAGGCATCCGGATGCGGTTGCTGCTGATACGGATGATACCTCTGCATCGCGGCGGAGGATGGATTGGGTCCCAGAATGGCACCCACGTAGGGTTGGCCACTGGGAACTGGGACATTGTAGAATGACCCGTTGTTAAAGCTCACGGTGGGTTCATTAATGGGCGTTCGCCCGAAAACCGAGCCATTATTCAACTGTTGTTGCTGCGCCTTTAGATCGCAATCATAGAAACTTGTACAAGAAGTCACATCCTCGCCGTAGAAGGAACTATCGCCGGGACACGAGAAGTCGCAGCTCTCAAAGGTATTAAACATTGATTGCGCCGTTTCTTTCGCTGGAATATGGACAAGCCCATCGATGATGAACAAACACACGCGTCCCGATAACAGCTGATAGTGGCGAGCGGGCTTAAGACTATTTTTTTGATTTGGCTATAACTTTACGGCCGTATTCAGAACACGACGTACCGGAGTTTGAACCGTAAATGAGCGAAAGGTTCCATACCCTCGAAGCCATCATATTTATACCCGTGAATCCGAAAAAACTGGCCAGGAGAGTGAGTGAGAGAGCAGCAGACATTAACGTCAGATTCCGTGTGCTATCAGACAAGTTTGCCTATCCGGACAAGTGCGCTCCGGCCGGAGTGATAAGATAAAGGCCGCCCGCTTCGAAAACATTCAGTTGGCAGGGAGCTAACGGTTCGGTTTTGCCCAATCGGGGCGATAACGGTGGACTCAAGTGAGTGGCAGACTCAAATTAGAGGCATATAAATAATGTCGGTGCGCTCCACTTCAGCCGATAATTGCACCGGATAATGAAGCATACTTTGCAGCGCCCACGGAAATTTACTGCACGTCCTGGATCAAGTTGGTTGCCCATTCCACTGACTCACCAACTGCAGTACTCGAAGCTGTCATGTTATTTATTAAATAAACGTATACCAAGGAAATTAAATTCCCATTACAACCCAATGAAAATGAAGAATCTATAATAAAATATGTCATTTCGAAATTGAAAGCTAAGTTGTAGGACTTGGAACTGCAGCTAAATGCGTACAGCAAAGCCACTATTTCCAAGTTTTATAAAGTTTGAGCAAAAAAAAACCCAAACACAATTTATTTGAAAAAGGTTAAATGTCAGTTAGAACTTGGCATATTTTTTCTCTGTGCTGAAAAACAGATTTAGATGACTAAATATTTTTCCACCTATCTTACCCTTCTCAAAGATTTTACTAGTCGGCCGAGCTCGCTGATAAGAGCAATAGCATAACAGTTAAATATTTAGATTATATTAGCAAACAGGCGCGGAAAGTGAAACGAGATAAGAGAAGCCCGCCACCCAACTAAAAGTAATAAAACCACAATGTAATCAGCACGAAGAAACGGAGAAGAAGGCAATGCACAGTCGGGGACAAATTAAATTACCGCCCATGGGATTTGATAACCCCTTGTTTACCTTTTTATGCTACAAATGTCATTCAGATGTCTAACTAATTATTATTAACAAAAATATTTGAATAAAAGTAAAAAGCATCTTAAGTCACCAACAGTTTATTTCAATCCTGGGATGCTGCGGTGCAGTGACAATACCAAGTAAGTCGTTTTCGGCTTGATTGTTCTTGAACTGATCTTCTTCATATTTTCCTGTTGTTTTACCAACAATCTGAAGATCTACAAACACCGGAAGCCATACCTTCTGCCTTCTACAGCACCGACACACCCTACTCACCCATAGTCTGTAACTTTTGAAGCCGTTTTTCGAATTTAAACATTATACATTTTAATAATGTTTATTTGTGCCATAAATGCTTAGTTTAAAACTTGTTTCGATTAAATCTTTATTTGGGAATAACAATTAATGATTTCACAAGAAGAAAAACGTATTAATGTTTAACTATTTGCCATTATTGAAAGACAAATTTACGAGTTTGAAAATGTTTTCAAATAAAAAGAATTAAAAATGGAATGGTCATTTCAAATTATTGTTATAAATTGATAGATAGTATTAAAAAGAAAAATTGTAAAAATTGTTTAAATTTTGAAGCTACAAAAGTCTGTCACTAACCGAAGAATTCAGTTCTATGAAAAATAAGTTTTGCCAATATATATATTTCAGCAGCGCATGTGTTAAATAAAAAATAATTTAATTACAGGGAGATAAGCGCTAAGCAATCCTATAAAGAAGAATACTAAAATGTTACTTGCTTTACTCAAAAAAGTTGCTCGTATAGAACAGACGTGTTTTTGTGGTAATTTAACTTAAAAATCTCGATACTGCGAAAGGACACCAACATGGACTTCGGAACATCTTTGGTGAAATACATCCTCTTCATAGTCAACTTCATTGTGGGTTTGATCACCATTGAGTTCGTGGTCGTCCTGATACAAAACGAAGAAGATGAGAGTTATTCGGCCGTCATACCGATCGCCGTGGGAGTGATTTTGGTCTTCACCTCATTTCTTGGATGCTGCGGTGCCGCATGCAATTCTATCTGGTTGGCCAAAAATTATGCTGCAATCCTGCTAATACAGATGATCTCGCAGCTGACACTTTTAGTACTGCTGTTCAACAATAAGGAGCAATTTGAAAAATTTATTGGTTTCGGTATCGACATGGCATGGAAATGGCATGGAATTCGCTGCGGACAGGACTTTTCCGAAGACCACACTGCAGAAAAACTCACCACTCCTGCAAGCAGCCACAAAAGTTCTCCTATTTCGTCCAACTTTTATGAAAGATGTCGTGGAGAGTGGATCGACTGGGTAACTGGTACCACAAACAACCATATGTTTTTGATTATCGGCTTAATGGTTATTGAACTGGTCTTCTTCATATTTTCTTGTTGCTTTGCCAACAACCTGGGAATCTACAAGAAGCAAAAACAATTCGTGCTTCCAATTACTACACCGAAATCTACGAATGCTAACTAACTTTTAACTTTTAACAATAAGTTTTAAAGCAATTTGTTTGTGTATTTGCTTAAAACAAGTTTAGTTTAAAAGTTAACAAATTCAAATCGATTTATAATTAATAAAAAATGAGTGCTCTCAAAAAACCAGGAATAATCTTGCAACGCAGTAAAAAAGACATTTCAGACCTTTTAAGTTTTTAAATTTTTAATCGGAAATTTGTTTTTTATAAAAAATATAAATGAAAAACAACGTAGTTATATATTATTATTTTCCTATCCTTTTTTGGAAATGTTTTCTTCATTGCGTTGCAAACTTTTGAGTGATTTTATATTATCATATTCAAGTCAATTTTTTTTCAACAAACAGCGGTTTTAAAGATAATAACATTTCCCACAAATGATCTGAAAAGGTGTTCGAAAAAAACAATTCTTTGTTCTTGACAAGTAATAATGTAGGCCGGGGTGCAGCAAAATTTTACTGCACGGTATTGGTACGCCCCAATTAATTTTTGTTCGCCTTTAAAACATGTACATATTTAAGCTTTCTCTGATTTATAATTTACATCGAATGCGACGCGTATAGAGCCCATTGAACTACAAGACCAAAAAAGATTCAGAAGCTGCGCTACCTTAGTCTGTCTCCCTCACTGTTGTCTTTTCTTTCTGTCTCGATGGAACAAACTAAAAGTTACACACACAAAAAAAATTGTTTTGGGGGTTAAGTTTGGTTATATAAATAATTAAATAATTTTAAATATATTGAAAGGCAACCATCATAATTGGTTTGGTGACTGAATGTTTTTCGTTTTTAATAATGTTATATTTAATAAGAAATGTATTTGACAATGAAATGTTTTTTTTAATGAATTAACAGTTAACAAATTTTTTTCTGTGCACTAGCAGCAAAATAAAAGTGCGTATGTATGAAAATAAAGAGGAAAGCGAGAAGAAAACTAACAATAACTCCACAACCTAAAACTTAAATACAATAGCTCTCCTTCTCTTTCTCCCTTTATATTAATACCCCCTCGGACGTTTCCATCCTCCTCGTGTCGTCACATTTTGAGTTCGATTGCGCAAAAAGTAGGTCGTCGTGGCCAGACAAAAAAAACAACAACAACAACAACAAAAACAACAACTGGGCATATCATTTAAATATTTTACAATACACACATGTGGGAATGTGTGTAAGCGTGTTTTACTTTTGTGCGTTTGCTTGCGTTGGTATTGAAATTTATTTATTGTCAAGTTGTTGTTTAAGTTTTATACATCGGCTTCTGCGTATTTTTTCCTCGTTTTTATAGCGCCTTGGTCTGACAGCATATAAAACTAATTTAAAATAAAAACATAGTTTCGATTAAGATTCTTGCCTCCCCCAAATGCCCCCCACTGAACTAGTAATAATTCACTTTTATTGAGGTCACACGGTAGCTGCAGTTACAATCTGTTCAAGATCGGTCAGCTGCAATCGAAAACTTCGGTCGATACTTAAAACACTTCCACTGGACAGTCGATTAATTCGTTCGATTGACAAGAACTATTCGATCGATAACAATATGATACTTAATGGTTTAGATGTAAACAACGTAAGTCGAAAGTAAGTTAAAAAAATCCCTTATTTTAACTTAAACAATTTTTCAAAATATATATTTTTTTACAAAGATATACTTTTTAATGCAAAGCTTTCACCAACAGTGGTAACATAATTTTTACATGTCTCACAAATAATGCATTGGAACCAATTCGATGCAAATAGGAAAACTACCGACAATAGTAGGTTAGTGTGTCTATTGGAAGCTAGAGCGAGCACTTTTTGAAAATGGTTATAGGACCGCTTTTCAGCTTTTCCACATTTTTAAAAGTTAAGTTTAATGGTTGTCACGTAGGCCAAAGCGAAACTTAGTTTCAATTTAATGTAAATGTCTTGAGTGAAACATAAACTTGGGGGTTTATGGGTTTATAAAATAAAAAAAACTTAAGTTTGCAGAGGGGCGTGGGCCAAAATCACGGAATCGAAAACAAAACAAAGCTGATAAAACGAAGCACGAGGAAAAAAACAGGTTGTTTTTGGAGCGGAGGGGCAGCATTATCGAATATAACAGGTTTTCATTATTGTTTTTGATTTTTACCTCACTTAAAAATAACCCACAATGCGTAACAAAGAAGCTGAACCATGCACTCGGATAAAAATAAACTCCAGCTATTGGGGACTTGCCCTTAAAAACAGGATGCCTGTACTTGAAGGATGCATATCTAGGAAGCAACAAGTGCTTTCAAGACTCTTTTCCAAAGGAAAATTCACTTATAAGAGTGCATTTGTCTATTGTATACCCCCCAGATATATTCCACTGCGGAAACCAATCATGCATATGCAAACTGAACGATTTCAGTTCGTCTCGACTTTTGTCTTTGAATGTCTGAAGGTCGTGGGTCTCGGTCGTTGCGTTCTCCTTCTCTATCGCTCTCTCTCCGTCACAAAATCGTATAATAATTACCGCGAATGCAAAAATTAGTTGAACGCGTGATTAATGATTGACTTTTCGTTGATTTTAAGTCCCCCTCGCCAGTTTTCTATCGCCCGTTTCGTTTCGTCAACCAGTGACGCCCAATAAGGGGAGTTAATAAAATCAAGCGAGCCATAAATTCGAATTCATTCAAAGAAAATACAAATTTCCTCCCGGAAAGGTTTTATTCTATTTTGTATTATTTTGGAATCAGCAAAAGAATATCGATGAACCAAAAAGGACAAAAGGAAAAAAGAAAAGTAAGAACCGCAAGGGATTACTGTTGTTTAGCTAGTAAATATTTTATATGGAATATAATATTTGACATATGAACAAAGTAAGAGAATCATTGATAAAGACTCGAACAACAGGGTAAGAGATTTCCCCATTGAAAACTTTACAAAAATTAAAGCAGGATAAGCAAGGATAACAAGGAAACTTAAAAAAAATATTATATCTCGAAAAAGACAGATTCATAGGAAGAAACGCCTTTCAAGTTAAGGGTTCCATCGATTTATGAAATAAAATGATCGCAGATCAAGTAAACATATGAAATACCGCCTAGAAAACAAAGACAACCCACAGAAAGCGATGGATAGCAACAAAAGCCGCCACGAGCGCTGCGAAGCGGAAGAAGAGGGCGAAAAAGAAAGCAAACGCTTATGCAATGGACAAACAAGTGATCTAAGCAGATCCAATGGAGTACTACGGATCGGATTGGATTGTTGGATGGGTGTATTGGTCAGGAGATCGAATTATTGCAAGCTATGTAGGATTTGTTTGTGTCTGACTCACCTTCGTTTCTCCTTTGGTTTACCGCTGGCCGTGAGATTGGATTTTGGGGCGGCAGAGGGTGGTGAGAGGGAACCACTAGAAGACGAAGATGGTGGGGAGGAGGAATACGATGAGGATACCGATTGCTGCTTCTGCTTCTCTGCTGCCGCTTCGATTGTATCAATTAACGAAACCATTTTGTCGCCGGATTTCAAAACGCAGCAGCATTCAAAGATCTGTCGATGTGGAGGTTCCCTTTTTTTTTTTCTTCTTTCGTTTTTCACTAGCGTTTTTCTTATCGCAAGTTTTTCCAGCACTTTTTGAGACTCTTCGAAGTTGTTGTTGTTTTGTATTATTTATCGCTATTACTTTTGTTATTTCTATGAAAAACTATGACTGTGAGCTTGTATTGGTTGTTTTGCGTTTGTATTGTTGGCACTACACACACACACTTACACTCAAGCACTGTGTTTTCCTCATAAACTTTAATTATTTAACCACTTTTACTCCTTTTACCTTGAATTCTTTTGTATATCTGTGATCTTAATAAACAAAAAACACAACTGCCACAAGGTTATTATGTTATTCCACTGCCGTTGTTGTTGTTGTTATTGTGGTTGTAGTCTCAACTGGCCAATTGCACTTTGGTATATTCGATAATTGAAGTATTATTATTATTGCACTTTAAAGTTCTGCACCGATTTGATGTTGAATTCGCGTTGTAGCATTTCACAAACGCGATTTATCTGCACTATATGCATTTTACAATGCGCCTACAGCATTTTTTCCTCACGAAATCTTAATACGCTTTTATTTTTATTTTCCTCTTTGGTTGCTTCTTCGTAAACAGTGTGGCAGCAGGATGGCGAAAATACCACAATACCAAGACAGTGGATATGGGAAATCCCACAAATATACCAAATACTTAACAAACAAAATTTCCTATAAGGAACAGTGAATACCACAAGGGAACATTTTAAAACTTGTTCAGTTGCTGTTAGCTAACTAAATGTGGAATGCATGCTACTATTTAAAAATATTAGTTATTTTGAAATTGAATTACTATGTAGAAGCATAGCAAATACATTACAGATAAGAATGTATTTCAGTTGTGTTCTTAAACATCGTCACACTTTATACTACTGTGGTTTTCGAAACAAATTATTATTTCGGCAATGCTTTAAAATGAAAACAACTGTCTGTAAAATTAATCTACAGAAAGTTTTCACTGTCCTGATCATCGTCATCCTCTATTGATTATATTCGTTAAAAAAAATCAAAAACAAATAAGTTTAGTTGTATAAAATTTATGTTTATATTTAACTTCAACTATAATTTTCGCGGAAAGTTGCTGTAACTAAACATCATCATTGTCAATCTTCTGTTTCGAAGTATCAGTGCACCGGTTCCATGTTATGGGTAGGATTGGGCATATAGCACCGTTTAGAAAAACAAGGATTTAAGTAAAGAAAGGGTATACATTTTCTTGCATTGATTTACTTGCAACAACTACTACTTCTTTATTGTTTTACTCTAATCTATATTTTCAACAGTCACGATAGATGGTGAAATATTATTGGAAACCAATTGGCTCCAAACTATGACAATCTTTATTATTTTTGTACGAACTCACACCTAGCTCTTATAAGTATGTTTAATACCTATTCCTATTTAGGCCTTGGGTACCACCGAGTTGCTTTTGGGGGTCACCGCCTCATCGCCGCCTCCTTGATTGCCAGCATCCGCCAGCGGATCTGCATTCGGGCCACCAATCGAACTCGCATCCGTGTCCAAAGCATCACCCAGTCCATCATCGTCGTCGTCATCTCCGCCGGATTTGTTGTATACGGTGGGATACTTCTGGAAGCAGTCGCGCATCTTGGTGAATGCTTCGTAGCAATCGGATCCCTTGGGGTCGGCCGTGCTGTTCTGGAAGCAGGAGAAGGCCTCACGAAAGTCGACGCCACATGGACCGGTAGCCATTCCGCCGAGACAAGGACAACTCCAGTTGATCTTGCCATCCTTGGTGATCACGCCCTCCGGTTGTTCCGGTGGCGGTAGCTCGATGGTGCTGGGCGTGGCATGGTCCTGCTTGGTGACAAAGATCACCTTGTCCTTGCCGAACTCCTTGCAGAAAGAAAATGACATTCTGTTCGGGTTTCTTCAGTTAAATGCTATGAATTCCTCGGCAGAGTCCTCGAAATCCAAAGGTTTTCGGGATGTGCTGAGCACCTGGAAATGGCAGGGCACCTGTTGGTAGTATCCTATCAGGGAAATAGCAATGCGGGCGCGTTCCAGGAACTCCTCGGACACCCGGAAAATGGAACGTTTTTGGGATGAGCTGAATTTTACGATTTCCAGGGTAGTTTGGCCACCGATTTCGCCAAAAATATTCGTCAAGGAATTGACGATGCAGCCACAAAGGAACACGGGGGTCAAAGTCACAGAGTCTGGATCACGGAGTTTCCTGATGGTTCAGAAAAAATGTATTAATTTCATTGTCTTTGAGATGCACGTGCGCACGTGTGTTGAACTATTTAGTGGATTATCGGAACTCACAGCTTCACGTCCAAATATTGGTAACCACTCATGCTTTGGTTACGGCAAGTGCAACTCCCAATAGATCTGCTTGGGAGCTAATTTCGGCGAAAACTTCAGGAAGTCGTCTAAAAAATGCCGGTCAGTGTGTTTTTTTATGTAATTATTCCCTTTTCACTGTTTCTTTCTGCTTATAAACAGCTGTGCGCAGGCTGAGATGGCGACTTGGCTATTTACACCAAAAATGTGGCCAAAGATAGCTTAGAAAATAGCTACTTTGATAAAAAATACATTTTCGTGCCATCTAAGCTAAGATTTATACATTAATAAAAGAAACTAAAAGTTTATTAGCATATCTAAAAAGTTTCTAAACAACAAAAACCTTATTCAATCATAGCCCAGAAATACAATATTTTTTAGCTATTTAAATGTATTCTTTTTTAATGACAGCACTATAAGCCATCTATTTCCTAGTGAATGGCAAAAGGAAGATCACAGAAAAGCAATTTGAAATCAAATTTTCATTGATATCGTAACGGTAACAAACAAATAACGTAGTCAAGTTAACAAATTTATGTGCACCACAAATTACAATTAGTCTTCGCTATTAGGCAGCCCAATAAGATTCTTCTCTATATCTTTTTCAAAGTCTAATGTTGATTTAGATGTTTGCAGGACCTGAAAATGACAAGGCGTTTCCTGATAGTGACCTATTAGTTCAAGGGATATTCTTGTCATGTCGTATAGCTCCTCTGGTACACGAAATATAACGCGTTGCTGAAGGACGCAAAACTTTACAATCTCCATTGTGGGCTTTTCCTCACAGAAGAAACTCTCCAAGGCGTTGAGAACGCAATTACGAAATAGTGCGGGAGTCAAAATAACTGTGTCCGGATCTCTTAGCTTGCTGTGGAAAATAAACAGGTTATAATTTAAAAAAATATATATAAGGAATTGCCTTTTCATCTCACAGTTTAATGTCGAAATAATAGTCTTTTGATGTCCTCTTCATGCGGTGTCCACTGTAGCGATATTCAATTGCCAGTGCGTTCGTGGCGAATGGCAAACTGCTGATTGTTTTGGTGATTTGCGCGGCGCCAATATTTTGACGAAATTCTCGCATTGAAAACGTAGAATTTAAAAAAACAAAATTCGAACTGAAACAAATAAGTAAGACTTACTTCGGAACTGTCAAATGGAAAAGCTAACGAATGTCCAGGAAGAGGAGGAGGAGGGTCCTCTGAGCGTGGCCAAACTAATGGTGTGTACCCAACGATCTTGCCTAGAGCTCTAATTTTCTTCAAATCCGATTTCCAGGGCGGCAGCATTACGGCCAAGGACATCAAACTGCTCCAACAGGCCAGTCTGCATACCGTCGAAGCGGTGGCCAATGCCACCAAGAAGCAACTGATGGCCATTCCCGGCTTGGGTGGCGGAAAAGTGGAGCAGATCATCACGGAGGCAAACAAACTGGTGCCTTTGGGTTTCCTCAGCGCCAAGACTTTCCATCAAATGCGTGCAGATGTGGTGCAACTGAGCACGGGTTCCAAGGAGCTGGACAAGCTTCTGGGTGGCGGCATTGAGACCGGTTCCATCACGGAGATCTTCGGCGAGTTTCGCTGTGGCAAGACTCAAATATGTCACACCTTGGCGGTCACTTGCCAACTGCCCATCAGCCAAAAAGGCGGCGAAGGCAAGTGCCTGTACATCGACACGGAAAACACCTTCCGGCCGGAGCGTTTGTCCGCCATTGCGCAGAGATTCAAGCTAAATGAGGCCGAGGTGCTGGACAATGTTGCCTGCTCTCGGGCCTACAACTCGGATCAGCAGACGAGACTCATCCAAATGGCAGCGGGCATGCTCTTTGAATCGAGGTATGCTTAGCTATCCCTTAGCTGACCCCATCTAAAGACTGCTGCTGTTTCAGATACGCCGTGGTCATTGTGGACAGTGCCATGGCTCTCTACCGGTCCGATTACATTGGACGTGGTGAGCTGGCCGCTAGACAAAACCATTTGGGTCTATTCCTGCGCATGCTTCAACGCCTGGCGGATGAGTTTGGAGTGGCGGTGGTCATAACCAACCAGGTGACTGCTTCGCTGGACGGCGGACCGGGTATGTTTGCCGGCGATGCCAAGAAGCCCATCGGGGGCCACATAATGGCCCACTCCTCCACCACGCGTCTTTATCTCCGCAAAGGCAAGGGCGAGACCCGCATCTGCAAGATCTACGATTCACCCTGTCTGCCGGAGTCGGAAGCCATGTTCGCCATCCTGCCGGATGGAATCGGAGACGTTAAGGAAGGAAACTAAATCTTAAATGTAACTATTGAATGCTTCATTTTTTTAAAGCTTATGATTATGATAGTGGTGTAACTCCCCCCGAACAAGTTTCTTTGTTTATAATAAACTAATTGTAATGTCTAATGATTGCTAGGAACTCTGGTCGATAAGGTATTATAAAGGGAAACCACAACATGTAAAGTTCATCATAAATGAATTATAAGGGGAATAAAACCGAGAATTGAGAGTATGTACCATCTATATTTAATTCAATAATAATCAAAACATCTACATACTTAGTAATTATTTATGGATTTGAAGCTGATAAGCTTTTAATGTCTGTTAGTTGTATTAAGCGGGTGCGGCAGGATCCGATCTCGAGAGCTGCACTGATATGCACCTCATATGCAAAACATGTGTAAATTTGGGTTGTTATCCTAGAAATTACGCAATAGCACTCGGCTTATCGAAACTTGATAGTCCAGAGCAAGGTCTTCAAATTGCCCGGTCTTCAACGCTTAGAAGTAACTGGAACACAAGAGGTTGATTGTTGGAACAGAAGCATATCTGCTTTTTACCTACCTTATTGTACAGTTGGACTAGCAGAGCTTGTCCACAAACGTTCATCTACTGCGGAACGGGCTCTGCGGAAGCGGAGCCCTCCTTGGCCACAACCAGGTTGTTGTAGCCACGCTCGTTCATTCCGACGCGAAGGTTCTCGTTAATATTTTTCGTGTAGGTCTTGTAGATTTTAACCTTCTCACAAAAGTCAATCCAAAAGTTGTCCTCGGTCTCCGGCTCTGGGTTAAAAAGACTCTTGAAGCCATCGTATATACCAGAGGACACTTTGCGAATAACTTGCGCCTTTTCCTTGAACTCAACTTCGTCGGATAGATCCATCTTCCAGAGGTCTAGATTGCCCACATATCGTCGAAGTCTTCGCATAATGTCAACACACTCTGGATTTCGCAGCAGCATTAACTTGGTGAACTCTACCTCTTTGAACTGGTCGAGGATCTCCAAGCACTTGCCCACATTGGCCCTTCGCAAGCCCAGGCACTCTCGCAGCTGCTGGGAAAGTTGGATAAAGTCGCGCTCCATGAACAGAGCATCCTCGTGCTCGATTAGCTCCTCGATAAACCGCAAGGCCTCCTGCTTGGGTATCTCACTCCGCGTTGGTTCCACCACGATCCTTTCGGGCATGCTCTCCGGCTCGAGTTGACCGCTTTCCAGCTTTACCTTGAGCTCCATGGCTTCCTTGCGAGCCTTCTCCAACCAAGCCTCCTCAGCAGCGGCGCTCTCAAAGACGTCCGGCTTGTTGTAGTTTATGTCTATGCCCAGGCACTTGGCAGTAGGCATGTAAACCATAAGCATCTCGTTCCGAATGTTCTGAAAGAGTATAGGTGTGTATAAAGGTATGAAAAATTTTCTAGGGACTATTATTTTCTAAAAAGGTACCACATTTTTTTCTCGAAAAGGAAAACAACCATTTTGATTTATCACAAATGTGAAACAGTGAATGGTAGTAAACTTACTTTGGCTAAGCATTAGATTAAGAAAAGAATGACTCATTTTACCTTATCGTATCTAGTTTGAGTCACAGATAATCGTGGTGGAATAAATTATTAAATAAATGTAGTTTTTTGGTAAACGTTTTTTAAAATTGTTAACGAATTCCGTCGCTGCCTAATGAGTTTTTAACTATATTCTGTTTAAAAAGCTGAGTTTTTAGTGGGCTAGGTCGTGATTCTTACCCAAGGTAAACCATCCTAAAAACATGCATTGCCGTGACCTATTTCATTTATCCATACTCACATTGATTGGCCTTGCCCGCTTCTGGATGGGAGTAACTGCTGCGGTGGGCTTGGATTTCTTTACGGATTTCTTGCTGGGGGTGGTGGCCGCTGCAGCCGGAGCGGGATGGGGTGCCTGGGCGGTACCGAGTCCCTCGGTTGGGACACGCCGCTTGGGTGGAGGAGGTGCTGCCTCAGATGAGGAGGGTCTTCTGGCAGCTTCAGCACCCGCCTCGCTGTCGCCGACCACATGGCGTGGTGGTGCCTTGGACTTGCGGTTGCCGCTCTTCTTGGGCTTCTCGGCCACCGTCGCAGGAGGAGCTGAAACAGTTTGAGCAGTGGGTTCCTCTGGCTCCTTCGGTTCCTCATTACTGACAGCCTCGGCGACGGCAGGCGGTGCAACAGGCTCCTCGGCGCTGGACAAATCGATGGGCGCCGAATCCTCGCCGCGCAGGGCGCTCTCAATTTGATCGATTGCCTCAATGAACTTGGCCCGCTTCATGATCTTCTCGGTGGCGAACTTCTCCTTGTTGTCCACATACGGGAACAGATCTTCCACCTTGATGTTGGCCGTCTCCCCAGTGCCATAGAAGTAAACATTATACTTCTTGTTGTTGTTGCTCTTGGTGATCTTCGCCGGCCACGGCGGATAACCCTTCACCTTGGCGAACACCAGGTCGCCAATGCAGTAAGATTTGGCCGCCTTTTCCTTGCCCATTTCAGTATTCGTTTAGTTTAATTGGATGGCGTGCAGTTCCAATTTGTTTTCACCAATATTTTGTGGCGTCTGCTTGTTCGTCTCGCGCTTTGCTCGCTGCAGTGTGACCGGAGTTCAGGGAGGCGGCGTTTTTTGGGCTCCAATGTGCGTACAGTGTGGCCAGACTATCGAATTGCAACACTCTGTAACATTTTTCAGGTTCTGGATATACAACAACCGTTATCAATAATGCAACGGATTTTCAAAAACTACATATTTTTAAAATTTATTTAAATTTGTGACTTAACATAAAATGTTATTACAGTTCGTCAGTGATAGTCATAATCTTTATCTTTATTTTACAAATAATTTCTTTTAATCTTATTTTGCACATATTTTTTTCTTTCTATTAATTTTTCTGTCGGATTCGATTTCTTGATATCTTCAATATGATTACTTCCTATATTATTTTTTTTTCTATTTGATGGTTTTTAAGTTTTGGCTTGAACTCATACTTTCGTTGTTAATTTGTTGTTTTTTTTTTAATTTATTGAACGTTAAATAAATTTCAAATAAGCTTAAGCTTAATTTTTTAGTATTAAGTGCCTTATTTACCATAATTAGTACTGTCCCCTGCTACATTGTTATTTTATTTTGACATAGTATCTTATTAAGTTTGTGTTATCAGTGTTTTAAAATTATTGTATTTCAGTTGTCAAGTTATTAATACAACCTTTCATTGTTGTTATACTCTCAGTCAGGGTATAAAATCGCAACATACTTGTCAAGTATACGCAGTGTATCCGATTTACCCCATAATTACAAACCAAAAATCGCTGGCAGCGCTCCCACAGGTGGAAGTTCGTTGGCAGGCGATTCCCACCTCAGCGCGCCCACACAAAACACCTTTACGCACCTCGGCGCATATATACTCACCACATCAACGGAAAACATTTTTCGAAAGCATTTCTGTTCGCCCTCGCTCAGTCGTCGTTGGTTTGCCAAAAAGAATAGTATCTCGTTCTCCCCAAAATTCCCGAAGAACTTCTGTTTGTTTACCGAAACGCCGGAGAGATCACGGCGGAAAATAGTTTTCATTTGTGGCCTGGAATCCAAAGAATTTGTTTATTGCGGAGCGTAAATTCTTGATTAAGTGGCGCGAATTCTTGAGAGCATAAACATGCAGGAGTTAATAGTCGGCGCCGGCGGAATCGGCGAGGTGCTGCAGAACGTCCCATATGTAAATGAGAATGTCGAGAACGAAAATCGCCAGAAGTGAGTCATTTGCACGCATATTTATCCGTAGGTTCTTGCCTAATACCTATGTTTGCGGTCGCCATTTGAGCCCGTTTTTGTTAATGGCAAGCTATACTAACACATATAGTCAAGGTCGCTCTGATGTCACCTCAAGCGGATATTTGTTGTTGCCTGGCAACTTAATGTGGTCAATTTCAATTTAATTAAAGTAATTACCTAGCTCAATTTGGATTATATACATTCCCCATGCCATTATTTCACATTATTGTTTGTTATATAGATTATCATTATGTTATAACATATTATTATTATATTATATGATGACAAAAAATAATAAATATTTTAATGGTTTTTAAAGATTTTAAAATAAAACATTTCAAAGCTTTATCCCAGAAAGGTAATTAAGTGTATCTGTACATTTGTTTTACACTTTTATAACGTTCATTATTTCTAAATGTTTATTTTCCAAATGGTTTCGAAAAACTAAATTATAAAACAGTTGTATATGGTACTTAAGACTAGAACTCTTGTTGCCTTAAATGTTTAAGTTTATGAATAAATTAAAACTAGTAAATAGCATTTAAGACAGATTTCCCTTCTATAAGCAATTATAAGGCCTCTTTTTGAGCACAATACTTCAAAATCGGAACATATGAACCAAATTTGGCCACATGCGTTCCTCAAATCTGATTTGTTTTTTGAGCCAAATTCTATCCTGAATTCCAATGTATTTACATGTGGGCATATTTTGAGCATGGCCTGCTTTTTCGCAATTGTTCCATTTATTCAATGCGAATAATCATGTCGGAAGCGAATGCTTACATTGAAATGCAAAATTTCTTGGGCTTTATTTAAATTATACTTGAGTTTTTCGGCGCATTCTTGGCATTCTTTATCGGAGGCCCTGACTCTGACAATTGAATTCAAGGACACCGTAATTGCTAAAATGAAATTAGTCATTTATCATGGGACAGACGGAGGTCTGTCTGCAGGTCTGTCAAAATTTTTTGGCAGTCGAAAAATACAATTTTTGTGGCCGAGGTAAAACTTTATATTTTGACAATGTCGAATTTTTGGCGGATTGGAATTTTGTTGCAAATTACAAGATATGAAACAGTATGGCTAGTTCCTTAAGCGTAAACGATCTTAGTATTTTTCCCAACCCATTAACCTAGTTATCTCAGAACAATCATGTGATTGACAATACAAAACTAGCCCAGCGACAAGGTTTTCAGATTCCTCCTCTATATAGCGAATACATAAATAATGGTCATGGAATTCGAAAACATCTCAATTTGTTCTTGCTTTTATTTTTGCATTCGGTGATAAACACAAAAAAACAAAATCCATAAAGGCGGGCGGTGTGAAATATTTTAATTTCACTTATTTTCAAATCAGAAATTTTTTCAGCCGATGCCACTGGCTTGGTCTAGTGAAAGTGACCGATGATTAATTTTGGCGCTTTGCCAGCGGAATTTGTGATTATTATTTAATGACGACGCGAAGTCGCCGTAAACATATAATAAAACCAAAAAGAAAATCTTCTTTTGACACACAGAAAATCGCAATGCTCTTAAGTAGGTATGGCTATATATTTGAAAACTTTATATTAATTTAAAAATAATTAAAGTATAATTGTTTTTCAAAATTGCCGATTTTATAATATTTAATATACATAAGTTATTGTACTGACCATATTTGTAATTTCCAAATTTTCGAATTTCTGCAAGGGTATATCTTCCTTCGTTGTTAAAAATATGTGAAGTGTTTAATTTTACATTTACATTCCTCAGTGGCACTTTTGGGTGATGACAGATGCGGGAAGTTGGACGAGGGGGTTTTAGGCACCTTCCATTTGATCTTTAATGACAAGAGGATGTCGGGGGATTGGGTTGATGGATAGGGCGTACAAGAGCCAGATGACAGTCCCCTAATTTATTTATTAGAATGCTACCATATAGGACAACAAGGAATGTTTCTATGCCAAAATTAAATAAATATTAATCTGTAGTCAAAATACCTTACACTTTAATGACTAATCCCTTTGTTTACTCTCTTGATAAATTATATATCAATTGAAAATCCAAAAAAGATTTAAGAAAAACAGAAAAATAAAAGTAGAAGCCAGCTGGCTTATTAAATAATAAGATCACTGACCTTATTAGCAATATGTTCACCCATTCCTAGATGGATTTTGATTGGTCTTCTCTTGTAATTAAATTGTTGTTTAGTCAAACACATTAAAATATAAGATATCGACGACGTAGTAGATTATATTCCATAATGTGATGACTGATCTGTTTGTTTACGCATTCGCCAAATACCATTATAGATCAATTCTATTTTCATTTCGCATCCATTTGTTATACACTCCGCGATACTAATTATAAACAGAAAATTTTGAGGTGTACAGATACAAATCTGCGTATATATGTATCTTAGCAATATGTTTATTGTTTGTGCCTACGCAGCGCAAAAACCATGACGTCGCCTGATAAATACGTAGGTGCTGGGATGGGATCTGCTGGGATTGGATGGGATCTCATGGGGATGGGGATGGAATGGCGCTGGTCTCTGGGCGATGTTGTTTTAGTTTCCATTCACAAAATTACCCTGGCTGTTTCATGTTGAGAGCTTTAGCAGTACTACGCAAATAATTCACGAATACCTGCCATTTGTTTATGGGTTATTTCTGTTTGGCTTAACACCAAATGTTCTCCTTTGTTCATTTGAGAAATGTTTTTATTTTATCTGTTTTTTCACCCTCTATTAATATATACATACATTAAATGCATTACGTTGTCCAGCCAAAAATTGGGCACAGTATTTTTCACCAGGATTCAGTATCACTTGTTTTTAAAATCTAAAATTATACATAATTATATATATTAAATATGACCATAAGCAAATTGGATTGAAAAAATTGAAGTATATTAATTTTGATAAATAGAAAAACATCAAACATAAAAAATGGAAGGTTTTGTATTTATAGTATATATATACAACAATATTCCTAAAACCAAGTAAAAGAAGTACATAAATAGATATTATTAATATGATGCCCACTTAAATAATCAATAACCCATTAAACTTTCCCTAAAAAAAATAAATAAAAATGTTTTTTTGCAATATGCTCAATATCTATTAGTGTTCAAAGCAACAAAATAATTATAAAAACTAATTGCTTTCTATTGCTTATTTGCAGTAAGCTGAATGCATCCAAGATAGAGGATACCACTCCGTTTCCTGGACTATCCCGTCTGACTCCTTCATTGATCCTTTGCGGAGCGGCGGCGGTGGTGCCTGCCTACATGGACAAACTGGGCGTGAGTTGTGTGGTCAATGTGGCCCCCGAACTTCCCGACACACCGCTGCCCAGTCATGGGAATCCGTTGTACCTGCGTATAAACGCCCAGGATCGATCGGAGGTGGATCTGTACAAGTATTTCGATGAGGTGGCCGACCTGGTCGAGGAGGTGCGTCTGAGTGGAGGCTGCTCCCTGATTCACTGCGTGGCTGGGGTCAGTCGATCGGCCAGCTTGTGTCTGGCCTATCTGATGAAGCACGCAGGGATGAGTCTGCGCGAGTCCTACCAACATGTCCAGTCCATCAGGCCTCAGGTTCGACCAAATTCCGGATTCTTCCAGCAGCTGAGGCGTTACGAGCAGGAACTAAGAGGCAGCAGCTCGGTGGCCATGGTGTACTTCGCTTCATTGGACAAGGAAATACCCGACATCTTGGAGCCGCAGTACAGGGCAATGGAGGACTTCTACCAGCGATACCGCAGTTCCCTGAGGAAGCGATAAATTCAGCCAATCACCTAATCTTAATTGTGATACTTGTCCCCTACTGCTAGACCTTAGATTAGATCTTAATATTCTATGTGCTTATAGATAACCACAAAATGCTGAAACTTACATAAGTCTGCCTAAGTCAAAGATGTATGCTTAAACTTCGTTATTACAAATACACTTTTATTTTCCTTTAAGAACATTGAATTTACAGCGTAAATTAATCAGTTTTAGTAACTTCAATGAATCACAAAGTCGTAAGAGAACAAACAACACACTCGTATTATATTGTACATCATCTATTATTATTTACACGTACTCGTATAGTAGCTAACTAAACCGTAACTCGTAAATGCTCACGTTGTATTGTACTTGCGCCAATCGCCATACAAAAACCTTTGGCATCCGCGGGGCGAATTGAATTGATATACAGATATGATGAGGAGGAGGAGGAGGAGGTATCCCCAGCTTAGGATGTGAATATGTACATTAAACATCTAGAATTCAGCTTCTCAACACAAGCGACTTAGACGAGACTTAAACCGAAAGAAATAATTGGCTAGCTAAAAGGCAGAAGTAACCGTTTGTGTACAATCAGCTATGTTAACTCTAATATCCGACCGCCGATGGTATTCCCCATTTACTCCGTCGTAAGCGGCAACTGGGGCTGCTGGCTCGCCAGTTTCTTGAGGTTCTCGTAGGCCGTGTTCATGATGCCCCAGCTGATGAAGGAGCGGCCCGTGTTGAAGGCGCATCCGCGGTAAAAGTTCGCTATGCGGCAGTCGCGCTCCATGTAAATTCGCTTGCATGCCTGCCAACTGCCCTCTGACCTCTGGCCCATTTCACTCTGCAACGACACCTTGATCACGTTGAGCGGATAGAAGATTGTACTAATGCTGGCCCCAATCACTGCGCCAGCTATAAATTCCTGGGCCGTGCGAGTCGACACGGATTTCTGCGGATTGTTTAAAGTTATTAAAGCGGTTTCTGCAGAAGTCAAGACAGGAGGCACTCACTCTTTTGGGCAGACTGGAACTGGCCTCCTCCCGCAGCACGAAGAACAACGCGTTGGACAGGCCGTTGCGCCAAAATACTGGTTCAAGTCCCCTGTAGAGCTCCCGAAAGCCATGGTGGGCCACCACATACCTGCGAGATAAGAAAGTACAAGTTTAGATAGTTTTGATCAGAAAAATTGAATCAATTGATTATATTTTGCATGGTAATTGAAAAAATAAATATTTGGTTTTATGAACTATGGCGATACTTTCACGATTGAACAATCCAACACCAAAAGTCAAGCCAAAGCGTTGAAAGCAATTGTACATACTACTAATCTCTATTGTCATAGCTATAGATACTTTAAAATGAATCTTATCTTATTGTTATGAGCTTGCCAGGCAGAATACTATACATAAAGTCTAAGAAGCTAAATTACATTATGGTTTTCAACTAGTTTTTAACAAGATTTTATTAGTAACTAACATGTGAGATAGATCATAAAAATATATAAAAAGTAAAATGTTGT
This sequence comes from Drosophila elegans, assembly GCF_018152505.1. Lineage (NCBI taxonomy): Eukaryota > Metazoa > Arthropoda > Insecta > Diptera > Drosophilidae > Drosophila > Drosophila elegans. Next base: position 2,219,913 of record NW_024545863.1, read on the forward strand.
TTCACCTAGGCCTTTTTTGAGAAACCTACTTATTTTACCATTGTGGTGTACTACGGCATTGCTCACCTGAATGCGTTTGGAGTATTGGCAAAGTGCTGGTGAAACTTGGAGTCGGCCAGCAGGGTTTGCACCCGTTCGAAGGGCAGGAGGATGGACTCGGCGCTGCCGGCGACCACTCCGGCGATCACCTTGGCTCCGTAGTCGTTCATGTGATAGTCCTCCACCAGGTACCTCCTCGTGCCATCGAACACCCCGAACATGATGGACAGGGAGATGGTCTTCTGGGCGAGAGGTGGTAGCATGCCGCGGTACAGGAAGCCCAATCCCTCCTGGCGCAGTTGCGCAAAGGCCGAGGTGATGGGCACTCCGTGGAGCATTTGGCGGAAGATCATCTTGTAGATGGGATATGTGGCCGCGATGTTGACGAAGGCAGCCCCGCATCCGCAGGCGAACTCCTCCCACTGGAAGGCCCCAAAGAATCGTTGCGAGAAAACGCTCCCATGTTCGCATTTTGCCTTGTCAGGGATGGTTCCAGATGGCACTCTGTTTGGGGGCGGTGGGTCGGTGGTTTTCGCGACATTCGGCGCTCCATCGTCTTTCATTTTGTTATTATCCTAACTTTAATGCTGGCGTGTGGAGAAGTGCGCATTTGTCACCGCGTTACCATTGTAACTACTCACACACTGGGTTTGTGCTGGTTTGTTTTGGTTCACATCGAGTTTAATTATATAATAATGAAGAAGAACCACGGTATGACGGCGGCAGCCAGTGTGACCGCACGTTGGCCTGTAGCGCATACCAAAGGACTTTGTTAAACTATTTACTGTTATCAAAGTTACCTTAAAATAACGGCTAATTTTTATTATATTTTAAAATTTAGAATAGTTTTTTTGCATATGTCTCCTGTTATTGAATTTAATTTAAAATTCAGAGTAAGCAAACCAAATCAAAAAAAAAGTTGCATTATAAAATATATCACATATGAATAAGGAAGTTATTATGAATTTTAAAGAGCAAGAAAAAAACACAACTTTGTTGTTAAAAAGATAATTTAGAAAACTTTAAAGCTAAATGAAAAAAGATAAGAAAACAGGAAAAAATTGATTAAATTCAGCGATATTTAATTAAAAAACATATGACTAACAGTGCCCCTAACAGCACGCTGAAATCGCGTTAACAGCACTGGCTGGCCTGCTTTATCCCCTTTTGTGCACGCGATGCAGCCACACTTTCTTTTCGCTTCTGGTTTCCGGCAAGGTATGTACATGAATTTCTATCCACGTGTATTTTAACAATTTTTTAGCCATAATTCTTAATTTTAGAGGTAATAAGTTCAACTCCGTTGGTCCGTGTGCTGTTTGCAAGTTAGCGGTTCGTATTTTGCCGAAAATTGGACTATTTCCTGTAAATCTCTGTGGAATCGCTTCTGTTTGTGTTGAAAATCCACAAAGAATAAAACCGCAAATGCTCTGGATAAAGCGGGAATCTAACTAAAAAAGCCACCCCAACTTTGTTGACTTGTACTTTAGTCAGAAATCCTATTGTTTAAGCATGAAACCTATTTATTAGCATGTGTTTATTTGAGGCTAGTGTACTAAAATGTGTTTTCATTGTGCATTTTCAGCATCAAGATGACCATCCGCCCAGCGTACAGGCCCAAGATCGTGAAGAAGCGCACCAAGCACTTCATCCGCCACCAGTCGGATCGTTATGCTAAGCTGTCGGTAAGTGGGATTATCAACTATAGTACTCCAAAAAAGATCTTACAGAGCAATTTCCTTTTAGCACAAATGGCGCAAGCCCAAGGGTATCGACAACAGAGTGCGTCGCCGCTTCAAGGGACAGTATCTGATGCCCAACATCGGTTACGGATCGAACAAGCTCACCCGCCACATGCTGCCCACCGGATTCAAGAAGTTCCTGGTGCACAACGTGCGCGAGCTGGAGGTCCTGCTGATGCAGAACCGCGTCTACTGCGGCGAGATTGCCCACGGAGTGTCCTCCAAGAAGCGCAAGGAGATCGTTGAGCGCGCCAAGCAGCTGTCGATCCGCCTCACCAACCCCAACGGTCGCCTGCGTTCTCAAGAGAACGAGTAAGCTTAAGATTCTTGCGAGTTTTTATAACGTGGTCGGAATACAAATTTGAAAACGTTCAAAGTGGACTTTTAGTTTAACTTAATACTTCAAGATTGGGTTAGGTACCGTGTTTTCAATGCCCTTACATTAAGCGTTTGTGTGGAGTTATCTAATGCTTTTGAAATTGGCATCGACAAGGTGCTTATTGGAAGCACTACCTGCATTTTCCGGATATCTCAGATGGCTTTTCTGCATGTTTATGTTGTGTAAATATTGGAATAACTATATCTCAGTTATCCATAACCAACAACTTTTAGGATGCCATTTTAGAAAATGTATGGATATGAATATTATTTGAAAACTTATGGGAATTAATTTTTGTGTTCCAATAAGTTAATCAATAGTATCCCAAATGTGTTAAAATAACCAGCTTTCTTTTTAGGTGATATTTATTTTTGAAAAATGCTTTACAAGGTATAATCTTGAAAAGAAATAATTACAAAACAGTAAATTAGATTTAATTCAGTTCTCTTCTGCAACATAATTCGTGCTAAGATTGATGAGATATTAATTTCTTTAATAACATAAAGTATGTATATAGAAAACTATAACTCATTTTCATTCGACGACTAATCGCCTTTAAATTTAAAAACATTTATTCATCTGTAGCAATAAGTGCGATTTTAAGGTATAGTAGTGAAGATACGGACTTCGAATACCAGTAAATTATATTTTGTAGGCGACATCTACAATATTCAAGTACAAAGAAAAGGAGATATATTAGGGATATACAATTACTTATTGTAGCTAAAGGTAGTTTATTTCAAGACTACGTCGTGATCAAATTGCAAATGGTGCTCCAGCTCCTTCTTGTTCTCAAAGTTGGTGTTGCATATGAGGCAGAAGCCGCTGTTCTCATCGTTGTCGGACATGATGACGGTCACGGCCGCCTCCGATTCGTCGACGTCCACGTGCAGCTCCTCGACGACCTGCTGTTCATCGGCAGGCGCTTCTTCCCGCACGCCGTACACCACATCGCCCTCATGGGTCTTCATGTGCATCTTGAGGGTGTATCGCTCGGTGAAGGATTTAGGGCACACGGAGCAATAGTGCCTTGGCCGGTTCTCCTTGTGGATTAGCGTGTGATGGTTAAAGGTCTTGCGCGACTTGAAGGACACATTGCAGATGCTGCAAATGATGGGATTCTCCTCGGCTTCGTGTCGCAGCCGATGGTTGTAGAGCAGGTTGTCCTGCGAGAACCGCAGGCCGCACTTCTCGCACTGGTACTTCTTCTTGTCCCAGTGCATGCGCATGTGGCGCAGCGTGTTCACCGGCCGCGAGAAGCTCTTGGGGCAGTAGCGGCACTGCTTCTCCGTCTTTCCCTCGTGCAGGTTCATGTGCAGCTCTAGATACTCCTCGTCGCGTCGAATTACCCCACAAATGGGACAGATGTGGTTGGGCTGCTTGGAGTGCTCCTCGCTGGTGTGTCTCTGGAGTTGATACCAGGAATTGAAGACCTTGCCGCAGGTGGCACACTCCTGCTTGACGCGTTTTTTCATCGGCTTGTCCTCGCCGTCGGAGGATTTACCGAACTGGCCCTCCGAATCGCCCACCTCCACCTCGCAGACATAGTCCTCATCATCCTCCTCGTCCCCTTCTTCATCTTCGTACTCCCTTTTTATGTCCATATCGGAGTCCTCCTGGTCCTTGACCAGCTCCACAAACAGGGCTTCCGCCTCGGCATCGGCATCTGTTTCGGTGTCGCTTTGAGGGACGTCCACCTCCTCCACCAGGAGATCTTCCCCAGCTTCTGGCACATCAAACTCGGACTTTAGAGCGCCCTTTAGCTGGTTTGTCAGACGCTTCTGGGTGGTCATCAGGTTGACCATGATGGTGTCGTACTCGGCCAGCTCCGAGAAGCACCGTGGGCACAGGCGGGCACTGGGCTTCAGGTCCAGCGACGTCTGGATGCAGTTGGCTAGGTGGGTGAGCACCAGAGACACCGTTTTCTGCGACGAGGGCACTTTGGCCGACAGCTTCTCGTAGCGCGTGGAACTCGAACTGGGGGAGCCCGCGTCGCTCAGCTCGACGGCGCCGCAAAAGAAGCAGGTGTCCATTGTATCTCGGTTCGGGATCAAGCGGTTTATTGTTTACAATCCCGGAGAGGAGATGGTCAAATTGTATTAAATTTAATAGAGTTGGCAAAATGAATGAATATCGGAAGCTATACTAAAACGCGTGAAATGCAACCATGGCATCATAACGACCAGGGATGGCGAAACAGTTGAAAAAGTGTATGGGGTGGAACGATGGGAAGGGAACAGGGGAGAAAATATGGTAACTGTCATTTTTTTATTAATTTATCTATTTAAACTAATTAAATTAAAATTTTAAATTTTTACATTCATGAAAATTTTAATAGCTATAAAACATCTTAAAATTTGATGTGTTTAAAAATAACAATTAAGCCACACAAAAATAATTAAATTTTTTTAAATTATTATTTTGTTAATTAGCACTTTAACACTTTTACAAAAAGATGTATAATTTGCATGAACAGTTTTTATTTTTTATAATTAGCTTAAGTAAATACACTTTTAAAATTAATGCATTTTTGGTACAGTTGTGTTTTAGGTATTAATTTATTATATTTAAAATAAAAGTCCATGATAGCTCTCAACCAAAATGGCTCAGATTTAGCTTAAAATATTTTAAAAGGTACCAACTTATTTTCTTAAAACAAAAACTTTTTAGTTTCCATTGAATTTTATTTTATTGCTCTGTAAAAAGTTCGAATTAATAAAGCAACTACATACATTTATACAGATTACACTTTTTTATTGACGTACTTATTTAAAATATTTGTCATGTTCCATCGCAAACAGTGTGTGGCTATTGTTTTCTAAATTTTAAGCAAAAAACTTCAAATTATTGAAGTATTTACAAAATATAGATTATCTTCATTTCTTGACTTACTTATTTAAAATATGATCTGTCAAACTCAATCTATTCTAAGAATTTCGGTTAATTGAAAGCTTATAAGATCGCTGTCATTATTAATGGATTCCACAAGTTTATCCTGCGGGTCAAGGACGGAACAATTTCCGCTCTGCTTAACGAAGGATCGATGTCTTTTAGATACGGATCGACTGTTTCGCACAAAAGTTCGGGTGACATTGCAGGGAATCGGGTCTTGGGTGACCACTGAGCAGTCGGGCTCCAGGATCTCCTTGCTTATCGAGTCCCTCAGCTTGGCCAGAACGGAGTACAGTATCTTGAGACGCTTTACGATGCGTTTGGGATCCACTGGAATGTCCAGGCTGACCACAGCCTGGCACTCACGCAGGATCAGGATGAGATCCTTGTGCACCCGCTTGCCATCTTCACTGAGAGTCGAATAATTAACAGGCAGCCGGAAGTGCTCCACCAAAACACTGCCCCTTTGGACAATCAGCTTCAGCTGACTCTTCTCCTGAATTTGGATACTTTTGCCCAGCATGTCCAGATAGTTATTGATCAGGGAACAACTGTCGATGATTTCGTGGATGACGTTGCGAAAGATCAGCAGCTCCTGGTTGAAGTGATCCTGCAGGATGTCCGCATGGTGTGAGGATGAAGCGGATTCTGGTAACTGGAGAGCTGGAACAATGCAGGCATCCAGGGATTCCAAAGAAGCCAGGCAGCTCCTCACAATGGTCTTCGTCTTTATGTCCTGCGAGAAGGCTATGGCCAGCACTCCAATCTGCTGGATGCGATCCATATTGGTGTCGAAGGTGGAGACTAGTTCCTGAGCGCCCTCCATGTCCTTTTGCAAAGCTTCCTTCAGCCTTTCAACCGATGTATTCTCCAATTCTATCAAGCTGACGAAGAGCAGATGCAGCAGTGCCTCATTTAGAAAGGATTCTAGGGCATAGAGAGCCCGCTCCAGGGAGAGGGCCTCCAGCTTACGATGACCACAATTGGGATCTCCAGACTCCTCATGAAAGGTGGCACATTCGCTGAGTAATGTCTCACACAGAGCAGTCAACGCCTTCTTGTCCGAGTTAATAGCCACATTGGCAAAGGCCAAGGCATGGCGAACTAGGTGATTCACTATGCCGGCCAACTGGTAGGTGTCCTCCATGAAACTCTCCTCCAGCGTGTGTAGCGAATTGTTGCCCCTTTGAGCCAGCAGCTCCATGTAATCATCCAGGTGATCTAGTGCCAGATCCATTAGCTCCACAAACGAGTGATCCTCCAGGTTCTTGACGGTGGCCACGCTGGTCTCCAGCTGCGTCAAGGATATGAGCAGTCGGCGGAGACACCAGTCCAAGCGATCGAGAAAGTGCTGCCTGGTCATCTGCGGCGCCTCCCTGATGATGGTCCGCTCCAAGTGGGTGATGCAAGTGACCACCTGGGTGAGGCACAGGAAGATGGTCTCCACGTCCAAGTTGGCGCCGCTGGGTGCCACTTCCGGCAGTCTGGCCTTCAAATCGCTGGCAAAGTCAAGAAAGGTGGCGCAGAACTCGTTTAACCAGCCAATGTTGCCCGTGCTGCTGTATCCTTCTGCAATCAGCTCACTGCAAGTATTTAACTGAAACAATAACGACTCCATATTCTAAAAGATGTGATCTGGTAATGTTCAAACTTTCGACTAAGCACTAAGCAAGCGGTCGAATGCCTTTAAATAGGCAAAACTAACAGGTAGAAAGGATATCTTTTGCTGGTTTAGAAGACATCTGCCTGTTTTATTACCTCAGCCTTCATAAATCCGCGAATTCCGCCAAAATACGCGATTTTACCTGGTTGGATTCCTGGAAAACAGGCAAATAACTGGTATTTCCGTCAATGATTGTTTAGATTTAATTTTATGATACATACGCGCACTTATGTACCCATAAGCTGGGCTACTTAGATTAAACTAGCAAAGGACTACCCTAAAAGAACGCTGTGGTGGCTTCCTTGGCCTCCGCCGCGTCCTGTTTCTCGACCGGCTGGTGGACTCGCTTGTGCACCTTCAGCGTGTACTTGTCCACGAAGGACTTCTCGCAATCGGGACAGGGATAGCGTGGCCTATCCGTTTGGTGGGTGCGCAAGTGGTGCTTGTAGGTGCGCTTGGTCTTGAACTGCTGATGGCACACCTCGCAGATCAGAGCGTTCTCCTCGGCGTCGTGGCGCATTAGATGGTTGTACATGAGCCAAGAGAGCGAGAAGCGCTCGCCACACTTGTCGCACTGGTACTTCTTCTTGTCCCAGTGCACTTCCATGTGGCGCAGGACATTCCGCTTGTGGGAGAACTTCTTTTCGCAGTAGCGGCACTCCAGTTCGGTCTTGCCTTCGTGCAGGTTCATGTGCAGATCTAGGACCTCGTCGTCCTTGACCTTCAGGCCGCACACATTGCAGGTGGCATGCTCGTTTTTCTGGCAGTTGTCCGCCTTGATATGCCGCTCGAGAACCTCCTGGCTGGAGAACATCTCGCCGCAGATGTGGCAGGGTATCTCGGTTGTTTCGGTGAAGAACTCCTCCTCGGAGGAGGGCATGCTGTCATCCGGCTCGCTGAACCGGAAGTCCTCGTCCAGCATCTCCTCCTTCATAAATTCCTCCTCCTCCTCTGTTTCCTGCTTCGAGGGCTGCGGCGCGGGCTCCTTTAGCGAGGTGGCATGGATAATCGTGAAGGCCGGCACCTGGACTTTGGCCCTCTTCCCCGCCTGCTGCTTGGTTTGCTCCGGTTTGCCCTCCACCTGCCGGCAGCCCAACAATGCATCCGCAATTTGGCGCTGCACCTGGCTGAGATTCCGCACCAGCCTGTCGTAGTTGAACAGATATTCCAGGCAATCCCGGCAGGCAGCCGAGTTGGGCGCGAGATCCAAGCGCTGGTTGATGATCTTCTCGAAGTATTTTAGGATATCCTTTATCGGCTTAAACGTTCCTGGCACTATGCAGCCTGCAAAAATTTCGGGTATTATGTTTTCCTGACTGGGGAGTAGCAAACCGTACCTTCTATTAACTGGAAAACGCCCACGGACTTCTCCTTGCCGCAAACGAAGCAAAACGGGCGCGTTGAGCTCATCTCGTCGCTTTCAATTCGAAAAAAATCGGCTTTAACAATTTAATTTGTGTATATTTTGTTGTAAACGCAAAGTTGCATTGGTGTTGGTTGTAAATCAGTGTGACCAAGTAGGAATTGTGTCAATAAGATAAAGACGGCAACTGTTCCAATGGTTACCTTGGATAAAATCGCTTTGGTCACACTGCCAATAAAAGCAGCATTTTTGGAAAAATTGCCGGTTGGTAAGAAACAAATTTCTATTTTTAAGTGCTTTTCCGCAATGAATCGTGTTCAATTGTTCTCCAAAGGACTTCGACTGATACACAAAATGTCCGAGGAAGCACTTGCAGGCGTGCCATCGGTGCACATCAGCCCAGAGGGCATCTTTAAATACATCCTGATCAATGTCATCGATGGCGGCGATGCCTCCAAGGCGGTGGTTCGTGGTTTTGCGGATTGCGAGTGGCACGGTAGGATGATTTATTCATTCTTTTAACTTAAATAATCTAAGGCACCTATTTATTCTAGCCGACATCTTCGAACGGGAGGAGAAGGTCTTCAAAAAGCTGGGTCTTAGGGCCGAATGCCCAGGTGGTGGTCGCATAGAACACAATCCCGACAAGAAGTACCTGAAGGTCTACGGATACTCACAGGTGGGTTTATTTCTTTTGGGAAGAAAGCTTATTAAAAATTGTCAGCTTTGGCTTATTTTATTTTGGGTCCCAGATACATATATATATTTTTATATGTTATAGACAGATTGCTAACATGATCTTGTATTTTAGGGCTTTGGAAAAGCGGATCACGCTCAGTCCAAACGAATCCTGGCTACCAAATACCCGGATTACACAATAGAAATATCCGATGATGGATATTAGCTGGCATCATACGAAGGATACACCACCTTTATTCCCTGAAAAGTAAAACTAACTATTGGATACGATCCCATGAGCCATGATTTTTATGAAAATGGCATTTCCAATTTAAAGAACACTGAAAAACAGTTGTTCAGTAGCTTTGCAACTGCTCATACTAAACCTTTTCGGATCTAAATTATTAAAATTTTATACGTATTCCACTTCTTTACCCTTTGGAAAATAAAATGAAATTGCTTAAGTCATTGAGTTTGCTTCCACGATGTGTTTCCCCGTTGCGTAAGCTATAATTGCGTACTCAAAATCGAATATTAACTAGTTTATATTCTTCAAAATAGAAAAATGTTATTCGACCGATCTTATCAATTTGGTGGGAGTTCCTAGGGTTAAGATAACGAAAGGTGAGAATCGTTATTTGTTAGTGATGATCCATACCCACGGATATACGAATTTTGGAAGGGTTATCGTCCGTGGAGCTAATGTCGACAATCATTGTAAGTTTTGGTTATAGGTGATTTTATTATGCATTTTTTACGTAACCTATTTTTAGTGGAAGTTTATGATGCAATCTTGGCGGAGTTGGAACCAGAGGGAATATGTGCAAAATTCCTTGGCGGAGGAAGGATTCTCAATGAGGAAAACAAGCAGAAAATCAAGATTTATGGAACCTCTAGAGTAAGTAGAATATAATGAGTTTTTAGAGCAGCTGACTAAAATATTTGTATCCTCAGACATTTGGTACTGCTGATCACAAAAGGACGAGAAACATATTGCAATCGTGGACCGCATACAAGGATTTTCGGATCTCCGTTAAGGGATAACGTTGCACCTTTTTTTGGAAATCTCTCTCTTTAACATTAAATTAATTTAACAAATCGGAAAATTTTCATTGTTCTTATTTAACAATCATACTGACTCCTTCCTAATAAACGGTTTAAAAATAACTTAAAAAGATAGAAAGAAAATATTATTAGTGGATATTAAAAAGTAATTTTGGTCTATACAGCTCTGATTTGATAAATTCTTGTAAGCTTGCAAGAATTGCAGTTTTTGATTTATCAAAAGTGCTCCGGTTTATATGTCAATTCCGAATATAGCATTCGGCTTGAAGGCTTTGGATAATATCAGTCTAGGTAGATCCGTGCTACTGTTCGGTCAAACATTTTCGGAATTTAACATCTAAATTTCTGGCACTGGTTTTCTTCCTAAAATTTTCTTTAAAAAATTTTCCAAAATGAAACATTTAAACCTTTTGGCTCCCATTTCGCAACTAGTGAAGCCCATTCGCAGACAAAGTATTTCGCGAGTTAATGCCCTGTTGATAAATGTTCCAAGAGTTCGGATTGCGAAAGGAAAAAACAAATACCTATTGATGGTAATCCACATGCACGGTTTAACAAGGTTTGGTAGAACCATTGTTCGGGGATCGGACTCAATGGACCACGGTTGGTTTGGCTTTTCTCTTGCAGGTTACCATTTTCTTAACTATCCTGTTTGCAGAGGAAATATTCGAAGAAACTAAAGAGGAAATGGACGAAATTGGCGTATGTACGAAGTGCCTGGGTGGAGGGTTCATCAAAAACAAAGAGGATAAAAATCTAATCAAGATCTATGGGTGTTGCAAGGTGAGAGGGTTTGGATTTCTTTAAATAGCGCTGATAATGATCGAGGCTGCCCACAGACCTTTGGAGAAGCTCCCCACGGCAGGACGAAGGACATATTGCTGTCATGGACCAAATACCAACACTTTAATATTATCTTGCCCAAAAAGAATTTGAATGCGTATCAAGAATAAATAATAAACATTAAAGAAAATAAAGCTTGATTTTTATTTATTTTATTTTAGTTTTTAATGACAGAGTTTTAGAATTAACTGAATTCTCTAGTTCTGAAACATTTGAAACAAAAAGCCAAACCAATTCAAAATCCTCTGTCAAAAGAAACGGAACTAGTTCCATAATTTCGATAACCGATTACCGCAGCAGTGCAGCCCTCGTTTCCGCTCGATCGCACGGTCACACTGGCCCGAGATATTTTGTAAATAAATTTCAGGCTAGAGTCGTCGAAAATGAATTGTTGCATTTGCCAGTTTTCTGTGCGCGTGCCCAAGAATATACACACGGAGACCGTTGGCCATCCGCCGGTGCTGATCAGCGATCTCGTCCTGCAATGCACGCGGGGCACGGACTACGTCCTCGCCGAGGAATCCTCGACGATCTGCAAGAAGTGCTGCGAGAAGCTAACCAGATACCACAAGTCCATTCAGATCGCACGGAAACTGCGCCAGGAGATCCTGGAACTCATCCACAGTCCCTACATGCCCAAGGAATTCAGGCAGTCGCCGCTGAAGGACGAGGAAGTCGTAAGGGAGAGAATAGCCAAGTTTGATGGCAATATTGAAGTGGCAGAAGACCAAGAGGATGAGGAGCAACTAGAAGATATGGACAACTCCACGGAGGCCGTCACGCTGGTGGATACATCTGCCATCGAGGTGGAGGTGCCCGAGGAGGAGCACACCTTCATCATAAAACAATCCGAGGAGGATGACGAGTACCAATCCGTGGACCTAGAGCTGGATATCGACAACGAGATCATCATTAACGAGGAAGAGGCCAACGAAGAGGACGAGGAGGAGGAGGATGTAGTGACACGTGCCAAGCATGAGCCGCAGGAAGCCGACTTCTTCAAGGAGGACACCATAAGCGACTTTGACGACCATCTAGATGGCACCATAGAATACATTATATCCGATGGCGAGGACCAGGAGCACGATCAGGACAGCTCCGGCGACTACACGGTCAACATTCAGTGCCCCAGCTGCCCGGAGAAGTTCACCAGCCGGCGCGCCTACAATGCCCACACAAAACGCGAGCACTTTCCGGGCTATGTTTGTGATCAGTGCGGCAAGACGCTGCAGTCGTATTCCGGGTTCATAGGCCACCTCCAGAACCATGAGCCTGTTAAGCAGTTCGCCTGCCCCGTCTGCCCGGAGCGGTTTAGCCGCAAGTTCCGGCTGAAGCACCACATGGCCTGGCACACCGGCGAAACGCCCTATCAGTGTGAGGTCTGCTCCAAGCGATTCGTCCACAAGGTGGCCCTGTACAAGCATAAGATGATCCATGACAACGAGACCAAGCGGCTGGAGTGCCAGGTGTGCGGCTTCAAGACCCGCACCAAGGCGCACCTGGAGCGGCACATGCGCTCCCACACGGGCGACAAGCCCTTCGCCTGTCCGGTGTGCAACAAGCGCTTCTCCCAGATGTACAACATGAAGGCCCATCTGCGGGAGCACGAGAGTCCCGGCACGAATCGCCATCGCCGCTTCCACTGCCCCAAGTGCACGCACACGTTCATCAACGAGCAGAACTACGAGTCCCACGTTCAGAGGGACGACTGCACGGCAATTTAGCCCAATATCGAATAGATATATAGTAGATAATTTCATAAGAATTAATCCCGACCAGACCGCAGCAGAGTAATCCCCATCTTCATCGTGATCACCACCCAGCTAAATGAAATCGAATCATTTGGCACTCATCATTACGTTCTATCCATGTACTTTTTTTATTAAATCTATATGCATTTTGCTCACAAATAAAATATGTTTGATATAATAAATTTATCCGTTATTTGCATATTTCTGCGGTTATTTCAGTTTTCTTAAAAAAATATGTATAGTATGTGTATGCGTTAACTTATTTAAATAAATCAATCGATCGGTGTTGTCCGTTACGGCCGATGGCCTCCAATATGATAGATATATATAGACATATACCTAACGTTGGTCACTGCTGGACTGATCGGACCAAAAAATGAAATGTGCCTAATGGTAGATCGGTAGATGCAATTGACGCAATTACAATACATTGTATAAATACATAAATGTTAAGTGTGTATGCTGTGTTATAGATTATACAAAAATAAAACAGATTATCTTTTGATTTTTGTCGAGTTGAATAGAACTTTGTTAATATCATCATATCATCATAAAATGCACATTACAAAAATATTAACAAAATTTATTGCAGGCAGTCCGTAGTTAGTATAAAGTAACAAACAAATCCCAATCGAGGTAAACCCATAAATCTTCATAATAAATTGATTTTGTGCAGTTTTCTTAATAATCTCGGCCCCCAAAACTGCGGGACTAAAACGCTTTTCGGACTCCTAATGTACGGCCGCCAAGGTGTCAACATAAAGATGCGATGCTCTGGTAGCGCCCAAATTTCGTTAGGGATATACAAAAATCAGTTTGTTGGTTGTTGTACAGAAAAATACATTGCCCCCGCAGAGAGTAGTTTGTTTGTTTGTGATGCTTACAAAAGCCGGTCGGTCGCACGTACAGCGTACATATAGCATTTGATTTATCGGAAATAGCTTCTCCAGTTTGCTAGCTCTAAGATGCGTACACTTGGTGCGTTCGTTATCGCTAATCGTACATTATACCGCGTGCATCAGTGTCGGTGCACCAAGTCACACTCACTATTTGCCTAAATACAAAATCTACGCTAAATGCTTAAATATTAATCGGATGGCTTGACAAGACCCATCGCTTTGTCTCCGAATAGGGGCAGTATGTCGGAGTCGTTAACAATCTCTTCCTGAATCACTGGACTGTCCGGGTCCTCGCAATGCGTCTTGAAGAAGAATCTGTAAGATGCAACAAGGTGTTAGTTAGTTAGATACAGGGGATTCTAATTCTAATTCTAATTCTAAAGCGTAAACACTACCTAAAGTGACCTCTTCTGGGCAGATAGTCCTTGAACTGACGCAGGGTTGGCTGAGTACCGGGTATTTTGATTCTGTACGGCACTGGCTCCTCGCAGAACGAGAACACCACGATCGTCTCCGGCGGCTTGGCCGGCAGAGGCGGTGGCGCCGCCGTGCTCTGCAACTGGAGCGGGTGCTGATGCTGGTGAGGCTGGTGAGGCAGGCTGATGCTGCCGCCACTGCTGCTGCTGCTAAAGGAGCCCAGGGGTGGTTGCGACAGGTGCTGCTGCATCGGCGGTTGGGCGTATCGACGAGAGCGCCGCGGCTCGTCTTCCAGTCTTCGTTTCGCCTCCTCCAGTTTCGAGGCCGTGCTAGAGCCAGATCGAGAGCTTTAAGTTAGCACAAGCAGAGTTTTCGGTGTGTGTTAATAAGGGGTTAGTTAGTTAGTAGATGCAACAGAAAACAAAAAAACCTACCTCGCATCTTTGTACTTGGTAACAGTGTCGGCCGAGAACATGCTTATGCCACTGTCTGTGTTCATGGAAGGCCATTTGTTAGTCAACTTCCTCGAGCAGGAACTGTGATCCGGCATGGACTTTGAGTGCTTCATGGAGTGCCCGCCTGCAAATTGATTTGGGTTTAGGACGTCCAATACCTTCCTAGGTGATCTCAGCCACTTACTTAGACTCATGGCGCCATCGCTGACCATTCCAGAGTCATGGGTGGCTGTGCGTCGGCGCGACGGAATGGGCGGGCAGGGCGACATCGTTCCCGGCGAGCGGTGCGGTGTCTGGTCCTTCCACACCCGCGACACATGCTGGTCCAGAATATCTTGGTCGTTGTCCTCGTCCAGTGCGAACTTTTCCCGTATCGCCTCGGCGAAGGCCCGGTCGCTGGCACTGGATCTCTCGTTGCTCAGCAGCGGAGCACCGGGATTTCTCTGCAATGGAAGTTTGAGCCATATTTAAGGGAAAGTTCTTCAGTCGCAACTTATACACTTATACTGATCTTACCTCGCGGGCTCTTTCCTCCAGGTCGCGCTTTCGCTTCACTTCCTCCAACTTGGGTATCAGCAGAGCCACCAGCTCGTCCTCTTTCAGCGGTCTGTGCTCGTTCGAATGTAGTCGTTGTGTGCGAGGTATCACCTGTTTTCGGGTACCATAATTATAGAAATAAATAAGTGGTATCAATGGGTATACATATATCCTTCGTCATATCTTCACTTACCTGAAAGGTGTTGGTCTCCTTGTTCGCCATCGCGCTCTGGCGAATCGCCTTGCTTTCCGTGGAGCTGTGTCTGCGTTGTATGTACGGGCGACCGTCCCTGAAACGAGGAACGATTAGTCAGTCGAGTGGTTTTTCGTAGCACGTATTTGTAGTTCCATGTCTGGAGGATCCATCTCTTGAGGGTCTCTAAGGGCGGACCACTTCCTTTGGCGCCGCTACTCACATGGAACAGCTGGAGATCGACATGGTGTCGGAGTCGGTGCGTCCGCCGGAGCTAACGCTGGCCCTCTCCGAATCTACCCGCGAATTCGGCACGTAGGAGGTGTTGGTAGTGCTTGGATTGTACACATAACCGTGGGCACTACTCGCATGCAGATCGGATTATGAACAGGACCAGGACCCGGACATATAGTTTCCATGCAATGGCGCCCAATGGTGTGTGATCGTGTTTATGTGAGTGGGGGTCAATCGTCAAGTTCCACAAACAAAAATGTTCAAACAAATAAGGAAAACGCAATGTATATAGTGTATTCATCGGGTCAGTGGTAGTGTAGCGGTAAACATATGGTGGTGTTTTGAGGTCCAATGAGTATTGTTGTGTTGGGGCATATATTCGGTATACATATATATATATATATTGTATGCAGGTGGGTTCGTGTTTTTGTTTTTGGCGTGCGTATGTACAACATATGTAAAAAATAAAAGAAACAAAGATAACAAATTAGGAGTTAATCACAGAAAATCATCATCACTAAAGAAAAACTTAAGGCAAACATAAGAGTGTGGTGGATCCAGTCTGGTGTACAAATTTCGAGGCTTTAGCATAATATAACCGCGAGTTCCAAACACTAAAGTTGCAGTCAGAATAATACTAGGCTGACTTTAACTTTGGTACTTAAAGGAAATGCTTACGTTTTTATATTTTAATCTACTTAGAAATTTACCTATTATAAAACAAAGCAAGTAATTTGTTTTTTTTAATTAATCTCAACAAAACATTTTTCAAGATATAATATAGTATTATTTTGACTGCAACTAATTAAAACTATATTCTAGCTTACATATATACCCCTAAGTTTGGTTATCTACCAAGGGTTACTGGCCACAAAAGAGAGCGTACATACCCGGGAGGTCGGATTTCCAGTCTTCTTTTCTGAGTTGCTATTAGTAGGTCCCGCGTCAGTCGGATCGGGTAGTCGGGCGCCCGCGCACTGGCGCCCATGGATCCGGAGCCGAGGGATCCGCCGCCCTCCTGCATCTGCACCTTCTCGAAGTCCTCGCAGAGCGACAGCACAGAGTCCTCGTGCAGCGTGGGCAGCGTGGAGCTGCGGGGCAGTGTGTCGGTGGCGCTGATGGAGCCGCTCGAGCTGGCCGACGTCGATGGACCGTACACACTGCCGCTGGCACTGCACGTGCCGGCTGGCGGCCCGCTCACGCTGCTCACCGGCAGGTTGATGAAGGCACCCGGCGGCACCAGCTGCTGCAGGTGCTGCTGGTGCTGCTTGGCGGTGGACACTGTGGTCGGGGGCAGGGCACAGGCGCCAACGAGACTGCTGCCACCACTGCCACTGCTCCCGGCACTGCCCGATCCCGTGGCGCCGGTGCTACTGCAGCGCTCCTGCTGGGCGGACATCTGCTGGATGTACAGGATGTACATCTCGGAGCAGAGAAACGTGGGGTAGATGTTGTCGCGGATGGTGACCTCCACATGGCGCTGCATGGGATCAAAGATGTGCGGGCTGAGCGGGATCTCGGGGTTCGTCTTGATGGCCTTGATCTGGGCGCGCAGATCATCGGAGATGGACAACTGACTCTTGCGCAGGAATCTAGCCAAGTGGCGCGATAAGTTAGCCCATTTGCAAGACAACTTCTCAAAGACTTTAAGACCCACCTGTAGATGGCCCCGATTAACTGCTTGATCTTCTCCGGATCCGTCTGCTGCTTGAGGCCCTCGCAGGCAAAGTAGAAGTTGAGGTGGTCGTTGTAGGCGGGCGCCTCCTCCTCGACGTACTTCTTGAAGAGCTCGACCCCATCGCGGTCCTCCAGCAGGTGGTTCAGGGTCCGGGCCCAGTTCAGGTAGGATGGCGGTGAATTCTTCGAGGTCTCTGCTACCCCTTCGGTCATCTAAGCGATCGAATGTCGGTTAATTTTAAGCAACATCCTTATTATCAAGGAGATTAACCCACCTTTTTAACACGGCTCTCTTCTCCGGGTACAGGTGGTCGTGGCCCACTACACTCATTATCATCATGTTTCCGGAGTCCCGATGGATGGCCACTCATGCCACTCTAAATTGGCTTCCCAGGACGAGCGATCGCTGCTAAATATTTACCTATTCCTACGCTAAAGTTACCAGTTATGATTAACGAACGTGTTCTCTGTTTTAAATCACAAACGCCCGTATTTTACAAATAGCTGGGACATGGAAGATGCGCTCGTTTGCGAATTTGGAAGGCAATTAGACAAGGCCTGCAATGAAAATAAGACAAAGGGGTTTTTTTAGGATTAACTCTTTAAATAAATGAACAAATGCTTATGACATCAATACAAACTTTGGAATAAATCTATTTAAAAAAGACGACATACTTTACACTATTTTAAGTTAAAAGTTATCACTGCCACTACCTGAAATTTAGTTTAGAAAAATTTAACAATATGAAGAAGTCATATAGCTTTCTGTGCTATCCAGTCAATTTAAATAATATGAATAACATAATCTTTGTCTATCCCAAAATAGCCTCTTCTATATTATATTACGTTTAGGCCAAGAAAACTTTTTTTATTACCAAATACTGCAAATACAAGTTTGGTTTCTAAATACAAATTAAGTATTTATTTTTAGTTTCATAGCAAGTACTGGTTTCTGGCTTTAATGGCAAAATTAACTAGAGGTCATGTTTAACAACTTAAGTTTAAAAGTTTTGGTCTTAAAGTTATAGATTTCTAAGTAAAACTAAAGGCTCAATTAAAAAAAAAAAAGTTAGAAAACTTGTTATCTATCATTCAGATAGCACACAATCCATCTACTAACTACTCTTGTGGCCCACTTTCCACTTAAGTTTGCAATTTGCGGTGCAGAAATCGAAAACGCACTCGTAATTGGAATCGTAATGGGAAATCCTCAAGGATGCGGAAGCTGAATGACCACTTAGCGGCTCCTTTTCCTTTTCCTTTGCATTTCTTATCAACGGGCATTCCATACAGGACCCATTCCATACGCAAATCGCAAACAGAAGGAGCAGGATCGAACGGCGGCCATTTTGAGGGCGCTTTTGATTGGTTGACGATATCGACCAATGCAGCAGTCGGGGCGCATGGCAAAGGCAAAGTGGAAAAAGGACAATAATCCATTATGTACAAAATTTGAACACGAAATACGCACACACTCACTCGGGCACACACCCTAATACCATCGCAATATGGTGGTGTGGGGATGGTGGCGAGGACTCTTAAATCCTCGTCCCTCTGCTATTTCTCGAGCTGTCTGACGCGTTCGAGAGCAGCCCAAAACTAGAAAGTAAGCACCGCATCGCGCTTTTGGTAAATCAAAAATATTCCCTTTTCTTCGTTGCTCCGGTTTCCCTCTGCTTTGCAATAACGAGCGGAGCAGGACTGACTGTTCAGCTCTTTTTCAGTTGAAATTAATTTCAATGCCACCGATTATATATTAAAACTCCCTTTTTTTTGTCTTAAAAAACGTGTAACATGAACTATAACTAGAGGTCACAATCTGCTTGTAAAACAAACACATCAATTATGCTTAGAATTTGGAGTTATAAGTATTGATTCAACAACTTATGATTCTTTTCGATTTTATTGGTTGATGTTGATATCAATCTTTTAATAAGCCTTCAACCTACAAGTTTTTTAATTCGTTGTCTTCTAAAGAGTATATATTATTTTATTTATTAAGTCGATTTAACCAATTGATTTAAAAAAGGGTTTAGATATAAAATATTGGGCTGTTATTAAAATAATAATTATAATCTAATGAAAAAAAAACTTCAGTTCGTTAATGTTCAATCAAATGCAATATTTTCTAAAAATATTACAGGTATATTGTTATTATTAATAATAAATTAATGTCTAGTTACTAAAACAGCTAAAAAGCATCATAAAACTAATTTCATTAGATATATTTTTGCTTTCTTTCGTATAGTCTATTCTTTATATAGTTATCTGGCCTCTAAAAACATCCATTTTGGCTGATAAAAATCGGGCAGCACTGAATAAGTTTGCCGCCAACAACAGAGCAGCGACAAATATAACAACAACGCACAAAGGACATGAGCAGAGCCTGTCAGAGAGTGAAGGACGAAGGGAAGGGTTTGCAGGGGCAGCACTTCCCTGCCAGCCATGACTTACAGACACACATACACAGCAGCCAGCGATGAAACGGGGATGAATGCTGTTGTTTGTTTTCGTTGTTTTGAGCAGGGCCAGGACAACTGGGGAACTGAACAGCCACAAAGCGATAGCGCCGCCGGAGAGCCAAGGAAATTCATCAAAACGCCATTTGCATAGCACTCCATTACGGCGAAAAGAACAAAGAGAGGCACAATTAAAACGCACGGCACCGCAAAGGAAAGCCGGCTAGAAAGGACGACTAGAGATGGCGTCGCTTTCTACGAGGAGGACATCCTCCGGCCACTTGAGGCCCATGTCTCCCCCGTGGCCAGGGAATGCACAAAGACAACGCCAAACAGCAGGGGAAATCGGCACCTCTTTGGTGCTGTAGTGCTTTAGTGCATCTTGGCATCCTTGCATCCCGCGCATCTCAGGATTAACAAGTGCCATCGCCGACATCAAAGATTCGGCTCGACCTTAATGGCATAATTGCTACTGAAAGCCCCACGGCTGCTTTCTTTCAGGTCACAAAGAAAGTTTTTAAGTCCATCACGATGGCAAAAATGGACCCGGAACATTCAGAAGAGGGAATTACCTTTGACTGTTGCGTTTTGCGAATGCAAGTGGTTATTTAAGTTTTATTTTAATCACTCAGGCTAAATTTTGAAAGGCTACAACCTTTTGAAATCCTAAAATGAAGCATAAAATCCTTCAATCAATTAGGATATTTTATGAGCTCAATGACAATGCAACTATCTCAAGAGGTAAGGTTGTACTTAGATTTATTAAAGCACAAAAAAATATTACTAAATTAATACTTTTTCTATTAAACAAGCAGTATAGAAATTGCATACAAACATTTTTAATGAATTGTGAATTTGAGCAGTAAAGAAGATATTTTTGCTTTTATAAAAGTTGCTGATCAGAATTAATATAGTTTTGTTTGTTTCTTTTTCCACCAGATTTAAATCATAAATCTCGAAACTTTCAAAGAAACGATGGGCTCAAATTAAAATGATTATGTTGTTTTAAAATCTAATTGTGGGTTTATATAATTTTTCCATTACGTTTACAGATTTATCAAGATCTTACTTTATCTAGTATCACAAACGTAGTAGTTGATTACAAGTATCATCGATTGATGAATACAAGTTCAGGACACTAAAATTATTTATTTTTGTTAACTTTGATAGTGATAATTTGATTGAACAAAAATTTAAAAAGGTAATACTACTGTTAGTCTTCATCGGCCTTATACTGGATCGACATAGTTATGGTAAAGTTTTGTTTAATAAAAAAAAAGGAAATTTAACAAATGCTTATTAGCAATTTGAGTATAACTATAAGTTTAATTTGGATAAAATAATGTAATTTTGGGATCATTTCTAAAGGCTCGTCATATGTTTTAAATTGAAACAAAGCACTAACTTATTTAACATTACCAATTGTTTGGAATTAAACAATAAGAGCTACGATGGCTTTATCCATGAGCTTATGAAGAAAATAAAGGAAACAATCAACCAATTGAGTAGTAATTTGGTGATTTCATAATGGTCACCAACGGCAGTCAGTCACAAAACTTGACAAATATGCCGCCGGTGAAACTTATATTTGTCTTTCGGGAAAGATTTTGTTTTTAAGAGAGTCTCTTTAAAAGCTATTAATATATTCTTTACTGCAAACGAATGAACCTCATATTGATGGTATTCTGAATTAATGTTCAACCCCCAAGAGAAAGATTGCCAATAACTATTTTGTTTCATTGTTGTTCAAATGCAGTTGAACGGAAATTATGAAATAATTAAATAAATCCTTATTGATTCTGTTGTGAGCGAGTATCGAAACACAACAAAAGAACAGGAGCAGACCCTCTCGAGGGCAGATGATGATGATTTTTCTATCCCTATTAGATTGCGTACGCATGGCCGGATAATTCCCCATTCTATTCAAGTTATGAGTTCTGATGATTGGCAGGTAAGTCTAGCGTAAGATGAGGGCATGCCATCATCGGCCGGAGGCTACTGCTTAGAGTTTCCCTGAGCACGGTTGCCCAGGTGCCCAAGCACTCGAGGTATTTAGTTGTTTTTCTAAAGGAATCCTAAGCCTCAGGTATGCTGCGGTAGACGAGATGACATTAAATCACCTTTGGATGCACTCACAATGCCTCGACAGGTTGCTCACTTCGGGATACGCGCGACTTTTCGGATTATTATCGCCACTAAACGTTGACAAATCTTTTGACACGAGCCACGGAGCACAAAGTATTCGGTGACAATGCCTTGACAAGCGGAAAGTCAAACTGAACGAGTCCCGAGTCCTGAATCCTCAATCCAGCGTTGACAGCGATAGCAGATTTCACCCTGCTGCCAGCCACGTATGTGCGCCCATGCCGAAGTAGGCAGAGTACATAAACCATTTCGGGGTTGCCCAGCTTTTGCTCTGCCCTGCTCCTGATACTTATAGCCATCCTCTTCCGCACCCACAGCCTCATCCACTCACAATTGTTGCATGCGGACATTCAGGATGGCGCTTACGCCGTTTATGTACGGATATCGAACTTAATTGGCGAGCACATCGAAGTTGAAAAAACACAGAGAGAAATTAAGTCTTGGTCAGTTTAGGAAATCAACTTCAATAGAAAGTATACCAGATAATGTAAATTTAACTACATATTTCAAAAAATAACATTATACTTTCGAAACCGCAAAAAATGTCCAGTGCAATGTCACAAAATTCAAGTTTCTATAGGAAATTATTGATAATAGATTTTACTTTTGACTAGACGATCTATATAACTTTTTTTTGTCCGTAAACGTATACAGGTTTGACTATATTTAACTCAACTTAAGTTTCAAGTTATTGAAATATATATATATATATATATTATTGAATTGAAATATATATATATATATATTATTGAATTGAAATATATATATATATAATAATAATATATATATATATATTATAATACAGAATGGTCCATGCTTTCTTGCTTTGAAAGAACTTTCCAAAAATCCCGAAAAATTCGGTTATAACGTGCTGACATTGAAATATATATAATTAAGTCAATTAAAAAATAAGTTTGGAAGCTATTTTTAAACCATTTGAAACCCCAAGCCGAACTTTTTTTCACTAGAAACTTAAATCGGAAACTCGATTAAAATGCACTAACAAAATAGATTGATCGACTCGAATATTATTTTTTGCGAGTGAATAACCACTGCCCCTCCAAGTTCCCGACCAGCTGTTGATGGGATTGTCCGTCAGAGGAGCAGGAGTACTAGAAGCGGCGATGGGGACGACCTCCAACATGATGATGCTTCATGTACATTGTACAACAACACACAAAGGATGTTCTTTTCAAAGTGTCCGTGGTTGCGGCGGTGCAAGCGAGACGGCAGCAGGCGAATAGGAGTCATTGTGTGCAACCAATATGCGCAGGTCCAGATTCAGTCCTCTGTCCTCGGTCCTCAAACCTCTGGACCCAGACCAAGCCCTGGCCCACTGCCAGAGTCCCAAGAGCAAAAGAAAAATCAGACGCCCGTCCTTATTGTACATAAACAGAGCAGCAGAGTTGGATTTTATTTGTATTCCCAACGCCGAGGGGTGGGGCAAGGGTTGAGCTTGAAGACCCACCTCCATGCCATATTTCATTTCCTCCCCTAAACGCAAATGTGGAAATTATTTTCGAATAAGTTGGAAAACAATAAAGGTGGTGAGGGGCGACCGGCGGCAGCCTCGTTTTTTTTCTAATGAGGTTAAGACCGCCATTGCTGCACCGAACCCGATGAACGGGCGTCTGATGCCGGTCTAGACTTGGTTGGCCTGGCAAACTGGGGGAAATATACGGACAAACATTCACTACTACTGCGAGTATTGCCGAAGGTCAATAGTGGCACTTTGTTCGCGGCAAAAGTTGCCAGCAAAGCCAGAAAAGTTCAGCACGGAAGCGCTCACTTTTCAGGTGCAAAGCCCATTGCAAGGCCAGCGGAGGATGCACTTTGGCTTTAAAAACGGATTCCCTTCTGCAGGATAAAGGAGTACTACTTACCCACAGTACACTTGATACAAACATATAGCAGGTCCTTAAATAAGGAGGTACTGCACAAATTATTTGAAGATCTTTTCAAGTTTAATGCAACCAAATTTCTTGTGGGGTACTAATTGCTTAAATAAAAATATATGCGTTATAAACATTATAGCCAATTAATTAACATCCTATTATATATTCAGGATCATTATTTCTTAAAGAAAAAAAAAGGGACAAGTAATTTAATTTTGAACATTTAAAGTTCGTTAAAATCAATAAACTGGCAACATTTTTTTAAATCGTTTTATAATTGATATATGATCAAGCAGTAATATTTTTTTGGTAACCTGATAAAATATTCCAATATATGTATATCTTCTATTATTTTCCATCGATATAAAAGGAAACCAATCGGAATTTTTAGTATATGAAAATATGTATACAATTTTGTATAGGGTTTTATAATTAAAGTCAAAAGTTTGCAACTCAGTGAAGGGGACATTTCTGACTCTATAAGGTATATCTTTGTTTGATAAGCATCACTATGATCTTGCAATGTACGACTGTCCGTTTCTAAGCAGATTAGTTTCTTAATTTATCTGGATGAATCTTAAACAAAAGCTTTCTATTGCAGGTAGTATATAAGAGGTGACGGTCTGGATAGCACGACTATATTTTGTAGCTATTATAGCACCTCCTTTTTCATCTTATACTTTTATACTTCAAAATAAAGTGATGGTGTACTCATTCAGAAATTCGATTTTAAAAGGATCAATCGACAAAATTTTGCGGAAAATTAACATATCTTCATTGTTGTTAAGGATATACGCATAAAAATGGGATAACAGTCGCAATATAAAATATTTAATTTTAAACAGTAGCTCAACAGATCGCTTAATTTGTATCTTTAACTGATGTTATAGTTAAATATAAAAAAGCTTTTTACTTACATATGTAATTTCAACATGAAAATCAAGGGAAGATATTATTAATCCAAAAAAGTTCCAGTAGTTCCTGAAAATATAAAAATTATTTTGATAAGAAATAGATTAGGGAAAATAATAATTCATTTATAGTTTGCTAAGTAAATCGAATTTTAATATTATTAATATTATATAATAAGTCTAGTTTATGTAGTTAGGATTTAACTGTTGGACTAGCAAAAGATTAAATTTAACTTAAATTAAACGGGCTATTTTGAGGAATATGGCATCAAAAAGTTAATAAAAACGTTAGTCGATTTTAAAACCTTATGAAAAAGTGATGAAAATTTGAGTCAAAATAAAACTAAAAGGAATTAATTTGGCTTGCGTAACCTTTCTGCTACCCGAATATACCCAAATTTCGTTAAATAGTTTTTTAATAGTTAACCAAATTAGAAAGCCAACACTTTAAGTTGAAAATCCAGATTACTTAAAGCTAAAAAGTGAATTTTTCTGGTTTCTTTTAAAAATGTAGTATTGTTAGCAAAATAAATATAAATGTTGTGGTGTACAATAAAACAATCAAGTGACAACAACCTCCCCCGGCACATGCCTTATTCAAAAACCCTTTGATATTGGTATTATGGGGGAGAAAAATTTTTTTCGCACGAATGGATACAATTTACGCTTAAATAAATGTAAGGAATTTTTATGTAGATGTTATGAATATTAAAGGAAATAAAACCCTTACCGATTAAACTCAAGTGAGAAGTGGCAAACGCTTGAGAATATAATAATTTAAAACGCTGTTAGTCCTTTAAGATAGTTAAATCTTTGTATGTCCGATTTGTAGAATTGTTTAACTCTTCGTTTCAGTTATTTACTCCTATTTGCTTTACTTTATATTTATGTATCTTATATTACAGTTGATGTAGTACATGCAGTACCTGGAAAAAGAACATAATATTTTTTCCGTGAATTATATTTCATATTTTAAAATGAAAAAGAATTTGGGATTACTGTTTAATATAATGACTTACACAATATATGACCAAATACTAAACGTGCTACTAACAGGTTTTATTTTCATTCAAAAACATTACTTGCCATAGATAATAAAAAACTCGTTCTAGTCTATTCTATTTTTCTAGTTTTATAATTTTCTAAATTTATCCGCTTTGCGAACATTAACGTGAGTTAAAATACGCAGTTAGGGTTTATCAATCCTATGTCAGTTAATAAAAACAAATGTTCTGCAAAAGTGCCAGAGAAAATCTTTTAAAACCATGATACTCTTCGATTAATTCTTAGATTATAACCATATAAAAGCTTTTTCATCTATGCAGGGGGCGTTTACTAATCAAATATTAATAGGGAAAACTATTAAAAATTGCTGTCGCAATAGTTTGTAACGGAAAGGTAAAATCAACTCCATAACTTCAATTTGTTTAATGACAGATAGTGATTTGAGTTATGAAAGTTGGACTGAGTGTCTGACAAATATATATATCCTTATACATGTTTTCAAAAGATGGAATTCAATGCACATATGCCAAAACGAAATGCAAATCCGACTATCATCCTCACACTGTGATATGATGGGGAAACTTGATCAAAAGCTGATCCAACAGACTATGTAGGGAAATTAAGAACATTATTATTGGTCTTTACACAGAAGAGTGAAGGTTACTGACCCTTAGATTCGTGTATCCTTGGCTTCACTCAATTGGGATGGCAGACGACTGATCCTGGCGAAATCCTGGCGGCCCTGGCTTCAATCTTCGATGGCGGTGACGATGACGAGGTGGGTTTGGACGGGAGTAATTTGATTGTAGCTTTAACGGCTGGACGCTTCGATTTCAATTTCGGTTTCGACGAGGATGATGCATTCATTTTGATTAGTGTGCTCAACGAGAGGGATGCGTAACTAACAATTAATGGAAGGACGATTTGTGTGGAGGTCAACAAACAAGCAAACGTAAACAAGAGAGTGTGGTTAACAAGGCGCAGGCACGGTGACCGGATTAAATGCTAAACAAGGCTGCAGGATCCTCACACGGGGATCGCAGCGGGACTACCCGAGGGCATTTCCCGATCAAATGGACTATATGTCTTTAGCTTCTTGGTTGTTCGCCAGGAGTCTCAATCTCCTCCTCATCCTCGTCCTCTGGCAACTCTGGTCTCTCCGGAGGGAGAAAATAGTCGAGAACCGCCGCCCTCTAAAGCATTTTCGCTGTCTCTGGGTCCTGTACTCCCGAAAATCCGTATATAATCGCCTCTTCTGTCAGTTTACAACCATTTAAACACTTTTCCGTCTGCTGCTTCTTTTATTTTGTGTATTTTGTTGCTGTTGCCTCTGCTATTGCTGCTGCTACTTTTCGATTTTCATGGACGTATCGTTGCGGATTCGTTGTACTCCTCAAATTATCCGAATCCCTAGAGCGCGGACACTTCTCGGGCTCTGTGGCACCGCTTAAATAGTGGTAAATAATAGTTTTATTGAATGGCAAAACAAAATAGTTCGACACAAATGTTAGACGGCGAGACGAACAATTACATGCTAGAGCTGTCAAACTATCGGTTGCTCTATCGATAGTATTGATGGTTGGAAGCCAGCTTGTTATTTCGATGGTTTGGAAACTATCATGATAATATCGTAAACAATTACCCGCCACTTTTATATTAATACCCTTTTAACTTTAATAAAAAAAACCATTATGCAAATTATCTAAACAAAATACAATTTTTATTTTCAAGTCTTTTTAAAAAGCTTTGAATTGTATCCATAAATTTATATTTTATCAAAAATCTTGATCGAATTATATACGAATTTTTAATTTTATTTTCCTATTTTAATAGACGAATACAAATTTTAAAAGTCGATACTATCGCTTTAAAATCATTAGGTTGCGATGATTTTAGTAACGATGGTTTGACAGCTATTGGAGCTGGCTCATACTCGAGCTGGTTCGATAACAACGTCACTGTTTTCAGGGCTGGTGAGCAGTGGAATCAGTAGTCCGGTTACCGGAGCGGCCGCACTCATAGGATCATATTTAAATTTAATATATATCAGAAAAAAAAAATTTCTTGCAATAAATATTGAACAATTATGGACAAGCCTGTACACGCCCGCGTGGTAAAGATCCTTGGCCGCACAGGATCCCAGGGCCAATGTACTCAGGTTAAGGTTGAGTTGCTTGGCGAGCAGAACCGCCAGATTATTCGCAACGTCAAAGGACCTATTCGTGAGGGCGATATCCTTTCGCTCCTGGAATCCGAACGCGAAGCTAGAAGACTTCATTAATAGCTTAAAATATTTTGGTTGTCAAAATTAATTGAACACAACATTACAATAATTTCAAAATAATGGCAAGTTTCTTATTGCCAATAAATGTGCAAATATTAAATGCATAATGAATGAAAAACTCCAAACTTTATTATATATTTCTGACCTTTAAAATAAATTTAAGAAGAGTAAAAAAAAAAAAAGATTACTACACACTCTTTTTTTTACAATTCAAGCCTTAAATATTTATCGACTTAAGCCTTTAAGTTATCGCTTGCTACCCATCTCCACCCGAACAGCTGTTTGTGTTACCTTTTCAATTTGATTCGCGCTCATGAGATACATCGCATGAGATACTTCGTAACGGACGGCCGACCCGAGATACTCGATCGCGAGTTGTTTGTTGTTGGCCAAACGAAAGCGAAAACTAAATAGACAAATTTACATAAAATTAGAAGAGAAAAAAAAAACAAAACCGGGAAATGTGAAAAATGTGCGGCATAGAGAGATAAGATGAAAAGAGATAGAGATGCCCGTTTGTCCGCTGTGCGTGTGTGTGTGTGCAGCGGCTGCCGTAGCAGCTGTTAGTGTGTGTGTGTACCGTAAATGCAAGAGTTTGTGTTGTAAAAACAACAGCAAAAACGACAACAAACTGGGATAAAAGTAAAATCCTTCGATTCGCTGGAGAATCAACTAAATATACCTTTAACCCCCCGAAATGCCCCAAAACCCGGACGAAAGCAAGAAATTTGTTACGCTGCAATTCTTGGGGGTGTCTGAAAAATCGATTGTACGCAGAATAGTTGGCGACCGCAAAAGAATGGAGGAATTTGAGTCCTTCGAAGGTGCCGAACTGGTCGGAAAATCGAGCAAAGGTGCGTCCACTTGCTCCAAACAATTAACACGCCCGAAAAAAGTCGAAAGTCACCCAAAGTCAGTCGTTAAAACCACCCATAAAAACAATGCAAAGTAAACGGCGCATTTGCCTGCGTTTTCGTGTGTTTTTGTTTTGGTTTCGCTTCGGCATGACAATTTTTGCCATTAATTTCGTAACAGCCAAACCGAAAATACCTGTTCGACCTCACGCCCCTTAGTCCCCTCCCCTCCTTTCCCCTCCCCTCCTCCACCTTCACTACCGCCCAAAAAAAAAGTCTCTGCATTTACGAGTAGTGGTTGTTCCTACACACAGAAAAAATTAATAGTTTTAATTATCGAGGTATTAACTCATTAAAATTTGTTAAGCAAGGCCGTTTCAAAAACGTTTTTAAGGAATTTTAAAACTCATTTAATTGAAGTTAAAACTTGAGGTCATTATAGGCGTACAAGCATAATTTATCAAAACTAGCTTTAAATAACTTCGAATTGGTTTGGTTCTAGAGTACATTTGCTGACAATAATATTCATTAAATACTACAAAAAACAAAATTGTAAAGCAAGTCGAACAAAATGTTTTTCAGTGTACTGATTTTTAGATGTTTTCCGCATTCCCCTTTCACTCCCTGAATTTCAAAGTCGAACTCAATCGTCAATTGCCTCACTTACAATTTATTAATAAAGGGGCAGAGTTATTAATGTAGGTTCATTGATTTTATTTATTTGAATGCGTCAGCTTGGCGGGACCAGGAACCATTATAATTAGTTGCCTGGCACTAAGGGGCGTAATTAGATATTCATCTGGAGAGGGAATTTCTAATTATAAAGAACTCCATATTTGCATTTTCTATTGGCTCTAGTTTCCCAGTTAATAAGGTTATATGAATGTATCTTTAGCCATAGCCTTAGCACTTGTATTGTGCTCCTACATTAAATTCGCATGTGACTTGGATTTGAGATGTCCACTTGTGAAACGAAACTGCTTTGGACTGGCGACAGCTAGACGCCAAAATAAACTAGTTGAAATCTGGGGAAACGTGTGAAGGAATTAGCGTAATCCGTTAGGGAACAGCCTAATACGAAAAGTCGTTTTCAAGGTGATAATTTGGACCTTATTTAACCCAAGCACATGTGTATAATTATTCACGAGGGTTTGTGTTTATTTACCTTCTGATGATGACTGTGAGCGCGAGCAAGTTGTATTATTCCCCATAGAGCACATTTGGTTCTTTCACATACTTGGGTACTTTGCATTGAATAAAAATCTGTATCAACAATCGAATTTTTGTTTATGTTATTTTAGCTTTTTGCTAACAATTGTATACAGTCCCATTATCATGAATGTTAAATGATTAATAGTGGAATTATAAATACATAGGTCGTTGCGTGTGCCTCTAGAAACGCCCCCGTAAATCGCAAATAAACATATTATTACATGATTCCTAGTGCCGTGCATTAACTAGTTCTTTCCCGTTTCTGCCACATAAATTACGCTTCCTCGAAGCAAAAGCGTTTCACATGTGAAATGTTTCGCTGAGCCGCCCGCCGCCGAATCTATTTTTATGAAAATTGACGCGAGGCCGTGGATTTCAGATTTCTGATCTCAGACAACGGTCCGCCCACTTTACAGGCTCTCCGACTGCGGGCTCCATGCGGCGACTACGTGCTCCTCCTCTGTCATGCGGCGACCAGTGAGCCTCCATTGCTAATTAAACTCAAGTGCCAAGTGCCCAGTGCCAAGTATGGATCTGAGAATACGGCGCACTGGAGGCCGGTGTGCAATTGAATTTGCGTACTCGTTACTCTTCTGATTAGCATTCCCATTCCGATTCCCATTGTGCGGATCAGACCTGAAGAATCTGGACACTTATAGGTTTTGATTTAAAGGCTCCCAAAAATTCTTATAGATGTTCTGCTTTCACATTCCTAAAGTCTGATCAAATTTAAATGAACTTTTCTTTGAGAGCAATTGTAATAAAATAACTACATACAAATATGGAAAAGTAAACATGTTTTGCACAGTAAAGGTATCATTAAATGATTTATCCCTATACTTTTTCAACACAGTTAAACTACATTATTATTATTTAATTAATTGCGCAAATGTTTTTTAATATATGTGAAACATAATCACATTAATTGGAAGCCAATTGATTGATTGTGCTAATAACATTGGGAATTCTCGTAATAATTGTGATCACTCCATTTTAGATGGCGAGATGACGACGCTTTCCCAGTAAACACTTGCTAGTTATTCGATCCCGGAATCGAGAGGAGAACGAGTTGCGGAAATGTCGAAAATGAGGGGTAATAGAAACAAGACATCAAATATAACAAGTGAGCCTTGCTAAATCTGTTTGGTTTTGAACAGGTCGCATTCTGATCCCTCTGCCCAATACCGGAGCAATGGGGCGCAAGCGCAATAACTTCTACATGCGGAGTGTATTCCTGCTGGCCCTATGCATCTTTGGCCTGCTGCAGTACCACAATTTCAATTACTGTAAGTTATTATAAGTAATTTAGGGAGACCATAATTAAATATGTACATTAATCTTTTCCCAGTGGACTCGCGGGACAATGTGCTGGGCGATGCGGTCACCAACGATTCGGATGATGCCATTTTGGCCATGGTGCCCGCCACCCTGCACAAGTATCTGACACCCCACTCCCGCAATCACACCGCCTCGGGAGCAGGAGTTCTTTCCGGAGCGGGTAATTCTCTATAGAAGATTAAACAAACATTGTATTGTTAAAACAATTATTCCCCTTTTAGCCCTGCTCCTGAATGCAACTAGTGCCGGAGCTGCAACTGCCACCACAATCAGCTTCGACGTCTATCATCCTCCGAATATTACGGAGATCAAGCGTCAGATCGGGAGGTACAACGATATGCAGTCGGTGCTCAACGAGGACGTCTTCGGGCCCCTGCAAAACGACTCTGTGATAATTGTAGTCCAGGTAAGTGTACCTATTCTTTAAGGTAGATCCTCTATAATGTCTTAAAACCGCAGGTGCACACGAGGATTACATATCTGCGACATTTGATTGTCAGTCTGGCCCAGGCCAGGGACATCTCCAAGGTGCTGCTGGTGTTTTCGCACGACTATTACGACGACGACATCAACGACCTGGTTCAGCAGATCGATTTCTGCAAGGTGATGCAGATCTTCTATCCGTACTCCATTCAGACGCATCCGAATGAGTATCCCGGCGTGGATCCCAACGATTGCCCGAGGAATATCAAAAAGGAGCAGTGAGTTTAAGAAAACAGTCGTTATACTTAGTATATCTGCATTTGTGACAATAATTAATTCATTTCATTTGTCAATAGAGCTCTGATCACCAATTGCAACAATGCCATGTACCCCGATCTCTATGGCCACTATCGGGAGGCAAAGTTTACGCAGACAAAGCACCACTGGATTTGGAAAGCGAACCGGGTGTTTAATGAACTGGAGGTGACCCGCTATCACACAGGTAAAATCAGTTGTTCTTGAAACTATAACTTGACTTAATATCACAAATATTTACAGGCTTGGTCCTATTCCTTGAGGAAGATCACTATGTGGCCGAAGACTTCCTTTACCTGCTGGCCATGATGCAGCAACGAACCAAAGACTTGTGCCCCCAGTGCAATGTGCTGTCCCTGGGCACCTATCTCAAGACCTTCAACTACTACACGTACCACAGCAAGGTGAGAACTTGGGGCAGAATGGCGGTACACTTAATGCTAGACCGACCATTGGCTGCGAAAATTCAGAGAGCGCTTCGAGCCTATCTTATGTATATCCTTCAAGCTTTCGTTGCTACACAACACGTTCATTCAAAACGCATACAACCCATCCATTTTTGGGACTTGTGATGGCAGCCCATTGCGGCAAGGACTTTGCCCGAATGGATGCCAGCTATTCGATCATAGACCCACACAAAAAAATACATGTGCTTAACTAGACAAAACTCATGTGACTATTGTAATTTACCATATGTATCTGTTCTATTCCGAATTCTGGCACGCAGACTAACAAGAAATCCTATGCTTCCTCGCTGATCTCGACAAACAGTCTATTAGGATACAATAGGAATAACAATAGAAACTCTGTGCAATTAGCTGTGTCGTCCTCCTATTCCTCCTCATCATCTGCGCAATCACCACCGTCATCCAAAGTCTATGTGGGCGACACCGCTGACAACCAGAGAGCCAGTGACTCCAGCTCCAGTAACAAGCGGGGCAACAACCTCATCAACACTGTCACCGCCACCGCCGCCACATCCGACACCAGCAATAACGAGCAAAGTAGCCATAGCAGCAGCAAAAATGGTGCACAAACATGGAACTATCATGTCCTGCCGTCATTGTATTCCGTCTATCAGAAGGTAGCGCCACCGCACCGCTATCTATCCGGGGATCTGCGGGATTACCGAGATCCCTGTTAACCGCACCAGCCGCTCCACTCCAAGCCCCCAATCATCTCTAGCCGAGCACCCACCCACCTGCCTGTTTCCAAGCCCCCTGTTTGCGTAGATTGTCTTCCGTTGCTCATTCTTTGTTGCATAACCCATCCATTTACGCTTTGGCAATTTCGCATGATCTGTACTGTCCTCTATCTTTGCTAACCTTGTTTTGGCAGTGATGGTAGAATAATGTTTTAATTTAACCCCAGGTTGGGTTCAAGGCTTATTCCTAAATGATTATTTTTGATATTGTTATATTTACACCCAAGGGGAAATAGCTAAAGTCTAAACGGAACGTGATTTGTTTAGAAACCTTATAATTTAAGTTTTTTAAACATTGAAACG
Organism: Drosophila elegans; assembly: GCF_018152505.1. Classification (NCBI taxonomy): domain Eukaryota; kingdom Metazoa; phylum Arthropoda; class Insecta; order Diptera; family Drosophilidae; genus Drosophila; species Drosophila elegans. The sequence continues at coordinate 2,253,088 of NW_024545863.1, forward strand.
TAAACACCTAAGAAATTCTAACCAATTGAGGCAAAAGCTACTAGTATCGAGTCACGTAGCCTGCTATAACCACCTAAATATTTCCCATCACTGCCTGTTTGTTGTTGTAATTGTTGTGTTTAATGTACTTATCTATATGTCTGTGATGGCATGCTACATCTCCGACCCGCCCACTTCGCCCTGATCCGCTCCTGAACTGATTTGATTCGATTTGCCAGTTGCACGCCCGCGTACGCACCGTGAAGATCGACAGGCAGAGCATCATAAATGACTATCGCAAGGTATTTTTGGTATGGAGCGCACTGTACCCCACCCGACCATCCGGCTTTCGCACTCTAAGTCCAACTAGTGGTTAGTCCAGGACAAAGGAAGTGCGTGTTGGGACCCACTTGGAATGTCCTATTGTCCAAATTGTCCTCATCAGGCGAACCGAATCGAATGAAATTTGCATGACACCCTCTCCTTACTTTTTGATAATCGGTTTTTAATATTGTTACCTACTCCATTATTCTCCATTATGCGTAGTTAACCCGGATTTTTCTTCGACAGGTGGAGGTAATGCCCTGGGTTAGTAGCAAGCACAACATGGGCTTCGCATTCAATCGCACCACCTGGTCGAACATCCGGAATTGTGCCCGCCACTTTTGCACCTACGACGACTACAACTGGGATTGGTCACTCCAACATGTGTCCCAACAATGTCTGCGGCGCAAGCTGCACGCAATGATCGTCAAGGGTCCACGGGTCTTTCACATCGGCGAATGGTGAGCAAGGAGCATACTCATGCAGAATAATATATCATCTATTTATTAGCTCGTATTAAGATTAAAGATTAAGATTAATTTTATAAGGGTTGGTAACTACAGAACCTTTTTAAAAAGTGCGGCAAATAAAAGGTTTATCATCATTGAACTTTTACAAAAAGAACTTGAGATATACGATTTCAGAAATACGGTTTTATTTTTAAAAAATCAAAGAAATATTGAGAACAATCACTACGATCACAAATATTTGTATTGCAATAAGGTAATATTAAGATTTTTGTCAATTAAAAAGTCACCGTATACTCCTTTTCTTTTGATTTAAAAGCTTAAACAAATGGAATTGAGTTTTATATTGGAGCTATAAGTCACTAATATATATATTTATCTTGTAATATCTTGTAATAACAAGCTTTTCGAAGCTAGTTTCTTTTCTTTTTTTAATATACATGTTCCTTCTCTCTTACAGCGGAGTTCACCACAAGAACAAGAACTGCGAGTCCAATCAGGTGATCTCGAAGGTGCAGCACGTGCTGCGCATTGCCAGGAACTCGCACCAGCTCTTCCCGCGCTCCCTCACCTTGACGGTGCCCAGTCTGATGAAGAAGTCGAAGCTGCGCAAGGGCAACGGCGGCTGGGGTGATCTGCGGGATCACGAGCTGTGCCTGAACATGACGCTGCCCACGAGGTAAAGGCCAGGGAAGCCTTTGTCCAAATTAAAATCGCCACAGGAAGCGGAACCGGAAACGGAAATGGAAACCAATCAGAGTCAGTAGCCAGGAAGTCTAGCTCATAGCGTTATCTAAGTAGGAATATTAAGCAGTAGCCTTAAACACTGTAAACGAACAACAAGTACTCTGTATCAGCTAACTAATCGAAAATAATCAAAGCCAGAAGCCCAAAGACCCACGCCACGGGCGCTGCACAACTCATACTATAAGTAATCCTCTAGTCACATATTTAAAAAAAAAAAGCCGTGTTGTAATCTCATACCCTGTACCGCTCGCCCTTCAGTTCGACGATGATCACTTTGTATTGTTTAGGCTCCGTCCAGATTCAAGGATCGGCGGCAGAGTTCCGAGCGACAGGGTAGCAATCCTTGCAACTGAAACTAATCCTACTAATACTAGCGATCAAATATATATATATTAACTCGTATCCCCAGATTGTGCCGAAGCCGTTTTGTAAACGGTCAATGTTACTCGAGTCTAGAGGCAGCAAATCGCATAAACTAGTCATAGCAATGTACCACATGCACATGCGCATTAACACATAGATCAAACTTTTGATATATCTTACGGTCCTACGTTTTAAGCCTGTACATAGATGAATTGCGTTGTATACATTACATAAGGTCTTTTTATGATACGAACGCGGAACTAATGTATTTTGTTATTTTTTAATCGTTAGTCCAAAGCGCTTTTATGTATTAGGAATTTTTGATTAATTGAACGAATAATCTTAGTGAATAAACGCCAAGTAAAAGCTCTACCAATCAATTGTCTTTTAATTTTCACAGTAACGGGATATTAGTTATTAAAACTATCATTAAAAAAGACATGTTTTTAAATGTATCTTCTGTAAAATTTTAGTTAATCTATTGTCACTAATTTCAAAAAATAATAACATTTTAGAATTCTTGGTTTTAAAATTTACTTCATAAATCATTTTTTTATTTCCACAATATAACAACAAGCAAATATTTTCTAATGAGCAAAGATAACAATATATGTAAAGGGATAGGAAATCCCTTTTCAATTTTGGCGCTTTGGTTGGCCGTTGGTCTATCGAAACTAAGACAAACTGTTCAACACTGGCCCACTCAAACTTAAGTTAAGAAATATATTTTTAATAACGAAAAATAATATAATAATTTAAGCAAATAGAATATAAAAAAGTTCGGAAGAGTACCAATATTTTAATACGCCTTCAAATAATGCGACTATCCTTAGTCACACCTTACGATACCGATAACCAAAAAGCTTTCGATCTATCGATGCCCAAGTTCGTTACCCAACACAGCCGGCTTGTTCAAGCCTTTTCAAAATTCAAATAAAATGTATATATAAACAACCGAAAATCTTTTAAATATTACCTTTGAATATATATTTAATCAGCAAATGACGGAGACTTGAGCGAATGTTCATGGTGGAGAGGAGTAATCCCTATCTAGAGCTGGGGATTGTGATCGGGGAATAGCTTTTGCGGAAGAGCTTTTATGGCGTTGTTGTTTTGGACCGCGAACCAGTTGCGAATTTGGTGCCGCTGTGGACGGAACTCATCCAAACCAAGAACAGTCTGAACTCTCCCAAGCGAAACCCACCACTCTGCCGCCTCCTGCATCTCGCGTTCTTTTCGTTAACCCCCTTTCAAATTGTGTGTGTTTTCTTCTGTAATATATTATTACAAACCCCATATAAGCCATAATGAGCAAGCAATTGGCGCGCCATGTGGGTCACCTGAATAGCCTGCTGAAAACGGCGACCACCGCCTCCGCGGTCTCCGCCCAAAACAACTATTTCACCTATGTCCGGGAACTGTCGCATCCAATCGCCCGGGAGCCTCCAATCGTCAAGGCGGAAGAGGCCGTGGCATGCATCAAATCGGGTGAGTCCATATAGCGCTTACCCCAAATCCATATATCCATCCATCCAGAACCCATCCCCAAGGAACTGGCTGCAATATTTTCGGTTATGTAACATTCTAGTGGGTCTGCTTAGGAATACAGAACGAAAACGAAAACACCGGGGTTGTGGGGGCCAGGTCTTACCCACAAACCCATGTGTGTTTGTTTTTGTTGGATATTGTAATTCAAACTACTTTCGAGCGCACAGCGAAGGGCAATTACAGGGTGCTCAATATAAAGACTGATGGCACTTAATTGCCCGTGATTAGAGAGGGTTGCTATATGGAGGAGCGATGGTTCAGATAAGTAAAAGTAGAGGTTTTATAAGAGAAAATATGGAGATATATATAGGTTAATAAATATATATTTTCCTACATAAGTATATACTACTTAATTGCAAGAATTAAACACATTTTTGTTATCAAAGTGTGTACATACAGTCGTGGCTCTTAAACTAAACCCAATAACTTTACTTATTAAATTAGTAATTCATATGATATTAAACAGGCTGTTGATATAGAACAAATAAAAAAAAATTAAATCAAATTTCATTTTATATGGGTTCTTCTGTAATAATCCTAAATATACCCATGATGTTCTTAGATTTAGATAAGTTATACAAAAGAAAAGTGTAATTTTTAGTGTTTTCACTGTATTTTTCTTATCAATAAAGAAACAAACTTTGGGTATCTTAACCCCTCTCAATGCTAATCAGTAACTTTTATGATTATATACGTAATTCCAAATGTTGAAAGCTACAAAAGTGAAAATTAAATTATTTTAATCTTTCGAAAACAGCTGTGCGTGCATAAGCATTTATATTCAAATACATTTTCAGATGCATATATGTATTTATTCAGAGCTGATGATTTTCCAGGCGAAAGTTGTACTTTGTACCCGGGCAAACACAGCAACAAAACAAAAACAGAAAAGTCCGATGCAAAGCTCAGCTTAGTGGCAAGAACAACTAGCTCATAAACAAGTCTATCCGCACAACCGGCCTTTGGTTGTCGTGTTGATAAGACCCTATAATATACATATGTATATACATACCAGTATGCTATTGAGCACAGCTTTATATGGAGGCAAAGTTATGCAACGAATATCAGCAGGTGAACTTTTGTAGGGCTTGTCATTCGACGAATTATGGATTCTTTGGTGGAAGCATACTCATAAATCACATAGAGAAAATATTAATTTTTTAATACAAAATCAAAACATTTCATATATTTTCTTATCACAATAATACGAACACGGTTAGATAATTTTTATGTTAGAATACAAAGATAGGAAATGAACAGATATTTTTCTGTCACACATTAATTTTTGGGGCCCCCTGCTTTGATTAAATTCAATTGGGCACAATTTGGCAATCTCCTGTGATACTGTGATACAAACAAATATTGGGGCACGCCCACAAGGCACGAAATATCTTAATTTCTTAGCACTTCTAAGGCCTCTCATCAACAGGTCTATGCCAATTGATAATATAATGGGGAGGGGGCGGGTCTTAGGAGGGGGCGTGGCATATCGCAGCGACCCACAAACGTCACCAAAAATTGGTATCTCTAATTTTAGCCAAAATCGCCAACACAAGCCATGCCAAATCTGCGACGTAATTTGATTTGGAAAACTTTTTCGTTTGGCACGTTATTGGCAGATAAAAAAATAAATAATAAATGGTACAGTAGGGCCTGACTAGCTAAAGTTAAGTGTAAGACATAGATTGAGGTTTTGCAATAAAGTAAATATACATAAATAGGTAAAAATATAAGTAAAAAGTTCGCGGAAAACTTGATATTGTTGACGTGGCTCAGACGTCTGCTGATAAGAATCACACTTATCGTATGGTTCCTTCGTTCAAGAGGCTCGATCGACTTCATTTGCACAGCATTGTTGGTCTTGCCAGTTTCTCATACCAAAAATACATTGGCACACCGGCCACTTGAGTGTGTAACCAAAATAGATTGCCAAAGCATTATGCATGTGCTTATAAATGCATTAGAATATATGTAAGATACAACATGGAAGTGAACTTTGGAGTGCCTAGATATGTTTCAATTTTAAATTGAAGAAATTCATATTTCTTTAAAGCATCTAAGTAAGTCCCTTTTTATAACAAAGTAGAGTTATTGTCTAGGCTATCTTTATGCAAAGTATATAAACTTTCTGATTTCATTTAATCTCTTTGTGTCAAAAATGTTTACAATGTAATGCCATCATTGAAACCGGTGTTATTTATTTACAAACATTCATTATCACGAGTTTCTAGGTAATAAGCTCTCCCACTCTCGGCATTCTCATTATCGCAGCCGTTCTGAATATTTGCTGATATATATGTACACAAGGTATATATATTAGCTATAGCTTTAAAGCTTCTGAGAGAATCGAAATATAAACGCTTTAGACATCCAAAGAGTGAATGATCGAAGAAAATATAGCCGAAATATTGGCACAATTCGTCGGGGAAAAAATAGATGCGTAGGTGTGTACTTTTTCACTTTTTAGAGGCATGACCAGCGCAACATAAATTATTTGGACTTGAAAAACTTAATTACGCTTTGTCATTATTTTAGCATGTATGCCTATGCACAAAAACAATGTTACTTTTTTTATCATAAAAATATCTCATGGATAGAATCAATTATCAAAAAGGTATACTAATTTTTAAAACGTGTTCACTTGTTAGCGTCATTTTATTAGATATATGCAAGAACCTAATATGATATTTTTATTATAGACAGCATTAATTGCAAGATCAGGAAAAATCATAAATTCATGTCAAATAAAAAATTGTATAATTTTTGTATAGATTAGGCCATATTTGTCATATTAACATATCATAAAAGTTTCTTGAACGTTAAGATTAGCACTGGTAAATTCCCAAAAGTTTTTTTGAGAAGGTGCTTAGCTAAATCATTGGAAACTTCAATATGATTACATATAAAGCATTATTAATTAAACAAAATAGGAAAGTTTTAATTGTAGGCTCTCCAATTGCATGTCATGTCTATTATAGATAAGACCATGCTCGATAGATTAGCGTATCATAAAAAGTACAATATCTACGGATTAACAGATTAGCAGCTTGTGCCAAATTGAACTTATTGGTAATAAAATTTGCGGTTTTCGCCCTCTCCAATCCAGGTGATACGGTCTTCGCCGGCGGAGCAGCTTCCACGCCCGTGGCTCTGCTGAATGCGATGTCCAAGCACGGAAAGAACAACAAGCTAGAGTGCGTCACCGTGTGCCACATGCACACGGAGGGTCCTGGGGAGTACGCCAAGCCGGAGTACAAGGACATCTTCCGCTCGAACTCCTTCTTCATGGGCGCCAATGTGCGCAAGGCGGTGGCCGAGGGGCGTGGCGATAATGTGCCCATCTTCCTGCACGAGATCCCGCAGCTGTTCTACAAGCAGATAGTGAAGCCCGATGTGTCCCTTATCCACGTCTCGCCACCGGATAACCATGGCTACTGCTCCTTGGGCACCAGCGTCGATTGTGTGCGCGCTGCTCTGCTGCACTCGAAGCTGATTGTTGGTGAGTTTGGCCAGCTTGAGTCCTTGCTATCCTGACACTTATTGGTCTTGCTCCTCCAGCTCAAATCAACCCCAAGATGCCGCGCACCTTTGGCGATGCCATCATTCACAAGTCCCACTTTGACTACGCCATCGAGGTGAACGACGATCTGCCGCAGCATGGCACTGGTGAGATCTCTGCCGTGGAGAAGAAGATCGGCAAGCTGATTGCCGAGAACCTGGTCCGGGATGGGGCCACCCTGCAGATGGGCATTGGCAGCATTCCCGACGCCGTGCTCGCCGCTCTGCACAACCACAAGGATCTGGGCATCCACTCCGAGATGTTCGCCAACGGTGTGGTGGAGCTGGTGCGCAAGGGATGTGTCACCAACAGCAAGAAGAAGATGCACCAGGGCAGGATCGTGGGCTCCTTCCTCATCGGTGACAAGGCTCTGTACGATTTCGTCGACAACAATCCCTTCATCGGTAGGTGCCCTGGAATATGCCCAAAATAAATCATCCTCCAAATACTATATCTCATTTACTCACCTCTTTAGAGATGTACGCCATCGACTATGTGAACAACACCAGCATTGTGAAACAGCAGCCCCGCATGACGGCCATCAACAGCTGCATCGAAGTGGATCTGACTGGACAGGTCTGCTCGGACTCCATTGGCCCTCGTTTCTACTCCGGCTTCGGCGGTCAGGTGGACTTCATTCGCGGCGCTGCCGAGGGCATCGACGGACTGGGTGTGCCCATCATTGCCATGCCATCGACCACAAACAAGGGCGAGAGCAAGATTTCGCCCACGCTTAAGGAGGGTGAGTGTAGATGAGAGCTTCGTTTTGGATGGCACAGCTAATGCCCAATCCCTTCCAGGCGCTGGCGTCGTTACTTCGCGTGCCCACGTACACTACGTCGTCACGGAGCACGGAATTGCCTCGCTGTTCGGCAAGAATGTGCGCCAGAGGATGTATGAACTCATCCAGATTGCCGATCCCAAGCACCGCGAAACCCTGGAGAAACAGGCCTTCGATCGCATCAAGGTCATGCCATCACCGAACTAAGCACTGAAACCCGTAGAACGAACTATTTCCGAGCAGCCACACCGCAATCTTTGAAGGCATTCCCGATATCGCTTTGATCCACTTCATAGAATTGCAATCATGATAGCCCTTATAGCATTACCAAAAGTGAAATTTTCAATTGATGAGTAACGAATTCATGGGAGAAATAAAAACTGAAAAATTATTAAACATCCGCTTTTAATAGTTACCAAAATTTTAGTTTAAATTATGAAAACTAAAATATATATAATGGAGTTGAAGGAATATAACGTTTTACAATTGGTGTTCAGATATTAAAAAAGGGCATTTCTTAGTGAAATTTTATAATACCCGCGATAGAATTTGTTAAATAAAAGGCATTTAAACTTGTATTCCGACGACAGTTTATTTTCATACTGCATATATGAAGGAGGCGCGTACAGGAAGTCCGGCTTAGCTTTAGTTATATGTTAATATATATACAAATCTGTGTGTTCGATTAGTGTCCGATCAGTCACAGTCCGATCTGCTCTCCCAACGGGGAGCGAAACTCCTGGCTGAGTGACAGACCATTCGATTAGGATGGATAACACGACCCGAGCACACAACGTTGTCTTTGAATTGAATGTAAAAGGAGCTGTTCAAAAGGAACTACTAGATTGTATTCTCAGTTTGCATCGTATTGTAATATAGGGCCTAAAACTGTTTTTGCTTTAAAATCTACACTTTTATAGCTTAAACCTCGATGGATGATTGGCGGTTAGCTGTTTAGTTTACTTCTTCTTGTTGTTCTTGGCATTTTTACCATCGGCGGCGTTCTCGATCTTGGCGCGCTTCTTTGGGTGCTCGTCCTCCTCGTCCTCGGCCACATCGTCCTCCTCATCCTCCTCCTCCATGTCGACCACCTCCACATCGTCCTTGATGTTGTGCCCATGAATGTAGACGGGCCCGCTGCCCTTGATGAGCTTGAACGTCACCTTGGACTCGTAGAACTCCACGTCGGGATTGACGGCGCGCGTCTCGCCGGCCTTCAATACAGCGATCGGAATTTGCACCGAATCCTTCAGTGTATTAACCTGAATGGGAATAGAATGATTTGCTTAAATAGATTCTTGTAATAGGCATTTCAAGTGGCTTATAGATAATTGCTAAATTCGCAGACTGCATACATGTGCCTCAATTACTCGAAAAGATACGATTCGTCAATTTTTGTATCCTTCCTTCTCTGTCCTTACCAGCATTAAGCAACCAAGATAAGATTCGCTCAACTGACTGATTGACCCATATTGTTTTCCGCCGCCAGAGGCCTTTTTAAGTGGCCACAGATAGTTGTTAAGTTCTTAAATTACACAAATTTCGGATCTGGGCGAACAGATAAAGCGAAGTTCATCACGACTGGCCCACTTTATCTGCAGTCTTCGTTTTCGCTTGTATCTCTAATCTCTGTCAGCCGAGCACCTTACCCAAAATTAACTGAACCGAACCGAACTGAACTGTCCAATGATAACTGCTGCCTACACATTCACATATTTCGCACAGTCGGTTTGCAGTAATAACCCCGTCGACTGACGGCCGCTTGACCATTCGTCTGCCCACGCTGGAGTGGATCGGTTCGTTCCCTTTCAAACTGCAGCCAGGCTCTTCTAAGTCCCAGTCCAGCAAGTGCGAATCTAACAAGTGGCCGCTAATTAATCATCAACAACGTATAGTTCAAATCAAAACTCCCACCTAGTGTTAGCCAGCTGTAAAGTGCTTTTCAGATCTTGTCGGCATGTGCGATAATGAAGGTAGGTGGAGAACGCGTTTCCTCAAGAGGATAAGTGAAAGCAACACAATTTAAAAAGAAACCCATCAAAGTGAATATTAGAAACACGAAAATAGAATCTAATCTTGAATGGCTCTAAAGCATTTAATTGATTTTCTCTTGATTCTAATTCTAAACAATTCTAAATCTAAACAATTTGGAATACTATAAGTGAAAATTTAGTGAACTTCGTGAGATAATAACTAAACAAAGATCGTCAAGATACTAAGGGTGTCTGTGTCTACATTATTTATGGCAAATACTCTGAAGTGAGTCCGTAATTAGACACGAAAGTCTTAAAGCTTAAATTGTTATTTTTAAAGATTTATCAAGTGTTCCGAAAACTGAATTATCAATGACAAGTCAGTTTCGCCTGGATGAACTTGTCCATCAGCCATATCAAAAAGTAAACTTTAACCAATGATTACAGTATTTAAGCAGAAGATATAAAACTAGTCAAGGATATTTAAGATACTAAAAGCAACTCAATATTATTATCTATAATCAGACGGTCCAAAGTTCTATCAAAGAATTATCAGGTGTTCCTGGCGCTGAAATGCCTGCTTCCTCTGGATGAACTTGTCTATCAGTTATTCGACATCTTTAGGTAATTTTCCAGAAGTCACAAGACCGCCGAACCTTAGAAAACCATAAAGGCACTTGAGATCAGGTGCAGAGATATTGAACATGTGAACACAGAATCAATCAATCAAGTAACCCACTTAATAGTATGATATCAAGATTTGAGGAGACCCCACATGTTACCTCTATTCAATACAGGAAGTGTGTGCTTTTTCAGATGATCTCTACCGGGAACGCCTGCCGAATGTCTGCGGAGCAGTGGGCTCAAAGGCCCGAAGTTGCTGCAGCATGCGGTCCGTTCACAGATATTTGCCCGTCACCGATTGGCTGCCCAAGTACCAGTGGAACTTCCTGGCCATGGATCTGGTGGCAGGTCTGACGGTGGGCCTCACAGCCGTACCACAGGCCATAGCCTACGGGGCTGTGGCCAATTTGCCTCCCGCCTACGGACTCTACTCAGCTTTTATGGGTGGTTTCGTGTATATACTGCTGGGAACCTGCAAAGACATCACAGTGGGTGAGCTTTCGAGTCCAAAGAGTTGCTGAACACATGACTAAATATGGAATATATTTTTAACATAACAGGACCCACTGCCATCATGTCGTTAATGGTACAGCCGTATGTCGATGGCAATCCAGCGTATGCGGTGCTCCTCTGCTTCCTGTCCGGCTGCATTATCACCATAATGGGTTTGCTCAATCTGGGAGTGCTCATGCGGTTTATTTCGGTGCCAGTGACAACGGGTTTTACGCTGGCAGCAGCCCTAACCATTGCCACCGGGCAGGTTAACAGCTTGTTTGGCATTAGTGGTAGTGCCAATGGGTTCCTAGGCAGCTGGATACACTTCTTTAGCCACATAACACACGTGCGTCGAAATGATGCCATCCTGGGCTGCAGCACTTTAGTTCTCTTGCTTCTAATGAGGGTGAGTAATAGTAAAGCTGTTTCCTTACTTTTCTTTTTCTGTTCTTCTCGTCTTTATTTAAAGCCAACAAAATGCAAAATTTGATAAATAAGGTGTTAATTAAAGAACTTCTAAAACATTTTATTATACTTAGCAACTCAAAGACTTGCCTTTTGGCATCAAGAGCGTGTGGAAGTATATTTCTCTAGCTCGCAACGCTGTGGCTGTGTTAATTGGAATCCTGCTGTGCTACCTTTTGAAAAAAGACGATAAACTGCCCTTTCTAGTCAGCGGTAGCATCACTCCGGGTTTACCGCCATTTAAACCTCCACCTTTTCACACGGAGGACACAACCACCGGGGAAATACTGAACTTTGGCGACATGGTATCCCACATTGGATCTGGTGTGGCGTCCATACCACTTTTATCTGTACTGGAGAGCATAGCTGTGGCCAAAGCTTTCTGTAAGTGAGCATAATTCTCCATATAGAATCCCCAAATGTTTACTCCCCTTGCTTTTAGCCAAGGGAAAGATAGTGGATGCATCGCAGGAGATGATTGCCCTGGGCGTCAGCAACATTCTCAGCAGTTTCTTCTCGTCCATGCCCATTACGGGATCCTTTAGCAGGACAGCTATCAACAATGCCAGTGGAGTGAGGACCCCGCTGGGTGGAGCTTTTACCGGGGCCCTTGTTTTAATGACCCTGGCCTTCCTCACCTCCACATTTGCCTACATTCCCAAGGCGACCTTGGCAGCTATTATCATAGCAGCCATGTTCTTTATGGTGGAGTACGAGACCATTGGCGAGATTTGGCGGGCAAAAAGTGAGACTTAACTAGGATCCAGTAAGTGTAAATATAACAAGTTTTGTTATTTTGCAGAACGCGATATGCTGCCTTTTTTGGTCACCGTGCTGACCTGTGTTTTCTGGACATTGGAATTTGGAATGGTGGTGGGCATCGTCTTCAATGCACTCTTTTTGCTCTATAAGAGCATGAAGCCGCAGTTTCATTTGGAGACCCAAAAGGTGAGAGCTTTAAGGTGGCGCAAAACCTTTTAAATCTGAATGTGCAATCCCTTAGTTCAATGGCATCGAGGTGACCATGGCCGATCTCAAGGGGAGTGTCGATTACGCGGCAGCCGAGTACTTGAAGATGTCAATTGTGTCTCACGTGACGGATAGAAATAGCCAGGGCGGCACTGCCACCACATTGGTGATCATCAAGGGGCACGAGATCGCCTCAATTGATACGACCGTGGCTTTGGTGAGTATTGTTCCCATCTGATTTATAACACCTAACCCGGAAACTCCTCTTTCTCTTGCATAGAACCTCAAATCTCTGCGTGAAGATCTTGCCCTGCTGAAATGCGACATGATCTGCTGGAACTGGAGCATCCCGGCGGCGGGAGTGGTTTGCCGGATGGATAGGAAGCTGCGTAGTATGTTTAAGTACTCGAAAAGCTTTCCCGACCTAATGCAAACAATGGCGAACGGCGAGCCGGCAGCCGATTCGTGCATTGCCGTGGACTTGAGTCAATAAAGAGTTCTCTTTTGTCTTGCCATATATTTCTGTGTACAGTTGCGTCAGTGATGGGAAGGGTACTACATATATTATGGGTGGATACTACAAATTTATTTAGGAACCAATACTTCTAAAATGTGTCGTATAAAATCCAAAAATATAATTATCAATCTCCTGAAGATATGGGTGGTCTTTGAAATAAAGCATCTATTTTGAACTATTTTTTACTACTACAGAGATTTTCAGTAATATCCTATAAATTAAATGTTTTGATATACAATGTATAAAATAATTTAATTATAAAATTCTTTTTTTTTCTTTTTGCCTATAGAAACAGCAGAATTTAATTGTTTTTTAATTTACTTTTCATAAAAAACCATTAAAGTCTAGTATATCAGCATGACTAATTTATGTTCAGTAAATGTAGGTACTATTTTTAAAGTACCTAGTACGATGTGTACTCTAGTTTAAATACCTAGCCAATTTCCCATCGCCAAAGTACAGCAGCACGGGGGCTGGTGACTCTGCACTCTGCAGATGTACAGACAAAATTACCCTAACCCAAAACGAGCGAAAAGTTTGTGGTTGTTCTGGTCTGGGAAAAAATGGAAACCGGTCCCTCTGCCCGCCGGCCGGAAAAATAGACAGAAAAGAAAAGAAAAAAAAACTGAAGACACCGGCGCGCGCATACACAACTTATGGGATTTATTACATGCAATAATGCCCAAGCCTCAGCTTCAGCCCCACACCATTACCGCAAAGTACTCACCTCGACCACGTTGAACTCGTTCTCCTTGGCCTCGGCGCCCAAAAGGATCTGTTTGATGACCAGCTTCTGGCCGCGTGCGTAGTCCTCGTCGACATCCCACGTGACGCTGTCGCTCTCGGCGGTCAAAGTGACTCCTGCGAAAAGGGCATAGTCCCAATTATAAATCTTTTTCACACATTCGAAACTTGGGGAGTGTGGGGCCAGACACACAAATTTGCAACCTTGGAGTAAAAACACCGGCAAGCGTCGCAGACGATTCGCTTTTTCGGTTGCTAATACACGCTCTGCAGGCATCTATTTATACTTTTTGGATGCATATTTATGTGCTATATTAAATTTCAATTACCGTAGAATGATTCCTCAGCCATTGTAGGTAATATTTAATATTAATTCCACACAAAACCAGCGGCGAACACGTGTTGAGCAAAATCTTTTGCAAAATGGTAGATTAAACAGGGTTGCCAGGCCAAGGTAAAGGCAAATATATCGATAGTTGTAACTATCGCTGAGATGCCACTTTTATTAGCAATAAACACTTGAAATTCATTCTAAAGTTATTAGAAATTAGAAAATAAAAAATAATGTAGCTTTATAGTTTATTTAATGGTTCAAAATATTGACAACTAGCATTTAAAAGTGTAGGTAAAACTATCGATAAGAATACGCTTCGGATGACTTTGTGCGTTTTCCAACACCGCTCAACGCTTCATACAACTGCAGCCATCGCCGTTTTACGGGCACGTGTAGAGTACAAAAAGTTTCCATTATTAATTGACTGTACATCTGTGTTCCCAGGCCTACAAATGGAGTCCGAGTCGTTTTATGGTGAGCATTAGTACCATCTTGGTTTGGAGGAGCGCTAAATAGGCAATGCCAGAGCAGTACTATATGGTGCTCCACCGGCCGGCAAAAAAAAACCTAGTCACAAATCCAACCCTCTTCGCCGTTCGTCCATTTTCAGGTGTTACACTCAGCGAGAAAGAGCCCATCGCACAGTTCGACGTGCCAGATATACCAGAGGAGTATATCGTCCACTCACACAAGCTCATCATCAAACAGATTTCCCTCGGGCCCGATGCCAAGACCGGCGAGTTCAACGTTGTACAGGTGAGTCCAGTTATGGGGAATAATCTGGAGCCCCCAGTCATAATAAATCACAGAACGGCATTCAGTTTTCCCTGTATCTGCACACCATTTTCTGGAATTATAATGGCCGATTCAGTTATCATGTTCGGATGATAAAGGTTTAAGTATAGGGACACATAGTTCTCCGGTTATTCATCAAAATATTAATTAAAATCATCCTTCCAGCTTTTTTCTTATTAAAGGCCTTTAAATATTCCTTTATTTTAAAGATCTTTTGGAACCAATTCAATTCGATTCAAATTTTAAGATATTTTTTAACAAGTCTCTTCTGGAAGCAAACTATTCAGACAATAATTAAAGTATTTACGAATTTTTTTTTGACTCCATTTTCATAAACAATTTATGCTAATTCGACGGCATCATTAAAATTTTCCTAATGTTTTTTCCATTTGCCTAATCTTGAAAGAAATATCCCAAAAAATTAATAGTTATTATAATTATATCATTTCAAAACGATTTAGAGAATATCTAGTCTCCACTTTATGATTATAATTAAATTCGCCAGCAATCATTTTGTACCCTGAATCTTCTCAACATTGCAGAACTCTTAAATTATCTTTTTAGAATTTAGAGGTTTTATTGAAAATAACCAAAATCAGAAAGTTCATGACTCACATATCGTATCTTTCTCAGGCGGAAACGAACATTAACGAAGATGGCGAGAAGAAGACGGTGAAGATTCCCATCGCCGTACTGAAGGTCGGCGAGACCCGTAGCTTAAGACCAAATGTCGAGTTCCCCAACGGATCCGTGACTTTCAAACTGGTGCAGGGCACTGGACCCGTCTACGTCTGTGGCAAGGTAAATTGAATCATCCCATCTATAAATTTCCAGACGTTAAAAGAAATATCATTTCAGGCGGAAATGAACTTTGGTGAGTTTGACGACGGTCATATTTACGAGGACTATTCGGATGAGGAGGAAGACAGCGAACTGGAGTTCGACGAAGATGCAGCCCCACAGACGAATGGCAAGAGCAATAAGAAGAAGTAGAAATACATAACACTCCAGTAAGCTAACAAATTGATTCGAGAAAATAAAAAAGCCACTAAGGTAACAAAAAACCAAACAAAAGAGCCCATTTTTGAAGACTATAAACATGTAAGCCAGATTATTTACAAACTGAATGCAATTATAACGACATTTATGTATTTGGTCTATAGTATATGGAATTTTATTCATTTATGTGTTGTGTGCATTCAAAAATGTCACTTAATGCAAACGAATTGTGGCAGTTTTGAGAAGAATGCTCACGGAAGATTGAAAAAGGTACCCAACGGGTGCTAGTTACAGGCTCGCGCCACCGAAATCTTTTGACGCGGCACTCTGAAAGTATATTAACTATCGTTATTTAGGTATGGAAATATAAGTTTTCAGTGCCTTACCGTATGTGAATCACTCGACGCCTCTCATCGCTGGGATGTATAAGGTCCAACTTCTGGCTCCATTCGATTAGCTTCATCTCGTGTCGCAGCTTCTTGCGATCAAAGTAGGAAATAACACAACTTATGGGTATCCAAAATACTGCGGTGACGAGGACAACAGCCACTGAAAATAAATCAGTAAAATAGGTATTGATATATTAATAAAATATAATATAAGTAATACAATCGATAAGTATTGAAAACATGAGTGCAACATTAATTCCATCTTTAAGTTGCTTTTCAGTACTTACTGACAATGTTGTCCTTGAGAAACCGCAGGGTTTTGGCCACGTTTATCTCCTCGATGATGTCCCAGAACCGCTCGACCACATCCTGTATGGTCTTCTCGCAGACGCCCTAGAAGGAAATGGAGTTTTGGATTAGGTCAAGACAATCCTAAGGCACCACAAGCCAACCTTATTGCAGAATCCTGTGATGCAGGGTGTGCCGTCGGGCAGGACATCCGGCGGCTCCACTGGGAAGCATGTCTCGTTGATGCTCATGCGACAGCAGCGCTTGCAGGCGTCCGCGATGATGTCGCACATGCAGCTCTGCAGACCCTGCGTCTCGCAGTACGGCACACACTTGCCGTTCCGGCACTGGCCGCGCTCCTGGCAGGTGGTCCCGTCCGCCATGGCCGGCGATTTGGGGCACTCGGCATGGGCGCCGGTGCAGCGAGCCTCCTGCTCGCAGGTGGCGTACTGCGCCTCCCGGCACTTCATCCCCGAGGCCATGAACTGGCAGTTCTGGCAGCACGGTGAGTTCTTGTCGCTGCACATGGCTCCTTGGTTGCGGCGCAGCTTGCAGTTCTTGTCGCAGCAGGAGTCGTTGTCCTCGGTGCCCAGGAGTCCGGCGTCGCACTGTTCATCTCCCTCGACCCGCAGATTGCCGCAGAAGGACTCCTCCGGCTCCGAGAAGCATCTGCCCGACTTGGCCTGCAGCACTTTGCGAATGGACCGCAGAGAACAGGGGGAGAATTTCTTGAAAGGAAGGTATCCATTTGGTATATCAAAGATTGAAGATATTCCGAACTAAAATCCATACCTTATTGTTGACATCGTAACCACTGACGGAGTATGTGTACATAAGGAAACTGCCGCCTTGCGAAGCACTGGGTGAGCACTCCGGAATATCAGGATCGTGCTCTGAGCCCCAGTTGTGTCCAAACTCATGGGCCGTGACCAAATCCGCCTCTCTGGTGATGACACGCTGGCCATAGTGGTTGCGAGAACTACTCAATCCCGAGTTCAAATACAAAGTGTATCCATTTTTGAAATATTCTTGGAGATAAGTGGAAAATAGGTTAGGATAAAATGGGGATACTTAGGGGTGTCGCAAAAATGCCGAAGGGCTTAAAACCACTCCTCTTTTTGTGATTTTTAAACCCCTCAGATTTATATGCCACCCCTTTGTACTTAAAAACCAAGGAAAACCAAGGGAAACGCAAGTATGTAAGCCAAATGAAAAGGACAAATATGAGAGTTACTGGGTTTTAGCAACCTGGAGTGCAAATGCCGCCAACGGAGTTGCGACGCGGGGAACCCACATAAGCCAAACCCAAAATGCCGCCTTCAAACTTGAGATCGGTAAAGAGATGGGCTAGGCAAAAGTCTTTGTGGCTGTACTCCCGGGAGAAGACCTAGCCACCACGGAGGAGGAGTCGGAGTCGGAATCAGAGTGAGAGATACAAGAGTTAGATGACCATGAGGAAGAGCAGCTACACGAAAATTGAAGGGGTATAGAGAAAACCGACTCACCTCCAGGAGATTACGCACATCCCACTTCTCGCGGATCATGTTGTAGTGGGCCTCGCCTCCACGCAATCTCGTGGGCTCCGAGTGGACCACGATCTTCTTGATCACAAAGCCCATGCCCTTGAATCCCTCCTGATCCGAACGATCCTGCCAAACGGTGTCGTTGTAGATCTTGTGCACCCGATCAATGAGGCTTATCTGAAGAAGATTTCCAGCTATTAAATGATCATGGGATGGAGTACTCAAGGGCTTACCAAGTAGTTAATGGTGGTCTTGGTATTGCCGCCACCCATTTCCTGAAAGAACCGATAGTCTGCCACCAGGAGCAAGGGACATCGAGTCTTGGTGGGTGTGTATTCATACTGATCCGACTGGCGCTTCTCCCTGGTGTGCAGTTCATTGTCCAGGACATCGCCGTGCTCCTTGTCCTCCAGTTCGAGACCCTCCTTGATGTAGCCACAGGTTTTGGGACTGGCACCCTCCTCATTCTTGAGCACCTTCACATCCGAAGCTTTGTACGCCACCATCGTGTCCTTTTTGGACTCTGGCAGGTGACGCCAGGAGGGTTCGATGTGATAGGTTTCCTCCGGCAGGTGAATAGACATGGTCATGGTGCCATCTTCGATGTGAGCCCGCACCGAGGACTCCAGTTCGCCAAAGACGCGACCCGAATAGAAGCTATCGTGATCTAAGGTGCGAAGATATTCAGAACAAAGCTTTGGATTCCAGCGAGCTATAGCCTACCCATGTGAACAACCGTTTCATTGCCATCCGCATCCACGGCGTAGGCCCGAAATTTGCTGTGCAGGACATCCCTATGCGGATGCAGGATCAACCGGAAGTTCTTGCCCAGTGTGGTGAACTCCACCTCCTTGATGATGTTGAACGGGTTCGTGCTGTGCTTCGCACCCCTTTTCACCACCCTGTGCACCACATCGTCCTTGTGGAAAATCTCATAGTGGCGCAGCGTCTTTTGCAGGGCCACTAAAAGTAAGAAAAGGGTATACTACTTCAAAATCTTTACTTTTTCTGGAGTATCCTTGTGCTCACCACAATTTTCGACTAAAAGGCAGGCGAAGAAAACGGATAATAATGCGAGGCCACAGCAACTAATGCATTTTGTAAACATTTTTCGCCCGCTAGTTCTGCATTATCGATTTTTACCGTTTGCAGTGTAACCGTCACTGAACCGTTACAAACATACCAACGGAAAAAGTGTATTTTACCGCAAGTAAAAATGTCCTGTAAAAATCCGACAGTCTGGCAGCATTTCTTATAGGATTTTCAAATTTTAAAGCCTTTTTTTTTATTTCCGCTAAAAATTGTTGTAATTTTAGGTCAGAAAAGACTTAAAGAATTCTATTTATACAGAATTTTCTTCCTTGAAAACTTGTGTGAAACACGTATAATTTCGCGCAATGTGGTAACACTAGAATTTATATTTAAATTGTAGCATATGAATATATGTAATTTTAACGGGTAAAGAATCTTTTAAAAGAGGTCCCAAATAAAATAAATTTTGAATTTCAATGCCAATTGCTTAACTATTTTCGGTGTGGGGGCGAGCGTGGATCTCCAACAACTGGAACAGGAGCCAGCTTGTTATCCACTCCGTAGAACTGACCATTCAAACTCTTCCGTCTTGGTTTGGGCATGCTAAAATAAAGGCAATAATAACTTTCTGGAGAGCCACAAAAACCACTTCTTAATAAGATTAGCCCTGAAGCACTTTTTGTATTGAATAGTAAGACATATTTCCTCTAAAAACTTACTTGCTAACATTGGAGCCGTACAAAGCAATGGTTACATATCTGCTCGGGACATTGTCCAGAAACTTTCGGAAGCGGCATCTCATGTATTGGCTCTGGCGACAGGATAGATACGGATTTAGGTGCTCAAACTGATACTTGAAACTGGGCAGGACCACCCAATTATTGTCGGGAAGGTGGAGAAAGTCCCTTGGCGACTTGTCTTCATCCACTTCGCGCCCCTTTTCCTCCGGTTGGAACTCTTTCACCAGCTGGTTGATGTCGAATTTCATGGGCCAACTTGTGAACGGTTCGCAAATGGTGTTCTGCATTTTGAACAACTAGAAAAACAAGCCAATAAATTTGCCCTGAACTCGAAACAAATTGAAACAGGCCTGCTGCCAAATGAACTTATTTTTGTAATTCCACTAAATTTTATATTTGGCTTAAGTATTTAAATCGTTACATACATATCTGTTAAATGTACAAATTCAAATGAGAATAAAAGGTGACGGGGGACCTATAAAAAGCACAAAGACAAGAGGACACAATGCATTTTCAGCCTTAAACCTAAAGTTGTAGTTAATAGCTCTAGCTAAAATGATCGCTTGTCAATCTATTTCGGAGTGATCTCGGCCATGTTGGCCTCGAAGATGGCCGTGTTAATGCGGTGCTTGAGGGCGACGAGCACCTCCCGATTGCTGATGGCCCGCATCTCGTTGGCCACGTACTCTCCGTACGTGGCGAACTCATCGCGCGCCGACGGCAGGCTGACAATGGTGGGCGGGGGCGGACTGGGGATGGCCTGGACCTGAACCTGGGCTGGCTTGGGCGGCGTATTGACCTTGGGCAGGCGCAGGTTGCTCATGGTGATGCCAGGCGAGCTGGCCGTGCCATTGGCATTGGTTTCTAGTGCAGGGGACAGAATGGAGGTGGTGTTGTGCGTGTGCGCAGCTGGGCTGGCCTCGTAGTACATGCGCTTGGCCTGCGGCGGATGCAGCTGGGTGTGCTCTTCAAAGTAGCTGTCCTCCTGCCCGCCAGCCGTGTCCCGTCTCTGAATCTTAATGATCCGCGTGGGCACCACATGCAGCGCGTTGTTGCCTGTACTCTGAGCGGACTGAGTGGACTGGTAGTGCAGCTCGCCGCTCTCGTTGGCCTGGAAACTGACGGCCTCTACGGTGTTGCCCTGGTGATGCAGGTCCATCAGCGTCTGATGGTGATTCTCCAGGGTCTCCGTCTCCTCCTGCTCGTTGAGGCTCACATAGCGCACGCTCAGCTCCTTGCCCTGCTTGGGCTTAGCTTCCGCCTCCTCCAGTTCCGGCTCGTCGATGTCGTCCACGTCTTTGGTTGTCTCCTCGATAAGTTTCTCCAGCTCCTGGGCCCTGCTGCTGGCATGGCTCTTGCGGAGGTACTCCTCGTTCATGTTACTGCTGTTTTGGTTCGCTGGCGTGCTGTTATCGCTGTTGTGGTCCGCGGTGACCTCGCCCAGGGCAAACTTTCTCTCGTCGCCTTGGAGATCCGTCTTCAGGCGACCCTTTGTGGAGCGGCAGGCGTAGGGCGAGCTGAGGAACTCCAGGTTCTTGAAGCCAAACCACTTTGAGTTGTATGGCTCCTTGCGTTTCATGCGACTGATCTCGCGATGGTACTGCGTGCGCAGCGTGTGGAACTTCTTCTCCAGCTCGTTGATCGCAATATTCCCGCCCAGCACCTGGCTGACTTCGTTCAAGAGCCGCTGCTTGACGTCCTTCTTCCGGTACTCGTCGCACGTCATGTCCCACAGCCCGCGACGGCATCGGTACTGGCTGATCAGCAGCAGCGTCTTCTCGCGCGTCCACTCCATTTTTAGATCGCTCTTTCGTCTTGGATCCGGCCGGGCAATCTCGTGTCGTTTCGTTTCGGTATCGGTGCTGCTGCTGCTGCAGCTGCTGCCAAGGCAAAACAATGGGACCTGCTCCCTTTTATTGGGCAAAGAGACAAACGCACTGGTTAGCCAGCGATGGCCATTAATAGCCCACAGAAGTTACCTCGAGGCGGATCGGAATAGGGATCGGAATCGCAATCGCAATCGTCTATTTATTCGGGAGCGGGAGCTGTGCTCTGGTTTATTTTTGCTACTCCAAAACACCAGCTGGGGGCGCACTGCCGATGTCGATGTTGCTGCGCCTATTCGCTTTCCCGGAATAGTTGCATCGGTCTGGAATGAGTCTATAGGGTTGCTGCTGGGTCGTAGAGTGCAGGAAATAGAGCCAATATGTCTATTTTGTTTGTTTAAATTGCACTAAAGTACAGCAGATTTCCTCCCCTCTCGTAAAAACAAACGTTGTGTATCCATCTTAGGCGCTATCGATTAATCGATAGTTTTGAGAGTTTTAAAAAGACCGTTCACCATGGAAGGGTACTCGGAGTGAGCATTCGTTACTACGCATATGGTTTTGTAAAGTTGTATTATTAAAACAACCAAAATGTAATTATATTGTATGCAGAATCATACATATTTATATTCCAGCTTCCCTACTTTTAAATCCTAGCCTAATATAATAATTGTTATTATTACTATGCCTTATTATTTTAGCAACGAAAGCGATTACTTTCGATACTTTTAAACGCTGTTTAGTGTTGAACAACTTACGAAGTTACACCTCTTGCAAATGAAAACAATAATAAATAAAACGCGGAAACCACTGGCTCAAATTAAAAAGATACAAATTAATCTCTAAAAATATATTACTATCTCAATTCAAATTGTAAATGGGCATCATGGAAAACAATGGCGTTGGAAAGCTGACGGAAGAATCTCTGAAACGCAAGGAGCGGCTGCAAAAATTGCGGGAACAAGCGCAGAAGAAAGGAGGAGACACCGCCGATGGCAGTGAAAAGTTACCCAAGTCAGTAAAATATGGAGTTTTTGTATAAAACCATTACAAAACTAACCTTAACTCTCTTGTAGACCCGTATTTCGCAGCTACAAACCGCAAAATGAGAACACCACCGGCGAAGTTCTGACCCAAGAGCCCACGGGAAATATTGAAACTGCTGTGGAGGACCAACTGAGTCTGCTGCAGCAGCCCATGGTGATCGATGAGATTGATATAACCAATTTGGCACCTCGCAAACCAGATTGGGACCTAAAGCGGGATGCCAGCACGAAGCTGGAGCGATTGGAACGACGCACCCAAAAGGCCATTGCAGAGCTCATCCGGGAGCGGCTGAAACTAAACCAAATTGAGGACATCAGCCAGGCTGTGAATGTGGCCACCGCCCATGCAGGTGAAAGTGTTCAGGAGGATTATGACTAGAGCCGAACAATACAACTAACTTTACTGAACTTGTACAAAAACGAGAAATGCACTAACAATAAGCAAAAACTAGCGTCGATTTTCCTTGCCACTGGGTATGGATAATCGTTCTTTCAGAATGAGGATCTCTGGAATTAGTTCAGTGTCAGTGAGTAAAAGCAAAAGCAATTGTTAAGTCTAGTACATACGTTTGGAATACTTTTGCTCTAGCCCATCGGCAAAGAGGCGCATAGATTGCAGTTGCTGGGGGATTTCCTCCCGCAGCTTTTCAATGGTGTTTCGCGCCTGACGCAGTTCTTCTTCGCGCAGGGTTAGTAGACTCTCCTTGGCCTGGACAGCCTTCTCCTGCTGCAGGGCCACCTCAGTGCGCCAGGCAATGGTTTTCTTGTGATTTAACAGCTCTTGGCTTTGCTTGAGGATTATCTGGTTGGCCTTGGATATCTCCTCAGAGGCCATTTCCAATGCCTTTCGCTTGGTCTGCAGGATCTTCTTTTCAGCCTCCAGTTCAGCGGACATGTTGGCCTAAGAAGAGAAAATAGGATTTGCTCATTCCACAAAATAATATAATGGTTCTAACATACCATCTCCTTGTTACTCTTCTGAATGTGATCCTGCAACTCGGCTGTGTGCTGCTTCAGATCCTCAATCTTGTATTCCAGCTTGCGTTCCTGCTTCCTGGCATTGGCTAAATCACCGTGTAGCTTGTCGTTCTGCTCTTTTAAAGTGCACACCCGTGATTTGCAGCAGGATAACTCCTCTGCCAGAGTTTGACATCGCTTTTCTGCCTGTTCTTGGGCTGATTTTAGGTCAGCTTTTTCCAGGCAGGCCTTTTCCATTTGCGCCTGGATGCCAGAGATCGCTCTGCGATTCCTCTCCAGCTCATTGCTGCGCTGCTCGTTTACCTTGGCAAGTTTTTCCTGGAACTGCTGGATCTCTACGGTATGCTTTTCCTCCAGGATACGCGTATTCTCAGCTAAGGCTTCTCTGAGTTTACTGTTTTCCGTGTTCAATCGATCCATCTGCGAACGTTGCGAGTTCATTTCCACTTGAATTTGCTGGATATTCTGCTCCAGCATATATTGTTTTTTATGGGAGGTATCTAGCATGATGTTGATATAGAAGAGCACGGTGTTCAAGGGAGCAGAACGGCAGGGCAGGCTTAGATGGACCAGGTTCTTAAAAGATCTTATTTCCACGAACTGCAGGTGGTAGTCGATAGTTTCTCTGCCGGCTGAAAGGTTCTGGTCCCTTCCAGTCAGGTGCAGCTCCAGTTTGCCAGACTGACAGTCCTTCAGCATGCGCACCACATTGTCCATGAACCCCGAAAATGTTACGTTCAGTGACTGATCCTGTTTGAGATCCTGGAAGGAGGCGCTGTCCACGGTGGTGATGTACATGCGCCTTTGATCGGACTTCTCCGCCAAACGGAGTTGCTGTTGAGTTCAGGGTGTTTATGAGACTATATCCGAGCAAATCGTCATGCAAAAACTCACCAGCAGCTCCTTGAAATCCATCCGCTCCGCGTACAGTAAACATGACCGCTTATTGGACCGCGTCATGTCGCCATTGAAGCTGACCAGCATCTCCACGCTGGGCAGGATGCTCACCACGTTCTTGCTGTAGTCCATGTTCGAAAAGTAGCTATCCTCGCTCCCGGGAGGCCACATTTGAGTTCAGGCGGTTGTTAAATATAAGTTTTTTAAATATTTCAATTGTAAACAAAGGCAAAGGCTTGGGTCTATCGATAGCAATTGCAGTTAGAGATGTGCGTGGCCAGGACGACATCTGGTCACACTGCCTGGTCAGGTGCCAGTTGCCCATCTCTAATTAATAAAAGAAGAAAAGCGAAAACTTATAGAGAAAAATAAATACATGTCTACTGTACGTAAGAGTTAAAGATGTAGCCGCCGCCGCTGGATTGTGCAGAGTAATCCGCTAGCTTTATCCATGCAGACCGCCAAGGTGTTCGTCGGGAGCCTGCCGCGCTGCAAGCCGGACGAACTGCGTCGCCTGTTCTCCAATTACGGATCGGTGGTGGAATGCGACGTGATGAACCGCTGCGCCTTCGTCCACCTGGAGAACACGGACATGGCGGATGCGGCCATAGCCGCCTTGAATGGCACCGTCTTCAAGGGCCAGCCCATAGTGGTGGAGGCGGGCAGGCCAAAATATGGCCCTGGTGTTGGCAGCCGCGGCGCCCCCAATTCTGGTGACAATCCAGGACGCAGGGCGTCAGAGGGTAAGCTATTACTCTCTCCGGAAATGTATAATCTTACGCATAAACCATAACCTGCAGGTCAAAGTGGCACCACTGATAGGAGACCGGAATCTGGTAACAACTTCAAGCGCAACTTCCGCGAAGAAGCCGGTGGCAGATATTCCAACGATGGCGGAGGCCCTCGGGGTTCCAATTCCAGCCCCAACAAATTCGGACCCGTTAGGAACGAGTCCAGCTACAGACAACAGCGCAGTGCTCCTTACTCCAAGGGCCCACCACACAACAATGAGGCTTCCACTCAGGGTCAGGGATTCAGGAACAAATTTGCAGCCGCAGGCAAGTTCGGCGGAAACGAGGGCAACGGAGGACGCTTTAGCAACAATCGGTTTCAACAGCGGGACAACAATGGACCACAGGCTGGGAGGAGGAACTTTAAGAACAGTCCAACCAGCGGCTTTGGAGGAGGAAGCAGTAATAATGACTTCCATGGTGGCAGCTCAGGCGGCGGAGGAGGAGGATCCATGAATCAGAGGGGCGGAGGAGGAGGACCTGGAGCTGGAGCTGCCAACCATGTGCGGCAGGATCGACGTGGCTTTGCCCTGCCAGTGGAGCACCAGCAGCAGCAAATGGGCTTTGGACGCTTTGGGAATGGACCCATGAATTCGGGCAATCGGGGATCCAATGGGTAGGTAAAAAGATAAATTGTTTAAGCGCCTTTTTAACCATATTTTTTTTATAATTAGAGGGAATCCACAAGGGGGACGTGGTTTCTTTAATGGAGGTGGAGGCTTTAATGCCAGACGTGACAGCAGCCACGAATCTAACAGCCAACCAGGAGGTGGAGGAGGTTCAAATAAACGTGGAGGGGCAGGGGGTAAAAATCACAATCAGAATGGAATGAATGCATATCACTCGGAGTTTCCACCTTTGGGCAGCGGTGGCGGAGCGCCAAGCCAAAGAAACCGGTGCGTAAAACTATTATCTTCTTAAAATATGTATTAATATTGTCCCTTTTCAGCTTCAGCGGACCTAGACCCGGACCAAATATGGGCGGTAATAGAAGATTTTAAGCAAGTGCAACGCCACAATGATGTTTGCCAGTCCTCGTGTACTCCAATTAATAATATAATAGCCGAATTTCGTTTTCCATTGTTTCGCGCGAAGAATCTTTTAGTTAAGCCGACGACGTTTTTTTTTAATTTGTCCTATAGCCGTGTAGTCTTAAGACCAACATCAAACAGTATATTTGTTATTCGTAGTTAAGATTGTTTCAATATTTATGCAATACTTAAATAATCATATTACTTGTGTGCAACTAGATACGACGAGTCAATCAATACAATCATAAATACCAAATGTAGTTTTAATTTCGAATCGCCCGCCAAGGAATTACTGTTACAGTTCAGGGTTGCTTGGGGTCCCAACAATCGTTATCGGGCAAACAAAGCTCTTTTGTGTTGGTTTGGTTATCAAAACTTGTTCCCACCAAAAAATGTATAAACAAGAAAATATGACAAGTGCTTAAACTTGACGTTGCCAGCTGTATATATGCAAACGACACACGACTAGATCGCCAGTTATACGGTTGAGGTAAGGGACACGCACCTAGCCCATTACCTGTAATCCCCGCATGCTCACATATGTTTTCCCGCAGTCGCTGTGGGTCACTTGTAACAAGTGTGGCTCTCAAAATGTGGAACGACCTTCGCCAGCGCTGCCTCATACTGATCTCTGTGATCTGTGTGCTGTTTTTCGGGTTGGCCAATGCCCTGCACGGCTATGCAAATGCCGAAGGTCACCAGCCAGATATGTTGGCCACACTGCCTGGCCAACTGAAGTTTGTGCATGTGGTAAGAGACTCGCTTGTTTGTTTGTGTGCGCCCGTTTTATCGCTAATGCTTTTGCAGATATATCGCCACGGCGACAGAACACCAGTAGATCCGTATCCCAATGATCCCTGGGGCGATCTCAATTACTGGCCCACCGGCTGGGGCCAGTTGACCAATGTAAGTAGCTCCTTGGAAGGACAAAACCCTGTCTTAACTTCATTTCCATCCACTAGTTGGGAAAGCAAGAGCACTACGACCTGGGAAAATGGCTAAGAAAGCGTTATTCAGCCCTTCTGCCCTCCAAATATTCCAACCAGGACATCTATGTGCAGTCCACAGATGTGGATCGCACCCTCATGAGTGCCCAATCCAATCTGGCTGGTCTCTACGAGCCACAAGGTGAAGACATCTGGAATTCCGACATCAAATGGCAACCCATACCCATTCACACCATCCCCGAGAAGGAGGATTACATTCTGGCCGCCAAAGCTCCGTGTCCCGCCTACGATCACGAGCTGGCCGCTCTGGAATCGTCGCCAGAATTCAAGGCTATGACCGAGAAACACCGAGATCTCTTTGCCTACTTGAGCGAGAAAAGCGGAACGTCTGTCAAGAGTTTCGTGGATGCTCAGTATCTCAATAACACGTTGTTTATTGAAAATCTGTACAACAGGACACTGCCGAATTGGACTGGAAAGGTTTACGGCGGCGAGGAACTCACTTATGTGGCTAATTTCGCTTTTGCCATCAGTACTTACACGCGAAAGTTAGCCAGGCTAAAGGCGGGGCCACTTCTGCTGGATATGTACAAACGGTTTGACGACAAATTTTCCGGACGTCTGAAACCAGATCTCTCAATGTGGATATATAGTGCTCATGATACCACCATAGCCAATGTTTTGAACGCTTTGAAACTGTTTGAGGTAAGAAATTGACACAGCGTTGACTGGCTGACTATTTCAAGCTATATATCCTGATTCCACAGCTCCATAGTCCTCCCTACACGGCGTGTATTATGCTGGAGTTGCGTGTGGATGAGAGCAATACGCCACTGGTGTCTATTTTCTACAAGAATACCACCGCTGAGCCTCTGCCCCTGTATATACCCGGATGTGGTGTGTCCTGCCGGCTGGAAAAACTTGGAGCACTTTATCAGGATGTCCTTCCCTGGGATTGGGAGCACGAGTGCACACGCTCTACGATGATGATGACCTATGAGGAGGCCAATTTGGGCGCGGCGACGGGTTTGTCAATCAATGATAATGGCGTGTTAATGGAATTAAAGCATTATCTTTCTTTTATCAGGCATTCTCATATTAATCATTATTGCGCTGCTATTCGCAAGCTATGGCCTCATGATTTACTACCGCCGGCGCAACTACAAACTGTATACCTCGTACTCTCAAATGGCCTAGTCGAATACCTTCGCCATTCACTGGAAGGCATTACTTGAGTCAGAATTTAGGACCTTGCCAACTCTCTAATTATCAAAGTGATTAATTTTCTTTCTCATCCTAAGTTGCTTTTAAGTGGAACTGCCACTCTCAAACTGTTGTTGTTAATCGTGGTTACTACTTAGTTAAAACCTGCATTTCACACAGAGTCTGTCTGTTTTGACTAGTTTTGGTAGTTTAAGTTTGTGCATTTGATAAACACAAATTATTTAGCATTTAAATGGAATGATAACTGGTTGTTGTTGTTATTTAGTGAAAGATATGGAATACAAAGACTGTGAAAAGCGATCTTGAAGTTGCATACATATATACATACATAACATATTTATACACATATACATGTACATTTTTATGAAATTATCTTGGATGAAAAATTTATTGTATTAAAAATGCTCAAATCCAAAGTGTCCTCTGTGTCTTTTTTTTAAGGAATGAACTGTTTAAATCGATGGCGAAGGTAATGAGCTAATGTACTCAAGTTAAGAGGTACCTCAATTTTTTAGTTACTGATAAGAAAAATCAGTTTCAAGAGACTTTTGTTATGCTATTATTTATGGGAAGTAGGCGTTGTTTATCAGTGTATCCATACGTATACGTGATAAATTCCAAAAGTAGCCCATTGAACTTATTGAAGGCAAGATAAGATAATGAATTGGTGTTTTTATTAGAACTGTTCAATGTCACGGAAGACAACAACCACATAAGTATTGGACATTTGTTATGTCTTTTAAGTTAGCCTAGTAACTTGTATATATTTTTATCAGATTCAAAAATTCAATGGCTTCAAGGCTGGGTTTTTCATGGAGTTTTTTATAAATACCTGATAGACAGCTGCGTAAATAACCCCAGGGTTTTTCGCCCTCGCAATTAGACTTCAAGTGTGTATTATACTAGATTTGTTTATTCCGCATAAGCGATTTGCTTGCACTTAATTATGGTTAGACATAGATATAGTTAGGGTTACAGTTAGAATGTTTTTTAAGTCTATATACAACGTTGGCTGAGAGCGGCGATATAATGTAGAACCTGTTTAGCGGCGATGCGCCTGACTGACTGACTGAGATTGAAATGGACAGAGTGGAGGAGTGGGAAAGATGAAGAGGCCCCTCGATCCAAGGGGCTTATCTGTAGGCCTTGTCATCCGAGTAAATGATATAGGGCTGATGCTGATGCTGGTGCGGATGCTGGTGCTGGTGCGTCAGGCTTTCGGCTCCATCGCCGTTTCCGCCGCCCGCTCCGCTGAAGTACGACATGCGGGACATGGTCGAGTAGGCCGCTGCCGCCGCAGCAACTTGTTGCTGCTGCTGCTGTTGCTGCTGTTGCTGCTGCTGCTGCTGCTGCTGGCGCTGGGAGAGATTCTGGCTGGACTGGTGTATGGAGGCCGTCTTGTGCGGCAGAGTTGCGTAGCTGGCCTGGTATGGCGGCACCGCATATAGCGCTGCTCCCGCTCCATTCTTGTAGTTGTAGGCCGCATTGTGGGCACCCATCTGCATGGCCGCCGGGATGCCTATCATGGCCGCATTCTGCTGGTACTCCACATTGCTCATGCGCAGCCGGATGATGCAGATAATGATGATGAGTATGGCTATGAAGGCCACCACTCCACCCACGATGCCTATGATGAGCGTGTCGTCGTTACTGATAATCGGCGATTGGGCCTTCATCAGTGGCGCCTTGGTCTTGATCTTCTTCAAACTGGGCGGCTGTGTGGGCTCCAGGCTCCAGATGATCAGGGGCTCCTCGGTGGTGGAGCTACTCCTGGTCACCAGCTGGCTGGATGTCTTCAGCAGGTGCGGCACTGGGGCAGTGGGTCTGGAGGTGGAGGAGGTCATGCGTCGGGCGTCGCACGTCAGCTCATCATCTCCCACCTCGATGAGCTTCCGGTTGACCAGGTACGGAGGCGATGCACAGGTCACATCCGGCATTCCGGAAGTGGGCAGCCAACGGCGCAGAGCCCGAGCATTGCAATCGCACACAACGGGATTGCTGGCCAATCCCCGCAGCTGCAGACTGGCTCGGCGATCCTCCAAAGCGTTCAGGAACTGCGGCACCAGCACTGTGATCTTGGATCCCTCCACATCCAGGTTGAGGTGGGAGGATCTCGGCACCGGGAACAGCAACGCCGGCGGGAGGGCACTGAGGGAGGTGTTCCTCAGCTGCACACTCAGGTCGTTGCTCTTCAGACCCGCCAAAGTACCCGAGGAAATGGACTTCAGCCGTTCTCCCCTGATTCCCAAGCTCCTCAGACGCGGATGCTTCAACGGCTGGATCTGTTCGCTGCCGATGCTGGCGTCCTTCACTTCAATGTCCAGCAGTTCCAGGCCAGGCAGCAGTTCCAAGATGCCCTGCAGATCCAGGTAGCCAAGCAGGGGAAGATCATAGGCCTCCAGGTTGACCAGATTGGGCAGCTGCTTGAAGGCATTCTTCTCAATCCTGGTGCACTGCGGCAGGTGGCTCAAGCGCAACGAGCGGAGCATCTCAAGCTTGCCAAAGTTGGACTGGGAGACGATTTCAAAGCTGTTATTGGACACATCCAGGGATTGGAGCACCTGCAGTTGAGGCCAGGCACCGGAAAGATCGTCTAGGGATTCCAGCATATTGCCCGAAAGGTCCAACGTTTCCAGTAGGGTCACCCTTTGGAAGACCTCCGGTTTCACGTTGCGCAACTTGTTGTGGGAGAGATTCAGGAACTGGAGGAAGGGTGTCTCCAGGAGTTCCAGCTGCTCAATACCCGTGCCCGCCAAACTGAGTTCCCTCACTGTTTTGGGCTCATTTAAAACATTGTGCACTGCTTTGGTGCTCAAAGGATTGAAGGACAGATCAATCCTTTTGATGTTCACCATAATGCTATCATCTCCGGGCAATTCCTTGATCTTGTTATAGCTCAAATCCACTGAGGAAACAAAGAAGAACTGTCTTTGGAGGGCATTCAGCGGAGCATATTCGAAGCGATTGTGGGCCAGGTTGACATTCTCCAGCATCTGCAGCTTGGAGCGCTCGAAGACTCCGTCCGAAAGCTCCGATAACCGGTTGCCCTCCAGGTTGAGCTGCTCCAATCGCACCAATCCCTCGAATGTCCGCTCTCCAATGCGATCCAGATTGTTGTGAGCCAGATCCAAAATCTGCAATTGCGTGGAATTGTGGAAGGCCATCTCGCTGACCATGTCCAGTTGGTTGCTGGAGACGAGCAGGACGCGAAGTCGCGGCAGGCGGGCAAAGTCCAGCTCCTCGATGGTTTTCAGTTGATTGTGGGACAGATCTATGTGCTCCAAATATTGCAATGAGGAAATCAGCTCCGCCGGGAAGAAGGAAAACCGATTGTTGGCCGCTCGAATCTCCCTCAATCTGGGATGAATGCGGAAGGAGGAGGGAAACAGGTAGCTCAGCTGATTATCCGAAATGTCCAATTCCTCTATTCCCGTTCCGGTGTTGAAGTACTCTCCCTTGAAGGCAGACAACTGATTCCCGCGGAGATTCAACTTCTGCAACTTCATCACATTCACAAAGGCCCCGGAGCGAATGGATGCAATGTGATTGTGGGACAGATCAATGGAGCTAATGTTCCACAGGTTGACAAAGCTGCCATCCTGCAGCTCTTGCAATTGGTTGTCGTTGAGGTAAATCTGCTTGAGGTCCTGCAAGCCGGATAGGAGGTCACCACTTATCTGGCGAATATTGCAGCGACTTAGATCGATGACTTGCAGGCGGTCCAAGGGTTTGAAGAGAGCTCCTGTCAGAGGAGTCAGATGATTGCCACTTAGGTTTAAGGATTGCAGGTTCTCCAGCTCCTCAAATATGTTAATGGGTAATTCAGTAAGGCTGTTGCCACTCAGATCCAGACTCCTTAGCTCTGGCAAAACCCATGGGGCTCCTCCCAATCCAGTAAGCCTGTTTTGCGATAGCTTCAACGCCATCAAAGTGCTCTCCAGTCCCGCAAAAGTGTCCGCATTGATCACAGCCAAGGAGTTTCCGGAAAGATCCAAGGTGTGCAGGCTGCTAAACATCTGGAAACTGCCGGGCGGCAGTTCCCTAATGACATTCCTGGATAGGGACAGCGTGGTTATATCGCCAGCCTGCAAGGATCCAAGGATCTCCGCCGACAGAGCCGCCACGCGATTAAAATCCAGCTGAAGGGATGTCAACTGAGGCAGGCGACCAAGAGCGCTTCCCGGCACCAAGAGGATATTGTTGTCCTTAATGATGAGAGTCTGCAGGCTGTCCAAACCCTCCAAGGCATCGTCCTCGATCTAAGAAGGTAATATTTCCATGGTGTTAAGTTATGATTTTAGGGGTTTCATCTAGAAACACTCACCGTTCTCAAAGAGTTCAAGCTGAGGTCCAGATACTTAAGAGCACCCATCTCCCGGAAAGTTCCAGGTGTAATGCTGGTTATGGAATTGCGACTGATGTCCAGGCTCTCCAAAGTCCTGACAACCTGCATGTGGGTATAGTCCAATTGCTAAGGAAAATGCATATATATGAGATGTTAATGAATGATAGGCAAAAACTTTAGATCATTTACTCTTACCTGTAGCATATTAGAGGACAGATTCAGGTGCTTAACTCCGGGAACCGCCGCCAGGGCCACTGTGGGAAACTGGTTGAAGAAGTTCTCGGAAAGATCTAGCTTTTGCAGCGACTGCAGTTTCTCAAAAACATCGCTGTTCAGGTGACTGATGCGGTTGCCGGAAAGCTTGATTTCCCGGATCTTTTGCAGTCCCTTGAAGGCCTGGCTGTCGATACTCCGAATAATATTGTGTCGGAGATCGATGATCTCCAACTGACGCTGCGCATTAAATGAATCTTGAAGTAGAGATCCTGCGGATAAAGATTATAATTAACTTTAGAAAGAAGTTTAAAAAAGTTGATTTTAATGTAAGAGCTTAAAGCTACAAACTTTACGAGGAAATTATCTAGATAATGCATCTTAGCATTCTTTAAAGTCAAATTAATTATTTAACTCAAGGCTAAAGCGGCAAGTTATTATTTTGCTTACAATAAGAATTGCTGTTTGCGTTTTTAATTATACCAGTTGCGGTTTCGATTGCACAGCCAACTCTTAACCATACACATTAAGTACAGCCTAATCGGTCTTACCAATCTGGTTTTGGCGCAGCGACAGGTGTCTCAGGGCACTTGGTCCATTCAGGGAGTTGGTGGGCACTGCCGTCAAGCTGTTGCGATCGATGTAGAACTCCTTCAGATCCACACAACCCTTGAGCAGACCCTCTTCAATTTGCTTTATCTTGTTGCCGGACAAATCCAGAATGCGTAGGTTCTTCAGCACGTGCAATTCGGCGGTGGAAAAGATGGGATTCAGGTTGTCGCCTAACAAATTGTTTGCCAATCGCAGCTCGTTCAGTGAATCCTTCAGACCATCGAAAGCTTTTTCGGGAATCCTTCGGATTAAATTATAGGACAGGTCCAGCTCCTCAATGGTTAGCTTCAATTGTCCAAATGTCTGTGGTTTTAAAAGATAGAGACAATTTAATTCAATAATAATTCAGTTTGATAAACATTGGTTAAGGTTTTTTGACAAAGTTGAATTTCTCAGGCAAACTTAAGGTATTTAAACACTTAAACAATGCGATGAAAAGAAACTATTCGAATTTCAAATTACTAATAATATTATGATATAATATTAAACTGTACAAAAATTATAAGCCATTCAAATTAAAGAATTTTGTACTTTTTAAATACATATATTCAAGACTAAATGAAAATAACGAGAGTAAAATAAATTATATATATTTGTCATGCGCCAAGTCAATAACCAATAAGACCTGATTAACGCGATTTCGAAACCATTATTGTGCCTGGGAGATCATCGTAAAAGTGTTGAAATCCCATTATTTCTGTGCTGCTTATCTCTGGCCAAATTGCGACACTCACCTGGGCGGGCAGCACCTGTTGGCCGCTGTGACGTTGCGTATACGCCACGATGGGCGCTCCATAAGGCAGTTGCGGTGCGTCGCCGTGGAAGACAACGCGATCGCAGTCCATGGCCACGGCTCCCAGTTGACCAGTCGCCGCAAACGGAACCACATTGCACCTGTAATTGTCGCCAGTCAGTTGATTGCAGCGAAACAAAGCCAAATGAATCGACATCGGCTCACAAATTGCAGTTGTCGGTAATTTTGTGATATTAAAATAATACCCGGCCGACGGCGGAAATTCGCTGTCGCTTGTCTATTATATGGCCACCACTTGTATGCATGGCTATGGCAATGACTACTCACCTGCATGGCAGACGGAGGGCGGGACTGAGCTCCGGACAGGGGCGCCAGGCGAAGATTGGCAGGCCCAAGTGGGAGATGCAGATCAGGAGAAGCAGTAGAAAACGCCCCTCGTTTGGCAGCTGCTTCCACGCTTCCATTTCGCTGCAATCGAGGAATGACACTATTAATATTGGGTTTCTAGTCCCCGTTCTGTTTGGCATTGGCCGGGTGAAACTCGTTTCGAGAAGAGATCTCTTCGCTGGCCAGCTGCCACGCTCAGTATTCCGTATTTCGTATTCCGTATTCCGTATCGTATTTGGTCATTTCCCCCATTATCGCCGCGTTTGCGTTAGAACATTTGATTTGCATACCGATGTCTCCGTCTATTTCGGTCCAAGCCGCATATTTGTGGTCAACAACAACAACAACAATGGTCGATCGTAGCCACCAAGGTCCGATCGAAAGAACGAAGGCTATAATCAAGCGAACTGGCAAACAAAGAGCAGAGAGTGAGGCTGCCAACGAGTGGTATGAGTAATTTTGGTAATGCTGACATATTAAAGGCATTTGTTGCCGACTTATCGAGCAGTCTTCAAAACTCTAAGCTCTGACAATTTCTTTGTGTTTGATTGAAATCTTTAAAATGTTTGCAAGAATTTTTATAAGCTGCATGCTGAATCTATAAAGCAATAACAATTCATACTTAATAATAGATTTAACATAGATATCTATGAGCATCCATTATAGCTGTAGTTTTAATTAGCAAAATTCCAATTCATGCTTCATAAGTAAGCGCTAATTTTTGCATCATACAGTAAAGCTTCAGATAGTCAAACCCTTTCAACTTAAATTGACAACCAAGAATTTCATTTATCATTAGGTAAATATTTGTAAAGCTTTATTTTCGGGTTACTAAACAATTTTTTGCAAATGAATTAGTTGATGAATATCACTATAAAAGCACTGTAATGACTGTATTATTTTCTTGGTTATTGGCTTTGAAAATGCAGAATTACAATACATATATTAATGGTTAATGTTGGCATGTTAAATAGCTCATATATTCATCGCTAAAAAAATGTTAACTAGTAAATGCATATTAGCATGCTGATATCTTTATTCAAAGAAGTTATACCGTGATACTATTATATAAACTCCCTTCGGCAGCGCATGAGCGATTCGTTGAGCCATGATCTTTTTGTGGCTCTAACACTTTGGACCTGGATTCTTGGTTCTCACTCTCGCAGTATTAGTTGTACCGTTATTGGTAGTACGGTCGGCGGTGGTTGGTTGTTGTTTTTGCTGTTGCTGTTGTTGTTGTCCGTGTTCATTGGTTACTGTTTGCTTTTTAATGCGCACTGACACCAAAACAAGTAAAAACTAAACAACAACAACAAAAAAAAAAAATACTTTTACGTCTGGCCGTATTTCTATTTGCATTATTTTTGGTTTTGCGTTACTTGTGCTATTTACTCTGCGGTCCATGGGTAATCATAGACGGTATTTGGCCAGTCTTTTTCGCCCCTGTTTGCTCAAAGATCGGCGATATCCACAGCAAGACAAACAAGCAAGTTAACGTATGTAAATTTATAGTGTCCATAAAACGAAAATAAAACGACTCTGGATTTCAAAATCTCCCCGAAAACGCTATTTTGCTCATTGAAATGCATGGGCGACATGCAATTCGATATAGTGGACAGCTTCAAGGTTGCATTGCCACATGGATGGGGTTCGATATGGAATGGGGATGAGACTCGATCGGATCGGATCCACTTCTTGTTTCACAGATACGGATACAGCTACAGATACAGATACAGATACTGGTGCAGATGCCGATGCCAAGATACACGGGTAACAGATACAAATACAGATACAGGTACACTTCGCATTGCGTGTAAACGCTTTGATGGGAAATATGTTAATCACACATCTCGGTTTTTCTCTTCTCGTAACCTGTTTCATTATATTTTTGATTTATACTCTTGGCTTACATTTTCTTTTTGTGTGTTTTTTGGGCGCTGCTTGTAAATTGCACTTCAGCAGTGTTGTTTTTTTGTGGCTTGGGAACCACCGCGCGGGTCTTTTGTTTTTGTCGATGGATTGCACAAGTTCGCGATGCCTTGTTTACGTTTGTTTGTTTTTTTTGCCTAGTTCTCTTTTGTTATACACAAAAAGAAAGCTCCGCTCGGGAAGAATGTTTTCCCAGAGAGATGGCCTCTAACACTCACTAACACACACACTGGCGCCCGATGAAAAATGCAGACAAACCACTAAAATGGGGGGAACTTTTTAGCGGGGGGCGCTAGTAATTAAGCCGAGCCAGCGCAACAACAAGTACGAGTACGGCCAGTCTGCGCATGCGCAGCGGTAACAATTTCGCAGCGTTCGCCTTCGACTGTCTCCACGCGTTCTCCACCGCCGGTTCGTTTGGGAACGGTAAGGTTCGAATCGGATCGGATCGGATGGAATTGTGGTCTGAGTTTGGGCCCACTTCTTTCACTTCCGCTAAGTCCGCTCCATCTGAGCGCCGCAACACAACTGAAGCTGGTCGAAAGCCGAGCTGACTAGGCTTCGCCTTTGGGCCAAGCTCTCTGGAGCCGCTCTGCAGGTGAAACTGGTTTGCCCCGATGCACAGCAAGAAACTAGATCATCAAGCCTTGGTTTTTGGAGTAACTAGATTGGCAAGTGTTACCTTCAGAGGGAAATCATAAAATTTCTTAGATAAGAAAACGTTTCAATGTTATTTGTCAGTGAAAATTACTTACACTTTCTTTATAAAGACAAGCATACCCAAAAAAAAACCCATTTATTCCGAATTACAGTTAAACAAACATAGTTTATGTAAATTTTTTGAATTTTTGTATTATTGTTATTAAATTAATAAAAGCCTATTCAAGTCCAAACAAATATAAAAGTCTTTTTTAAACTTTCTTTTCTGTTAATATTTAAAACATAATAAACCTATGTTAATATCAAGTTGAAAAATCTATGAGTGAATTATAAAAACATTTTAATTCGTTTGCTTTGAAAATTATAAGGGTTTAGAACCCTTAAAAACACTTAATTATTGTATTAATATTATTTTTAATTAAAAATCAAATCTAATAATGTACTTTTTTCACTTCTATTCTCTAAATTCAAAAGCAAAATAATGCTATTTTAATGTCATGCTGAAAATTCTATGAATGAATTATAATTACATTTTTATCGTTTCACTTTGAAATTGAAAACCATCCAATAACTATAACCTATAGATAAGGCATAGAATGTTCACAGATTGATTGATTTTATATACCACATAATTAGTGGGCTTGAAAAGAAAATAATCAATAAAGATCCCCTTTCTCTATCTGCATTCTCCTGGTGGATCTAAAATCCGAGGCGGTACTAAAAATTCAAGACCTGCCCCCGAGATGCAGATGCTCTCTTCTCCGGAGAAACAGCCGTCCAGCTTCGTGAATGAGTTTACATTGTCCGACTTTGTTTTCTTTTGTTATTTGATGTTGTCTGCTTACTTATTTTTGTTTTTTGTTTTTTTTTTCGTTTTCTGGCGCTGGGTAAAAGTTTCGCTGGCTGTTCTTCGCAGAAAGTTGGGCTTCTGCCGGCCCTTGTCTTCTACCTGTTTTCGGTTTTCTTCGATCTTCGCGGCCGATTGGCAAGTGCGCCAATTCAAGCTAATGGGGTTAAGCCTTCAATAATGCCGCAACAAAGTGACAGCCAACAAGAGTTACTTTCCTCGGCGCAAATTGTTTGGCGTGGCAACT
This sequence comes from Drosophila elegans, assembly GCF_018152505.1. NCBI lineage: Eukaryota > Metazoa > Arthropoda > Insecta > Diptera > Drosophilidae > Drosophila > Drosophila elegans. Next base: position 2,291,477 of record NW_024545863.1, read on the forward strand.
AATTACCCGCACAATCGGAGAGAAGCGCAGATGAATGACGGTTATGAAGATCGGCGAGGCACGCACCAACCATTATCCAGGTTATTCACACCAGACCTAACAGGTACAAGTACCAGTGTGAGTATGACTATGAGTGTGAGTACGAGTGTGAGTACAAGTAAGAGTACAAGTACAAGTCCAACTCCAACTCCAACTCCAAGTCCAAGTCGAAGTCCCAATCAAAAAGCAGGGGCTGGCAAGTATGTGGTTATTATTTTTATGTTTAGGCATGCATGTTAACATTAACATCTCAGTGGGCCGCAATTTCTTTTCTTTCTCGCAAGCATATACTTTCCATTTTCATGAGCAAGTGCTCCACAAATGGCAGCCAGATAAAACACACATAACATAATAATGAAAACCGAGCCAGAAACAATGAGCTGCACACTCAAAACAAAGTCGACTTTAGAATCGAAAAGAATTAGTAAAATATAAATTGACATTAATAAGCAGATAAAATCCGTACATTTAAAAAAAATGCGTGTTTAAATAAATAGGTTTAATTGGAAAAAAAAATTTGAAATGTAAAATATAAACTTTGAATAATATTTAATATAAAATTATTATAAAGAAAAAAAATGGTATAAATTTAAAATTTATTCTATATCTATCTAAATTCTTTACACTTAAAAAAAAAGTACCTTTAATTTTAAATTTTTTGCCAACAATAAAATGCTCTAAAATGTTGAGGCCAAGAAGTCTAAATGTCAAAGGTACGATGTAAGTATAAATTCTATTATCTATCTGATTTTTTTTCGAGTGAATCTGCTACCGCAGAAGCCCTGACGTGACGCATGCCATGTCTAACCATATAAATCAAATCGTTCAGCTGATAAATTGTGTCTAAGCTCAACACTTGACTGGCTCCGGCTTCGCCTGCAATCTCGGTTAGATGTTTCGTGAAAACGCCGGTCCACACACTACACTCCATTCCACACCCAGCGACGGATCCGCAGAAGACCCCTGGCTCCTGATATAAAACAGCCTTCTGGCCCAGTTGTTAGAGACGCAGTCCCGATTGTTGCTTCAATCTGCATAAATGAAAATTATGAAAAATTCATCATGTCCAAAGGTTTCAGCGTTGGCAGACACCGAAAAAAATTTCAGCTTACAAATCAAAAATAAATATAAATTGGATTAAACAAATACCTTTCCTTAAATATTATACTTAAGCGGTCCGAATGAACAAATTCTGAAAAGTTTTTTGTTTTAGTCGAATGTAAAATCATTTTTCGTCACAATATATGATATCAGTCAGTTGCAGGTGCGATCGTCACGACTCTTTTAACGCGGTAAGATGTCTTTGATTTATTTCAAAATGAAAAATCAATTTATCTAATTTCTATTTTGGAGAAATATTTATTGAAATAATAATTTATTGAAATAATTTTTATCAAATTCCCAAAAATAATTTAGAATCAGATCTTAAAAAATTAAAAATTGTTGGAAAATATTTTTAACTTCTAAAAAGTATTTTAAAAATAATTCGATTTTGTCCACTTTCTTTTGCTCTGCAAGCATAAAAGATGCTCGTAAAGTTTATATTTTATCTGCATTTAGGCCGATAGATGTAAAATTCACTTCAGTCCACTAAGCCGTCAATGATATTCATAAGCTTAATTAACATCATGTAATTGCCGAGAGTTTTGTGCTCAGGGAACTCATTTCATTCATATGCAAATATAAACGCCAATTTCATTTTCGCCTGGCTGTTGACTTGCCCATTATGATTTAGGTTTGACGCTGCAGGGGAAATGAAAATGACTTGTCAACTCAATGCGTGCAAAATGAATGTACTTTTCAATTCCAATAAAGATTAATGTCTTTGTATACAGGTCATAAATTATTGTTTATATCCGACACACACTCTTGTGGATTGAATGACCCACTGGGGAGGGCCGTGTAAGCCGAGTGAGCTTTGTTGAAGCCGAACCTAATCAATTATAGAACCGCCTTACTTTTCCCTCGATAACGGAATAGAATGTCAACATAATAAGGCCAGCGTCCTAGCGACAAACTTCCTTTTCATTCCCATTCCCATTACCATTACCATTCCCATTGTCATTTTCCTTTTCCTGTTGCGGTTGCCTTTGCCGTTTAGTGTCACTTTATTGCTAGAGTGGTTTAACGCAGAGGCGTAGCAAAAAGGGGATGTATTTCGATAGCTCTTTAATGTCACCAATCAAATTTAAATAGGTTCCGAAATCGAATCTCGTGCGGTTTGCGTGTAGTTTGAAGGTTTCCAATGTTCCTCAGGTCACAAATACATTTGTAACTCCATTTATATTTAAATTTTTAAATGCAATTGCATTTTATATTGCATGTTTAGTGATTGGTGTTCAATGGAATTTATTTGAATACCCATAATTTCATGCCAAAGGTGTAGATTTTCTTTCCACTCTCGAAGTGGTTAAAGTAACAACCATGAAAGGTGCCCTTGGCCTTTTGCATAGCTCGTCCATCACAATGTTGTATTAGGAGTAGTAGGTGGCCGTGTGGGATTATGCCCCTTTTCCTGATTTTTATTTTGATAAATTATTTAAACGAACAACTTGTGGCGTTCGGTCGGTTATTGTTGCCGTTGGGCTCATATTTAAGGCCAGACTTTGTTGGTTCAGGACGCGTAAGGATAGTCGGCTATAGGCCGGACAGGATGTTCAATCAAATTAGACGGCGAGTGACAGCAAACACAATCGTGAGCGTGGCCGCTTATTGATCGAGGACCTAGGAATGTGCCCTTAAATTAATATACTGCATTCACTTTAATAACCGTGTTTATTTAGCTCACTGTCATTGCTCTTGGATATATTTCTGGAATACTATGCAAATAGGCTGGGGAATAAAATGTTTATTCTAGGAACGTCTTTTATGATACCTGTTCGCTCTATTGCTACCTTCGCCAGGTGGCAGGCCATTTATGAAATTACATTTATTTCAATTGCATTTGGGCCAAATTTTATCCGGCATTCAAGTTGCCGTGCCTCGTAAACTGAGTTAACCCCCTGCTGCCGCTGGCACCTCGCATAAAAATCCACAAAGACGATGGTTGAGCTATTTTGGGGACGCACACTTTGGCCAACGGCAATTGACTTTACGGTCGAGTTGTTTTAGCCCAAAAAGTTTGGCCGTAACAAGCTTTGCCCGATCTGACACATCAAGCATACGCCAAGGTGGCCCGTGCAGGCTGAAGGCTTCGGCCTTTTGAGTTGTTCGAAGAAGAAGTCAAAGCCCACACGCACGCACAGTTGCAGTGCCGGTGAAGTTGTTAACGGCAAACGAGTCAGAGATTCCGGGCAATCAAGTGTGATAATTGCACCATAATTGGTCAGACAGGCAGTCAATAACAGCATCAAAAGCAGCAACAACCACTGCATATATGCTGCAACAATCCTGCACGGCGAGAAATAAACACATATCCCGACATTTCATATTGAAAAGAAATATAAACACTTGTAATAATAATTGTAATAATTGTAACTATTTATGTGTCTAAAAAATATCAGAAAATATTAATGTAATAATAAAATATAATAATAATATATAATATAATAACGAATTGTTTTCTTTTCTTCTGATTGGTAAAAAATTAACATTTCTGTTGTAATATAATGTTATACTAAGCCAAAGTTGAAAATGTTGCAGTAATTCCTGGCATTTTGAGATTGCTTTTAAGAATGTTATTACAATATTATCCTTCTAATATTTTTCTTATAAGTATGTAGCAAAGGACATGTGTACATTAAGTCTTTCTAATTATAATGATGACATATTTTAATCCTTATTAAATGGCAAACAATAGACATTTCCCATTGTGCTAAATCCCTTTCTAATTATAGCGTTTGCATCTTTTTAGCCGAATTAAATAGCAAACAATAATCTTTTTTTTTTCTACGTGAAATCGCAGAAGGGAGAAGTGTTCACAGCTGCGTGATTAATTCAGTTGCCTTATTGACGGATGCATACACAAACGGAAACACAAGCCCAATCGCAAAGGCAAAAGCACTCATACACTTTCTCCTGCCAGGAAAGGTGCTCAGGTGCCATTGAGCCTACCTATCGCGAACACAAATCAAACACAGGCAAACGCTTTGATGCATTTTCACCTCATTTAAAATGCAAATAGCTTTAAACAGGATGTTGAGCAGAACGTTACTGGACCAAATGAACCCGGATTAGGTGTGGAAATGTGGCTGGCAAATATTTAAACCAATTTCGCGTCAAGTTTGCCCAACAACATTTATCTCTTTCGCCGACTGCGCTTTTCGCGCAAAGGGATCGCTTCAAAATAAATAAATTAAAAGCGAAAATCCTGAAAATATAAAAGCAAACAACTTGCCAGCGACAGACAGGCAGGTGTACCATCTGAAAAAGGGTTTCTCCAATGCCTGATTAGAGAAGTGAGTTTGAGGGAGCCGGCAGCAAAGTCAACTTCGTAACTCGGAAATTTCCGAGGCTTTTCCGTGCCCCGTACTAGCAACAGTCAATTAAAACTTTTTGTGCTACTCAACAAACGAAAACGCAAACCACAAACAAAGGCCAAATTAGTGGAGAACGAAAGAAGGTGTCTGCCAGCCACCCAGTAACCTCCCACCACTCGTCCTTGTGCCACCCTTTTCATGGTCTCCGATATGCACTCCAAAAAAACTTCACAGAATAACTTACATTTTTTTTAAATATTTAAAAAAGAATTTTACACATCTTTCAACTATTTACAAATCAGGGAAAACCTTGCTCGACGTTGATCTCCAAACTTTTATTAATTTTATTGTTTTTAAGTATAACCTATTTATTTAAAAATAATCATTTAGGTGAATAAGCGTCTTCAATATATATATATATATATATATATATATATATATATAGGCTTAGACAAATGTAAATCAACAATTGATTTGCCTCGTTATAGAGTCAAATCTTAAGTTGATAAATATTGACAAATTATTATCCTAATGACAACTTTGTTGTTTGTGATTTGGTTTTTTTCTCTGTAAAAGAATGGGAATGGGAATGGAGCTGGAGCTTTTCTCCCCGTTGGCTGGCATGGTTGAGTTGAGTGATTTGATTTGGGGCCGTTCTGTGTGCGCCAATGAATGCGTACAATGTAAAACTTTTCGCACGCGTATTTTATTTAATTTAAATGCAATTAAATCGTTTAATTTCAAAGCAAAGCACAACTGTTGATGCTGTGCCCTAAAGTAACATAGGCTAAAGGTTTTTTGATTCTCAAGGACATCTGTGGGCTCGTGGGCTGTCCAACCAGCACACCCATGTCATACATCAAGGGAACACAAAGCACACACCTACCATACATAACACATTAGGAATACCAACGATTCGGATTTCAGTGCAATTTACTGACTGAAGTGAGCCACGCCAACGGATATCCATTCCATCAAGAGCCCCCAACTGCGGTTTCCAATAATTGAAATACTATATAGCATCGAAGTGGTGCACCCTAACAGGTAGGCAAGATCACGCCACGAATCACCCGAAAATCTCTGTGACAAGCTTTGGGTCCCATGGCCTAAACAAAAATTTGCATATTTAATGCCCGGGGAACATTTTTTATATTCATTTTTTATCCATATCTATAATCAAGCAAGGCAAACAAACTTTTCCCAGGAAAGGCAACAAGCCGAAGTTAAGGTACACCCACACGCCATCGAGATTCAAGCAACCAATAACAAACACCCACGAACACACAGGCTGACATATTGGATTGGGTGATGTCTTGATGTCTTCATCTTTCATCGAGAGGCCTCAAATTTCTAGTCAAGTCCCTCCAACGAGGTGTGAAATTGAAATTCGTATCCTTGTCGCATACTAAAGGTCATGTAAATTTTAATTATAATTAAGAGGGATGCACGAAGCATAAAGGTTAACTAAATAAAGGACTACAAATATCTACATCCTACATCCGTTTATAATAATTACCAAGTATAGTATGTGGGTTGCAAAAAGAGCAGGCAAATTTACACCAATTAAAGGCCAAATTATATTTTCTATGTCCCTTGGGCTATGATAATATAATATAATTGCTCGAGTATATTTGGCCTATTTAAAGGCGAACAATGGAAAACAGAAATTGTGATTTCACCTGAAGTGGGTTTGCCATTAAGATAACACGCCAAACAATTTTCCTTTGTAACTTGCATTTGAGGCACTTGCTGATGTGAAATCAATTAAAATTTATTGACTAATGGCCATAAATACCTAACATAAAATACACAAATACTTGTGCCAAAAGGTGCGCAATTTAATAAACATTAACATAAAAACATACATATTCATGGCCTTTGTGTGTCTGTGTGTTATGCAAATTTTGCAGATTTGACGTAGCATAAATTAGCGAATATTCTGCGGCTTACAACCGCATAATTGAATTCATAATGGAGTCAATGGCAATACAAATTAGTTGCCTAAATTGCCAAAGAACGGAAGTCATAATAGTCTAGCTAAGCGGAAGTTCATAGTGATGGTACCCTTTGAAATTCAAACTAATTTCGAAAGTTCCGAGGCAGTGTGCTTCCGAGTCCTTCAAATAAATATGCAAATCAACTGAAATGTGCTTCAAAATGCGTCAGCCGTGCTCATGAATATGCAACAGTGGTTTTCAATAAACGCTCCCGAATGCCCTCGAAAAAAGCCGCCCTTGAGTTCCCATTACCACGACTTTAAGACAACACTCACTTTGCCGCAAAGACAGCTTCTTTAAGTGGCCTGGCGATGGCGATGATACACTCGTTTCGCGAGAAAAAACACAGGTGTGCACCAAAACAATTTATTAACATTAAATTGTTTTTTTTTTATTAAGTAATAAACAAAGAGTGTTGCTAAAATATTATTTTAGGTATTGCTTACACTTACACTTTACACTTTATAAAAATTATTATGTTTTGTAAGCTTTATTCAGAATAAAAATTGTAAATATTTTATAATCTTTTTTAAATCTTTAAGAATAATTTTTCTACCTTAATAAAATGCATGAGGTGGTTTTAGATATAAAATTTAATTTTAACATAGTTTTTTATTCACTTGATGGGCATTTGGAATGTACATATTTACAAGGAAATCGAAAAAAGTTCAAAACTTATGAAATTTAATGAGCTTTAAAATCAGAAAATCTTGCTACTTCTCTTCAATATTAAATAAGCCATGGAAACTTAACTTTTTCTCGTCAACCATCAATAGAAGTATATGTTTTTTTTGGTTGTGTGTGGATCTTGACACCCGGTGCGCCACGAGAAAAACGAAATTAACTTGCCAGTGACTTTTGACAAGGCTGCCGCCGCCGATAAGTAGGCAAGACTTTGTCAGCATTCTTGCACAGAATTCCACACTGGATGTCGATGTCGATGGCGATGACGATGGCGATGCCGAAGGGTAACCAATTTTCAGGGCCCGAAGGGGAGGTCCTTTACCGACACAGGCGGATGAAACACTTACATAACTTTCGGCTGAGGTAGTCGAGTGGAGTCGAGTCGTCACCTGTCGATGGCGTGACATGTGCAAATCTGTGAGCAGTGTTTGACAACTTGTGAAAACAAATACAATTTTCTGGAATGAAGCGGGCTGGGAGTAAACAACTTTTACGCATAGCTCTTTAAGACCCCGGATGGCTGTAAAAGTTCACAGGAGTGCTCTGTGATAAACGAGTTTGCCCTTCAAGGATCAGAAGTTGATGGAGTGCGCCTACAGAGTTGCTACAAATAAAAACGAAATCGGGTCTTTAATATAGATAAAACTAGATTCAAGAATGAGCTAAGAAAGTAGTAAAAATGGCATCTACATCTTTATTATCATGAAAATTGTAAAAATTTTCTTTTGCTATAAAGATTTAACACTTTGTCTTCTTCTATTTTAAAATATGAAGGATCTTTGAAAATCGCAAACTTTTTTTTTTTGCAGTTGAATTGATTACAGTAAATAAAAATCATTGTTTATTATTTTTAGATAGTAACTTAGAAAAGAATTCTTTTTAATGTTATGTTCTTGACTTTAGTTATTTTAAAATATATTTTGTTATAATTTTTAAGGCCAATACTAAATGTAGTGAGTAAATAAATACAATCATACTTCCAGTTAGCCACAAAGCAGCCAATTCGACAACTCTAAATCGCTGATTGCAAGAAAATGGGCAGTGTCTGAAAGTCGAGGACTTCATTGACCAAGAAATGCGGCCCACATTAATAAGCATAAATTCTGTCTGCGGCAATCTCTTTGAGTATATGCCTAACTGGCCGCGAAAAATTACATTAGCAGTACAAGTGGACGGGACAAAAGAATGCCGGGGAGTTGGAGCAGCAGATGCGGCTCATTTGAAGCATATTAATTTAATATGGCGCGTCGTCTGCGCCTGGGGCCAAAATAGAACTCAAACTCACAACCCTAAGCTCATTTGCCTCCGATTGTGTGAACATTTGCGCAATGTGCCAACATTCTGGCCAAGCTGCTGCTACTCTAGGCCTAGATAAGGTATCACACCATTTCCAGAGTGAAGTAATGCGGGAGGAGCTTACACAAGGGTTAAGGGCTAGACAGGAGTAAATGGGGTTAATGAGACAACGTTTTTCTAAGTAATGAATTTGTATACATTTGAGAATATGCCCTAAATTCAGGTATATTGATTGTCCAGATTCATTTTAAAAATGTATTTCAGAAAACACAATTAAAATAGCTTTATTTAAATAAGTTAGGTTTCTCATAATATGTCTCTTGAATATTTTGGAAATGAATAGAGTTTTGTAAACAAAGGGCTCGACAGGAGTAATTTTGGGTTGTAAGTAGAGCATTTTATTTTGTAATATATTATAAAAATTAAATTCAAATTCCAAACAAAAAAGATACATTTACACAAGTGAGTTTCTTTAATTAATACCGGCTTATTTAAATAATAAAAAATCAAAAATGCAAAATAAGTATAACATTAAACTAAAAAGGAATCCCATACCAGGTAAGTAAACATCCCATTATGTGGCAAAGAGTATGATAACTTCATCTGAAGATTGCCCCTGGTTTTCCTCCTGTCGCCGGCGTGCGTCAATTATGTTAAATTATTCCGAGTTGAATTACCATATTGTCGGGATGAAGCCAGGATGCCGTGGAAGCCTAGAAGCTTCGTGGGCATCTCTAAGCCGCATCCGAGTGGGATCGCTACAAAATGGGAACATTTTGTGCCGAGGAAAATATGCTCAAGGACTACAAGCCCCCCCTTAAAACGGCAGACTTCATCGCTTTTTTTGCATCTACGCCGCTGTGAGATGTGGCGTAATTTGTTCAATATTATCCTTTTAAATTCCTGGCTCCTCTCCCTGGCCGGGAATTTAGCTTGACAGGCAAATTGCTCGGCTCAGTTCGTTATTGAGGAGGGGATACCCTGTTACTTTTTTCCATCCTTTTTGCCGAGGCTATGGGCTTGGGGGTTATATGAAATCCGGTTGGCCCACATTCACGCTCAACTTAATTTGGCCATTCCGGGATGGTTGCTTCATTACGGGGCCGGCCCCAGTAAATAAATATAAACTCTTAATTTTTCTGTACTTCGACGGCAATGCCGACAACTTTGTCCACAAGTTTCTGGAGATTTTCTTCTAAGAAAAGAATATGAACAACGAAAGCAGTCAAATTATGTGGCTTTTCAAGGAAAGAAAGACTCTGCCGTCAAAGATTTCCATCTTGGTCCGGTGAATTAAACTGTAATAAATCTGTCTGTCCGCACATTGAAGGCGATGATGTCGCTTTAAAGCACATTTTGTAGGTTTAGGAAAATGTGTCACCAGCGGAAGGAAGTCCGTTCCCCCTGGCAGCTTACGCCCCGCCAAGTTTTTCTTACTTTTTCCGGCATCTTGGAGCCCCCGGGCATACTCATCGGTGCGGCTTCTAAGCTACGGACAAGGGCAAGGACAAAGTTTTTATTGCCGGCCAATTGGATCTTGTCTTGGCTCCAGGACTCCTCCGCACAGGACTCACACCCCCAGAGTGCTGTCACCATTGTGGTTATAAGTTGTACTTTTATTGAAAAGCTGATTTTTATGGCGCACAAATATTTATATCAACATTCCGAAACTACCCTTACTTTAAACCTGGCCAAGGGCCAATTTAAGTCCCAATCTTTTTGCAGGCCTTCCATAGAAATGGAAAATTAAATGGGTCAAGTGCTTTGTTAAGTGCACCCAGCAGTTAAATTAAATTACAGCCTAAGCAGGGACTAATAAAAGAGTAAGCCAAAAAGGGATACATTTCAGCTTAACTGATGTTGTAAACAAACTTCAGCTTGTTTTGGGATTCTCTTTACTAGATTACAAACATCGCACACAGGCACTTCCATTCAAGTTGGTTTCGCCTTTTCTGCACACAATCTAGACTCAAATCAAAGTTTTTCGCAACAATAAATCTAGTGTTCGCGTTGTTTTACAAACACAGAGAGCCTTTGGTATCTGGAACACTTTAAAAAACGTACTAAAATGTTTGGTAAAATGAACAAGCCACTGATTTGATCTTATCTTATTTATTTATTTTTTTTTATAATAATCATTATAATTATATTATTTTATTGAAAAGAATCTCTCTTAAATAATAAACATATTAAATCTATTGTTTAGGAATAAAACAATTTCGATGAGGAAGGAAATGTAACTTTAAAATTTAAAATAATGTTTGAAAGTATATAGTACATTACAAATTGCATATATCATGAAGCCGAAGGAAATTTGATTCTTATTATAAAAATTAACAAAGTTTTCGACGCTCTATTTTGCAATTCGAAATATCTATAGACTCTTTTAACACTTCTAAAAAAAATAATAAATAAAATAATATTGTATATATTTATAAGTTTGACTGTCGAATTGTTCTCCGCATGTCGTTGGAACTCCCATTTTGATTTCCATTGGTCTCCTGGCGAACGGTTGTTTCGTATTCCGAATTCCCAAACTTTGCACTTCAATTTGTGAACATGCATGCAAATAACGAGCGCCTGTCTGAAGGTGTCTTTCCTCACGTATCCAACTCCTGGGACTACATTTTTTTTGGGGTGGGAAGCATGAAATTTACTTAAACTTTGACTACATCAGGTACTCGCTGCTCAATTGGAGAACACACAAAAAAAAATAAGGAGTTTATGATAAATATTGTCTAAAATATATACTAAATTGTAAAATCTTTTGTTAAAAAAGAACAACAGATTTTTGTTAAAAGTTACTACCTTTTTGTTAATTTAATAACGTTGAAAAAATTATTTATTATTGGGAAAGCTTTTCGTTTTGTGTAGTCCCAGTTGCCGAAGGCTCAGGCTAAAGCCAATTCTCATTGATTTGGCGGGCAGGCACATGGTCCTGGGGACGTTGATTAGATGCTTAGCTGGCGGGGTCCTTGATATATGGCGGCAGTTTAAAGTCGACTCTGTCTGGCACTTGTATGATTTAAGAGTTCAAAGTTCAATTGCCAGGGTCTGGAATCGGATGTCCATCGAAGCAACAAGTGAAATTTCTCTCTGGCCGGATGACAAATTTAGGCGTACAGCCAGACGCATAATTAATATTGATTCAGAAATCAAATCGAGGCAGGAAAAAAAAAAAAAAAAAAAAGTTTTTTGATAAGTGTTTTTTTTTTTTGTTAATTAGATCTGATAAACATATATTCAATATAACAATTTTAAAGATTTAGTCATAATTACTTATTTCTGGAAAAGAGGAATATAAGATAAAGAATAATATTAACAAAAACAAAACACAATATTCAAATAAGTTTAATTAATTAATTAATTAATTTATAACAATATCTTTCTTTAGTTTTTTTTTTATTTTAATCATTATTTCTTTCATTATTTTATTTTAGAGTGTGATTATTATCCAAGTTTTTGCTTTCAAAAGGGAGGATTCGTGCGTGCGGATAGAATCTGAAAAATTGACGACCTAGATGGCGATACCTTCATATTTCATCGGATCGCGCGCACACATGCGAACGAAAAAGTTTGAGACCAATCTGCTCCAGCTTTTGCCCGTTTCGTAGTTGATTTGCTGCTCTTTCGTAGGGTTTTTTCTCCCCTACGAGCAGCTGTCTAATGTAGCCGAACGAAAACAAAGAAGGCAGTGCTCTGTGCTTTATGGAGATTTAACTTGCCCTAATGAAGCAGTGGCAGAAAAAAAGCCACCGTAAGAAACCGGGTCCCAACGAGTCGCATATTTTAATAAAGTTTTGGCTTTATGAAACTTATGTTTGCATTTTGTTGGCCATAAATTTTGAGCGGCAACACCCACACCCCGAATCCTGGGCGGTGACTTTGCCAAGTGACACCTGAGCCCAATGAAATTTTATGGCCCGACCTTGGATGGTGAAGGCCCCTCCACCTCCTTCAGGTTTCGCCACTGGAAGTATGCAAAGCATTTCGCGAATTCTTTTCCTTTTTTCCTCGGAATTGTGGTTGGCTTTTTCGCAACGGCAAGGGATAATTGGGAAAATGTGGCAGCCTAAGTGGAAATTAAAACAACCAAATGTTTCACTCAGCTCGGAAAAAATTCAATTTCAAAGCGGCTTTCAGCTTTCACTGGCCAACAAACTCGTGTGTGCTGACCATTTTGCTGGTCAGCGCTGCATCCGCTAATTGCCCTAAAACACTCATGCATAAACTGGCCAAAACCACAGGTGAACTTTGGTGCATATTTTATGGGGCATAATTCACTGACCTTTCCCGATTGACACAAGCTCTGGGTGGCACGAACTTTTGAAATCTAATTGTGCACTGCCCAAAACTAATTAGCTTGGGTGGGCACTTAGCTTAGAAATTTCATTAGCGAATAGCGATGGTATTAAATTGTTCAACTCATGGCTTAGAATATTCTCTCTTAGACGCTTAATATTGTTTAAACTATTTTGACGAAAACTTTTAAATTTTAAATGTTCTAAACATTACAATAATTTATCTTTTTGCAAATCTAAATACTTTTCATTAGGACACTAATAAGGTAATTGTGACTATAATTATAGTTTATCCAACAAATTAAATGAGTGTAAAATGTTTGCTAATTATGCCTCTATGTATGTATACAAACTGATTTCAGAATCTGGTTTAGTGTTGCCTTTTCCTAAGTGAATTCCGTCTAATGTTCATTTGGGTTGACCCTCCTGTCCAATGTCCGGCGGATTTTTTTTCAATTTATCCATCACTTTCACAATGACAGCACCCTGGCCAAATGACATGCACTTAAAAACAGCAGGACACGCAACAAGATATAGATATCCTGGGGAAAATTTAATTTTCAGCGGCCGTGCAGCCTTGACAGCCGTGGTCATCAATCAAACCACTTGTCACATGCTGTCGGCGGACTGGTATTTAGCCAAATATACATTTTGCCAGCATAATGTTGACAAACAAATTATCATTTTGCTGGCTGTCGGGGGAAAGTTAAGGAGATGAGCAGCTGAGGAGCTGAGGGCGATGAGGTGCAGGACGAGACGAGCTTAGCGTTGATTAAATAGGGTCATCAGCAGGGCAAGGCACTGGTAACGAGCGTTCCTTGCAGATAGTTAATGATGCCCAGCTGCTCTGGATATTGCTGGACATTGCAAGCTCCACTCCCCCAACCAAGTCCATCATAATCATTATGGATGTGTTCAATGGACTGCATGGGAGCAAAAGATAAAGAAATTAAATTATGATTGACCCCAAGTTCTGTATTATTTTGCAAAGTATTATGACTGAATTTTATAATTACCTTCTGTAATTAAAATTTAAACTTTAGTTCGATGTCATTTTGTTTTTATTCAAACCATTCTTAATTTTATTGTCAAAATGATTAAAAATGTTTGAATGTTAGTATATTTTATCGGTTTAGTGAAATTAAAAAAGAAAATTGTAACGTTTTAAAGAATATTAAAATAATGGCTGATCTTAACTATTAGAAACTTAAAACCTTATAAAGTTTTTTAAATTTATCGATAAGTATTTTTTAACAATAAAATCAGATTGACCACATGGAACCCTGATAAGAAATGACAACAAATTTATCATGATATTTTTAGTAGTTTTGTTACGTGTTACCACCGCAGTTTTGTTGCAGCTAAACACAGTGATTGATTGGAAGTTGATGCATTTGTGGCGAATGAAGTTGCGGAATTCCATATCCGCTAGCAAATGAAGACGTCAAATTCTGGTGCCTTGCAAGCCACCTAAGATTCATTGCTTACTTAAGGCATATTTGGCCGAATCAGCCACCAACACCTGCGGCTGTCTGGTGTGAAAGAGCCAACTCATTTGGCCAAAACCAACAAACAGACGCGTTGCACTGAAAACAAATTTTCTTTAATTACAAAATAATGCGGTTGGTTTCATTCTACGTTTAGAGGTTTTTAGTATGAAATTAAAATTTGTTAACTTACTTATTTTTTTTTTAAGATAAGAATAAAAATCACTAAAATATTTCTATACATATTATATTGTATTTTAATTGGGACTTTTTTGGAATTCCACCGATAAAATTGATTTAAAAATTTTAAATAAAATCATATGAGTGAATTTTAAAAGCAAAGATATTTGAGCAAATATGTAGTTGATTTTTTTCCTGAGATTCCGTAGCGTGCACGTGCCAGAATCTCTGAAATCCGGATTGTTTACGAATAGACGTATGACAACAGAGAGCGAATGAAGTGCAGACCAATGAGCAAAAAACAGGGCGCAGGCGTAAAAACAAAAACTCGGCAACACTGGCCAATTCGGGCGGGCATAATTTTGATTTTCCCACTGAATTCAACGGCTTAAATCGAAATTTTCCCTTTTTCACGGAGGAAATTAAAACGGGAAGTGCCCCCCTGCGTTGGAGTCAAGGGGTTATGTGAGCCCCTGTCCCCGGGGTAACATTGCAACATATGCAACAAGCGGCTAGAGTCCCAAAAGGTCCGAAAAACCCCACCGAAGCCCTTCATAGCCCCGCTGATATGGCGCGCACAGCCTCAGAAAAATTCTGGCATGCCATTCAGTATTCCAACGTTTAGTTCAACGGCAGACTCGCGCGCGTACGGTTCGAACAAAAAAAAAGCGGAAAAAGCGGAACAAACGACGGTTCCGCTGGATCGACCAGACTTTTCGCTGCTTGTGGAAAGTGTTGAAAAAATGCTGGAAAATCAGCTTAGGGTAGGCGAAAAAGCCGCCGGCATTCGATCGGTAACGTAATTGAATTCGGGGCAGTGGATTGAAAATAAAATTGAATTTCGTGCCAAACAAATAGCAAAACGATAAACTAGTCGTTAAATTGAATATACAAATTGGTGTTTTGATTAAAACTAATAAACATAAACACTGGAACCGAACCGCAGAGTAGCAGGCAAAGCACAAGCGGAATTTAATTTTAAATACAATTTCTTTGTGTTTCGGTGCTTGCAATTGGCTGACATTGCTCATACGCCGCGTTGGTGCTGCGAGAAAGGGGAATATAGCAGCATAGTTCCTGGTAAGCGGTCTCCCATTGCCTCAAGTATTTTTTGGCCTTTTCATTGTTTTTCCATATTAAACAAACAATGTTTTCGGAGGGGGGATTAATTGCAAAGTATACTCATAGCCAAAATTGAAATTGTTTTAGGGTCCAGCTGAATTCAAAGTTTATGCAAATTTGAGTAGCCAAAGTAATTACAAAACTGCTATTTGTGGACAACTTTCGGCTGCCCCGAAAACTTTTCCAGAAATTTAATTACTTCAATCGCTTAATCAAGCGAGTAAACCAAATTTGAAAGATCAAACTGCAGGGCATCCCTCTACATTCCTAATTTTCCACTCAATTTGAGCATCGAGTGCCACAAATCCAGTCTAGCGAAAAATAGTTAACGGATAGCCAAAAATCAACACGGCCAATTGGCCAGATTTGGGAAATCGCGTGGGAGAAACAAAATTCGTTTATTTGGCAATTAAGTTGAATGCGTTCGTTTTTTATATGTTTAAAGCCCCCGAAAGCATATAATGTTTTTAAATTATGCATCATTTAGTTAACATCCTGTGCAATAAAATAAGAACTGCGCGCATTGGATTATCCCTTTGAGATTCTCACATGTGCACATTTCTGATGTTTATAATGCAAATAAACAAAATGTATTTATTTTCGGATTCAACTTATTTCAACCTTGAGTTTCAAGCCGTTTAAATTTAAGAAGCAACCGTTTGTTGAAATAAAATTTAGCATAAATTTTAAAATAAACGGTACGCTTTTTTTTATGGTAAATGAATCAATATCAATAAACAATTTTTTTTTTTGTAAGCAATTTTATTTAATTTATTAGCTTTCAAGAATCACTTTAAATCAATTGACGTTTCAATCAAAGGCAAATTAATTAATTTAATTAAGATTTGCATACAATTGCAAATGTTTTAAAAACAAATAGCAGTTCAAAGCCAAACAACTTGCTTTGTGGATTAATGAATTAATTGGCTCTTTGATTAAGAGCCAAATAATTATACTATTGCCATTTGATTCATTTAATGTGTCCACTTCAAATTTCATTGGAATTTAGGAGTAACGAAATCGAAGTAAAGCACTTTGAAGTGAATCCGTTTGGCAAATAGCAAATAGCTCACTTAATTGGTCCTCTGAGCCCCGAGCCATCTAACTCAATCAGAGGCTGCCAAAACTTTTGCCGCTCCTAAATATTTAATGTCAACTATGATTAGTGAAGCCGCAAAATGTTGTGAAATGTCGGATGTGGTTGGAGGACGTGTACGTGGACGAGGTCGAGGACGACCACTCTCTCAGTGGTTAACCGGATAAATGGCTGCTTTGCTGGAGCAAATGGACGCATCCGTATTGGAATCTTGACCTGTCCGTAATGGACGCACCACAAAAGCCGCACCGACGGTCAGCTGAGCAAACCAAAATCCTTTCAACGCGAATTACTATTGGAGAAGCAGGAGGATCCCACTTTCCGCATTAGTTCTGTAAGCCGTTTGTGGGCCGAAGGCCATTAGTTGGCACCCCCAAAAATCGGCCTTTAAAGGTCCAGGCAGGCGTGAACGAAGGCAGGGATCCTTAAGCGAATGCGAATGAAAATGAGAATAAGTAATAAGCGAATGCCGTATGCTCCGTATGCTTCGGATGTCCAGTGGTCCTGGTCCACAGTGCTGTCATGCATCAAAACATTTAATTAAATTGAAACCGATGCGGCATCCGCCCCACTGCTGACGTCTTTTCCAGGACATCGGAGGATGTGGAAGGGGTGTGGGCATTGGGGATGGAGCGCGGGAAATCAGGTCCTGTGGCGCCGGAGACGTGTGTAACTTCGGCTCTCAGCTTTCAGCTGGACACCAGTTCACTATCTCCGCCCTATATGAATTTAAATGAGGGCAGTGCCAGTCCTAAACAAGTCAGTGAATCATGTACATATTTTAGCGGTGCTCAGTTAAGTTCGTCCTTCTTTTATGCAGCTCCAGTGAACTATGCACTGCCTTTCTCACAAAAGGCAGGACATATTGCCACAGGGGCTTCCCTTAAGATGAATGGCTTAAATTGAAGGTATTGTTCATTTGAAAGGTCATAAAATAACATATCCAAAACACAAATGCCCAATTTATTGGTCTTGCAACTTTGTATATCTAATTTAAACTTTTGTTACACAACTTGGCAAGAGGCAAATATTTCAGGTTGTTATTTATGATTTTGTAAAAGCTAAGATAGCCGACTCAATTTATTAGTCATTTTAAAATTTACAAGTGATCAGGTTTACAAATTTAATTTAGGATTTGGACAATTTTTGCAATAAAAACTGAAAATACTTAAGGACTTGGGACATAGGTTTGTTTAAGGAAAAGTTAATATTCACTTAGTTAACCTAACATAACTACTATTGAAAGATTATATATGACAATACTGGAGGACTTTGATAGCTTGACAAAAACCGCTCAGTACAGAAATCAATTTTAAAATAAGTAAATTACAATAGCCTCAGTTCTGGAGTCATTCAATAAGGGAAAGCAATTCAAATCACAAATTAAGTGTACTCAAATTCCCCATGGCATGGCCACTGGTGCTCGTTCTCATCTTTCCACACCGAGCAGAGATCTGACGGAAAATACAACGAATGAGAGTTAAGTGAAATGGGAGTGGGGACTATGCGACTCAAAGAGGGGGGGAATGTAGTTTGCCTTTCTGCACTTGCTCCGCCAAAGAGCCAACGCCTGTCTCCGCTTTGTTCCTCAATTTACACATAATTGCAATAAATTGACTAAGTGGGTGCCGGGGTGTAAAATTTATTGTAGCCGCAGTCCAGAGCTCCAGACATTTGGGCGGAACTGCACCCGGTTATTTGTCTTCTCCACTCGGTTCTTGGATTGCTATGGAGCAGGGAGCACACTGATAGACTCCGGCTGATAAGATAAGACATTGAAATACCCGACTTCTCCGCTCCACATTTCACCTGTTTGCTCTGGTTTATGTCCACTGCTGGTGATTGGGAATTGCGAATGGTAGAACAAGGGCGATTGGCCGCACAACAGGGCGTATGAGTGGTGTGAGTCGCATAAGGGCTGAAAGTATTTCTTGCAATTACTGCCATGGCTTTTGTGGTTTCTCTGTATGCCAGGAAAATGGCCTTAAATGGCACATAATACTTAGAACACGCACGGGCCACCTTAAATTCCGTTAAGCTCTGTGCACAACGAAATCAGAGAAATCCAGCACAAATTTAATTTCAACATATTTGAGCCAGTGCGATTAATTTGTAAACATTTCTAATGCCTGTTATCTGTTATTGCCCATCCCACTTTAAAGGCAAATAAACCCGAATCGCTTGAACAATTAAATTCGCAGAAGCAACTTGTCCTGCCTCAACACACCCATATATCGGCAAGTTCTCCAAGTACACATATATCCGATGTTTATATAGTATTTCAGCGTTTTTATCACCTCCGTTTATTTATATATTAAGGGGGATTGTTTAATTTTTGTGAACGTTATTGTTCTGGCTGCTTTTCGGAAGGTGTGAAAGATGAATCCAGCTCGCAAATGAATTCTTGCTGGCAGCATTGTGCGGAGCTCATTAAACAATCATTTTGATGAATTTTATCCGCCTGCCGAGACTCGGGGATCCGGAGGTCCGGAGGAGTTTGCCAACGCATGTGGCCAATTTGCAGCCCCTTACCATATATTTAATGCTCATTTTGTGCTTAATTGTTTCGCCAGTGCCAGTGTGTTCCTGTGTGCTTGTGGGCAAATTAAAAACGCTCGTTTAAGTCGGGAAAAGGCGTTGGTAATTACAATTCAAGTTCACTTCCACTACCCCCAAAAATGTGCTTATTACGTTTCGTTTTGGTCCTACTTTTGGAGGCCTACGTTACTGCCCCAGCCCGTATTTTTGTTTTTTAATAAATTGTTTTAGAAATATACAGGCCGGGCGGCAGGAAGTGAATGTACTGTGAATGTGGACCAACATGCCAGGATGCGGGGTTGGGAGAAAGGGGGGAGGGCAGGACAGGGCACTAGGACAGCGCCCCAACTCTTATTGACATACATATGTAGTGGCACATACACAATCCTATGCAGGGGAAAAAAAATATTAACGCTAGTTTCTTATTTTTATTAATATGAAAAACTACCATCAATAGTTGCGGGTATAACTATATTTTATTAAGATAACTTATTTAGGATCAACGTTAAAGACCAAGCTATTGTACAATATCAATAAAATATGAAATGTAGTCAAAAAACAAATTTATTGGAGAACGATAATAAAGTTAGAAATAATGAAACACCTTTCAGGAAATTCGTATAAAACCTTAAAATATCTGGAGTGCTTACCAATACACTATCACATTTTTAGTGAATATACAGCTTAGATGAAAAGGATTATCTCTGATTTTTAAGTTTAATTTTTCGAGTTGTATTTTTAATTAAGCATTCAATTCACAAAAATATTCAAAAATGCATAGATATATTTAGCTTTAACGAAATTAAATTCAAGCAAATATTCAAAAATAGATTTAGCCATTACATAATTATGCAAAGAATAAAATATAAGACATATTATTCACCGAATTCTAGTCTATTAACTATTATATAAGCTATTTCTACAAATGAATATACTTAATTGCGGACCAATTTAAGTGACTTTTCTCCCAGTGCTCACCCAAGGGACTGGGCTGTCCACATAGACCCGCACTGTTTTACTGCAGCCACACACTCCCACTCCCATTGACCCAACTTACAAAGACCCACCGACTAAACTCGTCTTTATTTCTCGGCGTTGTGCGCCTGTGACTACGCCACCCTGTACTTGACTTGTCAAACACAAAAAAGAAAAACTGCCGAGGGAGCGGGAGAAACTGAACCTTTTATTCTCGGTCGTAATGAACGCTGCATGTGCTTTCCACGCTGCTGAAAAATATGTGGAATGTTGTAAGCGGCTGTGGCGAGTCGAAGGTCCACCGGGAATTGCTTTGTTCTAGCAGGCAAAAAAAAAGGGCCAGCTACGAATTTACACATAATCAATACCAAACAGGCCAATTTTGCTATATTAAATTTAATATTTTAAAATTGCAAATCAGGCACTGCAGAAATAAAGTTAATTTACAAACAAAACCACTAACAACTCGAAACTATTTTGAGAATAAGGGAAAATATTTATAAGTTTTGAGTGGTGAAACTAAAGTGGGCTCTATGTGGAATCTAGAATATTTACATTTTCCCCATTTCAACAAGCTGGTCCAGAGTTCGGCAGACTTGGCTTATAAGTGTTTACCATGAGGTTTTCAAAATGCCTCTAGATCTCTACTGTTGCCGTGTCTAGCTGGGGCTGATTTCATTAACAAAGACATCGGTGGATGAATGCGAAACAATCGCGCGGGTCAGTGGAACAAATTTATTTAAACTTTGCGCTCTGTGTGATGGCACAACACGGCGTATACGCAACCCACGCGAATTTCCACTGTATCAGCACTTTCCATCACTTTCGGTGGCTGGCCATGGAACGTGACAGTTTGGCCATTTTTCAAGTTCACTGAAATTCCGAGCACAAAAATGCGAATCTAATTTTTTGCGATTATTGCAGAAAACGCAATTTGAACGGACATCAGTCAAAAGATGCCACGAACTAAAAACAAACTTTTAAAAAACAGAAATGGTCGACCCAAAGTTGGTTAAGCATTTTGCTATTTTGGCAAATATTTGCTCACATCGTACGTTTATTTTGGGGGCGTGAAACGATCTGCCAATTATGGTGAACATTCCTTTTGAAGATTGTTTGCCTTTCATTAAGACTCATCGCCTGCTGCACTTTAGTGCCCAGTTGCCAGTTTCCAGATTCCAGACAAAACCAGAACCAGAACCAACTTATCAATTTGCTTGTGGCATATTCTTTGTTTTGTCTATTTGTAGTCATTATTTGTAATCATTTTCTCGGCAGACAAGCTGCCGGCAATTGATTTTTGCCCACCGCACTGTTTGTTTAATAGCTTTCGTCTTTGGAGAGCGGGTTGCAGCTTTGTTTCCGGGGGGTATCGATGCAACCTATTGACTTGGCTGATAAATTGTTATTCCGCTACATTAAATAGTACACGCGGAGAAAAAAGGTATCCTTTGATATAACCGGATCAGAAATGTCTATCACTTAAATAGTTGATATTATTATCAGAAGCAAAATAATATTTGTCTCAAAGGTTATGTTTCCTAAATGAATATCAAGAAGATATATAAAGATTTCACTTAATTATGGCAATATTTTATTTTTAATGTTAAAAAACTTTACTTTACTTCAACCATACTTTCCCAAGCAATATTATGGAAATCAAGTTTGTGTACCTACATTATTCTTTGCCTTCGAATATAAGTTGAGAACTTGTACTCTAACAGGTTACAATTTTTTCCTCACTGCTTGGTAGAAACAAAGTATAAGCCACGTAACATAAACGCTTTTAAGGATGCTAGGATTATAGTTTTGTTAAACTTCAAGTGAAGCGACTGACCGTCGCTATTATCTCGAACTGCCAAGGACAGAGCTCAGTCATAATTGAAGGACGAACAGGTCGCTCCTGTGGAAGGGACATCCATTCGTCGTGGCCTTTCATAATCGGCCAAAAGTAGAGACGAGAGACAATTGTTTGCGAGTCATCAGATACTCGAAAGGTAGGTAAATCTAGCTCTAGGGACGCATAAAAAGATACTGCTTCACTGGGTTTTTTCAATTGGATTTGAGCTATTTTTGTCCGCATAATGATGCACGAGGCTAAGGACATTAATTTTTCTTTTTAATAAACAATTTAAACACAAATAATAATGTCCTTAGCCTCGAGTATCATTATGTGCACAAAAATAACTCAATTTCAATTGAAAGCTTAAGAGCCTATTTATTTATAGCAAATATAATTAATAAAATGCAATATATTAGAGAAATAGAAGCATTGACAAATTTTTTATACCTTACAAAAATATTTTTAATTAAGAAGCTTAGGTTCCCATGCCGATTCCTGTTCATTAGCGTTTAGAGTCATAAATTAGCAAAGACCACATTCAATATTATTATTGGACAAATTGCCGGTATTTACAGCTCCGGACGTTTCCAAGGCATCCGGATTCACTAATGGCCACCACTTCTCAATCTCATCAAGGCACACTTAAGGAACTTTGCCGTGAGGAAAGTCCTAAGTCAGATTATTCAAAGAACTAGAAACAAACCACAGAAAACTTCTTTTGAAGAGCAGGGGATAGGGTGCAAATGAGTCAGTCACGTACCGAAAAATGAAACAAAGTCAAGAAGAAATCAAAATCGATACCGAATACCTTCTTAAGCACGTAGGGGGAATGTGAAAACTTTCTACTTTAAATGAGCATCAAAAGCTTTGTTTTCAAACAACAGAACACGAGGGCAACAAAGATCACAAAATAAAATAAAACATTCTAGAAATGAAATTAGATGGTCTTGTTACCGCTTTCATTGCATTTTTCAGGTCGAGCAGTTGGCAAATGGAAAGCAAATAAGGAAAAGCAAACGCGATACGCAACATTAACTCGGAAATCCCACAGTCAGGTTAAAGACAAAGCGAAAGTAGGTACTCCGGGGTGCGGAAAATGACATCAGCCATGGAGAATCGCAGTGACTTTCAGACGGATGACTACTCCGACCTCAGCTGGAGCAGCTGGAGCAACTGGAGCACCCCCGCGGCCGCTCTCCACTCGGCCATGAGCAGTGTCCTCGTGGCCACCAACACAACGCCGTTTCCCGATTTTGGCCAGGACCTCGGCCTGTCCACCAGCTCCTTCAATCACAGCCAAACGTGAGTTAAGCTCGGATCCCATCTAATGCCTAATTATGACACAGACTCAATTAATGTCCGAATTCACGCACAAGCACGGTTATCATAGCAGTGGCAGTGGCAGTCGCAGCAATTTCGAATTGGGGGTCTTTTTTTGATAAAATAATACAAATATTTCAATGATAAATTACCAGAAAAGAGAACTTAATCGAATAATATACATTGTTATGAAATATTGCCCCTAAACTATTTAAGTAAAAATATGAAGGACTTTTAGGAACGTATATATGTTACAATAAATCATAAGGCTATCTAAATACCATAACTGAAAAGGTTAATTAATTCATAACAACACTTCTGCACTTTTCTTAGTACAAAATCATAGTGCAAGTCAAATAAAATAATTCAGATCTTAAGTTTTCTTACATCCTAAGTACCAAATCACAGTTTAAGTTAAACGTTCTTGCAAGAGAGACCCGAGCCCCTAAAAATTCCAGCTTACACCACTGCTCTTTGAAAGTGTAAAGGGGCGCTCTAGCTCCTAGATTTCGTGGCTTTTTGATGAGTCCTGTTGAGTTCGCCTCCGCATCTGTTTTATGCCCACACTAACTTGCATCTCTAATGACGCCTCCGTTCAGTTATTCCGCCATTCAGTCATTCACTCCGGCATTTCCGTTTAGTCCGTTGGTTCGTCACTTCCGTTTCGAATACATATTACGGCGTAGGGCGGGGTTCGCGGAAAGCAAACACATTTAATGCGGAGATACTTAGTGTATATACACAAGAAACTTCGGGCTCTATGCCATTCAATCCCATTCTTTGCTGGCTGAAGAAGCGTCGGCACTTTTTTGGCAGACATGTCCCAAATTTACTGCCGTACCAGCAGCAACAAATGGGGTTGTGCGACAGTCGAAGTCGGATAATTATTGGGATATGGCTGCGTCTGACGCATCGAAAATACATTTGGCGAATGACTCTGCTTTTTTTGCGACCCGAAACTGCTATATATCCTTCAGGCAGTGCTCAACACTCAATCCTGTGACAACAGTGGCCAGTATCATTGGCTGCTACTGCCTTTACCACTGCCATTTGCTTCTGAGTTGTCTATTTGTGTGCGCAGACACTACGTCCGATTTATGTGCAAATAAAGGGCAACCAAGTTGCCTAAAATTGGGAGAATTTTTGCACAAAAGATTTCGTGCATCAAAGCAAAAACATATTTGTACACATTTCACTGAAGTGGCACTATAACAATTTTATTTGCTCAAACTGTCCATATTCCCATAACAACTCATAAAACTGACATAGGTTAATTGCTCTCAGAAAAGCAGTCTCAGGCTATTTTGAAAAGAGAATGTCCTTATGAAAAATATATATTTAAGGGAGAGTAATACTATAACAATGGAACAATAGCAACTTTTGTTGAACAATTTTAAAATCTTTTCTACTTTCTACTACAAGTTGTCAAGATGGAAAGTTTGTTTTTACTTTGTTGAGTATATTATTTATTTCTTCTTTATATTCTTTCAACAACAATCCTGACTTTACAGTATGCCAATAAAAATAAATGAAAAATGAAAACACTCCGAACCAGTATACCCATTTTTCCAGTAGATGTGCACTATTTAAACCGCAACATCAATATCAACAAGCCTGGCAGCTCTGGGAGCAGAAGACATCAGAATAGTAGCAAACATTTTTTGTACTTTTTGTCATGGCATTTTCTTTGGCCCGAGGCTGCCTGAATTTTCAGCTATTCTCTGTTTTCCTACCCTGGCACTTCTCATTCCGTTTTTCGTTTTCCGTAGGCCTATCTGAGCCCCACAAAACAAATCAATAATCCTCCTTGCATTAGGTCCTCGAACAAAGGAGATTTTATGTAAATCCCCGCCGTTTGTCATGCGAAAATGGGGTTGTTGTAAAGTGAGAATTACCTATGTGGGCATCTTTTTAATTGCTCTGAAGAGTGAATAAACACAGCATTAATGACTGCCTAGCCAATTTAGTGCCATCTCCAGCACACAGCGTGCATATTAAATGACATGGCTGTTATCCTGCCCCCAAGTTTGTGTGTGTGTGTGTCCAATAGCAAACTAACCGGGCTGGGGCGTCACAAATCCGCTGGAGCGAGTCTCGGGGTGCCCAGACCCTCTATTTAAACACTCGCCTAGATGCGAACCTAAATAAACAAGTCGGGACTCACGAAATATTAAAAAGATGACGACAATCGACGATGAGTGAGTGGAGTCCCTTGCCCTCCGGCTGAACCCGATGTTTTATGTGGCAGACGGCGCTGCAGAAAAACACGGATTTGTCAACGCACGCACAATTACACACGCTTAATAGCGACAACATCCTGGAGTCGCACATATAGATACACAAAGAGAAATAATTTACAAAGAATTCTTATAGTACGCAAATTACCATAAACCATACCATTTTGCCAAAAGTTAATAATTAGGTTTTTTGATATAAACGGTGTTTAATATTCAGAAATTTATAATAATTTTAACCTTTGTTTAAACATTTGTGATAAATAAGATGTAAATGTTAATAAAGTAGTTCGGTTCTAAATATAAATGACATTCAAAACTAAAGTTAATTTAATTTAAATCAAGACTAAAAAAAAAAATTGACTAAAACTAATAGAAATATAAAAAAAGATAAATTTATATTGTAATTATAAAATTGAAACCAGAAAATTTAGATTTGACAAGCCTTTAATAGTATGGTCTTGCCTAAGCAGTTGTTGTGATATTTTCTGCCAGTGTACATATGCTTGTAAGCTGAAAGCACCCATTCGCCTGCTTACATAGACACACATCACCCACTTGGCACTCGTTTATAACCGTGAAACATAACACACACACTTAATCTCGATGTCACTAATTCCCCACTGAACCCCCATTTACCCATTTACATTCGTATCCACATCCTTATCCACAGCCTATCCACAGACTTGCCCACCACCGTCGACGTGGAGGATGCGGCAGCGTCCATGGAGACGGGCTCGTTTGCATTTGTGGTCCCATGGTGGCGCCAGGTGCTCTGGAGCATACTCTTCGGCGGCATGGTCATTGTGGCGACTGGTGGCAACCTGATTGTAGTCTGGATTGTGATGACGACCAAGCGGATGCGGACGGTAACCAACTATTTTATAGGTGAGTGCATAGGCATATTTACCTGCTTGTCTGGTGTCCTTTGCGTATACGCGATAAAAATCACTCATACGGCATGTTAGCCGTGTGGACTTGGCTTCTAAACTAAACATTTTAAAAGCACCAGCCCTTAACCAATATTTTCTGAAAGTTAAACAGTTCGTCTTTCTTAGTCAGTTATCACCAGACGCTAAAGACTAAATTTACTTCTGAACACTACTCTTATTTAATTTACACATTTTTCTCAAACTAGAAACTTCATATTTCCACTTTGGTGTGTCCAGTTAAGGTCGACGCTTTTAACAGGAACGTAGGGTATTTTTTAATATTCTCCCGAGGAGAAGAAGGCTGGATTACCCATTTATGGCTACTGCACCGTAGAGCACTTAAAGAGCAACTGGCCTTCCCTCGACTGCATTTTTCATGCGCCCTGTTGCACCTAGCAGATATTAACTTTACAACCCTTCAATCTTCCACCGTCGCCAATTTTGTTTGTAAGCGAGGGAGAAGCACCGTCCGGATGGCATTTATTATAATTTCCCCAGCTTTTGGCATCAAGTTCATTTACGAAGTTTGCCGTCTAAAGTCTAAGCTCGGCTTCCATTAATTGAATATGCTTTTAGTCACGTTCTAGAGTGCATTAAATTTGAAATCTGGCAAATCTCATGCACACACTAATCACACTTTTAATAATAAGACAGACCAAACTCGTCAAAAGTTAGCGAAAGTTTACACAAAGTTTCTCATCGTAATGACAATGCCGACATTTTGTTCAAGGGATGAGTAGTTCAGCCACTTTGGAATAACCGCTTGGATACCTGATTGCCGGCTTTATGTATGCGCAATTATTTTAGTATAATACCCAAGCAACTAAGGATGGGAGGCAATAAAACGAACCTGGAATTGATTCCGTTTTGCCAGCTTACTACTAATCCAGCTCTTCTGTTCGACGGGACCCAGTAAAATACTATATAATGAATAACAATGGGGAAGGCACCGTGTCCTCCACTTTCCTTTCTTTCGTCTGACTTGGTAATGATTATTATTATTACGTAAACTAAATGCCCGTTGAGCTCGCAAGGCTTTGGCAAAGGCATTTCGAATTTGCATTTATAAATACGCATTGGCCATCATTATGAGTAACAAGTTCTGACGTTTTAATCATTTTTGGGGCACACAAATTTCAAATTCACATCACAGCCATCTGGAGAAGCATTTTGTCCGCCCATCGAGGTGGTTGAGTTTGTGGGGGAAAGCCAGTCACCGGATGATAATCTTCTTTGGGTTCATTATCAATGCGTATTTGCATCTTTTGTTTAAGTTTGTTGGTTAGAGTATCGCTTCTTCCAAGAGTCTTTTCATATTTTTATTTGGATTGTCAAAGGAAAATTCATGTAACGTTACGTATTTCCTTGTACATTTTTAGACAAAAGTAATGAAGGGATTTAAAAAGTAAAAAGTAATTAAGGTTTTAGAGCGGATTTTGTTTTCTATATATATGTATATACTGCCAGAATGGGCAACCCTTTATGAAACTTATATATTTTAGTTCATTAATCCTAAAATATGGGTCATTTTGATACTTTTTGATCAATTTGATTTTTTTTTTAGCTTTTTGAGTGTTGAAAGAGAAAAGGTGAAAATTTTAATTAAAACGCATATTAATTTTATATTTTTTAAGCAATTTTAATAGGTTTATTGTTTGGTTTATTTTGGAAAAATATGAGACACAGTACCTTGAGTTTTAAATCAGGTTGTTGTTAGCTCTAAATAATGTTATAACAGTTTAAATGGGTTTTTGTTTAATTTCATAAATATTTTCCTCTGTATCCGCGAGTGAGTGTGCCCCCCGTGAAGACTAAGCGCCTAAAAAGAAACATTTTGTTATTAATTAAAATGGGCCTGAATCGATATTTGGGTACGTGGCTGACAGGACCGAGCCCCGGGGAAAATGGTGGCCAGATAGCTATACTATATAGTCATAGTCAACGGCCCCGGGAGCCAGGTCGATTGTTAGGATGCGACACGTCGCCTCGTGTCATGTTGTAGGCGTCACAGGACACAGAACTCGCAGGACTCGCAGGAGCCGAGAATAACATCTGAACACGGGCTAATGTTCGGCAAAGGACATTTGTTTCATTGTAGGTGCTGTTGTGCTGTTTCGTGATGCTTTTTATTCTCCGGCACTTCGTCGCCTTATCTCCAGTAGATAATGAAAAATAAACAATGGCGGGGCCAGCCGGCAGACTTTTCCTTTCCAGCGATTCCATTTTCTTTTCTTGGCCCCTGTTATTGTCTATGGCTGCTGATTCATTGGCATGTAAATCGCTCAATGCAAATGAAATACAATAAAAGTGTATCGCGAAACGAATTCATGGCTACGTTGACATGTATACAACATATACCTATATACTTTCGTTTCCTGTTTTCTGTTGAATTTTATACAAATATGCGGGTGAAAGTGCACTTTATTCCTCTCTAATTATAAATGTACTGCGAATAAGTAAAAGGTAAGTCGGCTGTCGGGATTGTGGATGTTTTATTGTTTTATTTCGCCCCGCGAAGGTTGTAATTATAAAAATTCTTTGTTGTTTGTTTTGCATAATTTGTTGCTTCTGCCACTCGACCAGATACAAGTGATTGCTCGTCTCTGTCTTTTCCGGTTATTCAGTGAATCTCTCCATCGCGGACGCCATGGTGTCCAGTCTGAACGTCACCTTCAGCTACTACTACATGCTGGACAGCGACTGGCCCTTCGGGGAGTTCTACTGCAAGTTGTCCCAGTTCATCTCCATGCTGAGCATCTGCGCCTCCGTGTTCACCCTAATGGCCATCTCCATCGACAGGTGAGTGGATTGAGGGATTATGAGCGAATGCTTAACCTAAACTCATCTTCATATGCATATCCGACCTACCGAGACCCTTATCAATCAAGCTCAAAAACACAGGCCAAATAACCCATTCGTTTTAATAGGATTTCATAGGGTTGCAGACATGAAACGCAATTCGATTGCCTGTCACAATGCTCAGAATAAAAACCCATCAAAATACGTGTTCATGTTCTCCAAAGTACATTAATAAGCAATGTTCTAGCTACTTACTTGTAATATTGAGAGGTTAAATCAAATCATTCTCTCAAGTAAACAAAATAACCGACAAATTACCTAAAATATTATAAATATTTTTTTCCAACGCTCGGTTTGCTAAGAAAGCGTAATCCCTTTCTTGTTAAAAGCGTTTTCATCAAATTATATTGTCTAGTAAACAAAACAGTTGGCATACAAACATGAATGCTGAACTGTTTATAAATAATTCCCTATTTACTGTGTCCCAAATATTTATTGACGATTTATTGGTTCAAAATCGAATGCATTCATATAAATTAAAACATACTGTCAAAAGCTCCATTTAAACATTTAGCAAAGATTTTTGTATTGAATCTCGTGAACAAATAAATCAAGAGAATAGCTTCGGAAAAAGTCTTAAGAAAAAACAAGTTAATACATTATGTGTCAGCTGCTTGGGCCAAAACAATAAGTGAAAACTTATGTATTGGAAATCCTGGACAAATAAATAATGTTTTAGTCTACTAAAACAAATTGTTTACCAATGCTGCAAAGTACAGCACATAAATAATGTTTCCTTTGAGCTCATAAATTAAATTAATGCCTAGTCAACGAAACAGCCTCATTTAATGATTTTTTACGCAGAAAAAGCCATTGAAATGTAATCCGTTTAAAGTCCACGGAATTGTCTACTAAATCCTTAACGCATAAATACAAAAGACAGCAAAAAACGACACATAATTCCATTTGGTGAGCTATTAGGTTTCTATATAAACTTCCTTAATGACTCCAACTTTTAATGGCATGCCGTGATCCGATGAAACCCCACCACGCAGGCCAAAAATTCAGCAGATTAAATTACTCTTCAGTAATAGCACGCTCTTGCAGTGGCGTTCCCATTTTAATAACATTTTATGAAGCCTTTTTTTTTTGTGGATGACCTCGTGCATTTCGATAATCAGCTTATGGTCAGGTGCCTCTTC
This sequence comes from Drosophila elegans, assembly GCF_018152505.1. Taxonomy (NCBI): domain Eukaryota; kingdom Metazoa; phylum Arthropoda; class Insecta; order Diptera; family Drosophilidae; genus Drosophila; species Drosophila elegans. Next base: position 2,321,940 of record NW_024545863.1, read on the forward strand.
GGCAAAAAGTTTTCCGCAGAGAGCGCTTGCATTGCTGGAAATTGTTTTAAAATGGCACCTCACCTCTGTTTCGCAGGTACGTGGCCATCATCAGGCCGCTGCAGCCGCGGATGAGCAAGCGATGCAATTTGGCCATTGCGGCAATCATCTGGCTGGCCTCCACGCTCATCTCCTGCCCCATGATGATCATCTACCGGACGGAGGAGGTGCCCGTCAAGGGCCAGAGTCCCCGGACCGTCTGCTATCCGGAGTGGCCCGATGGCATGACAAATCATTCGAGGCTGGAGTCCATGTGAGTATCCTTCGTCCATCCGCGGCGAGAACATCGAGTGCTCAGCTGAGCTCAGTCGAATTTATGCGAGTCGAATCTGTCAGAGCTTGTTAGCCAATTCCACTACAGTTAGAACGAGAAAACCTATTCGATTGTACACTGCAAACAATTTGCTGAAGAGATTAAGGGGTACAGTTAAAGGGCTAAAAAAGATTAGATTTTAACCATAAAATATTTTAGCAATTCTTTATACATTTTATTCACTCGAAATGTTAGAATTTGTAATAAATAAAAAAAATCATACAGATTTTTACTATTTTTTCTAACATTACTTTTTAAAATGGTATTAGAGTATAGATATTAGAGTATCACTTTACTATACTAACTTTATCGTTCTTTTGTGACTTTTGAAATTAAAAACTGGTTTAAAGGCATACTTCTGTATGTAACAATTTTTGTGGACATGCTTTGAGTTTTGAAGATTTTCAAAGGAACTTGAAATTGTGTCCGGTGCATAGAAAAAACGTTCATAGAAGAACGCCATCGCGATGAAGGTGTAAATCAAAAATCACAGCGTCATCCAAGTTTGAGGTTGCACATGCAGCGACCATCAGGATCTGAAGCTGGGACATGGTGATGGGATGGGATGGTATGGGATTATCGGGGATGGGGTCGTAAAAGCGGACATTCGGAGACAAAACTGAACCGATAAGTTCGCATAAAAAACGAATGGCAGAGTGGGTGATTGGGTGGTGGGTTGTTTTTTGTTTTGCCTGGGGGCCAAAAATCAGGAAGAGGGGCAAATAAAACGTGTTGCTTTTTACAGCCATTTTGTATGGCAATTTGGTAGCAGCGGGTGTTGCGCGTCCTACGTCCTACGTCCTGCTTTCTGCGTACCCAGTACCCAGTGTTATGCATTGTGTCCCACATGCAAGGCCATTAATTTTAGATTCATTCCAAATTGCTACTTGCTCGATAAAAAATAAAACAAAAGCCAAAACAAGCCATAGCAGCAACAATGTCCGATGGAGCGATAGTATGATAGGGGATTTTAAAAGCATTGCTCGACTAACTGTAGGGCTTGTAAACACAGTGTCTGATCTACTATTTGTGCGGCTTTGTCGTCGTTTAGCTACAACATCCTCATCATCATTTTAACCTACTTCCTGCCCATCGTTTCGATGACGGTCACCTATTCACGTGTGGGCATCGAGCTCTGGGGATCCAAGACCATTGGCGAGTGCACGCCCCGTCAGGTGGAGAATGTGCGCAGTAAACGGAGGGTAAGTCCCCATTCCTGATTCCTAAATTCCCGATTCCCTGCTTTCATTTTGCTACTATTATTAGCACTTGGTTGCGGTCTGTTTTAAAATGGCTTGATTTAAAAGAAATTGATAAATCTTTTCATTCTTAATTTCTAACTAACTGTTGTTTATTTTATATTTGTTTATTTTTTATGGTATATACTTATGACACATTATTTTGTACACCCTGAATTATGTGACAGTTTTTTCAAACAAGACATTTTAAATAAATTTCAAATGAATTGCCTAAATTTCTCCAAGCTTCAAATTATTTGTAGTTAATTTTGACCTGTTTTTGTAAGTAATGTTTTTGTAGTGGCTTCAGTTGTAACTCAATGTTTGTTGCTTTTCCGGAAACTTCTGTTTAGTTTGGCAACTTGTGTTGATGCTTAGTGTTTTCGTTGAATTTACCAGCAGTCTCTGAAAGTAAAGAGTTCTCTTGAACAATTATGAAAAAGACTTCTGTTGAATTATTATGTTTTCGGATTTAGTTTAAATGGAATTTTTAAAGATGAACGAATTAGAAATATTGATTAGCAAAAGGAACATTCTGTTGAAGTCAAATTATATTGTGCACAAATTGCTATATTAATTTGCTTCAAAATAGACTAATGTCATTTAGCTCTTTAATAAATAAACGTAAACTTTCCCCAGGTGGTGAAGATGATGATTGTGGTCGTCCTGATATTCGCCATCTGCTGGCTGCCGTTCCACAGCTACTTCATCATCACATCCTGCTATCCGGCCATCACCGAGGCACCCTTCATCCAGGAACTCTACCTGGCCATCTACTGGCTGGCCATGAGCAACTCCATGTACAACCCCATTATATACTGCTGGATGAATTCGCGGTAAGTAGCTGAATCGATTGCCACTTGAGTGCCATGTCCATGTGGTCGCCTTAGCCCACAACAAATTGGGTAATTTGCGGTTGAATTAGCACGATTAGGGTACAAAGTGCATTGCCACTCAGGACACCCACATCTCGGCAAGAGACCCGTCGACAGATTAGTTGATTGGTTAACCGACTCCCCGGAAATTAATGTGCCCGTCATCATTACCACAGAGAAGGCAGGCTCAATGTTCCCGCGGTTAGTTGTTGTCACTGTCTCGCTCTTTGAATGTAGTTTGTATATATGTGGCAACATGATTCCGGCGAACCAACATACAACTGCGGTCGAAATGAAAGCAGACATGTTTACATATGTATAAAATTCGGATTGGTTATGCTTAAGAATGGTTTAAATATTTATTATCGATATATAATTAACTGAGCCTTAATTTAAGCTGATTTTAAGGCTCATTAAAATGTACATAAAAATGCATTGAAATGTATTTTCCTTAAATTTATGCAGCACAATTTTAAGCAATTAAATTCAAGCCTTCCAAAAAGTATTCAAATTTTAAAAAGTTTTTTTTATTTATTATTTTTGCATTTACTTCATTTTATGCAAGTTGTCTAAGTCTTTAAGCAATTATCCTTTAGCCAACAAATCAATTTTACTGAGCAATCATTTTTGAGAAATAATTTTAAATGAAATGAAATTTGTAAAACAACAAAAGCCACCGTCATATTTATTCAACCGCAGTTGTGGGTGCGAAACAAAAGACGTGGCTCCTACATATATAGCCGTACAAATTGGCAGTCGGTGTTCGCGCGTCCGTGTCCGGAAAAACGTAGCGGGTTGCAATTAATTCCGCTCAGTCAGCGGATATTTGACTGATGGGGAAACGCCGGACTGGAACGAAGTCGGATAATGGGTCTTCTACGTGCCAAAAAAAAAAAAACATTCCGGCCGGCACGTGAGACTGGCTGCCCTGGATCATTCTGGTAGCTCCAGTCAATTGATGGCGCCCCATATGCAAATGATGACGACAACGACAACGAAGGTCTTCCTTTATATTTACTACCCATGGGGAACATGGAGATATTAAGTTGCCGCGATGGCCCGTAAAAGACACTCCTGTTACACTATAGATTATATGAGTAAGCGGTGTCCAGGTCGATATACTAGCATTGTGTGTAGATAAAGGGGTATCGAACGAAGCCAACAGAAAAAGCTGCTCATAAATAAAACAAGTTGAGGTGTTTCAGGGTTTGTCACAATGGCAATCCATAAATCTTCAATTAAGCAAGCACTCTTTGCAAGGTTTTTTCTGGGTAGATATTAAAGAAATGTTCTCTTCTAACAAAACATAACAAAATTAAAGCTTAAACTTTTGTAGAAATAATGATTAAGATATTAAAGTAGCTTGCAATATGACTCTAATATTATGTATTGTCTTAGCTTTCGCTATGGTTTCAAGATGGTTTTCCGCTGGTGCCTCTTTGTGCGTGTGGGCACGGAGCCCTTCAGTCGGCGGGAGAACCTGACATCCCGGTACTCCTGCTCCGGTTCTCCGGATCACAACCGTATCAAGCGCAATGGTAGGTTTGGCCGCTGGCAATTGGCATGACAAAAGGATGGTACGCTAATGAGTTTTTTGCATTGATAGATACCCAGAAATCCATACTTTATACCTGCCCAAGCTCACCGAAATCGCATCGAATTTCGCACAGCGGTGAGTTCGGACCCTGGACCCACGATAATTGGATAAAAAAGGGTGGTATCTAATTTTTCTTCACTAATCTAACTCACAGGAATAAATCGCAATGCGACGCTGAGGAGTAGTCTACCGGCGGAGTCGAAATCAACTGGCGGAGGACACAGGAAGAGGATGTCCTATCAGCAGGAGCTGCAGCAGCGATGGTCGGGTACGAATAGTGCCACCAACAATGGTGGCAGCAGTACGGCCAATACCACACAACTGCTCTCCTGACAGCCGGCCATCGCCATCCAGGTGGTGCCGCCGGAGAGCCTGGAGATGCAGACCCAGATCGTCTGCTCCTCGCCCTACAACAACAACTACCGACGCACCAATCCTGGAATGGGCGAAAGGGACTCGTCTGAAAATGACAAAACCTGGCTCTAAGCTAATTTAAGGTCTCGAATTTATACTTTTACAAAGGTCATTGGAGTTAATTGGAAGCCTAGAAGGCCAGAAGCCTGGTAGCCAATTAGACTATATTACAATTCATTCTTGAAGAAACCAAAGCTAAGTTAGGATATCGTCCTTGCCCCTCGAACATATCAGATATAGCTGGATTACAGACCGTAACCCACTAATTGGGAATTTTCAATCAAAAATAGGTTGCAAGAAACCCAATACTCTGTTGTACTTCAGTGCAAATGGTTGTTGGGACAAGGTAAATCGAAATTAAACTGCTACATCTTTTGAGCCAAGAAGTGGGTTTCCCATTAAGCTAACTGATCCATTTGTGTCACTGTAAATATTCGGATTGGTTCCTACAAACTGTGTGTTTTTAATTCTTCTCAACGCTTTACGGCTGCTTGCTTAAGTTGTAACAAATAAACAAATGACTACGAATGTGAATGTACGTGTAAATATAAATGTATGAATTTAAATGTTATTGCGAATAAAGCGACTTTCTCCATCACCGAGTTGTTCTTAGATGTATTGGGTTTCCGGACTGTCAACGGCCTAGAATGAGTACGGCAGCGACTCTGTTTATTCAGCTATTCCATCCATTTTATATTCGGAGTGTGAATCTGGAATGGGCAATGGTAAAATGCGAGCTGACAGGAGTGGCAAACACTCTTGCGAATCTAGCCAGGGTGGAACCTCCAGCGAGGGTGTAAGACAAATTTAAATATGAATAATCCAAGTGCCTAGGGCGACTGAATAAAGGTCTGAATACGGGCGTATTTGAATGCACATGTGCCTGTGTCTAAGCGAGTTATGCCCACAAGCCATCTTTGCCGGCTGGCGTATCAATTTTTTATCAGTAACCATTTTAGAGAAAATTGCATTTGATTTTTTCTGCTTTATGTGCTCCATGTAGGCACTTTCCCGAACCAGCAGAGCATAAACATATATTTGGAGTACAGGGGGTAAAGTCTTCAACTCACTTAATTCCACATCGCTTTATTCCTATAAGTTATGAATAATTCGGTTGTTTTTCATACCTATCAAGCTGGCGAACAAGGGTCTTACAGAATTGTGAAGTGTAAAAAAGGAACAAGGGTAAATGTTTCTTCAAATTTCTCAAAGGCTTCAGTTGTAGAATTTTAGGTTTTTTACGGGCTGACAAATGGTAGACTTACCCGAAATGCTAATGTAATTACTTGTAAGCTCAAGCACAGAACAGGGTATTTCCAAGTCGTGCATAATCCTTATTATTATTTTATTTTTTTTTGTCAAATCCCACAATAGAATGTTTTTAAATCACCAGAAGATTGTTTTCACAATATTTGCATTAGCGAAAGTCATACGATTTCCTACTATGACCAGATATACTTGCTTTTCTGTTTCCATATATTTATATTTCTTGAAAAGGTTTTAAGTATGGCCTCTTTTGATGGCAACAGGAACCTGCTAAAGGGTTTCCAGGCCATAGGCGTCAGTGGGAGAACTCAATCGGGGGGACAAGTTTTCTTTACACATATGGATCCCAAAAAGTTATTTTAACTTGATTGGCATATAATAAACATATAAGTGAGTATAGAAAAGTTGACAAATAAATAACAGAGAAATATACAAATAAGTCCTTGTCATTACGATTCTCAAAAGTTCAATATGGGCTTAAAAAAAGCATATCCGTAATGTTCTCAGTTTTGCAGCTTATTTTAATTAGGTATTGGGCTCCCTTTCTAATGGTGTATTAAAGTTTTTAAGTGTGTTCAAAATGGAAGGGCATAACATTTTTATATTAGTTTTAAGCCGAGCAATGTGGTGTTTAAACTTCCGTTTGATGACCACTAACTATTGACTTATCTTAATGGCACAAACTTACTTTGCTCCCCCCTTTCTAAGCCCGTGCTTCCAAGGCCACGAACAAAACAAAATGGAAGTAGACGCCGTCATAATGCATTGCTTGATGGCCTTGTTGCCGCCGCTGCACATGTGCGTATGCGTTATATTCAGGAAAGTTAGTTCAAAAGCCTTTTAAATGCAGGTCGTTAGCAGGGGCTCAATCGAATCCAGATGGGTTATATTGGTCAGGGCTCATTAACGAAGATCATCAGATGCCCAAATGGAGGAAAAACATTCCCCAAGAAGTCGTAGCCCAGTTTTCAGAGCAAATCACAAGCAACGACCACACAACACAACACACAACACATGATGCTAATGTGTGTCTGTCGCATAAATATGCGAGCTCAGACAAAAGGCGGAAGCGGACACAATAGGCTCAACTTTAGGGCGAGGAACAGTAGAGTCGTTAAATGCCCACCTTTTATAAACATAAAACAATAGACGTACATTTGGCCCACGGAAACGGTGTGCAAATCTGTGCTGGTAGGGCATGAGCCCTTCCCCCCCCGAGGCACGTCAAACACATAAAGAAGGCCAACTGGGATCCGGGGGCCCCAATAAGCGACTTCCACGGGCCAACTTGCGGATGCGGTGAGCCGACCACCGACTACCAACCAAACATAATTGAATCTTTTGGTCGCGCACTGGCGCACACACAAGGCAAAATCCAGGCATCCAACCAGGAAGGATTGCGAGCACACACAGAGAAATATCAACATGTCCTTCATGTCGACATCACATAAAAATGTATCAAATATGTATAAAATATAAAATAGTTAAAGATTTTGAACCTTTTTACTGTTCTGACATTTCTATGAAATACTTATGTATATTAATGCGGAATAATTTAAAAATGGTTTTGACATCTTTAAATATAACAATGGTATATCTTACAACTATAATTTGCTTTACCATATCAAATCAATCAATATGAAACTTAATAGGTATGCTTTTTTTTTAGTGCCTCAACGACTAAGAAAATTATATTTAACTCGAAAAACAAGAAGCACTTTGGTTCGACGGTTTTGTGGGCGACAGGTTAATTTTGTACAAGTTTCTTCCAATTCCAAGGGCTTTGCCTTAGCTGGATTTATCTGGCCCTTATTAAAATGCACCCGTGTTCTAGCTGCAAGTTTAAAGTTTAGTCCTTGGCTGGTCTCGGCGGCTTTAGCTAAAACCAATTGTATTAAATTGGACTTTTTGTGTAGAAGCGCAACACAAAGTACGACCAAATCAAGGCCAACAATTCAGCAAATGCTTCTTACTAAAACTTATTAACTTAACTACAACTGCATTCTAATAAAATTATTTTTAAAATGTCTCATACTTTTTAAATTTTTATTGCAAAAATGTAACAAAAAATGTCTTTTGATTTTTGGTATAAAATACAAAGGATTCTAGGAATACTTTAGACTACACCGACAAACACAAAGATGCAGGCTTACTATCAATGCTGTATCCGACCTATGACCTTTAGGTAGTGGATCAGGTGTTCACCTATATTGGGTTTAATATAGAAGATGCACTGCGATTGCCGCTGGATTCGATCGTCGACATCCTGTTCCTGCAGCTGGAGCAGATCATTCAGCGAATCGTTGGCTATGCTCTGAAGTCGCGATGCATTCAGGAACTTCATTATGCGCTCATTGGTATAGTTCAGTTGCTAAAAATAAAATGGGTTACAATTGAAATACAAGTAAACACTAATAAAATACTCACTCCCTCAAGATCATTGCTTCGCTCGGATTTGAGGCTCAAGTAGAGTTTTGAGGGATCTTCGCGATCCGCCACGGCATCCACCTTGGAAACGGGGGAAGCGAAGGCCAGTTCCTCGCTGTCCGATTGTAAGATGGCCAATACTGACGAAGTTAGGAATACCAAAGCTGGACGTAATTGCGTGCCGACCAACAGGGTGATTTCACAAAAGAACAGCATCTGGTCGCGGCTCAACTCCTCGGGCAGATAACTCCAAATGCGATGGGAACTGCCGTGCAGGGCCACGTTGCGCATGAAACTGGGCTCCACCTGTTGAGGCATGGCATTGAAGCCCACCGTGTGGAGGACTCCTTGGCCCGTTAGAGCTAGCATTTCAGCAGCTCCACTGATGGGTTTCGTGAAGGCTCCAACAATGCCCTTGGTCAGCCCGGCGATGACTCCAACCGAACTGCGTGCCTCCAGTGTGTGATGGGCCAATCCTCCGACGGCGCCGAGTAAACTAATACCCAGGCCAGTCAGACCCTGTGTCAGCCCATCGGCGAATCCCTGGGGTCTGGCCCTACGTCTGGCCTCGGTCAGTTCGATGTGCTCTGCGTCCAGGGTCAGCCTGTCCAGATTCCGGGCCACGGAACCGGCCAATTTGGTCACTGAATTCACGGTTCCTGCAGTCACGTTGCGCAGCAGAGAGGCAGACCCTTGGGTCACGCCCACCAGGAAGCCCCAAGGTCCACGGAAGAGACCCTGGACGGGCATGGAGACAAAGTCCCGAAGACCAGTGCTGAACGAGCGGGCCAGCCCACTGGGGCTGCCCAAAATCTCTAGGGATCCAACGACCCAGCCGGCTCCGAAGATGGCCCCACTGAGATAGTGCAGACCCAGAGATTGTCCGAAGCGGAGGGGAACGGTAAGGATTTGCTGGCGCTCATAGCGGGAGAAGGAGAGGGGAGAGTGATCTAGGGCTATGTAGAGCCTCGAGGAAGTGTGGACGGATAGCAGTAGACTCAGCGGCTCCACCGTAAAACTATTCAGACGCAAGGGTTCCGATATGTACAATGACTGGGCCACAACTTGGTCGGGTAGAAGGGTCGCTCCGACAGGCAGCAGGATTTGATCCTGTTCCACAGGCGGACTATACACACAATGGGACGGTTCGCACTCCACCAGTGCTTCCAGCAGCTGATTCAGGTAGGCATCTTCGATGTAGACCCGAAAAGGGGGAATCTGGCACCGCACATTCTGCAGCTGCATTTCATCTTGGTAGAATACAAATGTGAATAGAGAGACGGGAGTTCGCTGAGCTTGCTGCCGGTACACAGAGTCCAAATCGTAGACCTGCGGCAGACTGCAGTTGCGCTTGTACAGCTTCTCTGCACAGAGCAGCACCGGAAAATCGTACTTTCCACTGGAGTACAACTGGTTGTCCACCTGGAGATTTGGCAACTGCAAGCGCAGTTCCCGCTGCTCGTCGTCGTCGTCGTAGATTATCACCGTGTCATCGGCGTAGATATTACACACTTCCGTCTTCAGAAAGTCATTTTCTCGGCTATCCGTCTGCAGGCTGAACACAAAACTCTTGATGAACACTTTGATCCTCGTCTGCCGTTTGGTCTCGCACTCCTCGCTAAAGTGGGCGCAGGCAACCATATCCGGCAAAGGCTCCTTAGGTGTGGTCGAATCTTGTGTCAACTTTTCATCGGATTCCAGAAGTTTCTGCTCCTCCGATGGCATCAAACTCTTCTCTGGCTTTGTCAGGCGTGATCGCAAGTCTTTTACCGAAAACTCCAGCTGCTGAGCTATATAGTAGATGTTCAGACGAATAGCACGATGCTTGTCACAGACAACGACCTTCACATCGCCGTGGTTTGGAACATGCAGGAATTTTTGCCAGGACTTGTCAGTGCGAACGGGTTTCGACCAGGCAATTTTGTTCTTCGCACAGGGCTTATCTGAAAACCAAACTTTAAAGTATCTTCAATATAAAAGGTTGGAGAACTTCTCACCTTTATATACCGCCAAGGATAGATTGCACATTGTAAACTCCACATCCGGAAAGTTGGCGTACATCTGCGGAGGGGTGTAATAGCATTTGCTGTGGGGCAGCACCAACTGGTTCCACTCGAAGTGTCTTCCCACGAACTCGGAATTTGTGCAGGACACATTGCTATTCTCCGATGCACTTGTTTGGGCCACAATAAACTTGACATTCGTGTTGTTACTAATGACAATCGCAGGCGCCGTGTCCCAAAATACGTTTAAGTAGTGCACATTGTCCTTCTCAACTAGGGTGATCATCAACGGAATGGATTCGTGTCCCGCTTGCAAGCTGAAACAGCGTCTGGTAAAGGGTATGGACAAGGGAATTGGTATGGAAATCTCCCGATTACCACCCACGCTAAAGCAAACAAAATACACGAATGCCGTATCACAGTTGTGCTTGGCCTTATGCACATTAAGATCGTAGAAAACGTCCATCGCGGTACCAATGCTGCAAGAACAAAGGAAATTAATTAAAATAGTTTGTACAGCGTTAAAGAAACCTACCAGTTCTTGGTCGAATCCGCTGATAAAAGACTACGGGCTGTTTTGGAAATGGTATAAGCCTCTACTTCTTCCCGTGTCGAAGTCTCCTTGTGATCCATGGCCAAAGGTAGGACATTCAGAGCTACATCCGTAAAGTTGGCCAGCACGAATTTGGATCGCAATTTGAACAGACGACGTCCATCGGCTTCCTTTCGGTATTCCAGTACCAGACGCAGCACCTCTTCCCTTTCCACAATTACTATATCCACAAATGAATTGCATCGCAGAGACATTGATCGTCCGGCGTTTTGAACCGTTTTTTGCGAAAAATCTTCCAAAGAAATCGGAGCTGAGGAGATCCAGCCTTGCTCGAAGGTCACATCAATTCTGAATGCACTCCTGAGTTTGGGCATCATTTCCAAACTGTTCGCTTTGATCTCAAATCGCGCCTGCTCATGGATCGTAAAAATGCTTACGTCCAAGCCGGTTCCGTTGATGAACATGCCCCAGGCGGCTACCTCCAGTCCCAAGGTGCAGGAGAACTCTCTTGTGGCCTTGGTCCGGTATTTTACATCAAAGGAGTTCTGAAAAGCCAACTGCCGGCACACGCGCAGTTCTTCCTCATCATTCAGTGGCCACTTGCGCTGCGCAGACTTGCCCAGCTTATACAGGGTATTTTCAATGGTCCAGACATTGGGATCGTAGTGAAAGAACTTGTGCCAGTCCATTGTCCTTAGCATTAGTGTATATTCATCTTTGGAAGAGCCTCGTAAGGCACCCCTAGAAAAGCATATAACATTAAAATTGGTTCGATGAAGACTGTTCTATGGACTTACGGAAATGTGAAGCCAACTGTGTGCTCTGTGGCATGAGTGGTCGCAGTGTTTAGAGCCCATCTGCCGCCCTTGGCGTCAATAGTGGAGCTCTCTCCGGTTGTATTTTCATTCGCCTGAATCTCACAACTCAGCATATTGCATATCTCAAAGATGGGCCAAATGCAGATCAGTATCTTCTGGGGCTGAAAGTCGCCATCCGGGTTTTCCATCACAATGTCCTCGCGCAAGATCCGAACCCAAACGCTGATGAATTGCTGCGCTGATTGCGTGGGCACCTTGACCAGCCAAGGCAAATTGTTATTGGTTTTCAGAGGGATATCACCAGTGCGCCCCCTTCCAAGTCCAGCGCTTAGCTTTAGCCTATGAAATTACATTACGTTATTGGGATTTTAAACTAAATTCATTCAATTATCCAACATACCGCATATTGATGTCTGCATTACGCTTTACATTTTGGTAGTACGATGATCTTTCTTTAGACAACAGGAGATGTTCCGGCGCATTGTTGTCGTCGTAGCTTTTATCCTCCTCCCGAAACTCTGTGATCATATTGAAAGGTACCATGCTAATCAGTTCTATTTGTCCCTTGACGAGAATATAAATCTGAGTGGCGGAAAGTTTGCCCAGCTTGAGAGTAATACAGAATTCTCCCACGCGCAGGTGATAAACCTTCTGGTCGTCCTCGAACTTCAGGGCTATGTGCACCGAATCACTCGTCTCAACCAGACGGGTCTCAGGATTCGTGATGAAGAACGTAAGTTCTTGCTTGTGATGACAGCTTCGGAAGTGATAGAGCTGCATTTCGCCAGGGGCCACAGAGACTTTCTCAACTGTGCCGGTTTGACCGAAGCTTATGGGTGCCTGTATCCGGTTAACTATAACGCATTTGGGCATTAGGGCGTGTCGCATCTCCCTCTGCTGCAAAACCTCCTGCCAGTGGTGTTTGGAACTCAGCAATGTGTGAATCACATAGGGTCCGCAGTTGAGCCGAAGCTTGTCCACCAGGAAATTGGCCTGCACCGAAGAGCGCGGGCAATCGGTCAGTCTTACATAGCTTGTGAATTTCATTGGCTCCACGATATCCAGCATATTTAGGAAGCCATAGTCCAAGCACTTTACCCGAGTGCGCAGTTCGGTCTGCAAACTAAAATCCTTCCGGGAATAAATAGTCGAGTGCATTTGCAGGTCCTCCACATGCAGTGTGAGAAAAGTTTGGCTGATGTTACTGGTCTGCTTGAGGTTGTACTTCTTAAGCTGTTGTGGCAGCTCTCCAGAGCTCTCCGGCTGGTTCAGGAAGTTCAGCTCGATGTCCTGGCAGCAGAGCAACAACTGCAGCTTGGGCACTCTTTCCGCCCGGAATACTGTGTCGATGCGCATACAACCCACCAGAACTTTGGGATGCAATATGAAATCGTTATTTTCATCCACTTTAAAGTCCGCTTGGATGTACTCGATCTAAAAGTTTAATTTAACATTAGGCCATTAATTATTTTATCTGGGAATGGAAAACCCACCGATAGATCTTCATCCTCACTTCCCTCAAAGCAAGCCCCATTCACAGAGATCAGCGATTGCAGTATAACCACCCTCCAGATAGTGGCACATATAGGACGATCTGGGGGCGTCAGTTGTTTGGTGGAGGTCTCCGAAAGCAGGAAATCGCAGTAATGCAGGAATGTTTCATGGGTCTCGCTGAAGTACTCCATGCGACACCTGATATGTATGGGGCTGCTTACCTTTTTCGTTCGAGAAAGCATTAGTAAATTGAACAAATCTTATGTACATGCACTTACTGCCATGGGCACTGGATAGATGAGTATGCTGGTCATTTGGCGCGGTTGCGGATATCGCCAGCATATGATGCCATAGTTTTTCTTGATGATTTGCACCTGGTAGGGCATTGGCAGTACGGACTCCGAGTTAAGATACACAAACTGAAAGGCGCCCGCTCTTGAATATAAAATACACTGATCAGTAAAGTGCATAAACTGCATAAACCCTGTTAGAATCCTCACCTGAGGTCATCCTGGTAGAACTCCGCATTCGACTTCAGGGGGCGTTTTAGCCGCTCTATGGACTCGTTTGATGGCGTGCACTTGATCAGGTCGCAGGGTGAGACCTCTTCGGGGGTGCCCAAAACGGGACGGCGGTGCAGAAACTGCTGCCACTCCTGATCAGCGTATTCGCGTATCCGGTTCATTCCATCACGGGCCTTTTGCAATTGCAGTATGCTAAGAACACCCGCATCGATGTGCAGGAAATTGAGCTTGAGTGTGGCATTGATCAGCAGCTCATCGCACCATGGCTCACTAACCAAATCTGCCGACAAACGCATCAGCAAAGGATGCAGCAGCATCTTTCCGCCGGACTGCACATACACGGATCCCAGAGTGGATCTAATGACGGCCTTCTGAGGACGAGTGCTGAACTTGATGCGAGTGCTGAGATCGAGGCAAACGAAACTGCATTTGTAGGTCCGCACCTCATCGTAGAACTTTATAGTGATGCGATCACAGGATAAGTGCAACCGATCCGCATTGTAGCAGTTCGACTTCATCTGGTGGAGTTGAGATCCTTCGGGTACAGGGCGCTGGCTGCGCACGGCAAAGCAGGGAGTCTCGTGGAGAACGGAGTACACACGGATGACATCGCTGGCCAGATGCTTGATGCTAGCCTCACACATTCTCAGCAGAATGGGTTTACGTAATTCCACATCGACTTCCTTTTGATTGAGACGATCGTACTGGGTCTTGATCGTGAGCAAAGGAGGAGGAATTCCAGAGCTGCCAAGTTGACCAGGAAGTGTGTCAAAAACGGACTCGTTAAATTGTTCCAAATCCTCTTTTCCTTCCGAATCGGCAGTGGCTACGCCTATGTTAACATTAAAAATCGAGGCTTGGGTTACCGAAGCCTTTAGATTCTGGGTGGACATAAAGCTGGGCTGGGATATAGTCACCAAAAAAAGTGGTTTCATGACCGGTCTTTCCAGCTCCTCTAGGGCCAACACATCGTAGATCCTTAGCACGAATGTTCCAGCCACAAAGGATACGCTCTGGGGATAACTCAAGCCACTCGATTGGCGATTTCCTTTCACCCGGCTGCCCAAGTGAATTCCGGAATCGCTTTGGCACGATCCGTAAAATATATCACTGCTGGCTCTTGCATCCACAAAACTTGAATTTAGATTCGGGTAATTTTGCTTGGCATTTGGCAGCTGTTTAGAAGGTTTTTGTCCAGTTTTAAGTGGTTTCGTATCCGGTAAAAAATACACCGAGTTGTCTGCGCTGTTGAATGTGGACACTTCGCCAAGTGTTTTGTGTGATCTCGTTTTGGGCATCGCTGCATTATTCACACAGACCTGATCGATTATACAATTAAGCCGCTGTAAACGTACTATAATGCAGCTGATCAAGCTGATTTGGTGAGTGTTCAGAGAAGCCACAAAATCGGTTGCGCAATTATACTCCACACTTTGTCCACAGACTAGAAATCGATCGTAGCTTATGGCCGGTGCATAAATCATTATGAAGTCGAAGTCCTTAAATATCTCCATGTGATCCAGTTCGGTGGATTGACTTTGGTTGTTCCACTCGAAGGCGGGGTTGTCATGTTTGCTGGCCAAGCTCTTTTCAATGCGGTACTTCTGGGTTTGTTTCCAGTTTCCGGTGGATAATGATAGCTTTCTTACACTCAGCTCATACTGACGATCTTCTACCAGAGCTCCCGGGGTATTAAGCATGTTCAGCTCTGCGGCTTTTTGGTAGATATCTGGGCGCACGAGCTGCCGAACTAGCGGATTTTCCAGACTAGGAGTTAGTTGTATGCTCTCAATCTGTAAAATACATACTTATTAGTTTTGTAAAGTGCATATAAATGGCTGATAGCTTACCCTTAATAGTAACACACTGCAACTCTTCCTGTTTGTGGACAATGGAAGGTACACATAGATGCCCTTGCTGTTTAAATGCACCATTGGCAGGTCTCGAACCGTTGTTACCTGGCTGGCAACAGGTGAACAGGCCGTGCTTGCTGGCTGCTTTGAGTCAGAACTTCCCATAATTTCAAGGACCTCGCAAATTGGAACCATAAACGCAGTTATTTGGTCCAAGTCCAGCACCATTTCGATCGGCTGCACTTCGATCAGGACCTCAGAGATGGTGTGCTGCTTGTTATGCGGGTTTCTCGCCCCAATTTTCGCATAGAGATCTTGAAGGCTCACTGTCGTTATCACCACACTGATCAATGGCAAGTTCGTGCTATCGCCCAGCATTTTGATGTGAAAGTCTTCTATCTTTTCCCATTCATGCTTTTTCTCATAATAGTTGAGCCCAAAGTTTTCGATTTTGGTGGTAATCTTGGTAAAGTCATTTTGCCTATCAATATTCAGGAGTAGATCCTCCAGAATCAAAACGATTTTACTGTGCTGGGAGTCGTTGGAGTTTTCCATTTCAAAACATATTCTGGGAATAGTCCATTGGCAGAAGAATAGAATCGTACTATTGGGAGCTTAGGGAATTGAATATATTGTAAAATAAATTTAATACTTCTGTGTGTTTTTTCTTACCACTTTTTACTTGAGGTGCTTCAAAGTTGGGATCCAGCTCCAAGAACTCTTTTATCACCGGGTAGGTTTGTGCACTGCCAGTGTAAACTTCCAGTCTAGGAGCTGTTTTTGCTACCTGCCACTTAGATGGAGGTTCGTCAGGGCAAAGCGAGCTCTTCATCTTGGAAATAATCATGCAGTGTTCATGCAATAATTTCACCTTGAAAAATTGTAATTTTAATAATTTGTTAATCCAAATATTCGGAAAGAGTTCTTACCCGCTGGGCAAATATATTGATCTCCGACATATCCACATGCACATTTATGGAGTAGGTGTTTTGTTCGGCCTTCTTCTCTTGGTCAGATTTTCCCTCGACTTTTCTCGTCTCGCTTTTTTCGGATGTCTTGTGAGACAGGGCTAAAGTTATTGTAGTCCTTACTGGTGCCACAATCATCTCGGTGACACTTGCTCTGCGGTAGCACACATTGAATTCGCTTAGGTCGAAGACCCAGTTAAATAACTCTGCTTTGCTGGCCACCGAAACTACAGCTCGGATGTTTCCACGCTGAACGGCCTCGCTGTTGCCCGATTTTACTTTTACGTGTGGCAGCCGAATAGAGGTATACTCCACATCCGTCTCGGCAGGCGTTTTTCTCATCATTACTTCACACACGTCAATCTTGGCCTGGGCGATTTCAACCAGCACCACCATGTTGGTAAGTCGCTTGACTAGATCCATAGAATCGAAGGTACTTGGCTGCGGTTTACTGATGACGGGTATACTAACAGGCTCTGCCTGGGTGTGCCTCTCATCCCTTTCCGAACTCAGATGCACTGTCTCCTCGGGAACAGAGATCTTTCGACTTGCGTTCCTGCTGATTCGACGAGGCTGAAGATCATTCAAGGCCATTGCTGAGGCAGACATTGTGGAATAATTCGATACTGATTGTGTTACAGGTGGTTCCGACTGCAAAACAGACTCTGAATCCGTTTCTACTTCTGCAAATAAAGGTAAATAGTTGTAATTAGGTAATATGATAAGGCTGACAAGCTACAAACCCTTCTCTTTTGCTTTTTGCTTGACACTGTGATCCGAAAAGTTGAGAAACTGCAGTAAGTAGATGTCCGTAGTGATGCGGAATGGGTCCAGCCAAAGGCACAACACTGTTCCCGGCATCTTTTCCTGCTTTGTATTGGCCTCCTCCAGAGGAAGCTGTAGCTGCACCTCCAGCCACTTGTTGTTTGCATTCTTGGAAGTGGATAGAATCACATTCCGGGCATTCATCTTGGTGTGGACGGCATCGGTTTGGATACCTTGAAGAGAGCCCACGGCAGCCAAATGCGTGTGATACTTGTGGTAACTCAAGCTTAGTTTGGTGCCCAAGCTCTGCAGCTTGATGACATCCGAATGGGCGTTGGCATGGGCCACAATGTGGGCCAGATCGCAGAGCTCTGAGCCGTTAAAGCTTGTGATTAAGGGGATTAAGCGCTTGGTCAGTATAAGCTCCCGCTTAGAGAACTCTAAAGTTATGATCTCCGATTTGATTTCTGCCGTCTCTAGGGCAGCTTCATTTTGGCGCCAGAGTTGAGGTGCAAGCAGGCGGTTCCAGTTCACCTGCATGCGTGGAATGTTTAAAAGCCTGGCCCTGTCACCGTCCGGAGTGGTATTCAGGATCATCAGCGTTAAGTTTTTCACATTAAAGTTATAGCAGTTGTAGCAGGCATTGACCACCTCCCGGGGTTTCTCCTCAAGATGGCTAATCAGTTGAACCAGACGAAGCGGGTTCACTGGGCCACACATTGTGCCCTCGACTAGGGAAATCTTCAGCTGAAGATATGGCAACAGGGATTGCTTCACCGTGGTCGTCAGTTGGTGGTGATTCATCGCAGAAGCCGCCTCCTGCTGCTGACGGGGATACAACTGAAGCACTAAGTTACGGAGTTCGATTTTGTAGTTGCAGGTGGGCACCAGCCCCATCAGATACTCCAAATCCGGTATGGTCATATCGGCATTCTTGTTCTCCTGCTCGGGGACACTGCCTGTTCCGGCCTCATTATTCACCGATTCTGAATGATATCCCGGGTAATCGTAAGGACGGATTAAATCGCTAATTACATTTTTAACCTGCACAAAGGACTGCGAAAAGTGGAAGGTGATTCCGGCGGACAGTAAGCGATACTGGATCCGAAGTCCTAGGTCCCTGAGCTGGCCATCCGCCGCGGGATGGCTGCTTGGCTTCGGCACCCGGTACTCGATTATGTCGAATGCCAGCACAGGGCTGCGGAACAGCATGTACTCATCCGTGTTCCTGGCCACGTAGTCCTCGTAGTTGTAGCTGCACCAGGAGCGATCGGCGAACATGTAGTTCTCGTCGAACAGACTCTTGTCGATGAATGAGCGCTCATCTGAAAACTGTGGAAATTCGGATAAGTACTAAGCGCCGATAAATCCAAGTTATACTTACTTCCTGGGTATGGATCAGGTTACGGTCAACGGGATCCTCGCTTCGGTAAACGCCCAACGGTTCCATGCAAATGCTGGAGAGGCCGGCCTTGACATTGGCCCAGTCGCACTCCTTCAACTGAGTCCGTTCGTAATAGAGTCCGCCCAAACTGATCCGCAGGATTGGCGTATACCGTATTCGCTTGATGCCGCCCATGCTCTGATCGGTGAAGTACTCCGAGTTCTTAAACTGGAAATTCAGCTCCTCGGCGTAAATGCCCATATCGAAGGCGTGGCCAGTAGGAGCGTCGCAGGAGGAAGAAGCCGCCTCATTGTCGAAACTGGGCAGCAGGTTCCAGGCCCACCAAAACATGCTCTGACCAGCGGGCTCCGCACTCTGCTCTCCGTCGTTTCCCTCGGCCACTGCCTCCTGGTCTTCCGGATTCTGAGGATCCTCCTCCAGTTCGGTTGGCTTCAGTTCGAGCAGCATTTTGACCAATCGCATCACCATGGGGAATTGCAGAGATGACACATTTATGTCCAGAGCCTTGGTAAAGACTCCGATGCGTGTGGTGCTCGTGGTGCTCACCGTATTGGCGTTGTATTTGCGGAGCACTCGGCACTCCAGGGTGCAACGATAGAGCACCGGCTCCTGGCACACCTCAATCCGGCCGGCGGTATTCCGCTTGTCCAGGCAGATGGTCAGATCGGAGACCTGCAGCAGCTTGCGCATGACCACGGACACCGGATGAATGTCCACCATGGTGGGCTTCCAGTCCTCACCGGCCGAACTAAAGTTCAGGGTCTGCACATTCATGGAGACCACAATGTCGTCCTCCACGTACTTCAAGATGATGTTGTGGCACTGCAGGCTGATGTTGTTTATGATCTTGTTGACCACACTAGAGGAGCTGCCCGCTGCGGGACTCTTGGGCTGCTGATCCGGCTGCTCCACCGACTCCCGCTTGGATTTCCGGCGCTGCTCCCGCTGAAAGGAGGCCCGGCGCTGCTTGCTCTCGCTGTCCGGCAACTTGGCCACGAACTCAATGGTGTTTATGACGATCTTCACCGGCTCGGACATGAGCTTTGTCCACGGCACCTGGATGCTCAGCTCGTGGATGTGCCCAGAGACCAGTTCCACCGGCAGATTGAGCTCCTCCTCGAGCACCTCCAGGCGCAGGTCCAGATTCTGGAAACTGACCTCGCCCTCCCACAGCGAAACCTGGGCATCCTCATCGCGAAAGTTTTTCACGTACTTGGCCACGTAGCTCAGAAGAATTGGAGTGATGTAGGACTCCAGTTTGAACATGGTGTGGCGATCCGCAGGCTCTGGCCTCGATTCCCGTGCTCTGCTGTCTGCTGACTCAAATGGAACTCTTCATTTACTGCGTCGCCGGCGATTTACTTGAATTTACATGCTGTGGATTTTGTTACGATTGTGGGCCGAATATATTTAACAAAACAAATATCGGCATAAAATTTTTGATTGTTTACGTTTCAGCCCCGGCACGCAGTGTTGGAAGGCGAGCGGCAATGTCAGTGTGCAAAGGTGCTGCAACATAAAAATCGCAACGTGTAGTTGGGTCTTCAAGTAACCAAAAACAGCTGTTTATTTTGTTGACGTCTAACGTGCAGCAGATTCTTAGCAATTTCATCAAAATGCCGCAAATTACGGAAAATGGACAGGATTTTGGTGAGCTTAATATATAGTAAAACCTTTGCTATATGCTCATTATCAAATTTCACTCTCAGATGTGGTCAAATACTTTCTGCAACTACTGGAGGAGGACAAGGATCTGTCCTCAGGCATTGCGGCCATCAGGACACTGCTCATGATCCTGGAAAAGAAACAGTGTATGTGGGCTGGGAATTCCTATTGGGTAATTTGTGCTTAACCTATCCTCTGCATCCACCAGTTGGCACCATTCATATTCTGCACACAACCATGAGGGAAGCGGTGGCCGCCATGCGAAATACGGATCTGTCCATTGCAGCCATTGTTTCCGCCGGAGAGCTCTTCTGCCGGTTCATCACCCTCAGTCTGGACGACAAGGACATGGAGGAGTGCCGCAAGATTATGTTGAATCGCGGCAAAATCTTTCTCACCAAGCTGCTCAACTCGCGGCAGGTTGGCATAAAAAACAAAGTCCCTGCATAATTTATCAACTTTTGTTTTATATATCTACTTAAGGTTATTGCCCAGCAGGCCCAGAGGTTCATCACGGATGGCTGCCGCATACTGACACACTCCAGATCTCGAGTTGTCCTCAAGGCTTTAATAACAGCCTCCCAGAACAAGAAGTCCTTTCACGTCTACGTGACGCAGGGAGGCACAGGAAACTCTGGGTATATTTTGGTTATTTTTCTTAGCAAGTTTCAATTATAAATATGACATATTTCTAGAGAGGAGATGGTTAAGGACCTACATGCCGCTGGTATAGACTGCACTCTGATCCTGGACTCCGCCACTGGCTATGTAATGGAGTCTGTGGACTTTGTGATGGTGGGCGCTGAAGCTGTGGTGGAAAGTGGCGGCATTATCAACCGAATCGGCACCTACACCATGGGTTTGTGTGCCCGTGAGATGAAAAAACCTTTCTACGTCCTGGCTGAGAGCTTCAAGTTCAGTCGTCTATATCCACTTAATCAGCGGGATTTACCAAATGAATATAAAGTAGGTTACCACACACATTAAATTTAACACAAGTTAAGGGCTTCTATTTCCTTGTAGTACTCCCGCAAACACCTGAACGATGTGAGCAAAGTGCACCCACTGGTCGACTATACGCCTCCTGCCTACATAACGCTGCTCTTCACCGATCTGGGAAGATTAACGCCCTCCGCCGTGAGCGACGAATTAATCAAACTCTACATGTAATTGGACAATAAAGAAATTGCACTTAACTACGATTGTTTAATTATGACTGCATGAAATGGATAAATAGGGCTCCGATATTACTGAGAATATGTACATAAAATAAAGCTAGTTACTCCCGCTTACGGCTAAAATTTATAGATTGTGGGTTAGAACTGCATCTCCCGCGAATAATTTGCGTCGACTTCGTCTTCTGACCCCCAAGGATCGTAAATGTCCAAGCTGTAGTGGGACGTTTCGCTGTTGTTGCCATCATCGTTGGTGTACTCGCTGTTGTACTCCTCATCCGTGTAGCTATCACTGCCGCTCTCGTCGTCAGTTCCGTGGTCGTGCCCACCGAACTGATCGTTGAGGCCATCCTCCGCATCCTCCAGATCACTGGCGTTCTGCAAAAAATAATGTTTTATTTAATTCACAAAATATTTATCAATAATCAGGACACACCAACTTTGACTAACGATTTAATAAGACATTTAATTTGAAAACCTTTTAAAATGAATTCTACCAACAGACATAACACAAATTGCTAACAAATTTGTAGACATATGGCAGAAAAAGGTTTTTAAGTTCAAATTTCATGGATGACAGCAACACTCACAAACTGCCCGGACTGAATGTTGATCTCGATCTGCAGGCGGATGTCCATAACGAGAAATACAGTGGTGACCAGGACGGGAATAGTGAGGCGACTCTTCCAGGCGAGATCCGTGAGGAACATGAAGACCTTGCCGAACGTGGAGTCCATTGTGATTTGGTTAGTGTTCAGCCGGTGGCTGATCCTCCTCTTCCTCCGCCGTTTGCTGCAGTGCGTCGTGGTTTACTATGCACACAGTTTCACCAACGTTCACGGCCTGAACGGGCAGCAGGTGCCGGTGGAGTCGCCCACTCTCGATGGGGGCGTCTAGCTCGAGGAACTGCTCGAATATGGAAATGGGCACTCCCTCGGAGGAGAGTAATCCCCGCATGCAATCCTCCCGCTTGTCGCGCAGGTTATCTAGCAGTTTGTTGCCCTTTTGCACCCGGGCCAGCTTCCGTTCTGAAATGTACGTTATTTAATAGGTGATTTCAGTTTCCTAGTCCTTGTCCCACCTAGTAACTTCAGATAGTCGCTGGAATCCGGCAGCGGCTCATGTCCTTCGTTAATTTTTGCGTCCTTTTCGGCGTTGCCCTCTTTGCCTGTGGGCGGTGGCGTGAAGTTATCCTCAAAACTATCGCTGTTCTCCGCGGAATCCGTGCTCCCTTGCTCAATTGTTGTGTTACTCAAGTGCCAAGGATCGGCATTGCCAAGTGACATGTTTTACAAACTAAATAAACGTACATTAATTCCAAAAACTGCTACGGAAAATATTCTTTTTCAGTGTGCCCACCTTGATTGGCTTTGAAAATACCATAGCGCATCGCTTAGTGTCAGAGTGAGATATCCGCACCACATCCGCAATGATTAACTTTCAGGGGTCGTTTGTTATATTAATATAAATTTAGCATACAATATATATATTTTTACTTAGTTAGCGATATCAAGACAGATCCGTAAAAGTTTAATCTATTTCGCAGGTCCTTTGGAATAATAATGAATTTTTCGACGTATAATTACCGTTTTATTTAGTATTGTTTCATTGTTTAAAATTTAAATGCATAAACGGTACACTAAAAAATCCGCACTAAAAAATAATTCTGAGAGTAGAACACAATTTCCTCCGCGAGTTTATAAGTATCCGCATCCGTATTTTCACATTCGCTGCGGAACTATATCTGAGTCTTCAAACACTGCGGCATATTTTCCTTCCGTGGAACGGTCACACTGTCTACAATCAACGTCACCATGGATGTTTCGGCTCTTTCGGGACCCAATTTTAGTCCTGCGGAGTGGATAAACGCCAACTACAAGAAGTTTGTGGAGGAGAATGGACGGGATGACAGCGACGCCGCCTCGGCCTTCATCCGGAGCTACGTGGCCAAGCTGCAGCTGTACATATTCAACGTACGTGGGCGCGTCATCTTTTACCAGCGGTGTTTTCTATACAAATATCCTCAACTTCCAGGTAAACAATGCTGTGGAGGAGTCCAGCCGGCAAGTGGTGGCCAGCATGCCAAGGATCGCCAAGGAATCGGCTGCACTGCAAGGGGAGGTGCGCGGATTGCAGGAGAAGATGAGTGCCATGCGTTTGGAAGTGGCAGCGGTGCAAAGTGAAACCGGCGAGTGCATGGCCACCTTGGAGCGGCTGAACACCAAAAGCCAGAAGCTTCAGGTGGCCAAGGAGTCGCTGCAGGAGTCGGATGGCTGGGGAAACCTCCTGGCCGAACTGGAGGATGGTTTCGAGCGCAATGATCTTAAGGTGTGAAGTACCAAAACATACAAACAGAATCCTTAAGTTCATAATTACTTTCCAGGGAGTTTGCGAAAAGTTGATCGCCCTTCAAAAATCTCTGCACGCCCAGGAACAACTGCCAGGACATGCAGAACGCCAGACCCAAGTGGAGGACTTCAAGAATCGCCTGGAGGCTCTGGCCTCGCCCAGTGTGGTCCAGTGCTTTGCCGAGGGCAACTCCGAGCAAGCCCAGTACTATGTCCAGATCTTCACCAGCATTCAGCGGCTGCCACAATTGCAGCAATATTATCGAGCTGTCCAAAAAAACTTCTGGCAGCAGCAGTGGAAGCAAACTTTGGAGTTGCAGGGCACGGAATCCCAGCCGCAACAGCAGCAGTTTCTCACTCTTTACTACGATCAGCTGCTGGAGCACTGCCAACGCCAGGTCAAGTGGTGCTTCAATCTCTTCGGAGAGGACTCTTCGCAGCCATTTTTGGTGATTGCCGAACTTCTGCCGGCTCTGCAACCCACCCGGGATGCCCATATCCTGCAGCTTTTAAAGACTTCCAATGAACGATTGGAGATGCTGGCCTTGTTCGCCCAGGTTAACCACAGTTTCGTGCTGCATTTGAACTCTTTGCTGGAGCAGTCCCACATTACATTGTCCGAGGAGTTGCATCGCATCCTGGGCGAGGCTATTTTCGAGTATTTCCATAAGTTTATTCAACAATATCCGCGATTGGAGGAGACCCAACTATCAACGCAGGTAAGCCATCGTTTATCTTATTGTTAAACTTGCTAATTAATTATAATACCCAATAGGTTGATCGTCTGACTTCCAACCAGGCTACTCCCAGCGATGGTGTTCGTCATCTGGAGGAGAGTACCCGAAAACTTTACGAGTGGTTGAAAGAGGCCTGCGAACGTTGTGCCTCTATAACCAGTGATCTAGCTCTGTGCAAACTTATTACTCTACTGAACGGCATCTTCAAGCGGCAGCTGGAGAACTTTGGACGCATCCAGCGACAGATTGGACTCAGTCTGGGATCCAGCAGCTATGCGGCTCAGAGTGAAAACTGGTCTCTGTTGCAGTACACCATGTCGCAGTTACAATGCCTGGCCGACTTTCAAGTTCAGCTGCACCAATTCGAACAGGATTTGCACACACGCATGGTCATCTTGTCCAACAAGCTGACTAAGCCATCCAACCGTGGGCCCATAACCATATTTCAGACCTGCGATCATGCAGCACGCACCCAGCTGTTGAACAGCATAGCTGACTATCAGCAAAAGAAGTCGGAAGCCACCGATAGCCTTGGTATCTTTCCGCAGATTTATGCCACGTTAAAGGGTCACTTCGCCGATACACATGACATAACTCTTAATATATTACTGCAACCCATTGAGACGCACTTGGCACACATTCGTCCGCCTGTGCAGGATCACGCCGCGTCGGGTATTGACATGCCCTCGTTCAGCTTTGCTCCGCAGGAGAGCATCACACAGATTGGTCAGTACCTGCTCACCTTGCCCCAGCACCTGGAACCTTTGCTGCTGTCGCCTTCCACTTTGCTGAAGCAGGCCCTGGAGGTGTGCAACATTAAGTATACGCAAGCCATTCCCTGTGCCGACGTCCTCTTGTCTCTCGTCGTGGAGCAGTGCTGCGTTTTGTACCAGGCGCAGATTCTACAAATTAAGTCGCTACCCGCCGCTTCGGCCACTCAGCTTGGTGTAGATATTGAGTACCTCTCCAACGTTCTCGAGGAACTCGGCTTGTCCATCAACCTGCAGCTGTCGCAAATCCTCACGCTACTGAAGGCTGCTCCAGATCAGTACCTGACCCTCAGCAGTGGATGCGAGCCGCGTCTGGTGACGGCCATTCGGCAAATGCGCAATATTATATCTACACAGTAGATGTTTAACAGATCTTGTTAATATTCGAGCTAAAATATTTAAAAAGTATTTATATAAACCAGCTTAAAAGTGTTTCTTGTCTTAAAAACTGACAATATTGTTTAAATAATATAGTAATTTTGTTTCCTAGAGGTACAAATGCAGTCTGTAGAGTACTGTAGCTTAAAGTGCAGGGTGGAACAAAAGGGAACTCAAATGTTTAAACAAGTGTCCAGAAGAAAAGTCCAGTAGTTCGGGTCAGCTTAATTAGTTTCTCAAATGTCGATCTCACTTTACTCAAAACGCAACACAGTCTAACTTAGTTTCAAAATGTATTTCTTTTATTTCGCTATTAGACGAGCGCATTATAAATGGTATACGGCAAACACGACATCAAGAATCCGTATTGTTGCTACCGGGATTTTTACAATCGGCGTAATACTTTTCACCTTAATTCAGTGCAGTGCATTATTAAGGCAGTCTCAGGAAAATAAAGCGGTAAAAGATATATTCATAAAAGCTGAAGATCCAGATGATGGAAATCCTGCCAAGATGCGACTTAAGATCAAGGAGATGATGCTGCACGCCTGGCGAAATTACGCCCGCGTCGTGTGGGGCACTAACGAATTCCGTCCGATTTCGCGTAGGGTCCATGTGGGCAGTGATTTCGGAACGTATAAACTCGGTGCTACTATAGTGGAAAGCTTGGACACGCTGCATGTAATGGGCCTGATGAAAGAAGTAAAGCGGTCACGGGATTGGATCGAAAAGTCATTCAGTTTGGATCGTGTCGACGAAGCGTTGTCCGTTTTTGAACTAACGTCCAGACTGCTGGCACCCATGCTAACACTCTACTCCCTCACTGGTGATCTCCTTTACAAGGACAAGGCTGTCCATATTGCAGATAAGATCCTACCTGCCTTCGACACTGCCACTGGAATTCCCAGAAGACTCGTTGTTCCAAAGGAGGGCAGCACCCTCACTAGGTATCTCGATGACGTGTCTCGTGTTTCGGAATTCGGAGCTCTCCACTTGGAGTTCTTCTACCTCAGCGAAATCACTGGCTCTTCAGTTTACAAGGATCGGGTGGAGGGAGTTCGGCAGATGTTGGCCACTGTTGACAAACCCAATGGCCTCTATCCCAATGCCTTTTGCACAAAATATGGAAAATGGGAAAACCACAACTGCTCAATGAACCGATTTTATGATTGCCTGCTAAAGTCATATATGCAATCGGGTAAAGCTGATCATCAGAGTGCAGATTTATTCAAAGATGCTCTGCTGGCTGTAGCGCAAAATTTGGTTGTCATAAGTCCCGAGGACATAACTTATGTGTCGGATATGAGAAATGGTATTTTGACCCATCGGATGAAACAGTCAGATTGTTTTGCTGGTGCCCTATTTGTCCTGGGAGCAGCACAAACACTAATGAAGCACTGGGAGAAGTATGCCGAGATGGGAGTTGGCATAGTGGATACGTGCCACGATAGGTTTTGGGAATCAACTACCCGTTTGGGTCCGGAAGCCTTTGCCTTCACGGAAGAAGCCCAGAACGAAATAGAGCCCCTTCAGAGGAACTTCTATATGCTACGGCCGGAAGTGGTCGAGAGCTACTTGGTGCTCTGGCGACTAACCCATGATCCCAAGTATCGCATTTGGGGCCGAGAGGTCGTGATGGCTGTAGAGCAATACTGCCGCACACCGAATGGATTTACTGGTATTATGGATGTTAATAACCGATCGGTGGAACCGGATGATGTGCAAAGGACCTTCTTCTTGGGCGCTACTCTTAAATATTTATTTCTGCTATTCTCCGATGATGATGTTATTTCGCTGGAAGAGTGGGTTTTCAACAGTGCTGGACATTTCCTACCCATTAAAGGTGCAAATTCAAAGTATCGTCCATATAACTCAACAAATTAAATTACAGTCATTAAATATACCACACCATTAATTTAAATATTTTGTCTAAACTAGTAAATTTGAAATTTTGTTTTTTTGAATAACACAATTAGGGTATATGTACTCCCTAGAAAGGATTTTCTGTTTTCAACTTACATTTATAACTTTTAAATGCATTCTGCACAACTGAACGATTGAAAAAATTATTAATATTTGTTTTAAACATATTTATATGATACCATAAGTATATCGCCATTAAACTACAATTATCGGCTGATGACAGTAAATAAAACCTGAAATATTAAATTTGAAATCATTTTTTTTTTTAGTAAAATATAACTAGGGTTGTACCAGAAATTGATTTCCTGTATTCAACATATATTTACAACTTTTGATTTAAATGCAGACATGTATAAAAAAGTTTATTTCTAATTAGCTGGGAACACACACACATTGAGCACACCTAAAAGCACATACATAAGTAATGAATTTCGTAAACTGGTCCCAGAAGTCCGGGTCTGCAGCTTAGAGCTGGCTGTTGGCCAGGTGGTTGTCGATGACCACCTGAATGATCCGCATGCAGTGGCGCTGCCTGGCCGCCGTATTGTCGATTAGCTGCTCGGTGAACTGGCTGGCCGCTATGTTCGTGTTGGGCGGTATGTCCTGGGTGCAGGATATGTACTTGTTGAAGATCTCCGTGTTCAGCGAGGTGGCCAGGTACCGTTCGCTCTCGTCCTGCTGCTGAAGCTTGTCGAGCACCTGGGCGGACTTCAGCAGCTGTCCCTTGGCCTTCTGATATGTTTGCAGCTCCTGCAGGCTGGCATACTCCGCGCTGTTCAGCCTCACGGATCTGTCGTCCTCCGCACCCTTAACTACGCCCTTTGTCATCTGACGTATGTGGTACTTGCGCTCGGACACGAAATTGCCCAGCAAGTATCCTGCCAAATTGGGACGCACAAGTGGGACTCGTTAGTGAATGTCCTTTGATTTGCTGCCTGCTTGAGGATGCTCACCCGTTATCAGCATGAAGAAGGCAATCGTTAGGACCAGGGAAGCACAAGTGCGTTTTGAGACGTATTCACGGAACTCGCGGGAGCTGTTAGCCCGCACTGCCGTCTCGTAGCTAAGTACCTGGTGCATCCTGTCGATCCTTTTGGGGATAATTGCTTGGGGTCACGCTATTTCGCCTAATCACTTCTAGACAATTGGATATCTCTTTTAATGCTGGGCTGGAACATTTTCATGTTTTTCTATTGTACTTTTGGTGGTATGATGGGGCTGAAATTATGGCATTGCTGTTAGTAACCGACAGTAAAAATTTATAAGAATATCCAAAATCAAATTTTATGTTCTTACCGAAAACTAGCCGACAAAAGAGTCTTTTTAAACTTATTTATTTTATTTAAACCTTAATAAAATTGTATGGAAAAAAAGTTATGTACTATATCAAAAACAGAAAGCAACTATTTTTTTTTATTTGTACTCCAATTTTGCAAGAAAATTAATAAAGTGTGATTTTTGTAATTTTATTAAAGGCAAATTCCCTTCAAACAGTCGTATACAATTTTTAAAACTGTAATATACTGTTCTGAAGTGTTTTATTTTGGCCTAAAAATATATAAATTATAGTATGATTCTATTAACAATTAAAAAAAAATAATCGAAAGACTTTATTGTTCCATTTTGTAATAAATGAATGCTTCCGCAATCAAGCCGCCAAGTCATTGCTCCCGAAGAATAAAATTCGCATGATGATGTCGATGATTTGCCAAGAGCGTGACTTAATCGCCCCACCTTAAAGGTAATCAAGCACCCAGTTGTTATGGGCATCGAACACGTAAAGCCAACAAAATACTTTAAAACGCTTTTGCGAACATTCACTCACTCACTTAGTCGTCTAAAGGTAAAATGTATCCGCTTTTGTACTTTCAGGATATTGTGCACATGCACTTAATTAATTACTGCCTGCACTTTTTGTTTTGCACTATCAGTAGGAAACAATTTGTACGAGCGAATGTTTTATCCAAATAGCCCGCGCTTACTTATAATTAAATTATTGGTTGTCCGTGTGTTCGTGGCGTCCTGTCGCGTTATCCTTGCGAAGGGGTCCTTATGGTTAAACGCCGAGTCGGGAACTGACTCATGCTTCGTTGGGGGGTCGCCTTTAATAGCTCTCCGAACTGTGGTGAGTTTCCTGCCCGGAGATGTTGCACATTTGTGGATGTACGACGGTCAAGTAGAAGCACGGAGAATGCAAGCATAAACATTCCCAATGGATTTATAATGAGCGGACAGGTCCACATCCACCCACTCCGCTTGTGGCTTTCCTCAGAACTTATATTGGATTTCACACAGTCGCCTCACTTTAAAGAAAACTGCTCCGGAACTTAACCGAAAGTGGACTTCCCCTTTTAATTGCCATAATCGTATTTTCTTTTCAGTTTCCCTATTTCCTGTCTTACTTCAAGGATATCACATGACCCTCGATGACAATTTCTATGGCGGAGGGCTTAAGTGGCTTTGAAGTTGTCCCCTTTCAGCCAAGTTTGTATAGTTGTCATTGTCGTTTGCAATTTATTTGAATAGCTGTGACACATATTATAATAAAAACAAAACTAAATGGTTAAAATATATGTCTGTCATACCCATAGTATTTTTTATTTAAATCAACCCCTTTGTTTACTTGGCTTTTAAGTACATCTTGCCTTGAGTTCATTCCATCAGTCATTTAGTCAAAGTATTGCTAATATAAATTAATTTAATTTATTGATACATTGGCATGTGGCAGTAACTCATGCTTGATAAGATTTAACACTTTATATTTGCATCGATAAAGAAGCTATATAAAACTATGACCACCATGGAGGCTTTTTAGTAAACCAAAATGAAGGCATTCGTACTGTTATTGACTTCCCTTTTGGGGGTCTGCGCTGGATTCACTGTACCCCACACTGCTGTCCACCCCCGAGATCTCAAGGTCGAGCATCGCAGCATCGAGGGTCGCATCACGAACGGAAACGTGGCCGCCGAGGGACAGGTTCCCTACATCGTGGGAGTCAGCTTGAATAGCAACGGAAACTGGTGGTGGTGCGGGGGCTCTATTATAGGCAATACATGGGTGCTCACTGCCGCCCACTGTGTCGCAGGGTAGGTTTTGAAAGAAAATAAATATATATGTTATTAATTTGAAATTACAATCCTGAATACCAACAGTGCCGACGAAGCCTCACTGTACTACGGAGCCATCAACTACAATGAGCCCGCCTTCCGGCACACTGTCAGCAGTGAGAACTTAATCATGTACCCTGGATATGTGGGACTCGACCATGACTTGGCTCTGATCAGGACACCCCACGTGGACTTCTACAGTCTGGTCAACAAAATCGAACTGCCCAGTCTGGATGAGCGTTACAACTCCTACGAGAACAGCTGGGTTCAGGCCTCCGGATGGGGCGCCATTTACGATGGCAGCAATGTCGTGGAGGAGCTCCGGGTGGTGGATTTGAAGGTGATCTCCGTGGCGGAGTGCCAGGCCTACTACGGAACCGAAACCGCCTCCGAGAACACCATCTGCGTGGAGACTCCGGACGGAAAGGCCACCTGTCAGGGAGACTCCGGCGGTCCTCTGGTCACAAAGGAGGGCGATAAGCTGGTCGGAATCACGTCCTTCGTCTCCGACTACGGATGCCAGGTTGGAGGTCCCGCTGGCTTCACTCGAGTCACCAAGTACTTGGAATGGATCAAGGAGGAGACTGGAATTTATTATTAAATGCTTTGTAAAGAAAAACCCACAAAAGTTCAGTTATTAATTTGACAATTACATTGCGAGAGTTCGAAATAAAGCCTTTAATCGCTTTTATATGCTGGCTTTTTGTTTATTTTTCTATGGCAAGAGGAAAAAACTAAAACAAAATTAGTGAGGAGTTTTGCAGGATCTAGCTCATGAGACTAAGAACCATGCTTAGCTTTGGGGAAACTCTATCACTGTAATACAACAATAATTCCTTTCATAAATTTTAATTTTCTTTGTTTTTCCTCATGCTAAGAAATTCTAAAGTTAAACAGAGTATCAAGTTCGTTCAAAAAAATATATTAATACTTGTATATATATTATATATATCAATTTGGTTTTTAAAATTATAATATATTCAAATATTTTATTCTGATTAGATTCCTGAGAAAACATAAAATCACAAGCATTTCTTACTTGACAAGGAAAATTAAAAGCAAATAAAGTCATAAAAATAAAAGATGGATTCTGAACCTCCAGTTCTTAAGTTCCTTTATTATTAAATGTAGGTATCTTGAAATATAATTGACACCTAAAAAAATTGCAAATTAGGCACACGTCAATCCACTTCAAAAGTGGGCCATATTTCAGCAAGGAAGCCACTTCTGGCGGTCTTATCAGCCGGATAGACTGGTCGCGATGATAACTGGCTCACAATTTACTGCCCCCGAGTTTTACATATGATTAGAAG
Source organism: Drosophila elegans (assembly GCF_018152505.1). Classification (NCBI taxonomy): domain Eukaryota; kingdom Metazoa; phylum Arthropoda; class Insecta; order Diptera; family Drosophilidae; genus Drosophila; species Drosophila elegans. Next base: position 2,353,909 of record NW_024545863.1, read on the forward strand.
CGCTCTTGTAGCAAGATAACACCCTTACCTTTTGTATAAAAAGACGTCGCGTTTTAGAAAAAGCCATAAGTTGAAAGACTTGGTCGAGATGAAACTGTTCGTGTTCCTGGCCTTGGCCGTGGCCGCAGCTACGGCTGTCCCGGCTCCCTCGCAGAAGCTGACCCCGGTGCCCATGAAGGACATCCAGGGTCGCATCACCAACGGCTACCCGGCCTACGAGGGCAAGGTGCCCTACATCGTGGGTCTGCTCTTCAGCGGCAACGGAGGCAACTGGTGGTGCGGTGGCTCGATCATCGGCAACACCTGGGTGCTGACCGCCGCCCACTGCACCAACGGAGCCAGCGGAGTGACCATCAACTACGGAGCCAGCATCCGAACCCAGCCCCAGTACTCCCACTGGGTGGGCAGCGGCAACATCGTGCAGCACCACCACTACAACAGCGGCAACCTGCACAACGACATCTCCCTGATCCGCACCCCGCACGTCGACTTCTGGCACCTGGTCAACAAGGTGGAGCTGCCCAGCTACAACGACCGCTACCAGGACTACGCCGGCTGGTGGGCCGTGGCCTCCGGCTGGGGCGGCACCTACGACGGCAGCCCACTCCCCGACTGGCTACAGGCCGTCGACGTCCAGATCTTGTCCCAGGGTGACTGCAGCCGCACCTGGTCCCTCCACGACAACATGATCTGCATCAACACCGCCGGCGGCAAGTCCACCTGCGGAGGCGACTCCGGGGGCCCCCTGGTCACGCACGAGGGCAACCGCCTGGTCGGAGTGACCTCCTTCGGCTCCGCCGCCGGCTGCCAGTCCGGAGCTCCCGCCGTCTTCAGCCGAGTGACTGGATACCTGGACTGGATCCGCGACAACACCGGCATCTCCTACTAAGCACTTACCCAGTTTTATAGGGGTCTCTACAATAAACGATTAAAGCATAACAATATTTTAATTTTGAGTCCTGGACTGAGTGGCACCTGTGGCAATTGATGACTATGTGATGGCCACAGGCATTTGCAAATCAACAGCGAAAAATTAAAAATGGGGAAAAAATTGTAATTGGAAATGGTCGAAGCGATAACAAAAATAAAATTCATTCACGAAATAAAATTGCATTCGCTTGAATTTGAGCAACGCATACCGGGCACAAAACACTGGCTGAAATCAAATCAAATCAAATTAGACAACAACCCACCAATGCAGCACACGTTGTATAAAAATCTAATCAAATTATCCGATGCATATTACTTGCAACACATATCTGGTCCACCCTTATCTCACCCTTCCCCATAAAAATTGCACAAAATAAAAAAGGATCACCCAATCATTTGAAAATTGTATGCAAATTACATGCAAAATATGTCCTGATTATTATCCGTGTCTGTATACTCCCATCTCTCTAGATTTGAACCAAGAATATTTTAAGAAACCAATAGAATTTTAACTAGTCCCAATAAGTATTTTCAGAAAACATAAATGCACAGAGTAATTTTTTTTTTAAAGGGATTAAACACACTTTTTGTTATAAAACGGCTTCGAATACATTTTGTAAACATTTATTTCCTTTGCTCTTAAAGCAATGATGTTCCTTGTCATTAGAAAGTGGAATTTAAAAAGACAATCTATGGTTGACCACAGAAGTCCCAATTGAAAACTCGAATGTATTGTTATGCTTTAATCATTTATTGTAGAGACCCCATTAAAACTGGGTAAGTGCTTAGTAGGAGATGCCGGTGTTGTCGCGGATCCAGTCCAGGTATCCAGTCACTCGGCTGAAGACGGCGGGAGCTCCGGACTGGCAGCCGGCGGCGGAGCCGAAGGAGGTCACTCCGACCAGGCGGTTGCCCTCGTGCGTGACCAGGGGGCCACCGGAGTCGCCTCCGCAGGTGGACTTGCCGCCGGCGGTGTTGATGCAGATCATGTTGTCGTGGAGGGACCAGGTGCGGCTGCAGTCACCCTGGGACAAGATCTGGACGTCGACGGCCTGTAGCCAGTCGGGGAGTGGGCTGCCGTCGTAGGTGCCGCCCCAGCCGGAGGCCACGGCCCACCAGCCGGCGTAGTCCTGGTAGCGGTCGTTGTAGCTGGGCAGCTCCACCTTGTTGACCAGGTGCCAGAAGTCGACGTGCGGGGTGCGGATCAGGGAGATGTCGTTGTGCAGGTTGCCGCTGTTGTAGTGGTGGTGCTGCACGATGTTGCCGCTGCCCACCCAGTGGGAGTACTGGGGCTGGGTGCGGATGCTGGCTCCGTAGTTGATGGTCACTCCGCTGGCTCCGTTGGTGCAGTGGGCGGCGGTCAGCACCCAGGTGTTGCCGATGATCGAGCCACCGCACCACCAGTTGCCTCCGTTGCCGCTGAAGAGCAGACCCACGATGTAGGGCACCTTGCCCTCGTAGGCCGGGTAGCCGTTGGTGATGCGACCCTGGATGTCCTTCATGGGCACCGGGGTCAGCTTCTGCGAGGGAGCCGGGACAGCCGTAGCTGCGGCCACGGCCAAGGCCAGGAATACGAACAGTTTCATCTTGACCAAGTCTTTCAACTTATGCTTCTACTTAAAACACGACGCCTTTTTATACAAACGACAATGGTGTTATCTCGCTAAAAGAGCGGTAGTAATCATAATTTACCTAGTATATAGATTAACACTTATACATTCAGTTACACCAGGTGTTTCTCTCAAGTGTAAACCAAAATTAAACAACGCAAATTTAGCGTCACGTTATCAGTTTTTTCAATGATTTGCCAAATTAGTTGACAATATAATAAATTTAATTTCAAATACTATTGACCGAATTCAATTCATAAAATCACTATCTTAGTAAACACATTTTATTTACTCAACTTTTTGGCTGAAGCCACAGAACTATCTTATCTGCTACCATAAAGCAAATCAGTATTAAGTCTCAAGACTTTTTATGAGTTTGAACTATATTTTTGTTCATAGAAAGAATGTTTGCTTAAGGTTCCTATAAAATACAGATCTTGACGTTTCCGTTGCGGAGACAGTGAAAGTGCAACCTGCTACAGAAAGCCAGTCAAATGAGCTCTTTCCCTTTTTCTCGTGCCGCAGAAAATTGTGCACATAACTCACAAGGGCTCTTGTAGAGCTAAATAAGGCAGGAGTTGTGTGGGAGGCCAATGTATCATTGAGTGCAGCAGTGTTGTGCACTGAAAATAATCACTTGTGATAATGACCTTAGTTGGGTATTTCATAATTTTATAATGACAGCAAATAAATATTGCTGAAAGCTATTATATCAGCTCACGTACTGCCAGCTATGCTCAGTAATTAATTTGCAGCTGTGGCTTTAATTTCGAAATTCCTGGCTCCCCATTACCTTTCCCTTTGGAGAATTGCGGGCGGAGTGCATTGCCCCCGCTGAAAAAGCCGTACAACTTGAACACGTACGTACGATGCCATTCCGGCCGGAGCCCCATTGAACCCCACCTTTCGAACACACATCTCAAAGGGCGTTCCTTGGAAGTGGGTTTGTTCCTTTGCTTTTTTTTTTTTCTTTTTGCATTTTTTTTATGCTTTGCCCAGGAGCTGGCATTTAAATCCAAGTGCATTGACATACAAACAGCCCTGCAAGCGCCCTGAAGTAGGCAACATTCAACATTCAATGCTCAACATTCAAGGTTCAAGATTGCCAGATGCCAAGGACGAGTTCGAATCTCAGGGAGTTCTCAGATGTCCCCGGCTCGGATTAATCAATATTAATCAATCACGAAGTGAGAATCATTGACCCAGTGGGGAATGGTTTTCAAAACGTATTCATTTCTGTAAATTCTGACTGTAAAGTACAAGTGTGGTGGGTTTTCTTTGGTCTCTTGGTAAAGCAAGAGCTTTAAAGCTTGCCTTTTCGCTGTTTTTACCGGTTGTTAGCGCGACAATGTCCGATTTAAAATAGCTTTTGAGCCACAAATGGCAGTCAAGGTGAGAAAGATTTAAGCTAGTCAAAACTATGATAAGCCCTTTAATGGTTTTGTGACTAAATTTATATTTAAACGGTACAATTTATTTAAATATTTTCTTAAGACATGTCAACCAAGTTGCAAAATCAAGTCTGGTATCAATTTAAACATATTAAATAACCAGTACTTATAAGTCTCATCCCACCAAACTATAACTGAAAACACCAGCCAAAAATGTAATTTACAAAAATTAAATTTACTTAAGGCCCTGGCTTATGTAACCATAACTACCATATGCAATTTTATATTTTATTCCATTTAGAAATCCTATTACAGCCATGAAGAATCAAATCCAATCAATGTCATCCCACCACATCCAAAAGGATTTTAGTTAACTCAGTCATTATTTTTGCCCATTTGTTGTTTTCTGCCTATAAATAACCATAATGCTTTTTACACATTTTCCAAAACCCACTGCACCCTATAGATTTTTAGGCATCAAAGCGGTTAGATGTCGTTGCTAGGGCTTCGAAAATCGAAAATAATGCGCTGCACACTCATCACGTGCCGTGCAGGTGGAAATGGGCAATAGATTGGGTATGGTATGGTATGGTAATGGTATACTAAAATCGCTGAAATCGGTTGCTGCCTCCCGGGAATGCAGCCCCACAACTACCAAGTGTGGTCAAATGGGCCCATTGACTCGCGAACCGACAACACATTGACCGAGTTTTAGCCAGGCACTAATGTAATTAGTGGAATATAGCGACTAGTGGCTGCCACTTCTGGGCAGTGCAACGCGGCTAATTGGAGACTAAACATCGCAGCGATGGAACACTAAAAGGATACAGTGCGCGAAAGGATTACGGCAAAGGTTTGCTCCTTAAAGGAGCCCAAAAGTGCAACTGGTTCGAAGTCGAGTGTGAAATGTGAATTAATTGGAGTGTCCTGACACCAAAAATTGGGCGAAATGGGTAGCAACACGGAGTCGGATGCCGAAAAGGCATTGGGCTCGCGCCTGGACTACGATCTGATGATGGCCGAGGAGTACGTACTCAGTGATGTGGAGAAGAATTTTATATTGGCCTGCGAGCGGGGCGACCTACCGGGTGTCAAGAAGTGAGAGTGAAGGTCCTTTCGATCTGATTTCGAGTAATTTCCGTGATTTCCTTGGTCCTTGAAGGCTTCTCGAGGAATATATGGGCACGGACAAGTTCAACATCAACTGTACGGATCCCATGAACCGCTCAGCCCTGATCTCGGCCATCGAGAACGAGAACTTCGACCTGATGGTCCTGCTGCTGGAGAACAACATCGAGGTGGGCGACGCCCTGCTCCATGCCATTTCCGAGGAGTATGTCGAGGCCGTGGAGGAGCTGCTGCAGTGGGAGGAGACCAACCACAAGGAGGGACAGCCCTATGTAGGCCGTATTCTATATCACACCCTTTTCGCGTTTGCTCATTTCTGATCCTTTGGCAGAGCTGGGAGGCGGTGGACCGCTCCAAGTCCACCTTCACCGTGGACATCACGCCCCTTATCCTGGCCGCCCACCGCAATAACTATGAGATACTCAAAATACTCCTGGATCGCGGTGCCACGCTGCCCATGCCGCACGACGTCAAGTAAGTAGTGCTGTAGTGATAAGGTGATGAAGTGATGGGTGAGCCCCTTCGTCCTTTGAGCGGCACGTTCCATTGTTTGCTAAATCACTTATAGTATGTTGCACCTCGTTTTGCACTCATAATTTTGTCTAACGACGTGCAAATTATTGTGCCATATTCATACAGGGTGTAAGGGTGTTTTTGGGAAAGGAATGTTATGCCAGGGTTTCTGGTATTTCGCATGCTTTTTCCTCTTCCGAGTTTAATATCCTTTAGCTGGGACCTAAGGTTTGCCATCTATGTATTTTTCAGATACTCCACTGTGTAATTAAATTCGATTTTAAAAGTAATTCGTCTATTTGTTATGGTTTGGTTTAAACTTTAGACAAAACTCCTTGAGCTCATGGCTGGCTTAAATATTCCTTTAACAATCTGACTATGATAAAACTAGCTACACTTAAACTCCTTAATTTAAGGAAAAATCGATTAAACATGGCATTAAAATTGAGCCTACCATATAAATTTAGGAACACAATTATTTCCTAATCACAAGGAATATGGATTTCTAAGTGTAGTTTGGCCAGCTTTCTCGAATCCATCAGATGCTAAATTTTTAACCTAATTTTGATTTTCTCGCAGGTGCGGCTGCGATGAGTGTGTGACCTCGCAGACGTCGGACTCCCTGCGCCACTCGCAGTCGAGGATCAACGCGTACCGGGCGCTGTCGGCCAGTTCGCTGATTGCGCTCAGTTCCAGGGACCCTGTACTGACCGCCTTCCAACTGTCCTGGGAACTCAAGCGGCTGCAGGCGATGGAATCGGAGTTTCGTGCCGAATACACGGTACGGTAGACAATGTAAGCGGTGGGGCTAGTGCCAATGCGAATGCGAGCCTTTTTGTGTTTGTGTTTGCCCAACAGGAGATGCGTCAGAATGTGCAGGACTTCGGCACCTCGCTCCTGGACCACGCACGCACATCCATGGAGCTGGAGGTGATGCTCAACTACAACCACGAGCCGTCCCACGACATCTGGTGCCTCGGCCAGCGGCAGACCCTAGAGCGATTGAAGCTGGCCATACGATATAAGCAAAAGACGGTGGGTTCGTCTTAAATTTAATATTCTAAAATATAGCCTTGTATCAAAACTCCGTAAAATAATGCTCAAAATTTGTACTAACTTCTCTCGTTGGAACCGCCATGCAATTTCCATCGAATTTAAAAAAAATTATAATGTAACCCCTTGCAAAAAAAAAAAATGGCAAATTGAGATATTTGTTTTTCAAATTCAACTAGATTTATACTTAAAGGTAATTAGCTGCACTTAACAGTCAGTCTTTTGGCTGTGGGTTTCCTTTAACCAAATTAAAAAATAATAATAATAAAAAAATTTATTTTTAAGTAAAATTAAGACCCACCGTTCTAAAAACAACATGAATTATTGAACTCCCATTTTTAAATGGTCAACCTCTAAACGATTTTATTCTTAATTTATTTGTGAACATTTGTTTGTTTTTCAATCTCTGGTCAAGGGCCTAAAGTCGGTATTGTTGAATCTATCGTATTTAAAAGAAATTCCTCAAACTTAATTTAATATTTTTTGAATTTCCCTGATAGTTTGTGGCGCATCCGAATGTCCAGCAGTTATTGGCCGCCATTTGGTATGATGGACTGCCTGGATTCCGGCGCAAACAGGCCTCCCAGCAGCTGTTGGATGTGGTGAAGCTGGGCTGCAGCTTTCCCATCTACAGCTTGAAGTACATCCTGGCTCCGGACTCCGAGGGAGCCAAGTTCATGCGCAAGCCCTTTGTCAAGTTCATCACACACTCCTGCTCCTACATGTTCTTTTTGAGTGGGTAAAGTGGGGCCTTTGCACTCCTCCGTCTATATATTTATCCCCCATCCACAGTGCTTTTGGGTGCCGCCTCTTTGAGGGTGGTGCAAATCACCTTCGAACTCCTCGCTTTTCCCTGGATGCTGACCATGCTGGAGGATTGGCGCAAACACGAACGAGGCTCCCTACCAGGTCCCATTGAACTGGCCATCATAACCTACATTATGGCTCTGATATTTGAGGAACTTAAGTGCCTGTATTCGGATGGCTTGTTTGAGTATATCATGGATCTGTGGAACATAGTCGACTACATATCCAATATGTTCTACGTGACGTGGATTCTTTGTAGAGCCACCGCTTGGGTAATAGTTCATGTGAGTTTTTCCTATTAATAACTTTCATATATCTCATTAAGATTTTACATTTGTATTAGCGCGATCTTTGGTTCCGTGGCATAGATCCCTACTTCCCACGTGAGCACTGGCATCCCTTTGATCCCATGCTTTTATCGGAGGGTGCCTTTGCTGCCGGAATGGTCTTCTCGTATCTGAAACTTGTCCACATCTTTTCGATCAATCCCCATTTGGGACCGCTGCAAGTTTCACTGGGGCGCATGATAATCGACATTATAAAGTTCTTCTTTATCTACACACTTGTGTTGTTCGCCTTTGGCTGTGGTCTAAATCAATTGCTGTGGTACTATGCTGAACTGGAGAAGAACAAGTGCTATCATCTGCATCCGGATGTGGCTGATTTTGATGACCAGGAGAAGGCTTGTACCATTTGGCGAAGATTTTCCAAGTAGGTTGTCCTGTTTTGTATTAATAGTTTTGGATGCAAAGGGTTAAAAATATTTAGTAATTCCTATGCGATTTTTTCAGCTTATTTGAGACATCGCAATCCCTTTTCTGGGCTTCCTTTGGCCTGGTGGATCTGGTCTCATTCGATCTGGCCGGAATCAAGAGTTTCACCCGATTCTGGGCCCTCCTGATGTTCGGCTCCTATTCGGTGATCAATATCATTGTGCTCCTCAACATGCTCATTGCCATGATGTCCAACTCGTACCAAATTATCTCGGAACGGGCAGATACCGAGTGGAAGTTCGCCCGCTCCCAGCTTTGGATGAGCTACTTCGAGGACGGTGGCACCATTCCACCGCCATTCAACCTCTGTCCCAACATGAAGATGTTGCGAAAAACTCTGGGGCGAAAGCGGCCATCGCGAACCAAGAGCTTTATGGTAAGCATGTACCCTTTAAATCACACTTAAAAAAAAAGTTACTAGTAACCTTGTCACTTAGCCATTAATAGCCTTTAAATTAAGGGCAGACGGTCAATGAATTTAATCAAAACTATCTAGGAAAGAAAAATAATCATAGAAAATAAATGTTTTTTGAATAGAAATTGTCACCTTTTCTTACATTATTATTTTAACTTGAGTTATTATTTCAAAAAATTTAAAAACTAAAACACCAATCTACATTATGCAGATTTTAAATTTTGTTCAACCTGCAAGAATTTTTTGCTAGAGTCACAGTGAGAGGCGGGACAATCAATACAAATCTTTGGCAAAATCATTTTCAATCAAGCCCATGCAGAGCTTAGTGTGCGTCAACGGCACTGCTAATTCAACCTCTTCCGTGTCCTTCAACCCCCTTTCACGCTCCACACTCCTTATTTCCTATTCGAACTTATAGCGCAAGTCCATGGAGCGGGCACAGACCCTGCATGACAAAGTGATGAAGCTGCTGGTCAGGCGGTACATTACGGCGGAGCAGAGGCGGCGGGACGATTACGGTATTACCGAGGATGATATCATCGAGGTGCGCCAGGACATCAGCTCCTTGCGTTTCGAGCTGCTGGAGATTTTCACGAACAACAGTTGGGAGGTACCCGACATTGAGAAGAAATCCCAGGGTAAGGGAGTCGTACCCATATTTAAACTATTTACTTACATAGTTGGAGAGATTTGTTAAAAATGAATAATATCTTAAAAATGCATACATACTATTAATAAAATAATGCATAATCATCAACTAATAATCATCTTAAGACTTAACCAATTATCATTTAAATAATGCATACTTTTTAATTTATTTAGCATCTTTATCTCTAAAAATCATATATATCCCTTTTCTAAATTGTACTTAAAGTATTTTGAAGTACCTTCAGACATATTCTTAAATCGAATTTTTTTAAGAAAGCTAAGTTTATATATTAATATCTGTGCCAATTTTTATCATAGCAATGCTAGTGCTTTACTAGCTCCCCTGTTGTATCAATAAATTTAATGTTGCCAACAAAAAAGTAAATATAATCCCCTTTCGCAGGAGTGGCCCGAACCACCAAGGGAAAGGTAATGGAACGCCGCATCCTCAAGGACTTCCAGATTGGCTTTGTGGAGAATCTGAAGCAGGAAATGAACGAAAGTGAGAGTGGACGGGACATCTTCTCGTCGCTGGCCAAGGTCATCGGCAGAAAGAAGACCCAGAAGGGGTATATTTAAATGACCACTAAGCTCTTCTATGATACTAATCATTGGTGATTTATAGAGACAAGGACTGGAATGCCATTGCAAGAAAGAATACCTTTGCCTCTGATCCTATTGGCTCTAAGCGATCATCCATGCAGCGCCATAGCCAGCGTAGTTTGAGGAGAAAGATCATTGAGACGGCCAATGAGGGTCTGCAGATGGACCAGACCCAGTTGATTGGTAAGATCTTACATATAACATACTTATCTTTTAAATTAATATACATAAATCAGGGATTACAATAAGTAATTATACTGGATTCCAACTTTTGAAATGAAAAATAACAAATATAAGACACATTTAAAAATAGTTTCCCATGTAAAAGTTGTTTTCAACTCCTTCCAGAATTTAATCCCAACTTGGGTGAGGTGACCAGGGCAACGAGAGTGGCCTATGTCAAGTTCATGCGAAAGAAGATGGCTGCTGATGAGGTTTCCTTGGCCGACGACAATGGCGATCCAAATGGCGAGGCGGAGAAGAAACCTCTGGATGCCTCTGGGGTAAAGTTCGATCAAATTATATATTTCCCTTTTGTATTGACTAATATTTTATCAAATTGTAGTCCAAAAAACTCATGACCAGTGGCACAGGTGGAGGAGGAGGAGGGTCTTCTATGATGGCTGCAGCTGCATTGCGAGCTTCCGTCAAGAATGTGGATGAAAAATCTGATAACAAGGATGGCAAAGCCGGTACAGTGAAGAAAGCTGGTGATGACAAGGATAAGGATAAACAGCAGCCGCCCAAAGACTCCAAGCCGCCACCAGGAGGTCCAAAGCCCGGGGATCAGAAACCAGCTCCAGGAGCTGGGGCTCCCAAGCCCCAATCGGCAAACAAGCCCGGTGACCAACAAAAGAAGGATGCTCCGGCACCGCCAACCAAGCCAGCAGACACCAAGCCAATAGCTCCGAAGTCCGGAGAACCGGCAAAGCCCGAGGCAGCGGTCAAGAAAGAGGAGTCTTCCAAGAGCGAGTCCAGCAAGCCGGCAGCTGGAGCTGGAGCTGCCAAAAGTGCAGCTCCCTCAGCGCCAGCGGATGCCAAGCCGGATGCCAAATTAAAGACGGGAGCAGCTACAGCTCCGGAGGGCACCAAAGCCACCAACGGAGCCGCCAAGCCGGACGACAAGAAGAGCGGCCAGGAGCAGCCCCAAAAACCAGGAGACTCCAAGTCTGGAGAAGATGCCAAGAAAACCGAAGATGCCAAGGATAAGGATAAGAAACCAGGCGATGACAAGGATAAGAAACCAGGTGATGATAAGGACAAGAAGCCTGGCGACGACAAAGACAAGAAGCCGGGTGACGACAAGGACAAGAAACCAACCGATGACAAGGATAAGAAGGCGACCGATGAGAAGGACAAGAAACCAGCAGCCGACGACAAGGACAAGAAGCCAGGAGCAGCTCCTCTGAAACCGGCGATCAAGGTGGGTCAAAGCAGTGCAGCAGCCGGCGGAGAACGAGGAAAATCCACTGTCACTGGTCGCATGATCTCCGGCTGGCTGTAAGCCATCGCCGGAATGCAGTTTCGACCGATTCAATAGCAGCTATAGATATTTAAGGCCTTTTGTTTGTGTGAACAATAAACGAGTCTCAAAAACAAGTGTTCTGCAACATGTTGCCAAGGGCCACCTGTTGCTAGCAACATCTATTTTGCATCCCCACAGCGCGTGCAACATTCATCAGCCGCCCCGTTGGTCTCCGGCAATTTGTTTGCCTGTCCGTTTTTTGGCCTATAAAAGAACGTGGACTTCGACCTGGACCATCAGAAAACCAGCGACCGTTCTAAAGAAAGCATCAGATCGAAGTACATATTTTAACTTTCTAGTGTTTCGTTTTAAACAGTATTTTAAACATGAAATCAATGTTGGTCAGCGCAGTTTTAGTGTTTTTCCTACTCGCTGAATTCACTGCAGCAGGTGAGTGGAAAATAATAAAGAAGTTCTTATGTTAAGGATTCTAGGAGTGACTTTTTTGTTTTACGAAAATATTTTAAAGGCATTAAATTTAAGAGTGTAACAGTAAAAGGCTTTATAATTAATTTTGAAATATATTTTGCAGCACCTTTACGAGAAAAAGGTAAACCAGTGTGGAGTTATTTTTACTTTTTCATCATTTTCACCATATATTTGTTCCTACAAAGAAATTTTGTTGACCGATTTCTATTTTGCTAGTTTTTTTCAATCTATTTAAAAACCTTTTAAGCATGATATTTAAATCATTGAATCTAAATCAAACATCGCCTAACTGCCAAAATAATAAGAGCAACAAAATAAATAACCAAATAATTCAGAGTTTAAATGGATAATCTTTCTCAAATTTTTTAAAAATATGTACCGAAATCAAAATTAAAGAAAATTGAACTTAACACGTTTAAAATATTAAAGAAAAAATCTTTTTAATTGCTCAATTTGTATTGTTAAAGATTAAAAGTTATTATCCAAAATAATATTTATACGCTGCTGTTATTTTGGCGGTTAGGGTACGAAAATAACTTATTCATTGGTGATTTTAAAGTATAAGTATGCCAGTTATAGAACTAATCGCAATCCATAAACACTCCATTCAGAGATGGACCACGACAAGAATCGGCGAGGTGCCAATATGGGGCTGTATGCCTTTCCGCGCGTCGGCCGCGGAGATCCCACTCTGGCCAACAGTCTGCGCGACGGATTCGAAGCCGGAGTCCTCGACGGCATTTACGGAGATGCCTCCCAGGAGGATTATAATGGTAAGTCGTTGCGGCCGGATAGGTAATTGCCTAAACGCCCCGGGGACGTACCATTTCAGAGGCGGACTTCCAGAAGCGGGCCAGCGGTCTGGTGGCCTTCCCGCGCGTGGGTCGCGGCGATGCCGAGCTGCGCAAGTGGGCCCACCTCCTGGCCCTGCAACAGGTGCTGGACAAGCGCACAGGACCCAGTGCCTCGTCGGGATTGTGGTTCGGCCCCCGGCTCGGCAAGCGCAGTGTGGATGCCAAATCCTTTGCGGACAGCACCAAGGGACAGAAGGAATTCAACTAGGCTGGACCCACATACACTCCGACCTTGAAGAAGACATCTTTTTTACACTCTTAATGTCGTAAACACACTTTTGTATATCAAAGAGAATGCTTCTAATTGAATATTGTAACTGGTACACAACAAATATGGTTTTCGGTCAAATATATTATGAACTAAGGGCTGGTGAGAGCTTGTAATTAATGTCTTTGTGTGTTGTTCTTGCCATTTCGAATATGTAAATATAATAAAAGTCACAGCTTAACCTGCACAAGGAGTTTTTCTATATTTAGAGTATTAAGAAAAGTTTATTCTAAATGAATTGCAAACATTTTTGGTACAGATATGAATGATATTTTTCATTGCCATGACAGAGTTAAGATCATTAATTTGAGGCTCTACTCCTGCTGTTGCTTGAACTTTCGCAGCTCGGTTTGTATGGCCTCGATAAGGGGGGCAGTTCCACTTGCCGATTGGGTTGCCTCCAATCTGGGCTCTGTCCTTTGAAAAGGACCTGCGCTCAAGGGCCGATTCAGGGTGGAATGGGAGCTGTACACACTACCTCCGCCCCAGGCACTGTAAGTGGGCGAAGGTGGCTGCGTGGAGTGGGCCGACTTGGAGGTCTTTTCCGGCTGGGCTGTGGCCGGACGTTCGGCTATGGTTTTGGACCCTCCCGAAGGATGAAAGCTGGAGGGTTATATTATAAGTAAAGAGATGGATAATGTACTGGCAGTCAAACCTCACCTGGGCAAGCCCGCAGATGAACCCCTATGCTCGCGCTTCGTCACCCGCCGGTTGTTCGTGAAGTTCTGGGTGGGCAAGGGCATGGGTATGTCGTCCTGGCTGGAGTACATTTGCAGGGCCCCCTCCAGGAGCCCCTCGTAGTGGTTGCGTATGGCCGACGGATTGTGCAGCGGACTGGGATTATAGTCCGCGTAGGTCAGGGCCTCTGGGGAAGATCGATGGGAGAGGTTGAGTACAAGTGTTAAGTGGGTTTGCGGGTAGGTCTCTATGCTGTTAGTTAGCTACTTTGGTTTTGGTTTTTGGTTATCGGGTTATCAGGATTGGTGCTAGCAATAACAATTACAAAATCAACGACTACAGGTTGTCCTAGTAACGCGACTTGGCCCCAAATCGAACGTCGCCATCGTCCTCGTCGTCATCGTTATCATTGTTATTATTATTATTATTATTCTTATTCTTATTCTTTTTTGTCGTTTCTCCGCCCGCCTCACCCTGTGACTGCTTCTTCTTGTGCCGCTCCCAGACCACGGGACCCACTACACCCGGATCCGGATTATCGCTGTGCGAGGCGGAACGCACATTCCTAACCGATGGCGGCGGTGCCTTGGGACTGGGAAAGCTGGCTATGGTGGCTATGGTGGCTATGGTGGTGTCCTTGCTGCCCTGCGACTTGTGCGATCTCAGGGATCGCGTGGAATTGTGCGGCGGCGCCACTGCATTCACATTGTCGTAGTAGGTGACGAACACGGGATCGAGCACGCGGTTCAGTGGCTCCGGCAGAGTACTCTTCGGAAAGGCCCTCACAGAGGCCATCGATAGGAAGGATCCCACACTCGCGGTATCACTCTTATCAGATGGCTGCAGATTCCGTATCATCTCGCTGTTAATCGCCTCGGCGGAAACTCCTCTTCCGGTTTTCTGAGTTAACAGCTTGTTTCGGTGATAGTTGTTGTGGGGATTGAAAGCCTCGTTCCTTTGGAAATTCTCGTAGCTCCGGCGCAGGACTTCTGGCGATTCCTCCGCAGAGGAGTGACCCGCCAGGGAGCCCTGAACCGGACTCGTTTCCAGGGAGCCCACTCGATTCTCGTTCAGATAACGCCTCCGCGATTTATGCCTGCTCTTGTCACCCTTCTTTTCTGACACCACCGATGTATAGACTGTTTCCTCGTGACCCTCAGCTCGATCGTACTGATGACGCCTCTTATGAGCGTCAAATAAACGCGCTGCCTTGTCATCCAGTATCCTTTGCACATCGGCACTGGGCGGATTGATGGGACAGTAGACCGAGGAGTCGGAAGTGTTGTCCGTCGACGAGGATATGGAACCGCGACGGGATCGGTTCTCCTGCGGCGGAGCTGGAAAACTTATGCGTGGCTCACGTTCGTAGGAGAAGTTTCGCACACCAGCTTCTCTAGAATGGGAATGTGCTGGACTTGGTTCTCCTTCGGTCCTCTCACTGGTGGTAGGACGAATCGATTGACCCTCGGAAAGCAATTCGTTGCGGGAGGAGTTTCTGCAATGGATAATCAAAAAGTTTACAAAATATTGCAACTTTTAATAGTATTTTGATAGACTTACCTGTTGACTGCACTCAGTTCTCTCTGTCTGGAACGTGTTCGTCCCAATAGTAGAACCGCCACTAGGAGCAACAGGAGTAGCAGTATGGCTAAACTACTGATTACGACCAAAGCCACATTGTTTTTCACCGAGTTGAAAAATCCAGCCTGTCCACTTCGTGGCACAGGTGCCAAGGCGGTGGCCGTGGGCTCCCTAATGTAGGCTATATAAAATGGATTAATACGTATCTAAGTTTGCCTGGAGATGGCAAAACTTACGTTCCGATTTCATATAAACAGCCTGTCCAAAAGTCTTAACGGCCTCGGATTCACTGACCAGTTCCATGTCTTTGGCAGCTGTTGTGGCCAAAACTGGTCTACCATTCACCAAGACAGTGTAAATCAGCTCCGTTTGGTTGGCTATCGGGCGATCATTGCTGCTAAAATATATAATTAGCAGATTTTAAGTAGCAAATGTTAAAGGTCTCGTTTTTACTTTATTTTCTGTTTTTCTGAGCGTTAACGATTATGTCACAAAGAAGGAAAAAACTAAAAATAAAAGGTTTAGTTTTTTTTTACCATTTGATTTTATAAATTGATATTTAAGTTAATTGAGTATTTTTTTTATAAATAACTTAAGCCAATTAACACATAAACTTTAAAATGTGTTAAACTGTTTGTAACTAAGAAATTATATGCATGAAAACAATTATGAATATAAAACCTATATAGTAGCCCCTTAGATCATAGTGGTATTCTTACTTCCAAGTTACTAACTTGGCATCAAAATTTCAACAGTTATTAACCCCTTGAAAATAATATTTTCTGTGAGTGCACTTTATGGGTTAATCAAACTCATAATATAATAACAAGTTCGGCAGGCACTTACAATTTGAGGTTGACGTAGTTGTGCTCCTCCATGGTACCGAACCCATTGGTGTTGGTGCTCCACTTTTGCACATCAGCCTCGCTAATTTGCGTTAGGTTGTGTATGACAACTCTGACGTGCTCGTCCCTATAAAGCGGTTGGCTTTGGGGCTGCTCCTGCCCCATTTGTTGCTCCTGCCGTTGTTTTTGCTGTTGTTGCTGCACCAGCGGTTGTTTAGTCAACAGAGTTTCGTGCATTTCCCGCAACTTTTCCGATTTCCCACTCTGCTGTATGAGTTCCCAGGGGATCAGAGTAACGTATGCCCCATAATCAATCGTTTCAGTGCTGGTCGTCGAGGGTGTGGCACCCATTGGAGGTAGCTCCTCGGACTGCTCCTCCTCCGAGTGGCTGGCCCACTCGGTGTCTTCGCCCAGTCTCCTCACGCTCTTGATGTAGTGCTCGTCGTCATCCTGCATGTCCAGTATTTCCACGTCGTCTGCCGGTGATCCCGTCGTGGTTTCGGGTCTCGTCGATGGGGTAAAAGACTTCCGACGCTCTCGGGGAGCTGGTACATTGACACCATCGATCTGCTGGGCTCCATTTATGCCCAGATGACGGGTTTGTTGCCTGTTGATTAAATGATAGCAGTACATTTTATTTAGGCCTTTGGTGATTGTTATTGGTGATAGCATACAAGGGTACTTCGTGACTAAGTATTGTATGATTACTTGGAATTAAATAAAATAAAAAAGGTAATGTCATACTTTAAAACCCTCAAACTAAAAAGACATATTATATTTATTTATTTATATTATTTTTACCTGGTAAAAGCTAGCCGATATAGGCGAGCCAGCTTATCCTCTAAAGTGGGGTTATCCTTTGCTGTATAGAAACCGGACATCACCGTAAGCAGCCAATAACGACGATCCGTGGCAGAGTAGTTCAGCGGTGGCATTCCCGGACCACCCATATCCCAAGTGCCACCTCCATCATCTGGTTTGCAGTCCAGGCAAATGGGTATGTCAATTTCCTAGACATAAATCTTCTGTCAATATATTTATTAGGGTTGAACACCCGCCTTAACTTACATTATTTCCATCCACATAGACCGTGGCCACTACTGTTTCGGTCTTGACAATCACATCCTTGCCCTTGGTAATCCCCGTGTGAACCTTCTTCAGAAAATCTGGTGGGCCATCACCCGAACCTGTCCAGAAAAAGTCCTCCAAATGAATTTCGTCCTTTATTTCTGGATAGTCATCATCGGAGTTGTCTGGAAATGTCATGGTTTTATTATACTTGAACAGTTTCTTAAACTTTCACCCCGTTTCCATAGAAAGTAAACAATGCTTTCTGGCAATAATAAATATGTATTACCTGATTTAGTACCTAAGCAAAAGGATTTTAATATTAATATTTTAAGTTAATAAGAAAATTTTAATAAGTAGTTGGTAAAACTATACCCCAAAGTTGCTAAATCATTTTTTCATCAATTGTTATTTACCCTATTGGTTTTTGATTTTTGTACCCCTTATTTGACAACAGGCTTTCAAGTTTGTTTGATCAATTGCGCTAATGGCAACATATTTCCTACAATCAATGCAGTTGTACCGCAGCAGTAATTATGCTCAAGCTTAAAGTCCTTTGATGTGCATTGGTTAATACATAACCCCCATCTCCCATTTTAGACAACAATAACACAGCCTTATCGATTAGCACTTTCGTTACCGAAAACACCAAAGACAGGAACTTGACAATTTGCTTGCGTGCTGGCCACGCAATTAGCCATACACCTGCCTTGATTTGGCAGGTCGAATCACCTGGGTCAGTCCTCTTTTCCCTTCGGTTTTGCAATTAACTCATATTGATTGTCCCAAATTTTTGCTTAGGTCAACGGTGTATAGTATTGTGTTAATGCTTTCAGCCAGAAATTCCTAAATTCATAATAATGCGTAAAGCAAGGGAAGCGTTAAAGGTCAAAATACTTGCACCGTATAAATTCTAGTGGGCAGACCCTAAACCTCTAGATAATATGACACAAAAATTTCACTCGCTGGATGCTCAACTCACCGTGACTTAATTGTATAAGCGGCTGGCCAAGCTGCGACTTTTGCGTAGCTCTACATTTGTGCTGGATGGCCAAAAATAAAAGCATAAGCAGAATCGTATGATTTGCTTTCATTTTCACTGGATTATTTATGAACGTTTCTGTCACTTTCGGGTGTTTTCACTTCGTTCCGCATTTCCCTTTCCGCGAGTCTAAGAATCGGTTTTGATGAGGGAAAATGTTCAAGTGCCGAGCTATATAGAAAAGCTGATTCAGATTCAGATTCAGAGTCACGTCACTGGCACCGTCGAACGTCCACCGGGAACTAAACGCTCCATTGTAATCCAAGCATACGTATACACGGGGCTTTGGCTTTTGGTGGTGCGGATGGGTGACATTGTTATAACCCGCTCTCTGTTTGGGCCGCTTTATGCCTGGTCAGTTACCTGGGGCAACGAGAATTTCAGCGGCAACAGGCAGATATCGGAAAAGCGCGCCAACGCAAACACCCGCTTTTCGTAAACAATGGAAAGCTTTCAACAGAATGCCGCTAAGTCTGACTTAGTCACCAAACTTTTCATGGCTTTTTGGGACAACATTAGTTACTAAATGTTACATTGTTTTTTCATGGTCCCAATTTGGATTTACAAAAGCTATTTTAAAGTGAATACAAAAGCTGCCTGATATGCCAAAAAGTGCAGTAATTTGTAAAACATTATCACGGTCTTTGGTTTTTTAATATTGCATATATTTAATTATCATATATGCATACCTTATTAACAAATTTAAACAGTTAAACTTTATAACAGGTTTAATTTTATTATACATATATATATATTTCCCTATCCTAGTAAATAATAATTCATACATAATTAACAACATTTAATTGGCTTCATAAATTAAATACATATTATTATTAAATAATAATTGACACATTTTTATTAGTTAGCTTTATAAATGTAAAATGTCAATGTTTCGTTAAATAGAACCAAAATAAATGGTATTAATTTACAATTTTTGCTTACCATTTACCAGTTTACCATCTTAAAGCTCTTCCCTGAGATTTAATAGTAAAAAATCTAATTGTCGAGGCAAAGAATTCTGTGAAAATTCATACACTGACCTTCATATCATTACATGAATAAAAGTTTTTTATAAACTTGCGAGTTTACAAAATGGTTAAAGCTTGATTAATTATTAATAATTAGCAAGTAGCTTATACCGGCTTTTTTAATAAGTTTTTGTATAAATTATGATTTGATTCTTAACTGCTTATAGATAAATTTAAGTACCAGCTTAAATTTTATTACATATTTATTTAATCTTATTATTTTCCTCCTTTTTGTTGTAAGCAAACACCCATTAGTTGTTACTTATGATTAATTATTAAATAATAAATGGTTCATAGTAAATCGGGCTTTAAAGAGTTTGGTTTTTTTTCGTGTACCCTGTTACACAGTTGATTAATTAATAATAATTTTAAAGTAATTTATAAAGGTTTCCTAAAGATGTAAATTTGATGGCTTCAACGACTTCTGTGAATAATGGTCAACGGCCTTCATTTTTATAATTGCATCATTGTATTTTTTTTTTTGGTACAGTCGACTACTATACAATTGATTAATCAATAATAATTATGAAGATGTACCTGGTAACTTCGCACATACATTTTTTGGTATACTTGTTTCTGAAATTGATTTCGCCGCAAAATAATCCAAATACGTCATACAATGGGACAAGGTTTTCTATGTGGGCTTAAGAAAAATCACCGTAAAATACATCATTATTACCTCGTACCTCAAATTATTATTTAACATTCGAAACAAGTTTGTTGGTCTAAATGATTCCAGGAAGCAGTCTAGATATTGACTATTAATTGTTCTCCTCTGGATTCACCAAAAATAGAATTTGATTATACACATGCTATGAATTAAGCCTGTCAAATGTGGCCATAAATTTGAGCTGTAGGTGCTTATTAACTTTTAACAGCCGTCACTTGACTTGTCTAACTTTAAGTCTTTGCACATAAAGAAGAGAAGCACCCACCAAATGTGTATTGTCAATGCCTCCAAGATTCTTATAACTTGTTTCGGGTGCCAGGTCCATCATTACTATAGAATGCGCTAATTTGTCGAGCGTAAAGACTTTTTAAAGGTCATAACTAAAGTATTACGCAATAGAAAACTCGTCAATCCAGAGTGCGGTCTACTGATATTGAAACGAGTAAACTTGATCTTGATCTGGCCAGCAGCAAATGGAAATTCGTAGAAGACGCCACACAGCATACACAACTCGTTTCGGCAGTAGAAAATATATTTTTGACTCTTTGTTTACAATTCTAAACTAATTAATCCTTATCCAGCAGCGGACTTCAGGGCTCCAGGGCTCAGTTTGCGGTTCTTGATTTGGTAACGAGCCTTGTAACCATCCTTGTCGGCGGTATACATGGTCACAGTGTCGGTATCAGTCTTTTCATCGTATGTGGAGTAGGTACCCATCACCACCAATTCCTCTTCGGGTGTGCCGGGATTCATGATCACACCCATTTCCTCGCGTTGGCTGCCATTGGGATCATCTATTCTGCAATTCGAAGGCATGTTTAATCTCTAGTCTCTCTCTGTCTATAACTGAGATTACTTACTTAAAGCGGTAGCCCTCCTTGGTGGGCGCCTGATTGTAGAACTCCGTCATAATGGTGGGAAAGAAGGTATCCAAAAGGCCCGCCGAGCTGCTGGCGGCCATTATGGCCAGCAAGGCACTGAAAAGTAGCTGCAGACGAAAGCAAATAAAAAAGTTAATAATTTTAATGCCATCTTGTTAAATGATGTGTTGAACACAAACTGGTTTACTGCATGCCATCGCCAAAATTCGCATATGTACTAAATTATAATTTATGTATTTTTTATGGATTGTAGCTAGCAGTGTTTTTTAAGTATTTTAAATCTTAAATTTTATGATTGTATAAGAAGGCTATTTTTCTTGGACACATATAAATCAAGGTCATATTAAAAAAAAAAAACGTTATTTTAAAATTTAGCCCCTTTGAAACAGTAGTTGGAATTAGATAATAAACTTTGTAATTTCAGCAATTTACAAGCAAAATTAAACGTCTCTGTGTCAATCAAACAACATTTGCAACTGACCGGTCTATTAGCACAGCTGCATCAATATCTGCATCAATGCATTGATAGCCATTATTTGGATTATTCACACACTTCACATGCCAATGTAATTGCCGGCCCCTTGGTCATTACCAAGTCATAGGTGTCGGGTTTGGATTGGGGATCGGTATTGGTATCGCTATAGGTATCGGTATCGGGTTCCGCCCTGAACAACTGCTTACCAATTTCGCTGAGGCCATGTTGATGCGCGCTGAACTCACGTAGCTATACTAAAGCATCCGATGTGCGCCCACCTAATATATAAAGGCTAAGATCTGCATAGATCTTTCAAGCTCGCGACGCCAAGCTCACACTCAGCGGATAAGTCATATGTTTTTTGTTACTTAGTAGCAGCCACTATTGAGTAAAACCGGTCGCAGGTTGATTCTCCACTTAAATACCGAAAGAAACGCCAACGCCTTACATCCATTATGTTTTGTTTTGGTTGTTCTGGGAAGAACTTTCAGTGCAGGAATCGAAACTTCTGTTTAGCACACAAAAGTTCCTGCTGTCCAAAACAGATGCAAGACCATTTTTCGATAGCTTATCATAAAGTGGTTATCCTTGGTTTTAAGCTAGCAAAACTAGTGTTTAATAAAATGGATATTTGCATATTTTTTAGATGCCAAATTAAAAAAATTACTTTGAACGCTCCAAAACTAGTTTATTTCGGTTTATGGAGTTGAAGTGATTTCACTTTCTATAGGATGCTGCTCTGGTATGTGTTGCCCCACCTCTACTGCTCATTGCCAACAATTGTTTTTTCTTTGAATGAATCAGGTTTTTTTTTGTCATAGGGTTTTCACGGTACTTTACATGATTCTTTAATATGATGAGTAATAAGCTGTAATTAATTTAGTTAATCATTATTTACTCATTATGTGTTACCTCCTTTTCAGAAACCGCGTCAAATTCATTGATAAATTTTTTCTTCGTTCCTGGTTGGCAATTAAATGAAACTTAAACTCAGATAGCAGCTTTGTAGCCATTAATCTAAACGTCAAGATGAAGTTCAACGCTCTGGACAGCACCACTTTAATAAAAAGTTCTTAAATAGCCAATTAACCGTAAAAAGTATATTATAAAGGTGTTAAATTTTTGTACCAGGAAATTTTGAAGTAGTATTGTTTTCTAAATGAGTGCTCTAGATAGAACCTTATATATATTATCTTTTCATTTATTAATAAATATACATAAATTAAATATAATCACTGCCCATTTAAAAAATATATAAAAAATTTAATAAAATTAAATTCACAAGGAGTTACTCAAGGATTATTAAATATTGCATTAAACACCAAGTTAGTTAAAAAATGGGGTTGTTAACTTTTTCAAGCCGAGTTAAAGCTCATTGCCCAAAAGTATGCAATTCTATATATACACAAAGCTTGTTACTTATTCTTTATTAACAGTCTACCCAATTAGCTCATTAGCCATTCCAAAGTTTTACTTCAATCTAAACATATTTTATTTACCAATTTAAACTGAAGCATCCATAGCGCAACACACCTTAATTTTTAAAATCTAGAAAATGCATAGATTTTTTAAAGCTCGTACAGATAAAGTTAAAACCGGTCTCATTGAATCCCCCACCTAAATGCCATAAAACATGAAAAGCGGGAATTAACTAATCTACAAATCTCGTAATCCAAATTTGCACAGCTGTGTGAAAAAAACTAGCAATTGTTATTTTAAGATCGTTTAAAAATGTGCTTATTTGCCCTTTTATTTGTCATTCATCGTGAGTTAATTGAACAAAGTATAATGTTTTGCATGTACAGATAGTTTTTAAAAATATATATTTACAGAATAAAATTCAAAAATCAAACAATCAAAGAAGTTTACCAATCTTTATTCACAGTTCAGATTGTTTTTTTTAGCCGCAGGCACTCTTGCACGCCAAAGCACTCAGTCGTCGGTTCTTAACTTCGTAGCGGGCTTTGTTACCATTTCTATCGGCAGTATACATAGTAACCGAATCGGTATCGGTCTTTTCATCATACGACGAATAGGAACCCATCACCACCAGTTCCTGTTTGTCCGTGCCGGGATACAGGAACATACCGATTTCCTCGCGTTTGCTGCCATTGGGCTCCTCCAATCTGAAAATGTGTTAATTTAATCCCAAAACCTTGTTAGAACTTAAAAACACTTACTTAAAATGGTATCCCTCCTTCGTGGGAACCAAGGAGTAGAACTCTGTTTTTACAAATCCAACAAAGTTTTCAAATGATTGTAACGCAGTATTTGTGGCTTGAAGAAATAGGTCCTGAAAGCCCTGTGCCGATCCACCAGTGGCCATAATGGTCAGTAGGGCAGTGAAGAGTAGCTAAAAAATATGTAACAATTGCATACATACAAAATAATTTGTTAAGTAAATACATTTACTTATCAGGAATTTCATACCAATTTTGTGGACACCATCTTGATGTGTGCTGAATTTACCGATGTATACTAGAACATTCTAAGCGTCGCGCACCTAAATTTATAAACTTTAGGAAATGCATAGACATTTGAATGCGCATAGTTGCCCCCACTAATAGAGAAGACCGGTTGCGACGATTCCACACTTAAATGTCGGAGTTGGGAATAATATATATAATAGAGCAGGAATCAAGTTATCTGCATAACTCGTAAAACAAATTTGGTGCGGGTATGCGAAAAAGCTAATCATTATTTGACGGAATATCGTATGAACTTTTGTTAATCAAATTAAAAAAAGAACCAGTTTAAATATTTAAAAGCTAGTTTTACTTTCTATAGAAGTGTTTTAATTTTACATTTAATTTAATATTTAATTAATTTATTAATAAGGTTCTGCTTTTGTATGATTTTAACGGTTTCCTGAGAATATTCAAAAATGTGAATGACAAAAAGCTGAACTATACGATTATTTAACTTATCTACATGAACTCTACATGTTTGGCAAATTTCGCCGATAGGGGGCGTCTCTTGGTGTAGGTATTTGTTAAAGTTATTTAATTCGATTCAAATTTAACAAAAAAAACCTATTAAAAGTGATGAAATTATTAAAAAAGTGATTGTTTTACAAATATTCACACAATTTATTGACTTTTGAACCTACCATAAATTCCCCTAAATAGTCATTACGAGTTAAATGACCCTTTCGAAAAACTAATTAAATTGCGAAATTTTATATTATAAGCAATTAATATTTAAGGTGCCGCTTTTCAAGAACTGTTGACAAAAAGTGACAGCTTAAATATACTGCTGGACAGTTATTCATATTTTTTAGAGGCAGAAGAATGGTCATTTCCCACTCCCACACCATATTGATAGGATTTTTGACCATTGTAGTCTCTTTAAGTCATGTAAAGATTGCCGAAGCTGGCACAGGATTGGATCTAGGACTAATATCCTTGCCGGCAACGAGTCAGGTTTGCCAGTGCTCCTTGACGATGTCCTGCAGCTGTTGCCAGGGTGTGACGGTCAATCTAATGAATCAAACCAGTACTCGTAAGTGGTATTTCAATATTTAAATTAAGTCTGCTTCATTATGTAACTTTTAGTTTGCCTCACCGTCAAGATTGGCTTAACCAGTGGATCCCTTGATTTGGGGGCTACAATGGATGGAAATTCAGTTGCCAAGTTTTCGATTAGCACCACGAAACCGCCCACATATTGCCTACCCGTGGTCTCGATGGTTTCCCTGGACATGTGCTTGAAAATAAATTTCAAGATGGCAGGAGTCGCGGTCAAGGCCTGTCCCACCATCTATACCAACTATGCCAGCAATCAGATCGTAAGCTACGATTTTCCCTGCATTCAGGTGGGCCTGGATGGCGTGAGACTGGCCTAAAAAAAACCCAAAATCCCCAAAATCCAAACCCCAAGTTTTATAAATACACCACGCTTTTTTTTCATGTTTTTTATTCTTTATACTTTTCGTTAGGTTTATAAAATGTTCAGCAGCTAGCCAGGAAAATTGCTATATACAAATGTTACTGGTCAAATGCATGGTGTAACATAGCCGCAGGATCAAGAGCGATCCAGGGCATGATTTGACAGCTAGGCTTAGGGAGTAAGGCTATTAAACAAAAACAAGAGTTATCGGGGAACCCATCAAGCCCAAACCACAAGAGAAAAATGTACAATAAACTTACAACTGAAGATCACAAAGGACTCCTAAACATAGAGGCTGGTCTTACGATTACTACCAATTATGTTATATTATGTTGGGTCTTCCTATATTGAGGTAAGCAGCAGATAACTTAGGCTTCGTGTCAGGATTTTTTTCAGGGCAATTCGAACTGCTAGTTCACCCAAGAATTTAGATCAGTTCGCTCGTAAATCGCTCGTAAGCCCTATTTATCGGTTATATCAACTTAAACTAAGCTTGGAGCAGGCCACTTTGATTGCCCAAGCAGCTCTTCGGGTTTGACAAGCTATCCACGCCCCGGTTAAAGGCGGAAACCCCAGCTCCTCCTCCTCCTTCGAGGGGTGAGGACGTGGTTGAGGCGGGCACGGGCACATCGCTCACGATCGCCTTGCACATGACCATCCTGACTCCGGCGAGGAAGTCCGAGAGGTAACATCATGTGGGCCGTGAAGGTGCCGGCGGCTTTCGCTCCACGGAGGCGGACTGCAGGACAACGGGTGGTGGCGGCGGCGGGGCACTCCGCATCCTGGGCACCGGCTTCTGGTCCTTGCCACTGGCCAGCGTATCCCGCAGCACCTTCGGCTGTGTCGTGATGACCTTTGGTATGGTTCCCAGATGCTTCGCCCTGGCATCCGCACCGCCCTCGTACCGCACCGATTCCACGGACGAGGATATCCGGCTGTTGCCCTCCTCGTCCACCTCGTTGCCATTGTCCACCTCGTCGTCCTCGTCCTCGTTCTCCTGATCCTCGATCAGGGCGCGGAACTCCTGGATCGATTCGTTAAGCACCCACAGTTGTGACAACAACGAGAGATCTAGTTGACGCAGTCCGTTCTGGAATTAAAAAGGGGAATATATTATAAACTATAATAAATGGGTTGATTGAAATAAATACTTATTCTTAATAGACAGCTCTATTAATTAAACAACGTTGTATAACATTTAAATAAATTGTTAAGTAAAATTTTAAATCCATCATCTTTTTTGATTTCATTTTAAATTAGGGCTGAAGGAACTTTCAAAGTTACTGTAATAGTTACTTTAAATTTAATTTAACAAAGTTTTATATATACTACAAAATGATGCAGTAAATTTAACTTAAATACAACGAAAAATACAGTTTCAGATCCAGACTCTCATTGGATTTATTTTACTTTGAGGATCAGCGTACTTTAGCTACTTTAAATTTTGTTAAAATTTTTTTAGATATATAACTTATATTTATACTGTAAAGTGTTGTAGTAAATTAAACTTAAACAAAATGAAAAACACAGCTCATCGAACTTTTATATTTACTGCTCGTTTAATCCATAGATTGATCAATGTAAAATAGTTACTTTACATTTTATAGATTTAGATTGTCTTATCCGAAATATATATCGTCTGGCTTGGCTGGTCATGAGCAATCCCAAATATTCATGTCCTCCTAAAGCCTTGGCCTGTATTTTCGCCAACATGACGCTTGTGGTCAAAATGAAAGTTCCCCTGTCGCTGTCCAGTAGGAAGGAAAAATCTCATTTGTCAATTAATATCGCGGCATAATATCGCGCGAAAAGAAAAGCAGCAAAAGAAAAACTTTCTGCAACCACGGCAGCATCGTGGTATTAGCCAAATCCGCTCAAGCCTGCGTTTTCGCTTCAACTAACTCCCACCTGGGTGCTTATGCATTCAGATTGGATGCAGAAGCAAATTAAAATGATTTAAAACTGCATGCTATTAATTAAGTAGATCGTATTTAAATAACATGGAAGTCCACAAATTCATGAATTTTTCAATAAATTATACCATGACTTAGGTGATTTTTAAATATTTATATATATATTGTAGACCATCAATTAACGGGAAAGCTTTCCCTTTGCGGTTGCGAACTTTGGTTTATAAAAACCGCATAACTCAATTTTCTTTACTTCCGACTAGAATACGGTTAGAAATTTTCCAATAATGGTTTCTTCTTCAACACTCGATACTTCTGCAACTGCTAATTTTTCGCTTTTCCTCAACTTTCGCAACAATCAGGAAGTATCTCTACGTGTTCTGCAGTAAAAAACAGCCTATCTGCGGTTTTTCTCTTTACCATTTGCTGTGTGCCACGTTAAGTGTGTGCCAGTTTTTGCCAGATTAATGCCGCATTTGGCGGGGGCGTCGCCTTGGGTCGAATGTGAATTAGTTGCAAATTAACATACTTGCAGGGTTATCCGTGGGAAGTTGATCCACATAGAATTGTGCTAATACCATTAGTTGGCTTGACCAGCAAGTGCAAATCAGACTGCTAGCAAATGTGGGTCAACAATTAGGGAAATCAACCACTTTAAGCAAATTTCTACTTAATATATATATAATCGTAAATGATATATATATCTATTAAATAAAGATTTAAAGTTTTTACAAGAGTTAAGAGCCTATGGAATTCAATTTACGATACTCCAGTTTATTGTTATATTTTCAGAGACATTTTTTTGTCAATTGCAGTTTCATTTATTAAATGATATTTCAAATCTGATTCAGTATTAGTTTTATTTTTATGCACTTCTGTCATAAATCAAATCAATACGGTTGACAATTTAATTAGCCCTAAGCTCTTTGCGCTAAAATTGCTTAGGGTTGTGCGAAGTGCTTATATTACATGCCCCGTGGTAATAGGAGGCTTGACACAAGCAGAAGCCCTAAAAGTATTTCTTAAATGCAACAGCGCCAAATGGCAATGAACGCTGCAAATGCCAGACAAGGCTGCCACTGCCCTCTCTCGCTGAATAGGTTTATATATGTATATATATTTATATATATATATGGATCTGCCCAAGATCCAAGATAAATAGTGGCGCGTTCTATCTTTAGCCGGGAAGCCATTCAGTTTACATCAAACATTGCTGCACTGATGCGTGAACTCTGCAGCTGAACGGCGGCACCTTTGCTAAAAATGCGGAAGATCAGGAAACGGGAAGGAATGAAAACAAGCCGGGAATTTCAGCAATTATTTGTAGAAAGAAAGGCAATCCAGATGTCTTGCCATTTGCCACAATCACTTTTGGTATACGCATTTTAAAATTAGCATAGGGAAACGAATCGTACGTTTATGCATATATCAATGATTTATCTTTTTAAGTGTTTTTTATCTGTTTCTACCTTACAGGTAAAAAGTTTCTCTAAAATATCCAAACTAAAAAGATAGCAAAAAGCATATGTCAAATCTATCATAAACACATAACAATTTTAGAGATAAGAAATATTTTGTTAGCCATTGTAATATTTGTAATAGTAAATTGTTTTTGAAATGGATTTAATGTTAATGCTTTCTAAAACCGAGTGTATCAAACAAATTACGCTGCATGGCTTTTATTCACTGCTTTTATTCATTGCTTTTATTCACCCTTTTATATCCCCAAGAGATTTAATTAACTCGAGAGGTAGGCAAATGAAGCAATAGACGGATTGCAGAACCCACATACTATATATCTCTTTTTTAAGTCTCGGCAAGAGGTTGGCGTGTCATGTTCGCGGTCTGATAAACTGAGCTCGGTGCGCATAGGATGTGCCAAATAAAGTGGAACAAGTGAGAAGCGATTAGCCGCAAATGGGGGTCTTTCTTGGCCAAGACGGGCTTAATCGGCAGCCGACGATCTCAAGAGCTGGAGAAAGAATGCCGGGCGGCGCGTTCAAGGCCATTTTATGTAAGCCGTAAAAATCCATTTCATGCATTGATGCATTTCTTCTCACAAACTGTCCGCTGTCCGCTGGCTCTTTAGTTACTATACTTTAGCTGCGGCCGCTGCTGCCTTTTTTTTCGTTCATAAATTTAATTTGCTGCCATAACCGAGGTATCTGGGAAAACAGCAACAACAACACAGCCAAACACCAGGCAACTTAAATTAGCTGAAGCGGACTCGCTTTGTTGCTTACTTGCCCGCTTGCCAAGATGCCAAGTTGCCAACTTACCAACTTACCAACTTGCTGGATTGGCTGGCTTAATGGCTGCGCATGCGCTGATTAGTCTTACTCCTGTTTTCTCCCATTGTGGCTCGGCATTACCCGGTGCTTTTTATTTCCCCCCAATGCGATGCGATGCGTTGTATTGCATTAACCAGGTTTATTACTTCATTTTCATCGCCGGCGTACCCATACACATTAGAGATGGTGCCGCTGATGGCAAACACTGATGGGAATGGCGAGCTTAACAATTGAGCCTAATTTGACTTGACAATCATCTATTAATCTGGAGGCAAGGTTTCTGCTTTTATGGGTTCTGCACTTCAAGAGATGGTAGAAAAAAACTAAGCCCAGATATAATTGCATTTCAGTTAGAAAGTTTTTCAAAGTCAGTGGTTATTGTTTGGGATAAAAGCAATACTACCCTTTCAAATAAAAATAATAAACTAGCCTAAAGTAATAACAAATCTTTTCTGAAATTATTATTATTTATGTGGTTAGAATGGATAATCGCCTTTTAGGTGGCAAGTCAAAAACCCATTGTGCCCTCAACTGAAAGCTGATCTAATAACATAATAGCAACCAACTACCGCACTGACCTTCAGCAAATATTTACTTTCAATTCGTGTTCGAAATAGAGTGAGTAAAAGCGGCTTTATATCAAATACAGTGCACATAAATAGACGTGATTGAGCACAATGCATATCCATATCGATATCTTGGGTTCACCAAGAAGGCTAACCACTCAATATCTGCCTTTTGCCGGCTCGCCATTCGAAAGCAAAAGCGGCCAACTAACATAATTGCAAAACACATTCACACACCGGACTTATGCCCATACCCATACCCATACTTACTGGCTTACACACCCACCGAACTGAACGATCGGAGCTTGAATCGTTAATCAACCGACCGAAACATTTGCGAAAACCAAGGAGAGATAGTTCAGATAGGTCAGCAAACGGATACCCTAACCATTAATTAGTTTAAAAAATAAATAAATAAAAAAACACTTCCCTATTGATCGAAATCTATTTTTCCAAGAAACTAGTGTTTTCTTTTCAATGTTGTCTAAACAACCGGGGCTTATCTTCCCCCTAATGGCATTTCGACAAGTTTTTGGCCCAACTTGGCCAGAAAATGACTAAACCCCGGTAGAGTTAGATAAACAAATCGCTATTGTGGCAACGAATAAATTTAAATGCCTCGCAGAAATAACACACGATAATAAATGGTTGGGCAAATACAATGACCAATTAAAGTGTCATTGGGCCTGCGTTGGCGAACTGAAGGAAACTTTAATGTAACAGCTAATAGAACTACTCATATGAAATGCGTTAAACGAATAATAATAATAATAGTAATGTCAATATTACACGGGAAATGTGGCCCACAAATAGTGCCATTTGAGCCCAAGACTTGGCCAAATCTCAATAGCCATATTGCACAACAGCAGACATGCAAATTGCGCAAAATGCTTTAAATGGTGCACAATTTAGTATTTATTTTCAATTGTTCACCACCGCCACAGATCGACGTCTAAATCGGAGCAGCACGAAAAAGTCAGCGTTTTTATTCAGAAGACTTTGCTTTGGTTTGGTTTGGTTTGGTTTTGATTTGATCCGAGACAATACTATACAGAAAATGGCCGCTCCTAACTCAAGGCTTACTGGGGTATTTACACCTACGCCTAAGCGAGTATTAAACAGGTTCTTACGGCCATAATACTATAGGCTATAAGTATTGAACAAATGCTGCTGCCAGCTAGCAAAATTAAATGTGAAAGGTTTGGCCAACATAGACTTTGCCCACCACTCGCAGAAGTTTGGTATTAGGCGGCTGAGCTAAAGTTTACCAAGGCAGGTCAATAAAGTTCACTTCCAAATGCAGCTCTCTTACCCTTAAGAAGTGTGTTAGATTGCGGCACAAGAGTGACAACATTCAAATAAAAATAACTTTGTACGTCAGAGAACTGGTTTTGCTCGCTAAGCGGGGCGATTAAATTGCAAATATTTTGAAATCATTTATTTTAAAACTGAGTCATGGGAAATATTTAAGACAAGTTCATTTCAGAACGAGTATGGTGAAACAAAAGGTGCCCTTTTTAAAAGTCGTCTTAAAAGGTAGAGCTTTAAATATTTATCTTTAAAAGAAGAACATAATCAAACTTGAAGTCCTGACTACAGAATAACCCATTAAAAATTATGTGTGATATAAAAGTATGTTCTAATGTCTTAAGATTAATAGAGCAACAATATCTTTCCTGCTTACACTTACACTTGAAGTGTATTTTCATATAAATGGTTTTATAGGTATTTATTTTATTACAAAATATAAACAAACCTAAATTCCTATCTAAATAATAACCAATTTAGAATTGTTTGTGGTATTGAATTAAGATCTTAATAAGGCATGTCTGCTTGAAATCCACTTTAATGTATTTTTATTAATTTGGGTTTCTATATAAAAAATTGATTTATATTATAAAGAAAGCAAAAAACAAACCAATTTAAAATTATGTGTGATATTGAAGTAAAGTCTTAAAGACACTTGTTTAAAAGATCTTCAGCATCATGTCCGCTTAAAAACCACTTAAAATCATATCTTGAACCTATGCTCTTCTATCTCAACCAATGCTGGTTTAGTTTACATTTACAATTATGAGTGCAATAAAATATGATTGAGATCTTACCATTTCCTTCCGCAGCGTCGCAATTTGTGCATCCAGAGTGCTGCCTGCTTCGACTGCTTGGGGGTTTCCTTTGGCGGATAAGCTGGGGGATTTCGCTTCGGATTTCGCCGCTATTGCTGGTATTGCCGTATTTCCGTTCGGCGATGCGGGCAGTGACTTGTCGATGGCATTCTCATTGCTGTCCTGGACGACACTTTCGTTTGGTTTTTGGCTGATCTCACTGCTGTTGGCATTTCCCTCCACATCACTCAGGAGTCCCGAATCGGAGCACAGTAGTTTATTGAAGCCAATCAGCGATTTTGGCAGCGGTGGCAGCTCGCAAGCCGAATTTCCACTGCAAGTATAAGATAATAGAAGACAGAAGTTAGTCATATGAAGTAGCGCAATCTAGAGACAGTACATACAATTTATTTCCAACCCAACTATACCTTTGCTTGCCACCCAAATAGCCATAACCTTGCCAATAACCAATCACATGACCATCTAGACCATCATCACTCTCCTTATCAAAATCCTCATCATCATTATCCTCCTCATTTCGATCGCTCATTTCGTTTAGAACCAGGGGCAAAACCGTCACCGCCTCACCAAAATCACTCTCATCCTCGTAGTCACTGCAGGTGGTTGGGGTTTCACCTCGCCCGATCCTCAGCTCCTCGTCATCCTTCTCGTCCAAGTTAAAGAATCCGTCCTGGAAACGCTGATACCACCTGGCCACGTACTCGGCACTGGGGCAGAAGGGCCCGAAGGCATTGCGGCACTCCTCGAAAATCTGGGCGGGATGGAGGCGGCGCCGGAACCCAAACAGGATGCACTGTTGCAGTTCCACGGCCGAGGGCGCCGGAATCGGCGACAGGAAAAGCTCGTCCAGGTCCTCGGACATTTTCGGTGACTTTATGAGATGGCGCTTGAAACGACCTATGACATTAGCTGCAAAGTTTCCATTGCGGATAAGATAGGTGGATCGTTTAGAATTCATATTGGAGCGTAAAGCCGATCGATTTCTAAGTCTTAACGCATTTCCTTAGTTTGAACAGAGAACAGAACACAGCAACGGAATACAGAACACAGAACAGTGGATGGATGAGGTGATGGGTTCTTTCAGCTGGGGTTTTATCAGATGTTGGTTAGGCACAGCAAATGTTTTGGCTTATTTGTGTTATTTCTAACAAGAAGCTAATGACATAAGCTGCAAAGATTTTTATTGTCGACATATTGCAATGTAGATTCTAAGAAATATTATATATAATATATATACCATTATGTCAACAGATAATCAAACAGAAAGCACAGGAACATCAAACAAAGCAGCGCAAAAGGTGATTGGTATTATCAGTGTATTATCAGTTGTTGGCTAAGCAGATAAAACTAACAACATTTTAAATTCTTTCTGACTTTTTTATCTCTTGACTTAAGCAGAACAAAGAATTTATAAATTATAGGCTAAGCGCAGACAGTTCGCAATTCTCTGATATAAAAAGAATGGCATTTCAATCTCAATCTGTAATATTAGCACAGGCATTCACATGTATAAAGATACACGAGAACTTGGCCAGGTATGCGAAAAATATAAAGTTATGTACATAATGCAAGCACAACTCCATTCGTAAAAGAAACCAGACACGAAGGCCATCAACTTATGGCTTTAGAATGCTAGCAACAAACGAGTTCAAAAAATTTGTTAAACTGTCTGTTCAGTCAGTTGCATCAAAGGCCATAATACAGAAACAAAAACGTGGTCAATGCAAGAGGTAATTTAGTTTTGTGACTTCATTTAGTCTTAATGGCGACTTAAGTTTGCTGTAAACAAATAATCGATATGAAAATTGTAAATTTTTCACAGCAATTCATATTTTGTGCTTGTCTTCGATATACAGACATCTTCTATTCTAATATTTTTAAAATGTATTTATATGTAGATAGTAATTTGTACTAGTTCAAACACGTTGTGTAATCAACTTGTCATAACATTTATGGTGGGCTTTTTATAAAAGGTCGTTTAGCTTAATAAAGTTCGGCTGGCTCTATATTAGATCTATAGGGCTCACCGGCTATTTTCATAGCCATAATCAACACCTTTCATCTTATTTCGACCCACACGTCAAACTATTTTGAATATGCAAATTCAATTTGTCGGCAGATGTTTGAAGCTTTATGTATATCCATCCCTTCGTGATGCATAATTAAATAGAATATTTAGAGAAACGTGCATTCTTTCAACCAGTATTAAAACAAAGAATTTAACAACTGATCATAATCATAAATTTATTTTGATTTTCTACTGAACTGATATTACGTCATGAGATTTTCACAAAAACATTGGGAAAAGCAATTTTCTGCGCAGGGCAAGGCTGGAGGTCAACGAAAATGATTTTATACAAACGTAAATGATGTCTTTATCTGAAATGTCTCACATGTCGGTTAATGAAAACACATGTATATCATACGAATCCGCAAGTTGTTACTTTTCAAATAGCCGATGTTGTGAAGTAATAACACATTGGAAAAACACTGTGGCAACATTTTTTTTTTAAAACAATACACAAATCAACACGAAATCTTTGGATTTTTTCTTGTATTTATTTTGCGAAGCAGAGGCAGCGGAAAAGATATTATTTTTACTATTCGCAGCATGTCTAATTTGGTTCGCTAATCTGTCATTTTTATCTGAAGAATTCACACAGCTGCGTAAACATTGTCATGAAAAGGGTCTGCGATTCAGCGCGTACTCACAAATTACGATTTGTACAAACAGTATGGGAAAAATGAACATATAATCTATGTTTCCTAGTTCCGTTTGGCGTGGATATTGTTTGTTTCGCTGCGAAATTCGCGTGCAACTAAAAATTAAATGCTGCCACTTTCGGCCACGTTGGATCACCCAAATCACCCAAATCCCCCAAGAGAGAGCCCCAAGGAGCCCCAAAACAGCAAAACAGCAAAACAGAGACACGAATGCCACGCGATCGGTGAGCACTCACGAGAGTGAGAATTGGGAATCGAGACAAAAATAAAAATATATAAGAAATGAGCAAATTTATTTAATAAAAAAATAAAATGACAAACAGGGTGTATATGGACTCGAAAAGTGGGAATTGTTTACTTTCATTTATTATTGGATTTAACAACTTGAAGATTATCGTAAACAGATTTTTCTATTGAATATTTGGTTATGGTTTTGACAAGCTCAATGGCATCTATATCTTTTTCAAGCAAATATCTTTTGTTTAACTTTATTTTGGGATTACAAGGCAATATTTAAGCGATTCTTTATCATATATTTTAAATTGTTTACTATTCACCGTGATTACTAGACTCAATTTAGGCAAGACATTATAGTTTTACTATCGGAACCATTTTTTAAATACCCATTAATTTTAATGTGTACTAAAGGGGCATTATTCCATCTTTGATTTATTTCAAAGTTTTTTATTAACTTTACTAGGCATTTAATATTTGTAGTCAAAGGTAAGAAATTAAATTAGAAATTAAACCATTTTATACATGCCCATTAAATGTAATGGGTATTATCTTCAGGAAGAGAATATCACAATTATTAAGCTACAACATATAATTTGCTAAATACTGATTGACTTTACTGAACATCTTTAAAGTAATCAACAAAACACTTAAGAATAAACTTAAGTTTGAAATTAAACTAAAATCTTTAGTACCAAAAAACGTATCGATCAAATTTAAAGGGCACTAAAATGGTTTTAATCTTTAGATCTGTAATGTTGTTATGAAATCTCCCCTACCTCTTTTTGGAACCTTCTTGAACACCGTCGTAAAATCTTCATAGATGATCCATAAGATCCCCAGCCTTGCAGCACCCTGTAGCGCCCCTGTCACCAGCGGATTTCCAGATATTTTTAGACATAACAAAATAACACGCTCGCGCCGCTGTAGTACATCATGTACGAAACATAGTAATCAGGCAGCTCTTCAACGAGACCTTAGGGCAATCCGTATAGCCGGCAATAACAGAGAATAGCTGAGATTCTGGCGCAGAGGAATTGTGCCCATTCCCATTCAGAAATATCCGAACATGATGGCAAGTGATGCAGCCGTCAAATTTGTCTTATTTCGGACCCCAACAACGCTTGTTGTTTTTTTGTGTTTTTTTGTCTTTTTTTTTTGTTCAGTCTTAGCCTTGCTCGGCCAGAGAGACCAAAGCGAATTGGGAGCGTGCGGAATGCGGCAGTCTATATATAAACCGGGTAGAATCAGATCCACGCATTGCCGACGACATCCGCTGTGACCCACAGAAGAAGTGCATCGAATGGGGAATGGGCGAATTATACAGACAATTGCGCAGGTGGCGAATCGGAGCACGCACATTGCAGGATGTCTCAGCAGAACAATGCAATATATATATATATATTAGCGCCATGGCGATTTCTCGACAGGCTACGTGATCATAATACCAATAGTTGACCCAAAAATTTCACCACACATTTATGAGCTTTCCTTGGCTAAATGCTTGGCAAAACAAATGGCACTCAAGTGGCAAGTTGCCTGAGAAGGTGATAAAAAAGGGGAATTTAAATGGCTGCGTAGAAATCTGTGGGTCAGTTCTTTAAGACGGAGACTCTTTCTCAGCCATTTAATGAGGGCACGGTAAAGACTAATAACGCCGCCTCAAGTTGGGAATTGGCGCCACAATCGGGTTCCAGTTTCTCACAGTAACTTTCTCACGCATTCTAATAAGGCATCGTTTTCCATTGTCTTTCTACGCAGAAGACAGCCGAAGCCGAAGAGTCCGGTGCAAATTAAGTGAGACGTTGCTGAGTTGGATAGTACCATAGTCTTGGGAGAGTGGGAGTTATTATCGCCAGTTACTCACGTATTGTCGCCCTTTTACGTGAGCCACTCCCAAACAAAAAAAAAAACAAGAAACCATCACAAAATCGCTCATATCGAAGCGTTTTCGCTTTCATTCAAAATACCCCACCAACTACTCACCGCAGAGCCCATAAATTTCTATTTTCTAACTTTTATTTCGCCTCTGCCCGAAGAGTTTCTAAACAAATATACCAATAGTATGCAAATGAGCGAGCGACTAGAGCGGTTTAGTTACCCAAATAAATTGTGTTGTGCGACATACGATTAGTCGCGCGTTTCTCTTTCGAATCCAACAAAAAGCGAAATTTTGATTTCGGTTTCCTGATTAGTAGAACGAAGCCAAAGCCGGCCAATAGCCACCTTACACCGCCTTACAAATTACAAATAGCTCATCGAATGGCTTAATTTATGCAGATTGTTCATCATAGCTATGTTCGGTCCGCATATAGCATGATATCGGTCGGCATAAGACCACTGCTGAGACTTTGTTTGCCGGAGCCTCAAAAGCGAAAGCACCGCAATGCGAGCGGGACATTTTCGAGAATACCAAAAATATGCAAGACACGCTATTGATCCCATTAAAAAATCACAAGTAACAATTCGAAAGAGGGACTTTGATGATTAATTGCCTTTTAAAACAATCGAGCCATACCAATTAAGATCAACAATCAAATTTGTAAGAGAGAAAAAATTTAAATGGACGCATTAGTCTATAAACCTTGAATTCTCGCTATCAAAAGTTTCTTTAAATAAAATGTTGTTATTAAATTTAGATTTTAAAATTGGAACATGTTAGTCAAAGACAACTATAAAGTCTGCCTATCAAAACTTTAAGTGGTTCCAAAATCGATTTGTCTAAACATTTTTTACCTAGGCGTAAAAATAAAAACACCCATATGAAAAATACATAAGTGCCATTAAAATTTCCTTATGTGAAAGTAAAATGTTCAGTGTGCAGCTTGGCAACCACAAACGAATAAATCCATCCACTTGACCACCGAACGGAACAGGAAACTTGGGCAATACTCGCGCACTTGAGATACAAATCTACAAATCTGCGCCAGCTTGGCTCAGGCTGCTATTTTTGGCCAGACATCTGCGTGGAGTTGTTGGCATTAAAAAATTTAAAAAAAAAATAAGGGTAAAACAAATGCAGAGCGGGGGCAAATTAAATGAGAAACGAGCTCTGAACGCCAAAATCATATGAAGTTCGATCGAAAAGTAAGTAAAATTAGGCTTTGTGTAACCAATACTCAAGTGCATAAACATCTGGTTATTCAGGGCCACTGCCTTAGTTTTAAAAGTAATAAATATAATAAAACCCTTAAATCTAACACCTCTACTTCCTGTTGCAAAGCCTAGATTATATCATTAGCTTGTGCTGCAAAATTTCATTATAAACTGTACGGAGCATACAAATAAATGTGTGCTCAAAGTTTTCGGTTTATGTAAGCCACACTCGTAGGCGAAGTGGAGTAGAGTCCACAAACTTCATCCACTTTTGGCTTCCAGGTCCAGGCTGCTTTTCCGCGAGTTTTGTTTTCCGTTAAAATCAAGTTTATAGTGTCTTCGGGTATTTTGGCCACTTTTTGGCAAAGTTGGTTTGGTCTGTATTCCTCACCTTGTAAACTAGTAACACTCATTTGGGCATTCATTTCTGGTACAAGTGGTAAACACATCACTAATCATGCAATTAATTGACTTGATCTTTTCCAGAAGTTTCTTTTCGAAAGGTTGTACTTTAGAGGGGACAGCTTAAGATCCATTGACCTGATACTTTCCTGGGGAGAGAGAACAAAGGGGTAGTTGAACTTTGGGTATCTGTCGCATCATCATCATCATCATCTTGGGATATTTAGCTGCTAGCCAAGTGAAACAGAAGCATATTACGCAGAAATACTCGTACACGTACGCGTATGCCAGAAAGTCAGTCAGTTAGGCCGAGTTGAGGGCTTTGTCGAGTCACTGGTCGTACTTTAACGGTTCTCACACTCGTAACAGCCTCAAAAACCTGACTTGTATATCTTTGGCAAACACAGAAATTACAACTCCGCCACCTGAAACTACTGAGTGGCTGACAGCCGTCAAGCCTCCGAAGCGGCCATGATTTTAATCGTAGTCGAAGGTGTTTCTGTGCCCAGTTTTTGGCTTATTTCCAGTCTATGCAGTATAGTATATTATACTGTATATGTAATTCAAAAGACAGAGTAACCATTTAGAAAGGTTTATAAACCTTCAATCGCTTTATTCAACAAATAAATGTTTATAAATGCTGTATGGAATGTAAACTTATTTACCCGTATATGTTGATAACTATAAAAATTTCGGTGAAAGCTTTCATGTTTGGTCTGCTAATCACCTTGCCCCTTGTTTAATATAAATGAACTTTTGACCGAACAAAATCTCTCTTAAATCGAACGCAGGTACCAGTCAATAAAAAAAAAACCTACCGTTTCTATAATGGGTTTCAAAAACGGCATGCATTTACATTAAATTTCGAAGATATGTAAATCACGATCTGCATTTTGTGTTTGGCTTTCATTCGCCTTGCAATTCTCAGAAAATTATGTTGGAAAATGATTGGTAACAACAAGTAATGCGAAGCAATAATCAAGTTGCAATCGTCGTTATTCAAGACATTACCACATGCAAACAATCCAATTCCATTTTGCTTTTAATAATTGCTTATAAATGACAATTAAGCGCGGTTTCCAAAGAAAAACTTTGTAGGTAAGTTCTTTAAACTTCAATAAACTACAATAAAATGAGTGAATGAAATTTTTGTGTGCAATAACATAGAAATAAATTCCCGGAAATGCCTTTATAAAAGTTTTACGACTTTTACTCAAACTTGTAAACCAAAGTACCAGCAATCTATATATAGAAGTACGAGGAAACGGTAAACGTAAACATAAACCATTCTTGATAACGGCAACCAACCATTATGCAAATTGAAATCGAAGCAGCAACAACTGGATGCAATGTTGCTTTCGCCGTGTGATTGAATTTATTTTATAACGCTTGCGTCGAGGTTGCAACAGTTAGCCACAGCCGATATGCCATGGAAATATATATAGATATAGATATAGATGTACTTATATATATATGTGCGACTGCACTTATCTCTGAATCACCTCATATGCATAAGACCCAATCTACACGTTCAGGCATTTGAAAGATGCAATTTGCCAGTTACATTTCGCTGTAGGAAATGACTTCTCGACAATGTTCGTTTAAATATGCATTGATTGAGTGAGTAATAGATAAATTGAAATACATTATTATCGGCACAAAATGATTGCATGAGAAAAGAGAGTCAGAGCAAGTTATTTCAAAATTATTTTAACGCAATTACATATGTAATGCATGAACAGATTTTAAGTTTTTCTCCGCATCTTATGCATATTTCATGAATAATACAAGTTCCTTTTATGGAAATATAGTCTTGTATCCACCAAAATTAAATTAAACTTTATTTCAACCATTATTTTGGTAGTTAGTTAGTAAGTAAACTTATTAAATGACTACTTTTTATTTTCTTTATGTCAAAGAGGGTTTCAATCCTATGCTACAAGTTAATATCTATTAAAATGTAAGTCTGAAACTGATTTTTATGCAGTCGAACACTATCAGCTTTCTAACAAGAAACCCACTTGATTAGAGACTATTAACTCGTGATTTATTGACGGTGTAAAGCCAGCTTCTATCGGCCATTCTGATGGCCTGCCAATGAAAGCTATACTTCGTGTGAATAAGCAAATATTGGAATATACATATATGCACGATATATGAAGTATCTTGGTCGTGTGTGCGATGGCGCAAATGCCAAGCACTGTGAGTCACGATAATCACTTTTCGCCGCGACAAACACGTACTGCAAGCGGAATACATATAAGTATTTTTATATGTTAATATAAACACAGGCCCATTGTGTGTACCCGTACCCTTACACGTTCCCGCTAAAATCCCAATCTTTGGAGTCGTAAAAGAGCGCCTCAAAACGGGTTTTTGGCCACTTCGATTCTGCTGTTTTTGCTGCTCAAAATACTAACAAGTAAACCTAAATTGTTAATATCGCAAGCCTTTGCGGCGACTACTTGCGGCAATTGCGAACCCAAAAGCTCGCACATGCAATGTGCAATCTGCAATGTGCAACATGCAACAAAACCACATTCGAAATGATGTCAGCACAGATAAATTAATGTAAACCATCAAGCCCGCTTCTGTGAGAGATCTCACTCGGAAAGTGTGCGATGCGAGCTATGGTAGAGACAATGGAGGCATAGTCCCAGTCCAAATATATACCAGTTGCACGTGAAGATGATGATGATGATGAAGATGAAGAGGATTCCGTGGGAGGCGCACGGTCGATCAAAACCATGTCAATGGAGCCCAGCGAAACTCGGTGAACTAATTGCGGTAGCTCAATAACGAGATCCAGATAGGCAAATGCCGACCATTCGATATGGTGTGCCAAAGTCATATTCAGTTCAAAACTGTTACGACCTCCAAACCGATCTCCCATAAAGCTAGAGCATTATATGTCTTCCATTTCTTCTCCTTTACCTAATGCGAATTTGCATATTCATTAGCAATAAATAAATAGGCAAAAACAATAAATGTTTTTATTGTGGCGCTAATGGACATTAACTCCCTTTCATAAATTTTCAATCCATTAGTAATTGAAAAGCTATAGTATTATTATAGCAAAATATAATAGGTTTTAATTCGCTAAATAAAATTTTGTTTTATGACAGCGATACTTTTAAATAATAATTGTAATTATTGAAAATCTTATTTTAGATATATTAACATTCATAATAAATCAAACCTGTAAAACGATGATAATATTTTTAAAATCTTAAGAGTTTTCTTGTATTTAAAGTACCAAAGTCGTACTAAGTTAAAAGCATTATTTAAGCTTAAAAAATTCAAATTATTAACATAGCGTTTTTTAAGACTCACCGTTTTCCATTGCGAGAACGCTTCTCGGTCTCCGCTTCCTTGACGCTGTCCCAACTGTCGCCCACTCCCGAGGACATGTCGTCCAGCCGCTCCTCATCCTCCATGCCCGAATCCTCGAGGCTGATGTGGCAGCTGGTCAGAGTCACCGCGGTGCCATTGTCGCCCACCTCGATCCAATCCGAGGTGCGGATGCGTTGGGATCGCTCCGTGCCGTAGGGCGATGAATCCGTGGAGCAGCCCGATGGACAGCGCTTCCTCAAGGACACACCCTCCTGGCCGGCGTTCTCCTTTAGCGATTTATTCACCGCATAGGTTAGTGTATCCTCCTCGTCGACATCCCCATCGGCATCCTCCACATTGTCCGCATCCACGTCCTCGGTGTCGGCATCATCGATGGAGTTATAACGCCGGCGCGATAGAACACTCTTAGGAGTGGATGTTATCGGTGGCGAAAGGGATTTGCTGGTGGGCAGCTGCTCCAGGGAACAGGACTTGTTCCTCATGGCAGCCAGCTCCGAGATGAGCATCTCGTGGAAGGCC
This sequence comes from Drosophila elegans, assembly GCF_018152505.1. Taxonomy (NCBI): domain Eukaryota; kingdom Metazoa; phylum Arthropoda; class Insecta; order Diptera; family Drosophilidae; genus Drosophila; species Drosophila elegans. The sequence continues at coordinate 2,396,234 of NW_024545863.1, forward strand.
TGCTTCTTCTGCGGCGTGTTGCCCACGCTGATCGAGCTCTTCATGGTGCTGGTCTGGCCCTGGCCCCCACTCACATTGATCCTCATGCAGTTGCCCGTGGCCTGGATGGTCAGAACATCGGACTCCTGCTTCAAGGCCTCGTGCTTGGTTATAATGGTGGTATCGGTGGCGGTCTGCTTCTGGCCCTGATTGATGATTATTTCCGAGAAGAGTCGCTCTGCGGCGTTCTTCAGATTGTTCTTGATCTCCACAGTTCGGCCGGCCAGGAATCCTCCATTGTGTGGAGCTGGTGCCGCCTCCTTCTGACAGCCATCTAGTGTGGTTTTGGATCTTCTGAAGAGGCCAGTAGATGGGTTGCTGGCTGCCACTGGTATATCCTCCACATCCAGAGTGGCCACGGGCAGTTGGACTATCTTGCGGGGTCTGGGTAGAGGCTGGCTGGCCGGCTGAAGACCCGCCCGCTCGAAATCCACCTTGCCCAGGCTCAAGCGGGTGTCCTTGCGGGGCGTGGTTTGCGGGGAACCCCCGATCACGCTTATCGAGTTGTGACGATTGACCGTGACCACTGAGGTAATAGCCTCCCGCGGTTTGGCAGTTGGCACATCGGGGGCCTTACGCAGTTTAAGGGGCTTAACCGGAGGAGGAGGAGCTACTAGCGCCGTCGTGGGCGTCTGGGTTTGGGCCTGTTTCTTGGCCAGATTTACAGTCGGAGATTTGTAGACCAGAGTGCGACCCACGGCACTCAGTTGGCTCACGAAGGTGGGCTTCTTCTGGATGATCGGTGGGGCTCCATTGGCCGCCGATTGGGTTTGGGCTGCTTTGGGCCTGGGTGGCACTGGCGGTCCGGGCCGCTTCACCACCACGGCTGGCGATCCGGCGGTTGTGGCCATTGCCAGTTAGTCGTTGCTATTCTCACGCCAAACCGCACTCGAAACCAGTATTTTTAGGTCACTTCTCGAACGGCGAACAACGACTGAGCGCTTATTTATTATTATTACTTAGCATAAGCGCGCAAATGGGAAACTAGTTTGGCTCTTCTCACATGGCGATGTCCTCTCCTCATCGCCGCCTCATCTCCTCCAGCCTTTGTGATGCAGCTGCCGACGATCTCTGATCTATTTTGAATATAGGCCACCGCGTCGCTGCAACGGAGCTAGTTGGATTTAGCCAAGTAACACTTTATTGGTCGGTTATTCGATATGGAATATGGCCGCTTGGCTCGGCTCTGCTTCTGCTCTTTTGCGAAACTCGTTTTCGTCGCTTTATTTGCACGCTCGATCTTTGGGGTTCTGTGGATTTTAAAGTGAAAGGGTTCCGTTTATTTTGGTTTGTGTGTCTTTCGTTTAGGCCATGGAATCTTTGGGTGCCTACGAATGCCAAGCCACTTTAATTGTTCATTATTAATGAACAATGAATTGTGAGGCCTGCACCTCATAAACGATCTAACAGCTCTATCACAGTGGGAAATGCCTTCAACTTGTTGGGTTCTTTTTGGCCTTAAAGTGAAAGGATTTTTGTTGGTAGACCTTCTCTTTAAATGATGAAAATTATAATGTCTGAAGCTAGTTAAACCAATTAAAATAAGCTCAACGGCTTAGTTCATCATTATAATGGATAAGAATGTCAGGCCATAAAATATACAAACTAACATATGAATAAGCTATAAAAAACTATAAACAACAGAAATAAATAACATAGGCACTTAAAATATACAACCACACACACACGAACACACTTTACAAAAGTGGACTTTAAAAGAATGGCGTTGGCAATTAACGGTTTTGTTTGTTTGTACAAAGAAATTTCACTTTAGCACTGATTTCGGCACTTGCTGGATCTCGAGTTTACGATCTTTTAACAGCCTTTATTTGTTTAAATTTTATGTATTGTATATTATTTATGCACTGCACCCACACACCTACACATAAATCACTGAGCCGATTTTAAAGGCACGGTCGTAGGAAGTGGGATTTTATAGATCAGTTCCTCTTGAAATTATTCAATAAATGAAATTATCTCGGGGAATTCTAATGACTTGTTCTGTGCCGCCTTGTGATTCATCTGCGTTTGTCAAATAGTAAATATTGCATTTTGCGCTTCAAATAGGTACAACCATTGCATCGAAAACACAAACACACACTCAGGCACACACATACACACACACACACACACGCAGCAAAGACAAAGTTGTCCCGATTTGAACCGATACGGATACTATATGCGATATGTCCGCTATACGTTGCGCTTTGCACGAGAGCCAGAAATAAACTGAAACGGAGAAAAAACGAATCGAAAGAGCGGCCAGTTAAGCGCACCTTGCTCAATATTGTTGTTGCTCCACGGCCGACTGTGTGTGTGTTTATGGGTGTGTGAGAGTGCGGCAGTGTGGGTGCTTTGGATAAACGAGTGACGCGGCAAAACTCGAAAAGTCTGCACTTCAATGATTCGTTCATGTTGTATGGAGACTTGAAGCTACTCTAAATCTCTTATAAAAAAAAATAAAAATGTACAGCTTTATTTAAAATATTTACCATATCCAGACTTTTGATCAAGATGTAACAAAACATCTCTGTTTTTCGGGTTATCTAAAAATGTTTTTGTTTATAAACAAAATTAATTCTATCAATTTGAGTTAATATGTTAAACATTGTAATTTCAAGTTTATTAAGGAATAACTATCGAAAACAAAAATTAGTTAATCTTCTATTTTATTTCATATCAAATATATTTCTTTTAAACAAATAATTAAATATATTTTTATATATTTAAATTTAACATAGTAAATATGTAGCTAAATAAAACAATAAATAAATTTTATACGGCAACAAAATGCAGGCAATAGATGTACTTACTTACTTCTGTAAGTTATGTAGTTCCGAAAATAAAGTCCGAATAGTCCGAGTTTCGAGAAGTTAAAAACAAAACGAGTTGAACTTTATTTTAACTACAACTTCTCAACCGAGACCGAGACCGAGCCCAAACCCAAACCTACTCTTATACACTTCTGGTTTCGCTCTTTCGACTGACTCTCGTCTCGACTGGCGGATTTTACCGAAGAGAAACTTGGCACATGGCCAGAAGTGCATTGATTGCCTTGCCTTCTTGAAACGGGTGTATGCTGATGATGAGGTCCGCCGTTTGCCGTTCGCCATTTGCCGGCGTCTGGCTGCTGCTGCTGTTCGTTTTTTTGGGGGGTCGTCTGGCGTTGCAACAGCTGTTGTTGCCGCATCGCGACAAAACACCCGCCACCCCAACTCCCAAAATAAAATCTTTATTGATTGCATGTCCAAGTACTCGGGGAATGTGCCGTAGGGTGGACTTACAGATGCCAAAGTAGGAAATCAAATCTTTTTTTTACATTAAAGATTTATAGGAAAACTTAAAATCTCAAAATTTTGTAATTTTATTACTCATTCGCAATATATTACTCATACGACATGTTTCTTTAAGAGAACATTAATCGAATTTTGAAGCCCTACGAAGACTTTGTTTTAAAGAAAGACAAAATGGCTTACAAATAACACAAAAAAGATAATGTATACTGTCATTACTTTAATAAAAAAGCGCATACAATTTTTTATCAGAAACCGTTTTAAGAAGGCCCACAAGAGGTTTCACTTTTTGTTGTCAATAAATATAAATGACAACTCTATAATTATACAAATGTTCTTTAGCTAAAGAACCAATTTAATTTGGAATAATCTACTATTCAACTCAGGTCCACCCTATGTATGTACATATATATGCAAACACAACGATTTTGCAGATGTAATTCGCTTTGTAAGTATGTAACATATAAACCTGCACATTGCGAGTTTAAGTTATAGCTCTAATTGTAGTTCTCTTTTGAGTGATTTTTTTCCATATCACTGCTTAATAAAAGGACCTACACAATAGTACCACAGCAAGTCAGTATGTAATTGATGGGTCCACAAAGCAATGTATTTATTTTAGCAGACTGTCGCTTTTGGGGGAAATGCCATTTAAAACTGTCGCATTTATTATTGAGTGAGTAGACGGTCAGCCTAACTAAAGTGAGATGCAAAACCAAAAAAAAAAATTTATCAACAGAAGTCAAACGTCTCTTGCATTTCATATACTCTCACACCATGCACTGCATATTTCAACCCTTCCCGCAATTATAATACCTTAGATTTACAAATGTCTGCAGAGTTCTTGCTAATATCGAGTTACAACCTTCATTGCTTACTTTTGTACTTTTTACTAGCACACACCTTAGGAAGCCCCAAATATGAAGGTTAAGCTGTTGTTAAATAGCAGAGGGAATGGTTTAAGCATACTCTAATCCCGAAGCACTTCAAAACCATACCCCTTTCCATCATAAGCAATTCGTTAGCAGAATTAAAGTTACAGTTTATGTCCTGTTTGCACGTTTTACTTTACACAAAATATATGCTGTTTAAAAGTTAATTATAATAGGTTGGTTAGGTTTAGTTCGTAAAAATAACTTATTTTCGATTCGGCGTACCGAGTCGATTGTACCCTTGGAGGTTGGCCAGTAGTTGATTTTAAACTAGATTATTTATCAGAGTGGTGACTTGTGGACACGCGGACAGATTCAATAATTATCGAGAATATCAAAACCAAAGCTTCTGTGGAGTCAAAATTCACCTTACAAGGGCATAACAATATACAATTGACTTTTGAATTAATCAACTTGTTAAACAAATATCTATACACATATTCACACACTCAGCGTTAAAAATACATAACATATTTTGCGTAAGATTAAACAGTTCGCGCCAGCAGCAATTGTTAACAACTTTTACAATGGTAATAAAATAGGGTTTGGGGACAGACAGAAATTAGTAATTACGGATTTACCATTTAAATAAGCGATGGCGCTAGTTACTAACGATATAAAATGTCACAAATACAAAAATAAAATAATATTTTACTTTTACTCTTCTATTTCTCTCATCTGCTACCTATAGACTAATCCGCAATGGCCGTGTAGGGTAGACTGCTGTGTTTCGGCTTCGTCTTGTTGATAAAGACCTTAATGGCGCCATTGAAATCGGCGCTGACCAACACATAACCACATCCCTTTTTGTGCTGCTCGACTAGTGGATCCGGCTGGTTGTGGGCCAACTGCAATGAGGAACATGTTCATTAGAAAAAAAATACCATAATCTGGAGAATTGGACTCGGATGGATTATCACGCACCTTCTCATTCGAGATTTCATCCGGTTCGGGCTTAATGATAGCCTCTGGGTGTGGCGCGAATATGGCACAATTGACCGTAGCATTGTGTGCTTTAATGCCTTCCCAGAAATCGCTGCGATCCCGTCGAACCTGAAGGTACCAATGGAAGCAATATAATTTAAATTTAAACAAAAGTTTTAATATCACCAACCGAACTGAGTTTCGAGTAGTCATGGTTTGTTTTCCATATGTAGATGCATTGATTCTCGGATCCGGCAATAATGTACTTTCCATCGTGGCTAAACGAACCCTTAATTTGCGAGGACACATTCAAGTAGCCCTTGTATTTGCAGGACAAGTTCAAGTCCCGCAAATCATAAAGGCGCACGCGGCTGTCGTTGGAGGTGACTAGAATCTTGTCCTCTCCGGGCATCGGTTCAATGCCACTGATCTTGCGGCCAATGCGATTCTTACCCCTGGTGGAGCGCACATGGATCTGCGTGTGGTATTTCAGCTGATCCGTGTTGTAAAATATGCACCGGCCATCGTAGCTCCCCACCACAGCAAACTGTCCGTTCTGGCAGAAGTTGGCAGCCGTTATAAGCTTCGTCTGGCCATCTACCTCATTCCACAGAGCGACCTTCTTGTCGGGTATATTCCACAGCCTTAGCTTGCCATCGAGGCTGCCACTTAAAAAGTAGCGATCATCGCGTGGATGAAACGCAATAGCGGTGACAAAATCGATATGCTGGAAGCAGCAAAGGCACTCCTTTCTGGATATGTGCCAGAGCCGCACAGTCTTGTCCATGCTGCTTGACAGAATAAAGTAATTCTTTGACCAGCTGACGTCCAGTAGATCGGAGGTGTGTCCATTGTAGGTGCAGAACGGTTTCGGCATAAAGGGGCCCGTGCATTTTTCGGCGGCTGTGGCCATCGCAATGGCTTCTTCCGCTGAATGCTGCGAGACAAGAGACTCTTGCGAGGGCGTAGGCGAGGATTTTTGGTCAGCATTGTATTTGTTGCGCATATCCTAAAACAAGATGATAGGCATTACAAAATTGTATAATTATGGTAACTTAACTTATTATTACCTGGAAGAACGGATAGGCGTCTTTGAGAACCCAAATCCTTAGCACCTTGTCTTGCCCAGCAGTGGCTAAAAGTCGTCCGCAGGAACTGAATTTCATACACCACACAGCACTTGTATCTTCGCCACTCAAATCCTGAACATGCTGAAGTTTGGTAAACTCGTAGGGACCTTTGTTGGACGATGAAGCCTTGATTTTGATATTCTGCTCGGGATTCATGGCATCAACAATATCAGCCACATCCTCTTTGTGCCGCGCATGCGACACCTCGGACGCAATCGACTTGGCCTTGTCCACCGTTTTCCGCATTGTGGTGCCAAAGAAGCGTTTAATCCGGGCCGTCTTCTTTTTCAGCCGACTGCCATCCTCCGTTTCCAGCTCCTCTTCGTCGGGTTGCTGACCCTCGATACTTGCCGGTATACCAATCACACTCTCCTCGTCAGACTCCTTCTGGATTGCCTCCAGGTGGGAGGTCAGTTTTAGGATGTGCAGCGAGAGCGGGTTCCATCCCTCAGGCACTGGTGGTGAACGCATTTCGGACAGCGGCAAATTCTCTCCCGTGTCTAAATTTTTAACAGGAACTTGTTCAAGGATCTCAAAGTCAGTCAGCTGTTTACCAGAGCTGGTTCGCGTCCGCACATAGATGTTCATCTGCCTGAGCACATCCTCGTCACCAGCGGACTTGCGGCGCTCCTTGTCATTGGCGCCTCGATTAAAACCGGGATAGCTGCGGAAAAAATTAAAAATTATAGAAAAAGTGAAAAAAAAACAATCATTATTATAGATAATCACCGTGTCGAGCTGCCTAAGCTGTTGGACCCCGTTCCCGCCAGCTTTGGCCGGTTCGCATTCTCCATGAGCATTTTCTCAATGCGCTCGATTTCATCCTGGGACGGACCCTGTGCCTTGTTGCTGGCCTCATCGCGTGGTTTGACCACATAACCGCCCTGAATAGCCTTATACAGGTTCAGACCTTGATTTGGATCGATGGAACTGCAGAAGATAGTTTTATATGCGAATATCTTTTCAAAAAGCATTCTATTGTTATCTACTTACCTAGCCCTTCCTGGGGCAGAGTTACTCTTTGCCGAATTACTTTTCGCCGAGTTCGATGGACTTGGCTTGGAGTGAACCGAGGTTGAACTGCTGCCTAGAGATTGCGTAGGTTTTGGGCCACTGACCGTGAACGAAGCGGCCATGGTACGCATATGAATCGCACTTGTCGTTGGCATGGACGAAGATGCCGCCGCCGTCGAGGTCGAAGCAGAGACAATCGTTTTAGTGGAGGAGCAGGTCAAAGTGTTGCTAGAGGCTGAAGTTGTTGCATCATTCAGGGAGCTCTCAAACTCCATGACAAAGTCATCGCGCAACTTTTGCTGAAGACCCTGCACGCTCTTCACAGATCGCGTATCACTATCGGTGTCTTCGTTGTCCGCCGCTGGCAAACTGTTCTGATCCGAGGAACTTACAGAACAATTTCGAGACTTTTTCTTTCTTCGCGGTGGGGCAACAGGACCAGACAGAGTGATGGAATCAGTGGTTTTGGAGTGGGCAAGCTTAGTGCTTGCTATCACATCCGGCTCCTGCAGCATTATGGCGCCAGCAGACGAGGATTGCAGGGAGGACGAAGCACTAGGAGCCCCTGTCGTCGTAGCTGCCGCTTCCTGACCACCTTTCTGGTGCTTGGGCGAAACCCTAGGCGTGCTCATCCCAGAGGAAGTGTTACCAGTGTTTGGCGGAGTGTTGGAACTAGAAGACGATGCAGGCAGCGACTGCTGTTGCTGCTGGGCCTGTTGCTTCTGCTGTTGGGCATTTAACGAGGCTAGTGACTCGCGATCTATGCTGATAGCTGGGAGCAGATGAAATAAACGTGTCAGTGGTTGCATTGGTTGTTTCCTTGCAAATACACACAAGTACTCACCAGATGGATCAATGCTGCCGGCCAAGATTCGGCCCACGCGACCCAGTGATGTCATGCTCTGTATGCTCATCGCATCGGTTTCAATGACCTTAAACGGATGCGTCGAACGGTTGGTGAAAATGCCATCCGTTGAGCTGTTCTGTAAATTTAATTTAAATAGTAAGTACACCTGAGAGATCCATGGCAAGGAAAAGCTGAGCAAACAGGCTAGATTACAAAAATGTATACCTGAGAATCAGGTGTGAGTGTATTTCCTGGATTATCATCTTCATCGTTTTGCATGCACTGACGCAGTTCGTGAAAGCGCTGTCTACCATACTATATGCGATATTTATGTCATTTTATTTTAACGAATGCATATTTAACATTGGTCGAGATTTAAGTTTGGGTTGTTTTCCATTTTTAAAGTTGGGTATGGTTTTTTATTCGTAGGATTTACGAAATGAGGCGGAGAAAATATGAAAGTAAAAAACACAAATATGGACACAAAATTAAGGGAATGATTTGGCTATTATTCATTAGATAGTGCTTTTAGGCATATAAATATGTTTCAACTGAACATAAATTGGGGGATAAGAAAAACCTCCGAAATTTAATTTAATTCTCCTCAGGTAATTGATAACTAATAATGCAAAATGACAGACGTGAAATTGCAATATTATCATGAAAAAAAATGTTTTGCCTAGATAGGGAACGCGTGATTGTCTAAATGCAAAAAGTAAAAATAACTTACTTTATCTTTTAACTCTTATAAAGGGGCGCTTTTGTAAATAAAGAATGGGTGAACTCTATTAACCAGATTATGTCGGTTTTAATCAATTTTTTTGAAGGTGATACAATATTTTGATAAATGTCGCCAATAGGGCAATTCAACATTTTATGGCTGTTAACTTTGATAATAACTATGAGTACTGGTATGTATGGGCAAACTGTTTGGTAAGGAATAATAAGTAAAAGCACTACATTAACGGACCAGAAAAATGATAAATGTATGAATTACTTAACACATTTCAGTTGTCCCATGTCAATAACATTAAAAAATTTGACCAAAACACCAAAAAAGCCTTAAAAACTCTACAAAAAATAACATCGGAATGTCATGTGAACTGCAAGAGGGTTTTAACATATGAAAATGCTTTCCCAAGGCCATAGATGATGAATCGCTGCCCTAGCCGATGACATCATAACTAAATGGAAAACAAGACCTTACATTTGGACCCCATTCACTTACTGTTCCGAGCACCGGTTTGGGTTCAACGAACAGCCCAGCATCCTGTTGCTTGAGTCGAGCACCAAGGCTATTGGTAGGACTACGGGTGGCGGGCGTTCCAGCGCCAATGGGCGTAGCATCGCTGTCGGAGGAGGCGGCTGCATTCACTCGCACGGCGGGATCGGGAAAGATGAACTCCTGGGCCACCTCGGGCGGCAGCTTGCGACTGAAAAAGGGGATACATTTAAACAGATATATCTCAAGAAAACCCCACAAATACCCACCATAGTGTCGAATGGCGATTGGGCGTAGTGTCCTCTGCATCGAAAAACTCCTCTGAACTGTCCGAATCCGTTTCCAGCTTACTCATTTCTGGTGTTGTGCGTTTCTGGTGGCTATCGCTATTACCTAACCACCCAACCGTATGCAAATTGTCTACGAAATTACGCTTTTCTCTCTTTTTTTGTTATTGATTCCCCTTTTGTTGCTGCGGCGCCCCACTGTTTTCTTTTTGTTGCTTTCTAATCGTGTGACGTCACTCGCTGCCGCACTAGCTTTGAAGACACAGCATTTAACATTTTGATATCTCCTGGGTTTTAATAAATATAATCACACTGTTAATTTAAGTCCAAATCAATTTTAATTGAGTTTTACGCTTGATACGCGTAAATACTAGAGGTGTCAAATGTGCAATAATGTTTTCGATTGCGTCCTGTATGATTCATAAATAATCGATTGAACTAGGGATGGGCAGTAGTCGTGACTATTTTTAACGTGACACAAGCACGACTCATAAAATTGGTACGAATTTAAACGAAAAATCTACAATTAATTAAATGATTTTGTTTGTTCACTTTAAAAAAATATCTTGAATCGAAAAACCAGCTAAAAGCTGAAAAAGATTGCGATTTCTTTAAAAGTAACAAATTTGGCTCACGAAACTTAAATATTTTTATATTTGACGTGTTTGTATAACTTCAAGCGCACTATTCATAAGGGATTCAAAACAAAATTATCACAATTGGCCTTTACAACTATTATTAATTATATTATAAGCTTGTCTTGTCGAATATAAATAGAGGAAAAATACATATTTAATTATGTAATTATTTTTTATTTCTTCTCACAAACAAAATGTAATTGAGTAACGAGAGATACCCTTTCAAAGATCTTAATTTATAAATTATAATATCAAAGCTTGCAACCATGGTTTCTGTATGCGATAATAGTGTCATACGATAGTTTCCTTACTATCCTAACTATCGATATCTCGACATTTTGTTTTATTGTCCCATACCGAATGCACCATATTTTTGTTATTGTATTTTCCGCACGGCACTCGAACAAAGTAAACAAATGTATAAATGCATGTGTTTTTGGCGAGCTTGTAATTTTCAGTAAAGCGACGCGCGGTGCGAAGGTATTGAGCCCGTGAATTTCGCGGGGCCAAGACTATACATATTAAACATTTGGAAGCCCAAACGCAAAATAAGTGAATCCGAGAAATTACTGCGAAGTAAGACGGGTGCCAATGATCGCTACAACGCAATAAAAAAGTCATTTATCTAATAATTTCGCAACAACACAAAATCCAACAGAAACAAAATCGAAAGTTTTGTGTTTTGTTCGCCACCATAAAATTGATAAGAGCACGTTAACCCGTTCCTGCTGCAATTCAAATTACGGTAAAAATAACTGCATAATATTACGAACCGATTTCACAAGAATTGCGCTTAAACAAAGTCTGGAATATACAGGAAATCAATTGTGCTTTATGATTATGTGACATTTTTACTTTATTGTGTTCAATTAGAACTATTTATAATATGTACATAATGTGATTTGTGCTGGTATATAAATTGTCTCAGCTGTTTATGCTTATCAGTTATTTATGCATCCATATGTACACATGTTCTCAAGTACTATAAAAGGTCCGGGAATTCCTTTGTCGAACACTTCATTATATCAGCTTGCTGTTTCAGATAAAAACAACACAAAAACATATAATGTGATATTCAGAGCAGAATAAATTTAATAACAAATTTTCCTATATTATTGTCAAATTTATAGCATCCGCATTGAGCTTTTAGCAGGCGGCATAACTAACCTAGTGTAAGATTATCATCCACACGTCACTAATAGCGGCCATATTTGATAAATTTCCAACAGTTTTCAATCTAATCTGAAACCTGTGCTCTGAGCACTATAATAATATGCGTGTATTGCTTTTTATCAGTGGTACATACATATAGAATAACAAATCAAGTAGAGTTAAACAAAAAACAATGATAACTTGTTTTGCAAACTGGTTTCGCGGTTCAATCTTGTTCAATAATTTTAATGGAGAATCGAAGGGTTTTGATTTTATATGCTGGTAAATAAGAAGTATATACACATGTGATGATCTGTAGAAAAAGTGGTTTACAATTATGACAAATATGTTTATACGAATGAAAAGTATTCCAAAGTTAAAGCTTGATTAAAGGCAGGGGAAGTACACATTTATTTTCCCGATCCTATAACCGCCCCACAACGCTGTCAATGCAGAGAGCTATCAATTCTTTGTTCTTGCGTATGTACAAAATATATATGCGTGATTCCCTTTATATATTCTGTTTATATCTTCGTCATACGCTGACCTTATCTCTCAAGGGACCCAGTTTCACACTTAAACTCAGTGTTCCACACGTTTTTATTGATAATCAGAGCTTGTTCACTCCACCATGTCTCTTTTAAGTGCAGCGTGCAAAATAATCTCTGCCATTTTGATGATCCAATGAAAAACTACGGCCCTATTGGCGACAATAATGATTCATATACATATTGCGCGTGAGCAACACTTACAAATTTACAATGTTATGCTATTAATAAAAATTAAAATTTCGATTTAATTTTTCTATAAGAACGAATGTAGAAGACGATTTCTGTCCCATAGCGAGCTCAGTTACCGGTGCGATAACACACGACTTGTGGAGCTTGGAGCATAAATTTCCGCATTAGCAACAGACAAGTGTGCTATAGTTGCTGTATTGTGTTAACAGTTGAATGTATACAAATACACACACGCCACAAATCAACTTTAAACCGCAGAAGAAATCCATTGTCCACGACTTGTATAACGAAAATTGTGATACTTTATGTACATCAATACTTATGCGGCTCGTTAGATTTAAATATATTGTGCGTCTTTTTTTTTATACATATATCATATGTATGCAGGATTACCGGAAAAATCCTACGGTCTTCATATTGAAGGCTCGTCCAAAAAATACAATAATTAAGTCCAACAGCTAAATACATATCCTCATTTATTGTGCTAAAATTGGGGTGTTTATTCAAGTGATCAACTGATATGTACAAATAAACTTGGTTGGCTTCCTAGTAACGAATTTTGAATACTTTAAATAGAGCCGTATAAACCAGCTTTGAACTCGACTAACTAGATTTTCTTTGTGATCAACGTTCTCAGAATTTTGCAAACACTATAAAGAAATGTAATTTATAATTACACAGTTTGATTTGCAAAAGTTAAATTGTCATGGTTAATATATTAAATAGAGATTACATTTTTTAAGTTTGTGTTTAATAAAATACTAACTTACTAACAAAGTAACGTTAGTTAAATGAATTTGCAGTCAAAAACCTGTAACAATTCACTGGTTTTTACAGTCTTATTCAGACGGACCCGTCTTCCCTAATTTCATGTAATTACACGGCGTCTAAATCTAATCTAAATAATTTGCTTTGTGATAGTTCAATGACAATGACTACAAGAGATAAGAGTCGGCCATAGTTATAGTTACTTTTTTTGCTTAGGAGTTCGTCTCTTGCATCGTTTTTTGGCGTTCCAAGTTCAGGAATAGTCACAATTTTTGCGGGAATTTCTTAGACGGTGGCAGTAACATATTCCTCCGATTCCCCAATACACATGTGTAGTATTGCCGTTTAACAAAGCCGCTGAAACCGTACCACTCCAGCGCCATCGTTATCTTATCGCTGAAAAAGTGAACAGTTTAAGCTGCATCGTGCACATCAAATCGGAAATCAAATGGAAACAAAAGTATCTTGACGTGGGCGTTCTAGACCAGCGTCTTCTGAAAATTCGTTTAGTCAGTTTGTGCACATTAAAGGCGACGGTTATCGAGTGTGGCATTTTGCTCCACCCTTCTAACACTATATTTTGCTTAATTTACGATCTGTTTTGGTTGGTAGGAGTGATATTAGTGTAATTTATGGTCTTTATAACTGTGATTTACTGGGGAAATTTATCTTACCCTTGCCGTTTCTTACTACATCGAGTGAATTTGAAATCTGTTTCACGACACTATAGAACGTCTGTCTTCAATGTTCCAACAATACCTATACTTTTTTATTATTAGTAATTAATTTAGATTAAGGCTTATTAAATTGGAACAAAATAGAAGGAAACCCTTTAAACCACTGTAATTAATATAATGTCCAATGGATTGCTATGGTATAGATATTAGCTTCCAATATTTTATATTGGTTATAGTGAGGCAGGACACGCTTACTCATCCCGACGAATAGACTATCGGGTAATGGACTTAGTTTGATTGACTGCTGTTTCTCATAAAGCCATCTAGTCACACTTAAGACGCTGTGCTTAAATTTTACAGAGACTTGCTTATCGAACATGACAACAGGCACAGTTGGGAGAGTTTTCGCAGCCCCTATATTGATTGATTATGGCTGACATTGTCCATATCTAAAAGATTTTCCCATCACCGTATGTCTGATACTGAGCAACGCATCTAGTTATTCAATGAGTTAGTTGCCAGGTGGTAGATTTAGGGAAAATAATAGCTCAACTTCGTAGTCGATCAAAATTAACGTGTTAAACATCATTTTTTAAACGAAATACAAATTTTGACTTTCAGCTGGCTTAAGTCATCGTACACGGCACATATTCCATTATAAGGACACTGGAAATGACAATACAGTAGTGACTGCAGAATATCCTGAGTTTCAGCACAAAACAGCTAAAAAACAAACAGAAAGACAGACAAAAATGACCACCAACAGCAGCTTCTTCGATGAACATTTCGCTATGATATACTCGAACATAATGGATCAGTACATGCCCGAGTACTTCAAAAGCTTCGAGTACACGCCATGGGTCTTCTCTCTGCTGGGATCGGTGGTCATCGGTCTGAGTGGCATATTCCCACTGATCATCATTCCAACGGAGGAAAAAATGGCAAAAGAAGGATATAAAGATCGTAGGTTTCGGACTTAAGATAGTGCATATTTGAATTCAAAATGTTAACCATTATTAATTATACAGCTGCGGAATCTAAACTCCTGCGAGTTCTCCTAAGTTTTGCAGTCGGTGGACTCCTGGGTGATGTGTTTCTTCACTTGCTGCCAGAAGCCTGGGAAGGCGATAATCAAGGTGAGATTTGGATAGCCTTGTCCTTAATTTAATTTAACTTAAATAAAATTAATTTTCCTTAGATCCATCTAGTCACCCATCGCTGCGGTCGGGTCTTTGGGTCCTCTCCGGCATACTCATCTTCACAATAGTGGAGAAAATCTTCTCCGGATATGCCAGCGCGGACGAGGAAAATCCTCAGCCCAAGTGCGTCGAGATAGCCAACTGCCTGCTGCGGCGACATGGAGGAAAAATGCCTGAAGGTGGGACGTCCGAGAGTTGTGGTGGTGCCTGCGATATTGAAGATGTGGACAAAGTGTGCTTTCTCCGCGAACGGGAACTGAAGTCGAAGGAGAAGAAGGAACAGCCTAAGAAAGTGGCTGGCTATCTGAACCTCTTGGCCAACTCAATTGACAATTTCACACATGGTCTAGCTGTAGCTGGATCCTTTTTGGTATCCTTCAGACATGGAATCCTGGCCACATTTGCCATATTGCGTAAGTACTCAGTTGATCTTCTAACTCTTGAATAGGTAGTGCATACAAACCTCTTTCTCTACAGTGCATGAAATTCCGCACGAGGTAGGCGATTTTGCCATCCTGCTTCGATCCGGATTCAGTCGCTGGGACGCCGCGCGGGCGCAGCTCCTGACGGCGGGAGCTGGCCTTCTGGGCGCTCTGGTGGCCATCGGAGGCTCCGGCGTAACGTCGGCCATGGGTAAGCTTAACAGCGATTGTCAAGTGACAAACAAACTTAACTTATCTTTACATTTACAGAGGCACGTACTTCGTGGATCATGCCGTTCACCGCCGGCGGCTTTCTGCACATTGCCCTGGTCACAGTATTACCTGATCTCTTAAAGGAAGAGGAGCGGAAGGAGTCTATTAAGCAGCTGCTAGCACTGATATTTGGGATTGCGTTAATGGCCGTGATGACCATGCTATTCGAACACTAGGAACTTTAGCTAACAGAAGTATAAGATGAAAATTTAACCACAGTTTTAGTTCTCGCATGCTCTAAGATTGTCTTTGGCAGTTTCAAATTTACATGAATTTGTTGTACTTTATGGGATTCACCATCCTGTCTGCGTTATGTAATTATAGCCAATATGAATGATATTTAAACTACTGTTAATGATTACGTATTATTGTATCATACTTATGAAGCGAAAATTCAATAGACATTTAAGGGAGAGTCCTTGTCTCTCCACTATCCACGAAAATGTTCTCTCTAATAACTGCTTTCATTTGAAGGAACTGAGTTACTCTACTAACTAATCACATGACTTGCATGCCATCCAGGCAAACTGAAAGAAAAATTCAGACAAATGCACTTCCTATAAAAAACAAGTTGTTTTATTCCGTTTTTTCTTTGCAAATCATGTCTTGCAAGCTTATCTAGTGCCTTTATTTCTTAGACTTGATCTTCTTAAGGTAGAATTCCAACTCCTTGCCTTCCAAAATGTAGCCGTCGGAGCGACCGCACTGTCCGGGGCGGGAAGAAATGCAAGCTGGAAGAGGAAGGAATATATAGTTAATATATGGCAACTAGCAAAAAGTCAAATCAAATTGTTAAGTAATGAAATCAGAGTAACTATGACAAGCCGAATCACATCCAACAGGCTTGCATCTTTCTTAAAACAAGATCGATGCAATAAAGTAGCTGGATCGCTAAGGTTTTTACATCACTATAACATGATTTGAACATAATCAAGCGAAAATACACACCCAGGATGCGACCGGAGGTGAACTGATCCTCGAGGGCCTGCTCGACCTTGCCGTACTTTTGGCGCTCCAGGTACTTCTTCATGACCTTTTCGCTGCGCTTCTTGGTCAGCACGTCGTTCTCATCCTCCTTCTGGGCGTGCTTGGGGTTGCGCTTGCGTCCCAGGGGCAGGACATAGTGCGCCTCGTACCACTGACGGAAAGGCGTGGCATCAATCACCACGATGCTGTTCTTCACCAGAGTCTTGGTGCGCACCAGCTCGTTGTTGGAGGCGTTGTAAACCACATCGGCGATACGGGTCTTGCGGGCGACGCCCTCGGAGGCCCAGGCGAAGTTGCCGTTCTCCAGGCGCAGAGCACGGAGCTTGGTGTTTCCACCACGGGTGCGCACCGAGTGGACGCGGTTGCCTCCAAGCTGAAAACAGGAAAGATTTCTGGGTTAGTCCAGGTTATCTTTTGGTGAAAAACTTGTTGAGGAACAGGTTTATAATCAGTAGTCCGAACATAAAGCTTTTCAATCATCAAGAAGAGTGCAAAAGCACAATTGCAGTTGACACGCGTTAACATCATTTTATATTCTATGTGAATTCTAGGACCAGTTTTCTCACACTCCTGGCAAATTGATATTAGATTCTTTAACGTTTATCAAAGAAAGGATTAGAATATAGTCTGTGGTTAAAACAGATATATTTGATGTTTACCTATTAATGTTAAGATAAAACTAACAAGAAAGAAAGCAAACTTCGGCAAGCCGAAGTTTATATACCCTTGCAGCTATCGCAAGAATTAAATATTTTTGAAAACATTAAAATTATGATTTACTTGCGTATATGTTTAAAAACATTGAAGCTATGACGATTTGCAGCTTAATTATTTGATTGTTCTTTTATATATTTTTATTATTTGTATGGGAGCTATATGATATAGTCGTCCGATTTTGATGAAATTTAAACCATAATTCTGAAATATTTAACCATTGCTATTATCGAAGAACTAAAAAAAAAATTAAAAAACAGCAAAGTTATAATTTTTTTCAATTATTTTTCCGATTGTTCCTATGGGAGCTATATGCTATAGTCGTCCGATTTTGATGAAATTTTAACCATAATTCTGAAATATTTAACCATTGCTATATGTCGAAGAACTAAACAAAAAATCAAAAAACAGCAAAGTTATAATTTTTTTTTTAATTATTATTCCGATTGTTCCTATGGGAGCTATATGCTATAGTCGTCCGATTTTGATGAAATTTAAACCATAATTCTGAAATATTTAACCATTGCTATATGTCGAAGAACTAAACAAAAAATTAAAAAACAGCAAAGTTATAATTTTTTTTCAATTATTTTTCCGATTGTTCCTATGGGAGCTATATGCTATAGTCGTCCGATCCGGCTCGTTCCGACTTATATACTACCTGCAATAGAAAGACAACTTTTGGGAAAGTTTCATGCAGATAGCTTTAAAACTGAGAGACTAGTTTGCATATAAACGGACGGACAGACGGACAGACGGACGGACAGACGGACGGACAGACGGACATGGCTAGATCGACTCTACTAGTGATGCTGATCAAGAATATATATACTTTATAGGGTCGGAAACGTCTCCTTCACTGCGTTGCAAACTTCTGACTGAAATTATAATACCCTCTGCAAGGGTATAAAAATATGTAATGCGGTAGTCGGTAGTAGTATACAAAAAATTTAACCACGCGTTTCTCTTGAGATATCATTTTGTATTGACAATATTATGGGCCTAAGTAAATCAGCATTCAGCTGAAAAATGCCATAAACGGCAATTATTTCGATTAAAGATTTTTAAATTAATCAATCCAAGTTTACAAGAAGACATCCGCATGGTTAAAACCAAACCAAAAAAATTTGCGAGTTTCATAAGGGCTACTTTTTAGATATTTCCGATCACATACAACATTTACCGAGTTAATTGAGAGCCTTAGCAGGAGTATGAGAAACTGGAGCTGGAATTCAGGTATAGGGATTATCCGGGTATTATCTTTACCTTGGTGTTGGCGGCGGGGCGGCCCAGCTCGAACTTGCGCTTCTTGCGGAGCGACTTGCGCTTGCCTCCGGTTGCCCGGCGTTTGTGTGCACTATCGCGGCTAATACCTTGCAACAAAAAATAATAACAATTTAGTACAAGTTATACGGAGTCGGGCCGAAAAATCAAGAACATGGGCACGTTGTCGGAGCACTCAAAACAGCCGCATTGCAGGCGCACCAAGTTAATTTCACTCATATTTCGTTAAATGCACATATTCCCAGTTGCCGTTTAGTCGATGCAGTTGTAAACGTACTTTATGCGCACTTTCATTATGTTTGCAGGCCAGTTTCAGCCCATTTTCTTGATATTTCGACTCATTTTGCGAGAGCTGACTTACCCATGGTCGAGTAAAAAGCGAGAAAGAAAGGAAAAGACACGCACAGCACCTCGTGTCAAAAAAGTGGGGTTATCTTTTTGACATTTGACGCGGAGGGGCAACGCCGCGCTGTTAACTCTGCGCTTAACAGAACACCAAGTGCTGTTAAAAAAATTTAAATAAAAAATATTCGTAACAACTTTAAAAGAATGCTCTATATTTTTTCTGCGAAATTTATATTATATTTATTATATTTCATAACAATATTCAAAATTTAAAAGAACCCTATCATAATTCAAAGTTTTTTCATTTGGTCATAATAATTTAAGTCAGATACCGTAACACAATTAAAACATTTGTTTTAAAAATCAAAAGGAACGTTCTTTTAACAATATTTATTTTATTCAAAAGATATTTTAAAAATGTATTTTCGACCTAAAAAAAATCGATTTTCGATTTTAATGTATTTAAATAAAAATTAAAAATTATAGTACTATTAAATTATAAACGATAGTATCGAATAGTTTTCTGGCAACATTGGCGCCAACTTTTGCCTAGCAGTTATGTTCAAAGATTTTATGTTCACGGTGCTGCCAGATCGCCGATACCGATAGCATCGAATAATCTTCGATAGTATCGAACAAGGATCGATGTATCTGCCAGCTCTATTTTGCACCGAAAATAATTGCAATTTGATAAATAAACGCGACAATTGCAAACAATTTGGCCAGGAGCTGCCGAAGGCGTCGATAGGATTTGCCGCCGGGGATTGCTAATGCAACTATGGTTGGGAAAAACTTCAAGGCTCTAGCGCACTTTCACCGCCTGACCGAATACATAGTACAGTGCAAGCACTGCGACAAAACACTGTCCTCCAAGCACACCTCTTCCAATCTGACGCGCCATTTGATCCGGAATCACAAGCTCTTGGCCCGCACCATTTTCGCCGGCGAGGAGGGCAAGATGCTGGCTGAGCTCAAGGACGAGCTGGAGGCCTCCGTCTCCGAGGATCTCAGCATGGAGCTCGCCGAGGGCGAGGGCGAGACCAAGTCGGCGGTGCGCGGCATTATGGGCGTGAAAAGGGAGCAGCAGGAGATGGAGCGGCACAACCACGAGGTGGAGATGCGCAACAAGGTGATCGGGAAGAACAATAAGCTGTGGGCGCACTTCATCCGTATCTCGGAGTTCATGGCCAAGTGCATGCATTGCGGGAAAACGCTCTCCTCGAAGCACTCGTCCTCCAATCTGATGCGCCACATTGTGCGGCGTCACAACAATCTGGCCAAGACCCTCAACCACTCGCACCAGCACTTGATGACGCCCAAAAAAGAGGTATTCGGCAGCCTGGAACGACGGCAGGTCGCTGATCCTCTGGAGAAAGTCAACTTTGACGATGTGGACAGCATCATCGAAAAAGTGGCCGATCACCTGGACGAAGAGGTTTGTCCCGGGGCTTTTTACCGACTCACCTTCTACATATACCTTCGATCTCTGGTTTAAGGTCACTTCGATTTCGCTGCAGGAACCTTTCTATGAGTACGTGGTGGACAACTCCGACTCCGTGGTGGTGGACAGGTGCGAGGAGCCGGAGCCAGCGGACATGCACAACATGATGCCGCCGGATAGCGCCTCACTGGCGGAGACCACCACCCAGCTCGACGAGAAGCTCAAGGCGGAGACGATATACTACAACGAAATGGCTGAGTTGGCCAGGGCCAAGCGACGGCTCATCGATCTGCAGACCAAGAAGCTTCTGCTCGACATGAACGTGGTGGACAACTAGCCAACTGACGATTATTACTTCTTGTATTTGTAGGAGGATAAGATGGGCAATATGATTATTTACTCTTAGGAACTATTATACTTTTAACGACATTACGGACTGTGCATTTATTGTGCGGGTGGTTCATTAATTTTCAATAGGTTGTACATAGATAAAAACATTTTTGCAATAGATGGTAAAGAATGTACTTGGTTTTACCATCTCTTTTTAGTTTTTTCGGCATTAAAATCGACTTTTTAACTTGAATATTAAATCCGAAAGCAATTTGATTTGGCCAAGATTTACATTATCTTAATTTGAAGTTCTAAATCTAACCAACGGACTTCCAGCTGAATTATTCTTATCATATTCATAATTATAACTGGACAAACCATATATTTCAATATTATTTTAAAAAATCTTAAATAACTTATATATAAGCAAATTTTTAGTTGTTCGATTTTGGTGGGATAATTTAAGTGCCGTGCTGTGGTCACACTATTTTTTCAAGGAACCTGGATGTCTCTTTCCGCGCGTTTAGAATGGTTCAATCTGTAATTTTTGAGAATTTTAGAGATGTCTAGATATTCACCAGAAGATCAGCGCTTCACCGGCACCTGGGAGAACATAGCGATCGATCCGGGTGAAAATGGTTTGTACTATATTGCTGGTTTTCTCTCTAATAACTATGTGCGCTTTTAGTTTCTGAAGAACTGGAGGGCTCACTCTGGAGTCGCCGTTCAAGATCAGAATACCCACAGGACGATGGTCAAACAAATAGATTCCGTTGTGTGGATCAGTCAGAAATCCCAAATGAAATCTCTCATCAGCAGCGAAAGCGAAAGAGATCAGAGGATCTGAGCGGGATGGCTCCAAAATCTTCAAAACAAACACCTCCGTCAAGTTCGGATTGGAAGTACAATGAGTTGCTACGGGACAACCTGACGATGGCTCTGGTGGACGAGCTCCACAAAGACGGTCACCTGCTCCGCGAAACATGGCCTGAGATCGAGACCAGGCTGGCCAATATGGTGACCGATAGACTCCTGTCCGTGCCACATGGTCCCAACCCCTTCTTTGACTCGTCGCTCGTTATCCGGGGCCATCGGGTGATCAGGTGCGTCGATGGCTTCTCAAAGATCTTCCTAGAGGATTGCGTGGCCACCATTGGTGACGCATGGCACGGCCTGCGCATCAAACTTGTCCACGCCAGCCAGATTCCTTGTCAGGGGGACGAGGCAGCCGGGCAAGCACACCAGAGCACTGAGGAAACGGAGGAGAACTCGTTCGGCTGGATATTACCTCGGGGAGCACAATTGTCCCACATTGCGATTGGGAAGATCCAGGAACGGCAGCTGAATAAGCGGAAAGGCAATTCCTCGGCATTTCTGCTTGAAGATGGGTCGAAAACATGGAGAGTAAGGCTAGGCCGTGGCCTTCGAGTACGCATCACGGAGCACTCTCCTCCCGCGGAGAAGATGAACCAGTCACAGGAGGAAGAGGAGCTCACAGAGGCGATTAACCATGCAGTCGATTTAAGGGGGACGGAACCGATTTCCCCATTGGAGATTGCGGAGTTAATGGATGAGATAGAGCAGGTATTGGCAACCGAGGAGTCAATTGGCCGACCTATTGACGTAGAGCAAGCTCTGCAGACGGAAGAGATAGAGCAAGAGGTGAGAGCAGTGGAATCGGAACAGGAGGTGGAGAATTCGCTTGGCTGGATAGTCCCACTGGGAGCTGAGCTTCCTGAGACTGTGATCCTGCAAATCCAAAACCGACTGCTAAAAAAGCCGCATGGAAAACGGTACCGATGCCGTCTTGACGATGGTTCAAAAACCTGGAGAGTGACCATTGGCCACAGTAATCACGTAGGCCTCAGACAAAATGAGCAAAATAAGAATACGGAGAAGGGGAAAGACAAGACGCAGTACAATCCTGGCGCTGAGGAGATTACCCAGGCGGAGCAGCCGAACCAGGCAGAGGCGATGAACCAGTCAGATGAGATCGACGAGTCGGAACAATTGGCCAAGAAAGTGAAGGTGGAGCTGACGGATGAGATAGCGCCGTCGGTGCGAAACTCGTTCGGCTGGATACTGCCTCTGGGAGCTAAATTGTCTGATGCTACTGTTCTGGAGATCCAGGGCCGAGTGCTGAGTATGCCGGTAGGCGAACGCCGATGGTTTCTGCATAGAGATGGTTCGAAAACCTGGAGAATCACCGTGGGCCCTGACCATCGAATACGCATCACCGAGCACACTCCTCCACACACAGATGTGATGAACCCATCAAAAGAGGAACAGGAGCAGACAGAGGAAATAAACCACCAGAAAGACGAGGCGGTAAAGTCGGTACAAATTGCCCAGACAGAGAAGATGGATACGGCCCAGACGGGCAAAATTAAGAGAATCGACCAGAAGGATGATATAAATCAAACGAATGAAATGAAGAAAGCAGAAGATAAGGAGCAGATGCCGAAAATGGAGCAGAGGGTGAATAATGAGCTGACCGAAGTGATGGAGCAGCCAAATAATTTAAAGCATCCGGTGGAGCAATCGTTCCACTGGATATTACTACATGCGGCGCAATTGACCGACACTGCGAGCCTGGAGATCCAGAAGCGACTGCTCAATAGGACGAAAGGAGACAGTCACCAATTCGTGGTTAGGGATGGGCCAAAGTCCTGGAAAGTGACCGTCTACGGAGGCTATCAAGTACGCATCGCCCAGCTTTCGGAGGATGCGAATCAGACGGAAAAGTTGGAGGAGACCGAGGAGAATTCGTTCGGCTGGACATTACCGCAGGGAGCTGAACTTTCGGAGACTGCAATCATGGAGATCCAGAACCGACTGTTGCATAAGCCAAATGGAAAACGATACAAATTTATTCTTACGGATGAGCCGAAAACTTGGAGCGTGACTCTAGGCGGAGGCTATATGGTACTCATTGCCCAACAGCAGGAGAACATGGAGCAGGTTGAGGTCAAGGAGCAGGAGGAGAGTGCGAAGCAGACGAAGGATACGGAGCAACCGGAAGAAATAGAGCAAACGAAAAAGACGGAGAAAACGGAGAATTCCTTAGGCTGGAGTTTACTTGGTGGAGTAAATCCTTCCGAAACTGCTATCCAGCAAATTAAAAGTCGGCTATTAAAAAGAAAGAGTAGAAAACGTTACCGATTCCTAATTAAAGATGGCACGATAGCCCTTAGAGTATCCTTTATGGGTCAAAGAGTACTAATAGCGAAGTACTATCCTTCAGGGGGAACCAGGCAGCATATGGAGGATACGGAACAGACGGTGATAAACGAAAAGAAAGAATAACATTTAAAGGTAAAAACTTTTATATCAATACGAATTTGAATTGATTAATCTGCTATTTTATCACATTGTTGATGAAAAACAAAAGTTTAACAAATTTATCCTGAAAAAATTCAATGTTTTGTTTAAACATTCAAAATCTTTAAGTAAATTTAAGAAAATCAATGTTATTGAAAAAACATCACGCTCATTTAAAACTTAGTATACATATATAAAAAAAATGCTTTCCTTTTTTTTGTATTTTCAAATATTTAAGAAATTTATTCAAAATTATCTATGGTTTAAAACACCGCTAAAATCATGGAACTTCACCATTCATTGGCAAAATTAAAGGTTTTTTTAGGCATTTTTTCCCTGATTATTTGTGACGTATTTTTGTTTTGCGTGGTAAATCCAATCACAACATTGAAATAAGTTTATTCAAATGTATAATAATTGGCCAAAATTGGAGCGGAGTCCCTGCTCCTGGGACAAAATGAAGGCTGAACAGGACGACAATTCAATTGACGATGATGGTCAGTCAAATATTGCCAGGTTGTTCCACACTAACTTGTCTTTATGCTTTCCCAAGATCAAAAATGTTACCTCTGGCGTCGCCGTGCTAAATCCGAATCCCCAACTGATGTTTATGAAGATAAGCGGTCGTTTTTCCCCCAGGACAACAGCCAAGTCAATGGATTCAATGGTCTGGAGCAGCCGAAAAGCTCCAAAAAAAGTCCCCATCTGGTGCAAAGGACTCAGGTGAACCGGGCTCGCTTTATTCTGGCAAAGATTGCCAAGAACGAAGCGAAGGGCAGAACACATCCGAATGATGCGCGGGACAAGGTCCGATGCCTGGCTACGATCGAGAAGTTCGAGAAACACAAACGGGAGAATCCCCCGGACTTCCAGCTTCCAAACCCACAGCCGAAGCAAAAAGGACCGCCAGTGAAAAGGCGCAGATCGGCCAAAAGGTCAAAGGCTGGTGGCCCACCTAAGACTAAGAAGTTGAATGAGGTGGTAGAGGACAACCTAGTAATGGCCCTGGTGGACGAGCTCCACGATGATGGTCGTCTGCTGAACGAAAAGTGGGAGGAGATTGAGAGCATATTGGCAGACATGGTGACCGACAGACTCATGGCCGTGCCACAGGGTCCCATCCCGTCCTTCGACTCCTCCGAAGTGATCCGTGGTCACCGGGTGATCAGGTGCGACGACGGGTTCTCGAAAATCTTCCTGGCAGAGTGCGTGTCCCGTATTGGTGACTCTTGGAATGGCCTACGCATCAGGCTCGTCCATGCCAGCCAGATTCCCCGGAGACCTCAAGCTCGCATCTGGTTGCCCAAGGGGCAAACGGATTACACGAGGGTCATGAGCTGCCTCAGAGCTCAGAATCTGGACGTGGATATGTCGGACTGGGTCATTCTCAGGGCCGAGGAAGTCTTGAAGGCAAGTCAGCCTTTTGTGTTGCTCATAAACCATCGTTGCCTCCCGCAACTGGAAGCCTCCGACTACAAGGTTCGCTACGGCATCAGAATGGCCAAGGTCAAGGTCCTTTTAGCCGAAACCGATAAGTTATCAGAGGAAGACGTCGAGATTGTGTCCTGGAAACGTGAAGAGAACTTCCCAAGTTCCAGTAAATCTCGTCGTTCTTCCAAAGAATGACGACTCCCACATACTAATAGTATGCTTAGACCAGAAGCTAGAAAGCCTCAGGTTTAAGGCCATAAACATTAACCATATTATACTCAAAGTCGACCACAAGACCAAGAGGATTTAAGAAACTAAAATTACTTTAAGAACTCGCTCAATTTTAGGAAAAAAATCCTGAAGCGGACATCCACGTGTTTTATTTAAATATATTAAGGAATCCTCATATCTTATCATTTGGTTATTTCTTTATTCTATAATTGCTGCTGTATTTAATATGAATACAGGATTTATTTTAAAATACTGAAATAAAACTAAAAATTTTGTTAAATAGAATTTTCTGTAGTTTTATTTTGAGTACTTTGCAATTAAACATTCTAATGTGGAAACCCCTCATGGTTCACAGCCAAGCTGAATTTTTAGCAAAGTTCCACACCATCTAGCATATGCATGTGTGGAAAAATAAGTGTTATACTTATGAGTATTTTTCTATCGGTGCTGTACGGTCACATTGATTCCGTAGGAGGCTTCGCTTTTTTTTATTTCGCACGGAAAATCTTAAAAGAAAAACTCTGTATAGAAGTCAATAGGCAAAAAACGAGATGTCCAGCTTTTCGCCAAACCAACTGCGCCAGTGCACCCGTTTCACCGGCACGCCTTGCACACCGGACAGGGAGCAGCAGCTGCGGGATCAAATCCACAGCGAGCTGGCCAAGATCAAGTACTGCGCCAATCCCACCTACGAGTGCAGTCTGTTGCGGATTGAGGGCTACGAATACTGCATCCGGCACATATTGCGCGACCCGCGCGCCAACTACCGCCAGTGCTCGCACGTCTACTCGAACGGGAGGAAGTGCATCAATGCGGTGGCCAAGTACGACAACAAGAAGGAGCAGATACTGACCACCTTGTGCTTCGAGCACAACCGCCAGTCGCAGCTGCAAAAAACCCATCAGAATGTGGGACGCATTCGCAGTCGCGTGGAGACCAACGAGACCCTGCTGCACAGCCTCTCGTCCCACATCAATGTGGATGACATCAAGCCGGAGGTTCCCAAAACCGAACCCCATGATGATGATGAAATCGATGTGGTCTCGCCCCATGTAACTCCATTTGGTAGGTCATATAATAAAGGGTTCTCAAGTATTTGGCTAAAACTTCATCTCCCTAGTCACCCAAGATCACCGAAATACCATTGGCCACGTTGTGGATAGCTCACGCAAGCGTCGCCGCATTCTGGATTATGCTTCTGATAGTTCCAGCAACGACGAGGATCCACCTTGTCTCAGGAACACCGCCCAGGACATAGAGTTTTACGAATCAGACTACGAGAGCGTTGATTCTGAAGATGATGATCCTCTAAAGTAAGATTTAAATGCCTTTTCCGGTTTTCATTGTTTGGAAATATGTTTCATAATATTGATTTACTGTATGTCTCTTAAAAATGCATGTTTACTGGGATTCAAAATTAAGACTTGCGCTAAGCATATTCAAAAAAGCACAGTGAAAACGGAAACAATCTTTTAAAAATCTTTTTGTTCAGTACTTAACTAAAACTAAATATTTTTTCAGACATGCTGGTGTCTATACACGTGCAGAGGCTGTTAGGATTGCCGAGACCAAGTTGATTAAGCTTCAGGGCCTTTATCGCGAGCAGATTTCCCATCTGCAGAGTGTACTGAAGCAGCGACGTCGCAAGTACTTGCACGACATACGTCGCGAACGAGAGCTGTATTGTAAGCTTTATAAGAATTAAGGATAGAGTGAGAAAGATTATCGAATATTATATTTACAGGTAGCATCCATGACCAGCTGAAGGAAACGCCGCACGAGCGGAAGCTGTACGAACAGCTAAAGGCGCTGAACAGCTACCATCGTCGCCAGGGCATGGAGGCTGTGCTCTACAAGAAACTAAAGGAAAAGCGCGCCCGAGACACCTTGTATGCATCGAAGTCGTCGAGCAACCCAAAGTGCGTCTTCACCGAGGGCGGTGTCAAGTGCGGCGAGCGAACGCTGCCCTGCTGCAAGCACTGCCGCAAGCACATTCTGGAGGACAAGCGCCAGGTCCTGTTCCGGGCATGCGGCGTGGAACGCAGTGGGGTGGTCTGCCAGGAGCCGGTGGCCAGCATACTTGAAGACTCCAGTTGCGTACTGCACCTGACAGTGGCGCCGGCTAAGCGCCAGTATATACAAAAGGTGCGTTGATTAAAAAAATTAAACCTAACCCACGCCATAACCACCACACGTAACTACTTAAATATTCCAACTGCCTCTTCACTCATTGCCATAAGTTGTGTTGCACATGACTGCAGAAACGAACCTACAGTGATTGAGCTGTAGAACAGTTTTAACATACAATACTGCGTAACTAGTATTTAGAGTTGATTTGTAGTAAAGCTAAGTAGATCTACTGAGAAACAACGAAACACATGTACATAAGTGCTAGTATTGTCTATTAAGCCTTTTGTGATCCACCCCGAATAAATTGCCGACCTCTCATCCTCCAGTTTTATGAACTTCCAAGCACTCCGCCGCTAGAAAGTATTTTCGCAGCAGGCCGTGGTCTCGATAATTTTGTCGCAGAAGACCCACAAATTGATCCGCACGCGGAAGGCGATGATCTGTTGGATTTTGCAAGTGGTATATTCGAGTTTGATCTCGACACGGCCGATGATCTGGCGAACTCCATCGAGGATGAGTGCGCCATGTTTCTTGACATGGACAGTGACCTGGGCTTGGCCATTGAGGAGCGCAGTGTGGACAGTGCCCGTGTAGATTTTGGCTACGAACACGAAGCCAAAGAAGTATTAAACTCAAGATCGTTTAATACTTCTTCCGCTGAAAGTCAAGACCAAGAAAAACTCATCGCAAGCCAGCTAGGTTTGGATGAATCCCACGTGCCCGACAGTAGCGAACTTAATTTTGAAATCGACGAGTCTGACAGAACTGTTAACGAAGTATTGAAAATGCTCGAAGGCATCGAGCAAATGCCCTGGTTTGATGCCCTAATGAACTAGTTCGATATTATAGTAAATGTAATGACCTTCAACCCTAACCATAATCCAAACACTAGTTTTCTGTAGCCGTGCCTCTGATTGTTGATTACTTTACTTCACAGAAATGCGAGTCAGAGACCGAAGAAGATGAGACCCAGTCTGCGAGTGTGAGTAGCATTATAAAAACGGAAAAGGAGGAACCCACAGATAATCTGTTTGCGAGCCCAGTGCCTAACGTCACCACAGCTCATGGCGAGGACAAAAAAGACGATATTAAACTCATAGGGTCCATACCAAAGCAAACTAGCACTACTTCGTAAGGCATCGTAGAATAAATGTTTACTGTTGCAATCATTAATCAATATATGTTAAAAAAAGAATCGTAGATTTAAACCTCCTATTGGAACATGTCATTTGGTTTTGTAAGCTCTATTGTAATATTTGTTTCTCGGGAAAAAGGATTCCTTAATAAATAGTTAATCAAAACGGTTTGCTTGCACTTTTAATTATTTACATTTATTGGCTTTTCATAATTTATACAACTTAATATTGTGTATACATTTATGCACGTATAACTATGTATAATTAACAACTCATATTTCTTTATGAAAATGCATAGCTCTTGCAGTTTCCTTAGAGATATTAAATATGCACTCTGTTTGCTTAAAAGTAATGACTGTAATTATTTGATCTTAAAGCACAGTTAAATATATCAGTATTCAGTTCCTCCAATCAGCAGTATCTCTACTCGAATATTTACAGATTGCATGTGCTATGATTATGGATTGATGGCAACCGCTCTCGTTGTTAAAATGCGCTATTAAAATTAAAAATTGGCAGCTAAATATATTAACAAAGTCTGTTAAGTGTTGGAACCAGTTATCCTAATCGTTTGTCTACAGCTCCGTGGTAGTCTCAACCTCCGACCGATCCAAATCGTTCAGATAGGAGAAGCCTATTTGGCCATAGTCCCTTTTGCCAAAGGAAACGTTCTCATTTGTGCTGCTCAAGTGGTTGTGATCAGAACTGGACCTGTTAATATATATATATATATTTTTTTTATTTAATCACTGTGAAAACTTTTAGGCACTTTACCTTTGAAACAGCGGATTTGTGATGGGCACTTCGCCCCCATAAAGTCGGTTGTTCAGCTGGCCATTTCGACCCAGGGTGGCATTCATCAGCTCACCATTGCCATTGAGCAATCCCACGTCGCAGAAAGTGTTTCCCCGCCTGCCCATCGTACTGTAGGCATTATTCTTGGCATTTGCCATGTTGTTGGGCCCAGTGGGATCTATATTGTAGGCGCCGTTCTGGTAGTGGTTACTGTTCTGGTGCTTGATGCGACCCAGCGTCAAGGTCCCCGAGTGGGCACCTCCGTTCGGCGGGGATCCCAGTGGGTTGGCATTGTTGCGAGTGTTCATTTCCAGGGTCCGATTGAAGGTATTCTGTCGGTTATTTATGGCCAGATTGTTGTTCATGTTGGCATTGTTGAGGTTCTTGTGCCGACGCAGCGTGGCAATGGTGGCCGTCGTGGCGTCCGAGTGGGATGGACTGGACTGACCACCGCCCCCATTGGTGTTCTCCTTGTGCGTTATGTAGCTAACATTGTCCAGCGAGAAGGCATGGTTCTTGGCGCTAAAGTCCAGCTGCAGGTCGTCATCCACATCCGGCGGCACTGCCATCGCCAGCATCTGCGTTTCATACTCCTTCATGTTGGCTATGGTTTCACTGGCATTGGAGGCCTGCTGGTTAACGATCACCGGATCGTAACGGCTTGGATTCGTCGACGAATACTGGCGCATGCGTTGCTTAAAGTTTTTGTATCTATTAAAAATGAAATTTAAATTATTATTATAATTCAAATGTGCAATTTTGCACTCTAATTACGGTTTATGTTGGCACTAAAACTTTTATAAGCGACTATCAAAATAAAAAAAAAAGTTATGAAATGAATTGAACCAGTCAATTAAGATTAATGTTTGCATTAAAATTTGTGTCATCCTTCAAAGTATATTTTTTGACTATTATTTTGACTTACTTTGACCAAGAAATGCATATGTAAATGATGCCGATTGTGCCCAGTATGAGTATAACCAGTGATATGGCAATTAGAGTGAAGGGGAAGACTTCGTTATCGAGGGCCACAGCGGCCTTAACCTGAAGATTCATAAAAAAAGAACAAAATTAAGAGCTATCCAGATGGTATGTAACACAATTAATAAACCACCTTGTGAACCTGTTCCTTTCTCTCAAGCGGAAAGGATATATTATCGGCTGTGGCCCTGGGCAGGGCAATGTTCAGCTCGGATCGCGCAGCTGGTTCCAGTAGAGTGGTAGCCACAATGCTATCCTTACGGCTCACCAACTGTTCCGTCTTCGGATCGATCAGATAGAACCATATGTCCGTGGCGGCCGGGTTCTCCACCACCGATCCATTCTTGGCCAGGTACTTTTGGCTGCTCATGCGCTCGATGCCGCTGACCAGTCCGGTCTTCTTGTCCAGCAGCTCCTCCAGTTCGGTGTAGTAGTTGCGCAGATCGCCGGGTGCCGCATTCGGGAAGGACAATGCCATTCGATTGATATCCGCCAGTTTGTTCACCACTATGCGGGCTCTCGTTCGATGAGATCCCTGCTCCTGGGCATCACTATCACGAGCCTCCACCAAAAAGGTCAGCGGAAAATCGTTTTCACTCTTAAAATGCCTTGCAGTGCGCAAAACTCCACTATCCTCCGACATCATGAAAAAGCTGGTGGGCTGAGGGGGTATAAAAAATACATATTTTGTGATGTACATATATGTAGGTATATGTAGGTATATCAAGCCGAGATTACTTACCATATTCACCCGATTTTCGTCATCGTCGTAGAGGGCGTAGCGAACGGTGCCGAATTTACCCGAATCCCGATCTGTGGCACGCACCTGCAAAATGGTGGTGTCCACATCCATTTCCTCGGTGACCACGGTGTAGAAAGTGTCCTGCTGACCGCGCAGCCTGTTGAACTCAAACTCCGGCGCATTGTCGTTCTCATCCTGGACGATTATCTCCACGGTGGCGGTGTCCTTCAGCGGGTTGACGAAATACCGATGGGATGTGAGGCGCAGCTGGAGCGTGTACGAAGTCCTGTTCTCAAAGTCCAGCGGTTGTAGGAGCAACAGGTTGCAGCCATGATCGCCGGAACTCAAGTTGAAGATGCCCCCTTCGTTGCCGCGCACAAATTCACACCTGAAGGCCGGTGGTCCATCGGTCGATACCTTTGAGTTCACTATCTGAATGAGCTTGAGGGTGCTGTTCGTTTCCATGGACTCCGGCACACTGGTGGTGTAGCTGTCGTCGCTGAAGGCCAGCCCAATGCTTTCACTGCTCATCACCAGGCCGCTTTCCAACTTGCCGCTGTCCGATTTGATCTCATTGTTGCCGTTGGCCAGAAGGTGGTGCACATCGACGCGCAGCGGAGCCACCGAACTGAGCTGCGGTTCACCCAGGTCGTAGGCCCTGATGTCCACCTGGTACTCCGTGTCCTCCTCCTTGCGCAGCTCGTCTCTGATGCGAACCGCACCCGTGTCCGGGTCCACTTGGAAGTACTTGGGCGCCTTGCCACGCCCCACGATCTCGTAGCGAACGACGTTGCCGGGCGAAGTGCCATCCTCGTCGATGGCCGGCAGGGTGGCTATGATGGTGCCTATGCCCTGGTCATCGTTCACGGTCACGGGATCGGGAACGGTTATGAATCTCGGTGGCAGATCGTTGCGATCCTCCACATCCACCACCAGCTGAATGGTATCTCCTGGCCCATCGCCATCGTTCTCAATGGTTCCGATGGTCAGCTGGTGCTGCTTCTGGCTCTCATAGTCCAATCCCTTGATGGTCCTCACCTCCCCCGATTTGTCCGAGACCCGGAAGAGCTCCGCATTGCCGTGGCGCAGAACGTAGGTTATTTCCGGAACCGAATCCGGATCGAAGGCTTGCACCGTGGCCACCAGGAAGTTCTCCTCGTTCTCCGGAATGTGCACGTCGATGCGGGCATCGCTGAACTTGGGCACCTCATCCGGCAGGTCGAGCACCATCACCGTGACACTGGCCGTGCCCAGTCGGGCGTCGGGAGCTCCATCCTTGGCGGTGACCACAAACTTGTACTCGTTCAGCTGCTCGTAGTCCAGTTGCTTGGCGGTCAGGATCTCCCCGGAAGTGGCATTGATGGTGAACGGTATGTCCGTGGGTATGGAGTAGGTGATCTCGGCATTGATACCCTCATCGGCATCGGTGGCGTGCACCACTCCCACAGAGGCCTGGGCCCTGCCCTCGTCCACCTGGAAGACATACGGCAGGGTGGAGGCGTCGAATTCCGGGTTCTTGTCGTTGATGTCCGTCACCTTGATGTTCACGGTGGCACTGCTCGAGAGGCCACCGGTGTCCTCAGCCTTCAGGATCAGTTGGTAGCGGGTCAAACTCTCCCGGTCCAACTTTCGGATGACTATGATGACGCCGCTCTCCTGACCCACCGCGAATTGCCGCAGATCGTTGCCCGACACGATGGAGTAGACCACTGCATCGTTCTCCGGATCCTCGGCATGAACGACCGTGACCGTGGAGTTGATCTCCGCACCCTCGCTCACCTGCACCTCGTAGATGGGTTTCTGGAAGCGAGGGGGCTTTGTGTTCGGACCCGGCGTCACACTCACCTCGACAATGGCCTGGGAGGACAGTGCTCCGATGTCGGTGGCCTGCACCGTAATGCTATATTGCTCGCCCGCAAGCAGACGTCCTTGGGTCCGGATCTCACCCGTCGTCTCGTTGATGGTGAACTTGGCCTGGCCGTTGTTCGACACGTGGTAGATGGAGTAGGTGACCACGGCATTGGGACCCTCGTCGTTGTCGCTGGCCACCACCTGGGTGACCAGACGACTCTCGCTCTGATCGCCAGCAGTGATGGAGATGGGCGGCACCATGGCCAGCTTGGGCGCGTTGTCGTTCACGTCGCGCAGGTGGACCGTGAGACTGAGTGGGGCACTGGCCGCATTGGTGCGCGGTTCCCGGGCCACCACCTGAAACTTGAAACGACCCGGAGCTGGCGGGTCGCGATCGAGGTTGTCCTCGTTGACAATGAGTATGCCATCGCTGGTTACATTGAACGACGGCGTGGTCAGCTCGTAGATATAGTCTGGCTTCGGATCGGAGTCACTCAGGTCGGCATCTGTGGTTCGGAACGATATAGGGTTACCATGCGAGTCCAACACCCTAGTTCCGATGGGCGAGTTCTCGTCCACATAGCCTTCGGGTTGGGAGGAAGAGATCACGGGCGGATTGGCGTCCACTGGCTTAACCGCAATGGCCAACTTGGCCGTTGTGAATCGCTGCGGTCCCGGCGCCACCTCCTCTGCCTTCACTATAATGTCATACTTCTTCGCTGTCGAAGTGTCAATGGCCTTGGTTTGCTTCAGCACACCCGTATGCTCATCGATCTGGAAGTAGTCGGCGTAGTTGCCAGGCATTCCACTGGCAAAACTATAGCGAATCGGGGAGTTAATGGTGTCTAGATCTACAGCTTGAATCCTCTCGGGTAGAACTGTTAGAACTCCCAGCAATGATCCCGCTGGCACGGAGGCCGAGTACTCCGGATTTATGCAGGCCCCATCCAGGGAGGCACATCCGCTGTATATGAACGATGGATCCAAATCATTCGAATCGGCTATATTGACCGTCAAGGTTGTGGTCGACGACAGACGATCTGCGGTATTGCGCGCCCGATCCTAAAGGTGAAAGAAAATACAACAAATTTTATATAAATAATATATATTTACAGCCTAGATTCCAAGTGAAAGGTATATGGAACTTTACAAAAATGCCGTCGGCAGAAAAAAATCCGGTAAAAGTAAGTAGATAATTGGGGCCTTTTTGGCACAGCACTTAATTGTTGCAATAGCATAGTAGACAGTTTAATTAACCCTTTTGTTATAAGTAAATTTATTAGCAAGACTCCACTTACCGAAGCCACAATAGTGAGATAATAGGTTTGTATCTTCTCAAAGTCCAAAGTCTTGGCTACCGTAACCTAAAATAAATGGACAGAACATATAATATATCATTCCCAAAGCTATAGCTTTCCCGACTTACCTGACCCTGGTGGGGAAACGATATGGCAAAGGTGCCATAGCCATCGGCACTATACTTTTCAATATCTGTAGAATTGGCACTTCCCTCGGCTATAAAGTACTCAACCAGCCCGTTCACACCTGCGTCTTTATCGAGGGCCTGAATGTTTCGAAATATAGTGGTTCCCACCGGCGTGCTCTGCAAGAAATTATTATAAGCCATTGAAATGTCAGTTAATTCGACATGGGAAGCGACGGGTGGTGGGGTTTCCTTTAAAGTTTAAACAAAGTGAGAGGCCTTCGCTCGAGAACCGAAAGTGTTTCCGGGCCACTCAATATATTGTTTCTGGTTCAGCAAGAAGAAACCATAACACACACAGTGTTCTCTTTCTAGTGCTTAATTTCTAACATTTCCCAGGGAGCCCCAGCTGGGAGACCAACGAGAAAAACCCCGAGATCATTATTTTATTCGCATTGTGAAGATCGAAAAGCCTGCTGGGCTGTTATATAACGGTTGCAGCCTCCTAAAGTCATGTTAAGCAGCCAGTTTGCTACTTGCATGGAGTGTCTTCTGCTGCAGTTTCTTCTGTCTTCTGTACACTCGACTCGGTAATTTAGCATCCGAAGAATTGCAGCTGAGCTGCTGGGATGCTGAGCTCATGCCAAAAGCCATATTGTTCGTCTGCTGAACTTTGCGATTTGTTTTTCAGCTAAATGGCATGCACGCTTAGGTCATCTTTTTTCGCTTTTCATAATTTTTGGTTTTACTGCTCGGTGTTTGTTCATTTACTTTTCAAATTCCCATGGCTTGGAGTACGAGTAACCATCTATAATGGGTATTGATCTGGGCAGATAGCATATTGTTTCGGTAGCTCTTCGGAGGTATAATTTTTTGTATCTCGGCTCTTGTAATTATTTGATAGAGCGGGAATGAAATGCGGTTCTGTTGTGTAGCGCTGTCTCTTGTCTTGTCTTCTCTGCTCCGACATCGGACATCGGACATCGGATCCCTTGGGAGTGTTCGCCTAAGCCGGCAAGTGCATACCAATTATATTCCAGTTTGACTGGCAGAAGGCCATATAAAGGGACCTGAATCACGAATTTACAATGCACTACATACACAGTTCTGCGAAGAAACGATGAGGTAGGCAGTCCTTTTGTTTATTCTCCACCAGGCTTCTTAAACTTTAAGGCTTCACATTGTTAAATAAATTTTGTATGGCCAAGCGTCCTGATGGCAAATTCCAATGAACCATTTATATTCAGTTTTAATGCATTTACCATCTTATTTACTATCCGAGGAATGTAATCTCAAGGTCTTAGTTCTGATCAGGTCCTCAATAACTTGGCCATTTTGAATGTTACAGTATTTAAGTGGACTTTTCATTAAATGAAGAAAGTGGTTGTAGATTAGAGAGTCGTATAGAAAGCTTATTAACGATAATTTAATATCTTTGAAATGTATTGGCAAGCTGTTATAATTGAAAGCCATTCTTGCCCGATTTCGTAAGTGTTCTAATGAATAATGATTGCTCGTGAACAATTTAATTAGTTATATTTCTGGTTTAATGTCTAAATAGGTCTATTATGTGCGGTTTCTCCTATTAAGCAAAGGCACAGGTGCGATTTGAGCACGTTTATTGGCAAGGTTTCTTCGCCAAGTAATGCACTTCATAGGGGTTCTTTTTGTGCGAGTCTGTATGTAGCACGTTTCCGCTTTGTTTTATGCTTTTTGCCAGTGCTGGTTGCTTTCTAATATGTCAACAGTTCTGTAATTGAACGTTATTAGTCTAAATACGTGATTAAAAGCCGGCAGGCAATACTCTTGCAATTGCCGCCTATCTTATGATCCTCGGATGCTGGGAATTGCGGATTGAGGATTGGGGATTGGGGATTGGGGATCCGCTGGACATGCTATTGTGTTGCTGAAGCGCTGAAAACATGTTCACTACCACTTCATTAGTGTTCAGTATGTAGTTGCTGCTGTCGCGTCGAGAAGACTATGCACATTCACCTGACTCTTGCACAGAGAGAAATTTCGAGGAAATCGTTAATATCCAAAATCGCAAATTTTAAATATTAATTTTTAACCAAATATTACATGCTTCTAGATACTTATTAAGAATTTATTTAGAAGTAAAAAAATCAAGCTAGCTTTTAGAACATTTTTATACCTATTTCAAAAGTAATAAGATCAAACCTTCCTTTAGTTATCATCGACAATTTACAATGAAGTGATACCAATATGGGGAGGACAAAGATAAATAGAATGACAAGGATTAGCTGGTAGTTTAAATCCTCAAATGATCTAGTTTCTTGCTCATATTTTTCTCAGTGTATGTGGAGCCTATTTGCAGCGTGATAGTTCGTTTAGCACCCGGCAGTGGAATGGATGGCGAGAAATGCGGGCAAAACTTTGGGGCGACGAGAAGCTGATCGTGCGGACGCTGGAAAATGTCTGTTTACTATAACTACTACTATGTATTTACTTACCTCGGGAACGGTAACCTCATAGGGCGTGTTCATGAAACGCGGCGCATTGTCATTTATGTCCGACACCCGAACAATAATGGGAATGGTGCGCTTCTTGTTCGTGGACCTAATGGTGCAGGAGACCTGAAGACATATTTTCATAAATATTTTGATCTTGCGAAGTGGAGCAGAGGGAATCTTCTACCTGGAAGACAATGTGACTGAGATTCTCCTCATCTCGGTCCAGGGGCTGCAGCAGTTGTAGTCTCTTGCCGTTTAGCTGAAAAATCGGCTGGCCTTTCGGAAAGACCAAATTCAATGCGATTTCCGTCTCCGGATCGCCGAAAATTGGAAGCTCTGGCGGTGTAGTTGGCTGTCCAATGACTGCAAAAAACGCATAAATAATATAGTAAAAGTTGAAGTCTAATAAATAAAGCTAGGTTATTGGTACAAGTAGCACTGAGCCGGCAAACATCTCAGGAGGGAAACGAGAAAACTGCAGACAGCTGCCTTTCTCTTTGCATTTGGGGTCAAGTTGCAGCGATCACTTGCGATGTGTACACTGTACGGTGTGTGTGTGTGTACCATACAGTATGTGTGTACATATCGTAGATGCATCTTGTGTGCACATGAAAGTCTTTAAATTTCGCGTGATCTTGTTGTTTCGCAGTAAGCGCCTCCAAGAGTGAGATCAGATATTACATAACGAAGCATAATATTTAATTTGAATGCTTTGTAGTGGGAACACAATGCCTAAAGGCTCAATAACACTTTATGTAGCTGTAAAATATACTTAAATTTAAATTGAATGTGCTGTAAACGGCCTTTAAAAACTTGAGGCATACAAATTTTTATCACGTAACAACTCTTTTTAATATTTTATAAGTACTTTTTTAGGGTTTCCTCAGGCACCCTCACTAAAATTCTGTGACCCACGATTTAATGTTTTAAATTACTTAATTACAGACCCAAAATCAACCAATTGGGGTTTGGATAGTTGGCTAGTTTCACCTTTAAAGAGGTTTATGTATGTAGACTATACAATGTATCTACAAAGTATATTTAATTTCTCTGGTATGACGTGCTTTTCATTCTTTCATGTGATGTGATGTGATGGCTATGTGCATGAACACGTTTAAAATTATAATTATGGTGTTTTGCACCTTTCGTGCTTTTAGTCTATGATCTTGAAGTCGAGGCTGCTTGCAGAGCATTTTGTCTAAAAAGTGTATAGCCATTCATGTTTTTGCATTCACGTAATAGATTTGAAGTTGAAGCCGTTTTAGAAGTCATATTTCCTGTTTTAAGCCATTTTAGACTGCTTAAATTGCTTGGTTACTCAGTCGATAATCTAAGCCATATGCTTTATATAATCTGTTGATAAATAATACTTACAAGACTCACGGCTTTCCTCGATATCCAGAATAATATTCGTTTGACCGGTCTCCACTTCGCACATTTGTGACTTGCCCAAAACCGCCGAACAGAGCAGGATTAGGAGTCCAAAGAAGCCCAATCCCTGCTGGGGAGTGAGGTTTCTCGCGGCCATTTTTCTGCAAAAGACAAAAGTAAACAAATATTGCTTGTAAACTATATCATATATTTGCCAGAGTCTGATTTAAATATTATGTTGAGCCACTAACAGCTTAACCTACGCCATCGGGCCCACACAACGAATGTGGAAACCCGAGCTCGAAGCTCGAAATGTCTTCTGCATACGCCGCTTTTGTATGCAAAGACGGCTTCTCATGCCTTACATGGTGTGATATCAATATGCAATAAACAATTTAACAAACTTGGCGTTGTCTTAGCCATTCTTTTCTTCTCTCTCCCTCCCAAATATACATATAGTATACATATATATATATATATATATATATATATATTCACATATATGGACATGTGGAAATCTAAGATGAGAAAAAGATAGATAACTTTGCAGCTATTTGTAAGCGATAATAGATACTAAGTTGGTGTTGAAATTGGTGGCTAAAATGAACATTTTCATAACTCCGTTTTGAGCTCATCAAACCACTTGGCTGGCGAAATATTGACAGAGAAAAGTGCATAACGGTAGGATCGTAAATTGGTTAATAAAGTGGGAAGGCAAGCTGTGCCAGCCAACCAGACAGCGAGCTAGCAACTACTATATACTATACCATGGACAACGGGGCCCACGATCAGGTGCACATTTTGCCCACCTCAGCTCATCGGGCGCCTAAATGGCCAACAGTCGACTGGCCGATCAACTTTTGTGGCTGCGGCTGGGATACAGTTAGCAAATGTTCTCCAAAGCCACATCTTGTGGCTTCAATCCCTAAGTTCCAGCGCTTTCTCAGCACCTCAGTAGCGTACATCCGCTGGTTTTCTGCCCCATCGCCATCGCCATCGCCATCGTCGTCTCCATTGCCAACTTAAACTACAGCCAAGACTCGTTGGCACCAGGAGCACTTCCATCGTATCCGTTACTCGGATCGTTTGTTTAACGAAACAGATCGAAGCTAATCTTCTGGTTTTCTCGCTTTTTCTTCGGTTCTTATTTGGTTGCGTTCATTAGTTATGGATGGGAATTATGGGAATTATATGTAGACTCAGTTCAGCTAGTTGAAAAAAAATTCATTAAATAAAGTAAACGCTCTGATGAACTTTATTTTTTATACTTTAAGAAATATTTTAAGAATTATACTGGTTTGATCATCATATAAACAAAACAATAGATTATTTGTATGGAACTAGAAAAATTAAGCCATTTCTTATTTAACTTTAAGAATCCATTTAGAAATTTATTCATTCGCAAGTAATCTCTTTGTTTGTGTATAAAATTGGAAATCCCTATTAATAATAATAAGAACAATTATTATTACGTTAGACATTAGGCTTACAAATTTAAATCTAAATGATCCTCCTTAATGAATCAAAATTTTTTGTATGGTAGCACTTTTTTTTCAGTCTTTGTTCTCCAGTTTCTTCAACTTCCAATTAATGTTATAAGAATAAGTTTCCGCCGGTATATGGATGCAATAAAAACATAAAAAGAACAGAGATTACTCATCCGCAATGTTGGTTATGTGGGCGAAAGGGTTAACTTGAGTATTGGGGAATTTGTTATGTGTACAAACGTTATCATGTTAAGAGAGTTAAATCAATAAAACTGATGTTACATATTTGAAATTTAATTAAACCTTATTGCCTACTTTAGAGTGTTTGATCGTTAAAAATAAAAGAGTAGAGACTGGGTGTTTTATTATGTTTAAAACTAAACTTCTTATTAAGCCGAAAAAAAACTGCATCCACAACCAATCTTTGCTCTTTTCTTCGATTGGCTAATGTTACTTAATATACCCAATCATCTTAACAAACCAATCAAAATACATTATATTTTTTAAAGGCTTATTAAATTTTCGCCATGTGTGCTGGCGCTGCAATCTGGAATTGAATCAAACTTGTCTTAAAACGCAACTGCTGCTGAAATTATCTCCGAAATCATAAAAGCAACGATCGTCCATTGCGTAACGACGCGATATCACATTGTATTGATATGGCTTAAATGTTGCGCCGTTCCTGTTTCTATTTGCGAAAAGCGCGAAAATCGCGAATAGCGCTGCAAGTCCTCCGCTTTCACTGGACATGCATACCATGATCCTCTGCCCCTCCTCGCATAAACAAAAGTCGCGATGAAGTGAAGCCACAGCCACAGCCACAGCCACAGCCACTGCCATGGAGCTCGGTGGCTGCAGAAAGTCAGTTGCTGATTATGTTCAACCGGAAACTTATAGAAAAAGCCGAATGTGCCAAACTGGTTTGCAAAATAAACGAAAGCCGAGGTATCTCGGTGTAGCTTTGCTTTGAATGCCTCCAATGCCTTTATGCCGTATGCCTTTGCCTGAAATGCTAGCTAGTGCTGGGTGCAGATTCGATATGTACGGGAAACCTGTTGCTTATTGATGCTGTTTTTGCCAACATTTTCTAGTTTTGAATGTGGTACAATACGTACCGAACTTAAATCTGAAATCTGAAAATCTGTTGGAATGCGAACGATGGTTGCCACACAAATCTTAAATAAACAAGAAAGGAACGCTAGTTTTTGGTTACCGAATCACTGCATACCCTGTTCCATACCCAATCATACGTGAATCGTTCTGTCTGAGGCCCAGCTTTGATTGTTATGCTAATTTCGCGGGTGTTTTATTGTATTTTAATTTTATTGAACAGGAGGACGCGCTCGCGACCATACAAATTATTCGTTTATATGCATATTTTGCTTCGATCCGTGAGATGTTTCATAATGCCTGCTGACAATAAAATATTGCCGTATATCAGCATATGAACCATCTCAATCGAGGCAGTTTAGAATTACAAAAAAGTAGTAATGACACAGTCATAAATAAAGTTCATTTCAGTTTATATTATTTATATGACTGCTATAGAAAAGCCATGATAATCTCTTGTTTTCTATAATTTCGTGCCGACTGGTCATGTTTTTATAATTCTAATCGTTCTAATGAACTCATCAAGTATCTGAAAGCCAATTTACTTGGAATCGTTTTTTTTCGGTGGTTAATTTTCATGATTTGCCTGTTTTTAAGAACGCCCGTACTGCCGAAACTTGAACAAACTGCTGAGTAACAAACATAATCTTTAAATATGATTGTCTTAAATGGTCATCGCTTTAAAAGCCACGTTTTGCACTTAAATAAAATATCTTACAAATACCAACAAGAAGTCAGGTAAGAGACGATCGAAATATCAAGACGCAAATAAAATTCATTAATAAAATTAATTATTTTTAAAAGTATACAAAATCCACAAATATTTCTAACAAACTAAGACGTTGAACTCCGATCTTTTTGGTGACAATAAAATTAATCGAGCTGACTTCCCGCTTAAAATAACTGTTAGGTTATTATGTTTTCTTCTTTTTTTTTGCCTCGGGGCATTTGACTAAATGAAGATTAATCTTTGCAGAGACATCAGAAGTTTAATCGCAGAACATTATATTCTTTGATACTCTTTTTCTTCGTATAAGTACTGTATACCTTAATAGTCTTTTCTTAATAATACATAATAAAAGTAAGTAACTTACCTTTTATTCTAAAGATTTTAAATTGCAATAATTGCTCAAAATATTTCTGCTAGGTATCCAACGTGAAAAATGTCACACGCCGTTAACGAAGGAATTCTTTATCCTCAATTACATTTCGGACATATGATATTCAAATGTGTATTTGCTTGCCAACCCGTACGCTGTTTACGAAATAAGGTTAAAATTTAAATAACACACACACGTCACTATATTAAAAACATTTATTAATGCTTATTTTGTATGCTGGCTATCAGAAAACTCATGTTGAACCAATACATTAAAAATGATGAGCACAAGACAGGTTTTAGAGCGAAGTTTTCTCGTTTTTTCACACTAGATTGATTTTT
Organism: Drosophila elegans; assembly: GCF_018152505.1. Lineage (NCBI taxonomy): Eukaryota > Metazoa > Arthropoda > Insecta > Diptera > Drosophilidae > Drosophila > Drosophila elegans. The sequence goes on from NW_024545863.1 coordinate 2,438,816, forward strand.
AATTATTTCTTTTTAGTGCATTTTCGAGGTTGTCCTCTGGGATTAATTATTAATCTTAATATTTCGCGAAATGTAAGCAACAAAGCGGCGCGTGGGAGTTTTTGGTAGCATGTAGTAAAAGTAGCATGGCAAGTTGATGACTATCTATGTATGCCTGTACAAGACTGTATAAGTTTTCTTACACAAATCTCGACATACGTGACCTCATTTGCCGATCTGACAGAAAACGTTTTTTGGTTTTGGTTTTGGTTGTTTTTTTTGCGATAAATTAAATTCGTGTTGTGTGTGTTTTCTACAAGACCATAAACACATTGGCATTTAATACAGCGATCACGTTCACATTCCACATTAGTGTTCTATCCTTTTTGCTTGAAGTGCTGATGGGTAAACTGATGTGAAATTTTTGTTTGTTTTTACACCATTGTGATTCCGGGTTAACAATAAATTGGCAAGAGAAAGTCTTGCTTTCGTGGGTTCCGTACATATAGTTATGTATATGGGTACAATCTTTTTTTAATGTTGGATGCTTCGTAGATGGGGGCTTTGCTTGCCATTCGGGGTTTCTTTGTTATTTAAACGATAATTATTTCATTTATATTCACTGGTATAGAGAATTGTGGGGCTTAATAAACCATGTAAGGGTATTATAACTTCAAATTGCTTTGGATCTACACATCACACGTCGGCTACCATAAACGGACCATTCTGAACTTTACACATTTTCTTGAGAGATAACTCTTAAAAAATTAGCTCTTAGGCATATTCATACCAGCTTGAAAACCGGTATCGCGGGAGCCACCTAAAATACGCTTATGCTCATAATACACTGCGCGAAAGTACGTGATGTCGGCTCGATGGTCGCTTCGGAACTGTTTCGCTTTACCTGTTTCTCTTTTCAGTAACAGCAACAAGTGGGCGCTACCATACCATACCACACAATACCATCCAATCCAAGGTGGAACGGAGTGGAATCGGGAATGATCCCTCGTTTGGCATTCGCTTTTGCGGTAAAACTGGTTTTTGGGACTAGTTTACCAGCTGATGCCACACATCGCACATAGCTACATATACCCATTTTTCGAGTACGAAAGGCTTCGCCTGTATGGTGTGTGTGGTTGGTTGGTGTACACTGTACAGGTACCACGATCCGCGATCTGCAGGTGCATGTAGGTATGTTTTGGGGGAAAAATCAGCTAACAGCGGTCTGTTAAGTCAAAGGTAAATAAAAGACCACCGACCACCATGTTTCATTTCCATAGGAGTAGTGGGCTGTAGGTTGGCTCTGGCTGCAAGAACCAGTTTTCGAGCTTTTTTCCCTCTTTTTTTTCTTTGTTTTTTGTTTTTAGCTGCAGTTTCTTCTCTGTGTGTTTTTTGTTTGGGGCGCTGTGTAAAAGTTTTTATTAAAATGTTTTAGGTGATGTTGCTGCGATTTTGTGCAGCAACAGCAACAGCAACAGCAATAGCAATAGCAAAGCCAGCCTGCTCCACCGATCCGGTGCATGAATGAAGTTCACTAAAGGGGCAGACAGCATTTTTGTACCTGTCAGGCAGCCATAGAGTCGCATATGCATATTCCATTGTATTGGGACAATGAGACAGTTGCTGCGGTGCTATCCAATCCAAGCCAATCCAAGCCAATCCAATCCACGAAATTACCATCATTGGGAGGTGTTTGCAGTCGCACACCAAGCAAATATTATCATTTTCGACCGGATGCTGTAAGACTATTTACTATTTATAATGGTTAAAGATTGCTATTTTAAATAATAAACTAACTGCCAATGATTAATGATTAAATGTTAATAGACCAATGATCAAATGATCAATTTAAAAATATCTCGTTCTTTAAAATATCAAACAATCAACTTTAACACCTTATAAAATCAGAATAATATTCTGACTCATATCTATGAGCTGCAGAAAGAGCTGTCAATGTTATAAAATATAGAAACCAGTTCGTAAAACCGTGTCTCCATTGCCAACTATACTTTTAATCTGTGGCCCATTCAAACTGCCTTAAAAATGATTAAGAAGACATGTGCTAACTGGCTATTAACACAGTGTCTTCATGGTGCTAAAACCCATGGGATGCTAACTTCGTTTTCATAATTCACCCAAAGAGAAAGTACAAGGGTTTTCAGCAAGATGTGAACATCATTAGCTCGCTTCACTGTTTCTTAACAAGTTAGGCTTCTTAACTGCGTCGTGCTTAATCCCCCAGAGCTTGAGATTAATGGAAGCTAAGCCCACGGCCTCTTTAAGCGCGGATGTACTTCTTGTTCTTTCGTTATTATAAAAAGGTAGTGGCTTGCTAAATTTATTGAGGGTTTAGATTACCATAATGTGTGTTAGCTTGGCTTTTGTCTTCCGGCTCCGTCGACACTTTTACAATTCGAATGTCCCATTTCCACGAAAATTTGATTCGTTTTGCCGATCAGATTACTCATTTCAAGTTCAAAAAATCGAATGACGATGTTTTAATATGAATATCATTACTCTCACAAAAAGTATTTTGTAAGGGCATTATTAATGTCAGAAATATTGAGTATTAAGCTTGTACACACGATAATAATAATACCTACGTTTTACTTTAATTAACAATGTGCTTATGCTCACATTTAATTACTGTGTTTTTTTATTGCTATAGTAAGACCAAGTTCAGTTACCTGTATTAAAGCTTACTTATATAAACTATTGCCAAATCAGATTAATTTAGTTTATGCTTCTTCATAAAATTAAGTATACCCAAAGAACACCGGATACAAAACGAATAAACTAAATGTGTCAGCCAAATTTGTACGGTTTCATTTCAGCCATCCTCAAAAGCTCGAATTGCTGTTTGAGCCATTTTTAAATCAGTTTACCTTCTTAAGAATTCTTACGTTTATATAAGAGACTTATAAAAACCGTAAGACAAAGTGTGGCAATAAAGTTAGGTTGTGCAATATAAGCAAAATATTCTGTATATTTAGCAAATTTCGAATTAAAAACGGGGTACGTGCGTAATTTAAACAATTTCTGTTATAGCAAATCAGTTTTAGAATTTAAGTTTCAAGTTTGAGAGAATAAATTCACATGAACATATGTTAAAAAGATGTAAAAATATATTTTATGTGCCCACTGCTTTAAAATGCATGTAGTCCAACTCCATAAGAGTATAAAAACATACAAGTCATTGGACGAATAAAAAATGTGCAACATGCTGGCTGTAAAAAATATTACGTTATCAGCAAAAAAGCAAATTAACTATTAAAAGCATATAATAAACTGGCTTTGCTCGGCGTCAAATTACTTCTGCACAGGACTGACTTCAGCAAGTTACAGTTTAACAATTATGATTGCTATTATAAATTCAAATTTCTTTTACTGCTGAATGGCGAGTCACAAGACGACTGCATTGTTCTGGCCTCTTACATGTTCGTTTTGTTTTCCAGAGGCGGTTAAATCATTCTTCGTCCACTTTAATTGCTCCACAAAGTACAACTGCATTCCAGGCACAACAACTAAAAGTAACAACGATTCGATTTGGGACCAATGCACACCAAATAACCAAAAGATGCCTTGCTGGCGGACTGAACAATCACTTTGCCCAGATCAGTTTCGGTCCGGCCAAGAAATATATATACAATATATATATATAAACCATATAGGCGAGTGTGTGTGTGTGTGTGCACAGTTGCGGTCAGAAGAAAAGTACGGAGCGGATGGTAGATTTATAAGGTGGAAATTCAATCCGGTCTCGGCGAGAACGGGGAATACATCTCCTGGATGCTCACGTTATGTGGCTTCCCACCTATGTATCCACACAGAAGGAAAAAATATTATAATATGATAACCAATTTATTAAAAACTTATTTAATATCCTTAACATACTAAGAATGCAGACTAAGATGTTAATTTAGGCGTAGTCTTCCATTTTTTGTTTTAAATAAATAATATTGATAATAATAGACAAAGATATGTAAAAATATGTATTTGCAAAAACCTGAATTTTTTATAAAAATTTAAAAATTCACTAAAGAGCAGTGGTATTTGAACTAGGTTTGGTACTTGTTCTGCTTTATGAAGTTTTATTGCGTTTCCAGAATTTAAACCTCTTCCGTAATTATTAAAAACATTAAATTTATAGAAAAAATGTAAATAATATTCTTTCTGTGTACTTACCATGTACTACCTTTCTGACCGCAGCTGTACCCTTCCCGCAGCCAGGCCATTAACATTGCTTAATTGAATTAGATTCCGAATGCAGATTATGAGTAGCATCGCATGCTCACTCCGGGACAAGCCGAGTATGGCTCGTAGTTCGCAGAGTTTAGAACGAATTACGCCGCCACTTCTCAGGCTCCTACGATACCATGCAAATGAGTCTGCTCGTAATAAAGGCACACATTTTTTAAATCCTCCTTTATGACGCACGGCATAGCACTCAGGCTCGAAAATATCAAACCCTTGGATATTACTAAACGGCATACGGTTCACTGAACCTGAAATCTAATTAGCCAACTTTCCGTACAAAAGCGGTTTTTGTAATCTAATTCGATGGCGTCAGTGGCACTTGGCGAACCACGAAACATTTCTGCAGCCAAAACGACCAGAGTAAAGACTTGTACATTGGCCATTCGATTGCATTGGATTGGATTGCGCCGGTGCGGTATTGGTATTAAAGGCCAACAATTGTGGCATGTCCTAGTGACAGCCTCGCCGCAAAATGCACAAATGCACAAAATGCCCGTGCAATAACAGCCACAAGCGACTGCGATCGTCGTGCCAGTACCAGTACACAGTACCCAGTACCAGTACCCAGTACCAGTAACGTTGGTAACGTAGAAACGTAGGAGCTGCTGCTTCATTAGTTATGCATTAAGCATACGATATGTTGTACAACCCGGCTACAATGGCCAAAAGGGTACATGGCCTTTTTAATGGGCTTTAAATTGATCGGGGTGTTGCCATTAAAGTGCAGTTTTCCCGACGTGCCCGTCATAGTTTTCCAAATGATTGGTACTTATAGCAAAGATGCACGTAATACTTCATGAGATCCGCATGAAAACTGAAGTGCTCATCTTGTTTGCCTAAAAAGCTTAGAAGTGGTAATTAAGCGATAATTTTACTAAATGCAGCTTTCTCTTCGTTCAAGCGAGTTCTTTGGTTTTTTATCTTATATAATAAAACTAAATTACATTTTTAATCCTTAAATTATATAACGATTTTTTATTAGAATAATACTTTAAGAAAACTCTTAGTAAATTTTTAAAAATGTAATAACTTAGTTTCATTTAGTTTTGAAAACATTTAAAAATCATTTGTATTTTTCAACCAACTTATTTGTGAAAGTCTTAAGAATCGTTTGTCAGAAACCTTTAACAATAAAAAAAATATTTTCTAAGAGAAATAACTACATCGTTGTTTTATCGTTATTTCAAAAACAGGGGAAAATTTTAAACCGAAACTTTTTTTGAGTTTTTTCGTGTAGGTACCTTGAGAAAAATGCAAACTAAAAATAAAACAGTTGAAAATAAAATGTAATTAATTTTGACATTAGATTTTAATGAATTTGAATGGGTAGACATTGAAGTGTAACCAAGTTTCGGTGACGCAATCGGGTGCACCTTTCCTGTTTTCCCGCATTGGGCTGCTGCAGTCAATCTTTTTGTGGGATGTCCAGCTCCCTGTTAACTGCGTGCAATTCGTGGGGGTTCGTATGTCGCTTAAAAATTTTAATTGCCTTTGCGTGTTTAGAAAACTTACACGTACGTATGTTCTGCGTAGTTTAGCAGCTGACCAAATGCCACGGCAGCTTTCTAGTCGCTGCAGGGGATATGTCTGCAGCAGTATATTGAAGTCTATTTTCACACTTCCAGCACACGATCGCTAATGCTTATCGCAGCGGATTAAAATTGAAAGGAATTTACCGAGAAAGTAATCATTTATTAATACTAACGACTCTTGCACTGCCGAAAAAGATTTAAAAAAAACAAATGTTAAAACAACACCCAAACACCCACTTGCCAAAAAAATAGCAATATTATTATTCTAACTTTAAACTCTTGTTAAACAATTTTTTCCAAAACCTACTTAGAATTTAGAAATATAAATGAAGTTAGTAGTCTATAGATTTCTGACGGATATGAAGGCGATTCTCATCCTATATTTATAACCCTGGAAGTTTAAAATTTGTTAGGAAAAATCTTTGTTAATATAAAAAAGGGTTTTACCAAAGTGGCCTGTCGAATGTTTGGCGCTGATTTGCATCTAGACGGGACCACTCACGAACTGCCTTTTTTAGCAGATCCTTGGCCGACAATTCGGAATTCTTTCGTCTGTATTTCCGTATAAAATGTATATATGCACTTGCAGAGCCCAAGGAATTTAACTCCTGTTGTGACTCCGCACAACTTTCATTTCTCGACAGAGACTTTCGGTCTTTCCGCTGACTTTTTAGAGGACTTTTTCTTTTCGGTGCGCACTTCTTGGAGCGTTGGGAGGTTTTTGCAGACTGTCTCTGACGAGCATATGGCGACATTTTACATTCTTTGAAGCTATTTTTTATAGACTGCATATCAGTTTGACGCTTGAAAGAACTTTTCCTTTCCGGGTTGCAATTCCTGTTGCTTTGTGAGGCCTTTTTCGACTCCCTCTGACGAGCATATGGCGACATTTTACATTTTTCGGAACTTTCTTTTATCGATAGCAAACCAGACGGGCAAAGTGGTCCTTTTGTTAAGATCACAGGCTCCCTCTAATATAAAAATATTATTATAAAATTTTAAAATAATTTTTCATGCATTAAAAAACGGGGTTTTAGGATATTTTCTTATTTACCACGTCAAAGGGGTTTTCTCTTATCGACAGCCCATCATCAGCTTGATCTGGCATTTTATTCAATATAACAGACTCATTCTATATATTAGTAAAATATACGGTAGTAAGAACATTACAAAAAATCGGTTTAGGTTAAATTTGTATTTACCATATTGCAGGAGCTTTCCATTTTCCACTGCCGCTCAGATGATCGAGATGGCCTTTTTTTAATGACCGCAGACTCTTTCTAATAATATACAAAATATGTAGATCTTAAAAATGTGTTTACTATATTATTGGGGCATACCTTTTTCGTCTGCCGCTCATCTTCTCCTGGTGGACTCTTTTTAACGGCCACAGACTCTTTCTATAATGAAAAAAAATTGTAAAAATATGCAACATGTTTTAAGAATGTTAAAATTTAACCATAAAATTTTACCATATTTGTAAATATATCCTTTTCTTCAAGGGATAGCTGGTTCCACTGTTTAGCTCCAAACCGAACCATGTCCTGCGGGGAAATACCGCAGAATCGCTTCTTGTATACCATTAAAAAGTTCAGGTACCCGTTATTTGTTATGTGGGCTTCTTTTTGATGCTTGTAAATTGGTTTACAATGGGCTCGTCCTCGCTTTTTTCCCGCCATTTCATAGATTTGTGTAAAACAAAAATTTGGTCTATAAATGTTCCAAAATTATGTATCAACCGTCGCCAGCAAATTCAGATTTAGACTAACTGCCATTTGAACGACACGTTCAAATAAAATGTAAAATGACATTTAAGGTAAAGGGAAATGTAACTTGTTTTTATTTGAACCTTTTTGTCTGATTTGTATTATCTTAAAAATATTTCATAAAGGAAGTTTTTAATTGTATTGAAACACAACAACATAAAATTAAAATTTTTTTAAAATTTGTGACAAAACAAAAAGACATCCCTAAGCATTTCAGAAACAATGAAAAAATCTTAATCGTCGAGTTGAAACCAAAAAACAAAGCAACCATATGATTATTACTCATTCCATAGTGTGTAAAATACCAAAATGTATAAAAAGTGAACAAAAAGTTTAAAAATATAAAATCAATTAATTATGGCTTCATGTCATGCAGTTTGCACCGCCGGACTTATACACCTCCTACTTGGTATGTTAGTTTCGCACGCTGATAGCTGTTCACCTGCTCCGGACTTGGGCCAATGGATTTTCGTGGGAGCGCTCATGCTGATGGCTACAGATATTGCAATGTATCCGGAGCGTTATATGCATTTGCCCTACGCAATTCAGTTTCTGGTGGAGGTGATCGGATGTTTGGCTATTCTCGAGTTTTTTACGATCGTGGTGTGGTGCAAGCTGGAGTCCCTGATCCATCACACTATGCGGTTGGTGTCTTTATCCTTGGGGATGAGCGATGATGGATACCTGAACTGGGAGTATTGGCTTCTGTTGATCCCTACAGCGGCACTGGCTGGCGTTTTATTTTGTTTAATGAAGATGGCTGTAATACCACTCTTCGATTTAAAGTCGGTCTATAGAAAGCAAGTAACTCAAGTACAACTGGACATGAATGTTTACACGGACCTGGCTATTAAGCAAAAACAAAGATTGAGGAGGAAGAAGTATAATTTAAAGAAATCATAAGGTCTTAAAATATTATATATTCATTAATTATAGTCAATAATTTAAGTGTTAAAATTTTAAGTGTTATCTTTAAGGCTAATGCAATAAACAGTTTATGTACACAAGTGCGATTTTAATACAGATAAATACATGAAAATCCTAAAAGATATTTTAAATACACTTTTTATACATATATAAACCAACTACAAGCTTTAACGGTTTTAACAATTTAAATCTTCAGACGTTTTGCAGCACTTGCGAATGCGCATTACAGCACTGCCGCCAAAGAACAATCGATAGGACCAAACAGTGCTGCCCAGTTTCTGAAAATATCGAATAATAAAATCGATTTAGTTCCACCTCCAGCTCTATTTGTTGATATGAACAGCTGAATAATAATCATATTTGGTTAAAAACAATTATGCGATTTAACGCAGCCGCCTTATAGCGCCCGTGCCACGCCTACTGCGATGCGATTAGACGACAACGCCAAGGTGTCGCCACGAACCCAGCAACCGAGAGCCCAAGCCAAAAGTCCGGATTCCCGATCACCGAATACCCAGTAAATTCCGGGGAAAACACATTAAAAAGATGTCGACGGAGGAACATGTGTGGCGAGCGCATGTTGTTCGCCGATTACGGGAGCGCAATCGCAAGGAATGCGACAACTTCAAGGAGATCATCGAGCAAAGTAAGAATTTGAATTCGGGTCGCCGGGGCCAGCGGAGCCCCAGTTGCCCCCGCATTGCGCACCAGTTAACCTCCGAATCATCATCGTCTCTACTTCTACACATCATCTCATGGTCACATTCTTTAATTGCCTTGCAGACAACCGCCTGATCGACCATGTGGCCCAGCTCAAGGCGGACAACCTGAAGCTCTCCGTGGAAAACGAGCAGCTCCGCAGTGCGGTGTCAACAGGTGGCAGTGGCACTGGCTCCAACGTGGCCATTGCCACCCTGGAGAAGAAGCTGCTCAGCCAGCAGGAGGAGCTCACCGATTTGCACAAGCGCAAGGGCGAGAACTCCCAGATGATTGTGGACCTCAACCAGAAGATGGAGCAGCAGAGGATAATCATTTCCGAGAAGGAGCACAGGTAGTCACCGGGGATGTTCCGGATTTCATATTCGCCAGTAAAGTTTAAAAACAAATTTACATTTCCTAGAGATTTACAGAAACCGAATACTGATAAGGGTTTAAAACCAACTTTTTAAAAACTTACGGTTTTTAAAAATTTTAGAGATTTCACAACCATAAGGTGTCAGATTGGACAACAGTTTAACTAGTTAGTTTTCCATCTTATTTTTATTTTTCATGACCAATTTCTTTCCTGTTTAAAGTTAATTTTAAAATTGAACCAAAAATATATCGATTTTTAAAATCAGTAAGATTAGAGTTCAGAAACAGAGCAGAGCTTAATCAAATTGAGTTAAAAAATAAGTTAAAAAGTAGGTAAATAAATTTTAGCCACAGTATACTTTTAATTGCTTTGAGGACTCACTTTTTAATCACGACAGGTTTGATTTTTAAATTTTTCTTTTAAAGATTTAATATCCCGCAAAAAAATAATCATAAAATCATGGCGAATTTGTAAAGTGGAACATCCTAAGTGTCAACTCATATTGACTAAAATCACTAATATATCTATTTTTTAGCCTTACTGAGCAGCAAACGAATAACAATCGATTGCGGGCTGAAGTGCAACTCCTTCACTCGAGTTTAGAAGAACTTAAGAAACTCAACAACACCATGTTGGATGAGCATACAGCGCTTCAATTGGCATTTAGCTCACTGGAGGATAAATTGAGAGGAGTACAAGTAAGTGGTCCAGTTTCTATATATATTTAAACGATCACTTCGTCTTTGATTAAGTTGACTTTAAGCAATACACATGAAAAGTAAATTCCTGTAACTGCAAAATTGAGATAGTGAAATCAATAAATTATAAGTTTAATTGTAAGTGTAAGTCAGTTAAAATGCATTAATTAAAAATTGTAGTCATAGACAACGATCAATTAGTGGGTTTTCCTAAAAGTAGGTCAGAAAATAAATAAATTTACAAACTTTTGGAATAATAAAACATTTAAATGTATTAGTGCCAAAACGTTTTCGTGAATATTCGATAACATATCATTTTTACTAGGTAATTTTCAATGATCTTATTCTGGTTATCCATTGATCGTTTAATACTAAAAATAAATTAAATCTTCAGATTTGTATTTCGAAATTGTGTACAAAATATTTTTATTGGTACTTAACCTGAGGCTTCCGAATCCAATTGAAAAAGTTAGTTTGCATGGTATTTGTTTCGTGCATGCCGATAAATATATTGCAGATGGCTCGAATGGTTATGCCTCAAATAGACACGGCAAAAGCTTGCTATCTTTTCGAATTCAATCCAGTAGCATATTAGCGTTCGACGAGGAAAACAGCTCACAACGGCGCCAAATATTTGCAAATATTCTAATTATGAAAAAGCGTCTGCTAAAAAGCTTTTCGTTCTCTTGTGATTCACAGGATGAAAATCGACGATTACTGGAACGACTAATGCAATACAAGTCAAAGGATGCCGACAAGTTGAATGAGGAAAACGAAAGCATAATAAGGTAGGTTTTTTGAAAAAAAAAAACATCGTTATAACCCTATTATCATGCAAAACATAACGTTTAATATAACTTATCTCTTCGATCATTAATATACATGTACATAAATGCATTTTAGTAACCAGATAAGTACAGAGATACATACATATAAAATGGTTAATCGCGAGGCTTATCTAATGCTTATAAAAGAGTTTGATAAAAAAAATCCATGTAAACTGTTAACAAATACATACAAAATAATCGTTATTTCTACGGATAATGTAGCTTTTTGCTTTATTTTCTTAGCATCACATTTTGAAACAGGATAAGAGATATACAGATTCATATTGGCAATAACTTTTTTTAATAAATATAATTTTCAAATAGCGCCAAAGTTTACTTTTCAATTTTACAAATAAGGGAACAAGAAATTAAAAAAATTTTCACAAGATAAGTTCGCAAGAATAGAACTCTATAAAGTGTCCTTTATAATATATAATGAAATATGAATAACAATAATAGTAACTCGCGTTATTTAGTTGCAGGGCATGTATATTAGTTATTATCTTAATACCCGATTAGAGATTGCAGTGTCCATCCACCCGACCGCTGACCACCTAGTTGAGTTAACAAAAACCACTTTATTGCCCACCCACCAAACGTCATGCAAGCAAGTTAACCAAAAAATGCGGAGCACGGGAACTACCAATACGTAAAGGTTTACGGAAAACTACACAAACTGCATGTAATGAATATTTACCAATATTTTTTACTAACACTTTAACAAACGCCAAGGAGTAGAACACGGACCATTTAGACGAATATTATCGATTGTGTCATTCATTCTGATTTGCTCCTTTTATTTTGGTTTAATATAAATGTATAACCGTTTTCGAACATATCTAGAAAAAGACTGCCGTCAATTTTCAGGAAACGTTCGGCCAAACTGAAACGTGACCTGGAAGACGCGGTCCGTGAACCCGGCTCGTCCAGCAACACCTCGACATCGCCAGGCGCCGCATCCTTGCAGCGCAACTCCAGTCCCGCCCAGTTCGTTGGCGGTCTCATCGGCGACGAGGACTTCGACGAGGCCACCATTAACGGCGCCATGGAGGCCATAGGTCTCGATGATAATGAATATATTAGCGCTCGTTTTACAGCAGGCGAGGTTTGCGACAACACCCGGGCTTCCATTGACACCCTAAAGGCCACCGGCTATCTGGGCCAGGCCAATCCGACCAAGATCCTTATGAAATTCGAGGCCCACGAAAACGAGTCGCACGCGGTGCGCTGGAGCCCCGTGGAGCGGATGGTGGCCACCGGTGGCGCAGATCGCAAGGTCAAGCTTTGGGATATTGGCAAAAGTAAGTCATTTATCACGCCATTATTATTATTTATTTTTTTTTTTTTAAATTTATGCAATACAGTGCCTCAATAAGGTATTTTAAGATAACTATTGCTGTAAGAGTTTGACTAAATGCCTTATTAATAGTATTTTCTAATGATTCATTCGTTCAAACTGTTTGAAATTGCCAAAATGTTATTATGAATATTTTTAAAATGAATTAATTAGTACAAACTTACTAATTTACAATGTGTACTTTCAGATTCCACTGAACCACGCGCAATTTTAAGCGGCAGCAGTGCAGGAATCAATTCCGTAGATTTTGATTCAACAGGTGCCTACATATTGGGCACATCCAACGATTACGGGGCCAGAGTTTGGACGGTGATGGATAATCGCTTAAGAGTAAGTAAAATGTTTATTAATTCATAAAATACGGTAGAAAAGAAATACTGCAAGCGAATATTTAGCTAAATTATTAGTCTCCTGAGTTCTGTTTTATTTAAACGAAAGCGTAGCACAGCATTTTAATAAATTAAATTAAAGAATGGGTGAAAATGTTTGTTCAGTTTGGTCGACTAGTCTACACACTAGATAATTAAATAAATACAAATTTTTGTAATTTTGAGTAAAAAAAAACTTGTTTTCTAAGAATTTAAAAATGAAATAATACAAATGGATATTTACCCAAATTAATAGTTTTATCACCGCATTTAAACAAATTAAATTAAAGAATTGGCCGACTGGTATACTCACTAGATATTAAAAAAAATGTTATATAATTTTGAGTACTGCTCTGAAAACTTTTTTGAAATTATTAGTTAAACTTATTCGCTTGAAAACAAGTATTAGCATATATAGGGCATATATATACATAAAAGAAGTAATGAGTTCGTGCTAAACGGACATACTTCGTGCAATTAGTCTTGGCCAGAATGGGCCAAACAATACTTTCCTTTTCTATTGTTGCTTTAAGTAGATTAAAAAAACGACTTCTTTGATGCCTTGATTTATAAAGAATTTTCAGCCCTCGTGATATTCTCTTTTTTCGCCTTTGTTTACTCATGTTGGGTATGTATGTACGTGTATGCACACATTCATACCAATGTCAATGTTTATAAATAAATTTTGCATGTTTGCCGCTTTCTAACTAGGAAAAAAGGCGAAAAGTAAACAAGTCAACATTACAGAGACGCTGATGGCAAACAAAAGTGTTTACTGATATATGTAGTAAATAAAGCACTTTAACTATGATATATGCATATGGTGGTTCAGTCAGTGTTCTAGCTAAGAATGATTGGAGAAATGATTTTATGCCCTAACAGATTTCTTTAAAATGGTAACCCAAAATGGGGTTTACTCTGTTCAAAGTTATTTATTGCTTGTACTTCATCTTTTTTTATAGACAATAAGACGTTTTTTATAGTTTATTGTGTCTTTGTGTCTTTTGATTCACAATATATTTAAAGGATTTCTTACTTAAAACAAATATAACTATTTTGGTTTATTTAAATCAATCGAATCGAATTTGATACGTTTCTAAAAGAAGGGGCATTTAGACCCACTTAAGAACGTTTACTCTGGAGCCTTATCACATGAATCAATTTCAATTGACGGTCATAAATAAAAGCCGTCTATGAAAGCTTCGGGGGGAAACTGGCCAACGCATTGGCGGTTGGCCTGAATTGCAGCAGCATAATCTTTCGTAGCCGTAGCCCAAGGTTCATCTCTCGCCTGGTCAGGCCAGATCCGCAACTCCATCCATTTGTGCTGCACATCGTCAACATGCGAATGAACATACAAGTGCAGTTCTTCCTGCTTCTCGGCCAGCTTCTCGGCCAGCTTCATCCGTGTGATACACCGACTCTTCGCTTCTAACTGGTATTTCTGGATTGACATTTAAACGGTTCTTTTGCGCACAACTGGAAACTGTAACTGAAGAATAGCGCCGTCGAGCTGCGAGCTGCGAGCTGTGAGCTTTGAGCTGTGAGCTGTAATGCTGCAGCATTAAAATGAGCACACTGACTTGTACGGCCTCTGGCCACAATGCGATCAAACAGTCAACTGATTGCCAAGTTATTATCATTAATACTTGCGCCTTTTTTACTATTCATCCCAAGACTTTTCACACACCCCAAATCGCTACGAATTTATGCGGCAGAAACACAAATCTTTGCTGAGGATTTATTTTTCTTAGCTCAAAACAGCTTGTAAATTTCAAAGCCCTAATGATTTCTCTATTTGTTTACACGAAGAATTTATTTTGTAAACAGTTTACCCCAAGTTGCTTCCCAAATGTTTTGAAACTAAAAAAATAAATATTACAATCATTTATTCCGCCCAATAAAAATAATTGGCAACCATAATTAAACATTTCCGTTGCTAGTAAAAAAAATCAATCTTAGGCAAAAGCAATAATAAAATAGCTCAGCTAATGAACAATCGCTGTTCGATTTACATTTAAGATTTTTAAGTCGGGATATAAAAGTAAATTGGCTTCCTAACAATTTTAATTTTAATTGAATTAAGAAATTATTTTCTTTAGGGTCGCAATGCAAAGCGAAAGCAATAACTTAAGAGCATAAAAATAATTTACTTTATTACCAATCGTGGCTCGATCACATTAAAACTTTTTAGATAGATATAAAAGTAAATTGGCTTTTTGTGATGCTTATTGATTAATTGATTTTTATAGTGGCTCTCAGGTGTGATTGTTATTTATACTCCTGTCATATTAGGCCTCAGTAACTTGTCATCCGTTAAAAAAATGTTTTTCCTAATTTATGGCTCTCAAAAAGAGGACATTTCCTACCACGCAAGCATTCCGATAAAATGCGGAGTGGTGTGCAGAATTTCAAAGCCACCGGTTTTGTGGACAACACGTTTTCGTAGCCAAATAAACCGCAGGTTTGTCCAAGATTAGACTATTTAAGAGAACGTTTCCATCCATGTTATTAGTTAGAAACCGGCCTCTTGGCTGAAGCCGCTCTTCTCACGTTTATCACACTCTTCTCTCCCAACTCTCCGCTCTCGAATTCTCCACTTTGAGGTGGCTCCAGTCAAACATGTTTGAGCCATCACCGCTACTAGTGGTCTGCGCTGCGTTTCAAGCCACACTGCGCTGCGCGTACATTGACCGTTCGACTTGACCGGTTGCCGGTTGAAGATCGCATTTAGAGGCTCTTTAATTAAGAGAAAAAAAAACCGAGCCTAATACCCTATAGCCTATACCCCATACCCCATACCCCATACCTCAGGCCTATATAGACAGACGACTCGAAACGGCTTTAAATTAGCAATTAGTAAAAGACTTTTATTATTTGTTTAATAGGTTAAGCATTCCCTTTCTGCAGATTTATAGTTGCAGTTACTTAACTTTACTCCTATTTTTTAAGACCTGCTAGTAGACTTAATGTAACTACCACCGACCGTTTCCCCCCCCAAATCTTATAAATCAACAATCCCCAGGGAAGACATTTTTATCTTATCTGGTTTCTTGTTTCAACAATTAAGCATCTGCTTGCAAAGATAAATAATCGAGACATTACAGTTCCCTGTTTAAGCGAGAATCCACACTTTAGAGTGTCAATGACTTTAATTCATACACGGATTAGGCAAAAACCGAGAGCTCCAAAATATGTCCCACCATGCGACCTATGTCAATGAAATCTCTGCGGCAGTTATGCCCGGTGTTTTAGATCCTTGTTTATAATGCGGTAATTAAATGTGCACAGTCTCTTTGGACACTTTTTAATTGCACGTCGTTCTGGTGAAAGATACTTAGCTCGAGTAATTAGCCGGTTTCTAGTGGAGGCTACATATGCGATGCCAGAAAAGGTGTTGGCGGTCGTCGGTCTTCAGAAGCAAGTAGCTATTGTTATTCTTTTTGTTTTCCTACGCTACCCACTAAGATGCTGGGTCGAGATCTTTGTGAAACGATGTCTGCCCTATAACGCAATGCCGCGCTAACTGTATGTCTTGAATTCTTGCCCATTGAAGCACACGCTGACGGGTCACAGTGGCAAAGTAATGGCCGCCAAATATGTCCAAGAGCCCATTAAAGTGGTGACCGGAAGCCATGACCGCACTCTGAAGATATGGGATTTGCGCAGCATCGCCTGCATAGAGACGAAATTCGCCGGATCTAGTTGCAATGATCTCGTGACCACCGACAGCCTGGGTTCAACGATTATCAGCGGGCACTACGACAAGAAGATCCGTTTCTGGGACATACGTACCGAGAAGCAAGCTGATGATGTCCTAATGCCGGCCAAAATCACCTCTTTGGATTTGTCAAAGGGCAAGTTAACTAATTTTTGGCAATTCTAGTCACTTGTATAACATGTCAGTTCAACAGATTGCAATTACCTCATATGCTCTGTAAGAGACGATACTATTAAATTATTAGATTTACGCAAAAATCAAGTTATATCCACGTTTACGTAAGTCTATGCTTATCTGAATACTCAGAGCAACGAAATAATATAATACTTTACTTGAAACAGAAACGAACATTTTAAAATCAGCTGTGATTTTGCTCGGGCTTCGTTCAACTCGAGTGGCTTGAAGATTGCCTGTGGATCAGCGGATGGCGCCATATACATTTGGAATGTGAATGGTTTCCTAGAAGCCACTCTCAAGGGTCACAGGTGGGTCGTAAAAACTTAATAGTAGGGCGCTTCCCCAAGAGGAAGTACCTGTTAATGGCTTTGTTCATTCCACATCCTTAAATTCGTAATGCTATTAATGCTTTTTCTGCCAATGGCATCCCCTTGTTAACGTCCTTAAATTAACGCTAGTCTTGCTTTTAATCCACAGCACGGCAGTAAATGCGGTCAGTTGGAGCCCAAACAACAATATGCTGGCTTCCGTTGGAAAGAACAAACGATGCACCATATATTCGGAATCATAACCCAAAGCGTTAGTGTTGCCATAAACGTCAGTCAGTTCCATTTCACTGAAACGCTTATAGTCAGAGCTGTAATCAATAACACGGCCATGCGGAGTCTGCTGTATATAGTAAATTCGGTTGGCGAATGGTCAAGGTAAATCGCGTGCCGACTGTTTTAATAATTTTACTTGATTATTTTATTTATACTTGAAACGGATATAGTATACAAATTGTATCAATTCACATATTCATCTAAGTACATGTTTTCCTATTGTAAAAATAAAGTATATATATATATTGGGTTGCATATACGACCAATCTTACAGGAAATTGTTATTTCAACTTAATATTTATAGAGCAGCGGAGCGGAATTTATGCGCCCACAAAAGAATCTCAGCAAATGAATCGTTTTTGAATAGAAATTAAATTGGGGCATCTAGAACTAATACAGAACGGCCTTCAGTCTTCAGTTAAAAAAGAAAACCAGTTACCTTTTGCGACATCTTATTATATGCTTCTTTTCTCCTACCAGCACCTGTGGTTTCTTAGCCATAAATACGTGCACGCCGATTTAAGACAATAAAGCTCAGCCAGAAAAAACTTCTTATGCATCCTTCGAACGTGATGCATTTTAATTTCTGCATATGTGATCAATTCTTAGCACGAATGCTGTGCTGAACTGTTGCTGTTGTTGTTGCTTTTGCTTTTGCTGTGCCATTGGCGGCGAACACACATCCAATTATTTCGTGTGCTGACGGAGCACAATCGACACTGGGGAATCTCTAATTGAGCGAGGAAAATAACCACACCACGGCACCATCATTACAAATCTAACGTACATTCATTTTTATCGCCTTGCATGCATGCTTTAATTAAGAATCTTTTCAGATTATGCCTCAAAAAAAAACAACTACAATTTAGCGTTAAGTACCGCCAGCGATGTAAAATCTTTAGGCGCTGCTCTTAAGTACTCATACTCTCATACTGGTACTTGTAATGGTACCACTTGAAGTAGTGTCGTTGAAGGCGCATTGCTAAGTAAATTAATTGAGAGGAATCCAGTCGGAGTTGCAGTCATCTAGAGGAGTGGAGTGACGGCCAGACGATTGGACAGGACAGGACAGGACAGGAGTCACTTTCCCGTATGCAAGAGCGTTCCTCGAGCAGATAAAGATACAAATCTGCACGAAGCCTGTTTCCTGTTGTGCTGAGGGTGCATTTATTTGCATGATTCACACAAGCGCTGCTGCGGCTAACGATACTTATACAGCTGCTGGATCTTCGTACAGGTGTACGCCATCGCCATCACCATACACCATACACCAAACTCCAAACTCCAAACTGCAAACTTGAAACTCCATAATGAAGATGGAACGTCGAGTCGCTGGGAAAACTTACGAAAACAAGCACGACATTTGGACCTTTCTGCCTTTCAGCCTTTCAGCCAGCCTCTCTGCCCACATCGAAAAGTGAATCGCTGCCTTCCCTTCCTCGTTTTTTTGTGGCTTGGGATTAGGATTCGGATTCGGATTCGGATTCTGGCCATGGCGATGGCGATGGCGAGTGTGTCGTGCATTTTGGGCGACTCTAAGTGAGCATGTTCCTGGAAGCCCTCGAGTCGCTTTTTACAGTTGGATGCATTTAAAGTTTTATTGAAGTATAAATAATAATTCGCAGGTGTCTGCATTGCAACTCCAGTTCGCACAATTTGTTATGCGTGGGTAAAAGTCTGACTGCCTAAGACTTTTGTTCAACCATTCCCATACATGCATATGATGCTCCAAATGCAAGGAATAATAATTATAATTAATTCGAATTATTAGAAAGTTCATTTCCATATATGCAAAACCCGGTGAAATAGTTTTAGAAATTTGTTTATTATGTTCTCTAAACCCGTCCAAAAAAATAGGCACACACACACACACGGTATAAAATTCATTAAAAGTCTTAATGTTTAATAATAATAAAATGAGTTTCGTTCCATAAAATTAAAGGGGTCCAATGCAAACATTAAACTGAACATTGATATGTAATAAATTATAGTGCTTAACTAAACTAAGTCGCATTCGATACAGATACAGGTAGGGTGTTAATTCGAAAAAAGTAAATGTAATATGCATTAGTTTTTACAAATGTCAACCACTCAACTTCCGGAGTCACAAAAGAAGTTCAAGGCAGCTATAAGGGTCGAACTTCCTTTGCAAGTTGGGAATCTGTCTGAAGAATACACAAACCTAACACGATCGAGTGTTGTTTCAAAACGCCATGGCTGCAATGCAAACAATCTGAATTCTGAATGCTGAATTCTGAACTCTGAATTCCACCGAACGAACAAGACACATATAATTTCATTTTCTCTAAAATCGTGCACTGACTAGATGAGGCTAATAGCGGATGTTGGTTGTATCAGGACGACGGGTATTCGTATTCTTAGCTAATCGTAGTTAATTAGCATAACATTGCGTAAATATTGATTGCACCGTTTGAAGCTTAGACGTTATGTGTTAATATATAAGAATATGCGATTCTGTTTCTGTTTCTGCTTTTGTTTCTGTTTAGTAAGAATGCTGATACGGCTGCAGTTTCTGACGACGTTGGTAGCAATAGGTCCAGATCGCGATCACTGCCAACTGAGTTAGCAGGAAAATAGTGGCAGCCGTAATAAGACCTAATGACAAAAATAAATAAAAAAAAAAGAACGAATGGACTTGTCAGTAATATGTTCAGTTATTATTCAGGTATCTAGCTGACAAAGTGGTTCGTTTAAAAGTTTCTTTTGATCATAAAAGTGTACTTACCAATAGCGTTAACGCAAAATCCATGCCCCTCCTCGTTGGCCGTAAACGTGGTTTCATTTCCGTCATAATAATCTCCGTTTTCTTGCTTATCTTGCTTAAATCCGAATTTGTCAGTGATCTGAATGGATTGAACCAGCAGCATGTCGCTGGGAGCGGACTTCTTTGAAGTGTCTATATCGCGACGTGGTCTGGGATGATCATCTATTCGAGAACACGAAATATTTGGAGGCAAAGAGAAAAGTTTTAATTACTTTTGGTCATCAATTAAATGATTATTTTATTTAGCCTTTCCTAAGGATGATACATATTAAATATTTAAAAAGGAAAAGAAGGAAACTGTTCATCTTTTAATATAAAGAAATATTTAGATACGAAGAGATCTTTTGGTCATCAATTTTATGATGTTTTCATTTATAAAAACCTTATTTGGCCTACTGTAAGGATGATACATATTAAATATTGAAAATATCACTAAGTAACATAAGTAAATATTTAGTTGAAAAGTTTGAATGCACACATTTTTTGATTTTTTCATCTAGCCTTTTCTAAGCATGATTTTTTTTTTAGAAAAAATAACCCTTAAATTAAGAGTACAAACAATTTGTAATATTTTAACATACAATAAAAAAAAAAAACATTTAAATGCAAAGAGAAAAGTTGTAATACATTTTGGTCATAAATTTTATGATTTTTTTAAGTAAAAGTTAAAAGGAGGTTATGGAAAAATGTTATCTTTTAACAACAAGAAGTCTAAAATGATGACTTTCTTTTCATATTTCATGAATCTCTGTAGAAACTTTTTAAATATCAACTTACCTGTGGTGTTTAGCGATCTGCGTTTTCGGCCATAGGACAAGAGGGACCTAAACTCGCCACTGGTATCCTCCTGTTCGCACTGGACGGGCTCACAGCTGGGCATGCATGGCGTAACCAGGGCTCTGAACTGGACCACCTCGCTCGAGGGGAACTTGAAGGCATCGAAGTTGGAGAGCAGCACCTTGCCGGAAACCGAGCCCTTGTAAATTGGCCCCATTATGAAGTGGTCGGTGGGGCAGCCATTTGAATCAATTAAGGTAATTTCCGAGTTATCCACGCCATCCATGGCCACCAACTCCCGGATGAAGATCTCGTAGGGACTCTGCTCGTCAACAATCTCGAACTTGAGCGCGAGGGGGTCGCCAACCTCGGCGGAGCGCATCATATCGGAGCCATCCCGTGAGGTGATCCGCATGATGACGTTGGGTGACTCCACAATTACCTCCTCGGAAAGTGCCGGCATGATGTCCCCGCGCACGTCCAGGTCGACGCCATTGCTCACCGACTTGTTGGCCAGGTCGTACTGACAGGCCAAGGCCAAGCCCAAGTCGGAGGATGTCACAATCATGTCGTGGTGCTGGATAATTATGTCGTTCACATAGCGGCCGGCCGTGCTCTGCCGCACATTGCACTCCAGATCGTGATAGTTCATCCGCAGCTCAAAGTCCAGGGCACTCTTCACATCCACCGAGCAGGACTTGGGCGATCCCTTGGCGTACACCTTGCCGCTGAACAGCTTGGAGGTGCGGATACGTGCCAGCATATCGCCACCGCCGCACTCGATGGTTACGTTGTAGCAGGAAGTCAGCTCATAGGTCGACGCCTCGGGAACCTCCAAGAAGGGTTCCTGCACATCGGCCAAAGTGGCACGACTGTGATGGGACAGTCTGCAGACCATGTCCCCCGTGTCATTGTAGTCGTACGAGTGGCACCTTAAAAGAAATTATCGAGTATACAAATAGAAAGGGGGCTTATATGATCACACAATAAAATGACACAAGAATTGAACTCGGGCAAGCCGAAGTCCACATACCCTTGCAAAGTTTATACACCCTATTACAAAAATTAAGTATGCTATAAGTCGACTACATTTTGATTTTTATGCGCATATGTTTAAAAACAATGAAGCTTTTATAATTTTTCATTAAACTTGCATGTTATTCATTTCTTGTAAAATAAAAAATTGTAATTCCTAAATAGCAAACTATTGCTATTCGTATAAATTAAAAAGTTATATTATTTTTTATTTAGTATTTGATTGTTCTATGGAAGCTATATGACCGATCGACCGATCCGAACTAGAAAGAAAAAAGATGCTGATCAAGAAGAGGAGACATTTCCTACCCTATAAATTATATATATTTGTGAAATTATATATATATTAGTGATCAGCATCTCACCGTGTTGCAAACTTTTAGCTGAAATTAGAGAAGCAATAACTGCTATCACACACCAATTAATGCATTAAATTTTGTTGTCTATGTTTATAGTTTTATTGATAAGTAAGACATGCTACTCACCTATAGGGCGAATTAAGGCACAGCTCCCGGCACTCATCAATGCTGCTGACTTCTTGATAAACCGAGTCCACAGTCTTTAGAATGCGACCACGCAGACGTTTGAATTCGCACAGCTTATTGGGTTCATCGACACAGTGATTTTCAAGGTAATCGGTCCCTTCGCTCGTCTGGAAGGCACTGGAGCCGGCTAACGTCAAGCGATCCAGCTCACTTAGCTCGCAGGCACCAGAGACACGATCATAGTTGGCAGATCTATGTGGCACATAAAAAAGGAGAATAAAAAAGGGATCACTTTAATTGGCACTCAGCTCTGCAGGTGTAAGGATGGAATAAATATTGAGGTTCTTAAATTAATTACCAACGGGGCGGTTCGGGCGAAAACAAATAAATAACAAAGGAACACCATATAGAACTTTTAGAATTCGACCAATATATTTGTGTAATAAGAAAAACGCAAGTTTTAGCCCTAAAGCCAGTAAAAATCAAGGGGGTTAAGAAAATTATATGGGCTACATAAATATTTCGTATTCCCAGCTGTAGGGTATTCAATTACCACTTAAGTTTAGATGTGTGACCTGAGTATTGGAGCACCCAAAAATATAGTGACATTTTTGGATGGTAATTTATTCGAAACAGTCGAAACAGATAGAACATTTCGCACTATGACACTAAAAAGTGAGCTCTTACCTGCATGTGAATTCGGTTTCACCTAGGCAAAGTTCAAAGCACTCGCGTCTTGACGCCACCGACACGGTACGCTTAACTTCCGTCTTGAGCTTATAGTTTTGCACACGATCGACGTACCAGGCTCGCGAACAGGGCTTCACGGAGAGGCATGATTTTTGGGCATAGATAGTGAATACGGGGAACTGCGACTTGGTTAGGGCACCTTTTTTTGTAACGATTGCGATTAAAATGTGAGGTAGTTTGTTTAGCGTCGTAAGTAGCTTACCCGGTAATTGATCGGCATGTGCTGAAAAGAGCACGCAAAGTCCCGTCTCATAGTTGACTGACTGGCAGGTTTTGTTCTTCCTACAGGTGTCTAGGCAATCGGTGAGCATTAGTGTGCCCGGCTGGGAGTCCATCAGTTTCTCGGGAGCCGAGAAGACATATCTGCCGAGAGACTTATTGAATAATTTCCCACTCATAAGCCATCACTATCACTACTATTACTTACCCTGTCACAATTTCAAAGCCCACAAGCTCAGGATTGCAATCGATTGGCGCATTATCATAGTAGACATTATCCTCATCGGAACCCAAGGGGCTGGACGAATCCGAACTGGCCGACAAGTCGAAGTTTGAATTCCGGGTCTCGACTGTTTCAATGGGCTTCTCCGTCTTATTGATCTCGGTGGGTTTCTCCTTCAAACTGGGCACTTCTGTCTGGGTCTCAATCTCATCGGAAGCAATAATCTTACTGGCATTCGGAAGTGCTGCGGTCACAGATTCCACAGCTTGTCTTCGGATACGCAGATGTTCCTTGGCCGTGGCCACACTGTATAGCATCAAGGCTAGGAAAAGGTGTCTTAAAAGGTTGATCTTGGCCATCTTTAGAGTATCACTGGGGCCTGCAAAAGATGTTATACATTTATAAACTTAAATAGAGCAAAACAGTACTCAAAGAGTATCAATAAGAGAATGTGTTTTACATTAATTATTATTAAAACAATTTCATCTTAGAAATGTTAACAATTTCATATTGAAATCTTTAAAACATAGCATAATAACATAAAAAGAGTATCTTTAATAATATTTTTTAATAAGCTAATACAAATATAAATTCCCCTAAATCACTAATATCAGCCTAACAAGTTTAATTTTACAAGGACGTAATCGTTAAGTTTATCGCAAGACTTTATTTATAAAGCGCGGTAAATTGAGTACGCAGATACTGTCTCAATCTTTTTAAATTAATTTGTTTGCCATGAGGCGTAACGCAAATTATGAAGTCCCTGGGGAAAGACGATAAAACGGAAAACAATATCACGGGCAGTAACTCCGTTGGAGGAAACCTGCAGCTCACGTCGATGACCCCGTGCACTATTCACCACTATTCGCTTGGAGTTTTCTGGTTCGCTGGGCTAAACTCTTGCGCAACTGCCAAGTTAATGGGCATCGCTTATGATTGACGGTTGCGCTGGAATAGACCATCAAGGGGTCATGAGCTCTAATTTTTCGCCCAACTCCAACCAAGTACCATGTAGAACTCGTTTGGCGCGGTCAGTGCTTCTCTGCTTTTCATCCAGAATCCAAACGGCAGGGCAAACAATTTGTGAAATTAATAATACATACAAATACTTGATTCGGGACAACAATTCAATTATCGAAAAGAATATTATTGGATTTTTGAGCAAGGAAGGTAATTGCTATGGGCGAATATCTCGTTAGGAACCTCACTTGAAGCATGACTGATTAGCATTATAACTGTATTTCAATAGATTACACATACATATATATTCAGAGACGGACTTATTAAATTCAACCGTTATTCCATATGAATTCTCATGAATAGCCATGTGTGCAGAAAACAACAAAAAATTGGTCGGTAATAGATACGGGGATGGGTACGTAGGTAGAGGTAGGTACATAGGTAGTTAGGTAGTTAGGTAGGTGTTGTATAAGAAACGCATGGCTGCGCACCAGACGCACCAGACACACTAATCCGCTGCGGCGACGTCTCGATCTCTTCTACTATATTATAAGATGGTACATGGTAGATGGCCAGGCCATACCGTTAATATGTATGATTCATAAACCCTGCATTGGTCAAAACGAGCCGTAACTTAATTAGAGATAAAATGCTTGAAAGACTTTTGAATCTATGTTTGTTTTCCCCTCCACATTTGATTCTCGCTTTGGGAATGGCTTTTGAATGTATGAAAATTTCGAGGTCTGGTGCACATGGCTCATATGCCAGCACCATCACCATCAGCAGCACCAGCAATGCCATGTAAAGAATGGCCACTCAGGAAGCTGCATTATAACGAGTCCATGACCATGTTATTGTACAAAAATCTTGTAGAAAGCGGCAGAAGAATTGGGTCAATGATTATCGTCAAAAAGTTGTTTTGCCGAGCATAGACATATGTATTGGGTTGCTGCTGCGCCCGCAGCGATCAGGTTGAACCCAGAGCCAGAGCCAAAGTCAAAGCCAAACCGAAACCCAAACCCAATCCCAAACCCAAACCCACAGTCAAAACCAAAAAAGACAACCGGTATGGACACCCGAAGGAAATAGCACCGCCTAACTGTGTCGCTGATCACAATCGATTAGTGCGAGCAGTCGTTTATTGCCTAAATTACTGTTAAATGATGGTCTTTTTTTGGGGCCAAGAAATCCGGATTCCATAAAAACGTTTACATACCTCAAATAGTTGGCATGTTGGGAAAACAAATGTGTAAAAGATGGTTTTTTGTACACACATCACACGCATGAGGATGAAAAGAGTTGCTAAGTACTAAAGAACATCTAACTTATTATTTCCATGTAATACCTTTCTGTATAAATGATATTTTTATCGGGACTAAGATCTTAAAATTCAAAAGATGAAATAGAAATTTTGTGATTGTGATGATTTCTTTTCGAGTTTTATTAACTTATGAAAACTTTTTAGTTAAGACTTCAAAATTCAGTAATTGGAATAGAAATTTGGTGTACAAAGAATTTTTCTTTTCACATTTTTTTTAGTTATCTTCAAAACTACTGTTGTAATAAGCCTATTTGGCAATTTAAATTTTAACCAATAATAAGCAAAAAAATAAGAAATATATCATTATTATTATTCAAAATTACTGGTGGCAAATTTTTTGTTATAACCAATAAGGATAATGAAAAGAGGATTAAATTCATATATTTTAAGACTCGCTTTTAATATGAAAATACTTCTCTATTTTAGTGCACTCGACATCTGGAACGACTTTAGTCAATAAAGTGCTCTGAAAATATGCACGACATTAAACAATCAATCAATCAATCAATCAATCAGATAAACACATCACAATATCGCTTATGGGATCACTGTTTCGGCCAATCAGCACTTGTAAACTGTTTAGCACTTTCGAACTTTTTCTTTCATTTTACTAGGTTTTATGGCTCTTTTAGCCTTAATAGCTCTTTTTTATTTCCAAAAGTGACTACACCCATTCTGACCGACTTCAATTCCATTCACATTCAGCCTATTTCCAGATGCATGATGTAATTAAAAGATCTACCAGCCAGCCAGCCGAAAAGTCAATAGAAATCAGAATTTCAAGGGGAAACGCCGCCAAAAAAAAAAGAACTTTCACCATTCTGAATGTGTTAATGACTTCATTTCTTCGGTCGCTTAAATGTTGCTTTATTTAACGGTAGATATCACACTGTTAAATCAAATTCCAATTTGGCGAAATTTTGAATATGCTCAATTACAGATTCGTGGGATAATCGAGCGTCTAACGAACTACTACTGTGTTAATGTCCAGCATTTAGGCTCCTATGGTTTTTTGCCATTTCTGGCTATTAGTCTTGCATACATTATGTGAAATATTTGCTCCATTATGGCCAAGAAGACCCTGCCATCACAGCCATTCCAAAACGGACGTCCTAATGTTCGCTAATGTTTTGACGGAAGCTGCAGACTACGTCTGCTGGTGTCTTGAAGAACAAAACACGGAGGAATGGATTACAATGGAATGGGACGGACTTTTGCATTTTACACAATTTCTTCTCATGTCGTGCGTTTTTGCACCAGCAGCAGCAGAAGCAGCAGTCTCTTTTCCTTTATTCTTGCAGTTCACTTATTCAGAATGATTGTCCCCGGTTTTTCAATGCTGGCCAAAGTCATCCGTCAGCTTGATCACTGCCGTTTAAATAAACCGGTTAACATTTTTTGTTCAGATTTTTCTTAGTTATTCTTCAGTTAGTGCAGCGGTTCGATTTGTGGTTAAAAACTAAGCGAAATATTATGTATCTGTTCCCGCCATGGGCCTATCAAATAATGCCAAATGATCGTGCATTTCGTTAAAATTCAACTTAAACTTGCCCCTGGCAACTTATACTTTTGCCGAACAACAATTACCTAATTAAGAAAGTTATTTTCTACCGCCTATCCCGAGAATTTCAGCTTAGTCACACTGAAACAAAACACTTTCGCAGCCCAAGAAACACACTGTTCACACACTCTGGGGGGACAAAGGAAACGCCGAACTTGACCATTCGATGGTCGCCGCAGAACTGAAGTCTTCAATGCCGCCGAGTGACTTGTTATAAAAATTAGATAAAGAAGTTCTGTAGAAGGAGAGGGCGGAAAAGAGCGAGAGAAGCGAAGACCGAGCAACCTGAGTCTGGAATTCTTACAAAAGAAAGTCTTGGGGCTATGGATGCTCTGAGCCGAGAGAATCTCAAACAAAAAGAAATTGTTTGCATGGTAAATACCCGTCGCCTCGCAGTCGCAGTCGTAGTCGTTGTCGTAGTCGTATCACCTGCACAAGATCTCTCCACTGCGAACTCAAACGTGTTCGGGATGCAACCACCTTGGCTTGCGGGGAGTAATTGCGGTCAACGATCGAGAACAATGTGCACCTGTCTCCGCTCTTTCGGCTCCACTCTCTTTGCCTGTTAGCAACATGCAGGTACTCCACTTGGAGAGTTGCCTCTAATCATTTTCTTATTGGACTGTTAACGCCTTGGACCCACAGAAACAAAACCTAGGCGTAATAATGGGTTTTGGCTTATAACTGTCGCTTGCGTTTTTATTATTTTTCACTTTCACTAATGAGCTACACGTGAAATCGTTTGTCGCCCATTTTCTCTTATTCTAGCCATGTGGCTTAATCGGCTTAAGTTAAATCTACCATAACATTTTGTGTGGGCTTAGGTTTCGGCGTTTACTTTTACTCAATTTCAGATTCCATCCTACGGCCACGAACAGAAACAGAGATCAATGATATCTGCCGATCTTGAATAGCCCACTTTTATTGGCAAAGACAGTCTGTGTGTGTGTGTGTGTGTGTGGTGAGCAAAGATCCAGCGCTTTCCGTGTGTTTGGTATGTAAATCTAGAATGGCCCATCAAACGGTGTTTGATTTCCAAATTTATGGGTCAAGCCAATGCAAATCAGTTTTCGAGTCCGTTCTTCAAGAAACGGGTCGTGCTTTGATAACAAATTGGACAAACAATAAATGTGTGAAGACCAAATTTGGCCATTAATGCCATGCAGATGATATAGCCGCAAATGTGTCAAAATAGAGGCAAAGTGGACCGATGAAGAAAGCCCTATATAATTTTACCGGTTATGAGATGATTCATAGAAAGGCCCCAAAATATCTCCGCAGACCGTTGGACTTTTATTGTAAAACTATTCTTTTTTAAAGACAATAATCACAACAGCCAAAAAGAAGAAAATGTCACAGAAACCAAACTAAAGTTACAAACTATTGAGTATGAAAAATGACTTAATAAGATGAGTATTAAATTAAAAACCAGGAGTGTATTAAAATAAAATTTATGTGGTTTTAAAATAAGGCTTCAGCCTACAGTTTTACACTCTTCGGTACAGAAATGAAACAATATGATTTATTATTAAATTAATACTTATACATGAACACTGTCATACAAATATGTGGTTTAAAAAGATACTCAACAAGGAATGTAATCTGATCAAGAACATTCTTACCCAACATTTGATTCACCTACTATGTGTATACTTTAATTAGCCCGTTTCTTAATAACTTATAGCACGAACGTTTAGTAATCTGCTTGGGAAGACAGTTATGAGATAAACGTAACTTCTTCCTAATTACAAAATAATGGGCACTTATTGAAATGCTTTTTCTCATTATTTTTCACGTTCCCCTGTACTTAAAGTCAGCCATAACCGTCGCACATTCCTACTTTAATAGGATTCTTTCACCGGCTAAGTGTAAATGATGTGCAAGTTATTGCTGATACTTAGCTTTTCTCTCAGCCTATATGCGCAAAATCGACCGGACCCACGCATTGTTGGCGGATTTCCAGCTGATATAGCCAACATTCCGTACATAGTGTCCATCCAACTGTTTGGGATCCATCACTGCGGCGGTTCAATCGTCAGTAGGCAAATCATTTTAACTGCTGCCCATTGTTTGGGTGAAGTTTCGCCCCGTCTGCTGAAAGTTAAGGTTGGTGGCACTTCGCGGAATCGTAAGGATGGAGTACTATACTCAGTGGCCGAAGTGCACAGCCATGAGAAGTACAATGCCAAGACCATGGACTATGATATCGGAGTGGTTCGATTGACCAAGAACCTGACATTGTCCAACAAGGTTTGTGTTCACCTGACCTTAGATGGTTTCTGCCAACTGAAGGGCTTTCTTTTTCAGATAAAGGTTATACCTGTGAGCCGTAGCAGGATAGCAGATGGCACTTATGCCACCATTGCCGGCTGGGGATTCAAGTCCATGAATGGCGCTCCGTCGGACAATCTGCAATATGCCCGAGTTCCGATCGTAAACCAGACCGCCTGCAGAACACTACTGGGCAAAGGGGTCACGGATCGGATGCTTTGTGCAGGATTTCTTCGCGGCGGCACGGATGCCTGCCAGATGGACTCCGGCGGACCCTTGTCGGTCAGGGAGCAACTGGTGGGCATCGTGTCCTGGGGA
Organism: Drosophila elegans; assembly: GCF_018152505.1. Lineage (NCBI taxonomy): Eukaryota > Metazoa > Arthropoda > Insecta > Diptera > Drosophilidae > Drosophila > Drosophila elegans. Next base: position 2,468,807 of record NW_024545863.1, read on the forward strand.
GTGGGGTGCGCCCTGGCCGATAAGCCCGGCGTTTATTCACGCCTAGATGCGTTGTACCCCTGGCTGAAGAAGTTTATAAGTTAACTCGCCTAAAAACAATAACTTAATATTGGTTTTTACGAGCGTGAGACTAGCGCACAGCAGCAGCACATGGGCACATTAAAATAAAAGCTTTCACTTTAACTACCTGTATGTAGATTTGATCGTAAAAGTGCATTGAGGTTCGCAAACATGCCAAGAAATTATTACCATAAAGTTTTAGTGCCACTAAACTAAGTTTCCAATTTAAATTTCTGAGTCTCGCAAATTTTCATTATTTTCTTTCATAACGAAGTTTGATATTCTTGATTCTTTAACTGCCAATTCGAAAATTATCTAAATGTTCGATTGATTCTTGGTAATTAAGTTGCCACTTTGAAAATTCGAATGAAGAAAATAAATAGTTTTACTCCACAGAATTCTCAAGCATTTTTTGAAGTTGAAATGTATTAGTTAAAGATTTTACAAGCAATTAAATTAAATTCAACTGCCACTTTGAAAATTCGAATGAAGAAAATTCAATTCTCAAGCGTTTTTATAAAGTTAAATTGTGTATTAGTTAAAGATTTTACCAGCAAATAAATTTTCACAATTATTATTACATATAGTGATGCAAAAACTTTTTTAAAAATTAAAACAGTTAGAATTTCAAAAAATAGTGTGACCATGTTTGGAAAACCGTGAAATTGAAGCGGTATATTCCCTGTTTTAAGCTGCGGCCACACTGGTCAAAACAAAAAATCAAAATAAAAACAATGGACCTGCAATTCGACAGCGAGACGTATTGGAACCGATCCTCTCGAGCGGCGTTCAGCTTCGACGACGAGGACGAGGTGGACCTCGCGCCGGACTTGGCCGGCAATGGAATCCTCGCCGACGACACGATTTCGGAGGCCAGCTTTAACAACAGTGCCACTCTGAATCTCTCGATCAAATCCATTTTGAGCGAGGACGCCCTGAAACTGGTGCTCCAAGAGCAGACACTGGACGACCGGGTGCTGCCCAAGGGTGTTTCGCCGGAGGAGGAGCTCAAGCTGTTGCGTCGCCAACTCCAGAGCACTCTGTACAGTCCGAATCTGGAGGCCACGGCCCAGAAGTTGTTGCAGGGCAAAACGGCTCCCTTGGAGATGTTCAAGTCGCTGCAGGAGAAGCAGCAGTTGCTGGACACCCTGCTGGCCCAAGGTGGTGGTCATGCCGTCATCACGGTGCTCCTCTTCCTCAAGCGAACCCTAAATGCGTTGCATTTCCATGCGATTCTGAGGGAGCGTCCTCGGGCCTTGGAGCAGTATCTGAGTTATCTGAAGGAGAGCGGCGACCTGGCCAGTCACATAGAGCTGTTGCAGCGATGCGGTCGCCACCAGGAGGCGGCTCTCAAGCAGTTCCAGGCTGCCCTGGCAGCCGATGATCTGGGCACCAGGAAAAAACATCTTCAACTGCTGGCAGATGCCTACGCCACTGCGGGCGTGGGTATCATACCGCTCTACGAGCAGGTGTTCCACGCCGCCTTGAAGATGCAGCAGCTAATGGAGAAGGAGACGGGCCTGGGCAAGCTGCTCCGCGATCAGCCCACGCCCGTGGAGGTACTCTATGCCTGCTGCCAGGCCAACAGCAACTGGAAGGAGCAGGATATGCTGAAGCCCGTATCACCTCAGCGATTTGCCGCCGATCAGCAGATATCCGCCGCTCAGTACGAGTGGACGGCCCTCAACGAACGGGCACAGGCGCAGGCGTATGCCGATCTGGAGTGCATATTCGAGCGGGTGCCCAGTTGGCATCCCCTGAAGACCAAGCAGTTCCACATCAGCTTCGACCTGACGCTAGCCGTTCTCCGTCTCTACGAGTTGCAGGCTCCGTCCACCGTTCTGCAGCTCTTCCTCTCCAAGATGGGCAACAGTGGCGAGAAACTGGCGCTGGCCCGGCGGGTGAAGTGCATCCGGGCGGTGATCGATGCCATGGCCGGGCTGAAGCAGCAGCAGGAACTGCAGCAGCTCAAGGACACCCTGCCCGAGCGATCCGAGGAGCAGTTCTACTGCGAGAACGCCCTGAAATCCTTGCAGAGCAAGCGCTGGACTACGGACAACATAAAGCTTAAACTGTAGAAGCATCATCATCATCTCTCTACTATTTGTATAAACGTATTTTATTGTTAATCATATATATGTGTATATAATTAATATTAATCCTACTCTGGTTTTATTAAATAATTGCAAATCACAAGCTGAATATCGAATAAAAAACAAAAAATCTGTATGTATATATGTATGTGTATATCCTGCAGCCTCCTTTTGATCTGTTCGATGAGCAGTTTGGGATTACTTTCTTTCGGTTTCAGATTTTCATCTAGTTTATTGAGTAAACAAATAAAAAAGCAGGCGTGGCCAATGGCAAACAAAGCGTTACAAAAATTGAATTCTTTAAACAATTTGTTTGTCTTAAATATTTCGTTTAAATAACAGCGCTGTATAAAGCATTTGATGTATGTATAAATAACCGCAAACAACAATTATGGTATATATATATATAATTAGGCGTAAACATGTAGGGGAAGTGGGGGGATCTGGGTGTGTTTTTCTGTGTGTGTGTGTGTTCTCGGTCCGAATTTACAACGAAACATATTAAACAAGACAGACGACAAGGACGGGCCCTCAACTGATACATTTCGAACGGAAGTTGACAAGATCCAGGACCTCAAACGGAAACGGAAAGGGAAAGGTCAAGGGAAACCACCTTGGCTAATTGGCAGCCTCGCAGTCCGAGTAGCTGAGCAGGCGCTGGCACAGGATCGTCTTGAACTTGACCGTAAAGCTATCGAATATGACATCGGTATCCTGCAGCTGCTGCTGCTGCTGCTGTTGCTGGTGCTCCTGACCGGCCGTCTGATTGCTATCCGCTGCCGCCGCAATGAGCTGCTTGAACTTCTGGTTGAGATTCTGCTCCAGCGTGGTGTTGTTGTTGTTGAAGTAGAAGACGTAGGCCAGCTCCAGCAGATAGTAGTCCAGATCGCCCATGAAGAAGCGCTCGCACTCCAGCATATCGAACTTGCGCTCCAGGAAGTGCAGACACAGGTGATAGATGAGGTGCTTCAGGTCCGATCTCCTCAGCGGCACATAGCCCGTGTCCTTGCTGAAGTACTCGAACAACTTGAGGGTGCGCTGGGCGGAGTCGCAGCTCTGCAGGCACAGCCGAAAGGCCTCCACGAAGCGAAAGTTGAGCATGCAGATGCGTATGCGGTACTCATTCCGATTTGGACGGGCGCACTCGCCGATCTTGTCGGGATTGTACAGCCCATGGAAGGCGTACAGGCAGTAGTGGATGTAGTGGCGCAGCTGCTGCAGCGACGTCTCGCCCATTCCCTCGCTGCTCTGCGTAAAGGTGCTGCCATCGTCGTCGTCGTCGTCATCGTCATCGGCTCGATTCAGCAATTTCTCCCCCCTCGCGGGCATCCCCGAGCCCATGGCCTGCTCCGGCAGCGGCACATAGCTCTGCTCCTCGGGCGTGTAGTCCATGTCCATGGAGCTGTGGCCATCGCCCAGCACGGGCGCATTGTACGAGAAACTGGCGTCGTTCTGACTCAGGTTCTCCAAACTGCTCAGCATGTCGTCCGAGTCCTGCCCGGTGGCCGCATGCTCCGTGCTGCTCTTGTAGTTCGGCGTGCCCACGGAGTAGTGCTGGTCGAAGCTGATGTTCGCCGGCTGCAGGAAGTGCGGCTGATATGGTGGCATGACCTTCAGATACCTGACCGCATCGTGGTCCAGTCGGATGCGCGGTCTCGGCAAATTGATCTCCACGGGCGCCTCCACGCACTGGCTCTCGAAGCGCATCAGTCGCTTGGTGGTCGGCAGGCACACCACCCTCTGGCGCATCCGCTCCACGCTGGGACCCAAGTCCCGGCCGCACTGACCGTTCGAGTTGCCGCCAAAGGCTCGCACAACGTGATCGGTGGTCATGACCAGCGTGAAGTCCGCACCGCAGTCCACGTACATCGGACGCTCGATGCTGTCGATGGGCGAGGGCTTGAGCACCGCCCGCCGATCCTTGTCCTCGGTGCCCAGCTGGTGCTCCAGGTTCTTGCCCCACGTGTAGAGCGTGCAGCTGGAGGAGATCAGGCAGAAGTGGAACAAGCCACTTGAGATCTGCCAAGTTGAAAGTAATCGATAATCGACTTATAGGTGACACATTCCAATTGAACTAACCTGCAGAATTTGACCTGCCACCTCGCTGGTGGACACCAGATGAGGCGTCAGGTGCTCCGTGGGATCCGGTTCGGTGGCAGCAGCTGGTGCAGGTGCCTTAAGTATTTCCGGCTCTCGCGCACACGCCGGTGCAATCTTCTCCGTAGCATCTGATGGCGCAGCCTCGCTCTGGTCCTCCTCACAATCTTTGGTCTCGCTGGGTGCCTTTGGGGTGGCCCCAGACACCACCGCGGCATAGGATGTGGTGGGTTCCACCAGGACACTGGCACTGGCACTGGCACTCGGTATGGGTGCCGGCAGCAAGGTAGCCTCCAATTGCTTGCTCAACAGCTCGCGCTGTTGATTCTCCTCCATTTTCTGCTTGGCATTGGCGCGTCGCTTGATTTGATTGGCCAAACGCAAGGCCTGCGGCGAGCTGCCCCATGTGTAAAGACGATCCTGTTCGTCTACAACTAACTGCGGAGGCATAAAGCAGGTAACTTCATGGAAACTTAATCCCCATAGCAATAGCTTACATTGGTAAAAAATTTGGTGTGTATCAGTCTTAGGCTGCAGCCGCCCACTTCGAGGCGCACTGGCAGGTTCGTCTTGGTGTCCCCGTGGTCGCTGTTGCCGGTGCCCAGCTGGCCAAAGTGATTGGAGCCGAACACGAAGAGCTCGTTGCTGCAGTAGTTAGCCTCCATGTAGCTGCTGCTGCTGCACAGCACCAGAGTGTGCGCATGGCCCAGCGATATTTGTAAAACTTTCTGCAAAACGGGAAAGCAATTTAGTAAGACAGTTAGTGTGTTAGCACTCCACTTACCTTATACTTGAAAAAACTGACTAGTTGTGGAGTAGGTATATTCTCACAGCTGCCCTGTCCCAGCTGGCCATAGACGCCCCATCTGGAAAGAGTGTAAGCATAAGCTGATATGCAAAGCAAGCAAAACAGCCTTTGACTCACCCCCACATATAGAGCTTGCCATCCGCCACAGCCGCATTGTGATATTGACCCGCCTCGAGCATCGTTATGTTCATGCCGTCCAAGGCCGTGACCAGCATCGGTTGCAAGGCCATCTGCATGTGCCGTCCAATGCCCAGCTGGCAGAGATTGTTGTTGCCCACTGAATAGAGCTATACGAATGTGGGAACATTAATGGCCTTACAATTTCAAGTTGAAGTTTAGAAACCTACGCCATTATTGGTTAGTATAAGTGTGTGCTGTCGTCCACACTTGATAGCGTGCACTTGCAAATTGAGCTGGGAAAGGAGATCTAAGCTTTTCACAGCATGCGCTGGTTCAGGTGGCTCTGAAATAACGATAACAATAATCTATATTAATCTACATAAATTATGAAATAGAAGGCAAACCCAAACCTGTTGACTTTTGAGCACTATAATAACTGGGAATGCCACTGGAGCCCCAGAAGTAGGCGGTTCCATCCACCACACAGGCGCAGTAGGCACAACCAGCTGAGATCGGTTTGAAACGCGACGATTCAATGGCAAACTAAAAGAAACTAATCATTTAATCCCAAAACTAGTAATAAATATAGCTATGATGACTTGCCTGATTGTCTTCATAGTTGATGCGGAAATTGGATAAAGCATTTACAATAGAATCATGCTTCACCCGCTGCGATTCCATGTGTATGAGCACGGCCAAATATGTTTCAATGAGACTCTTGCAAAACTCAAACAGTTGGGGATTATTGTCGTTGGAGATCGTGCAGTCGCTGTTGTGGGACACAATGGGTCGTAGAGCGGGAGAAAAGGGATTCAGTTGCCTAGCCAGGCGCTAAAAAAAAGATTGTCATCGATTAAGATATCGAATATTAATATAAACATTGAATACACTTACCTGCAACACACATGGTCTTATGTGATCCAGTTTCTCCTGGATGAAAGCAAAGTAGTCCATGGACACATGCGGCAAGTAGGTTATTGTCTCCATGAATATATTCTCGCTCAGATTGTACAGGCAGACGTTGAGCTCGTTGTACCAGCCAAACTCCTGGGCCACCACGCTGATCAGGGCATTGAAGGTGTCCAGGCAGACACCACGTACTTTGGCCAGTATAATGGCCGACGAGAAGAGTCCACTTTGGCAGAGGACAATGCTCGTCATGTTGGTGTGATATTTGCTATTGGCCACCAGGAAGTTCCTATGCAAGAAGGGTTATTTAAAGGGAACCAAAGCTATGTTAGCTTCTGCCACTCACCACAGCGGTATGTAGTTCTTATCGTTCACTGCCTTCTCGGCCAACGTGATGAGCAGCAGGTTGGCCAAATGGAACTGCGATGAGGGCGACATTTGCAGGGCGCTGATTGACTCGTCCACCCCATAGTGATAGTCACTGCAGACGGCGCCGCTGATCACATCCTCCTGCGTCTGTTTCTCGGGCAGGATCACTCGCACATCCTCCGAGTGGCGATAGGTGAGGTCGCCCAAAATGCCCTTGAGCAGCGGGTGGCCCAAGTAGCGCGATCGCAGCAGATATGTGGACTTCAGGGCCATGGCGCTCAGCTGCATGAGGGCGTAGGTGTGCCCATACATGGCCAGTTTCAGGGCTGTGCGTATCGGTTTCACCCGCGCCACGTTGTACGTGAGCAGAGCCTGGGTAATCTTCTTTCGCCTCAGCAGATAGTCGCCAGCGAACTCGATGCACTGCTCGAAGGAGAGGTCGAAGGTGTTGCAAAAGTCGCGGCACTGATTGAACTCGTTCTGCAGTGCGGCATCCAGAAACAATTCAAACGGCTCCTTTCTGCAACTCACATTTTAGATTATAATCGCCCCAAATGTAATATATCATACGTTGAAAACCTACCTCAGCTGTATGGTATATACATTCTTGTTGGTGATCACATAGCTGGGATCGTAGTTAATCTTCGGGAACTCGGACTGCATGATCTCCATTTGCCGCAGCGAAAACTCACTGCTCACATCCGCCGTCTCATAGAACTGGACGTAGTCCATGGGCGTGTGGATGTCCTTCAGCTCAAAGGCCTTGGCCTTCTCCTCTTTGGTAAGGGTCTCCGATTGGACGGCGGGACTGCGGTACTGTGCCATCTGATATAAATGCAGCACAGTTTCGTGCTCGAAGCGAAAGAGACCCAACTGGGCTAGGCTATTGAAGCGCTGTTTTAAAAGAAGAACGACATTAGCAAATGGATTCTACGATTCTAAAGGACAATGAAGAGCTCACATCTTCGTCGGAGGTGTGGAGAGAGGCCATTGCACTGCTAATCACGCTCACGGCATTGATGGCACTGCTAGCCATCTCGCTTTGATCCAGGCTCGAGGTGGCCGTGGTCGTGGCACTGGTCGTATCACTCTTCTGGCCACTGACCTCCGCCGGCTCCAGCTTCTCAATGTCCGCGTCGCGGTTCTCCTTGTCCGTGTTGGCCACCAGCGGATCCTCCAGCGACGAGGCCGCCGTGGAAATGGCCGAGTCACTGCGACAGTGCAGGTCCACGTAGTGAATGCCGTAGAGTATATTGGAGCTGATGAGTATTTCCTGTGTGTGCTTGGGTATCTTGTACACGAACAGCGGCTTCAAACTGATGTCGATGCTGTGCACGGTCAGGCTGTGACTGTTGCTGTGCAGGGCACTCAGTAGGAAGGTGCTGCGCAGGTTCTGGATGGTGTACGAGGACCCAGTGGTGGTGCCCAGCGGCTCTGGCGTCACCGACGGCGAGTCCATGATAGCAAACGAGCCCATCGTCGAGTCAGGCATAACTGGAAGAGAAAGGATGGATTACAATGAGTCCAGTTTGTGTGGGGGCATGACTTCATCAGCTTCTACTTGGTCTATCAAGTGTGAGAGTTGTGCTAACTCACCACGCAAGTGACGCTTCAATAGATGCAACAGTTCTCTCAAAACTGCACACCATTATAAAAAAAAGTATAAAATACACAATAAAATGGCATTTCAAAATTAACACGGATAAACACAATGTGGGCAAGAAAATATGTTAAAACAGGAAATGGAATAAAAAAAAGTCTTCAGTTGTGTAAGCCTACGCACATTCATCGAACTTTTGCCGCTGATCGGAGAGGCGCATCTTGATGGCCTGCAGCTTCTTGGATCCCAGGCTCTTGAGCGAAGCTAGGCGGGCCCTCGTGGCGGGCAAAATGCCATCCATGCTGCCTGCTGGCAGTTGTTGCTGCTGCTGAAAGCGGACGCCTCCCTGCTGCTCGCCAGTTTGCCGAGCCACTGCCTCACTGTAGGAAGGTGGCGCCGGCGGTGGTGGCACATCTGCAGTAGCATTTGCCTCTGTGGACCGAGCCGGGACGGAGGAGGATGGGTCGGCCGCTTGACTGCTGCCCGCAGCAGCATCCTCGCTGGACGGCGGTGGTGCGAAGACATCCTCCTCCAACTGGCTGCTGTCTGAGGCCGGATCGGAGCTATTGCTCTGGCGGGCACCCGTCACAGCACTTCCCTGCTGCTTTCCCTGCACGGACATCACGATCTGCCAGGCTCCTTCGCGTGTCGTGGGTGAACTGTCCCCGGGATACACGTACTTAATAGCTTTCTGCTCCAGCAGGAGCTTGTATTGCTGCTTCAGTGAGGAAGTTATCTGAAAGCAGAAAACCGAAGTCAGTTAGTGATTAGATTTGTGTTAGATTCAGTTGGAGATTCTTACCAACAGCATGACGCCATCGTAGGCCTTGTCCTTGCAGATAACCAGACGCATCACAGATCCGTTCTCAATGGCAGTGCTCGCAATCATGGGGCAGTTGGGACTCAGGCCCACAAAGCAGATGGAACCATCCGAGTAGCCAATGATGGCCCTGTTCTGGCCGCTGTTGGTCTTCCACCAGACGACGGACAGCGGATAGGGGCAGGTCTTGGAGGCCATGAACGAGGTGGCCATCACCTGGCTGTTGCCGGTGGCATCGATGGGCTGCTGCTGCTGCTGCTGCTGTGGCTGTGCTTGCGGCACTGTCTCCCCCGCTGTCTCTGATCCGCTATTCCGCACCAGCATGTGCTCGGGCAGATCGTGGCCCAATGGTTCCTCCTCCTCCTGCTGCTGCTCCTCCTCCTCCTCCGCCTGTAGTCTGACTTCCTCCAGCTGGTCGGCCAGCTGATCCACCGGCTCCACCGTTGGCTCGCCGAGACCCGCCGAGTGATTGGGGCACTTCTTGGAGTTGGGGCACTCGTGCGGACCCACAAAAGGTATGATGTAGGAGGTGACCTGAGTGGTGCTGTACGAGGAGCAGGAGGCCAGGCCATGGCTCTTGTCCACCAGCGCCAGGGCGGGCACAATGTGCAGCGTGTTGTCGAAACCTGTTGATGGACGATCCAGCCAGTGGTGAGAAAGGTGTACCCATCGCCCATCGGGCGTTAAATCAAAACGGAGGAGGAGGCAACAGAAAATCAATATGCACACACGCACACATGCGGGCAAAGTGATTTTAGCAGCACTCCCCCCCCAAACCGAAAGTGGGTGGTACTTACATAGCACCAGCAGCCAAGTGCCCGCCGGATCGAAGCAGACGTCGTGGATGACGCGGTTGCGGAACCAGGATATCATCTTGACCACCTCCTGGCCGGAGGAGGCGCTGATGTAGCGCAGCAGGATCTCGTTGTCCTCGCTGACCAGGCACAAAAACTGCTTCTCGTCCAGACCCGCCGTCACCGCGGACAGCTTGCAGCTGAGGTTGGTGACCAGCGGGCGCAGCTCGAACATGCCCAGCTCCTTGAGTTCCGCGTGCCCCGACATCTCGAGGGGATTCGCGGTCGTGGGAGCGCACTATTGCAATTTTAATTCACAAAATCAGTGCAGAGCAAGGAGCTTTTTCCCCCAGTTTCCGAACGAAAACAAACTAGAGGTGGGCGCGTGAGACCTGCTCTTGGTCTGGCAACGCCTGTGTCACGCAACAATTTTCCAATTGGACTCCGATTTTCTGCTCTTTTCAGATCAAAACCTATGTTATTGGGAGAGCGCGGGCTCCTTTTGCACTGCTTAACTTGCGAAGACTGGAAAAATCGCAAAAAAAAAAATTAAATACGAAAGTGCCACAAACGTCTGGCAACGCCACAAGTGCTGCGCACAAGTCTTCACTTTTCAGGCTGCCTAACTTTTTGCCCCTGATTTTTCACCAGCAGCTCGATTTGTTAGTAGAAGCCACTATTTTTTACACCCTTTTGGGTGGTTTTCACACGCGGAAAACCTGCGGTAAACACAAATCAAGGCGAAACGTCGTGCCCGATGGCCAGAGCTGCAGCACTGAAAACATCTGATTGGCAAACTGGAAGGGGGGATAGGTGGCAGCACTGTAATTTTTCTCGTCAAACGGTCACACTCTACCAGCAATCGAAAATAACGGCGGGAATCGGCGGCGTCGCTTGTGTGGATATCAACAACGTTAATTCAATTGATAAAAGCAATTGCAAGTGTTTGGACGAGTGAAAAATTATCTCTAAAATTAAGTAAAATCCACTTGATAATGGAATCTCGGTTGCCGAAACCGTCGGCCCTGAAAAGGCCCCAGATGCCGGTTAAAACCGTGCTACCCACAGATCGCATTCGCGCAGGAGGTCCTGCAGGATCGAGTTTGGGATTAGGAGGAGGAGTTGGTGCACCTGGTAGTACTTTCAATGCCAACCAAACGTACTGCGGCAACTTGCTGCCGCCGCTGTCGCGCGACCTTAACAATCTGCCGCAAGTTCTTGAGCGCCGCGGTAAAATAGGTAAGTACATTAGGCCCTTCTCGAAAGGACTTCCAACTAATCTTGTTTTCTGTGCAGCACGTGCAGCCTCGCCCGAACCCATGAAAGTGGGCAATCGGGCTAAGCTAAGACGCAGCAGGAGCGCCTGTGACATCAACGAACTGCGCGGGAACAAGAGGACCGCTGCCGTTCCCACATTACCCAGCATACCCAGTAAAGTTTCCCGTATGGCCAGTACAGTCACTAATCCCAGCCAGCGAACTGCACGGCCAGCGGTCACCGCCACTGCTGCTCCTCCCAAAAGAGCGCCGGTAACGCGTCCTGGTCCTTCTCGGGCTGCAGCGCCAGCAGTTAGCAAAGCCAAACCAGCCGGAACTGCAGGAGCAGGAGCAGGAGCATCCAGCACAGGAGCAGGAGGAGCATCCGCCACAAAGCGCATTGCCCCCTATGACTTCAAAGCCCGCTTCCATGATCTGCTGGAGAAGCACAAGGTGCTGAAAACCAAGTATGAGAAGCAGATAGATGACATGGGCGAGCTGGAGTCCATGCCCATGCAACTGGAGGAGACGCAGGCAAAGCTGATCGAAACGGAGACCACGCTGAAGAACACCCAGACGGACAACGAGTGTCTGCAGAGGCAGGTGAAGCAGCATACCAAGAATATCGAGACCATAACTTCCACCCTGGGCAGGACTAAGGAGGAGCTCTCCGAACTGCAGGCAATACATGAGGTGGGTTATATTATTGACAACAAAACTACAAAACCTTTAACTTAATATTGTAATTACAGAAAATAAAAACTGAGCATGCTGCTTTGACCACAGAAGTGGTACATTTGCGCCAGCGCACCGAGGAATTGCTGCGCAGCAATGAGCAGCAGGCCGCCGAACTGGAGACCTGCAAGGAGCAGTTGTTCCAGTCGAACATGGAGCGCAAGGAGCTGCACAACACGGTGATGGATCTGCGCGGCAACATTCGGGTCTTCTGTCGAATACGACCGCCGCTGGACTGCGAGGAGAACCGCATGTGCTGCACCTGGACGTACCACGACGAGGCGACCGTGGAGCTGCAGAGCATTGACATGCAGGCCAAGAACAAAATGGGCCAGCAGATCTTCTCGTTCGACCAGGTCTTCCATCCGCTCTCCACCCAGTCGGACATCTTCGAGATGGTCTCGCCGCTCATCCAGTCGGCGCTCGATGGCTACAACATCTGCATCTTTGCCTACGGCCAGACGGGCAGCGGCAAGACCTACACCATGGACGGAGTGGCCGACAGTGCGGGCGTCATTCCGCGCACGGTGGATCTGCTCTTCGACTCCATCAGGGGCTATCGCAATCTGGGCTGGGAGTACGAGATCAAGGCCACCTTCTTGGAGATCTACAACGAGGTGCTCTACGATCTGCTGAGCAACGAGCAGAAGGACATGGAGATACGGATGGCGAAGAACAACAAGAACGATATCTATGTGTCCAACATAACGGAGGAGACTGTCCTGGATCCCAATCATCTGCGCCATCTGATGCACACGGCCAAGATGAACCGGGCCACCGCCTCCACGGCTGGCAACGAGCGCTCCTCCCGCTCCCATGCCGTTACCAAGCTGGAGCTCATCGGACGCCACGCCGAGAAGCAAGAGATCTCGGTGGGCTCCATAAACCTGGTGGATTTGGCCGGCTCAGAGTCTCCCAAGACGAGCACCCGCATGACCGAGACGAAGAACATCAATCGATCGCTCTCCGAGCTGACCAATGTGATCCTGGCGCTGCTGCAGAAGCAGGATCACATCCCGTACCGAAACTCCAAGCTCACGCACCTTTTGATGCCCTCGCTGGGCGGCAACTCGAAGACCCTCATGTTCATCAACGTTTCGCCGTTCCAAGACTGCTTCCAAGAGTCCGTCAAGTCGCTGCGCTTCGCCGCCTCGGTGAACTCCTGTAAAATGTCCAAGGCCAAGCGGAATCGCTACCTAAACAACTCGGTGGCCAACAGCAGCACGAACAGCAACAGCAGTGGCAGTTTCGATAAATAAAGAACAAGTCTGGTTCCCAGTCTCTTAACAATTGTCAAATTTTCTAACTTGTTATTGCTTAACTTATGTGTTTACTTTAAGTGCAAATAAACTAATAAAGTGCTGGAATCGAATGGCATCTCACTTGGCTCCCACTGCCGCCCGCACCTCGGCGGGTATCTTCTCCACCAGTTCGGCATGGTTTTGTCCCAGGCTGGCCAGCACTCCCTGACGATTCACGTGCTCCACATCCGCGTGGTAGGCGTAGTGCTCGCCATTGATGTTGGTCAGGGTGCCGCCTTGGGCCTCCAGCACCGCCTCGGGTGCGCAGGTGTCCCACTTCTTGCAGCCCGGCGTGGCAAACACGTAGGCATGGGCCTTGCCCTCCAGAAGCTGCAGCACCTTAAAGCCGGCGCCTCCCACTTTCAGGACCTCTGTGGATGCGTAGGCATTTAGAGCCTGCTGGTGCAGGGCATTGGAATGCGAGCGAGTGGTGGTTATGATGAACTGGCCGGCTGGTGCGGGCACCGCTGTGAATCCTCCCGTGCCCAGACCCTTGAGACCCCAGATAGTGCGGCCCAGTTCGCCGTCGGGCTGCTTGTAGAAGGGCTGATGGATGATGCCGCCCACCGCAGCATCCTTGACAGCTATGCCAATCAGTACGGTGACGTGCTCCACATGTCCTAAGGGGAAACACTTTAATGACGATAGTGTATCGGAGATCTCTAGATCTTACCCTGTGTGTACTCCGCTGTGCCGTCCAGGGGATCCACCCATATCACAAAGTCCTCGGGCTTCGCATCCTTCCACTCCGCCGGACAGCTTTGCTGCAGGAATCCTTCATCCAGCTCGGTGACCAGCCAATCGTCGCAGACGTTCAGATCGGAACCTCCTTCCTCGCCAATGATCTTCACTGTTGGAAACTTTTTAGCCAGCGAAGCAATGATGCAGCGCTGGGCGGAGCGATCTGCCTCCGTTTGGGGATCATTCTTTCCCTTGTCCACTATACCCAGGTCGCCTTTTTTGAGCACATCGCGGATGATCCCGCCAGCCCGCTTGGCCGTGCTTATCGAGGACGCCATGACTCGCATGATCACCGGAGCAGTAGCAGCCATCTTTATCTTATTTGTTTTCAGATATGGATTGGATAAGGGAGATCTTTTCTAGATTGGAATGGGTTTGGGATGTGTTCACCGCTGCCGTCGAATGATTACGGTGAAAGTACAACAGCTGAGTGCGGCTAGAGAGGAGCAGAAACCGCTAATTATCGTATGTGGGAGTAAGTTGCCGATATTTTATTTTTACCGATATAATTATTACTAAATTTTTAATTTACAATGCTTTATCAATTGAAATCTTGTAAGGAACCTTGTTTTATTAAATCTTGTAGAAACATCAAACTTTAAATAAGGGGGTACTAATAATAACAAATATGATTTTATAAGTTAACGTAAATTGAATAAGAAAAAGCCACATACAAAACGGAGACTATTTTGAAATCATTTTGAGGCACGAGTCAAAAAATAAATTTTAATTTGTTGCCTTTTATGTTGTTATGAAAATTTTTGAAATTCAAATATATTTTTTAATACAAGTTTTGTTTCCGTTTCTAGCTTTTTCTGGCCATAAATATCAATCGGCTAAGTAGTCTGGCAACGCTGTAGGCACACAAGACCTTTGGACCACCCGCTCCCCCGCCACCCACAAATCAGTTCGTTTCCATCTTGAAGAGGTAAGTTCTTGAAATTAATAAAGTAGAAGATATTCTTTAAATAATAAATACATTTTGCAGAAAATGGCACGTGTTTTGGTTGGAGTTAAGCGTGTGATTGACTACGCCGTCAAGGTGAGCTTTTAGAAACAGCCTGTTGCGTTGTACATCCCATTTTTTTTTATCACTTGTTGCGCTCCGTTTTGCGTAATCGCTTTAATTAAATGGCAATTAAAGTAATTCCGATCCTTTTCCCTTGTCCAGGTGCGCGTCAAGCCCGACAAGACCGGCGTGGTCACCCAGGGCGTGAAGCACTCGATGAATCCCTTCGACGAGATCGCCGTGGAGGAGGCGGTGAAGCTGAAGGAGAAGAAGCTGGCCGAGGAGGTGATCGCCGTCTCCGTGGGTCCTACTCAGTCGCAGGAGGTGATCCGCACGGCCCTGGCCATGGGTGCCGATCGTGGTGTCCATGTGGAGATCCCGGCTGCAGAATACGAGCTGCTCCAGCCCATCCACGTGTCCAAGATCCTGGCCAAACTGGCGCTGGACGAGAAGGCCGACCTGGTGATTCTCGGCAAGCAGGCCATCGACGACGATGCCAACCAGACGGCTCAGATGACCGCCGCCGTGCTGGACTGGCCGCAGGGCACCTTCTGCAACAAGATCGAGAAGACGGACGCCGGTCTGACCATCACCCGTGAAATCGATGGCGGTCTGGAGACGATCAAGACCAAGATACCCGCCGTTCTCAGTGCCGATCTGCGCCTGAACACGCCGCGTTATGCCACGCTGCCCAATATCATGAAGGCCAAGAAGAAGCCGCTGAAGAAGGTGACGGCCAAGGATCTCGGGGTGGACATCTCGCCGCGCATCGAGGTCGTCTCCGTGGAGGATCCTCCGGTGCGCCAGGCCGGAGCCACTGTCGCCGATGTGGACGCCCTGGTGGCCAAGCTGAAGGAGGGCGGCCACATCTAGATCCCCCTTATCAACTAGCAAATTGTGAGCGAAAATTCTACGTTTTTTATTAGTTGAAGTTATCAGAAACGTGCATTTATCCAGCCAGGCTTTAAAATTCTACCCATCCCCCGTGTGCTTTAAGTGAAATCTAAATTGGAATTTATTTTCGTTGTGTCCAGCTGTAAGAATAAAGTGATTGTAGGCTCTGAAATCGTACAGCAGGGTCAGCCAATGACTCGTCTCGTCTATTTTTCTCTGTCTGCCGGTGGTGATGCCTTTTCAGGAAATCCCGCTCAACTTGACGCCCCAAAAAACGGGCAACAGGGTCAACACCCAATGGTCATTGATTTTCCATTGTTTTCGATCGTTTTTTATTAGCGGTAAACTTGAAAGGAAAACATTTGCTAATGTGTATTATATAAGAGTACAAAATGGTATAAAGAGGATAGTGTATATGTTGTTCATAAAATTTTCAACTACAGACTACGTTTGTTTTTGTTTTGGACGATCATGACACACATGCTTATTATATATAGATATTTATGTGTATACACATTTTAAAAAGAGAGTAAATCGGTCTAAGGTAGATATAGATAAGGGTGGGTAGACTTTCCTGATTACAAACTGAAGAGACAAAATGTATTTGTGGGGTAAATGCAAGCAATTTGTTCTTAGATTAGATTCAAATGACAATTTTGAATTTCGAGATCGTTTTTTTTAACTAGGCAAGTCAAATAAATAAATTTTTATTGTTTGGCCTAAATACTTATAGTTCAATTTTGTATATGGCAAAATTTTGAAAGCCTCTTTCATATCTTATCTTTATAAATTTACCCACCCTACTGTTAATTAAGAACGGCAAATGCGGCCATAGTAAACGCCAATTAAAAGATACATTGTGCTTAAATAAAATAAACGGGCAGTAGATAAGGTTCTATTGTTCATAGCGTCCAATCTTGTCAAGCTCTTGGCCAGGCTAAAAGTGTTTTTGTGAAAAAATATGCAGCTTTGACCGATAGCCAATAAATGTTTATCATTATTGCTAGTACTACCCCTTTCCTCTTCTATCACACGCCGCGTCGTAGCCAGCGCCCAATCCACACCAGTAGCCATCAAACCCGTCCAGCTGGAACCGACTGCTTGTCGCGGAAATGCAGAATGCGCGTCAGCATGGTGGTGATGCAGGGGATCTGCTTCTGCTGGTGCATCTCCGGGGTGTCCGGGGTGCAGGACTCAAAGTCCACGGCCACGCGTTGGCACACGAACGTGAGCAGCGTGAGGATGTCGAGCCGTTTGCCATTGGCCGCCAGTTCGGCGCACAGGCTCTGCATGAACCAGCTGCCGCGGGTGGTGTTGCGCCACGAATAGAAGCCCGGAACGGTGGAGTAGGCAATCAGGAAGTCGGCGTGCACGGGTATCTTGTAGCTCATCGACGAGTCGCCATCCGTCTCCGTTTGGCTGCGCTGCATGGTCACTCCGCCGTCCAGTCGATCGCCCTGACAGGCCTGGATGAAGAACAACTTGGGCTTGCCGGCCAGCGAGGGACAATGGTTGGCCGTGAAGAAGCTCCAGATGTTTTCCAGCTTGTACTGCGTGTCCTTGGCATAGATGTAGCCCATCTCGCCGTGCGACAAGATGGCCACCAGGATGCAATCACTGTCAGCATGATTCTGCGAGGCTGCATACTCAATCGTTCGCAGGATGTCCTTGTAGCGGCAGTCCTTGTACACCGTCACCTCGAAGTCCAGCTGCTTGAGCACACGGGTGAGATTCTCGCAGTCCACGTTAGTTCCTGCCCGGGATTTTAGAGTGGGCACCTCGAAGTGCTCATGGTTGAAGATCAGGGCCATGCCGCGATTCTTGTGGCGCATATTGTACTCGGCTGCATGGCGATCGGTGACCATTTTGGCCACATTCTTGCGGTAGCTGGAGGAGGGTGAGCTGTACCCGTTGGCCAGCTGCCCGATGGCTCCGGTGCCATAAGGATGCGAGGATCCTGTGACCAGTACGCTGTTGCCCGCTGAACCCGCGGAACCCAGGGCATCGGTGTGATCGTCCGGATTAGAATCCACCCTTATTCCCACCTGATCCCCGGATTCTCCATTGTTGCTGGCGTCCATGACGAAATTCCCTCCTTGAGCCTGTAAAAACTGATGAGTCACAAACACTTCGAAACTGGTTTTTCAAATTCCGTAAAAAACTAAACTGCACGACTGCGGCAAAAGTGCTAAGTTCTGGGGAAAAGCCGTGTTTACGCGCAACAAAGACAACTAGTGATTAACTAATTATTTAGTGGCTTTGCTTTATTCTTCAAATTAGTATGACCGCAGATGAGCAGTTAAAATTATCCCATATAGCGCCTGAATTAGGGATGAGACTTTCAAGTCGTGTCACGAAACGGAATTTGTACAAGCAAATTTGTACATCGAATGTTTGTTTTAAGGATTTTAATGTTAAAAAGGGTTTTATAAACTCTGTTTTATCAGTGATCAGAACCTGTCCAAGTTCTTAGTATTTATCTTGTTTCTAAATGCATAAATTTATAACATAAACAACATTTAGACATATAAGAGCATTTTGCGCGCTTAGTCTGGTTTAAAATAACAATCAAATAAAATTAGCCAGAGCTGTGTTAAAAACTAACGCAGCATCTTTGGACAATTTCTTTCAGTGTAAAAACACCCTTGTTTTCAGGAAAACAAAATCGTCCTTTGTTTTGTTGTTGCGTGGGACCGCAGCATACTTTTTAAAAAATCCGGCAATATACCAAAAAATACACGAAAATACTGCCATCTGCGCGGCCACACTATCAGAAGGTTTGAGACGCACTGTTAAAATCGTTGAATTGTTCCATTTTGTTTAAAAATAAAGAAAATTGCCAATGTTCTGGACACCAGAGCATGTGGAGAGCATGCTGGATGTGCTCAAGACCTCCACAGATCGAACGGTCATTTACAAATGCCTGGTGAAACTGCGCACCGATCTGGTGAAGGACAAGAATGGCATTGTTTTATTTCGCACTGCTGGGGGCGTTCACATCATGGTGGGTTTGCGGTTTGGCAGCCACTGCCTTGCACCACATAGGATCGTGATTCAAATCGATTTTTAAATGTTAATTATTTGCGTCTTCAAGGTTCGTTTGATCACCAAGCTAAATGAAAAGATAATGGAGGTGGTCTTGAGCATACTAGGAAACTGCTGCACTGACGAACAGGCCTGCATTGAGGTGAGAATCAAGCTGTCCAAGCAATATATTAACTATTAGGTTTAAATTAGTATTTAAAAAAATGTATTAAGTTAAATTATAAGGTAATACTTTTTATGATCTTAATTTGTATTTCTCACCTTTTTCACTTGACAATTATGCTTTAAAAACCATATAAGTAATAAACTAAATTTATAAACATAGAACATATTTTACAAAATTTATATATTACAAATTATAACATCAGGTTATAAGTTTATATCTGCAGGAAATAAATTGTTTAATATATCATACCATCATATATTTTTAATAGACATTATAAAATGTTTTCAATGTTATTTTTGCCTCTAGAAATTCCACTTTGAGTTTAAAAATTTTAAATAACTCCCTTTTATAAGATTCTAAAAAACTGTTTTTATTTTTAGAAAACCAATAAAAAACACTCGTATATTAACAACTTGTTTTCCGCTTTCCAGGCCGTTGAATGCAAGGTGATTCCCCCGCTTGTGACCATTCTCAAGACCATACCCAATCCTCTGATCCAATGCCGCGCCTGCCGGATGCTGGGAAACCTGGCCAAAAGCAAGAAGGCATCCCAGTATCTCAACGTTCACTACGCCGCCATTGCCCCGGCCATCTGCCACATCATCGAGTCCACCAGCGCCGTGCAGACCCGCATCATGGCCTTCCGCGTCTGCCGCTTCCTCCTGGCCAGCAGCCAGTTTCTCAAGTACTTTCTCGTCTCCAATGGGTTCCTGCAGCTAATGCGCATCTTCCTGGCCGTGATGAAGAACAATGAGGCTCCCAAGGAGCCCGTCCCAGACATCGAGGTGTCCACGCTGATTGGCCTGAAGCGGAACCAGCACCGCGAGAAGTACTTCGAGGAGGTGGCCCGAAATTTGGAGGGTGTCCGCAGTGACATCTTCGACTACCAGATGCTCAAGAACGCCACACGGAACTGTGACTATGCTCTGCCCAAGGAAAATGAGGCGGCTGTGGAGCTGGCTCTGGAGATTTTAAAGTGTCTGGTCCTGATTTCAGCTCAACAGATTGGCATGAAAGCTTGGGAGGTGAGTCTTTTTAATCGTTAGAAATTGAAATAAATTTGTATAAATATATTTAGTTATAATCAGCATAACAAGGAAAAATATTTATAGCTTCGGCATAATAATCGAATATATAATTTTTGTAACCAACTGTTAATACTCAAATATTCAATGTCTTTTTCTTTAGTCCATTTCCCGCAACACTTCGCTGGCCTCGATTGTGTGCTTCGTGAAGGAGGACGGCGATCAGCGGGCTTCGGCCCTAAAAATCCTTTCGAACTTCTGCAAGGATCCCTGTGCCTTCTACATGCTGAGCACGGCGGATGCCATTGTGGCCGCCTGCGAAATGCTCATGGCGGTTAACATGGCAAAGCCACTGAACGAAAGCGAAAATCGGCATTGCATTAACATCATATTGACGCTATCGACGGATGCCTGCAGTCGCTCGAAGATCCGAAGATGTGGAGCACTGCGCAAACTGGTGGCCATGATAAGGGACTCCAATTCCCAGAGCGAGCGTTCATCGGTGGGTCTAGTGCCTGACTAAATGCCAGCTTAGTCAGATTAATGGTAATCTCTCCTATTCAACAGCTTTTCCACATACTCAACAACTTTCAATATGACAACATAAGCATGGAGCTACTGCTATATGAGGGCTTGGTGCCCATGCTGGTGAGGGAATTGAATGATTACCTGACCAGCGATGATGAGCATCACAAACGTAGACGAGAGGAGAGGCTACAAGGTGGCAAGAAGAGAAAACTGACGGATCCCACAACGCCAGAGACGCTAAGCAAGGTGGGTAGAGTGGTTAAATTCATTAATTTAATTACTATTAACTTATGATTTTTTCCTCTCAAAGTTCTCAAAGACCCACGAGACCTCGGACTTTGACTCGCCGAGCAGTTCACCCAGGTCTTATCGCACCACCAGTCCGTGCAGTTCGCGTAGCATGTCGCCGGTGTGCAAAGATCTGCTTGCAAATGATGACGACGACAACTATTCACCGGCCTGCAGTGACGACGACGACGAAGACGAGGATGACAGCACATATACTGGCAGTGGGGATACTAGGGATCGCCGCGCAGCCGCCAATCGTGCTCAGGCCTCGAATGTCTTGGACATATTGAAGCTAATCGACGAGGGTAGCGAGCCCATAGATGATCCGCTGTCCGACAAAGAGGATCTCGAGGAACTCAGCTCGGATGTGCCGCCCAAGCTGGCCCAGTTCCGCAATCAAGCAGGCGACACCATCGACATTATCGAGAATCTAATTTATCGCATTACGCTGATGGTCAACAAGCGAGTGGAGCTGGGAAAGCCAGAGACATTGGACACCCTGATCAGAGCCATCAACCTATTTGGGGCCAACAATAATTTCTCCAATGCCCTGACCAATATTCTACTGTGAGTTGACATGGCAAACTAGAGAATCTAATGTAATGGTTAATAATCAAACCTTTTGCAGGGAGAGCCAGTTTTTTGCCCAGATCATCAAACATGGCGTGGTGCATCAACTCTATCAGCTAACCAAGGTGGAAGAGGTGTGTTATAAACTTATTTCTTAGTGATTAGGTTTTATAGACCCCCTAATTTAATTTTTAGATGCGCAAGGATGGCTTTGCCTTTTTGGAAACCCTAACCAATGTGGGCGAATCCAACTATGGCAAGGAGGAGCTGGTGCGTCTACTACGCTGCGATGATGTGAATGCCCAGCACAGAGCAGCCATTTCGGTGGCCTACATTGTCAAGAGCCATCGCTTGCTGTATCAGTTCCTGTACGACGGCAATGCCCTGAACCTGCTGTTTGATCTTATGCTGCGCAAGAAAAGCGATGACCACTATGCCAATGAGGCTGTGGATGCAGTCACCTCAATGGCCCGCTATACCCTGGGCATTGTTTTATCCGAAGCTGAAGCTGTAGCTGAACCTGTGGAAAGTGCGGCTGACATGTGTACGCAGAAGCTAAGTGAATCTGCGCCACTGCACGAGAAGTGCGACATGAGATTTTTGGTCAGTGGAGGGGCTACAGAGGATTCCACCCTGACCATTGGCTTCAATAAGCAGCTGCTCTGCGAGACCAGCGAGGTTTTCAACAAAATGCTCAACAGTGACTTCCGCGAGGGTCACCATGGCGAGATTCAGCTGCAGGACTACACGGCCAATGGATTGCGTTACTTTCTGCATTTAATCGTGTGCCAGAAGCGGCACCCCAACGAACCGGACTACCCGGCTCTGCTGCAGGCCTACGAGATGTCGCGCGTGTACATCATACCCGAGATGGAGGCCATACTGCAGCAGCGACTCGTCCAGTTCCTGGACGCGCACAACTGCCTGCGCCTGCTGGAGTGGGCGCTGAAGAACTACCATGCCGAGCTGACGGAAACGGCCATCAGCTACTATCTCTGCTCCTTGCTGCCGGCGCAGGAGAAGCTTCAACTCTTTCGGGCGGCCGAGGACTCCACCTATGCCACCGAATGGTTCCAGCTGCTCAACGATGCTGTTTTCGAGCGGTGTCGCAGCACTGGCTATTAGTAGACAACACCTCCATCACCACCATCACCACCTCCATCTCCATCTCCCAGTTATGTTCTGTGATCGTCATTCTTTCCGTTTTCAGCTCGATCTATTTGCCACAGCCCCGGGCCAAGTATTCCAATGTGCTACAAGTGTATATTATATTTAAAATGTATAGACTCTAAGTTTTGACCTAAATCTTCTTCTGTCTGTTGTGGGTGGACTCGTAGGTGGGCATGGCGCAGAAGCGCAGGGTTAGCCAGTCCACCAGTGGAGTGGGGCAGATCGAGAAGAGCCAGCGGTAGAAGCGATATCGACGGGGCTCCTCGATGTACAAGGCCAAAGGCTGTGAGCTGGTCAGGGCATCTTTGAATTTGGCCAGCAGCGAGTCGTTCCTGAGACGATTGGGTGGCTTGAAGCCACTCAGGACTTTCAGGTAGCCATTGAAGGCCTCGAAATAAGTGTCATACAGGGCATGTTGCTCCTGGCTGAAGGCCTCGCTCATCTTCTGAGCATGTTGCTGCTGCCTGGCTGCAATGTTGCTGTCCAGGACGAAGGATCCCGGTATGAAGTTGACCACCTCCAGGCCATACTGCTGCAGTTCCACTCGCAGGGCATCCGTCCAGAAGCGCAGGGCAGCCTTGGAGGCGGCATAGGGACCCAGGGCGGGCAGAGCCTGCAGGCCACAGTGGCTGGTCACGTTGATGATCCTACCCTGCTGCTGCCGAAGCAGGGGCAGCAGCTCACGGGTCAACCTCATGGTGCCCAGCAAGTTGCAATTGATCTGTGCCTCGATTTGCTCGGGCAACTGCCATTCGAATTCGCCAAAGCACATCACTCCTGCATTGTTTATCAGGGCTGTCAACCGGTAGCTACGATCCTTGGCCAGTATATCCCTGAGTTGCTCATGAACATGGCGTATCGAGTCGGGCTGCAATAGATCCAGTTCCAGCGTGTACATCCTAGTCAGCCCCCCATGGGATGCGCTCAAAGCCTGCAGCAGCCGGGCTCCATCCGATTTGAGATTGTGGCAGCAGGAAACCACTGTCATGTGGAGCGATTCATGGCAGTAAACGGCCATCGAGTGGCTATTTAAAGGCAGATATCAGGCTAGTTAGTTACGTCAACTGGTGCCCAGTTCAACTACCTTACCCCAGTCCCGAGTCGCAGCCCGTGATCAGCACCACATGTCGGCTATCGACCTTCAGCTGCTTCCTACCCCATCCCAACGTTCGTCCCAGGGCGCGAAGAAATTGACTGCCGCTCATATTGCCAGTTCTCGAGTAACTGAAACAAAGATCCGATTTATGCCTGCACCGAAATTAACAGATTCGAAAAAATGCAAATTAAGGCAAACCCGAAAATGAATATATACATTGTCTATACACGTACATACATACATATGTAACCATTATCAGTGGACGCATGGAGGTTTTACCTGCCCTTTAGGCTGGTTCTTAACATCGTCAAGGGGTGCCAGCCAAATAAAAAAAAATAATTGTATTATATTGTATGAAAGTCCAGAAAATCAAAGCAAGAAAATTTGCAAAAAAAATATAATAATTTTGAAATGTTATTCTTGATAAAAAAATGTTTTATTTAATTTTTATGTTTATTCAAAATAAAATACTAAAACCCAATTTCGGATTCCCCTGTCCTTGAGAACTCGAAAAAGCAGTTAACAACTATATTTCCTCTAGCTTATAAGCTAAATCAAACAACTTCAAATCTCTGGAAAAGAAAATGTAACAATCTAAACTCTGCAGACTTTGTTGGTCCACCCTAATTTACCTGCTCGGTTTACCTGACGATAAGCCGAACCATTTGCAAGTCATGTGAATCGTGATGGTGCTTCTTTTGTTTTATAAAACTAAAAATAATTGAACAATTTGGTTTTAGGTTTTTCGGTATTTTTATTTTATTTTATTTCATTTTATTTTTGTCAATTTTGGTGTTTTTATGCCCTTAGAAGTGCATTATGTTTACTATCGATCGGTTTTGGTTTTGGATATATTGATAATTTTGAATATAATCAGAGAATTTAGTGTGGAAACGGGCGAGAGTTGTTTTTACCTGATCAGCTTTCGTTAAATCGTATTTTGGGTATACATAATACATAATACATAATTACATATTAAATAATTGCTTTGCTTTTGTCATTTCTTATAAATGGTATTTGAAAATAGCGCATTTGTTGCGTTTAGTAAAAATATATTTGGGTTTTCTACTGCAGCTTACAGAGTACAATAAGTATATTTATCTCATTTCACATTTGCTTTTGCTTTTGCTCAATATAAAACTTGCTGTAACGCGATTATTGTTTAGGTTTAAACATACATATACATATATAAAGTGTTTTGCATTTCTTAATTCTCTCTCAAGGCATTGTATTTAGTTTGTATGCTGAATATATACTATATATATATATATATATACTCGTATATATATATATTAACGCGATTCGTTTAAATGTACAATTTTAAAACCGGCTTAGTTCCTTTCATTACACGCTTTTGTTTACTATTTACTGTTTAGTGTTTACTGTTTACTGCTCCTGTTTTCGCTTTCTACGTTTTGTTTTTATCTGGTATCTTTTTTGTATTCGTTTTATAATAAATATCACAACGCATCCTTCAAATCTCCACTCCCTACAATCCTTATCATTTTCCAGGCGATCTTCGTTCGTTCGCATTTGTATATTTTTTGAAAATATATAACACGCAATGAAAAGGTTTGAAAATTGCACAAATTACAAGTACATAACATATGTAGCTCGGCGTATGTAAAAGACATAGCAAAAATCATAAATTAACCATAATAAAGATAATAATACAAAAAACATTAGAGTTATAACGAAATAGAATATTCGTTACGATTACAAAAATGAAAACATCTATCTCTCCTACAACTAGCAAAATGTTTTCTTGGTTTTTCCATTTTCCATTTTCCATTTCTCTTGTTTCTTTTTTCCTTTTAGCAAGTGTAAGTATGCTACGTTCGCTACGTTTTGAATTATATCAAACTTAACTTAATCCTGACTATCCTCCGGCCCGCAACCAGCTCCTGTCCGGTTATAAGCTGACCAGCTTGGACGGCTCGGCGGTGGGCGTGGGCAGCTCCAGCGGATGCTTGTTCATGGCGGAGGTATTGGGCACCAGGGGACCCGAGACCGGAGTCAGCCCAGTGCCGCCGTCCATCAGGGATTCAAAGTTGAAGGTGCCGGTGGAGGGAGTCTGGATGGGCACTCCCTGGATCTGCGTGGGCGGTGCTCCGCCTGCCCCGCCTGCTCCTCCTCCGGCCGACTTATTGGCCATGGTCAGGTGCATGGGTCGCTGGAAGGCCAGCGTGTTGGGCCGCTCCTTGGGCACCTTGTTCAGCGCATTCAGCGTGGGACTGTTCATGCTGCCGTTTCCGCTGCCACTGCCATTTCCATTGGTTGTGATCCCCGGGAAGGCACTGCCGAATCCGCCAGGCGCCGTGCTGGTTATGGGCGTCTGCAGCGATCCCGACGAGGCACCCGTGGGCGTCATCAGCGTCGAGATGTGGACGTGCGGCATCGTGGACATGGGCGGCAAGGTGAAGCGCTTGTTGGGCGGCGGACCATCCTGGTCGAGACTGGAGCCCGAGTCCAGTGCCCCGTCCAGTGGCTCGTCCTTGATGTTCAGCAGCAAGTTGTCAATGTTGGGCGTTGGCTTGAGATCGAGCGGCGAGTTGCTGCGCCCGGTGGAGTTCAGGGTGGCGTCCAGTCCGGTGATGGTGCCGTTGCTGCTGTCATTGCTGTTGTGATTGTGATGGCTGCTCGAACCGACGCTGCCACAGCTGCCGGCACTGAGGAGTCCGGCCGGGGCAATCAGACCGTTGCAGGTGGCCACACTCAGCAGATCGGTGCGCACCTTGTTGCAGGTGGGGCGATGGGCGGCCAACAGGTACTCCAGCTGGTTCTTGCTGTTCGTCAGCTCCTCGATCTCCTTGCGCATCACGTTGCCGCGCTTCTCCAGCAGCTCCACCTCCTCGGTCAGCTCGTTGGTCTGATCAACACGCCGCTTGCGGCAACGGGCCGCCGCCTGTTTGTTCCGCTCCCGGCGCACCGCCCGCTTCTGCTCCTCCTCGGGCGTCATGTTGGCCGACCGGTTGGGCCGACGACCGCCTCCACGACGCGCCGGCGTGGCACTGTTTGAGGTATTCGCGTTGCTGCCCGTAGATCCTCTACCAGAGCCAACGGCCGCCAGGACATTGCTGAAATTGTTGGCTCCGCCGCCGTTCACACTGCCGCCCATGATGTGGCCATTCTGGTAGGAGGTGCTGTCCGTGTGGGCACTTGCTGCAGATGGTAAAGATGGGTGTACTCAGTTAGTATGTGTCCCAGAGTCCAAGAAGATCGCCAGCTCTACTTACAAGTATCGGTTGTGTCCTGCTCCTCGTTCATCTGGGTATCGTTGTAGGAGCCATTGGACTCTTCGGAATCGCTTCCTGCCACCAGACTCACGTTGTACGGCTGATGCTGCTGCTCCGGCTGCTGCTGCTGGCTGGGAATTGTGGAAATTCCGTTGCCATTGGACTCATTGGCATTCGTCGTGGCGTTTGGCAGCACCAGTGGCACTGCAAATCCAGCACAACCAGCTCCACGATCATTTTGCGTATCCGAAATAATCTGGAAAAAGGAATCCTCGATGCTGCGCGTGGTGGTGGGCGTCAGCGTGGGCGTGGTCAGCGTTAAAACACTCTGAACTGTCTCAAAGTTGCCGAGCTGCAAATAAACAAAGAACAAAGTTTATTAAATAAAAGCGAAATAGCAAACAAAGGGTATGACTCGATATACAATAATAAAACAATGGAATGGTATCCTAAAACTATAAAATATATTAAGATTTCATTACAGATTTTAAAATATATATTGTGTTGGCTTAAATGCAGTATTCAAAAGTTAATCTCTTAAAGTTTGCTTATAGAT
Organism: Drosophila elegans; assembly: GCF_018152505.1. Lineage (NCBI taxonomy): Eukaryota > Metazoa > Arthropoda > Insecta > Diptera > Drosophilidae > Drosophila > Drosophila elegans. The sequence continues at coordinate 2,496,093 of NW_024545863.1, forward strand.
TTTTAATCATTAAAACCATTGACATCGCTTTTGTTTAAACATCAAAAGCAATTGTTAAGACTGTAAGACTAAGGCCTTTCCGTACAAATTTCTAGGAATTAGGGAACGTGTTTTTTTGGCCAACTCGTATAAAGAGAAGCAAAGAGAGGACCCAATCCATCACTTTGTTTATATTGCCCACCCCACTTTGTTGTTTCGCATTTGTTCTATTTTTGGCGATGAATAAGTACGCACATCGCTTGCCAATTGTTTCGCGCCCAATTTCCCGAATTTCGATAGGGATTTAATCATCGATATTTGCTATACCTGCTGTAGGAAAAGCTCGTTGGCGAGAAATGTGGCGATTTCAGTGGCATCCATTGCAAAATTATCGCTATTGTTGTTGTCGTTGTTCGTAGAGGTTGTTGTTGCTGCTGCTGTTGCTGTTGTTGCTGTTGTTGCTGTTGTTGTTGCTGCTGTTGTGGCATTGCATGAGGCTGCTGTCGTTGTAGCTGTCATTGGCTGTTGCTGTTGTTGCGGTTGCTGTTGTTGCTGCTGCTGCTGCTGCTGTAGTTGTTGTTGCTGTTGCTGCTGCTGTTGTTGATAATAATTAATAGGCAAGCAATTGTTGTACTCCTGTTGCTGTTGTTGACTAAAAAAATTCTGCATTTGGCACACGGCGGCCATGGCAGCCGCATTGTTGCTGTTGCCGGCGTAGGCGCTGCCAGCAACATGGCCATAATTGTTGCTGTTGCTGCTGCGCAGTGGAAAAGCATTGTGGGCAAACGATTGCCTCAGTTGCTGTTGCTCCTGATGTTGTTGTTGGTGCTGCTGGTGTTGCTGGTAGGCAGGCTGCGTGGGCAGTTGCCGTTGCTGATGACGTAACGATTGCTGATGGGATGGCTGATGTTGCTGCTGATGCAGCTGCTGTTGTTGCTGCTGATGCTGCAGCTGCTGATGTTGCTGCTGCTGCTGATGATGCTGCTGCTGCTGTTGATTATGTTGCTGCTGCGCAAAGTGCAGCGATTGATGGTAGTAGGGATGGTAGCACGCATTGTGCGTCCTACCGTTCAGATTTTTCATCATTTGTTCGTTGGTTTTTGGCCTAATCCTTAGTTATCTACTCTTAAATATTAAGTATACGCAGTGACGTTGCACGTTACGTATACGCACAGTTGGGCGGCTGACTAGTATTCGTTATATGTTAAGCCTAGCTAAGCTAACACAACAATTTGGGACAACAAAGATATATATGTATGAGCTATATATTCAAAATCAACAAAAACAAATCTATAGAACTTAGATATATGTTTAAATGTTTATATGTACAATAAAAAAAAGTCACTTTTCTCTGCAAAAATTCTTTAACAATGTGATGATCCTTTCTTGTCTTTATGTTTCCGGTTTCTCTTTGTTTGTTGGATGTTGTTGTCGCAGTGTTGTTATAGTTGCTTTAAAATTCGTTCGTTTTTTGGCTTTATATTATTGCTTATATATTTCGTTGTATTTCTGCGTTGGCTTTTTTATGTTTTAAAAAAGGTTCGTTTGTTTTTGTGCTTAGCTGCGAGCAGAGTTCGTCTATATATTCGTTGTTCGATTGCTCAGTTCTTGTGGTTTCTGCTCTCCGGCGGTCTCAGTCGCTTAACGATAAGCGTTTGCTGATTTCGCAAAGGATTGAAATGTATATTCCGATCGGCGAAAGCGCTCATAATCAACGCAATGTATCGTAAGTGTGCGAGGCTTAAAATCTAATGACACGTGTCCAGTTCAGTTTGGTTCACTGCTCTCAGGGCCGCAATAAATAACACAAATTGGATTATATAATTATACAGATTTGTGGCAGAAAGAGAGAGAGAGAGGGCGAGAGGCGGCGAGAGTGAGAGGGCTTGAGCCTTGAGCTAGTTCAATTAATGTTGCATTCATATAGTATTCATGCGTATTTCTTATTTTTTTTTCCTTGGCCACGGGCAACGCCTCTCAAAGTTATTCCTCCCTTTTTCGCTTTTATTTCTAAGTTTAGCAATATATATAATTAAACATATATATATATATATATATATATGTATATTTCGATCCACGCGGCATGCAACTGAGAAATGTGCGTCGTTTTTTGCGTTGTTTCCTTCCCGCGTCTATATATTTCTCCTTAGCTCGATTCGTTGTTTCAGTTGTTTCAGTTTCTGATTCGTTTTGGCAATGCACGCGCGCTAAAAACAAAACGACACTTGCAATTTTCCAAATTTATTTTCGTTTCGTTGTTCGAGATTCGAGGTTCGAGAAAAAAGCGCGCGCGCGATCGCTTTTAATTGTTAGATATTTTCTAAACTTCGATGGTTCGTTGTTCGTTTGCGACTGAATCCGATTCCGGCGAGCGAAATTGGCAACGATCGAGATCGCAAGACCGCGAGATCGCTGGGATATATGAGATATACTCTATATGTACATATCTAGAGAACCCGGAGAGCTGTCTTTTGGGTGTGTGCCTCGCCTCGGGCCGCGAGCTGTTTGCTCAAATTAGAAGACAACCACTGGGAAAATCAAATAATTTTAAACGCTGCCTGCTCTTAATTGAGCGGCTGCCCACACGACGACCACGCTCGCCAGCCATACTTTTATAGCAGAATACTATACATATAGTTATAGCGCTTGGCATATATGCATCTCTGCTCGCGTGTGGGTTAGTTCCGATTTGCCGATTTTACAGCAGCTCTTTCCATCCACCAAAAAAAAAAAAAAAAAAAACGCCTTTCATTCGCCCATAAATTAACAACGGCGGCTAAGCCACAACCACAACAACTCAATGTTTCGGCGAAATCATTTGGCAAAAGTTATGGTCCCGAATATGTGAAAATGTATATTTATAGTGCAAACTATACACACTATACCCCATACACCAAACACCCGATCCCATCTGACAGATGTCCACCGAACAGGTGTGTGCGTGTGGGACATTAACAATAACTAACTTTTCAGACCCCCTGTCTCGCCGAGTGTTTATTTCCGTCGCCAGCAAGTTGGCCAATACGCTAATTGCTAGCTTTTGTTGTGGGCTAAAAAAATTACATATATTAGATGCACCGAAAGAAATGTATCGTTAAAAAAAATAAGAAGATAAGGCAAAAAATCTAGAGCTTAATAAAGAGATAATTAAATATTACCTAGAACTTACTGCTCTTTGTAAAAATCTTAAGATGTTTTTACCTTGTTTTTACCACCATCATATAAATTTAAATACAATATTATTTATCCAAAGGGTCTTAGCATTTTCTTTCTGTGCAGGGTGTTGCTGATTGTATGCTTATTTATTTGACGATCTTATCGCAGCCGCGTTTCCCAATCCCAAAGGCCGTTCCCTTATTGACAACAAACAATCGATTTTATTCTTTGTACGCGCTTTTTATATATTTATTTTTTGTTGGAATTTACTTTCAAGTCTCCCGCCTGATACTTTTGGTGTTTAAACTTTAAACACCTTCGCCACATTGTTTTCGGGGACGGGCACTTTCGTTTTAACCCACTTTCCACACCAAATTTGCCTTTTGAACTTATTCCCCCGGCAGACAAATGAACCATATTTAGCCGATGAATCAGTCAATTTAAGAAAAGTTCGTCTACATGCAAAACAAGTGATAATAAAAATAACAATAACACGAAAGCGAACTACTGGCAATCAAGAGCCGCGAATTGAATTGTCTAAATTGAAGCCAGCTCAGCGGCAATGGCAATGTCGGCTGGTGATCTCCCTTATCACAGGAGGAGCGGCCTTTGCTGCGAGTTCACATCTGTGGGTCAATTACAAACCAAATGAAACCAGCAGCGAGCAGCGAACAGCTAGCGGTGGACACAAAAACACTGACGTAGTCAGCGGAAAAACGCAAATTGCTGACTAATACAGAGGGACTGCAGTAAATTCGATTATAAGGCGGCCCAAAATGCAACTAAATTGGTCTACATTTGAGGCAAATATAAATATAAGTGCTTTTCTTTAAATAGTTTTAATCTTTTTTATATATTAAAATTCCATTTCCAAGAAACAAAAAGATTAAACTTATAATGTTTTTTAATGAAATTCGTGGAATTGTTTAATCTATGTTTTAAAAATGTCCCAGTTTTATGATTAAATGTCATGACCTTAAGCACGAAATTCTTAGAAAACTATTTCTCCGCTTGTCCTAATCAATTCCCTGAAATCCGTGCTGGCTTTGTGATTTGCATTTCACCTACGACCTTGACTCTAATTAGTTCAAAATCGTATTCGCCGCAAAAAAAAAACAGTTTTCAAGAGGGAAGAGAAGTGAAGGAGCAACAAGTTGAGTGCTAAAGAAATTCTCGGGCCCGAGACTTTGCCTTCTGTTTCAGCTGACGTGTTGGGCTATTTTTAAGCCAATTTTAGCCTGACAATGACGTAATGACGGCAAAAAAAAAAAAAACACTTGGCATCATCAGAGGCAAAAACAAAACGAAAACAGGCGACGACAATTTGTATTGTTTATATCAAAAGTGGCTAATAATTGTTAGCAGCGAGAAAAACAAAGGCTAACAGCCCGAGTTAACATAGACCCGCCCGTATTAGCCAAATGTTAACTTACAGTTGCCAACTTAAAACTCGGAATTCAAACTAATTTTGCGCCTTTGTTTAAACGCTTTAGTTGCTGTTGCTGCCGCCGCAGTGGCATAAATTAGTTGGCAAGCTTGCTAAATACAAAAATTGCATGCTGAAGGTCGACGTTTGTTTAGTTTGAAATGCGCATAATTATCAGAAAAATATAATACAATTTTGATTTTTCAATTGGCAAAGACTTGAATAAACTGCAGCTCCAGCATTGTTTCGTTCAAAGTTGCTGCAATGTCACAACGAAAAAAATAAAAGCGAGAATTGAAAAGTTGACAAGTTCAAGTGCGGCGTCTTCAGCTTGATGGGTTATGCACATAGAAAAACAATTATGGGTTTCTTTTAGTTTGAACACATTTAATAAAAAATAATTTATACCCAAATACCTAAAAAATATGTTTTGTCAACGATTTATTTCAAACTTCTTCTTTTTTAAAAGCCTCTTGTACAAAAAAAAATTAGGAAATAACATTTTATGAACATTCGTTTGCGGTATTTTATTTTAATATTTTTTTAGATTTAATGTTACTAGTTAATATTATATGATACAAATTTAAGCCCTGGGCAATATGCAGATACCAAAATTTATTTATACAAATTGAATATGAAAATACTATATCAGTCCTGTTGTAACTAGGAAATGTCTATATATAATTATTAAACACTTATTAATTAGAAAATGCCTAAATTTAAATATAAAACACATATTAAAAAGAAAAATCAAATCCAAAACAATTGTATTTATATTCTGAGCATATTAAACCTTGACCGTCTTCACAAAATGATTTATTTTCTGTGCACCTACAACATTGCGATTGCAGTTGGCTACCGCACTTCCCTTGACGATAAGCATAATTCCAGATATGAATTTTTGCAAGTCTCTTGTATGAATTGCATTTGAATGCAAATTCTGCGAATAAAACAATTAACGCAAAGGAGAAGCAGAAATCATATTTTCGTAGTGATACTCCGTTGATGTTTTTGTTGTTTTGTTTTATTTCATTTTATTAATGCTGCTATATTTTTTTTTTTCGCTGGCAAGGAGAACGTGACCGCAATGCCCAAGCGGAATGGCCACGCCGATCGGCGTGTTGACTGTGCTAAGTGCCGGCTGGCGGTTAAGCTTGATAAAGCCCAATTTCCCCGCCCCTTTCCGCTGGCTTTTCCCTCGTCTAAAGAATTTTGGAGTGGCCCAGAGTCAACGGCCGGCAGAAAGTCGACAAAAGTCGCATCTACATCGACATTCACATCCAAATCCACACGGTTTGCCGGCCTTTTTTAGGCACGCAAAACAAAAACAGAGAAGCCCCTTATGTAACCAACATTTATGCAAAGTATATACATATTTGTTTATATGTATAATGTACACAGAAAGCAGCGCCGTCATTAAAATCACTTGACGTTTGTCCATTTTCGGAACGCCCACACAAACGAAATTGAATTAAAGTTTAACATTTTTTTTTTGTTTTTGCTGGCTGGCTGGCTGGCAACAGCCATAATTCAAAATTTGCCAAAAAGTGCAAAACGCCTGGCAAATAAATTTGCAGCCGCTTTCAGGATTCCCTGGAGTCGTTTGGGGCTTTAAGTTCAGTGTCAAATTAATCAGACTTTTGTTCCGAGGGCGTGGACAAGGGAAAAAACAAATTTGCATGAGATATTAAAAAAAAAAAAAAACGTAAAGAAAGAGCGAAAATATTTATGTTCTGACGTTTAAGGAGGGCATTGAACCATGCATTTTATTTACCTGGGTTGGGTTGCCATTAATCGATAGCACATTTCTCAATGCACTTTGGTCATTAAGCCATAATTAAGCTGATTTGGCCAACTAAAGTGGGCATTCGATATATGCGCAAACGTGCAGAGCAGCTAATAAAATGACGCGACACTGGTCTGGGAATAATTTATTTAAATGCATTTTGTCGCGACAACAAAAAAAAGGGAAAAAAAACGAAACGGGGGTGGCAGGGGCCATCGAATTTATGGCAAAGTTTGCAGTTCGAGGAAATGGCAAACAAACGACGCGTCTTTCGGGCGCCAGAAAGGACAACACAATAAAAACTACAAAAAGGACACCAATGCAACCTAGACTGAGGGGAGGAGGGGAGGGGAGAGGAGAGGGGAGAAAGACAGGACCTGCCAAGCGGAGACAGTAGTAAAAGTTGTTTTCACTTTTCATTCGGGGCGTTTTGGCCAATTCGCAGAAGGACGTGACCGCAGCCATCAAAAGCCAGGACATTTGCCAACACGAAATTACCCATGGCAGCAGGAGAAAATAAAAAAGGAAAAAAATACATGATATATATATATATTAGAGAACAGGGAAAACCCTTAGCAAAGGACTTCAATTACAGGGCAAACTCAATCGCTTCGCCTGTCAAATTATCTGCACCGAACTTTCTTGGCACTGCTATGAAACGATAAAGTAATGCCAAATTGCATTGGATTCATTAAGAAGCAACTCAATTAAATTGACTGGAAATGCAATTAAGTGCGCTCACAACTCGTAGACATATTTAATATTAAATTTGATCTTAATTGAATGCAGTCTTGTTTCATGCTCCATGGACATGGCATGATCAGTAGATACACATATACACACATATACATATCTATATGTTTTTAAGCAAAGAGAGTTATTTTTTAGGCCAGTTCTAGAGGGTGTAGGCAGCAGTAGACAAAGGAAAGTTATTGTCTGTCCTCGAAATTCCCCCGAATAAACGCTTTCAAGTGATTGCTTTCATGTCAAACTCAAACTCAAACTCAAACTCAAACCAATCGAAGACGCCCACATATTAAGGCCGAAAATACCATTGCGAAAGTATACGTTAGCCCCCTCACAAAAACATTACTTCAAGAGCAGACCAAGACCATATTCAGTTATTCAGTTAATTAAAAGAAAGTTGGACTTTGGCTGCGATAATGTGGGGGCGCTGGCTATATATAATAGTGTTTAATGGAACCATTTCGGAGCTTAAGCCGCGCGCATGTGGCAAGTGTTTGACTTGTGCAGCCTGTCACTTTGAACCGCCCCAATTGCCAAGCTACATGTAACATACAATAAATATATATGTACTATATATAAGAAAAAAAAACACACACACACACACATCTGTCCCTCTATAATGCCGAGTATCAAGTGACACGCAAGTGTGCTTGAGGTTCACAAGTCAAAGGGTCACACAGTCGGACCCTCGTTCACTTTCTACGATTAAAAAAGGCAAAAACCCCCTTGGCGGAAAGTGAGAAATAATGTTCATATATGGAAATCAAGAACGCAGAGCACCAAACTTGATAAATTGTCACGAAAATCGCACGTGTGCGATATCAGCGAATGGCGCCGGTTTTGTTGAAGAAACAGCAACTGAAACAGAAACAGACCCAGAGACATATAACCATTACTATTACCAGACCCAGACGCAGTCGAAAAAAGCCAGACCGGATCACTGGACTGTGAAATGCAATGGTTAAAAATGGGCAAATGAAACAAAAAAAAGCAAGCCGAAACTGCAAGAAACCGACTTTAAGCCGGAAAATGGTAACTGTAAATGGTGGCATGGAATCGCAACGTGATTCCAAATTGAGGGTGATTTTTGGCAATAACTTTTTAAGACTTGCCGCAGGGTGTACTTGATTTAATTGTATTTTACACGCAAAAATTAATAAATTAATGGGAGAGTCATAACAATAATGGTTTTGTAATTGTATTTCTTTGCTAAAAAGACTTAAATGAATACAAGTTGTATAAAAAGACTCCTTCAAAATGTTTAAGTGATGACTAGATTAGAAAAGTTATATTCATTTTATTTTAAGTTTAATTTGAAAGTCTAAAAGAGTGTTGGAACTAATCAAATAATCTTTTTAATTTAAAAATGCATTTAGAATACATCAAGAAATTGTAATTTACAAACACCAAATACGACGAGCAGTTTAATGTTAACTGTACAAATGAAATATTCCCAATATTGCATTTCAGCATTGCTTTAATTTCGTAATCAGTCACGTAGCACTTAAAAATAGAGAACGCAAAATAATAATTTTCAACAATTACGAAAGCATTGATCGATGTGCCCACACGAGCCCCAAAACACTTGCCACAGCCAACAATAATTCCCTTATCGCGAATTGAAATAAAACAATTCATTTTGGGGTAATGAGCGTGAACATAAATAAATTGGGCGATCGGGGGAATGGCTATAGTTGTACGAATAGGAATAGGTTGGGACCGCTTATCGCCAGAGCAAACAAAATGCTATATACAAACGCTGATGGGGCATTGAAAAGGCATCAAGGAAAAAGGGGATCTCCAAATTCCAAGAACTCAATTGCCAACGATAAGCGCTCGCACAAATGCACCCACATAAATATGGTATATATAGTGTGTATAGGGAATTATATCGGTATTTTACCCAAAGGAATTCTACAAATTTAATGGCAAACACTGATAACACTGGGCATTAAGCTGTGCCAAATGAGGGCGGGGATTCTGCCAATATTACGTATTTATGGCCGTGGAAAAACTCTTACCACTTTTGGCAGCGGCGATAACGGATTACCGAACATGTAATCATCGTTAAATATGTTCCAATTGTCCAGCGTCATCTTGTCTGATAGCAGTAGGTCCTCCGTTTTGATTTCTTTTCAAATAGCAGACTTGCTTTAAATGTTTTAAATGTTTCGAATGGCCGCACAAAGTCAATAGTGACTCAAGCGATTTCTGGCGAAATTCGCCTTTGTATTTCGCACACCGAAACACTGGCAAATTGTATCTCGCAAATGTATCTGTATCTGTATCTGTATAAACCGAGTGGCGCGCGATCGTGCGAATTATTTGTGTTGTCTGTTTTCAATATTTCCTAGAATTCGCGTTCTGTTTTTGTTTAATTTTTTTCAGGCACCGCACATGCTTAAAATGACTCGTAAATTTTCGCACACATTTATTTTTTTACGTAATTTCCACGATTTTCGGTTTTAATGCTGAATGAAATTCACTCGCTTATCGCAGCGTTTTGCTCGACCAACTTGTTTAGACTAAATGCGTCATCGTGGATGGCTCGCTTTTTATACGAAATGCCGAGAGTGAAGGCGAATGAGCGTTTTTATCGCACTCACAGAGCGAAAAAATTGAGAGAGTGAGTGAGTTGAAAGCTTTGTGGCTCTGGCATTTCCTGAGCAAATTCAACAAAATAAATATATATACATATAATATGGCTCAAGAAATGTTCATACACACATATATCATATGTACGTATGTATATCTCGGGTTAAACCCGCTGCTCTATAGCTTTTGCTTTGGATATTTCTTGACTTTTTCGGCGGGGCTCTCACGTGCCCAGTTTTTCTTTGACTACGCTTTTTGTTTACCCGATTCTTGGGCCCGATTGCCGTTTATCTTATCTTATGGCCCCGGCGAGACAATTTAGTTATGACATAAGCAACTAAATTTAAAGACCCCGGTAAACCCCCCAGTAAACTGCAGGTCCTCCCGCCGTCGAATGGAAATGAATGGTGCGCCTTTGTGGCTTTAGCTCTTATCGGGGAATAGGTTTTCGAAATGGGTCGCCGTTGGCCATCCGATGTCGCCGCCGGAGGCTCAGGTGGCTCCATTCTCCGGTATTCGGTACCCAGTACCCAATACCCAATACCCAATACCCGACTGCAGGTGTTATTTCTAGGCATTTATCTATTGATATGCCAGCTTTCAATAAATATTGATGGGGCCCCGGCTCGTGGCCATGTAATTGTATGCGGATAGCAACTATACAAAAAAAGGCCACGTTGACCTTGCGTCGCCACTTACATGAGAAGCCCCTTTTGTAAAAATAAAAGGAAGAGGGGGTTGCGGAAAGTGCAGCCAAAAGTGGGTCATGTGACACTGGACATTTGTGGCTATAAGTTCCTCTGTGGCTCTGCTCTACTTACCTGCAACGAGAGAACAAAATTCACAGTCAATTTGGGTTCAGGATTTCCTTATTGTCTGACCCAAATGAATAGAATCAGACGAGCTTATAACCTAATAATTATGATTCACAAGTTGGGTTTTTACAAGGATATGTTTTTATTGTACTTAAATTCTGACTGTCTGATTAAAGTTCCTAATCTCAATGATTCAGAAGCATTCAATTTATATTATTCATTTTAAGCGTAGTTATTTAAGAAAGTTAAGCTGTGTTTTTATAATGCATTTCTTGATAATACACTAAAAACAAAATGATTCAGAAGCATTATAAACACAATATTCTGACATTTCGGTGGAATTGCCCGGTGGTCAGAATGAAATATTTTAAAAATAGATTTAGATAATAATTTTTAAGATCTCCCAATCATATGTAGTAACTTAGAATTTTAACAAATATGCTGAAAAATTAGTTTATTAAAACAGTTTAAATATAAGTTTACTTATTTGTAAAATTTAATTTTGCAGAAAAAAAATTTAGAAACCGCACTCTGAAAAACACAAAACAAATATCAAAAGATATTTTGTAAAATAGATAGTAGAGTGCATATTATTATATAGTGAACATCAAAAAAAAATTTTGTACAATAGATAACAGTAGAATGTAGTATATTTTAAGCGGATGCTGGATAAACCATATTTGTTTAGAACGCGATGTCGCGAATATTATAAGACAGAGAACGCTAAAAATAGTACCCAATCGTACAGTCTGCAGGAAATCATGAGAGAAATTTTTCAAAACTCACGTTTGACGTCACGAACACCAGAGATAAGCCGGTGTCGCGAAAGTGACGGTTCCGTTTCCATTTCCGATTCCAGATAGTCGTCCGGTCGAAAACGGTCCGTAGTATTTGTTTTTTACCACCCAGAAACACGATCGGGCGCTCATCGTGCCAGCCTGCACTTTTGCACCATTACCCTGGACAGGAAGGAAGTCTGACCTAAGATTTCCCCATAATTCGGCAGACATAACAGCTAATAATTCAAATAATGAATAATGAGCGATTCTGCCGAATACGAATACGTCGGCCATTTGATAAGCCTCCGGTATCTAGAGGCGTTTACATCAGTGGTTTAAAATAAAGTTATCTTTGCGTATTGTTTTCCTTTCTCCGACGATAAGGAGCAAAAGGTTGTGGCGTTGTGGCGATAACATTTGCAGTTCCGTAGCGTGATCAAAACTTCCGGTGATGATGGGGGACTGGGTGCCAGTTCCAGTTCGAGTTCGACTCCAGTGTGTCGTAGGCCCCATTAAGATAAGATTGAACAAAGGCCAACAAAGAAATCAAATCTACCTATGACAAATACCTGGAACCAGGGCTCATATAGGTATGCCATGAGTTCTTTATCGCGCCCTACGATTTAACCAATGTTTATGGTGTAAACAGACAACCAAGTTGGCAATTGCGTTGTGATTAAGTTTTTATAGCATTCGGAGAGCTTATTTGTTCTAATTACGAAGATAGTTTTAGGGGTAGGTTAAATCAAGAGGTGTTTGTTGCGGACCCTAGAATAGTTTGGTATACATTTATAATCAAATATTTTCTTAACAAGTACTAAAAACTAGAAACTAAAACTAGAAACTCAAAGGTGAAACTAACGCATATCTTTTATCTTAAACTCGTATGCATTTCAAGAATGGGTGTTCTTCACTTTTCAATGTCTCAATCTTCTTCGTTTTATTCGATATAAATTATAATAATATTTTTTAATGTATCAGCAAATACAGCAATACATCATTTAAAAAAAAAAAAGTAGAACTAACTATCTTATTTTTAAGGGTATAAGATATTCGAAATATTAAATTATTTTAACAGCTTTTATTTTTTAGCTGCCATTAGGATGCCTTTTCTCCATTGTTACTTTTATAAGTAAACTTTATAATTCAACTCACGAAATTCTCTCATAGTTAATCTCTTAAATTCCAGTGCTTGAAATAAAGGAAAATATGATGACCACAATGCGTTCCCGGTTGAAGAGCTGCCCCCGACTGCTGACTCGCTTTGTCCGGCAACTGAAGAGTCCCCTGCAGATCGCTCGCCACTCCTTCCACCGGCAATCCCACTTTACCGACCACTCGGACTACTTCGTCCGATCGTATCAATCGGTGAGGTCCTCGCGGGATCCCTACCTCGTTAAGGTGGTGCAGGGCATGTCCAAGAGGCAGCGGTATGCGGGTGAGCGGTCCAATCAGCGTTTCGGCGAGGACAGCTGGTTCATCAGCTCCACGCCCCTCGCCGAGGTGCTGGGCGTGGCCGATGGCGTGGGCGGCTGGCGGGATATGGGCGTGGATGCGGGACGCTTTGCCAAGGAGCTCATGTCCTGCTGTTCCGGACAGGCTCAACACTCGCACTTTGATGGACGCAATCCACGGGATCTGCTCATTGCCGGCTATCAGGAGTTGAGTGGCCGAAAGCATCCGGTGGTTGGATCAAGTACCGCCTGTCTGGTCACCATGCACCGCAGGGATTGCACTCTCTACACCGCCAATCTGGGTGACAGTGGCTTCATGTTGGTGCGAAACGGACAGGTGTTGCACCGCTCGCAGGAACAAACCCATGATTTTAATACCCCCTATCAGCTGACAGTGGCGCCCGAGGATCAAAGGGACTGCGTTTATTCTGATAGACCGGAAATGGCCGTGTCGACGCGGCACTCCCTGCAGCCAGGTGACCTGGTGCTCCTGGCCACGGATGGGCTGTTCGACAACCTGCCCGAGAGCATGCTGCTCAAGATTTTAAACGGCCTAAAAGAGCGGGGTGAACGGCAACTCCTGGTGGGCGCCAGTCAAGTGGTCGACAAGGCCCGGGAATTGTCCCTAAATGCCAGCTTTCAATCCCCCTTTGCCCTCAAGGCGAGGGAGCACAATGTGCCCTATCCCGGCGGTGGCAAGCCGGATGACATCACCCTAATCCTGGCCAGCGTCGAGGTGCCAAATGTCTAACCCAGCGAGAGTCACTCTGTCACCAGTAGGCGTCGTCGGCAAATATTGTTCCATGTCTATCAGCAGGCAGCGATAAAAAGCCCAAATATACTTTGTTTATACATTTCTTAGACCTTAAATTTTACAGGAGCATGCATATTTTTTAGAAATCTCTAGGGGATGGCCTTCTGTGAATCTCTTTTTTTTACCCTAAACCCCTTTTTGGTTTACAAAATAGTAGTAGTAAATTACAAAGTTACAAAGGTTTTTGGGTTTTCCAATTATTCACATTACAATTGTGTAGTCAAACTTTTAAAATGAAGCATTTGTACGTTAAATGGATCTAAAATACAGCTTAAGTCAGCCAGTGTAAACTAAACTAAGCCCTACTTTGTTAATTAATAAACAATTGTAAAAAAGGCTTTCAAGTATATTACTCATACGCAGTGTTGCCCTTAAAGAACTTAGCTACAAATACTTTTCTTAGTATGTTAAATATTTTATTTTAAATCCCTTCGAATCACTTGTTATGATATCACAGCATTTTAAACAATGTAAAATTACAAGGTAAGAGTATTATGAGCTAATTAAAAACAGCAAAATGTTACTTTTTTATTAACTTGTTTAGTATTCAGTAATTGTGAAATTCCGTAGTTCTATCTACTATCTCGACCGCAGCTGTAGGTACTATATATTTGTTTATAAAGACGCCGATTCGTGTGTGCCTATATAGATGTTCGTTCATTCAGCAAACGCGATTATGAATGGACGGGCAAAAGCTACAACCGATTCCACACACATCGCAGGCATGACTCATCGCCGTTTTAACCAGAATTCGTGCGTTTTGTTTTTTTCTGTTTTCCATTTTGGCCGACTTGGTGTGGGAGCAAGGGGATGACGAAGGGGAGCGAGACCTAGGGCTCCGAGCTCCACACTTGGCACCCACTTGCCAAGCAAATATCGTAGTCAACAAAACTCGTTTGCCACTCGGTTTCACTCAGCGTTTGAGTGAGTAAAAAACGAGTGAATCGCCAGAGAGCTCTGCAAATTAGTGCACTCAGCAAAAAGAGAGGAAGTCAGGCAAAATCAGGCGATGCGAGGCTATGGCGTTGGAAATCCCACTGCAGCATTGCGAAATTCCCCCCGAGCATAAGCACTTCGATAAAAAATAAAGAGGATAAGACTCGACCAATGATTACCTTATAAAATAAAACTTGGACAAATTTTAAGGATGTACAGGAAAATTATTTAGATAGATTATAAACGAAAAATTAGAGTTGTTATTAAGGATTTTCTTCTTACAAAGTATGAAAAAGATACACCCAAAGATATAATTTATTATAACTTGACTCATTGAATTTTCGAAAAAACTTTTTGGAATTTTCTCGATCATTCTTCTGGGTCAACACGTTTATATAGTAGACTTTAACAAATTCCATAGTATTCAGGTAATAGCAGAATAATAATGATAGAAAATGGTTAAGAGTGATTTTTGTAGACTATTCGAAAAATGTAGGAAACAAATATAATATTCTGTCTGTAAATTTTACAGTGTAAAAAGAATCTATGTTTATTAAAATTAATAGAGTTTGTTTGTTAAAAATGCATTTCAATTATATTTATTTAGAAATTTAAATATTTTTGGCATTTTGGGATATAAAATTCTTATAATATCCAAAATTTGTTAAAGTGAGCTGCAAAACAGGGTTCTAAAAGTATTGAACAAGACATTTTTTCCAAAAAGCTGAGGATAAATTTGTCAAATTCCCTGCCAACCCAAAATACCCCTATTTTTCAGTTGTATTTTAAAGGAGTTGACACAATCTGGGGAGTGCTGTGTGTGCTGTTGGTCGGGCGTCAGTTCCCGATAATTTCCTTTGGCTTTATCTTTTTCCCCCGTTTCGCACTTTTCAACGCCGTGGCGAATCGAAGTTGATGGTGGAGTCCCTTTTCCTCCTCCTGCCCCATGCAAAACTCCCCTCTTCTGACCACTGGAATGCCACAGCCGCTGCCTGATGCTGCGCCTCTTCTCGGAATTCCTCGCTGGATGACGCGTCGCAAAGTGCATTTTGGGATCGGGGAGAACCCGGGCCAATAAACAGGATTGCTCGGCTTGTAAATCTTTCAGTGGCGAGTGCATTTTTAGCCACACTCCACTCGGTTCCAGATGTGCTCCAATTCCACCGGGCAATCCAAGCCAATTCCACACCCGTTTCCTAGTTCCATTTGCCGGCATGTGCCATTTCCGCCAGGATTGAGTGCTACTGTGGATGTACAACTTAATTAGGGTAATATAGGGTCTAACTTCGAACATCGGGTAACTGGCATTTAGCATTTCAGCACTGCCAATGACGCCTCCCACCCACATTTAACCTTTCCGGTTCAACCATCTCCTCCAGGGAGTTCAACAAACCCACAGAAACAAATTAATTGACGTGAGAAGGGCAGTAGCGGCGTCACAGAAATATAAAAGGGGTCAAAACAAAGTAACATAAAAAATAACCCATACTAATTATCAGTACATATACTAATAATATTTCAATTTAATCCTTAACTTTAATAACATTTTATTTTATCATCCTTAGAGATTTCCAAATTAGTTTACTAAAGAATTTTTATCTTAACAACTTTAACATTCTTTTCGAATTAAATGTATTTTTTTAAGATTGCAAATCTTTAATTAATATTATAATAATCGTCTATAATTGGCTGTGTATATTCTTCAGCTTACTAGCTTAATCAGTTTCAGATGAAAGCACGACTCTACTAATTTGTATGGTGCCTGTTTACAAAAGATAAGCCTTATCAGAGCACTATCTATCTGGCATCGAAACAGGCTTACCCCCAATCCCCCCAATAAACAGCGCTCCTGATAAACGTATTTCTCTATCTTTTTCACCCCATTGCGTCCCAGTTTGATTCCAAGAAAATCGAAAGCTAGTGCAAAAACACGCAACTTTTGACATTTTCATTTATTTTCATATTTAGTTAGTTTGAAATACAATATGACATAATGCTCTGTTTTTTTGGAAAGAAAATTAACATCGAAATGGAAAAGCGATCGCTTTTCTCTTTCTCTCAACTTGTGACGTCAGTTTGACCAGCAAATGTATGACCAAATTTGGCTCTCAAACGAAGCAAAGCAGTTCGAAAACCGGCTTCTCAACTTTAAAATTGTTTTTTTTTTCCAAAGGCCAAATCTTAAGCTAACTTTAAGCCATTGACGTCATGAGATAATTTCATTAGCGTAGCGCCAAAATGCACAAGCTAAACGGTCTTTTAAGTGCAGATATGGGATTTGTATTTTTTTCCTGGTGGTTTCCCCTAATTGAAAAAGTAAATCTCCAGAAAGAACAAAGAGCAGGAGCTTTGTAGATCTAGATAGCACAAATAGTCATAATAACGAGCTGATAAAAACATTTCAGAAAAAACAGCAATCTCATCATCTAAATATTTGACAGTTTTGCACGTTCTAAAATAAATAAATAACTGTTATTTTAAATACATTTTACAAAATATATTTAATGTGTAAATAGGTTTTGTTTGTTTTTAAGTCGCCTATATGTATATCTTCTATAGAAAAAGTAATTGAAAAAGTACACTATTGTAAGTAAAAATAAATATATTTTAAATATCCAGTAAATATCTTGAAAATATCTAAGAAATCGCAAAATATTCCCCTTGGTCAACATTGCTTAAAAATTACTGGAATAAACCTACATCACTATTATTCCCAGAAAGTTAACGAAAAAAGATAAAAAATATACGATTGATAAGTTCTCATAATTTCTTTTGAACACTAAAAGTTATATTTACGCTGCCCTTTTTATCAGCTTTAATCAAGAGCATTTCAAATTTTCACAGAAATGTTAAAGGAGCCAGAGTCAATCAAAGAAAGCGTTTGTGGGTAACAAGTGCTACTCTGCCAATTACAACTGTACACCCCGATATCTATGTCATTTATATAAACTTTAATCTATAAACAAGCATATGGCAACGCAATCGAATTTACAAAATCCCCTGAAATTTTCCTGGAACAATCGAAAGCCATAATAAAAAAAAACAAATAAAGGAAAAAGAGTGTGAGGACGGGCAAACGCGAAATGTCGTAAAAAGTTTCGCCATAAAACGTAGGAGTGAAAAATATGGCAAAGAAGTCAAAGTCGAGGAACTGAAAACGAAAATACAACAACGCAAGAACAATAATAATTAATTGTTTGTTGTGTGCATTTATTTATTTATTTATTTGCTGGCTAAGTGAGCGCGTTGATGGCAACGAAATCGGCGGTGGCGGCGGCGACAAAGGCATTGGCAATTTTATATTTATTTATTTTTAGTTGATGCGCACATTAAATTGGCAATTTCTGTTGGATATCTGATCGTGATTATAAAGAGCTAAAATACGAATATACAAACGTGAGCCTGTTGTGCACAGTTGGGGTCAAGAGAAAAGTGGTAATGTAATCTTATTAATTTAACAAATAATACATTTAATTTCAGTACTAAAGCAAGATTGTAGGTAATAGATTTTATTATTTTATTCTTCGAATTTTAAAAAGTTTTAAATTAGAAAACAAATTTTGTTTTGTTTTAAATAATCTAGTAATTTTTATTATTTTAATTACGAATTGTTTTATAAAAAAAATCGTACTAATTTTTACATGTAACTATGATCTCCTTAACATTTTGCGTATTTTGTAACCCTGTTTGCTTGACCCCAGTTGTGCATACTTAAAAATCTGTAAAAAGGTTATCTCCGAGGAGAGTTCGCTGCTCGTTAGCCGATTTGCTCGTGACTTTTAATGCGTTTGCTTTTAATGCATGGAATATTTATGTAGCACGCTGCATGTTTTATGCAGCGCAATGCGAAAAAGGCAATTTGAGTTGTTCAAGTGCATAGCACCATATACATACATCCATATGCAGTGTACAGTGAACATCCCCTCGCACCAACCCCATCAAGATCGCCATGTCACCACCCCATCCCCATCGAATCTCAAACATTGCAACGCGTGAGTCGCTTGACATTCTAAGTGGAAAAGCGGCGTGATATCGGGGTTGGGGATATAAAAACAGGGGTGAGCCGTAAGCATCTGAGTGCCATTTGACCTTGGCATTGGATATAATTTTATGGTGAAATCAACTGCAGCATAATTTCGAATGTCAGGCTAGAAAGAAATCGGGGGATAAATGGGAGGAGTGCATATAAGTATATGTCGTCTGTCAAGTCTGGTGTTAGCCGAGGGATTTGTGTGCCGCATTGAAGACATGTCTATTTTTGTATTTTAGATTTTCTTTTCAATACTTGATGCAGATGAGCAGGAAATGTATAAGGGTTTTTATAACGAAAATGTAAATACGTTACAAAATAACTGCCCTACGATGATAAACACTTTTTGTTATACAAAATGGATCAGAACAATTTAACTGTTTGTCAAAAATCTATAATTATTGCAAATAAAAAAGTAATAAAAAAGATATTATGGGTTTTATTAAAAAATAACAAGAAAGTTAAGAGGTTTTGATGGTCGTTATTCTTTAGAAAAATCTACTCATAATATTTAATTAAGCTGTACTTTCTTAAATAAAAAAAAATGCCTTTAATAAAAAATTCTAAGAAGCCGACCGATTCTCTCCATCCTAAAAAAAACATCAAAATTGTACAACAATTCAGCACATATTTGAGATAATAATGCTTTTGAACATTTCATAGATTGCTGCAGTCCCAAGTGGAATCCAATTAGAAACGGAAACGGAAGCCTTGACCTCAGAGCGGTTTTCTTGGCTTATTGGCCACATTGCAGCAATATGAAATGAAATTGGCGATGCACGTGTTGCAAATGAGAATTGAGCAGAAATAAAAACCGCACCTACGCCAAAAAAGATACAGCTGCAGAGTGCTAAAATGTTGAGATAAACATGGAGGTGGGGAGGGGAGGGTAATATCCAAAAAACAAAAAAAAAAACATGCCAAAATAGAGAGATAGGAAAATAGAGAAATAGAAAAACAAATGCAAACAGCAACCTTGGCGACTACGAATTAAGTGCAATGACGGAATGCATAATAAACCACTCACTCGCTCTCTCTTTCGCTGTCTCTCCCACTCACTTTTAACTCTCTCGCATGCGATAAAAGAATCTATGAACGTGTCCATTTTGTATCTGTGTGAGCCGCTCTCCCTTTTTCTCTTCGTCGTCTTTGTGTGCGTAAGAGAGCGGCAGAGTGACAGCACGAAACAACAACAAAAGTGTAAATTGAAATTCCAAAGATGTCGACAAAGTAAATACGAAATAAAAACCCAAAACGAGACAGCGGCAACAATAACAATGGAAAAGAAGCTACAACAAAATGCGCACCACACAATTCGGCGAATAATCATAATAAAAAAAAGGCATACGAATATACATAGCAACAACAAAAAAAGTTCAATATATTTTTAAACAAGTTTCCAGAGCCGTACATATGTGTGCCGTTTTCTATATTGTATTTCTGTTCTGCGACGACCGATGCAAAGTCTGCTTTAGTAGCTTTCAGCTTTTAGTGAGAAATCTTGAGATCCAAAACAGGGGGGAGTACGGATTTATTGCGTTCTATGCAGTACCAGTTTGTACCGCCCTCACCCCCTCCCCCAACACTTCTATCTCTCTTCTTCTTTCTCTAATCCAAGTCAATAGCAAAAAACCGATTTGAAAGTCTGTAGCGAAACCAGAAATACCCTTGCTTATCAGTTTATCAATTATTAATCAAGTTGTATGCATTTAATTAGTGAAAATGCCAGTTATTCTATGATTGACTAAACTTGCTTTTTGGATGCAGTGTCACATATTTAAATCCTAATAAGATTGACTATAATCATGAAATAATAGTATTAACAGTTGTAAAATCTGCCATCTTTCAAGATCTTAAAAACGTTTATGGAGGTAAGCAATGAGGGTTCAGCTTCCATGTAATTAATTAAATAAAAAATTCCAATAGGTAATTGCAATATAGTCATTTTTTGATCGACAAATCTAGTTCCACTTGTGGAGTCATCTGCCAAGATTATTTTCAGTTTTTTGAGACCTCTAACCACGGCTAATAGGGCGGTACCCGTTTCTAGGGTATACAAATAGTGTATCTCACTTACGATAAGATTGCGCACCATAGCCGTTGTTGGTGTGGCGGCAGTTGTTGCTATTTTCGTTGTCGATATCGCTGCGGTTAGATCGGCGGGCAGAAAGTCCAGCTCCTCATCCTCCTCCTCAACCTGATCTTCCTCCTTCTGATCTATAACCTCGTCATCCTTCTCCGGCAGATGATCGTTCGCCCTTGTGATGGCGGGCTTTTTTGTTGTGCGCTCGACTTTAACTTTCATTGTTGTTGCACTTAATTGGCGTTTATAAAATAAACAAAATTTACATGTGCGACTGGCCCCACCACACTCGTAACAGCACTCTCTTTTCGGCGTTTTTGCAGTTGTAAAACGTTTGAAAGCGTTGAATTCTCTAGATTAAAGTCGGGGGACCACGCCCCGCACCACGCACCGCCGTTTATCGAACTTCGTCCGACTTTTGTTGAAATATTTCGTAATTTCCTAACCGATTTTTCGTCTTCGAGGATGGCTTTTGAGTTTCGCCGCTCTCACAAACACAATTGTTGTTGTTTTTCTTACATATAACACGACAGTTTTGTAATTTCTTTACGGTTTATTGGGAATGTTCTGGTTTAGCACTTGTGAAAGTGTTAAAAAATTAAGTGTAACAACAACAAGTTGGGTGGATTTCTAGAGGGGGTTTTCGACGGCTATCTCACTCCAACCAACGTGGCTCTTAGTGCGTGCGAGCGGGAGAGCACTAATGGGGCGTGTGGGGGGGTGGTGGGCGGTCTGGACTGATTAACGAGAGAGAAAGAGAGACAGAGAGAGTGGCGCGAGGGAGACGGCCGCGTGGCTTTCCGCTGCCTTTCTGCAGTCGCGTTGCCTTAACAAAAAGCAAAAAATAACTGAATAACTGAGCAACTGGCGACTGAACTGGCGATAAAACAGACCGCGAACGCTCCGCTCCGCTCTCTGCCCCTCCCTTTGTCTCTTTTTCCCACCGACGGGTGACGTCTTGGCCATTGCCTCGCACACACACTCACTCCACTGCCTCGGCGGCCCACACAGATACTCGCACACCAGCGAGAAGCCTGGAAATTCAAGTTGCGTAGATGCCAGGGCTGCGCAAAACGAAAATCGAAATCGAACCAGTTTGCAAGCTAGGTTTCCTGATCTTTTAAATAGTTTTCATAGTTTTTTTGTTGATCAAAATACGTGTCTACAAATTTTTAAATTATATTATTTTGAAAAGCCAAATAACTAATTCCAGTTTCGAGAATTAAATCCAATAAATTATGTCTATGATATGTAAGTGTCTTTTCTATTTGGCTAAAGCTGAACGGAAAAGGTATGTCATAACTAACATTTCAATATATATAATACAATTAATAACTAATATTAAAATTTGTCTAAAAGTTTAAAGTTAATATATTGAACTTTGTCTTTTGCAACCGTTAACTACTTTTGGGATTCCATTCTTTAACATTATTGGTATTTGTTGAGAAGATTGAGGACTTTTTTTTTTAGGATTTAAGATTTGTTTAAATAATTATTATAGAGTTTTATTTGGGTAATGACTAGATAGTTTAGTTTTTAGTTAAAATAAATAAAATTCCTCATTGGCGTGCATTTATATCTTGGCCATGTTTCATTTGACTTCATTTCTTTTCAACAATGTGATTAACACTTTGAGTTTTAAAATATTCCATACTTCCGTTAGCCATTAAAAAATTTCACACATCCCAAAAATATCTCCTTGACCACGGCAAAAAATAATCAAGTGTCAAATCAGAAAAATCCATAAAACCGCCAAAACCGCATGGAAAAACCCGGCTGAACAGTTTTCGTATGCTCCACATGATTCTCGCGGCCCTGACGAATTTCGCTGTGAAGTAGGACGAAACAATAACTGTCAGAATGATGCAGCAAAAGGCGGAGAGCAAATAAGAGCGAGGCAGAGAGAACTGAAAACTAACTCACAGATACATATATAATTAAAATACCAGTCACTTATCGCATGCGATATTTAATGGTAAGAGAGGGGCTCAATCTTCGAGTGAGTCTCAAGTTGCACTCGACTCGGACTGAATTAAACTCAAAGTGGCAATTTGGCGCGCAGCTCGTTTGTTGACATTTTCCACTTGAAAGATACGTTTTTGTTTTGGTTTCACTGTTCTCTTGCGTTCTCTTATTTTCTTTCGAAAAGGTGGCTCCCACTCAAAATCGGACTAGTTGCCCGGGCACATGTTGGATTTTGTTCGGTTTGAATCCGATTTATGCTATGTATATGTATGCCGAAGTGGCGCGGCACGCATTGGCACTCTGAAACGGATGACTCATCGGGGTTTTTACACACGGATACACGGAGGCACTCACACAGGGCCATCCACCAAAACTGGTGTGGGCCTCCCGCAATTCAGAGATATTCAGAGACATTCAGAGGCTCAGATACGCGGACAGGTTAACCCAGGTTTTTGTGCCCCTTCCCTTTTAATTCCATCGGCAATTGGCGGCCAATGCAAGTGCCACACGACGAAAAAATATCTTAAATTTCTGCTGGATATGCTAATTTGATTTGGAGAAATTTGATTTTTAAAATGTTTTTTTTTTATAGATGTTGTGCTAATAAGTTAAAATAAATGGTAGCTGTTTCACGTTATGATGAAATTCGAAACACTCAAATTTCTTTCTTATTTAAAAATCTGTTTATGAAATAACCATTAATATTCGAACAAGATACCAACTACCAATTACTAAAATAAATTAGGATAACCGGGAATTTATAAGGGCTTATCTCAAGTTATATTTTATTAATTCCTTATAACTTTCATAAGCCAAAAAGAAAGTACGTTTCTGAATAGTGAAAGCGTTCCAGGCTTTTACTTTAATTTGTTAGTTAAGGATCGAAATTCATAAAAAATACAATTTCTAGTAATTGCATTCCATTTTAAATTCAAGAAAGTAAGAAATATTATTTATTTTACCTTCTTTTCTAAGCTGTCTGTTAATATTGCCATCTTTTGTTCGCTGTGCAGTCATTTGCTCATCGAGGTCAGTTAATGAGTGCGAGTATCTGCGAGATGCATTTGGGCGCGTGCTAAATGCGTCTATTAGCCGCAGTTCCTCCCCGTAGAAATGCACCACCGCATATGCATTAACTCCATTCCATTCCCATTCAGATTCAGACTCCGATGCGTGGCCCATTAGGTGAGGTGTCCGTGTCCAGGTAGCCGAAATGTTTTGTGGCCATTAGCTGGGAAGTGGGAACTGCGATTGAGACCTCGGGCGAGACTCCTCGCACAGCACGAGCTCGATAAGCAATGTCTGAGTGCCTGGCGACGCCCTAGCACTTCCCAATTCCCGATTTCAGATTCCCCGGGAATGAAGGAGGGATATATCAAGGCTGAGGGTTGAATGCCTTCGACTCTGGCTGCCTTTTTTGTTGATGTTAATGTGGCTGCAATTTGCCAGGCGACTTCACGGGGGCAACGGCGATTAGGTTACCATTCTAGCTCATACTTTATGACCTAAGAATTCACTGAAACCGGCACTCCAAATCGGAAGCGGAAACTGTAGAAAACATTGCCGGATATCACAATCTTAATACAACTTACTAAACCTTCTTATTTTTAAAACTTTTTAGTTATCAAAACATTGTTTCCGTTGGAAACGTACACATAATTATTTTCATTTAATACGTCATTCCATCAAAAATGGAAGTACACCGACTCTTGATATTAAGGAATTTATTTGCAAAATCATGTATGTTTGGGCTCATAATAATTAAAGTATTTCAGAAATTTTGTGTGTCGATAGGAATGACCCATAAACTGCAAATCGTAAAATTCAGAAAAAAAATCAGTTCAAATAATATGAAGTAAATAAATAAAACATGGAATCTTAGTTTCATTAAATGATTTATTTACTTGTAGCCATGTTTTTTTTTAATTTATATAAATACAACATTTTATAAATAAACTCACACCTTGTGCACTTTTAGCAAACATTTATCAGTACCACGTTTGCTCATTTACATTAAATTTACTTTGATCTCGTTTCAGTGTTTGTTCGTCGTTTGTATCTTGAAGTTTCAATTACATTATAATTATATGTATATTTCACTTCAAGTGCTTACTGACGTTCAATTTATTTAAGTCTACACAACTTGTATTCGTACTTCATTTATATACTTAGCGATACGATCGCTTGAATAATGTTTACATTGATTTAAGTTTTGATCACGTCATGGAACGACGTCATCGATTCGCCAATAAGTCATTGAGTTCCCAGAATTTGGTTTATATTTCTTGGTAGCAAATGAATAAGCCAAGAAAGTTGTATTTAAAACCAAAGCGGTGAAAATTTTAGGTCCGACTGATGGTTT
The DNA here is from genome assembly GCF_018152505.1 of Drosophila elegans. Lineage (NCBI taxonomy): Eukaryota > Metazoa > Arthropoda > Insecta > Diptera > Drosophilidae > Drosophila > Drosophila elegans. The sequence goes on from NW_024545863.1 coordinate 2,521,020, forward strand.
ATAAGGTATTAATCATATCCCGAACTATTTCCGCTGCAATTATTAACTAGAATAATGCACGTGAATTTCAAATGAAACATGACGTTATTTCTCTTTTTTTTTATATTGCCTCGGGCTTTAATCTATTTCAGGGACAAGTTGTTCAAACTCAACACTTTCCAAGCTTTTGATAAAAAACCAAGTCCCAATAAAGCAATCGAAATCAAAATCTAAGAGACCTTCACTCGAAAACAGCTGATTATTGGGTCCGCTAATGGGCTTATATGGGAAGGCGTAGGGGCGTGGCTGTTTGCCAACTAGTTGCACTTTAAATGATTAAGAAAACTTAATGAGTTTGTTGTAGAACCGTTTTGCACTAAGAAACAAGGCAGAAACAAATCGAGCGACGCTCATTAAAAAATTAAGCATACGGAATAATAACAGATATGGAAACAATAAAAGCTAAACGACTGCAAATTAAAGTTGTTAATTTCGAGCGCTTAATTGTTTTTGTAATAATTAATAACAACAAAACAGAGAGGGCCACGAAATTGCCTCCAGAAAAAATCAACAAGTTCAAGGACAGCATTAAATATAACATACAAATTCCCATTTCCCAAGAGCTTAATAAGGTCTTAAAAGTTTCCCATATACTTGCGATTTCTACTTCACAATTTTTCACTGAAAGAGATGGCATATTCCGAAATTGTATGTAATATGTAATACTATAGAACGACTTATCTTTATGGGTAACCATAAATTGCCATACTATTCTAAAATAATAATACATAACATAATATAAGTACATATCTTCTACAAACCCGTCATAAAATGTGATTCAGCACCTTTTTAGACAGCTCTCTGGCATCTTATTGATTAAGTGATTGCCCAGATTGATAAGACACATTGGGAAATAATGAGCATAACCAATATGAATCAATTTGGCCTAGTCATATCAGTCCTCAACAATGTGGCCCACATCGAAGGCCGCAGATAAGTGGCGAAAATCACCCCCACAACCGACACCCAATCCCCTTTCCTCAACCTAAACACATATTATATTGTGAATGTGCTCTGGAGTGTTCGGCTATTGGCATTTCCGTTCTACGGGTTTCACTTTTCAGTGGTGTTTTTTTTTCTTTGCTTTCTGCGCTGCGAACTTGTGGACTTGGGGCTGTTTACGGCTTTTACACTTCCTGGCCAATGTGTTCGTGACTATGCAACTGGGCTCTTATCTGGAGGAACAGTGCTCCGCTTACGGCGTGTGTTCGCTGTCATCGTTCAGGTTGTCGGTTTCGTTGGGTTGTCGTTGACGTTGTATTTCTAGCAGAGTGTCTGACGATAATGCCCGGCCAAAGGCAAAAACGTAGACTTTCCGTCGCGACACGGACACATGTGGGCATGCATCACCTCCGTATTTTTACCCCATGACGCTATCAGGTGCGGGAACACTAAAACGGCGACGATCGCCCAGATTAAACTAAAGGGGTATTCTGCCAAGAGATAGTATTGCTTGTGGTATTAAAAAAATCACTTGACGGCTATCGCATTGCTTCAGGGTTACATTTATTACACTGTGCCTTAACTAAAATTAAAATTTATTTTTCTGCGCAAAATACGATACTGTTTCGTAGCTAATACATTTCCATTGCTTTGTTCAAACGTTAAGCAAATATAAGCAATGTAATAAATATATAGCTGTAATGTTTATTCCTAAAATAAATGCTTAAATAAAATGAAATTGTAAGACTGATTGAAATTATTTATTATAGAAATTTTAAATTAGCTTCTCCTACTAGAATGGAATTTGTTTTGAAGTTATTATCATTTTACAAGTTCGACACTTAGTCTTTATCATATATGTCACAAGTTATCTGCCTTTAGCAACTCGTTTTATTAAAATATTTGACTTTAAATAAATTTACAAAACTTGAAAGCTAAATTTAATTTTAAACCAACGAAAAGTTTGTGTAATGGGGTGAAAACAGGTCAAGTAAACCTCCCTCGGGCAACATCACTTTCGAGAGGTTAAACCCTTTTGTTGCCGCTCAAATCTGTAACTGTCTGCTGCTTTAATTTAAATTCATTTAAACACAAATATATATATTTGCAAAATATATATATCGAGAGATCCAGTTTTTTTTTGTTCGCCGTTGAAACAAATTAAATTACTCGAAATGTATTTTTTATTGTTTGTTTTATTTACTTATTTCCCTTTTTGTGTGTTTGGGGAGTGGCATTCCCACGCCGCAGCCAGCGAGCAGTAAATATTTACTTCAGATAAAGTAAGTATGCGCGCTTAGTTTTGGGGGAAATACTTCGCTCCACATGTCGTATACGTGACGAAAGCTCAAAAGAAAGATCAAGTATACGCCCCTTTGTCGCCATTTTTGTTAGTTTTCCCAGTTGGGAATTTCTACAATAACAACCGCACACAACTAAAACGCAATTAAGAAAGATGAAAAAATCGACGGAAACAAAAGCGAGCAAAATACACTAAGTTGGGACGAAGCGCCGCCCACCAAACCGCAAAACAAAGGCTACAACAAATCAAGAGCCGAGATGAGGGAGATGGCAAATCATAATGCCTGCATACTTGTTACATATACACTGAGAAAGTACTTGGAAACATCAATTATTCACAAAAGAAAGCTCCTTTACTTCAAAAAACATCTTTAAATATTTTAAGCTTGGCTCAGGGACAATCCAAAATTCGCTTAAAAAGTTCATGAAAATATTAAGTTTTTCCAATAATAATATATAACTCAGTAATGTTATTAATATGTATACTTTATATACATATTTTACTTGGTTTTTTATTACATGTTGAAAATCGATATTATTTTAAGTTGCTTAACCAAACTTTTATATTTTACGATAAACACTTTTATATTCTGAATTTAATCTAGATTGCTTCCAAAAATTAGTTAAAACTTTTTTTTTTCGTCTTAAATGAAGCATGATAAGCTTAACTATATAATTTGAATACATAAATATCAACAATTAAACTGCTTCATGTCAACTGTTGTTCTTGGGTCAATACAAAATGCAAATATTCAGAAGCACAATTCTGTTTACCAAAAGAATTGTGATCTTAGTGAAAATATGTAATTTAGTTGTTAACTTACTTGTCTGGACAATTGAAGAGACGCATAATCTTGTCGTTGATGTTGCTGCTGCGTTTGATGTTGCTGCTGTGTCTGATGTTGCTGGAGTGCTAATGTTACTGCTGCCGCTGTTGTTGTGGGAGCCAGGAATTGCTGTTGTTGCTGCTGCTGCTGCTGCTGCTGTTGGCACGCGTAAAAATGATTGCCCGATTGCGATGTTGTTGCTGGCACTAGATGTTGCTGGTGTTGCGTGTAGTTGTTGTAATTGGGTTGCATGTACTGAGGTTGTTGCAGTTGCGTCAAGTGCTGATTGTAATTGACATTCATACTGTTATTGTTGTTAATGTGGCGCTGCTTATTGCAATCGGTTATCCAGGAGGCAGCACGTTGTTGTTGATGCTGCTGCAACTGCAACATCGCATTGTTGTTATTGATATTCCCATTGTGGTTGTTTCCCCAAATATAATTATTATCTGGCGAATTGTGCTGCTGAAGCTGCTGCTGCTGTTGCTGCAGCAGTTGCTGCTGCAGTTGTTGCTGCTGCTGCTGCAGTGCGTTATTGCCGCCGCCGTTGTTGTGCTGCATTTCGATGGCCTTTATTGCAATCATTCAACGAGCAACAAATTGTCAGCGTTTATCACAAGATGTTGCAATCTCCTTGCTCTCCTTTGTTTATTATTTTGTGCGAACTTATTTTTGGCTTGATTTATCGCTGTCTTCTTTTTGTTTGCTGGAGTTACTACATGTATTTTTAATTTTACGAAACTTATTTACACGCTTTTGTATTTCTTTTGTGTGTGTATTTTTAGTTACATTTAATTTTTGGCTATTTGTTTGGGCTGATGGTTGTTATTAGGCGTTATTAAGGCTTCTTTTATAATTTTTAAACGTTTCTTTACTATTTCGTTCAGTTTTGAATATTTATTACTTTTTGTTTATTGGCTTAAAGTTTTAGTTACATTGATTTATTTTTAATTTTATATTTTCACTTTAAATTGTCATCTGTATGCTTTATAACATTCTTAAATACTTTAATTTATCGTTTATTGACTTTAATGACTTTTGGTTTTATGCATTAGTTTTTTTTTTAATTTCTATATATTTATTTACAAAAATTGTGCAATGCAGAGAAAAGATATTTTGGTTAGTAACTAAATTTCTTGGCAATTAAACAGGCAGATGATGACTCAACTCCCCAGTTCTCACTTTTTTTTCTCGCGTTTTCTTACACTTATTATAAGCTTTTTCTGCTGGCCAAATTCGGTTTATTAATTTAGCATTTGCATTTGCGAACACGCCCACTTACAAGCGGCCGCCCCAAAGCGATCGATTTTTTGTAAGCCCTTTCGATCGATTTACGATTTTCGATTAGCACGTGCGGGCCAAGTGGCTGGGTAACGGTAAACGACGCGTAAACAAACACCAAATCGGCCAAACAAACACGGATTAAATTACGTGATTTTAGCTATAAACAGGCGACGAAATTGAAAAAACCAGACACTGCATGTTCTTCTTAGTTGTGTTATTTTTTTTTTTATCAGCCAGACACAACTTGATTTTTATTATTTTTCGAATTAAATCTTTCACTGCACGTTCGTATTTACTTATTTGTTTTTTTATTTTTATTTCAGGCCAGGACCGAGACTTCCACACGGCAGTGCGGCAGAAAGTGTATTAAAACTGAAAATGAAAATTTTGATAAACCTGCGCTCAAAGGCGCACACACACACTCGCATACACATTCAAAAGATCCGAAGTGAGCTCGCGATCACTTCGTGTTTTGAATCGTTTTTCTTGTTGTCGGTTTTTTTTTTTGGGGCTTCCAATATTTGTTGCTGCGCTCTGGAACCAGGTAAAACTGCGCTGAAAGGCTACGAAAATTGTAAAAAAAAAATTTCATACACAAACCGAAGAAACAAATTATTACGAGGCGCGTTTTATTTCGGTTTCAGTTTTGCCTTTTTTCTCTCGTTTTGTGACTAATCGTGGTGGTCCAGTGTCCGATTTTTGCAAACACCTTTCTGGGTTTCGATTTTTTTTCGTAGACTTTTTGATTGTTTGTTTGCTTGTTACGATTTGGCGCCAATTGGCTAAATGGACTATGCGATCCGCTCGGTTCGCTGGCTAATAGATCACTGCGAATTGTCGTCGCCGACGTCTTCTTGGCTGCTCGACGTCAGCGGCGAAAAACTATGACTAATCCATACTGGCACGCGGCGGCAGCTCCAACTACAATAACAATATGTAGAACAGTCGCCGCAGCGGCAGCAACAACAACAGCAAGTGTGATCGGGAGGTGGCAGTTTTTCAGGAGCAAAGCAAATAGGTAGTTCCAGGTGGTAAAACTTAAATAAATAGGCGAGTAAAAATAGGATTATATTTTTATAGCTATTATTGGCAAAGTAATAGATAAATTACTTTATTTCTATCGATTTTTTTGGAATGGTTTTCTTAATTCAAAATTCATAAGTTACATGTTAATAAACATCTTTGGTTTTTGAATATGTTTAGCCATATGTTTTACTTCAAATACTTATTCATTAAGATATGACTAATATTAATGTGTTAGTCATTTGAACTTTTATTTAAACAAACAAATATGCTCAAATGAAAAACAAAATTAAAAAAAAACTTTTTGAAATAAAAAACAATTAGACAATATTTTATTGTTTTGAAATCACTTGAAAACGCTCCACAAAGTATGCCTTAAAAATTGTACTTCAGCTTTCATATGCACACACAGCACGATATCCCTAATTTAGGTACAATTCTAAAGCATTTCAATTTTTGGTCTTAAAAGCTTTTTTCAGCACACTAATTTTATATCGATAATTATTTCAGACTTTTTAAAAGTCCGCGAACTAGAAGATTTTAAAGTAAACCAATATATCCACTATAAAACACCTAAAAAAAACAAGGAACTATGTACATTTCAGCGAGAGAAAAAAGCTAAAACTGCCAGCACTACCCGGCTATCTCACCCACTCCCTCTCACCTGCGCTCAAAATTTTGTTTTGCTGATTTTTAATCTATGCAAGAGCAAAAACAACAAGAACCACAAAGGGGATCACAAAAATATGCGCGACGTGCCCACTTTTTTCCAGCAGCGAAATTTGTTCTTGTTTTCTGTTGTTGTAAATGCATTTTAATCAGCGAATTTGTTGTTTTTGCCTTTATGCGACACCTTGCGAAAATGCAAATGATCCTGGCACACACACAGAGAAACCCACCAATACAAATACACTGACAGACCGTCACGCTCTCTGCCTGTAGCGCTCTTTCTCACTCTCTCACCTTCTCTCACAATTTTTACCTGTGCGAATGTTAATTGAAGAATTTATTGTTGTCTCATTGTTGTATTATAGCCTGGCGACGGCGGCGGCCTTTTTTTTTCAAATTTTATTTGTCGCGTTTAATTATGACAACAACAACAACAACGTCAGCGCCAGCCGATCATTGACTTTTCTGCTCTGCCCGCCGTCACATAGTTTTTGTTGCTGTGTGTGCCCCTGTTGTTGTTGTTTCTTGCGGCTGGAAGCTTTTTTTTTGTTAACATTCGGGGGTGGCGAAAGAGTGAGGGGTGGCAAAAAGAGAGAGTAGGTGGTGAAGAGAACGGGCACGGGAGAACAGCATGAACTTTGGGCCGGTTACCATTTAACTTTTTAGCTTGACAACAAAAGGGAGAAAGGGTGCACAGAAAACAAATAATACTAATTTACGACCCACAAAGATATATAGAAATCTGAAATAAAATCATTTGGTATTTCATAATTACACATATTTAGCAATAACCATTCTCCGTTTATTATTCTAATTAATTATTTATATTGATATGGTTCTATTTCAATAACTACATATAGTCAAAAAAACTGATTATAAGGATTATTGGGATGTGTTAAATATATAATTATGCCATGTCTGACAACCTTTTTCCAAAGTGTTTCATTATAACAAGGGTTTTATTTCAATTCTTGATTAAAATTAATGAAAACGCGGAATATAAATTTGCACACAGCCCCTCAAAACAATCGGTGGTCGCAAACATTTTTAATCCAGTTTTATGCACGTTTCGTGACCACCCCCTATCACCCTCCCATTGCACAAACTTTGCGAACTTTGGCGACCCGTTGACATGTTAATGACACTTTTATAATGCCAACAACAAACAAGGGAGATCGCAAACTCGCCCAACAAAAACAAAGGCGGATGCAACATTTCTCATTGTTTATGGAGCGAGGAGCGAACGAGGATACAAATTGTTTTTTGCCGTTTTTGGCGAGGGAGCGGTCGCCTCGCCGTAAATACTTACGCACATAAAATACCATACAAATACACTAAAAAAAAATCTTAAAATTAAATATAATTTAAGGAGCAATACTTAAAACAACTTTTACATTTAATTAAAATTCGAATAACAAAATAAAGTCTAGTTTAACAAATATACAGCTGTATATCAAATATTAAAGTTATCCTTGTATGTTTTGTATTTTTTAACTTTATGAAGAAAATTAAAATAAATATTTATATTTTATTTAACGATAGCTGACATTTAAGTCGGCATTATTTTGGACTATAACCTTGAAATTAATTTTCTTGCAGTGCACCGAATGCATTTATTCCATTGACGTGTGCCGAGATTTTAAGTCATTTTTGATGTACGAGTTGTTCTTGTTCTTGCTGTTGCTATATTTTGTGTATATTTGAGTTAATAATACGCGCGAAAGGTAACGGGTACAGTGAACTCGTACGTACGTACACCTTTAATTGTAGTGTGCGTGTGTTTGTGCGCGGCACTCATTGAGACAGTTCAAGTTCTTCCTCCTTTGCTATAGGTATAGGTATAGGTGCATCTCATCTCTTTCGAAAACCTTACGAATATTGGGAGTCAAAACAAAAAAAGCAACCTAATAAATCGGTGGTGAGGGCGGTGAAGAACGGAAGCCGCTTTGCAGTTGCCGTGGGCGTTTTAAACCGCACGACTTCAGCGGCTACTTTTGGGCGGTAAAATTCGCTAAAAAGATCTTTGTTTTCGATGCATTGAAAAAAAATTTTCTGACCGAAAATGAATAATGTTTATAATCTAGATTTTTCAGTGGAATAAGCCTATTACATTTAGTTTTGTTTCAAAAACATTTATTTTTCTTGTTTATTTGTTTTTAGGCTTTCGTAAAACTGATTGACAAAAAAAATTCGTATGTTTCAAAAAAATAACTAGTATATCCGTTTAACTGTAGAATTGAGAAACTGGATTTTAAAATGTGAGTCAGTGACAAACATTATTCATAAGTATTTATGCTAATCATTTGGAATGTTCCAAAACACAGTAAACACCCAGAATTTTACCCTTAATCTCGGTTAATTGGTGTATTTAAAATTGCCATCTTCACACAAGGTTACTCATAATTAAAAAATGTGGAATCTTGCGGTGTCAGCGAAAAACATAGAAATCGTTTAGTTAGATCGGAAGAGCATACTGTTTCTTACACTTATGGATCAATATACTCAATATACAATATACTTACTTCTCGTTATACCAAAGTTAACACTTTTAACATTAGTTAAAGATATAACTCAACTTGCTATAAAGAAAGGACTCACATTACTAATGTTTAGGCAGTTTTATTGTATTTTATTTTTAGTACATTTTTAATAATCTATCCATATATTTTGGTGATGGTATTATGTTTAATTCGTAGAGATTTTTAAGAGCGTAATTTCTCCCGGTGCTTCTTAGGTCGTGGCCGTTGCTTGCCTTGGCCTCATTTCGGGTTACCTCTCCACTAGCCATTGTATCTGAATCTGCATCTGGTTTACGAGTGGTATTATCTGTTTGCCTCGCTCATCATCAGCTGGGGCAAATCGCCGGCATTCCAGCGAAGTTCTGGATTCCACTTGGGTTCAAGTGCAGCTCCTAGGGGTTTTCTTGCCGCTCAGAAGCGCGATTCGCGACTCGCGTTTTGTTTTTGTTTTTATTAGCACGTTTCGCCTTTATGATCGTAGCGTGATTTCTGCGACTTGGTTGCTTTTGTTACTGTTGTTCTGCTCTTGCTTTATTGCGACGCAGGTTTTTGTATTTTTATTGTAGTTTCGGCAACAGGTGTGGCCCCAAGCCATCTGTACGTTGAACCCGACGCGGGTTAAGTCGCCACCCCATCCCCAATTCCTACAGGCTCGCCATGACGTGTTCCAGTCCAAGTCCTTATCTATAGCTTCCTGACAACAGTGACGTCTATTTCCAGAATTCCCTGATATCAACCAGTATTGACGTATAATATGAGTCATCACAAATGTGGAGGCAGCAGAAGAAAATTCATTTTTAACCCATAATAGAAAAGAGCGATATCAATGGGGTATTAGTTTATTACACTAGTTTGCAAAGGATTTTGTTCGTTTCCCCATTTAACGTTGTTTAAAAGGAATCGTAAATTAAACAACAAACGAATTCTTATTTTGATTGATTCTAAATAAAATACAATTCACTCTTTTCAATCACAATCTTATTTTGGGTATTTCAAGCCAGAGGCACATTTACAAATTTTATTAAAAAACCAAGCCTAGCCAGCAGAGAAATCAAAAAAACATCTTTGTAGTTCCACGAAATAAAGTATATTTAAAGAATGTGATAACTTGAGTCCAGAAATTTGTGTAGCAAACCCAAAATTAAACAGAATTTTTTTATTTACTAAAAAACAAATGCCGTTGGAGAAAACATTAGATAAGATTTAAGAAAAATTCAAGTTTTAGAATTAACAAATGGAAATTATAAAGGTTTATTACTTAGTGTTGCTAAATTAATTGCACTTTTTTGCCAAAAAAAATTGATAAAAAGAAAAAGGGTCAATAGCTGTTATGTTAGCTAGTGTCAGTCTCGCCTCGCTCACTATCTACCCTACTCTTTTTAAAAAGCGCTCTCTCTTTGTTCGGCTACCGGACCTAGGTCTATAAATATTGAGTATTCCACGCGGTGGCCGCCGCTCTAGAACCAAGAGCCCTTAACTCATCCACTTATAACAATTGGCGGTCGCACGAACAAAGCGAAACCCCAAATGTTTTAATGCCTTGCCAAAACAACTATAAAAACCAAAAGGCCTGCCCAAAAACAACAGCCGCAAGCCGCTAAACAAAACCAAAAATCAGCAAAAAGAGTAAAAACCGAGAGCAGTTCAGATTGGTTCTGGTATTTTTATGCCCCTCGCTCGAAAGTGTCCGACGCATATTTCAACTTGTCAGGCGAAGAAAAGACGGCGACCAGCGAAAAAAAAATTAAAAAGGCTCGTAAAGCTGAAATCAGCAAAGCCGTTTCGAGGGTAATTAATCGCCAACGCCGCCGCCATCGCCGCACATGGAGATCGTTCCAGAGGTACGGACGGAAACACTTGGGGACGGACCGATCATCCAGACCCGAAAAGAGCAACCCAAAAACAGAACCGATCCCAAACGGCAGGCAAACCACCAAGTCAGCCACAAAAAGCAGGCAAGGCGCCTCGATCTGGAATAGGGGATTGGTTGGATAGCAAGTTATATATGCTCCAAAGGTCTAGCTAAGATGTATTGATTGATTATATCAAAAATGTAATTATAAGTAAAGCCATATTCAAAGGAAAGAAAAAAGAGTTAGATAAATTTCAGGATTTCTTGTTGTTCTTATATAAATCATTATATTTAGCATTTTTACATTCGGAAACATTAGAGTTACAATAGATAACAGATAATAGCAAGTTATAAATGCTCAAAGGTCTAGTTAGGATGTATAAATATTATATAAAAAATTTAACTAATTGTAAAACCTGTCTGTCAAAAGACAGAAATTAGAGCTAGCAAAAATGTTTTTGTTCTTATTAAAATCATAATAGAAAACACTTTTACATTCGCAAGCATTAAAGCTGAAATATATAGATTTTGCAATAGATTGCTTTACCCAGTCATAAAGCATAATACGGAAAATAAAGCACTTATCAAAGGATATAATAAATTATAAAAAAAGCAGTGAAATTATCTCCAGCGAATGGCATACGTGACGCTAATCAGGTGACTTATAGTACTTCTAGACAAAGAGCTCCTCCCACGAAATAATGGTGGCGTGATATACTCTAGTAGGCAATGTCAGCAATATATTCATAAAATCGGAAGCCGTCTTTTTTCAGGTGCTGCAGGGCTTACTGTTTCGCCCTACGATATTTGACAACCGATAAATGTAGCTAGAATTTCACAACTAACTTAGACATGCTTTCGATTCGTATTTGTATCGCTTTGGACTTGGCCGTTTTTGGCTTCTTTGTTTTACCCCATTTTGTGAAATTGAATTTATTATTTCGCAAGTTTAGAGTTCGCTGGGACTTTGAACACATGCGTGCACAGAGAAAATCTGGGGTACTTTAAACAAAAGGATTTGAAAGTTCTCTCTTGTTATTTAAAGGAAATAATACTGTATCCTTGTAATTTGATAAGTACATTATATATTTAATTTATAATTAAATTTAGTTTGTATTTAATTTGTATGAAAAGCTATACAAAACTTTATTATGAAAATAGTTCCAACTACAAACATTCTACTTGTTTCAACAAAACAAAATATGGCTTAAATAAATATTTTTAATGATTTCGTATAAATTTTCGGAATATCGCTTCGAGAAAAAAATTTTTTTATATGAAATCGAAAAAGGCATGATAAATTTCTTAAATCTAAAAATCATTAAAGCAATACTAGTATTGTGAATTTTTTGTTAAATTTGACCTGATAGTAATTTTTTCCGCGTGCATGTGGCAAAAGCGACAATGGCAGCCTGTAATTGACCCACTTACAAAGGTGCCATGGCAAGGGGATGGAGGGGGTGGAAGGAAAGGGGGCACTGTTTTGGGGGGTGCCCAGGTGGTGGGTGGTGGGTGGTTGGTGGCCTGGCAGGCGACAGACTGCGGCTGCTCAGCTGGCATCGCCAGCGAAATCAACACGTGTGCGGCAAGCCTCGAATTGTGCGCCAATTCGCTGCCGTTTACATTGTGTCTTGTGTGCATGTGGCCAAAAACCAGTTTGCAGTGGCTCCAAGTGTCCACAGTGCCCCCCCCCTTCACCTTCATGCCCGCCACCTCTGGCAGCACGTTTTCATTCATCGACAACAAACTGTTGCATGCAGCCGCCAGTTGTAAATTTATTTACTTATTTGTTTACAGCTCGTGATGTCCGTGGCAGTGTTGTCTTTGTTTTAAAGCCAAGTTTACTAGCTGTAGACAAACATTTGACCAACTTTAAAAATCTTAAATAATTCATTGTATAGTTAATTGAATTTATTTATTTTTGATCAGAATTCGTAATTTTAAATGTTAAATTTTCTTTGAAAGACTGGTTTATTTCATGGTGGAACCCTATTATGTTAACACTAAAAAGGAACAAGTTAAAGTAAAACAACAATATGACCGCAATAAAACAGTTAAATAAATGGAATATTAACTTAAGAGGATATTTATAAAAACCATTCTGAAACTCTTCCAAAAAAAAATAGCGTCAATAAAAAGGACCAAAATTGGTATATAATTCAATTTTTATTTTAAAGAACTTTGTTTTTTTGTTTTATTGAAAAAAGGGTTACACAAGCAGGGTCACAAAAACAGCCAAGGTGTCAGCACTGATCTCAGAGGCGCTCGTGCCGAGCTCGTGGAACACTTGGGACTTCTGGTGGCCACGGGTCGCCATCATGCCATGGTGATTCATCCGCAGTCGTATCGTCTTGTCTGCGGTCTGGAGTCTCCGCAAAATTATCAAGTCGGACACGCACCGAAAACCCCACATCGGACCAAAACAGACCAAAGCAATATATATATAGTCTATAGTCAGAGCCCGGTTCGATTCAGCGCCTTATCGCGGTCGTGCCTGCGGTTTTCCTTTCTATGGAAGACCCCTTTCACCCGCCGGCCCATCGCTCTTTGTTTGCGTTGGGGGCTTGTCCATTTGCACGGACCAATATTTGTTCATCGCAATTATTATTTGTCTGTTTGCTCGTATTTGTACAAAACGGAAACTTGCTCAAATTGCGTAAATATGTACGCTCAAGCGTGGCCTTATTCGGGGTTAATGCCGGGAAAGCCCAATGAATCATTTCGGGTTTTTCACTCCTGAGTGCTAGCATCAAGACGGGGTGTTTTAGATAACAAATAATACTTAAGTCGAGTGTTAAATCTAAACTCTCAAGCTAAAGGTAAAAAATACCCATGTTGATAAATTTAACATTTTTTTTTATTAAGTTTCAACAGAAATTAAATAACATATTTTTTTTCTCTTTGAGTTTTTAATAAATACATTTGTTTTATATCTTAAAAAGAAATAGCAACATAAAAACTTATTGTCTTTTAAAGCCAATAAATTATTTGTACTTTAATATATTTCTATTTAACTTAGTTTATTACAACCTTGACGCCTTTTTGTTAAGCTTTTTATTATAGCCTAAGAACTATACCACCTAATTTACAACACCAACATAGATGTAATGTACATTATCTTTATACAACGATGTAACAAAAAACTTTGTACCTATGGTGATAACACTTTGATATATTATACAAAATACTCTATACTCGTACAATATTATTTTTTTTGAGAATTTGAACGTCATGACGTACGACTTAAAGTTTTGCATGTGGTTTTAATTAGGTGAATTATAGCTTATCCAAGGGAACAAGCTAATATTTTGAAATGTGCCAAAAAAAACCTTCACTCTGTTAATGCAAAAATAAATATCAGTAAGTTTTCTTAACTCCAAGCCCATGGATAAGCCCATGTTACACATTTCATGATAGTGCAGTCAACTTGACGGCTTGCAAAGATCAGAATGATTTATTTGCTGGCAAATATTAATCTACACACAAATGCCATCACCCGCAGTGGGTGGCAGCTGGGAAGTCGGTCCAGAATGCAGGGGCTGTGTAAAATGCTAAAGAGACCGCTCCTAGAAATTGGCAACAAATGTAGAAACATTACCCGATGCAAACTGCAGCTAATTTGAAATTTTAAACAATTTTTGCAACGACTGCAGCAGCGCAACAACAAAAGATGCCGAAAACAAAGCCAAAGGCGAGTCGAGTCGACTCGAGTCGAGCGGAGCGTTGCGCTTTGATTGAATTGAATGCGCAAAGCTTGTGGAAGTCAAAGTCGCAAAATAAGAAATAGGCGCGAATGGTTAAACATTTAACGAATTTTTGATGGCCTAGCATTTATTCATAAAATGCGTCTAAGTATGTAATATAAAATATTTCTTTCGTTGTAATTGTTGGAAATGCTTGTAAATACTTCAATATAAAAAAATATTTGTAAATGTAAGTAAATGGATAACATTTTTGTTACCCATGCCCATGGATATCTTAAATTAACTAATGCTGTTGCTTGATAGATATTAAATTAAAAACAATAATGTTAAAATTTTAGTGTTCCCAATATACCCCAAAATTTTTCGAACATAGGGTATTAAAAAAACTGAAACGAAAACGAAACACCAGCGACATTGGCAATAGTAAGAGCGTTTAATGCATTTTGCGCCCGCTCCAAGCGAGGAAATTATGTGAATTTCGTATTGGTATAGAGTTGTTTGCGGCCGCCGCCGCACACCTGCGTGCCAAATCGCATAGCTTCAATACTCGAATACTCGAAGTATCGGTGACAAATCCGCAGGCTGCAAAAATAACAAAAGTTTGCTTCAAGTTTAATGAGCGCAAAATGAATGCCAAAGATGCTGAATGCCGGGATGGTTGCAGGGCAACCGGAATTACCATAATGATCTCAATATTTGCTCAACTTTATCACGACAACTATTTAATTACCCACACCCGTGCAGCGGCGGTAATCGCGGCCCGTTCGCTTCAATTTCAGCACAATTAGACACGCGAGAGGCGGCAGGCAGGGCGTATGAGTAATGCCAGTGCAGCTCTATCGCCAGGGTCTCCATCTGACTTCAGTGCCTATTAATAGCGATCCGCGTCTTTAGTCGCCTCCGCTTTTTATTTTTCTTCCTCTCAAACACCCCACTTGGCATTACTTATTTTAGGCACTTTTATCCAGAGCAGCGCACATTTGTAGCATTTGTAACATTTGTGGCACTGGGCGAGGCAATTACTCACGGCAAGGGCAACTCCGTCAACAGATTTGGCAGCTGCCGCATTCGGGGGCGGACAACTGGGCGACAGCATCGGTTGCAACCAGGGATATGCTAAAAGGGAGTAATCTTTAATTAATATACATTAAATAAATTAAAGTTTTTTAATAAGTGTATACTAATTTAATTTATGATCCTTATCTTTTTACGATAACACTAATTAAAAGGGAATTATTTGAACGCTTCAAAAATGGTTTTTGCTTATAAGTATGTTATTCAACAATTATAGAAACAAAAATCTTGTTTTTTTAAATCCACTCCTAAATTATTTAAAAAAGGTTTTTCTTTAAAGATTTGAAAGGAAAAATTTTGAAGGTGTATTTTAGCAGCCCCCTTTAGCAGCGCCCTTGTGTTGAAAACACAGCGCAAGTTGCAACAAATTAGCTGCGAAACGGGCGCGTGAGAAAAACAAAGTTGTGCGGTCGCAGGTCTTAAAAATAGCCCGCAAAACGTGACATGACATTGGGGATTACCGAGGAGTACTAATCTGCCCAGATTGACTCATTTTAATTACCGCAGTGGGTGGAGTTTCTTTGGCTCAAATAAGTATGCTATGAAATCAAGTAACCCATAATTATTATTTTCTAATGAGGAATAATTAAACCAATTAAAACTAATAAATAGATTTCGTGCAACAATTACATTTCTCTTCAAAACAGTTAAATGTACAGAATTATGTCAGTTATTTAAACTAAAACAATAATAAAAATGCAGAAATATTTCCCTCACACAATCAGTTGTTTTGAAGCATTTAAAAATTAAGTTGGCTTATAAAGAAGATTCTCCTTTTAGTATTTTCTGCTATCTGCATCTGCCCATCTTAACTATCCCCGCAAAACCGACAAAAACAGCTGCACAAACTGCAACAAAGGCAAAATAAACAAAGGCTGGAACTTGGATTGTTGCAATCACCGAATCGAAACCATCAGAAACATTTGCCAAAACAGATGCCATTAACCAACTATTTATATATCTACTCGACCATTTGTGGGCAAAACCTGGCCGGGATATCCATTTAAACAATTTCAATTGATGCGCTTTTATTTATTGACGCTTTATAACTATTTAATGTTTATATTTACTTACCCACAAGATGAACGATTAAGACTTTCCAAGCAAACAACAGTCGTTGGTTTTTGTTATTATTTCAAAATTTATTTTACTGATGGTTAGTACTAAATAATTTAGTTTTCTTGTAATTTACCATTACCACTTTCAATTAATTTTGGTTTTTATTTTTGCAGTCTTAAAAATTTGTCTAAACAATAAATTTTTCATGTTGCTTCAATTTGTTTATTTTCAATGTTTTCTTTTAAATAGTACTTTACGCTAATGTTAAATTTGCTGAGAGAATTTGTTATAAGAAAATGAAAGCCAATAAATGTGGAAAGGAGGAGGCGGGAATATCGGGCTGACGTGGATTGGAATCGAGTGGCATTAATTACAAATATACATATGTGGTGTTCCTTTGCTTGCAATTGCAAATGCAAATGCAAAAAGACGCGCGGCGACAACAATGAGATTTCAAAAAGTCAACATTTTTTCTATTTCATATTTCCTTTGTTTCGGGTTATTAGTTTCGTTTGTATTTCAAAAATATATTATGGAAAAATTGTACACTGATATTGAGGTATTGGAAAAAATCGGCATATATGTTAGGTATATGTATATCTGTATCTATATGTATGTACAGGACATTCAAAAATTGTATGTTTACGCTTAGGTAACGCTACTAGTTTGACATGCAAAAAATGGCCTTGCGTTTGGTGCTGTTCTTAATTGGGTAAAATTCGAAAATGTTCAACGGAATATGGCAAATAAACCGAGAGGAAAACTCATTCCTGATCGTTCGTTTTTATGGCAACCTAGGACATCTATATAACAAGTGCAATTCTACTACAATTAAATGTATCTCTGAAAAGCTTTAAAATTGTTTCCTTCTATAATTGCTTGCTGTTCTTGATTTCTGTTGTTTCTATTTGTTGGTTCTATATAATTCGTTTTCGTTTATTATGAACTATATAAAAATATTCGTTATTATTTATGTATTAAAATTCACAATTTTGGTTACGCTCCATTCGCAAAAATACGTTTAGATTTTTTAAATATTTATTTTTCCCTTCAGCGCGTCTAGAAAATCGAGTATGGGAATCCATCAAGTTTTTAGCATTGGAAAGGGGTGACTAATATTAATTTTGAAATCACACACACGCACACACCCATTCGCTCAATTGATAGTAGGATGGGAAAGACCTTATTTCCACTCACTGATATCGATTATCCCCCGATTCTCAAATTTGCAGCTACCTTGTGGCCTGACAATCACGCTCAAGGATCCATTTAGTTAGTCAGACATCTAGGATACCCTATCATCGATACTCTTACTAGATTCGATTAATAAAAGTATAAATTTGAAGTAATTTACTAACTACTGGTTGGTTGCTTTGTCATTTGTTTTTGGTTTTATAAATATAAATTACAGGTTTTAATTACAGTGCTTTACATTTGAAATTTCGTTAGAGACGCTAAATTTATATTAGCTAATATCGTGCCAGCATTAGAAGTACAATATGGCTATGTTACGGAATCGAAATGGAGGCTCGAGACACTGAGATTGCATTTTATGCAAACTGGTACCCAAAAATCAACAAAAAAGCGCACCCAGAGCGGGACAATTGGGAGCGGGACAAAGACACATACACATACACGCACAGAAATATACAAAATACACTTTGGGCTTAGATGTACGATGCAAAATAACAGCCAAATAACACTCGATGCTGTTATCCGCTGATTACTTTTAAAGCTTTTTGGCGCCCAGCTTCATGGGACCGCTCGCCCGCTGGGCCCGCCGCGCCTCCAATTCCCGCTGTCGCTGCAACTTCTTCTCCTCACGCTTGCGACGCGCCTCATCCAGTTTGGCATTTCCTAAAATTACAAATTGCTCGCATTAGTTTTCGTTTAATAACTATATATGGTTTATAAAAATAAAACATCCTCAACTCACCAAATCCTGATTCATCCAGTGGCTCAAATTCCCCGTCTGCCCACGAATCGCTATTCCAATTGGCATTATGCGTCGAATTATTTAAATGCGACGAAGGCGGGCTAATGTTATTACAATTGGCAGTGGCCGACGTGGGCGACGTGTTGCTGCTGGATAGATTGGGCAGCTCCTTTGGCCGCAGCATCGATTGCTTCGACGGCGAGGTGACGTGAGAGTTGAGCCTGGCCAGCGGCTCGATCAGGTCGTTGAGTTCGTGCTGCTGCAGCTGCTGCTGATGGGGATGCTGTTGCTGATGCGGCAGCAGCGGCCGCTGATGCTGCTGACTGGATGACGTGGTGGATGATATAGATTGTCTGGCCAGCTGCTGTTGCTGCTGCTCCTGCTCCGCCTGCTCTTCCTCCTCGCACTATGAAAAGTTTAAGGAAGTTAGCTAATAAATTGGGGGACAGAGTGTCTATGACCTACCGGATCCTCTTCAAGACTTCCCCACTCCTCGTTGTCCCAGCCATCGCGCACTTCACTCAAGGCATTGGCAGCCATCAAGGCGCCATTGTTGGAGCTGGCTGCCAGCGGACTGCTGGGATCCTGAGACGTCTGAAATTGAACGAGAATAATTAGTGGTATTTAAATGGTAGTCAAGGTTATACCCACATCCATTTCGCCCCAGTTTTCGTTGTCCCAATCGTTGTTGCCATAATCAGAGGCCGAGGCGGAGGTGTCATTGCTTTCATGCTCCAGCGACGTCATTGAGGTAACACTGCTCGTGGTGGTCGATAAACTGCTGCTCGATGGTTGCTCTGCACCGCAAATGTAAGCCAGGTTAATTGCATTGTGAGCATTGCATAAGCGAGGCGAATACTCACCAAGCGACGCTGGCTTGGACAGATTGCGTCCAGTTAAAGGCGGTCTTGGTCGAGACGAATCACTTTGGCTGCGATAGAACTTGGCTGTAACGGCCGTCACCGCCCATCCCGCCCAGGTGGCCGCCGCGTTGCCAATTGAGGGCGTGGCCGTGTGAACATCCGCCTCTGCAAGAGAAAATTTCAAATTAGTTATAGCCTAGACCTTATGCTTAACGTATTAAATCTGGGAACTAACTCATGCCGAATCTTTTTATTTTTACCGCAGATAATGTGTCAATTACCTAATCAAATCCATTACGTTTCACTTCATTACATTAGTATTTAAAAATACATTAAGCGTTATGCTACTGTTCAAAACCCCATTTGTTTAAGTTGAATTCTTAAACTTTTGTATATTTATTGATCTTTAAATATTTGAAATGAAATTATAGTCTTTACTATATACAAAATAGGGTTCCAAGAATAATTTTGCCAAACTAATTTAGTAGTCTTTTAACTCATTGATACATTTAATGATTGATTTTATGATTATTAATCGTATATATTGGACTCACCCATCGTTTCTCGCAAACTGGGATCCTCGGAGACCTTCTCCAGTTTGCCCAGGAAGCCGCGAATGGTTTTGAAAGCCGGATCGCGCACCGTCTTCTCCGGATCGACGCTGAGGGAACACAGAGACGGCAGCACGCGGTTGGCCACTTCGCTGAGCAAAAAGTACTGCTGGGTGGCGGCAAGGGCCAAAACTCCGGCGACTCGGGCCGGCGGAAAGGGATCCCGCATGGCGCGAATGAAGGCGGAGACCAGCACGCGTTGACGCACCTGCGGATGCAAGTGCGGCGCAATCTTGCCCAGACACACCGTCGTGTTAGTGCGAATGCCGCCTTGGTCATCCCGCGCCTGCAGCCTGGCAAAGTGACGCAGCACCTCCACGTTCAGATTGTTGTAGTTGAGCTTGGGCGCCAAATGGATGATCGACTTGACCGTTTGCTCGCGTATAGTGGCATTGGTGTCCAGAAAGCCGTGAGCAACCTGGGGAAAAATCTGATCGTTGACCACCTGTGGCTGCAAATGGGCGATGAACAGATCCAGCTGCTGCAGCAGGCGCGATCGCGTCACACGATCCGTTGAAGCGAACAACTTGACCACACAGGGCACAATGCGTTTCTGGTACTCCACCTCGTCCAGCAGTTTGCCCAGCTGCAAGAGTAGAATGCTGTGTGAATTTAGGCCAGATAAGGGGTATAAATTCAATGAACAACCTTAAACATGGGTGCCAGCACTGCCGAGCCCGCATCTCCGTACTCGTAGGCTGTTATCAGCTGTGGAAGTATCTTGTGCCTGCACACATTGTCCGGAAAGTTGTCCAGATGCGTGGTCAGTCCACTGAAAAAGCGATTCTTCTCTGCCTTGTCCTTGATTTGGATTTCCTCCAGGAAAAGCAGTGTGTCCACCAAATCATTCTTGAAAAAGCCTCCCGGCTTGCGGCACCGTGTGATTATATCCGCCGGATTGGGGCGATTAGAAGGTGAGGCTCCCACTAGCTCGCAGTAGAGCGATTGCAGGGATTTGGGTATGTGTTCTATGTCCTTCAGGTTGGAGCGTTGCTTGAGCACGCCATTGAAGGCCTCCCATACCAGACAGCCCAGCCCCCACATGTCCACGGAACTGGGTGATAAATGAGTTGTAAATTAGGTTTTAAACAGTTGAAGGGTAAATGCTGCGCGTACCATTTAGTGGCCGCCTTGAGCTTGCTCTGATCGTTTTTCTCTGGGGAATCGTAGACCTCCAGGGTCACTGGAATCTTGGCGGGCGGCATAGGATTGCCATCAGCCGCTGAGACATACTCCAGGCTGCCCAGCTTCCACTCGCCCGAGGCATTGACGAACACCGACCAAGCTGAGACATTGTTGTGCCGCAGATTGCCATCGTTGTTGAGAAAGGACAAGGCGCGCTAAAGGGACATTTGACAGATAGATTTGATTAATAAGCGTAGCAAATAGAGAGATATACCCAGTACTTACTGTGATCTGGAAGATGCCCCATGCCAGGTAGAGGCCCTTCTGCACGTTGTCGCTGCCCAGCTTGGCGAAATAGCTGCCCAGCGGATCCACCGCCTCGGTGGCCACATACAGCATCTTGTCCGTTTCCAGGGAGTCCAGGTATTGCAGGATGCTGGGGTGACGCAATGTCTTCAGCCTCTTCAGCGATGCCTTGGCCAGTTCGCATTTGGTATCGGATCCGCTGCGGATGTCGTAGACGAACACGGACACCTCCTCCAGCGTCGTCTTGCGCTTGGCCTTGTGCAGTGTCCATATGGAGTACTGATCAAAGCCGCCCACGGGTTCGCCAATGTCGTAGGGAAAGTCTTTCGAGGAGTCGCGCGAGAAGAACGACCACATCATGTGTTTTGCTCGGCGGCTCAATATTTTGTTACTGTTGTGTCACGACGCAACTGCAACAACAACACACTGCGCAGGCAACACACACGCACACACACACCTTGTTGCTGCTGCTGCTGCAAAGGCACTGAATTCGGTTGTGGGGCCTCCGATTGTGGTTTAAGCCTTGTGCCTTATGCCTCTGTCTTTAGCTTTAGCTTTGTCTTTATCTTCGTCATGCCAATTCTGCCTGCTATATGTTCTATAAATCCTCCGCTGCGCAGCAACAATTTTCCAGCTTTGCACACGCACACACACACGCACACGCTGGCTAACACTTATCCGCTGTTTTTAGTCCCGAGAGCTCTCATTCCTGGGATCCTGGGAATCCTGGACAGGACGATCCGATATATGTGGCTTTGATCCGGGGGCGGGGAAGTCAATTGATCGGATCGGGCGCTCGTCTCCGTCGAAAATTCCTAATCTTTTTCCCGTGTACGTCAGCTTTTTTTGCGTGAGGCGTTAGTGACGGACAAACGGAAGGCGTGCGTGAGCAGCTGACTGCAACGGAGCACACAGAAAACAGGGTGGCAACTCTGGTCGCAGCTGAAAATCAAGTTGACATTTTTGCTCACCACTTTATTAACAATCATTTGTTGTTAAATCAGTTTTATTAATAACTTATTTACACCTAATGACAACAATTTTCTTAATTTTTATATACATATTTATAAATATATTTTTTTAATGCTTCCACCTTCTTTTACTTTACTGACTGCCAGTCACCACGAATAAAAACAAACCTCAACGGGGTGGCAACTACCCTCGGTGTTATAACACTCGTTGTGGCGCAGCCAACTTAACGCAGGTGAATTTTCTCCGACCATTTTGCCGAGTTGAAATTAAGTTAATTTTCGTGGCAGGGAATCTTCGACAGCTCACAGGATGATGATGCAACGCACCCAGCTCTTGCTGCCCCTGGCCATGGAGGCCACCGTGCTGGCCCAGCAGCAGCGTGGCATGGCCACCCTGAAGATGATTTCGATGCGCCTGAAGTCCGTGAAGAACATTCAGAAAATTACGCAATCGATGAAGATGGTGTCCGCTGCGAAGTACGCTCGTGCGGAGCGAGACTTGAAGGCGGCGCGTCCCTACGGCATTGGTGCCCAGCAGTTCTTCGAGAAGACTGAGATCCAGGCCGACGAGAAGGCGGAGCCCAAGAAGCTGCTCATCGCTGTGACTTCGGATCGTGGTCTCTGCGGCGCCGTCCACACTGGTGTGGCTCGTCTCATTCGCGGAGAACTGGCCCAGGATGAGGCCAACACCAAGGTGTTCTGCGTTGGTGACAAGTCGCGCGCGATTTTGTCCCGCCTGTACGGCAAGAACATCCTGATGGTGGCCAACGAGGTGGGCCGTCTGCCGCCCACTTTCCTGGACGCCTCGAAGATCGCCAACGAGGTGATGCAGGCCGGCTACGATTACACAGAGGGCAAGATCGTCTACAACAGGTTTAAGTCGGTGGTGTCCTACCAGTGCTCCACCCTTCCCATCTACAGTGGAGACACCGTGGAGAAGTCCGAGAAGCTGGCCGTCTACGACTCGCTCGACAGCGATGTGGTCAAGAGCTACTTGGAGTTCTCGCTGGCCTCCCTCATCTTCTACACCATGAAGGAGGGTGCCTGCTCTGAGCAGTCCTCCCGCATGACTGCCATGGACAACGCTTCCAAGAACGCCGGTGAGATGATTGACAAGCTGACCCTCACCTTCAACCGCACCCGACAGGCGGTCATCACTCGCGAGCTGATTGAAATCATCTCCGGTGCCGCCGCCCTCACATAAGCGATGACGTTTACGTGTTCGAAAGGCTCCAACGATACATAAAGCTAATTGCATATGGTGCCAGGCACCAGGAGCGACGCCTGGAACCCTAGTAATGTTACACTTTCAAGAAAAACTCCCAGAATAAATAGCGTGGAACGAACGAAAATAACTCTTAACTCTTGGAGTGTTTAACTTTGTGGAGTGGTAGTCAAAGAATTCTAAGAGAAACTGCAAAGGTCTGTTTTGGTTTTCATAAATTGATATTATTTTGAGATTTGATGATTAATTACGTGTGAATCCCTATTTAAATGCTAATAAATGTAGTTTATTATCACTTTAACCAATTAAACTAAAACTAAATAGTGAATTAAATCCTTCTTCAAATATATAACCAAATTTTTAAAAACAATATATTTTAAAAAATGAAACCTTGAAACTAAAGTTAAGGTAAATCCCGCAGTCCTTTTGGAATATTTACGTATATTTTAGCCCACATTCAAATTTCAAGAAACGACAACTACACTTTGTGCTTATCTATGGAATTAAGGCTTGGGATTTCATTGGGATGCTTCGTTCGTTGTTTAGCACATATTCTGGAGCACGTTCAGTGTGTAGGCTCCGATGTCCTCGTCCTGGTTGGTCCAGGATATCAAAATGGTCTTCTGCTTGGGGTCCTTCTCGTCCTCCTCCACCTTCACTTCAACAGACTCGATGGTTATGGAGCCGTTCTCCTGCATGGTAACCGTCCAACCGGCCAGCTTTTCTTCGAGCAGAGTCTTCAGCCTTTCACTGGTGCGGATCATGGGACCAGGATCCTCCATCTTGACCTTGGAGGTAAATCGCATCACATGACGATTGATGCCGATCTCCTTGAGGGCATCGGTTAGGTTTTGCAACATTATTCGATTGTCCTTCATCACAAGGACGCCATGGATGAGCCGCCGTCGTTTGGGGTCCGGCGGTTGGGCGTTGTAGGAGCGGGCCTCGGCTTTAAGTAGGGAAACGGAGGCATCTACGGGTATTTTGACGGGCGTTGAAATTACACAGGTCTCGCCATTGGCCGGCATGTATGTTTCCAGGTTAAACTCGTCTTTGATCTTTGAGCGCAGGAACTTCATCTTTTCTGCTTCACCATGAACGAGCATTACGTTCTTTGGCTCACAGTTCTGGATTAGCTGCATAATGCCTGCAAGAGAAAGGTATTATTATGACCACCTTCACACATGTAAGTCTAAGCTACCTTTGGCATCGGCATGGGCCGAGAAGCTCATGTATTCCACGGCCATCTTGACCTCCACCACCTGACGGTTCTCGAACTCCACTTTCTTAGCGCCTCCAAGGATCTTATTGCCCACTGTGCCCTGTACACAATAGCCGGGCATAATCACCATGTTGTTCTCATTGGGCGCCCATTTCTTGAAGATCTGCAGGGAGAGGCCCGCGTGCAGCATTCCCGGGGTGGCAAACACCACCATGGCTCCAGGATTATCAATGTAGGCCTTGTCGAATGGCTTGATGTGCTTGAAATCAAACATGTTGCGATGGACGAAAGTCTTTCGGATCTTCTGGTTCGTCCAGGTGATGAACATTTTGTAATAGGTGTTGGCCTTCTCCGTGAGACCCAAGGCAAAGTAGATGGGGTACTTGAGGTTCATGCGCTCCCAGTAGGTTTCCAGCAGGATGCAAAGTTCCTGGGCGCGACCCAATGCAAAAACAGGGATTAGAACCTTGCCGCCCTTCGCCACGCACTCGTGGACTTTCTTGAGAAAGTCCCTTTCGCGACAGCGCTTCGAATCCCTAATGGTGGTTGCGTAGGTGCTCTCGGAGATGAGCAAATCCGGTCGACACTTGTCTATCCAGGCGGCGCCAAGATGCCTATCCGGAGTCATGTTGTAGTCACCCGTGTATACCACGCTCTGGGAGCCCACTTTGATCCAAAACATGGCTGCACCCAGGACATGACCAGCGTAGTAGGCTTTTATCTCCAGATCCGTGTCCACCATCATGCTCTGGTGAAGCGTGACCGGTATAACCTTTTTCATGCAGTCCTTAATCATCTGGGTGGTGAAGAAGTTGGACTCGCCCTTGCGCTCCACGGCCACCTTGCGCATGTCCTCCAGCAGGATGGGTGCAATGGCCTTGGTGGGGTGCGTCATGTAGATGGGTCCGGTGTAGCCCACAATCTCGGACATGTAGGGCAAGGCGCCACAGTGATCTGCATTGATAAAGAATCGATTAGAACCATTGCTGCCCCGATAAGGAGTCCTCGTCGTTGGAGTCGGAAAGACTCACCCAGGTGGAAGTGCGAGATGATCACGCAGTCGATGTGGCTGGTGATCGGTCCCTCCGGTACTATGTAGGAGAAATCCGGGAACCGGCGCTCATCATTATACCCCATATGCATCCCGCAGTCGAGCATTATGTTCTTGCCGCCCATCGAGAGCAGCAGGCAGCTGCGGCCCACATCCTGGCCGGCGCCAAGCGGCGTAATCTTGATGTCCGGCATGTTTGGGAAGGATCACCTGGCTCCACCTTTCTGCTTTTAAGCGGCAACTTGTTGCGCTATTAATTGAAATTGCCGAAAAAGTCTACCGTGATTTTTGTAAACAGCAAGGGCGCTGGGGTGGCGTTGCCACTCTGCCGGCTAAAGCGGTCTGGTAACGTACCCCATTATTTAGCATATTTCTTATTGGGGTGTTCCAAGAATGCTCCTAAAATTTTAAGCTTTCAAACTTTTAAATAAACCTTTAAACATAGATAACTTTATTCTTCTCATACGGAAAAGGCAAAACCAACACCTATATTTAATCTTTTCAACTGTATTATATATTAAAACCTGAAGAAATTTGTAACGAATTAACGAAAATCTTCTGTTATTGCGTTTTTCAGAACTTTTACCGCAATGTTTTGCCGCTCTAGAAACGGTCATACTGAACCAACAGAAAAATAATAGATAGCGTCTTTTCTTATCAAATCACTGTTTTGTTTTTCAAAAACGCAAACTGCTGCAGGATGCCCGATTCCTTGGAGGAGAAGGACACCTCCACAATTTCGCTGCGGATTTGCGTGGAGGGACATGCAAATGCGCTGGTTTTGAACAAGGATAACAACCAGGTGGCTTTGGCTGGAAGGAGCTGTAAGATTAGAAGCATTTAAGGTTTTTCTATAAGTACATACATCTGATACTTTCTCCCAACAGTGCTCAAGGTGTACGCCATCAACAGCAATGGCTTTACGGAATCGTGTAACATGCGCGGGAAGAACCAGAACCTTAGCTATTCCGCCAACGATGTGGCCTGGTCCACCTTGGATAGTAATCTTCTGGCCACGGCGGCCACCAATGGCGTGGTTTCCGTGTGGGATCTCTCCAAGTTCGGGCGGCAGAAGCAGCTCCTGGTGTACAACGAGCATGAGCGCACTGCCAACACCGTGACCTTCCATAGCAGCGAACCCAACATCCTGATCTCTGGCTCCCAGGATGGCACCATCAAGTGCTTCGACATCCGATCGGATAAGTCCGTTAACACATACTTCTGCAACTCGGAGTCGGTGAGGGACGTGAAGTTCAGTCCGCACACGCAGAACATATTCTCCGCCGTCTCCGAGAACGGAACCGTCCAACTGTGGGACATGCGGAAGTGGGACAAGTGCATGGTCCAGTTTACGGCTCACTACGGACCCGTCTACACCTGCGACTGGCATCCCACGCGGAACTGGCTGGCCACCGGCAGTCGGGACAAGCAGATCAAGGTGTGGAACATGGACGGCAGGCCGGGATTGGAGCACACTATACATACGATAGCGGTGGTGGGACGGGTGAAATGGCGGCCAGAAAGAACGTAGGTTTGGGTTGACTTTTAAAACCTTTCGTATACTAATTCTGCCTAATCTCTTCCAGCTATCACATTGCCAGCTGCGCCCTAGTGGTGGACTACAGCGTGCATGTGTGGGACATCCGGAGACCCTACATCCCATTCGCCTCCTTCAATGAGCACACCAATGTGACCACTGGTATTGCGTGGCAGGGCAGCGATTCCCACTGTCTGCTGTCCATCAGCAAGGACTCCACCATCTATAAGCATGCTTTTAAGGATGCCACAAGGCCAGCCTTGAAGGCAAATGCTCAGGGAGCCAGCTTGGGCAGATTTGGGGACATCTCATTTGTCAATAAGATCAAGGAGTATGCTCCAAAAGCCAGTGGCGCATCCAATACCAAGTCTTCCAGCTTTATGTATGCTTATTAAACAATATTCACTTGCTAGTTTCTAAGGACTATCATTTTAGAAGTCGCCGGAAACCGAATTTGGCTGGTAGTATTCAGTTTCATTTGGACCATTCTAAGATGTACAAAATCATGGTTAACGAAACGGTAAATTTAATATTTTAAACAAAAGTTAAGGCTTAACCTAATATTTTACTTCTTTCAGTTCTCTGGCTATCCCCTAAGTGAATCCGTCTCAAGACCTATCCAAGAACATGAAAGTTTTATTGGCTGTGCCAGGGAACTGATAATTAGTGGCAAAAAGCTGTCCGAGCTTTGCGAGCACAATGCAGAGGTGTCCAAGAAATACGGCAAACATAACGTATGAAGTTTAATTTATTTTTCAACCCAAAAAACTTATCTGTATATTTTTACAGGCCACCACATTGTGGAACTTTATCAAACTCTTCTATGGCAGCAATCACTTTGAACCTCCCTTCGAGCATCGCTCCTCGTTCTCGAACCAAAAAAATCCGATGAACTCCCGCCGTGCCACCCAAGTGGCCAGCGATTGGCCCCAGCAGCGGAGTGAATTGGGCCAGGATCTCAATGGAAACACACCGGAGACGGCCCACGAGATTGATGTGGCCCATGTAGATGACGATCCGCTCGGTGGCAGTGGTGTAGAGCATCCACCCACTAGTTCTGTGATTCTCTCCGAGACGCAAATCATCAGCGAGATTACCTTTGATAATTTCGAGCTGTTGCGCAATGGATTCATATTCGTGGGTCCCACAGAATGCGCCAAAGCTTTGGCATTTCCTGCCCTGCATCACGATGTTCAGGCAGCTCGCCCTCAACTGGATCTCAAGGCCTCCGATCACGAGAAGTCGCCTGTAAGTTGATTTTGCAACTACTACTACAATTTATGGCTTATGTGATTTATTGATTAATCTTTTAGCCACCTCATGTGCCCACTGTACTGAAAGTCAGTCATGCTCCGCCCATTCCCATGTGGGAGCCACATAAGTTTGTGTCCGACGCCCTCATGCTGATGAACGACGTTGGTGATGTTCAAACTGCGCTGACAGTGCTTATAGCTTTGGGAGAGGCTCGTAAACTGTTGCCCATTGAGGACGCTCTGGTGGTGAGTATCTATAAATATATGCTGTCAAAGTCATGGTATACCTTTGGTTTTCCTTTCCAGGAGCACTGGTTCTACACCTATGTGGACCAGCTGCATCGCTACGAGCTGTGGAACGAGGCCTGCGAGGTGATCAACCGCTCCTGGCTGCGATCCGTGCAGCAGATCAACCAGCACTCGACGGCCATGCACACGAACTGTGGAGAATGTGGTCGACCGATGGGCGGCAAGGTGGGCTGGTACTGCGACAAGTGCAAGTCCATGCAGTCGGCCAAGTGCTGCGTTTGTGGCCTAATCGTCCGTGGTCTTTACGCCTGGTGCCAGGGATGCTCCCATGGCGGCCACATCGAGCATCTACAGAAGTACTTCGCCAAGCACTCCAAGTGCCCCAAGTGTGGACACATGTGCTCGTACTCATGAGACGCGGAGGAGGCTGGGTTTACCCAGCTTCTGCCCCCGATTTGAGTCCCTTGTAGTTAGAAGAGACTTTTTCCCAATAAGTACCTTGCAAAAACACTTGAGAACCTTGTGTATACATGCATGTTACTCGATATTTCGAGCAGCATACTATTAGTTTTAAGCTTACTTACAGTTTGTGGAATAAAATCAATAAATTATGTATTTAAGAATAGTTAAAAATTAGCCAAAAACAAATTTAAAAAACTTGTATAATCACCATTTTTCTACACGTGTTTGTTACTTAAATATTTATAAATAATAATGCCAAATAAAAATGTTTTATTGTTGATCAATTGTCAAATTACTTTTATAGACTCAGAAAATAGTTTTTAATAAAAAAAAGGCTTTAAAATTGTGATTTAATTTGATCAATATGTTTAAAATATTCTTTAGTGTTTTCGCAGGTTCGTGTTGAGCTTAAGTCGCAGCTGTTAATTAGTTTTATGTTTAGTGTATTTATTTGAGTTTATGAAACTTAGTGCTACTTGATGAAGGTGCTTTTAAAAGGTAATATTACAACTACCTTTGAGTTGAGAGTTGAGCCGCACATTCAGTAGCAGAAAGGGGAGAAAAAATTATAAAATTGAGAGTTCTGTAGGGATTAAAAACAGAGAGCAACATATGTTGCGGTTGTCTTTAACTAAATAACTAATTGTATGTCCTCGCGGGTGGATGGAAATCACGGTCCCACAAGGACACCACCGCCTGCCAGCGCTGTCCAAAAATCCAAAATGCCCTCAGCGCAATGGAACTTTGGTAATGCCTTTGCATTATATTGTTTTTTTGTGAATCCAATTTTCTGTTTTTTTTGCATTGCGCTTCGCGCAGTTGTAGCCTTGAGTTGGGTTGTGCACCCACTCAAAGCTTGGACTTTGGAGCAGCGTTGGCGGCTAATTGTCAAGAGGCAAAATCGAGGCTCACAGTTTGGCAGGAGTCGCCCACTGTTCCACTGGAGCCGGCAGAGGTGGCATTCCGCTTGAGCGTTGGCCCCTCATCGTAACGAATGGTCATGGAGTTCGAGTTTCCGGGAATGGCCACATAGCCCAGCGACTCGTAGAACTTGATCAGCTTGTCCTTGCAGTCCAGCGACATTTTGTAGCAGCCCAATTCCTCGGCCAACAGGGATACAGTAACCACAATTCTGGAAGATATCTTAGATTAGTATTTCTTTTTTGGAGTTATCTATTCCAATCATGCTTACAGTTTGCCCAGTTGTTTGCCACGATATGTATCGTTTACCACCACATCCTCCAGACGACCACGCTGAAGAATAAACATTTAAGGATTTTAAATATATGGATAAACCATAGGTTTCTTTTCTTTAAAATTACCACAGCACAATTGTGGATGAACTTGCGCTCGATAACCAAGGATGCAGCTCCAATAATCTCATTCTTGCGAGTGTCCTCAATAACGGTCACAAAGTAATCACCACTGGCTTTCATCTGCGAAAAGCGGGCTAGAAAGGTATATTGTTAATGCCTTATTTTATCAAATAAGTTGTCATTATGGACTTACTCAAAAACTGAGTGCGATTCACATTGCCAACATGGGTGAGTTGAGAGAGCAGCTGTAGGAATCCCCGATCGTAGTCGCTGTCCTTGAGGGGACGCACTTTCATCCAGGGCTCGCCGGGATTAGCCGCCGATATGAAGGGCTTGAACTTGGCAGGGCTGCGATGAAAGTCCAGCTTTATCAGCAGACTGGGATCGTACAGATACGTCTCCTCCTTAAAGAGATTATGGTTTAGAGTAAGATAATTAAGATAATTAAGTTTTTAAAAATAAATCTTTTGACTTTTTTAAATGTCATTAGATTGAAATGAGGTAACAATGGATATTTAATAATTTTAGAGATAAGATTAGAAAATGTATATATATATTATTTTCAGTGATTTTATAGATTAAATAGCCCTAGATCTTTCAATAGGCTAAGCTCTAGTGAATACCGTAAATTGCACCATTTTCGCAGTGAACTACACACGTCAGCAAGTGACGCTGATGGAGGTAAAACTGAAGGTAAAACTCAGTCAACAGGTAAAAAATAAGGTGGAGACGGAGTCGCGATAACAGGAATGGTAACAAGAACTGGTTTCTTGCACCCAACACTTTCGATTCGATGGTCGCCGACTGGTTTTGTCTCATTTAATATACATCATTTGTTTTCTATTTTTGGCGCATAAATTAAATAGTACGCGCAAACCGGTAAAGTGCGTAAAAGACCGTCTACTAGTATTGATTTAGTTTGTTGTGGTCACTGCCAGGATTAAGACTAACAACGTGTGCTCAAGGTCGCGGCGACTGAACTGCCACATGGTCACGCTTTTTCTAGCTTTTCCCCACGCTTTTACAAAGGTTTTTCTAGCTGGAGGAGTTTATTTTGCTTGCCACTTTAGTTAGAAAACCACTTACCATGATTTTATCTAATGTCTGATAATGATAGTGAAGCACCACAGTTAGCAATGTCTCCCGCGACGAATCTCAAAAACTAAAGCGGAAGTTTTCCGGCAGCTTTTTTATCGGTCGAAGTTTCTGAGCAGACTGAGCGGAAAACACAAGCCGCGCAATTCACACAAAATACAGAAAGCCGAGCGCTAATTGGCAGTCGTGGAGAGGCTAAAATACCTCTGGAAAAGGAATAAAAACTGCAATTTCAACGCTTAAATGACCCTGAAGATTCGACGTTGTGAATGTAAACATTTAAACAGCTGATTGCAAAGAGAAAGGTGTTGCAAAGAAAGATACCGAGAGAGAGAGCAGAGAGATAAGAAGAGCGTAAAACCAGCTGAGTAAGGAGTAGCTACTGACTAAAATGAAAATTATAGAATCCAGGAATAGATAATTAAAGTTATTTTGATACGTCGTTGAAGTTAAATCCAAATTCTTTTAAAATAAAAAATAATTACAAATTGTAATAATAACTTGTTACTTATTCTACAAAATAAAGTCGAAAAAAATCATTTTTTTTCAAGGCGAATAATAACCGTACTATCAAATGTCGCTTGTTAACCAATCTTTACTGTTCTTCGTACGTATTCTACAATTAAATAACACTGCCGCAACGTAAGCGTTACGTTACGTGGCCACAATATATTTGGGTGTCTGGTACATCTCGTAGGCGAACTCCTCGCGATGACTTGGATCGTACTCCAAGCCCACATATTCTATCTCGAGGCCGAATGGACCATCCATCCCCTTTTTGGCGGCCACGGAGAATCCAAAGTGGGTCACCCTATTCAGCGGTATGGCTCCCTGGCGATCCTGTACCCGTCCCTTCGAGGAGAGAAAGAACTTGGAGAAGGGAATCTTGGCGATCTGCCAGTGGGGTCCACCGCGAGTATACAAAACGTAGTGGTAGATGTCATTCCACATCAGATCGAAGTAGCCCTCGGTGTGCAGATTGATCAGGTAGCTGCGTCCATCGCCTCGGACTTTCATGATCAGCATGTTGTACTGCGTCCAGTCGTAGGTGGACTCGCGCTTGAAGGATTTCTAAGGGGAGGGATAAATATACACTATTAATATCGAGATAATGACTTAAAACTCCATAGATAACCCACCCGCACTCTCTTGGTGCGTATATTAGCATATCCCGTCCTCTTGATGATTCCATCCTTAATGTGATCCGAGTTGACTTCCCCATGGAAGAGCCCCGCTCCGGCTGCACTTAGCTCCAGGGTGGCAGTACTCTTGCCCTCGCCGTGATCCGCATCCGTGGTCACCGTCCACTTGTCCAGCACATCCGGCGCCTTGAAATCGAACACCACATCCGTTTCGCCAGGACGGAAGACCAGGATGGGGTCACTTTCCAGCTGCTCCTTGACCTCCTGGCGCCACAGCTTCATCTCCTCCTTCAGATCTCTCAATCCGTCCAAGATGAGCTGTTTTTTCGAGGGCTCCGGCAATTTGGTCTTGTAGCCGGACTTCTTTTCGCGCTCCCAGAAAGTCCTATGCACGGCGGTTGTGTGGATTTGCTGCTGGACAGCCGGCAGACAGCAGCCAAGGCGATGTCCTTGTCGCAGGAGGCTATTCATCTTGGCATTTGCTTAATTTTCATAAAATTTTATAGCACTAGGTGCCTTTGCAGCAAAACAACGTAACAAAAATCAGCTGTTCTTAGTTGGCATTCGCAATGAAGCGCGCACACAGCTGATCCGTACAGTAATTACTGGGATAATAACTAGGCACTAACAAATTGTCACTTAAGAAATATAAAATGTTATGGGCACTAAATAAACAAAAGCTGTATTTACAATTTATATTTAAATACAATAAATATGTTTTGTTTTACTATTTGGTGAATAGCACTTAATTTGCATATTCGTAAGCAATGAATCGATGTTCTTCCTAACTATGCTTTACTGTACTCCATTTCCCAGTGAATGACAGTTGTCGTTTTGTTTTCATTGCTAATCATTTTGCATTTGGAAAAAGAGTTCAAAGGTTTTTAGTTGCATCAGATTAAAAGTATGAAAGTGCAGGACCTGGACAAATGTGCTCCCAGCAGCGACTGGAACGTACTTTACTGGGTGCTGGGAACGATCCTGATGCCGGTGGCCCTTCCATTGGCTCTCTTCAACATTTGGAAGCGACTTAAGGCACAAAAATACCGGAATCAACTGCCCGCCAAGGTAATTCTCTAAATCTTAATCAATAAAGCCGGTAAATTATGTAAACCATTTACAGGTGGTGCTTATAACAGGTGCTAGTTCGGGTTTGGGTGAATCTCTGGCCCACGTCTTCTACCGGGCTGGATGCAAGGTGATTTTGGCGGCACGACGAACTCAGGAATTGGAGCGAGTTAAAAAGGATCTTCTTGCACTGGATGTGGTAATGTCTAGCTTCATATTTAAATATTTTGAATTTAACTGCACTTATAGACATTCTTATGTTAAATTCCCTTAAAGCTAAAATTTTCAATTCCTTTAAATGAAGTGTAAATGCAAATGATAAAAACCCTTAACCATCACCATAATCCTTCGCAGGACCCCGCATATCCACCCACTGTGTTGGCCCTTGATCTGGCTGAATTGAATTCCATTCCAGAGTTTGTCAGCCGTGTTTTGGCCGTTTATAATCAGGTGGACATTCTGATCAACAATGGTGGAATCAGTGTACGAGCGGATGTGGCATCCACAGCAGTGGATGTGGATCTCAAGGTGATGGTGGTCAACTATTTCGGCAGCGTGGCCCTAACTAAAGGTGAACTATACCCCGTTTTGCACAGAAAATTGAATAAACTTGTTTTTTTCTTAGCTTTGCTTCCTTCGATGGTAAAACGTGGTAGTGGCCACATATGCTTCGTTAGCTCTGTTCAGGGAAAATTTGCAATTCCCCAGAGGGCCGCCTATTCTGCCTCGAAGCATGCCATGCAGGCTTTTGCCGATTCTTTGCGAGCGGAAGTGGCCAACAAGAACATAAACGTGTCCTGCGTGAGTCCCGGCTATATACGCACTCAGCTCTCACTAAATGCTTTAACAGGATCAGGAAGCAGCTATGGAAGTTAGTAAATTGGCTGGTTTTCATCTGGTTTTCACCTCAATATTTTTTGAAAATAATATTTATACCCCCTCTAGAAATGGACGAAACCACGGCTAAGGGCATGTCCCCTGATAAACTAGCAGAACGTATTCTGCAATGCATTCTCCGCAAAGAACCCGATATAATTGTCAGCGACGTTCAGGCAAAGATTGCCTATTACCTTCGTCATCTTTGCCCAAGCCTTTACTTTTGGATCATGGCAAAGCGCGCCTCGAAGCTGGAGAAAGCTGAAAAGAAGTCCACTTAAAGTTAGTTCATGTCACGTAGAACTTCCATAAGTATTAGTTTCGTTTTTATTGTTAATTGAATTTTGCTTAAAATGAGGAAATTATAAAGTATCGCATATGTGTGTGTGTGTTCGGGTTAAAAATTAGTTACACTCGTGTGTGTTATTGCCTAACAATAAGATTAATAAATAAAGTATTGTAGTAATCGTAACATAAAGTACAACTGAATTGTCACACATGTGCTTTTTGTTCGCTAATCATAATACATACGTTAATTATTGTTTTGAATTGTCTTTAAAATATTAATTCGTAAAATGCTAGTATTCACTTCTTTGCTCTTCGGTTTTTGTTTTCTTTTGTTCGTTTCATTTCGTTTTTTATTCTTTCGACTTCTTAGAGACATTTACGCGTTCTTAATTGACAAAATTACATATGATTTTATGTAGGTTGTTGGATGGGTGATGCGGTCTTGGACAACATTTAAAACTGGCCATTTACTAGGGGTAGGCGATGGTTTCGTGGGGGATCGGGAGACGTAAATACGTGTTTATAATTCATTTAGCTAAATTATAAAAATAGCATTAATCCATCTCGTGAAAAGTATAAAAATTAATTACAATTGAGGTACACAATACACATACAGATTTAAAAATCGTTTGCAGTTTTACAATTACATTAATATTTATGTATATTTAGATTAAAATCAATCGGTTTCTTATATACATTACACAAAAATTGTTCATTTCGCGCTAAATAGTCTTTTTGTCACGCTCAAAATACTCTCGTCCATTCATCTTAGACAATAATCATTTGCATTTAATTATATACAGTACACAAACATTGGCAATATTCAAAATGTTCTCTTAATCATCTCATTAAGTACACTGGGAAATAGAATTTGATCTTTAAAAACGCACAGGATGGGAGTAGTTGTTCCTTGAAGTTTTGATTCTCCAATTGAGCTTAAGTGGTTGAAAAATCATGCCAATATTTGGCTTAAAATTATGGAAAATTATTGGGCACACATACTCCCATTCCGATGTATTTTTGATGCTTCCTAGTGCTATCCTTTTTTGGTAAGTGTTTTTTTTTGCCTGTCATTATTTTGTATAGTTTCGTATTGAAATATGTAGTCAAGACAAAGTAGAAACTAAACTTCAATTCGATTCTCGGGCTTACCAATATTTTTTGTTTGTTTTTATGTTAAGCATTTCAAAGCGATTGTCGCGTACTCGTTTTAACTATTTCCGTTCTCCGTTTCATTACTGGCCAACGCGTTAACTGTCTGTCTGTCAATATTCGATATTTTGGGTCGGCTGTCGGTTTCTTGAGCTGAGCTTATGTCTTCTATCTTGTATGTTGTATGTTGTATCTTGTATATTCCACAAAAATATACCCAAATGCTCATAAAGTTGCAATGGTTATTGCACGCCCCATATGGATGTATGTATATATATTTTTGATACGCCTTTGATTTCCTACACATTCATATAGCTACAAATATCAATCGTTATCCTTAGCCTAAAGATCGTTATTGTTGGGGTGTTAGGTGTTAGTGTGTAACTTGAAAGCCGCCGCTCAGTGATTCGATTCGGAATGTGACTCTATATCCTACGTATGTATGAATATCGTTAGGTGCCTCATTATTGTTTGTTCGCATTGCTCTAACTTGGTATTGCATATAAAAACTATGTCCATTCGATATTCTATGTACACTACAGACTACGGAATTGCAGGTCTTACTATGGGATCGATGCTTGTTTACAGGTGCCGGTGCTTCAGGGGATCGGGTGGATTAATGTTAAAGTCTGGGTGGCTAACTTTCTATGTGGCCTTGCTGCTGGGCATTTTCTAAAACCTACTTTCGATGCATTATGCTTTTGATTTATTGACAGTATCGTTGGTTAATCTTTGTATCTATTCCGTACAACTATTTGCAACTTTCCCCGGCTCCCTTTTTTTTTTTTTTTCTATTTTCCATATATCCTACTTCGTGGACTACACCAACCTCAATCCTTTCTTATCTAAGTTTTGATCTTGAGAAAATATGCAAAGGATTTTTGAAATGTTCTCGGCTAATATTTTATCGTTTTAGTTCTTTACTAAAATAGCACCTTGTATTGTTCTGTATGTCGTCGTAGTTCAGATGAGTAGTGATCGTTGTTCGAAACTTGAAGCGCAGGCAAACTAAGCAATATAAGTATTTAGTAGGTACATAACAATTTCAGTAATACTGTTTTGAAATTAACTTGAAATATAGGCCAAGTTTAGGCAAATATAAGGAGTGGGTGTATAATCAGTTATTCCATTTCGATTGCGTTCTTTTAAGGATTATGAAATTGGAAAATTGTATGATTGAAATGGTAGTTACTTTAACATTTTAAAGTAAAGCTCATTTAGTTTTGATCTAATAAAAACCAATCGAAAAAGAA
This sequence comes from Drosophila elegans, assembly GCF_018152505.1. Lineage (NCBI taxonomy): Eukaryota > Metazoa > Arthropoda > Insecta > Diptera > Drosophilidae > Drosophila > Drosophila elegans. The sequence continues at coordinate 2,558,315 of NW_024545863.1, forward strand.
TAACTGAGCATACACACCTGTTGCCAGTTGCAAATTCGATCAAATAGGAAAGGCTATATAACATCATTGATCTTTAACCTTTGATTGTAAATTGAATTTAAGTGGCTTGAAAATTTTTTGGACCTGCACGCAATTTTAAATGTTAAATTTTTATACTATGTTATTTCAATAAAATCGCCTAATTTGATCGAATCTGGAAACCGGAATTGACTGGATTTATAAAATTCTAGTTTACACAATACAATACAATACAATACAAACAGTAAACAGTAGAAGGTACAAAGTGCGGCTGGCGGTTTGGATTGCGGTGGCTTCAGTGGGTGAGGATTTGAGTGGGCTAGCTAGTGCTTCAATGGGCGGCTTAAAGGGGTGGTGATGCACGGGCGAGCCTTGGTCGGGGGGGATTTATGGGCGTGTGGAATGCGTTCGAGTGTCTGTTGTTCGTGTGTGAGTGGGCGTGGTTTTTCACATATTCAGCAGAAACGGCAAGTTTAAGGCAGTGTAAAGTACACATATATATAATGTATGTACAAATATATATATATGTATGCAAGTAAACCTATGCGACAATTTGTATAACTAACATTAAGACTTATCACTTTCACTTGGTTGGTTTTGGAAACTGGAACGGGAGAGCAGCCCCTAGCTAACCAGGTTCTCCACATCGGAAACGACTATCTCCAGATCAGAGGGCAGCTCATTGTTCTCGGTTGTTTTTGCTGCTGCAGGTGTTGCTCCTGCTGCTCCTGGTTTTCCAGTTGCTGCTGCTCCAGCTGTGCCCGTGGAGCGGGTCCTGAAGTTATTTAGACTTCTCCGAATGGGCTGCGTGGGTGGTTGACGCTGCATGGCGCTCGTGGAGGCAGATTGCTGCAGCACCACACCTGGCGTAATGGAGGAGCTACTGGTGGCCGTGCTGCTGGAAGATTGGCGAGAGAAACTGGGCGGCGGCGCCCCAGTGTTTGCGCTGGCATTGCTGCCGCCTCCTCCCAAACTGGCCCTTGGAATGTTGCTGAAGCTATTCCGAGAGTTCCTGGTCGGCGGAACGGGCACTGCCTTCGCGGAGGACACACTGCTGTCCCTGCGAAGATTGGCATTCGACGTGGAACGTCTCTGTGGCGAGGCAGCTGCCATAGATGGCGGATCCTTCCCGCTTCTCGTGGCTCCACTGCCACTGGCCTTCAGGTTCAGACTGCTGCGCTTCTTTGTTTTGGCCAGATTCTGGCTAAGGTTGATCAAATTCTGCGTGCTACCAAAGTTTCGCGTGAGATTCACCGATCCACTGGCCTTGCTGCTGCTTCGGCGAGGAGCTGCCGCAAAGGGATTGTGGGTGGACAGGGAGTTGGACCTGCGATAGGAGTTCTTCGGCGCCGAAGCGACTGGAGCAGGAGGTGCTGCCTCCAAGCTGGCTCTGTTCTGTGAGCTGCTGGGAGCCACCTTGCTGCTGCTGCTCGGCTTTGAACTGGAGGCCTCTGCCTGCATGTCCACATTCTCGTAGCAATGCTCCATGGAACGAGGCGGTGTTGGCGGCTTCAAGGTCTCGTAGTTCGGTTCGTTGAGGGTGAGGATCTGGTTATCATCCTCCGCCTCGTTGCACAGCAAAAGGGCACTTCTCTTGGCGCGCGTGGACACATCCTTCGAGGAGGATTGGCCAGCAGTTCGGTTACTAGCCTTTTGGCCTCTTTTTGGCCTCACTCCTCCGCCCACCACATGTGTTTTCACCTTTGGCTTCTTGGACAATCTTAGAGAGAACTTGAAGGGCGGCTTGTAGACCACCTGCAGTTTGACTTTCTCGTTGGACAGATTACCCATGGACTTGGTCTTCTGCGGCGTCTTCTGCACCAGTCTCTCTGGCGTGGATTGCGATTTGCTCATAACCTTGCGCACCCGAGAACTGTGCTCGATGTGCGACAATGGTTGGGCCACAATGGGCGACTCCAGCAGCCACTTTTGCACCTTGCCAAAGGTGTTCGTATGGTTGTTGGTGGTCGAAAGATTGGAGGCATCATCCCCGTTGTTGTTGCGATGCGAGTAGTCGATGATCTCCTTCATGTGCTTGCCCAGCTTTTTGTTCGATTTCTTGGGCTCCTCCTCGAGGGATTTCTTCTTGGCCATGGCTTGGTTTCTGGTGGTCTTCTTGGTCTCTGGATTGGCACTGCTTTTGGATGCACTCCGGGATGCAACTGCAGCTGTGGCTGTTACGCCAGGTCCAGCTTGAGTCACCGTTCCCGTTCCCGGTTTCTTGCTTCGCTCGCCACGTACCTTCTTTTTAAAGGGCACCTTTGTCCTTACGGCTGTGTGCACTATTACCCCGTTGTTGTTCTCCGGCAGACGCACTGTCTCCGTGGTGGCACTGTGTATGATGGTGACGGACTTAAGCTTCAGATTCGACCGTTTCGCCAGCAGCTTTGTGCTCAGCGCCTAAGGAAAAAAATTTCAGATGTTAAAAAGGAAGTCAAATCTGAACTAAAGTTAACACAAAGGTAAAATACAGAAAATGTGAATGTTTCAATGACTTCTAGTCTAAATTTGCCCTCAATTTAGCCACAGGGGCAACTGCTAGATGAGTGTTTTCCATATACTCTACAGGATTACTTTTGGGCCCACTGGGAAACTGAGTGCTCACCCAAGGTCTGAGCCCTTGCTTGCGCTTTGGCCTCGACCTGATCCCTTAACATTTGCGTGATTAGTTTCATTAACTTTTCAAACCAAAGAATATTTAATAATGAACTCAAGAACTTCTTTACTTTTATGAATCCAATAACTTACCAGGAGCAGAATTACACCAACGGCAGCCAGAGCTACTGTGTACCAGTTGTGCTGCATCCACTTCTTAAAGGTGGCTATGCTCTCCTCGGAGAGCAGGAGCTTACGCAATGTGGCCAATGGACCAGAGGGATCAACCTCCCTGCACTTTTGGAAGACATCACAGTAGCTGAAAAGAAAAATGAATATATTTTAATTAAAAGAGATAAATTAAGAAGGAAGTTTTATAAAAAGTATAGTAAACGAACCCATTATAATCATTACAAGGCGTTCCTGGCTTCGAGTACATATCGGGGACATCGAAGGGAGCCTCATTCCACTCGAAGGAACTTCGGCAGGGACTATCCTCCCCTGGCAGCTTGCAGCACAGTTCGCACGACTTGATCCGATCATCCTGGGGTCCCGGAATACACTGACACGATTCCAGACCGTAGGCCAAGCAAATACTGCCCGTGCAGTCGCCCATGTAGCAGACGAACTCCTTGTTGCAGATGGTCTTGTTAGGCTTGTTTACCGACGGAGGACATTGGGGCACCCGTCCGTCGCAGAAGGAGGGATCCCTGCAGCCATTATCATCCCGACACTTGTCACCGAACTTCAGCTTGCAGTCGGTGGTGCAGCACGGGCCTTGCGAAGGACTACATCGGGCGTGAGGCGTCAGCGTGCAGGGAGTCTCATCTAGACGCGGTTGCCTTGACATAGGAAAGCAGCACGAGTCCTTGCAGTCCTCCTCCCACCCACAGTCGCACTGCTCACCCGGCTCCACCACGCCATTGCCACAAATCGAGGACTGCGGCTCTGTGAAGCATCCCTTCATGGAACGTGCCTTGGCATTCAGCACTGGTTCTATTGATTTCAGCGAACAGGTGCTGAACTTATTGTTGTTCTTTTTGTCACCCGAAGTGGCACGGGCAAACATGATGAAGTTTCCATCCTCGCCACCAGGAGTACACTGCTCTGGGTCATGCTAAAATCGAACAAAATTACTTTGTTAAATTTGCATTATTACATATTTTGTAACTCTTACCGGTGATCCAAAGTTGTGGCCAATTTCATGGGCCAATGTCACATGGGACACTGCAGGTGGAACATGCTTTCCATAGTTCAACAGAGTGACTATCCCCGTATTGAGGGACTTTAGCGAACCCCTATAATGGCCATTCTTCTCGCAAACTCCGCCAGCGTTCTTCAGATCACCCGTCCAGGCCAATCCCAAAGTTCCCATCTCGAAGTCACGATAGGTGAACATGTAGGCCAAGCAAAAGGCATCATAGTCCTCCTCTGTAAAATAAATTAATGTACAAGATTATCAATTTCGACAACCAAAACCACTTAATTAAAGTATAAAAAAATCATTTCTCAATGACAAATTTTTAAGGGTAAGTGAACTTAACTACCAGGTAGAAACAGTTTTGCATTGGTGTTCTAATTGATTTGTATTACTTTACAAGTGTGTAAATTTTTTCAAAGATTTTAACCTTAAAAAAATGAATTGAACATGCACATAAATATAATTGATTGTTAATTAATCAACAGAGACAGTCACAGCAATAAATTTATTACAAAGAGAAGAAGACTTTAAAAAAGTCGTTTTGCCAAATTTGAATTTATATCTTACCCGAAAACAATTCCAGAAACTTTTCCACACCATAGTTGCCGGGGAATCGGTAGCTGGGATCCTTCATTGCGTTCATGTTGTGCACCTTGATGCGCTTGATCATGAACGTGATGTTATCTGGTTTTCCATCGTTGTTGAAGTCCGTATTCCGGTAGATCGTATTGGCCCGCTGCACATGCCGTGTGATAGCTTCTATGGACGCTTCATCCGAACCCATTTTCTGGAAGAACGTGTGATCCGCCTGCAGATACAACATGCAGGTAGTCTTGCGATCGTAGAGCAGCCTTGGAGAACTATGGATATCGTCGCCGCCCCTTCCGCTCAGCAGATTCGTCATTAACATGCTGTTGAAACTGGGGTTGTGCGGATTGGGGGCGAATATGATCTCCGGATTGTAGTTATTCACAATGATATTTGGCTTCTTGGTCGCTCCGTTCTTGGTGATGATCTCCACATGCGTTTTATGGCTGGGGCGGTCGTTGCCATTGTTGTTATTTCCCAGAAAGAGCGTTGTCCAGTTGGCATTGAAGAAGTTACTGGGCAGGTCACGGGTACCATTGTTATTCGGTTCCTCGTAGGGCGTTCCAAATTCCGGTTCGATGGGTCGATTGTACGTGCTCACAATAATGTTCTTGTGTTTCGTGTACAACTTCCGCACATTGTTATTACTATTATTGTTGTTATTATTATTATTATTATTATTATTGCTGTTGGCATTGCTGTTGCTGTTGCTGTTGCTATAGCTGCGACTTCCCTCGCCGACATTGGAGGGATTGTAGTTATTTACAAGTATGTTGCGGTTCGACGTGGGCTTAGTCAGCGTGGCCAGGAAACTCTCCGTGCTGCGCACAGTGCTCCTGGTCGTGGATGTACTGGGGTGGTACTTCCTCGGTGACTCCTCGCTCTTGTCCTCCTCGGAGGCCAGGACGCGGAAGTCGTCGTTGTAGGGCACCTCCAAATCCAGCGGCAGGGGCGGATTGCGATTGTACGTTGGCGCTGGAGCATCCGACATGGCCAGCTGAAAGGGTTAAAATCGAACAAAAGAAATATTCATTAAATTATTTCATATTATAAATCTTATATAATTAATCAAAAAGCGTTTTGAGAAAAAACTGATTTATTTTTGGTTTTTGTTATTGCCTCCTTAAAAAAATATGGCTATGAAGCTATATATATATTAGTTTAAGATTTTTAAATTTATATTTTTATTTACCCAACATCCCAAAAACTCACCTCCTCTGGCAGCCAGCGCTTCTTCCTCAGCTTCTCGCTGGCGCAGTGCGTCTTGGCGGGTGCCGCGGAGTTGAGTCCACCGCCGGTGAACTGCTCCTTCTGCATATTTACATCACTTAACTTATAGACTATGCTGTGGACACCGCTCTCGGCCAGCTGCTGGGAATAGCGCTGCGCCGGCTCGATGTAGTAGTGCTCCGCCTGGGTCTCTATCGTCCCGTCCAGCAGGTTGTCGCTGGTGAGGATCGCCTGGACATGGGCCGCCTCGTCATCCTCCAGGCTGCCGGTGTAGATGCGCGACACATCGTAGTCGATGGGACCCAGAGTGTTCTCGATCTCCACGTCGTGGGCGAACACCGAATGCGGCTGTTGACGCAGCACCAGGCGAAAATCTCTGGAGTGTCGAAGGTGATTAAGTGATTATTTGTAAGATGACTGCGATTGCGATGGCGAATCTCGAGTGCACTCACCTGTCGTGGGCGGAGAAATTCAGACGGATGGTGTGCGCCAGTCCACTCGGTGTGGCATCGGCTTTTACCTCTGCTTCAGGCCTCACCTGTCGCTTCTGCCGGAAGCGAGCCTGCTCCAGGTGCCTGACCTGCGCCGCCTGCAGCACCCCGCGATCAAAGTTCGCCGCCTCCCAGTGCTTGATGTAGGGCGTCAGCCTGTGGGTGTAGCCTGAAAAGAAGAAAGGGGCATCTGTATAGCGGAGGAAGGAGAAAGCTGCCGGCGGTGATGGCAAGATGAAATTTCTCTTAACTATGTGTTAAAATATAATTGAAAGATACCCGTATGGTAAGTAATAGAAAGCAATAAGACCATAAGGTTTAATGAATTAAATAAGATATATATATATAAACACTAATATAATATTTTCTCACTTAAAATATTTCTTTTTGGCAATAAATAAATAATAATAAATAATGTGAACTGAAAATTTAAAATGTTCTACAAATGTTCACTTTTAATTACTTTCACAAAATACATACATATGTATTTTAAAACAAATAAATATTGAAATACATTTTTGTATTCAGTAAAAGTTTCAGATAAAATGTGCTAAGAAATATATTCTTTAAAAAAAATAAAAGACATTTGAGCATTTTCAATATTTTGGCACTTAAAAAAATGTATTTAAAATCTCTTTTCAAGGCTCAAAAGTTTTCAATGGCAAGTTTTTGTTGATAATGCACATGATTGTTTTTGTTTTGGAATCGCCCCGACTCACCTGGCAACTTGAGCGGCGTGGGTATGGCCAGGATCTCGCCGGGCAGCCACAGGAGCCAGAGGAACAGGATCTGCAGCCCCAGGAGGCCCAGCAGCCAGCTCATCGTGGATTTGGTCCGGACTCGATTCCGGGTGATTGTGGGTGGCCTAAACTACTTGAAGGTTGTGTTTTCCGAACTCAACCCAGGCTGCTGCATCACATCATTGGCGCTGGTTATTTGTTATTGTTGTGGGACTCGCTGCGCGGAAGTGGCTTCAATCGGTGACATCTTCGCTGGAAGAATGGGTAATGGAATAGTTTGGAGTGTGGAATCCAGAACGGAGAGTCGAGTCGAGAACGGAAACTGTTATGATCGCGAGGTGATTGCATTAACGGTCCGGGGCACAAAGAAACTGCATTGCGTATACGGCGGATTACCGAGTGGCTTTCACCTTTTACGCGAGATCTTTTGTTCAAGCTCGAAAATTTTTACTTTTTTTTTTTGCGTGTTTTTGCATAAATGGCAAAAGCAACAAACGGCGAGAAGAAGAGGAAGAGCGTCACAGCATCTCATTAGCACTTAACACATACACAAACACATACACACGAGAAACAAGGGTATTGGTGTGCCCGTGAAAAATACTGTTAGTTTGGCGCTCTCATTGGCCTCTCTTTCTCACCTTGTTGGCCAATGAAATTAAATGCATTCTTTGACAACCGTTTAATTGAATAATTATTGTTTTTGCCCAGCATGCGTAAGCGTGTGTGTGTGTGTGTGTGTATTCTACTCGAGCTTAACTTGGCCCAAAAGAAACCCCCTCTCTTTTCACCACTCTTCTCTCTCTTTCTACTCGCTGCTCGCTGTTGTTGTTGCGCTGGTCCCAAACCAAAACCAAAATACAAGTACAATTCAATTAGCCACAAATTGTTGCACTCTTTTTTTCTGTTTGTGATAATTGGATTTGCGGAATATAGCCAAATATAACACACACACTTAGAAAACAATCGACCTCCGTTAATGGCGTAAATGGTATAAGCCAGTCGCAAGTTTTTTGCTTTTTTTCGTTGTTGCCACGGCCTAAAACCTGTTCTTCTGCCCAATCATCCAGGCCTAAATCGGTTGGATTTCGATTTCCCGTGCCATTTTTGGCCTCACTTGTTAGTGGTTTAACTTTGATTTATTTATTTGCTTATCTGCTTACTTTTCACAGTCACTGAAGCACTTGCATTACCAATCGTTTTTCTGCGCTTTTAACAACTTTTTTTCGACCACCATCCACCAAGCAGTGTGACCGCACGTCGAATTGACCGTTAAAATGTCGGGCTCAGAATAAATATACTGTGCGCTGAGAAGATACCGTAAATATACTTTAAGCTGAAGTTTTACCCTAGACTCGAACCATTTAACAGTGGCCCAAAAAAAAAAAACTAAAAGATAAGAAAATAACAATATATTAAACTAAATCAGATTCTTTTAAGCTAAAGCCAATGAATGTTCAAAATAAATACAACTCAATGAATAATCCCCTGATCCGATTCATATAAAATGACAATCTTTGCTGGTAGAAAATTATACACTGTTTACTGGTAAAATTATTTGTTTATATACTTGTATCATTATAAACATTTATTTATTAATGGATATTAATAAGTTAGCATTTAAGAGCTTCTTTGGCCAACGCCTGTTGCTTTTTGATGCCCTCCCTCAATTTATCAGCATTCTTTTCCAATTTGGCGTAGCATTCTTTGAGTTGATTTCTTTGTGTTTCTAGATTTTCCTCGGTGGCCGATAGCTTCTTGACTTTCTGATCGTATTCATCGAAAACTTGCCACCAAGTTGAAAGACTGAGATTTTCCGGTTCCGTGAGAATAGCGTGCTCCAGCTCGGAATTATCCGAGAAAGTGCTTGTGGGTTGATTGACCTCAAAGGTTTCCATGTCCGCCAGCATTTCCTCAATACTTGGAGCCGTGGGTGGGGGCTCAATTTTGGGTTTGGATTTTTTGAACATTCTGTTTTTGAACTTAAAATCTGATTTTAAAATCAGCAAAATGAGAACGTCAGCACTTGTTTAGTAAAAGGTTTGAAAGGTAGTTACCTGTTCTGTTTTAGAGGTTTAGTTGAAGTTCGATTTGAAATAAATTTTTCTGCAATTTATTTAGCTTAAATTGGAAAGTGTTCATCAATTTATTAAGCTTAAATTGGTAAATTTTCTGCTATTGTTTACAAATAAAACAAATGATAAATAATAAAGTGACCAACATTCATACCCTTCAAAATACAAACTATCGCCCAGGCTCAATAAATATCGATGTATTCGATAGTGCCATCGATGTTAATCGATGTCGCTTTTTTGTTTACCCTGATTTACCATCTCTACTTTGGGCGCTATAATATTGCATGTTTTTTATTCTTGTGAATAATAAAGGCAAGAATGTCGAATAAAGATGAACTTAGTCAAGGAGCCAAGCAGAGATTTGTGGAGACCGCAGCCAGGGCCAAAAATCCATTGGAATCTCTAAACTATCAAAGCTACAAGGCTCCCAGCGGAGAAGAATTCAAACTAATTTGCCGTACTAAGACGGATGCGGATACAAAGTTGCTCAAATGGGCATTTAAACTGGCGGAAATCAACGTGGGACCTCACTACAAAGAACTCAAGATGGGGTGGCAGCCAAAGATTAAATCCGCAGAGTTGAACAAGAACTGGGCTCGTTATTTGGTGGCCCAAAACGAGAAAAAGGAGAATGTGGCCTACGCCATGTTTCGGTTTGATATGGATCACGGAGATTGTGTTTTATATTGGTAACTATATTAGAAGAATACAATTAAAGCTACTTTATAATTTGAAACCCCTTTTGCAGCTACGAAATGCAAGTGGCAGCGGAGTACCGAAGGAAAGGACTGGGAAAATTCATCATGAGCATTCTGGAAGACTGCGCCCGCCTTTGGCACCTGGAAAAGGTTATGCTGACTGTGCTGAACAACAACGAACCATCCATTTCATTTTTCAACCAACTGGGCTACGTCAAGGATGAGATCTCCCCAGATGTCCTGGAACAAGCCGACTATCAAATCCTAAGCAAATCCATGCTGAGCTGAGTGTTTATTGGACTCCAGAGATTATAGACAAAACTAGCAACTAGTATAACAATGCGTTTATTTCAACAAATTGGCCGTGGTCTCCAGGTGATTGGCCATGCGAATGTCCTGCGAACTGAGACCTCCAACATCGTGGGTGGACAGAGTGACGTCCACCTTATTGTAGCAGTTAAACCACTCGGGATGATGGTTGATCTTCTCAGCCAGCAGGGCCACTCCCGTCATGAAGCTGAAGGCTTGGTTGAAGTCCTTCAGGATGAACTGCTTGAAGATGGCATCGCGGCCCTCCACCAAAGTCCAGCCGGCTTCAAGAAGGGGCTGCAGTTTCTCAGCACGCTCCTGTTCGTTTAGTCGCACCTGAAAACAATCCAGAAGTAGGTAAGTCACGATCAAGTTTGGGATCTATTTTATAGGGGATATTAATGACCTCAGGGCAATTCTTCTTAATCGGTCCGGTTTATTACAATATATTTGATAACAACAAAGGTTTACGTGGGTTAAGCGATATCCTTAAGTACTTAAATACATATACTTTAATAGTTTAGCTTTTAGGTATATAGGCAGATCTGTTTTTAATACTTTTTCAAGACTATCTTAAACCAGAGTACATTCATTTATGGGAAATGTAGTAATGAACAAATATTGGCTACTATATTATTTTAGTTTAGTTGTCTTTACAGGAACAACTTATACCACATTTCAGCACAGAAAAGAATAACTTTTAAAGAAATTTCAGTTATAAAAAGAATAAGCATGTGTTTTGATCTGTAATGCGAGTAAAACTGGTTCCACATCTGTGGAATTTAGGTTGGGGGAACTTTTAGTGTAATTTGAGACATTTGTATGTATTTTTAGCTAAATAAGTTGGAGCAGCAAGCTCCAGCCCAAATTCGTAGTACCCCTTCAGTTTTAGGGTAGAAAAACACTAGCTTAAAGTCTTAACTCGGCCTTGGGGGTACGTTAATATTTCGAGGTGATAAGAATACCTCTCGATTTCGCTTAGATTCATTGCCCTTGATCTGTAAATCAAATTTTGTTAGTACTTACCACCATTTTGCGTTTTTTCGATGTGCTTGCTGGGGCCTGAGTGTGTTCGGTGCCGTAGAATCGCCGGAAATTTGAGCTGTTTGAGCTGCCACCAGTTGCTACTTTTCTCGCTGCTGGCGAATACAGAACTGAGATTTGCGAAACGCTGCGCGAAAAAATAAAGCTCAGTTTTCGGTCGGCACTTGAACTTCCCTTTTCAGCCCGCTCCCCCGCCTTCACCCACTTGCTGCCACTCGCTGCTGTTGTTGCAATGCTGTGGGATAAACCAGATTTAAGGCGATTGCCAAGCAGATTGGCCACTTTCTGAAACTCTGGCTTAATCACATTCTGAGCGCATTTAATTGTTAATAACATTTTTGGTTTAAAACTTGTTTGTTTGTTGTTTTTGGTGTCGGCGAAAAACAGCTGATTTGAGATTTATGTTAACTTAACAGCGTCTTAACATAGACGTATCGACTTATAAGGAATACAGTTTCGTAAAAAGGCTATGGTCACACTTGCTTTTAAATGCTAAATTCAAATTTTATAGCCATTCCCCTTGTTTTTACCAAATAATAGAGTATAACAAAAATAATGAAAGCAGGGAAAAAAAGAGGGTAACTTCAGCAAGGAAACTATCAAAACTGATACGTAATTTTCTCGAAAACTGTGGTCAGAAAAACGAGGTACAATATTAAAGATTGGAAACAATTCTAATTTTTATTTTTCGCATAATTTTAAAATGGAATACTTTAAAATATATAATAATATAAATCTGATTATTTAGTTGCATCCTCTGATTAAAGTATAGCTTCGGAGTTCTCCACTCACTTTACAAGGATTTCAATACCGCTTTGACTAATCAATGATTTGTTTGAAGAAGTATATTTATATATAGTTATATATTTCGTTGTTAATTTCCTAGCAATTACTTGTGTACCACATTTTCGGCCTCACCATTGCCATAATAATCGTAGTCCGCGTTGGCAGTTGAGGTGGCCAACTTGGGATGATCGGTGGTGGTGGTGGTGGTGACTGCGTTATTGACCGATCCAGTAGTTGCCTCGGGAACCACTGTGGTTGTCTTACGCCAGCGCAAACTGTAGCGACTGCGAATAAATGGTGGCTTGGTCGCCACAATCTGATTGCCAAAAACTGTTGATTGGTAGGATATTATTAAATAGTTAATTTATTAATAAAATCTAGAAGATAGCTTACCCAGCCCAAAAAGGCAACAGCAAACGATCAGTAGTAGAGTCAGCTTCATTATGTTGTCGCCTTTTAAAGCAAACTGTAATTTTTCACAGCACCTCAACTGCATTTATAGTCCCTTCAAAGCTGAGATAATCAATTCCCAATTCCCCATTGAAAGCGAAATCATACCGCAGTTCCCTGGGGAACTGGAAAACCAGCCAAGTTCATTCACCGCACTGACGTTTCTGTATTTTTTATTTGTTATCTCTGGATGAACTCTTACTTTAGCTTACGGGTTAAGCGACATTGTACAATCGAATCAATATAATATGCCTAAGCGAAATGGTAATAAATACGTGTGAGGACTCTGAGGGACCGGCATTCTCCGGATCTCCATCAGTTATCCGCTTCCGGTTCCGGTTTCGCGGGTCGCGGACGTTTGGGTCCGGAGGGTATTGGTGGAGGTGGAACGTCGGGAACTGCACTGTTTTTGCTCTCCGATCCGTTGCGAATGTCCTCGAAACTGGGCTGCGCTGGTTCCAGATTGTTCAAGGGTAATGGCTGAATTTCTGGTGGACTCTGGGCAGGATTCGGGGGCTGATTCTCCTGCGCAGAGGGCGTGGCAGTGGGTGCAGGGCTGCCCGCCCGAAAGGGGTAACCCTGAGTGGGATAGTAATCGTACGGCGGCAGATAGTTCTGCCTAATATAGCCCGCCTGATCGTAGATCACTGGATACTGGCTATATGGATATGGGGGCAGGTGCGTGGGCTGACCTCTGAACTGGGAGGGCAGGGGGATGAGCACGGGCGGCAGTCCCTGCTGATTCAGTGGCAGGGGCATCTGCTCTTTGGACATCTCCTGGGGCTCCACGGATCCGGGTGGAATCTGCGCCTGGGGCTGCTGCTCCACGGGTGTTTCCACGGGCTGGGGCTGCGGTTCATAGGGAGCATAGCCACCTGGGTATTGAGCGGCAGATGGCAGTGGGTAGGGGAGCTGCAAAGCTATATGCATTAAACTCTTGCTTACAAAAAAATAAGTTAAATTTTATAATATCAAATTATTTGGTAATGATTACATTACAATTTTGTACTATGTTCTTCAATAAAATGAAATTACTTAAAAATAAGGATTTTCATTGAAGAAAATAGTAAGCAAATGATGATTTCGATAATGATGATTTTGTTATATACCATTCATTTCTAGGCCCTTTACAAGAATTACATTACTAGTTATTTATAATTGTTTAATATTTGTATATACTTGGGTATTTTCAAACGTGCTTATCTACTGAATTCATTTGCGGATTTTGTTTTATAGTTGTTATTTATATATTTCACTACTACTATTACTATTTCAAATGTAGTAGACCCTTGTTATATGCTGAATTCTTTTTGTTTTCTTAAGAAACAGAAATAAGTAGACAATGTTAGCTTATTAAAGCAATACTTCTAATAAAATAAAAATTAAAAAATAGTTATAATGTATTTATTAAAACTGAAGGTGATTGGAATTGATGACAAGGGCAACATTAAGTTTAACCCTCTTGTCAAGTACAAGTCAGTTTTCAATAGTTTTTTGTAGCCGTATTAAGTTATAGAAATATATACAAATTATATAAACTCACCCTCTCATTGGGCGTCAGACCAGGGACAATCGGTTGACCGAACCGCACGATCGGTGGGCTGTAGAAGCCATAGGGATTGTAGGGTCCAAAGGGGGCGTAACCCGGCTCGTGGATTGTGGGCTGGATGACCGGATAGGCCCGGCTGGAGGTCAGATTGTCGTCCGTGGTGATAAGGGCGTTGTAGACCTTTGGCTTCTTTCTCAGACGACGGGCGGCTTGCGAGTAATCCGTCCACAAAATCAGGCCCAATATCACAAGAACCAAAAACGTGTGCTGCGGGAATTGAAATCGAAACTGGTGTTTATACATGTACCACTATTCTATTATACATATTTTCCATTGACAGCTTGTCCCTGGTTTTGTCACTGCGATCGCGATCGCAATCGATGAAAAACCATAATCTGTCTAATTGATCGCCATATCGACAATCAATCAATGAATTGTTTGGACTACGCACAATTGTGTACGTGTTTGACGGAAGTTGCTGGGAGCTGCTCTACAGGGAAGCTTGTTAGTAATGTTGGTAATGGCTATGGACTCAACTTAACTCAACTCAACTCAACTCCCCGCCAGAAGAAACCCACGACTTTCAAATACCAGCACTGCAGTCGCCGAAACAATCAACACATGTCAGCCTTTGTTGCGAATTCTCTACACTTCATTAGTTTTGAATTGAAATGTAGATTGTTCCTTTAATTGGATTATGGAGAAGCCGATCGAACCGGACGGAGGTAATAAAAGTTGACTCTAGGGGAGAAATCCATTAAGAACTAGGTTCTTGGTTTTTGTATGTATTTCATATTCGGTATGCTATCATTTTAACCGTTTTCTTTTTTAGATAATTGAACACGACCTTTTTTTAAACTAGAAAGCATTTATAATATAATGTATAATTCAATTTATAGAATATTAAAATATGTATTATAAAAATTCAGAAATTAAATATTTACCTCCTGGTTTAAAAATCAATCATTTTTACGATTTCCCTATTTCAAATCTAGTATTTATATTCCAAATTTTTATATATTTCTGAACTTTCAAATAGTTTAATTTCCTTATGTTCCATACAATAATAAAATTATACATAAAACTAAATGTTTAACATTTTACAATTAAATTTATAGAAAAATAAACGATAAATTATTATAAAAGACAAATAAATTAAATATTTATCTAATAAATAATTTTAAAATAAATACTTTCCTGAAACTTAAATTCTTAAAGATCCTTTAAATAATAGAACTATCTAAAAAAACTATATGTTTCTTTATTCTTTAAAATTGTAGATTAATAAGCTTCAAAGTTAATTTAATACAAATTTGATTTGTAGTATTATAGGATGTAAAACTTATTTTATCTTAACAATATTCTCTTCTAAACTCGAAATAAATTTATTTCTTAAAAATCTCAGAACTAATTGTTTGCCCAGTGCACTGGGTTCAAGTGGAGCTGTGGCAAAGGCCTTTTCTTGGGAGAGATGGAGTGTAGGTCCGGTTAGACGAGTTGCCCATTGACGTGGCTTGGTACTGGAGCATGGAAATGCATTGGAGCGATCTGCGGAACAGTGACCGCGTTTCTGATCTTGATCCCCGAGAGCGTTGCTGCACTCTAATTGGAACTCTCGGATTACCCAGACATCCAAGCTGGGCTGGGCTGGACTATTGCTATTGTTGTTTACGAAGCGACTGACTGGCAATTTGCCTTGCTTTCCAAGCATTTCACTTTGACTTTCCTCTGCCACCAGTCATACAGCCATACAGCCATCACCCACTCTTGATCGCCAAGATCTTGCTTTCGAGGGAGCAATTTTCGACGCTTTTCCTTTTCATTTCTACATAGTTTCGTTTTCGTTTAGATTTCTTCGGCATCTGGCATCTGGCAACAGCGAAATTAAACGGATCGAATCGAATCGAATCGAATTGAGTGGAATCAGCAGACAATAATCGTTGATCAAGTGCGGAGTGGTGCACTCCACTCCACGAAATTGGGCCACCTCGAGTGCCATTGTAATGGCCGCGTTAAAAGTGATAGTTCAAAATGGTTCAATGGCCATGGGTGTTTCCATAGGCTCAGGCTCAGTGGCCACATTTCCGAGAAATCAGGGTGGGTGGTCACTTAAAGGTGTCAATGAAATATGACTTCAAAAGTGGATTGAACTGGAGTATTTCTCAAAACTATTAAACTATGTGCTCAAAAATAATAGCAGTAAAGCACGCCAGAAGACAACTAATAGTTTATTGTTTACTTAACTAAAGCTGAAATGCATTTAGTTTGTTTGCCGCCATAAATAGTACTTTTCCCTTGCTACACCCAAAAAAAAAAAACTAAGACTTTAGTTTAATTTCTTAAACTTTAGTCCAAGGCCTTTTTTTTAAACCTTTTTTGATACTTGTGTGGTATTAATTTAATGATTTAATACCCTTATTGAGAAAGTTTTCATACTCATTAGTTTAAAATTCCTGTAACAATAGTTTTTATTTCTATGACAATTTTATTTTTTGAGCTCAAGTCTTACAAGTAGATTAAACTGTGCTTTGCGGTGAAAAATAATCGTTTTAGTTTGCCCCCCGAGCTTTGCCCAGATTTCTAATTACTTAATTGTTGTTATTTATATTTTGATTGCCGTAGTTTAGTTGGATTAGTGTATACTGTAAATACACATTAAATATGTATTATATATGTATGTGCTGATCAATTTAAGATAACAAAGCAAAGCTCGTAAATCAAGTCGTAATAAATTTAAATAAAATTATTTAAGAATTATTTATTGTAACCGGTAAACAACAAATTAAACAAAAGAGTATACAACAATTTTATAGCCTTCAAAACTTAACTCTGTAATTCAGAAGTTTTAAAGATTGAACTATAAACTGCTCCCTTCTAATATTAAAAGTTATGCCTTATCTTAACCTTTTTTATTTATGTATAATTTTAAATACAACAAGGCACTTAATGCTTTGCTTTTGAATGTTATTATATTTTTATGTTGCTCTTGGAATTGCAGTTCCAGCTGGCCAAGTTCTGGCCTTAGAACCATTGTCTGCTCCCCAACCCACTCTCTATCCCATTCGCGTTGCTAGTTTGGCACGTTAGAGGTGGAGGCTGACTCAGCCGCCAATCGAGTCAGATTCATGGCTAAGACCAGACCAGTTCAAAGGCAATAGATGCCAGTGGCGTAACCTTAAACCTGAGTCTTAAACTTAATCTCAACCTAATTGTGAAAGTGAAAGTGTCCGGAGAATTGTGAACTTAAAATGATACTCATGATATATAAGATATATATCAATGATGGATCAATCAATAAAGTTATCACAGACGCCGCTTACCTTATCCATTTGCATATTGACCGTGTGTTTTTTTAGTTTCCCTTTTAATTTTTTCCTTGGATTTCGTATGCAGGTGTTGACTGACTTCGAGTCAGGAAGCTCCAGAAAACCCACAAAAAGATGGCATAAATTGTCTGATTTGCACGAGTGTTTTTAAAAATGCACAATTTGCTTAGCGACTGGCCGACACGTAATGGCTTTGAAAACAAGTTGCAAATGCAGTGCACTCTGGAGAACACGGATCACGATTCGAGTTGACTCTACGCGGAGACTGCCGACGATCGACTGCCTCTTTTTGCGGCTGCGCACGCGCGTTTCTTGGTTTTCTGGGGAACTTCAGACGAACGCTGGGCGCGTTCCACGGGCAACCTTTTATACCTTCGGTGGCTTGGTGGCTTGGTGGCTTGGTAGCCACTATATGGTGGTGGCAATGAAAAGCTGGCTAAAAGGCTTGCAAATAAACATCTGTGGTGGCTTTGGGGTTTTTATGGGCGTACGGACAGGAACTTCTTGGCCTAGTTGGCCTAGTTTCAATTAGCCTTGCCTCGGGTCTGATGACTTTTTTTTATAGATAAATAAAAATAAATACATATACATCGGTAAAAAAAATTTTTAAAGCTGGCTGTTACCCAGACCTCAGCTGTTGGTCTACTTCTCTTTAAACATTGCAAAGAAATTTGCATTTTCTTAGACCTTGTTTAATGGCATTGCATTAGTTTACGTTTAAATTGCTCATGCGACATGTTGTCTTGGTTAGGAAAAGTTGTGTACATTTCACCGATTTTCTTGTACTTTTAAGCCACTACATAATCAAAGAAAAGTAACCACTTTGTTAGATTTGGATTTTGGTTTATGTTTTAAGACATTTTAAGTCTATAAAAGAAACTTATGAATTATGCTTGAATTCAATGAAATATTACATATTGTCATCATAGAAACCAAACGAATTTATGTTATAATGTTTTTAGCTTTCCTTACAAACCTTTTACCTTTTTCCTTTTTTTCTAGGGTATTTCCACTTCGAATGCATTGAAACTGAAGTACAATCTAAGCAAATCCAAATGCTTTCCCATTGGAGGAGGCATTTTCATTAGCTTCGATTTAATTGCTCGTCGGCATCAAATGAACGCAATAAACCGGGCGAAAGTGTAGAATAGAGGCGTAATGAAAAACCAAACTGGGCTAGGAATTTGTTCAGCTCTCGACACTCTGGAAATGCAATTGTCAGCCTCAGTCACACTGTTACTGTCACAACAAGTCTTTATTCTCAGCCATAACAAATGAACTTACCGGGTTTCACTTTCGTTGCGAAGCAAAGTTCAGAACGCTTGTTGATTTTACTCCACGGCAGTGTTTTAAGTCACTCTTAGCTAGCTGTCAAGCCCTCAATTCATTGTTGTTAAGCAGATTGCTTATATATGTATGCTTAGACACTCGGAGAAAAAACGAAGCTTTGTTCATAATGAAACAAAACTCTTAAAATGTGTGCTTAAAATATGTTTTGAGCAGGATATTCGCCATATATTATTTAGCTTTTTTTAAAGACAAAGAGGTGTCTAAAATTTGTATTATTTCTTACATTTTGGTCTTCTTTAAAGAAATTTTTTTTTGCCTAATATCAATAAGCAAATATGAAAATATACAATTTTAAACCCGCTTTTGAATATCATTGCCCCTTTGTTTTTCAAAGTGAACACCTCCATGATAGTTTGCTTTTATTCGCCGCAGTCACGTTCACTGTCAGAGGTGATAATAGTGCTCCGATCCGGTCGTCACCCACACTCGTGCTGCAACTTGTGGGGATTTCGGGCATTTGGTAGTGTTGCGGGGTCAAGCCGAAAACTTGAAGATCTGCTGAGGCTGTTTGATGGACCATCGTGGTGGGCGGAACCTCCTGCCGCGTTTTCTTCTTGACTTTCGGCTGAACTTTCGCTTTCCCTTTTTTTCTGTTTTGATTGGCATAATGAGTCTACGAACTCCAGTGATCTAGTCGTGCGTTTATTAGATGTTTTCTTTATTATATATTGGAGTTTAAAATCAAAATAGTTCGGTTTATTTTATACCACATGACTTAGACAAATAAGCAATTTTCCATCAAAATTAAATCAAAAATGTTCGATTTAATGTTTACAAAAATGTTTAATGTTATACAAAAACAATTTAGAAGTTTTGAATCTTTTCTAATGATTATTAATAATAATTCGATTTAATAACTCTTTATGCGTATTGGGTCTTCTTTTTTTTTTGCAATCCCATTTTTAATTATTTTTCTCTGAAACTGAATAATTTATAAGAAATTAAAAACAATGGTTTTTTATAGCAAAATTCTGTTAGCTAACAGACACAAATTGACCGTTTACATGTGCACTGTGCAAAGCTGACTGCTATAAAACAAGACTCACCTTTCGCCACCTAAAGCTAGATGGCGCAACTGTATGAACAAAAGAAATCAGCTTGATATTTGGTTCACATCTTGTGAAAGTCACGTCACTTTTGTGATAAGCCGTGATTCAGACTTGTTGACAGACGTGCATTCGAAATCTGGCATCTGGAACTTGGAGGCACCTGCATCTATCGTTGCCTGGCGACCTTTGCCCTTTGATAAGGGAAATCGTTGGGCCAGTCAATCACCCGCAAGTCGACCCGATAGAAGGTTAATTTCATCGGCAGATCTTGCTATAAATACGGTTGCTGAGCTTAGCACAAATTGCAGTTGCAGTTCTGACAGAGTAAGAAAAAGACACCGCCATGAAGGTCCTTCTAGTTCTCCTTTTGGGTCTGGCCTTTGCCCTGGCCGATCACGATCACGATCACCACCACCACCACGAACCCTATGTGGTGAAGACCCACGACGACCTGGTCACCTATCGCACCTTCTGTGCCGACAAAGTTCACGCCGGCGAGGAGCTCGTGGAGAAGTACAAGAAGTGGCAGTATCCCGACGACGCCGTGACCCACTGCTATCTGGAGTGCATCTTCCAGAAGTTCGGCTTCTACGAGCCGGAGCACGGATTCGATGTCCACAAGATCCATGTGCAGCTGGCCGGTACCGGTGCTCAGGTGAACCATTCGGACGAGACGCACCAGAAGATCGCCCACTGTGCCGAAACGCACTCCAAGGAGGGCGACTCCTGCTCGAAGGCCTACCACGCCGGCATGTGCTTCATGAACGCCAATCTGCAGCTGGTGCAGCACAGTGTCCAGGTCTAGAATTGGATCGGACTGCCCCAACCCCATCCAGAACCATCTGATCCTTATTTTGCAGTTCAAGACAACAATAAAGAATTCAGTTGTAATACAGACTTGTTTTTACTCTTCAATTATTTCTTGGGCATAAGCTTTTACATTAAATTAAAGCATTTCGGAAATGAAAACAGTATAACAAAGTGCACAGTTAGGGATATAATAAATGATTTTTGACTATATCAGTAGTATTATCAGTAGTCGTTGTGTTCTTTTGCATATATATATTTATATTATAAAGAAGTCGATAAGCAAGTCTTGTTACCTAGGTCTGTCTAAATTCTATTTGCATGAAACTTTTAAAATCATATATCAAGCTTGAAAACGTATCCAATCCAACGAATATATTTTTATAATAGTAAACAAAACGTTTTCTCATATTAACTCATTCAAAGTAAAATAATTCTGATAACGACTGGAGTTTTTTTTTTAAACAAATAAAAGCTTAAATTATTTTTGGCTCATGAAATCCTTGACCCAATGGCCAATCCGACCGGAAGTGGCACATCGGTAGGCCATGAACGCCCAGTCGTCCAACTGGGTTCTTCGCTCCTCCCTCCGGTTGCAGTAATCCACCACCAACATCAGTTCCTCCATTTGGTTGTGGCCAGCGAAGATCTTTGCTATCCGTTTGGCATTGTAGCCGCTGTCATCTGTCCAGAGGCCCAGTTCTTTCACCAGACATCTCATTGTGACTGCATCTTCGTCTCGCGATTCTTGGCGGCAATTTTCCAGATCCGCTTGCACTTTTTCCGGTGTGGGCAATTTCCAAACCGCAGCTGCTTCAGTTTTTGTGGCTATTGCAAATAGCAAACAACTCCAGCTGATTAAATGATTCATTGCGTACTCGTCAGCTTTGTGCTTATAAATGGAGCAAGTTCAGACAAACACTTTGCTTTTATATAACACTCCGGCTAGGGAAACCAGTTCTAGAAGCATCATTGGCATTAACCTAGAATTCATGGAAAATGGGTCTGCCGGCCGGTGTAATTGTTGTCAACGCGGGAGCATCTGGTGTTGACGTCATCAGAGTCTTTATAAGACACTAAATAAAAGATGTGATCTTGAAGTGGTCTATAAAACCAGTGAACCTGCACTGGGATGACTGATCAAGTTCATGAGAGGTTGGAAAAAAAACATCTAAAGTTAAGTAAAATTGTAGGACGTAAATGTCAGGTGTTTTTCCTTTCGTCTTAATTGATGACATTCTATTATATTTGCAATTGCTCCGTTTCGCTGAAATATTATAATACCCTACTACTGTTTTTTGTCTCGAGAAATCATATTTACTGTTTATTTATTATATTTATTATCTGAATTACAATTTTCTAATAATTTATCTTTAATCGAAAAGAGACAATATAATATAGTTATTTTATTTATTAATTTTAAAATAGTTTTGTTTTGTTTACAATTCGAAAAACCATATTTTTTAAGTTTCAAATATAATTCCAATCGTTGTACCCCTTTTCTTAATGTTTGACTAATCCTCCCGATTTGCCAATCCGCAGTGAAATCGACTAAACTGCAACTGCAATTATAAGTGCGCGGCTGACTGCACCGGACGACAATTTCCCAGGACCCACCCACTGTCAACCTGATTGCAGGACGATTACTGAGCATTCCAATCACACGTGAATGCCGCCTTTTATGGATGTGTACTTTTTTCCACCTTTTCTTTGACTGCGCCAACGGGCTTTGTTTTCAGTGGCGGGAAAACGGAAATCGAAGGGCCTTCGACTTTCTCCGTCGACTGTGACTACTTCATTAAACAACTCGCAGTGGCGTTTTCACGCTGCAATAGACCTTTCCGCACCACTCAACCCGTGCCCATGTCAGCCGCATTTGACAAAGCTAATTTCGCCTCGAAAGCCAGACCTCTCTGCGAATCCAAGTTCCCCCAGATCGAGCCCTTAATCCATATTCCATATTCCATATTCCATGTTCCGTACTCCGCATCCCAGACCGCAGCCAGCCAAACGACAAACAAACACTTGACACGACCTATTCAATTATTTCTCAATTAAATGTCGTGTAAAGAAGTCATCATCAAGTCGACATCGTCATTGCACTCGCATTCGTCATTGAGCGATGGTAAAAAACTCAGCCCACAAACAGAAAGAAATTTTTAAAGAAGATATGGACTTTATGTCCGGAAGTAGCATAAATAACTAAAATGATTGTAAAGTACTTAAACCTACATAAGTCCTACTTAAACTTTCTTTACTTTATTTATAAATAAATCACAGATTTCGAAATACATTTAAAACTGATTTATTTGTATACTGAAAAATTTAAGTAAAAATATTAATTATAATGCATTTTTTCGCAGTGCATCCATAAACACTTGGCACATTTGGCTGATCCACAAAAGGGGGCGTGGCATTGCATGAGTGTCGACATAGTCAAAGGCTAGGTAAATTCAATTTGGTTTTTCATTTCCATTTAGCTTTGCTCGTGCCGACATTGCGTTAGTTTGCCAGGCAGCATTAAGCACTTAGTTTCAAAGAGTTTTACATGAATCAAAAAGGAATGAATTGAAATAAATGGATATGGTACAACTGAATTCCTTTGATTTTGATGATTGTTTTTTGGTGGATTTGCCCAACAGGCTGGTTAAAAAAACAGCTAGGTTTATTATATTACGGATTTACTATAATTCATTATAATTACTGAAAATTAATGTATACAGATGTTACAACATAAAATTTGAAATATATGAATTTTTAACAAATTTAACCACTTAAATGATGTTCCTCGGAATAATAAAGTAATAACAATAGAGTTCAGTTTTAAGTAATCAAATTCTTCTTGTAATGACTTTTTAATAATTATAATGGATGTTATTTATTTTTCCAAACACAGTCTGCAATTTTTTTTTGAAAAGCGTTTAGCTTAATAAAAATTGTATAATATTTCCAACCCTGATTGTTTTTTACTTAAGCTCTAGCATACTTCAGTGTCCATTCAAATGTGGTTTAACCGGGCATAAAAATACTTTATGTTCCATATTACAAAATGCTATTTGGGTTTAATGGTCTGCGACTTGTTTCTTTTGAATGTGCATTGTTTCTCCACTGGGGTTCCCTTCATCCATTTCTGGACTGGACTGGACCCCGATCTCAACTGTTTCCATTGAGTGCAGCCACCAGTTCACCTGACCACCTCCATCCACTTTTTGAATTTCCCCAGGAAAATGGGCAGTCGTTCATTCAGACCGCTCTAATTGCAACTTTGAAACTCAATTGGGTAGACACAAGGCCACAAGGGGGCGGCCACTTCTCGAGCACAAACCACCAATTAAATATAAATGTTTGCGCTTTTCTGAACAGCGTTCGTTTCGGTTTTTATTTTTGTATTTTTTCGAATTTTACAATTTGCACATGAGCAGTGTCCGAGTCGGAAGGTCAGTTGAGTTCCACTAGTCGCATAATGAAAGCCGCTTCACAGGACACGTGCTTTTTGTTTAAGCCAGGCCAGGCCTTCTCCTTTTTTATTCACTCCAAGGACCTGCTAACGAGGTGGTTTTCTTTTTCACTCAAGGCCTGCATTTTAGTGCCGTCTTCTCTGGAGTCGGAGAAATGCGACAGTAAAAACTTTTCGCTTTGGGGGAATTGGGGGCGTGGTCGGCGGGAGGGGACGACACATTGCACCGAAAGTTTTCCCAGCTCGCTGGAAAGTTTTCCGCCCACAAAGTTCTGCGCAAAGCGGATGGAGAAAAATGCTAGAAAATTGGAATACTTTCAAAAGTTTCAAACTGAATGCAAAGGCATCTTTCATTTCGCTCACAGCGACGATGGCGGGCATCGGGTAGCGGGGTGTTTGGCAATTTTTCCAACTTAATTAATAATTAATTAGTGAATCTTCTGAAAGCCAAACAAGTGGCCATTGGCTGGCGGAAAAAGAAAAAATTTTATATAAAATAAATTCATGTTAAAACCTCGCACAAAAGGCCATGGCAATGCACATTGGATGTGGGATGGGGTGCACTGAACCGAAAATATAGGAAGATACCCAAAAATTATACAAATACAATAAAGAACTTAATTCTTAAAACTAAATTATTTAATGTAATTTTTTTAATTTTTGAAGTCTTAAGATATGTTTAAGTTTTATGTACACAATTTTAATATAAATAACTATTAACCAAACTAAAGTTTTGGTGATTTCTATAACATCATTTGATGGTTTTTACTCCAATGTCATATAGAATAAAAATAACATAGAAAGCTTAAAGCATTCAAATTTCAATTTCTAAAAAGATACATATATCTGTAATACATTTTTAGCTTTAATATGGATATCTTAGAAAACCTAAAGCTTGTAAATTGTTTTGTGGAAATATAAATTTAACAGATGAAAAATAAACAAAACCCATTAATCATTTTTAAGTAAAGTTTTTCTTGCAGTGCGCAGAGTAAGCTGGAGGTCAGCGCGAGTGGCGGCTTTTGTTGGTCGCACTCCGCGTATAAGCGGCTAAATTACTGGCCAGTCCGCTGAGTGGACTCGTCCACTGGCCAAGGATGGTCAACGGTGGCCAAGGAGGGAGGCGCGGTGGCAGTGCGGTAATTGGAATTAATTCAGCATTAAGCTGCATTTTCTTTAGCCAACTCGCTGTGATCGTGAGCGGGAACGGGAACATAACCACCAGCGGTGGACGCTCTCCATTATGAAGTACCAACATTTTGTACAATTTTTTTCTATTCCTTGTCCCGTTTTAATTCAATCGCCTGGGTTGTTAATTAATTGCGCTTAGTTGCCGCAAATGGCCGCTGGCAGATGGCCGGGGCCTGGGTGGGCGTGGCCGGTAGTTAGAGACCAGCATCTTCCGCTTAGAGTCATTAGCGGGAAAGCAATTAGCAGAACTTGGCAGCGAAATGCAATTCCGGAATATCTTTGCAAGCATGCAGTCCTTTTTCCAAGGACTTAACATTTTATCGCGCCTCCTCTACATTTTATTATTTCTAGTCTTAAATATGAATTGCGAGCTTAAGCCATGGATTTAACAAGTTTATATTCCACTATTTAATTCTTAGTGCCCAGTTTAAAATTATTTTTGTGTACTTGTAATTGTAATGCTAAATGCAATGGATACACAATTAGTTATGCATAATTAAAGCTAAATCAATATCAAACAATCGTGGTGAAGTTATTCTAATTAAAGTCTAAAGTCAAATTATTTCCAAATCACATATCAATTATGCACCCGCATAATAAACTTTTGAGTGCCTGCATTCCAAATCAAAGGCAACAATTGCAGTCAGAAGCAAACACACACTTATGTGAGTGCAGATATACAAAGACCTACATGGCGTATGCGCAATATGAATGCGAAACTGGAGACAAGTGGCGGTGCTTTTTGGAAGGGCGAGTGAGATAGCTACAATTCGTCTGCAACTTATTGATATTTTCATCACTACGAGGGTTGGCAATGACAGTACCAAAAGCGTTGAAATCAAATTTTGTTCTTTTCTTTTTATTTTTTTTTTTAATTGAACACACATTTTGTGTTAATATTTTGCCTATGCAGTTTGCTAATACGCCAAAGTCAAGTTGTATTAGTTTTAAAAGTTTTGTTAAACCTAAAAATTCTTTTTTGATTGAAATTGTTCAGGCAATCAAATAATGAACTAAATGTTTTGAAATTTATCAATCTATCATAATGCAGAAATGAAATTTCATGACCTTTTACCATCGGTATTTACCGCAGAATAAAATTTTAAGAATATTTTTGTGTTATTCTGACTAAAATTTTATTGCTTGACTTCTTTTCTTTCCTTTAACCTAAGGATTTCACGATCCACTCGCTTACTACCCAAAATGTCATTGCTGGCTGCCTTCTTGTAACAGTTTGATCTGTTTTGCTTGTACCCAATGCCACGCCCCTTCCGCCAGTAATATTCACCACCCCCCTTTTGCAGTTATTAACCCGTGCGTGTGTGTGTCTGTATGAGCGAGTGCAAAATCCTTTTGTTTTTCAACTGACAATCGCCAGTTTTACTCCTGCCTGCAGACTGTGTCCTCCATTGTCCTAGATATATTGTAGATAGTCATTGTGCTATTTTCCGCTTGATTACGGCCAAAGAGTTTTTGGCACACACGTACTCACACCCACCGCACCAGCACCACCCACTTTACGGCATTGTTCGTTGGCATTTGACCGCGGGTTTGGCACTCGCAGATCCACAATGCTAGTAATCCCCCCGCCTGCTCCACCGCGGCACCTTGGCAACCATTAAGTGGATACGCTTATTATCCATTGTTGGCGTCGATATGAGCCTGAGCTTCCTCCACCCCACCCCATTCCACTCCCATCCCCACTCCCACCCTTTGACCTCCGACGGTCTGACCTCCGTTGGTCCGGTGTAATTTTATTCATAAACTCAACTAAAAAACACATTGCAGGCTTTGCCTAAGCACCGAATTTTGTGTGGTGTTTAGATCAGCGGCATGGGTGCACTACAAAAAGTTTGGTGAAGAAAGTCTAAGGTACTTATAATATATTAAATAAAATATAACATCTTCATTCTTATGCAAGCCTTAAAAAACACTTATCTAGCTCAATATTTGTACTTGTTTTAAAATCTAAATTATATTAAATTTAAGAGCTAAAATTTGAACAATTTATTTCGAGTGTGATGGAAATATCGCCTTGTAAATATTTGTTTTAATAAAACCCTGGTGGTTTGTATAAATTTTAAATCAAGCCACTTAAAATAAGATGTATTGTGTTCATATTTCATTTAAATGTTGAAGAATAACAGTGTAAAACATGTAAGCCACTTGACAAACTCGATATTATACAATAAAATAACTAAAAATCGTAATATTCTATTTTAGCTCTTGCCTAGTTTTATAATTGTTTCGCTCAGTGCATTGGGGAACGGGAGGATGTTTTGTTTTCCGGGGCTTATTTGCTGCTGGCAGTTGGCAAGGCACCAAAAAACACGCAGCAGGCGGCTGGCTGGTTTGGCTTTTGTGTCAATGAATACAATAACCAAATTAAATAACCAAGGTGATGCAGCCAGGCCCATAAATCTGCTGCCTGCAGGCAGGACGAGTCGTTTAACCCCTTCGAGTTAAATGCGGAGAGGGAGCTGCAATTAGCGTACTCAAGAACTAGTATAGCAGATACTTATCTGCGGATCATAACTCAACAATGGCCTGGGAACGAGATGCTATCTATTATTTGGAGTCCATCGTTTTGATATCCAATTTGTTTATTTGCGTTTATTCCGGCATAAAATCAAAATAAACGCTGCGGGGACATTTCCCCACATGTTCGTGTCCCTGTTCAAATGGCAAACAAATAATGATATCAACTGTCGGGGTCTCAAGTGCAACCTTCCCACACAATGACGGAGAAAGGGAGATCTGTGTATCCTTTAGATACATTTTTACCGTGCAGCACAACCTTTTTTCCACTCGACTGAATCGCCTGCGAAACGAAAAACCACTCGAGTTCCTCTACTTCTCCAGCTAGTTTTTCCCCCACGCTCACGCTCATATTTTTATTTGCTTGTTTACCTTGCTGATTTCTTCGCTTTGAAAATCTCCCCGGTTTTTGAGCAAATTGCGAGCAATTTAACTGCAATTAAATTGCAATTTTACCACACACAGTCTGCGGCCGAGATCCAACACAAAGGCGTCAGTTTTCCTCAGTTTTCTTGTTTTTTTTCGCCCTCTGAAGAGGCGGCTTCCATTGTGCCACCTTTGTGTTGGCCCGGCTAAAAGGAAATAACACTGAAAAACCTTTTGCATTTGCAGATTTTACAATTATTCTCGCACTAAAAAGCGAGAGAGGCGCCACGCCCCCTACCCCTAGCCCCTGTTTTTCCCGCCTCTTGACTTTCCTGTTATATTCCTGATTTCTTTGTGCGCGGCGCATAAACAAAATGGCCGCCTTCTTATCTGGCCCATTGTGCAGCATTTCTCCCTCTCCCTCTCACTCCTACTCGTTCCCTCTCACTTCCTCGCATTGTGCAGCGGCGCGTGCTTTATAAATTGTATTTAAAAGATATTGCAAAGCCAAACACAATTCCTTTGAGCGAATGCCACAAATAATTGCTGGCCGTCCTCCTTCTCGGGCTTTTGTCTCGATTCTCGAGCAGGAGGCAAATAAGGATCCCGGTATCCTGCGGAAATGGCAGAGGCAGCTGGCACTCAAGCTAGGTGCTCTAATCGCGGTTTACCCACCAATTGGAGAAGTTTACGTCAAATTAAGACACATCCACGAAGTGGTCTTTCTTAAAGGTATTTACTTAAAATAAAATAACTGTCATTAATTGTACCTTATTGAAAACCTTCTTTCCCTTAAATAAATAATTAAGCTAATTATAGCTGCCATAAAAACGTCTAAAAAATCATCGGACAATTGACTTGTTTCCTTTTTTTTCCTTTCTTATTCTAATTTTTTTTTCGAAAATTTTAAATAACTAGTACTCACATTTTTAAAATAAAACTCCTAACAAATTTGTGTTAAATATTTGTAATAAACACAAAAATTTTGTTCATTTTTATTTGCCAATGACAAACTTAACAAGCCTATATAAGTAAATTTAATAATATATTACCTAAGCTTTTTTATTACATTTTATTTCGATTTAATTTTAATTACTTGACAAGCGAAGCACCCAGTTTTACGTGCCCGAACTACCTAATTTCTGCTTGATATGGAGTTATTATGCATAAATATTGAATATAAATATTAATTAACGCGAAGGGAATCCAAGACTTTAGCCTTAAGTCAATGCCAAGACGAAGAAGGCAAGTGCAAAAGTTATCCTTGCTCTGCTGCCATGTGTTGAATATTTAATTTAATTTAATTAAATTCACTCTGAAAATAACTTTGCAAGCGGCAACAGCAAGAAGTGCCAACCAACCGACGTAATGAGATAAATTTGCATAAAAATGTCTTGACTTGTCGCGTTTCCATGCACATCCTTGTAGCCGAAAGGAAAGATATTTGCCAGTTCACATCGTGATGGTTTTCCGGGCTTTTCCGGGGGGAAAAAGGTGACAGGCGCTAATCCTTTACAGACCGAAATGCTGGCATATGCCAACACCAGAGAACCAAATGCAAAATTAAATTTTAAATAACTCTCCAGCGGAGCGGATAACAACATTTTCAAATGTTTAAAAAATTTGCTACTTATTGAAAGTGGAAAGATGGGCACGTGCCGCACATAAAGGCTGTCCCATTGGCCCATTGTCCTCGCAGGATGCTGCATCTAATCCTGATTCCGTCGGCTTAATGTCACCAAAACATATTTCACTTTCACAAATCGAAAACAAATTCAACCCGCTGCGAGTTACAAAAATACTTTATGTGCTTGTGTATGCCTACATTTTTCGTATCCTTTTTGTGATAAATTGTTGTCCTTTGAAAGGCTCAAGTGTGCGTGAAGTCATTGTTGTTGTTGTTGCGCTTGGTGGTCAGTTTGGCTCGTTATTTCGTTGGTCCTGCAGTTTATCTGAAGTAGCATGTATCTGATGCATGAATTATGCGTTTTGGCTGTTTTTGATCATTTTTTGCGACCTAACCATAATTTTTACCCCGAAAAATTTGTCTGTCAAAACTGGGCAACTTTCGTTGGGATACAGTGGGGAAAATAATTTATAGCTTGGTCTTTTGATCAATTCGTGTGTAAAAGCAAAAGTTTTTGGGGTATTTTCGATATAATTTGGTAGTTTCTAGTTATTGCCAATATTTTAAAAGCGCAATTGTACGTTTGTGTTTGTTTTATATTCAGGACCATTGAAGTATAGTATATTTTAAACCTCTGAATTTATTAGTGACTTTATTAAATACAATATTTTCTTTTCTTATTTGTTTTTGTTTTGTTTTTTAATTGCATAATAAATACATTATTTTCTTATTTTATTTTATAAAGTTCAAAATATTTTCTACCCTAAGACTTAATTAATTCCAAAGCTTTGACTGAATTAGCTAAAACCTAAGCATTTGCAATATAAATATAGATAAGTTGTCGTTCTTTATTTCTTATTGATCTAGTGATATGCCTTTACTCATATGAATAATATCCAAAGAACCCTTGGATTTCACAATGACCATCTGCAAGCGAAATGGCAACCACTGTGCGAGTGTGCTGGTGAGGTCGCACCCCTTTTCAGGACCGCCGGTCGTCTCTAATAAACTTAACAATAACCGCTTTTTTATCACCCCTCCTCCAGTGTTTGTCATAAATAATTCTAATAATAAATTAAATGCATCCGCAACTGCTTTGGGCTGCGATTCGGGTCAGTGATGAGTAAGTGAGTGAGTGAGTGAGCTGGGCAAACGATTTGCACCCCCATTTGTCTTGCCAGGCTCAGACAGTTATCCTTGGCCATCGGGCACGAGCACACAATGCCCAATCCACCGCAAAAACCCATCCTCCGTTTTCAGTCCTTAAACCTTAAACATTAAACCTTTTCAAACGTTTTTCAAATTCGTATTTTGAGGGAAAGTCAGTTGAGCGTGGCCTGCAAATTGAATTAAATGATTGTGTTGCCAGTCGAGATACATTCTTGATTTTTAATTACCAATTGGCAAGCAGACACCTGGCCACAGAACCCATGGATTTTAATGGAAAGGGCTGCTCCTTCTCTCTCTCTCTCTCTCAATCAAATGTGTGTAATGAACTTATTTACACACTTTCCGTGACGAAATTTGATGGGCGCTTGCGGTTGAGCTGAGTTGGCAAATGAAATTCGGGAATGTCACCCACAGACGCGGCCGAGCATCCAGCATCCAGCACCCAAATATCCAAACATTCGAGCATCCGAGCATCCACCACCAGAAATATGCCAGACACCCACAAAGACCCCACCAATCATTGCTGGCTTTGCCTTTTGACACGAACACTTACACTGGGGACAAAAAGTCATTTGCTATTAAGAACTAAAGCTCAAGCTACAGATTTTGTCTTACTTATAAAAAATATATATATACAAATTTAAACCTATGCTCAAATTAAAATAATTAGAAATAAAATTCTTGAAAAAATATTGAAATGATTAAAAGAAAGACTACATATTATTTAGAAATAAGTGATTTAACAAAATCTAACTACATTTATTAAATAAATTTTACTTCTGCTAAAACAAGTTCTTCTATAACAACTTTTTAGATGCAAAAACAAAATTAGTTAGTATAAGTTACTTTATATTATTGCTAACTTTAATTTCTTTAAATTGAGAAGTGAGAAGATAGATAACTAATAAATAAAAGTTCTGCATTTCATATACCAACATCATTTTTATTTCAGGCCAGTAAATTTGTAGTAAGTAACCTCGATCTTTTGTAGGGGCTTAACTTTTGGAAGTGCTTTATTAATTATTTAATTATTTCCCTTTTTATAATTATAATTACAAAATATCTTCTCAGTGCAACCATCCCAGGAATTGAGTGGCATCCACCTCTCTTCCCGGCCTAAATATTACAAAGTGTTTTTGCGCCCGTGGCATCGCGTCCCAGAAAAGGGGCGTTCTATTTGGCCAGGAAAATGGCTCAGGGAATGGGGGAAATGTTGGGGGAGCGGGGCGACGTTTATTGGCAATAATTATGCCTTGCTGCCGTCGACGTCTGACCGACAACACCGGCAGATCAAACACCCAGTCAACCAGTCAACCCTCCGAGCGACCCCAATCCAACCTCGAGCTCGAGCAACTCCATTCCAACGGGCCAGCAGACAATGTCAAAGTGTGATTTTTCGCTTGAAATACTTTTGCACAAATGCCTTGTCTCCCCACTGAATTCGAGCTTGGAAAATATGTTTTACTGGCATTTTGAATTATGCTCGAGTGCTATTGTATAGAAGAAAAGAGGCGGTTGTGGGCGGGAGAAGTTGCGGCTGGTGGCGGCGTATCATTGAAAATTGAAATTTATCTTATATTTATTGAATGTAGATTGTGACAGTGCCGAATCATGATGGATAAAGCAGGCGGTGGAAATAATAAGGAATTTATTTCTCAGTTATCTCATTCAGCGCTGTAATTATATAAATCCTTTTTCGTAAGACATCTAAGGTTTTTATAAGTGGGCAAAACGAGTTATTCATTAATATATGTATTTAAAACAGTTAGGATTTAAATATAAATTTTGTATATAGTTCACAAGGGTTTTTTTCCAAGTTGTATATATGTTCATGTGTGAAAAATCGTTGAGAAAAGAATTGAATTAAAATACAAGAAAAAAACTGTTAAACGTTTTTAAAGTAAGGGTCTACTCTCTACATTTTCGAAACTCATTTAGCTACATAAAACGTCTTTCCATCTGCCTGCATTTTAAGTCACATCTGAAGTGGACGCGACTCGAGCACAAAACGATTTTAATGTATATTATATGCAGCATTTAAGGATTAAATTTCCTGGAAATGAGTGTACTTCCCGGAGCTTCTGCAGCTTCTCCGACTTCAACTGCCAGCCCCCGCTCTCCTTTAAATCGTTGATTTTGCACTGAAAATTAAAAATTAATGTTTTGAAACTGTCTATAAAGCATCGGATCTTAATACATTCAATTAATTAATTTTGCAACATAATTTTCAATTCTGTTTTTTTTTGGGACGTAACAACTTGTTTGATAAGCTTATTAAAATATTTTAAATCGTATATTGCACTATTTTTAAAACAAAAAAAAAGGCAAAATATATGTCACTTACAATTGTATGACTTTAACTAGAAGTAGTCTTGAACTGTCCATACAGCTTTACATATTATTTGTTCCTCAAATAAATTACTTATACATAAAGTATAGAATTAATATATATTATTATTATCCCAACTGATGCCCAACTGAAATTAGTGATTTTTTTAAGTGTTCTTTAGCTTGGGATCGGCGGCCATTATGCGATGGCTGCGCCTGCGTTTCGGGGCGATTCGACGAGTTTCGAAGAGCCGGCAGCACAATGGATAACCGGCGCGAATCACTTGAACGTATAAACTTGGGCATTGTACATGTATACTTTACACATAACTTCGTTTTGTTGGCATTATGTGCGCATTTCAATAATCGGAATCACAATGAACACGCGAGTGCCCACGGAGAACTGCGCTATATATTTATAGTGTGGTTTACCAGATCCTTTGTTCGTCTCCTTTGTGCAATGTGTTAAAAAGTTGTAAGCATTCTTCATTATTCGATACCGATTGCGATGCGAAAGCAAAGCGAAACCGATGCCAATTGCAATTGGGGTCTTGAGTTGTGTGCGCAGGCGCGGCATCTTAAATTTCCCCGCAATTCAGCCGCATCCTGCACCCAAGCTAAGCTAAGCGATTTCCACAGAATCTATCTCTTGGGGATCTTTATGAAATTGTAATTCAATTAAATGCGAAGTACTTCCTACTCCACGTCCTTTGTGCGGATAATTGTGGTGGTAATTGATATTTGCTGGGCTGGCAGGGGCAATTCAATTAAGTGCTTCGACAAAAGATTAATTGTGCGTGTGGGCGAGGCCGTGCGAGGAATTGTTCCTTTATTTACTATACCTACGTTCCTATATAATATATAAATATATATATGTATATAGTGGGAACCAGCTGCAACAGAATGACAAGGCAACTACCATTCACATTGCTCATACGCCGGGAATGCCAACACGAGCCAGGTTATAAATTGTACTATGTCACACGCATGACGTCAAATCGAAATGCCTGATAATGCGAAGAAGTTAATGCCGCACATGGCGAATTATGTTTTGACATCGTTGAGAACTGAGCAGCGGGCGATAAAAGACAAAATAACTTTGTTAACGAGGCCCTTAAGCACATGCACACGCCTTCTTCGCCCCATACCCCGAAAAACAAATGGTTGTCACTCGTTTCGGTTTATATATGCCCCTTAGACGAAATCCCCCTTTTGCGGAGCATGGTGTGCGTGGAGATGCCAGCGGAAAAATGCCAAACGACTTGCCCAGGAATGGAGCTGAAAAGGAGGTGATGGTGGCACATTATCCTTTTGAGAAATGCTAATGTTATAGCAGTCAGCAGCCAGCTAGCTAACAGCGGTTATAACCGAAAAAAGATAAATATGCAAATGTGTTTTTTTCTTGCCTTTCTATTCCTCCATTTGGCATAGTTGCGGTCGCTATATGAAGAGTCGTTAATGTCCTTGATATCCTTTTTTATTTCTTAATTCAAGAGACATTTTAAGGGTCGCACAAGTTGCAACCGATATCTGACTTATTATTTCTGTTAACATTTACTATATTAAATTTCAAGAAAATATCTGCTTAGAGCAGTATATTAATAAAAGATTTTAAACTTAATATACACATTTTGAGCAATTGAAATATTTTTATTCATTAAGGTCAAATATAATTTACTTTATAGTGACTATAAGTTTTATTTTAATAAATTATGGTGTTAATTATTACAGTTAAGTCAAGTTGGGTAAGTATAAGACACGTTATTCTAGTGCATTTAAAAAGTCTTATACTTTGTTTTCTCATTTAAATTTCTTTCAGACGACATTGAATTTCAATATGAAATATATTTCTGTTCACAATCGCATTTTTTTTGGGTTTCTTTTCCCCTTTTTTTTTGTATTTTTTTTTTGCTACAGCAATTTATACACTAAACAAAATTTGAATAAAAATCAGCGTAAATTGCAGACATGTGCC
Source organism: Drosophila elegans (assembly GCF_018152505.1). Lineage (NCBI taxonomy): Eukaryota > Metazoa > Arthropoda > Insecta > Diptera > Drosophilidae > Drosophila > Drosophila elegans. The sequence goes on from NW_024545863.1 coordinate 2,593,270, forward strand.
CATTTCCAGACCAGTGCCCTTCTCGCAGAAAGAGTTAGGGACAAAGGATGCAGGGGCTGTTTGGAGTGCATCCTTTGTGTGCCGAATAAATCGGTTACGCTTTGGGAGGCGATAACCATTAGCAGGAGGCATTCGGCTAACTGCGCGTGTCATTACAAATTATTAACAATTCCAGACCGAAAAATGCCAAACAAAAACCCTTAAGTCAAGTCGATTAAGGCAACTTGCCGAGGAATTTTCCACCGGGGTGTTGGGCGCTGGCAGAACAAGAAGTTCGCATGATTTAAATGCCATTTTAATTGAGTTTCAGCCCCGGCATCAGGATCGAAATTGGTCCCAGCCATACGAACCTTATACACCCCCCGTTGCTGTGCAATGCCAACAAGCAGTTTGGACGGCATTCAAATGAAATTCGCCACCAGCTGGGAGAACTGGAAGCTGGGAGCTGGATATCCTGCCACTGGTAGAGAAACATGTCGCATGCCGCTCGCAGGACGAAGTAACAGAGAAAAGTGTGTACCAGTCCACTCTTACAAACGAGGTTAAAATTTTATTTTTAAATGGGTAATCATTTATTTTATACGCTGATAAATTATTACAATTTGATTGAACAAGATACATTTTTATATGAAATGGAATTAGAAATTTTGAATTGTTTTATTTTATTTCTTTTAGCACAAACAAGGTATTGATATTGAAAATAACTTACGTTTCTTAAACTGTTGAAATATTAAAAAGGGGATAGACTACATTTACATTTTTTAAGCTTCACTGCAATGAATAACTATTGACTTCATATTATATGTAACTGTGAAACGATTTTGTGCTGAATAAATAACAACTACATAACTACATAATTATTGTTTAAATATTTTTAAATTAAATCACTTTTTAATCTTCACTGCAATGAAAGGGAATTGTTTAAAATGCATTATAAATTCGTGGATCTATATAATGTTCGTAATTGTGGTCTTGTCTACATTTCCGTTCAGGCATTGAATTGCAATTAATTAAATCAGAAAGGCATAAAATGTTGACCATAATTGTGAATATGTTAAGCCCTGCCTATGTGTGCGTTTGGGTCAAGGGGGAGTTGAAATGCCAAGTGGTCAGAAGATTGCGCCATTGCTGTTCGCAATTATGAAACTATGCTGAAAGTGCTCGGCACACGAGTATTGGTGAGCGTTTCCGGCTGCCATTGTATAGCGTATACCATATCTTCGAAACTTTTCCCATTGGCTGCTCGGTTCCTGGTCTCCGAGTACTTTGTGCTTGCGGCAAACTCGAAATCAATATCAGTTGTATCCTTCGGCAGCAACAAAAGAAGCTGAAGCTGCTGATTGACAGAAACAATCCGAACACACACACACACACACTAACACACACAGGAATAACTTGGAACACAATCGCAGAACAACCCTTCAACACTCAACTACATTTTGATTAAAATTTTATTTGTAGCTGCGCTTCCAAATACAATACATTTATTTCCTTTGAGATCACGCACACAGAGCGAAACAGAAAACTACTCGAACAACAAAGCGCACAAAGCGAATCCTTTTCAGTTTATTATTTTCAGTTTGATTATTTTTTTATTTTTTGTGTTACTGCTACTGCCACTGCTGCTTGTCAACATTCCAAAGGGGTTGGCAGCCAGTCCAGGAGACCGAGTCCTTGGCTGTCCTGCTGCCATTCGTCTGTGAAATAAAATGTATAACTTCCATTATTATTTTTTATTTAGTCCGCTGGCCGTTTGTCGCCTCACTGACGCCCTCCCCCATCCTGCCCCTTTTGTCCTTTCCCCTTCGCACAGTGAGAAAAGAGAGGGTATTATTACAAACAGTACTTAAGCTCATTTAAATTCTTTGTTTTTAATATATCTGAATCAGAGGTTTTCGTTACAAAATATGATAATTTTTAAGATAATATTTATAGTATTAATTATTGAAATATTTTGCCTATAAAAAAATACTATATTTTAGTTGAATAAATCCTGCTTATGTATATAGTTTTAGATATATTCCTTACAATTTTTTAGATGTGCATCCACCTTTTTTACTCTCTTTTTGTAAAATTGTTGGCTTTTCCTTTGACTATTTTCAGTGGCTGACACGCTGAGCTTTATTTTAATAATATTTTAAATAATGTTTTTTGCACTCCTTGCCTGCGTGTGTGTCAGCTGTCTGTATTGTTTCGTCCTTTTCACTTTTGGGCTGCTCCTTTGTTCCAGCGCTCGCTTTTTGGAGTAGCTCTTGAGTTACGTTGCCATTTTCGTGCTCCGTTCTCCGGTTGCTCCTCGCTCGCTTTATTATTTGAGCATTTATTTTGAATATTGTACTTGGTTTGTTTTTCATCCGGCTTTTGTGGCTCAAGTGCAGGGATATAGTGGAGAGAATTGCTTTTTAGTGTCGGGCATTTCTGGGCTACTGCAATTTATTTTTTAAGGTGTTTGAGGGTATAATCGCCATTGTTTCCCAAAATTTACTTAAACGTAATTATTGACTTCTTAAATGTACAACAATTTTGAAAAACAAAATAATACTCATCTCTCTTGTCAATTAAAATTTAAGAGACATGTATTTTGTCATTGAGTTATTATAATTCAATAATTATTTAGCATAATGATTTGGATTTGAGGTCTAGGAAAATACACAATTAAAATGTTAAATAGATTGATACCTTTAAAAAACATCAAACAAACTAGATTGTATAGATATCAGCACACATCTTACTTGATTCACGCGTGCCAATTATTTGCGGGCCTAAGTCAGATCAAACCTGACCAGACCGCAGCATTCCACGTGTCCTGCACAAAGGACTCGACACACTCACAGCCCAAATGCGTTGTCAATTAAACAAACAATACACTGTTGGATAAACATCAACGCCCCTTGATGAGGCAAATCTCGGCATTTAGATATTTATCGCACTCTTAACTCGGTTAACCCCATTTCAGTTAGGCCAATCGCAACCACTGGGCCACCGAACCGCCGAGATACTGAACCACTGCACCACCCAACCACCTCCCCTTTCGGAATCACACGTCGATGTCAACCGCAGAGACAGGCGACAGACGAGGACACACGTGACATTTACGCAGTTGAAAAACCAAAATCAAAACGTTTGACGAGGATCGTGGATATGCAAACAATGGAGTGCAACAACCCCGAATCCGTCCCACGCTATTTAAAAACCATTTAGCACTCCTCAAACTCCCATAGTTTGGATGGGTTTTGAAAATCAAAAAAATATAAAAATATCCTAAGGTACAGTTGCCATCATCAGCGACACATTTCCATAAAGAGGGGGTCCGCTTTTTGACATGTCGGCTGGGATAAAAGCGGAATCGAACAGCTCCTATTGAGCGGGCCTCGAGCAAATGTAAAAAATCAGTGGTACAAAAAACACCTACCAAAACACACACGCACAATATGTAAATTATGAATTTTTTTAATTTCGTGTAAACAAACCGCGCAGTGAGTGCATCAAAGAACAGGTCTTCGGGGTGAGCCATTAGGCATCCATCCCAGCTACTGTATTAAATCATACGAACCCAGGCCCATCCGCACTCACAGCTCACAGATGCGCACATGGAAATCAAATGGTCGTATCATGTGTTGGCTGCTTGGGCGGCAAACACAACTAACAACTAACAACCAACAACCCGAATATCAAAAGCAAAACAAACCCAGGCGATCCGAAAATGAATCCAAAAAAATTGATTTCTCATCGTTTTGGCAGTTGCCCAACAGGCCGCCGCGCAGGTTTCACTGTTTCTGATGGACTCTCTGCTTATTAGCCGACTGTGACTGTGACGGTGACTGACTGACAAACTGCCCCGGCCACAAAAATAAATCTAAGTACAGTGGTGGCAGATTATTATTTTAAATGTATTGTATAAAACTGTTGATATTGATATAGTTAGAGATAAAATGTTTTATAAATGAATACATTGATCTACTGCCTAAAATATTTCAAACAAAGAAGATCTTACCAGTTGAAAATGCAAATCGATTAAGATTTTTATTAAATGGTACGACATGAAGAATTTTGTCCATTATTTGCCTTATAATTGTTTAACCTTATCCTTAACCTATCTAATCACTTAAATTTCCGTTTCCCATAGCTGGTTCCACTGTGTTTTTTGAGTCTCGGCAAAAAGGTTTGGGCCACCTACTTTACACGTTTGCTACTTGAAATGGCATTTGTTTTCTTTTCTAGGTTTTTTTTTCACTCATCCTTCGGCTGTTTCCCCGCGCTGTCTGTTGGAAAAACAAAACAGCTTCGTCTCTTATTTTTTTTTTATTTTGAGGAGGAGGCTGTTTTTGGGGGCTGCCAAATTAGTTGTTGCTATATGGCCTCTGACCCTCCGCTTGACAAGCGGCAGGTTGGGTTACCCAATGAGTCGCTGCATCTTGCGATCATGGGCCATCGACATTCGAAATGTGGAAAAGCAAATAATAACAAATAAGTGAAACTAATGCCGGGGGGGAAATCCATGGTAGACCACCCTCGAATTAGCCAGGAAAAAACATATGCCCCGGTTAATCTTAAGCTGTTAAGTAACCCTTTTTGGGTAAGGATTCGATTCGTGGCCTTGGGGTGGACCGCTTCTTGGGCGTTTCTTTGCGGAGAGCTTGCCGCTCGTTTGTTTTTTAATTGTCACGGCACTTCTGCAAGCCGCAAGAGGCATGTGCCATCTGCCAGCAGTAAAAGAAATAGGAATTTCAGAACCCTTTCCGAATAACTCCTGCAATTTGTTGTACTTTGTTCCCATTGCCATGCCTTTGGGCTGTATCTAAGGTTCGATCTGTCTATTTGCTGGTCGCTTCGTTGGCTGCATTGGATTGGAGATTGGATTGTTTGTTGCCTCACTGTCTCCCCCTCTGGTTAAATCGCCTGCTATTAATTCATTGTCTATTATCAAGAATTTCCATGCCTGACATTGTATGCATTTTGTGCCGCCACTCGAGGAGCATATGCATGTTGCCCGCTGCTCCCGCTGATGCTGATGCTTCTGCTTCTGCTGCTGTTTTTGCTCCTGCTTCCTGGTCTCAAACAGTGTTGTCGGCTTTTTGGGATACCTTTGGCTACTTTTTCCAAGGACAAAAGAAAACGGGAGGAAGATATGTTAAAAAATTATGTGTTTAATTAATTTTTTGTTTGCTATTTTTTTCTGATGCACTAGTTTCGAATTAAATACTAAGAAAGGTTTATAAAAATGGTCTTTATATTTATTTATATATGGTCTTAAATATTTATATATAATTTTTAACCCAGTAAGTAAGAAAAAAAGGTTATTGGCTATTCTAAATTATTAATGTTTTCCAAAGTTCAAAAAAACTATATTTCTTGCCAGAAAATAGCTAGGGTAACATCTCTGCTCTTGGCTCTCCTCCAGCTTCATTGTTCGTCCATAACTACATGGGCCGCTGCTACTCTAAGATATTATCGACAGCTCGTCCTCCAGCGAGCGGCTGACTGACTGGCCGAGCTCACCAGTGTGTCCTTTACCCCCCTCCCCCCTTGCAACCCCACTCGTCCTTTCTGCCTTTAATGCCGGCCATTGTCCACTCGAACTGAGGATCCTGTGGCTGCGCTATCCTAAGCCACCGGCATTGTTGGACCCTGACAATGGTACATAGAGTCCATTGTTCGGTCCCTGAACACAAACACGGGGGGGAATATGGCATGGCTGATATAGCTGGCCACACATCCTGGCCACAAGCCACCGGCCACCAGCCTCCTTGTTGCTGTTGACTTTTCGAGTTTGGCAAGGCGCACAATGGACAAATTGATATCCAATAATTTAATTTTGTTATCCATTCAGTCGCATGTTGGAAAATAGTTTTGTAATTTGCACTCGGCATGTGTGTAACCGATATTATTGTCCCTTCGTGGGTGTGAGTCGCTGGGTCCTTTGGCCATTGTAAAGTTTGGACTGTGGAAATGTGCTGGTCATGTGTGCGAGTTTGTGGGCATTAGTTTTAATATAATTTTGTTTATCGTGTCGTGTGTCCGAGTTGGGAAAACAAAAACAGCTCGACCCGTTTATGTGTAAAAGGATTTCACACTTTTCCGCACACGGTCATGCGGAATAGTTATCCTGGTGTTTTCCGGGGTTCATGTGGCATTGCCCTCAAAATAGTGGCAAATAGATAATGATGATACGGATTAACGCTTCGCATTATTATAGTATTCGGCCCTCGTGCATTGTGATGACCAGTTGGGATTTTTGGGTCGTGGGTGGCCTCTACAATTGGTCGTTCTTACAGTAGACTTGTATTTGTGGGGGGCTGTTTGCGGGAAGCCCATTGTTCTCGGGTTGAATTCTCACGATTATAAATTACGTGCTGTGAAAATTAAGTATTTACTTAGCCTTTCCTTGGGTCTTGGGCGATTGCCAAACAATAGCAGTTTTCAATTAAATATTTTTATTAATTGATCTGATTAGTCGGCCATTAAGCAGACCCCTAATCGATATAATTGGACCTCTAAGCGATTGAAAACAATGCGGGGATGAATTACATGTTTAGCAAAACAATTGAATTGCCTATTCAATATACTCAACAGTTTAATATAATATTTTTTAGTTATTTTCTTTTTTTATAATACAAAAACATAATTGTGTTGTATAAATCCTTTGTTATCAACAAGCATTTTAAGGACTTAAGTTTCTGTATAGGTTTTCCATTCTAAGGTATGCATCAAAGATGTTCCCATAAAAACAAACGTCATTTAATTTCTTCATTTAGTTTTATTGAATTATTTTGTAGATTTATTAAATACTTTAACACAGTGTTTGAAATATACTTTATCTAAGACATAATATGATATTTAATATAATTTTATATATACGCTATTTGTTTATATGGTACACACGGATATCTCATTTAGTTGGCTGTGACCAAACAAAATCTTAAACAATAATCTCATCTCCTTTATTATATTAATTTCAGCTAATCAAATACATCTTATGGCTCTTTACTGGGATCGAGTGTATGGTTTTCTTAAATTGTAATTTATTAGATATATTTTTATTACGTTTTCTATGTTACAATACTCGTGTTAGAAGTTCAAAGGTAAATATAATTTACACTTAGTTTTAGGCAAAGCTAGGACAAATCTGGAATTTACACGGGGAAAAATATGGTTCTAAGATCAAGAATAATTTTTTTTTTAATTTAAGTCAAAAGTAGTAAAAATAATAATAAAAAAAAAACAATATAGTAATTTTTTTCTTTTAAAGGAATGAATATCTTGTTAATCAAACAAATTTAATATTGGAAAAATTATATAGAATCGAATCGAATTTAAGCAACAAAATAAGAAATGTAACACTGCGATCCTAGACTTTTATTCTCGACTTTAGAAGTGATTTGTTTTCCCCAGTGCTGGGACACCAGGAAATCTTACTCGAAAGGCCTGAAGACGGCGGTGCCGTTGGCCTCAGCCTCGCTGCCTCAATCCTGGGAATCCCCGGCGTTGCTGGTGCGATCCAGTCCGATGCCACCTGCTCCATTGGACTCCGACTGCTCGATGTCCGCCGCACTGAGCACTCCTGGCAAATAACCAGTTCCGGCGTAGGGAGCAGTGAGGAATCGCTTGGCATGAGCCTGCATAAAGGGATGGTAGCGATGGGTGGGGGAGCCGAAGACGGAGGGCGGTACGAGGGGGGAAAAGGCGGACTTCATGGGAAAGGGCGGTGAGGGCGGAACCTGTGGCGGTGTCTGACCCAAATCCTCGCCAGCCAACATGCACTCCATGGCCTGGAGGACGTCGCCGCGGAATCTCTGCATCAGTTGCTCCACATCACTGCGCCGGCGATTGGGAAATACCCTCATGAGGACATCAATGGGAGATCTCTGTTGTTGTTGCTGCTGCTGCTGTTGTTGTTGGTGGTGCTGTGAGATGTGATTCTGTTGCTGCTGTTGCTGTTGTTGTTGCTGCTGCTGCTGCTGGTGGTGCGGCGAGTGCGCCGGTGGGTGGTGGTGGGCAGGCAAACCGGCGGCGGCCAGGAACTGCGTGTGATGATATGGCAGGAAGCCCTGGGCATGACTGCTGCTAAAGGATCGCAGCAAGTGCAGATTCTCGGCGGGCGTATTTGGCGGCGACTGACTGTCCTCCTTCTTGAGACTCAAATTCTCCGGCGTAGCCTCGTCCGGCGCCGAATCCACATCCAAATCGGATTCCGGAGAGCTGGGCGGTCCTGTGCGGGCGGGCGACAAGCTGGCGGTCAGATTGAAGAGTCCTGCGACCTTAGGACGGGGACTGCTCGGCGATCCGGACTCGGAGCCCGTGTCCTGATCGGTTTCGTTCGACAAGGCTACGCCACGTTTGGAAACTGCAAGAAAAGATCGCAGAAAACACAAGAAATTATAAATCAAATGCACAAAGATATTTTTTTAGTGGCATAAAGATAGTTTTCGTTAAATAATTGCTTTATTAAAACCAGATATCGTATTCCACTCACTGAGTGAGTCAGGTACCAAGTGGAAACTGTGCGGTTTTCCATTTGTCAGTTCTGAGCAAATAAAAGTATCAAATGAAAAATGGGAAAAAATGTAATCAGGGGCATCGCAAACAAAAAAGGTGGAGGGAAAAGGGGATCAGGATGCGTTGACATGACAACCTGGGACAACCTGCTGTTTTTTTCACAAATGAAACAAGCTATATGATATTTTTTTTTGTTTTCATCTACCTCTGGTTTTTTTTCGCGTCTGTTTGATTTTGCAGTTGACGAAGCCGCAGTGAAAATTTAATTAAGTCGAGGGTGCGTGGATACCAATACCCAATACCGAACTCTGTAACCGAAAATAAAAATTCAAGCGTGAAATCGTCTTGGATTTCAGTGCAAATAAAGAGTCTGCTACTTAAATAGACAGGTTTTGTCGATTGATTCGCGTGAGAATACTGGTGTGTTTTTCTTTCTCGAACAGAAAACAAAAAAATCGTCCTTTAAAAGGGCAAACAAATAAAGACAAGTGAGGCCGAATGGGAGGGGAGTATCTCACGTTACGCCCTGCCAGGACCCTCAGCATGGGGGTGTCTTACCCCCCAGGACAGCAAATAGTCCTAATGAGTGGGTGAGGCCAAAAGGTCTTTGATATCCTCAAAAGACTTTGCAACTGTTTGGCGTTTAATGGGGGAAGACGGGATGGTAAGGCAATCTGGCTGCGATGATCTGGTTAAAAATGATTGGCTTACAGAGGATAATAACAAATAATATTGGATAATGTTACAATAACTTTTATTGTTTAGCTCTAGAGAGGGTTCTTTGTGAAAAAAAGAAAAGAAGATAATGCCCAATTCTTTTGATAAACTGTTTGGTTTGATTTTTTGTTATGCAAGTGTTTTTCAATACGTTCAATAATAAGATTACATATTTATTACAAAAAGAAGAACCTTTTTTGTTAAAAGTTTGTAAGTTTTGTTATTAAAAATGCACAACACATTTTAAGACTTGAATTCAATTCCGAAAGCAAATCTAAACTTAAAATTCTAAGCACCTGAAAATTTAGTGTTTTCTAAATATTAAACACGACTTTGCATCTTTATTTACAACATTTTTCGGTGTTGTCTTTTCTAAAATCTTTTTTTTTTTTTTAAGACTCCCTTTAATATTGGAAAAAACCTCTTAAATGGGCATGGCAAGTCAAGTACTGACTTCATAACGAGGACTTTAACTTAATTGTTGCAATTTGAGCTCCTTAATGTCCTGGTGTTCCCTGTTTATTTAATCGCAGCCCCAGAACGTTTTCACGCGCTGTTTGGTAAAGTGCACGACTGCAGCTTGGCTGGCTAAATCTTTGTCAAAACAACGCCTACACCTACACCCCACACACTAGCACCACTTCGCCACTTGCACACATGCAGCTATGCACATGCAAGCGCGAGTGTGGCACTATATGCACCGCTGATTTCTTAACAATCGAAAACAAATTTTTCTTAACGCGCTTTTCACTTGCCGCCCAAGATTTTGAAGCCCTCTTTTGCACGAGGCCAGGCGTAAAGGGCTTTTTAAGGGTCTACACAGGAAATAATTTATAATAATTTATAAATGTTTCTCTGACTCAAACCAAAATGGTCAGAGAAACTAAACTATTGTTACAAAACTTTTAAATTACTTGGTATGAAAAAGTAGCCCACAAGATGAGAATTAAATAATACCATGAATGTATCAAAAGAAAACTTATATATGTTGAAAATAAGACCTTAGAAAAAAATAAAATAAAAATATAGGGCTTATATTATATAGTATTGAATTAATATTTATACTTTAAAACTGTCTGCAATTTTTTCAAGACACACTTCTTAAAACTAAACTTTCTGTTTTTTTATTGTGAAAAATTTAAAATATAAATTAACTTTGATAGAATCAAGTCAATCTCTAGAACTGAATAGTATCAGAACGTTGAGTAAAAAGAAATTTTTTTTCGGTGTAATCTTTGTAATATTATTTCTTCAACTTACCGGGACTCTCGTCTAACTCGGTTCTCGTGGGCGAGAAGCCCACGCTGAGGTGCTCGGACCGGGTGCGTCCTTCCGTGTCGGATTCATTGCCATTGAACCGCTGGGACGGCTGATGCTGATGCTGGTGGTTGTGACTGTGGCTGTGGTTGTGTGGCTGCTGGTGGTGCGACTGTTGCTGCTGCGATTGCTGGTGATGATTGGGCGTGGAGCTGGCCTCGAAGCCGTCGCTCGGTGGCGAGGGAATGCCGCCGTGAAAGACGCCGTTTTGGCCCGATCCTCCACTGGCCGATCCGCCGCTGCCACTGTGATTGGGACTGTGCGGCGTGGGCGTGGCACTGTCGCTGCCATTCTGCTGGCCAGGAACCGAGGTGTAAAGGAGACCCAGTTCGCGGGCCTCGTTCTCCTCCTGCGCCTGCTGGCGACGGAGGGCGACCTGCAACAAGGAGGGAAAGGGTGGAAAACGGATCTTGGATCAGTGAAGTGTATTAGGGAACTTGATTAAACCATCAGCTGCTGTATAAATAGCCTACAATTTTGCTTGTGATTTAAATTGTAATATTTTTAAAAGGGTTTTAAGCCGTCACTAAGTTTCCTACTAGAAAAAGTGGTATAACCTTTTAAAATGTCGTTTTAGGTAGGTCTAAAATGTAGGATAAGATTAGTAAGAAAAACTTTTTCTTTGTTAACGAAACATTCTTCTTAATAAAGTTATTGATATTGGTGATACTAGTTAGTGATACTTTAAATTTGGAACTCTGAAGAAAAAGTTTTCTACGACCATTTTTCTTAAATTTAGATTGATTTGTCATATTATTGTATCATTATTAAAGAAAAACTAGATATAGCTTTTAAGCCAAGTAAGGATTTTTGCTTGAATAGAGTTTTGTAAAGTCTTCATAGTGTTACAATGACAATTAGTAGTTGTTTAATTATTTTTCAATTGTCCAGATTGTTGTATATAACTCTATGCAAAACCCACCTGAGCAGCCATGACGCGTTGGCGTTCCGCAATTAGCGTGCATTTGGCGCAGACACAATCCCGCCAGCGGCAATACCGTTTGTGACCTTTCAAGGCGCTGACCTGCAAGGGTTCGAAAGAAACGGAAATGCATTGAGTGTAAGTCCCAAAATTGCAGATGGCACAGTCTCGAAGGACCTACCACGCCATGATTCCTGCAGCGGGCGCATTTGGGAGTCCTTTGATAGCGTTCCGAGGCGGCTCTCAGGAAAAAAGCAGGTGGCAGTGCTCCGAGCACTGGATGCTGGGACATCAGGTTTTGCATGTCCACACCCGACGGCAGACTCATAACGATTGTGGAATTGGATTAACAAACTATGTATATTTTACTCTTATTGAAGTAAAGAACTTCTAAGCACACAATTCACTTTGGTTTTTGTTTGTAGTTCTATTGTTTTTACTGCTGGTTAGTTTCGTGTTTTCGTTATATTTTATATATCAACTATTAATTTCCGTTGTTTATAGTTGAGACATATTTCTGGGGATCGACGCGCGCGCTGACGACATGACACACTGAGCCCTCGATTGCAACTGATTCAACTTTTTGGCCAAAAGGCCACAGCGCACGGCAGCAAAATCGACGGCGACGTTCAGCAATGGCGGCAAGCGGCAACATTTACCAATACAAAAGCGGCTGGCGAATCGAGGGTTGAAAGTACACACAGCCGAATGTGTATATATGGGATTTATCTGGAGGATACGGACGCAGATTCGGATTCAGATTCAGAGAGTGTTGCAACCACCTTTGTGTGGCGCAGCTGCCTGCGTCGGCGTTGCCGTTGGCTGCAACGCCGGCAGCGACGGCTGCAGAGGAGCTGGCAATTAAGAAAAAAGTTTCAAATCTAATTTGGTACTGTATACAAAATTGTGCACTCGAGGCGGCGGCGGCGACGGCGGCGTTCGGCGGCGACGCGGCGTATGAGTAATGTGGAGGGAGAGCACTCCGGTTTGGTTGGCCATATGATGGTGGTGGTGTTCTATGTCTATGGCATGGTGGTGCTTTAGTAGTGGTGCACTGGTGGTTGTTTGGGGTTTCTTTCATTTTCTTTGTTGCCTTTGTTTCACAATTTCTTTTTTATTTTTCCTCGCTGTGTGTGAGAGCACTTTGGGCCCCGGGCACTAATGGAATAGCCAACCAAAAGCGTTGTTGTTGCGACCTCGCCGCTGGTTGGCATGGCTAGCAAGCACACACACGCACACACCCATACACACTCAACTGACACAGTTGGCAGCGCAGTTGTTGCTTTTCGAGTGGCACCGAGTTTATGCTCGGGGTGTATCTAATATTCCCAGACCCCTATATATTCCTTGAACCTCCCCCCCTGGGGCAAAAAATAAAGTTTCGGCTTTGGCTTCTGGCACATAGCCACTTGCTTTTCATTTCCAGCTGCCGCTGTTTAAATGTCTGAAGTGCGTGCTAAAATCTTCATGAATAAAATCACCTAGTGCAGATACCCAAATAATTGTTTATTTGCACATTATACTTGAAGTAATGCACAAAACGTAAGTGTACTCAATTGGTTGACTTCAAGGTTTTGGATAAAACTATTGTATGCAAATTTTAGTTGAGTTTATTCTTTAAGTTTGGCTATTTTAATTGTTTGAGATTCACTTATAAAAATGTGCTTTGTTTCATAACTGCTCTAAAATTACTGTTCAGCTTCACTTCATTTAATTTAGTTGTTATTTCAGTAATATAAGCTTTGTTCTAATCCATCATAAGTTGTATCTACCAGAAATCAAGACATTACTACAACAATTGTAGAAAATAAAAGTACAATTAAATCACAAGTATAATTAAATTTATTAATTAATATGTTTATTTTAAATAATAATTTTAAATTGTTACTTTAAGAATTTCAAAAAATATGTGTAAAATTATAAAAAAGAATCATTTAAAATAAAGCTTCCTTTACATAATGTGGCTTGTATCCTGCTGCGTTGGAAAGAGACTATATATGTATAATATCTGTTTTTTGGGGCGGTGGGTCGCTCTGGCCTATTGGAATGTTACAAAATAATTGCAATTGAAACAAACTGTGTACGAGTGTTGAACAAACGAGACAGTCACGTGTGCGAAAGAAGCAGCGACATTACATTGCGCGCGCCTGAATCTCTCGCTCTCCGCCGGAAATGCTCTACCTCGCTCCCTCTCTGCTTTTTTTGAGTTCCTCTCCGTGTGATTCTCCCGCTCTCTTGGAGAGACTCCGCCTACCAGAAGGGGCGGAGCCATGCCTCTCACACATACACTCTGCAAAAAGAAGAACATAAAGCGGCAACAATGTTGTACAAGTTGGCCAAAAGAAACAAGTTTCCAGTCTGTCTGTGTTGTGGTTTATATGTTTGTATGCAGCCTAAGGACCTCCACACACATACCCACACGCTCTCACTAAAACTGGGGGCAGTTCCAGTTCCACTGACTTTGTCTTTTTGGCCAGGTCACAGTTCTTGGCAACAGTAAATGGCTAGAAGTTGCTGCTTTTGCTGGTGTTGCTGGTTTTGCTGCTACCGTGGAGCTACTGGTGTTTTGCGCAGGGCCAATTTCTCGCATTTTAACTTTGTTTAAAGTACGCCTATATACACAGACTCATTCACACACGCACACACGCGCGGAGACAAGCTGCCCTGGGTGGCCACTTATAAAGTGTTTTTACTGCGACCAAATATGCAAATTAGTTGAGCAGCGCTGGAGATGACAACTTACTTTGTTGTTGTTGTTCCACTGAGAGAAATATATATAAAACTTTAACATTTCATATACAAAGTGGTAAAGAAACTTGTTTAGTATGACACTCACACATTCGTATATATATATACCTGAAAAATAATAAAAAAGATAAAACATAATAAAGTTAAGTTAACAGTTTAAAGTGGGTTTTTGTTAGATTATTTTATATATATATAAAAAAAAAGTTTATAACTTTTAATTTTGCAGTTAAATTAATAATATAACCAAAAAAAAAAAATAATAGTTTTATTATTGTTTTAGAAGGGCGCAAACCTTAGTTATATTAGTTTTAGAGAAGAGCCTTATAATTTGTTGGTAACTAAACAACTTTTAACGCATATCTTCCTTTTTTGTCCTTTGTGTACTGCGAACAACAAAAGCTGAAACATGTCCATTATGTCGACGGCTTGGCTGTCTCTCTTCACGCTTGAGCGGGTCCCTGAAGGCGGAAGGGGAGGGGCTTGGGCAGGGGGTGGCGATACGGTGGGGGCAGGGGGAGAGGCGGCGGTCCAGTACAAACAATATAAGGCGCGCACACAGTGGCACAAAATAATAATCAACAGCCAAGGCAACATGCGCAGCATGGCAACAACAATGGAAATGAAATCAACAAAAAATCATAGCAAGAAATGGAAATCAATCAAAAGAGATGTATGGATTTATAAATACCCTTTGCAAGCCAGAAATACAGATAGATTCTAGAAGAGGGATAAACAAACAATTACCCAATGTCTTGTCAGGAATGCAGACAGTTCATTTTAGTTTGGAAATAATTTTGTTTTAATTTCATTATTTAGTGAAAACAATAATAACAATAAATTAAAATATTTGAAATTAAGGCATAACAAAATAATTCTAGTTATTTATAATTTATAATTTATAAAATTTGTAATTCATTTCACAACCTTCTTAATTTGTTCTTAAAAAATAAAATAGCTTAAATTAATTTTTATAGGCGCTAGGAACCCCCAATAAACAGCAAATAAGCAGCTTACACAATGTTAAAAGAAACTCAAACTAATAATAATTGTAAAGGGTATTTAACAAGGGTATTTAACAAGGGTATTTAATTCGAGTAAAGGAAATGCTGATCTTGGGCACAAATAGAAGACACGCATGTGTTGTTGGAGATGTAATAAGTAGCCGTTGGCAGGGCCCTCTTGAGGAGGAAAGTTGAAATCACTCCGGGATCATTGCTACTTTACTTAACCAGGGTCTTGACCACTCGCTCTGTGTGCCACACACTCGCATCTCTGGGCTCTTTTGATGACTCCGACGGACATCTCAAGTGGCCAACTCAACTGCTTCTGATTCAGCGGGTAAGACAAAAAAAAACAAAAGGGAGGAGGAGTACTTGGAGGGGGAACAGTGGAAAAGTGCCTTAAAATGTTGACAAATATTTAACATGCAGTGGCCGCAAAATTATTTGATCAAGACCCCCGAAAAAATATATACAGAGAAAGATCTTTTTACCCCGACACACACCGAGATATTGTACAAAATTAAAACTGAAACTTGAAGACATGCGGCTAATGAGATTTCATTGCGTCATTTCCCCATTCATACAATTCGATTGCGATTTGTTTGCTTTGTGTTTTGTTTTTTGGTTTTTGGATGTCGGTTTTTGGTTTTTGGTTTTCGGTTATGGTTTCTTTTTGGTGCCGCGACCCCAAGCCAATATTTGAGCAATCGTTGAAGTCGATGATTGTCTCTAGTTCTGTAAGGTCTCTAGTGGGTCTTGTGTGGGTTAGCCAGGTCGGAATGCCCGCCCAACTTCCCCTTCGGAACTTGGAACTGTCAGCGGCAGTTGGTTTTGAACAATGCAGGCGACGGCGGCACTCCAAAATGGACAGGGTCGAAAAAAGTTAATTTAATTTCGAGTGTGTGCAACAATTGTCGTACGTCCTTCATCCTTCGTCCTGGGCTTATCCTTTTCAGCTCGTCTCCCTCAGCTCGACAATAACAATCACAGATAGAGACACCAGCCCCGCCCGCGTGTTTTGCATATTGTTTTACAAGATTGCAGGCTTTGGGATTGCTGCTCCTTCGACTTATCTTTGACGCAAAGAAAATCTCATTAAATAACTTCCTGCGCTTTCAAGTCCTGCCAGCATCCTGTGACAGTCTCTCTCTCTCTCTCTCTCGCCCCATCTCTGTTGCTCCTTTGGCCTGGCCAAAAGCTGAAACTTTGAACTCTCTTGTATTCGGATTCGTTCAGCGAGCCATGAAATTACATTTTGCTTTTCTTGCGGCGGAAGTCTTCCTCTTGCGGGAAAGGCAATGAAAAAAGAAGTGAAGAAAAAGAAAACACCGACCGGAAACCCATGGAAACGTGAAATTTTGTTAAAAGTTCAAGGAAACTTTGTGTGTGGCTGGTGGCTGCCATTTTGTTAACTGAAATCTTTGCTGGCAAGTTGCTAGAATTGTGCACTGTCATATGCAGATGCACACAGTTGGGGTCAAAATAATAGCAATGACAAAGTTTAAAATTCCGTTTGATAACCTTGGGTTTCTAATTGTTGAATTTTAAGTTTATTATTATAAAATTTGAACATTTAATAGTATCTAATTTCAGCAATAACAATTATGTTGTTATTTGATATTTTTTTACACATTTTCATTTTTGGTGCAAATTAAAATCCCAAAAAATAATCATTTAACTTATTCCGTTTTTTACGTAGTAACAGTAACATTTGGAACAGATTTCGTGCTAATATTGTGACAAAAGGATTGGCCCAAACAAACCTTCTCACATGACACACGCCAAATGTCCAAAATTACCTGAAATCAGGCTCACAAAAAACTTCATATCACATTCACAGTTCGAATGCCTACAGGAAACTCGAATTTCAAACAATAAAAGGCTCAGGGGGCTCACAATTTATACAGTATTGCGAATTCCGGCAGCCAAACATTTGACACCACCGACAGGACGATTATGTAATCGTTAACTGCAGTTTTCCAATCTAAATCCCCTTTCTCAGCCCAGTAATTTGAGATATCCAACACATTCTCTTCCTGACTTTGGCCATTGACACGCTCTTCAGGGTGTTAATATAATTTTCACCCAACAGTCTGCATATATATATATTTTGTATAATTTTTCTAATAACACAACAATAACACAATGCCGGGGGAGAGAAATTGAGAACTCCGCAGCGATGGTAATCATGACCATTGTTTGGGGTACTCGCATAAACACTGTTTCCGATTGCGACCTACCCGACGTGTTCGCTATTTTTTAACCCCGCTATCTAACCCTCAGTTAAGGACTCGCCTCCTTTGAATAATAATAATAATAGTTGTGAAGAGCAGTATGCCCCTTTGAGGCAACTGTTGTTAGTTAAAGGGCGCGTGGTTCCCAGCGAACCATCGGGTTTTCGCCTTACCCAACTACTATCCAACATATACACATAATATAGTGCTCGAAATCATCCCATAGTAATGACATCTCTCGGTCGCCTGCGGCCGTATTTAATATTGAACTCGACGGCCAGCTGTGAATTTTATTTGATTTAATTAAATACGACTGCATGGGGTTGCATAATGGCCGTCGAATTGACAGTTGGCCACTTGGATGGCTCCTCATTTTAAAATGGGTGAAAGCGGCTAGCGATTCCTGTTATCAGCATTAGCTATTTACTATGTGCGTCGCTATTTCAAAAATCGGGGGTTTGGCTTAGCCCAGAGAACTGATAAGGGGTCAAGTGCAATGTCATGACGAAAAACAGATTTTTATTGTAGCTGGTTCATACAGAGAAATTATTAGCGCAGAAATAAGTTAAATACTGTTTATTTGGCGTTTATTATTAAATATGATCTTAATAGTTTCCAAAACCTTGTAAGAACTCCTTAATCAGAGGATAAAATCCAAAAATACGACTAAGTAATTGTGTTTACTTCTGTTTTATCAAAAAAGTAATGAATGTACATAAAATCTTGTCAATTTGTTTTAATCAATAGCTCTCTAATGAATTTATAAAATGAACCCCAATGTTTTGAGTTGGGAATTTCCTCAAGTGCAGATTAAACTTTAAAAACCATCTGGAAATTCATCATAAGTTACATTACAAAACTCATAGAGAGAATAGATACACAATAAAGTGTTTTTGCTACGAAACAGGAAATAGTTTACCTCCACATGAGTGATTTAACGTGAAGATAACTAGTGACTCAATATCAGCAACTAATGCAAAGTAAAGCTTTAGTTCGAAGCACTACTGGCAATAGTAAGCACTAATCACAAAATCTATTCAATAAACAAGTTAATCAACAAACAAGTTTTGCATAGCACATAGAGCTGAGCAAATGTTCGATTCCAGTCTGTGTAAGTCTGGGTCTCTTTCGAGAGTTATCAGCTGGCGGGAATGCAATTAAACAATGAGCTTGGGAACTGGACTGGAGCGATAAGCTGGTGAACTCTTGACACACAGAATCTGGGGAGAGCATAGAAATGTAGCTATATAGACATATAGACATCGAGCGATCGGCGATTAGCGATCATCAGTGGCTCAGCTATAAAGCCGGGTACTTAGCCGACGGCGCTTCAGTTCAGAACTTCATCTACAACGCGATCGTACAATATAAATATAATCCAATATGCTCAAGTATCTAATCGTCGCTCTGGCCCTGTGCGCTGTGGTGTGTATATAATATATTAAATAAAAAGTAACAGAGGCGAACTACTCATAACTGGATGTTTACATTAGCTTACAATAAGTTAAAACAGTAAATAAAAACAGTACAAAAAGAAACAAAACTATTTATCTGTTCAAATCCTTGCTGAAAATAAAATACATGTAAAAATATTGAAGTAAAAGTGCTTTGAAAACGGTTGTATATGAATTTTGGTCTTGCTTTTTTCTTAAAAGCTTAGAATTTACATTTACGTTTAGTAAATCCAGATGTTTACTCTTGTGCTAAAAATATTACCAATTAATTCATGCTTATAAGCATTGCTTCATTATCTTTTACGTTTGCAACGTAATCTTTGCATATTTAAAATTTAATTTATTATATTTTTGTATATTTATACTGGCTAAAAGATTTAGAAAACCAATTTAATAAAATACAGGAATTAAACAGTGAATCAAAGATTTTGCTCGAGATTAGAAATCAGATTAGATTTGAACCAACACGGCTACGAAGTTGTCTTTAAACTATTTAAATGCCTGTGATACTTGTACGAAAACATTTTCAATACTAATACGTAATATTTTATTTGATTATATAACTTTTAATAGATTATTAATTTTCTTAGTTGGTGTTAAACGTTCGACTTTGTCATTAGACATAAAATAGATTAAACTTATAATTAATTGTTTGAATCGTATTTTAAATAGGCCCATGCCGATGAGTGGAAGCCCAAAACTGGCGAGGAGATCCGGAACATCCGGGTGGAGTGCCTGAAGGAGACTCCCCTGAGCGGTGACCAGATTGCCCAGCTGAAGAACCTGGTCTTCCCCGACGAGCCCGATGTGCGCCAGTATCTGGCCTGCACGGCCACCAAGTTGGAGATCTTCTGCAGCGAGCAGGGCTACCATGCCGACCGCCTGGCCAAGCAGTTCAAGATGGACCTGTCCGAGGAGGAGGCCCTCCAGATTGCCCAGGGCTGCATCGACGACAATGCGCAGAAGAGTCCCACGGACGTGTGGGCCTTCCGCGGACACCAGTGCATGATGGCCAGCAAGATCGGCGACAAGGTCAAGGCCTTTGTCAAGGCCAAGCAGGAGGAGGCCAAGAAGAAGGCCGCCGCCTAAGATCCAAAATAGTCCCTACCCCCACCCCAAAATAAAGTGTGTGTCAATCTATTGTGCTGGAATGCAAACATAGTTTATTGTTTTATAGGCTAAGCAGGGCAACAGGCAAAACCACAATACAAGTGCACCGAACTACGATTACTGAGCGTGTGGGGGTCAATTGGAAGGTTTGGGTTTACGGATCGGGGATCCTAAGCTGCCCAAGCTACCTAAGCATCGCCGCCCTCCGATATGGTCTTCATGGCCACATCGATGTGCTCCACCAGCGGCAGTCCAGGGTCCAAAGCCGGATTTCGGAAGCTCTCCAGGAAGTAGCAGGTCTCGGTTCCACCCGGATTGGGGAACTCCTTGGGCAGGAACGAGGGATCCCGCGGCTGCAGGTCAAATTCAAAGCGATCGTGCTTGGTTAGCCAACTAAAAATAGAGAGCAATAGGTTCAGAAATATTTTACACAAAACTTTAACCATATTTTTAACGATTAAAAAAAAACTTTAATTAATGATCAAATATTTTTGCAAATTTCCAACTTAAATTTTTATGTTCCAAAATTAAATTAAACTAAATAACCGCTGCAAAAATAGAGCTTTGCCTTAGTGATAAATGAAGTATTTTTTTTTTAAAGAACAATCCAGAATAAAAGTTTAATACTATTTTTACTGTTTGAAGGAAATCGCCCATGTTTAAAGTTGACCTCCTTGGGAGTGGATTAAATTCCAAATAAATTTTTAAATGTAATTTTTTTAAACAAAGTAATATAATAATATATAAAACGTTTTAAAAGTTTTACTCAAATAAAGTAGACCTTTAGTGCTTTTTAATTTATAGACTTCTGAGAAGCTTGGTTATTCATTTACTTATTTTCGTCAATCCAAAATATTTAAGACTTACTCCTTGGTGGTGGGACTGACATTGATCTTGAGCGCCTCGCTGCCGGACTCGAACTTGTTGGCGATGGTGACGCTGTGCCCAAAGAGGCAGTACCTTGGCATCTTCCTGCCCACCACTCCGGCGAGGACGGTGCCCGTGTGCAGGCCGATTCTCATTTTGATTTGCTCGCCGTCGTGGGTGATGTGCTTCGAGCAGGCATCGATCATCTTGAGGGCCATCCAGGCCACCTTGTGGGCATCGAATTTGGAGGCGCGGTGGAGGCCACTGGCCACACAGTAGGCATCCCCGATGGTCTCCACCTTGTACACGTCGAAGAAGTCGCAGAACTCGTCGAAGTCCTTGTACAGGCCCTCCAGCATGCTGATCACCATGAAGGGCGTGGCCCTGGAGCAGATGCTGGTGAAGCCGACGATGTCGCTGAACAGGATCGTCACGTCCGGATAGGTCTTGGCGTCGATGGAGGAGCCCAGCCACAACTTCTCGGCTATCTCGGCGGGGAAGATGAGGTGCAGCAGGCTGACGTTCTTCTTTCGCTCCTTGGTCACCGCCGAGTTGGCCTCCTCGATGCTGTTCTTGATCTTGTCCATGCGCCGCCGCAATCCGTCCTGTGCCCTGGCCTGCTCGCCCACCAGGATCACCTCCCTGGTGGCGTCGTGCAGCGGGATGTCCGAGATGAAGAGTCCGTTGCAGGTCAGGCCATCCAGGCCGTCCAAAAATGGCGAGCCAATGAACAGCAGCGAGTTCGACTCGGGGCAGTGCACCATCTGACCCTTGATCTCCAGTCCTATGGCCGGGAAATCCACTGCCCCTGGCGGATTATTCAAGCCAATCAGGAAGGGCGTGTAGGTGCGCCTCACAATGTCGCGGAACTTCATGGTCAATCCCTTGGGGCGCTTGAAATCGAAGTAGGTGCTCGCCTGGCATCCAAAGTCCGCCATATACGGCTTGTACAGCTTGCTAAATCCCCTGCCCAATTGCACCAGCTCCAGCTGCTCGTTCATGATGAAGTGCCAGGGGAACATCTTGCAGAAACTGGACGAGTTCATTTGCAGGTCCGAGGCATTGCTGGAGTTGCTCCTCTGCACGGTTTCCGGTATCGTTTTAATGGGACGACCCATCAGCAGGGTCTGCGAGTTATCCTTGACCAGCGAGAAGAGATAGCGATAGCGACGGGCATCGCCCTCCACGGGCTCGATCTTGATGTTCACATCCACCTTGTAGAGCATGCGGGTGAGGGCCTTCAGGGAACCCAGCAGCAGCCAGGCGATCACCGGTCGCTCCGAGGTGAAGATCAGCTCTCCCTCGCCGGCACATACAAAGCCAGTATCGGTCACGTCCTCCTGATTATTATAGTGTTTTTTTTTCAATTGAAAAGTAATATTAATGGGTGTTAATTGTGGCCTACCTCCTGCAGCTTCAGCACATCGTAAACCCCATCGAGGGAGCCCAGAAACTCCTGCAGATCGGTGCCCAGGCAGCGAAAGGCCCTTTCGATTATGCCCGTGCAGCAACAGGTGATTAGCTCCTCACCCAGAAGCACCAGGATTTCGCTGGCACTCGCCTCGTCCATCTTCAGAAGCAACTCCTGAATGTCCGCCAAGTAGTCATAGTTGGCGCAGCTCTTGAAGGTTTGCGGATCCAGTTTTCTAGGGGAGTTCAAAATAAATTAGTATACGAAAATTACAAACTAATGCATCCGATTACAATGTTGTATGTCATAGCAATTATTTATTAATACCTAAAAGTCTTTTTAATAATTTTTAAATTAAAGTTCAATGGTTCTTAGTTTTTTAAGATAGATAAGTATGATACAAACTACATGTCTTAAAAAAAATCAGTTCAACCAAATCAATACATGCAAGTAGTTTGTTAACCGGGTCTTTTGTAAAATGTTAAATGATTGTTTGTAACATTTTAAAGATGTTTAATTCTGTTACGTGTATATATTCGTTTTGAAATGGTCTTAAAAAAAAAAAACATTTTTTCCAAAACATTAGATCTAAAGTAGTACCTTAAACTGTTGCTTTTGCTAACCTAAATCAATAAATTAATTGAGCTCAGGGCATACTTAATCAATCTAATTGCTCTTACTCACAGTTTGTGAATGTTGGGCCAGTTCTGGCGGTACTTGGCCACTAAAGAGGTGACTGCCGTGTTGAGATCCTCGTTCGACGGTGCAGTTAGCAGCTGAATGGCCATCTGGAGGTGCTTGAGGGTCAGGGCGTCGTCCGATAGCTCCTCGTCCTCTAGTGGCCAGTGGCCACCGGGTTCGGCGATGACCGAGGGCTGACGTGTCAGCGAATCCGCTCGCCTGAAGAAAGGACACGCCATGTTGCGTGCTCGCTGCTCAAGTGGCCTCTATTCGATCTATTTTGGGGATTGAAAAGGAGTCAGGGTATTGGTGGCTATATCAACAACTCAATTATTGTCAACAAATCAATCATTTAATATTTTGAAACTTATTTCCTTTTTAGGAGCTTTCAATAAACTTTTTCTTTAAGTTACATAGTTCTTATTTGGATATATTTGTTTAAGAGTTCTACTACTTTATTGGTTATACTTAAATTTGGTAATACAAAGTAGCAGTTTCAACCTTAATAAATTTTTTTAATTATTGTTTTTATAGGATCCATTTGACTAATATATTATAAAATTGTTAGTTAAACCCACATGAATGGGTATCTTGTAAATTTAGTAAAAATTTCCCATTTTGTTGCATAATATTAAACACAATCAATAGGAAAATAATGAAAATGTAAAGGTGAAGCACTTTGGCTAATTGCAAGCCATGAAATGACACTTGTAATACTTGTGAAACCCATTAAGGTCTTTTAATAAACCTAAATAGAATTTCCAACTGAGATACTAGTTCCTCCTTAGAGATTCTGCCATTGATTCGTTTATTTTCCGCCCGTGGCTTTTCTCTGCTCTTTTCTCAAGTTCAACGTGCACTTGTGTGAGGGGGTGGTTGGGTGGATGGGTGGGTGGGCTGCTACGTGCGCCACCCACTGGCCCACAAAGGCCCATGTCCCTGCAGTGTCTTGTGTGCCCGACTCGAGTGGCTTGCCTCGGAGGTCAAGTGTGTGTGCCAGTCTTTCTTGGCAAGGCTCCCACTCTTGCTTTCGCATAACCATAATTATATTTTGCATAATTTACGAGCAGCGTGTAGGTGCCACTTCTCCAGCTGCTTTCACCCAATGTGTGTCACACTGGTCAGCTTTAATTTCCACCACCTCCTGTTCCTTTACAGGAGTGTGTATTTGCTTACAGGAAGCCCCCATGGATACACAATTTTCCAGCTCTGGCACAAGGTTTTTCCACTTGGGGCACTTGTAGTGCTAGCCATAGTATACTTTTGGGCTTAAACTCACCTGGATTATTATATTCGAATTTGTTCACTTGCTTTCCTGCCTTATTTTAACTACTTTAAGGTGGCCAAAATGGTTGGGGAAAATTCTTGGTGAGCTGAGGAATTTTCGCACGCCTGAAAAATGCCACAACTCGAAACAGAATGAACTTTTTGGCCAAAATAAGGTGGCGAAAAAGTCTAAAGGCCAGCAAAGCTCCGTGGAGAAAGCTTTGCCAAGTGAAAGTGTACGTGTGCAGAGATTGTTGCATTGTTTTGAAGATACAAAGAGAGTGTGAGAGCGATTGCGCATGTGTATCTTTTGGATTTAGTTTGATGCTGTCTGAAAAGCTTCATTCCCATCGGTCACTTCTCAATTAACCTGTTGCGTGAGCAGTGCTCTCCCAGTTCCCGCTTTCAACCAAACAACAAAGGTAGAAAATAATCAATCTGCCCTCCTCTATACGTAAATGTATCTGTATCTGTATCTGCACTGGTGTGCCGTGTATCTGCAGAATGCTGCATATGCTGCACACACCACATGTCCGGCTAAAAACTTTTGACTCTCCAGAAATCGGAAACTTTTCCGCGTTCGCTGGACTTCAGCGAATCGAAAATGTATATGATTCGCCGTACGCCTCAGTTTATTGACGTTGGCCGCCCGTGCGCAACGTGTTCTTTTCCATTGTTTTCCTTTCTGGGGAGGGGGCCTGTATAGTTTATTTTGTTTATTTCCGCTTACGCGCTCGCATCGTGTGAAAGTGCAGCTTGGCTAGACTTTTTTGACGTCGCTAATAGTTGCAATTTGCACTAATTACGGCGGATATGAACGATTTCGGGCAGTTTGTAAGTGCTTGAGGTTCTGCTACTTTAGTTAGCCTCTATGTTTTTAGTGATATACATAGCTATAATCATAATATTATTTTGAAGTGCGTGCACTGCGGATGCTTTATCTAACCGCAGAAAGTGGAACTATAAAAGGAACACAAAGCTTCGTCCTTGACCTTGCACATCTCGCAGGTTCTCTGGAGTACTCTCAAAGCTCCTGCACCGAAAGTGAAAGTTTGAAGGCTGCACCGGCCCTTTTCTTTTTCCCACCAAAAAAAAAAAATTACATTTGCTAATTCTTTGCCAATTTACATCTCCATAAAACGATTAATGTTTGACGAGGGACTTGGCCATGCCAACGTCAAGACCTAATGCCCTAATCTAATCAGCCCCAAAACGGTTCGATTTACTTAATCGCTAGTTTGGACCTCCGTGGTCCGTTTAGCGATAATCGCTTGGGCTATTTTAAGTCCAAGCAACATGTGAAACCTCATCGGATTTAAAAGCAATTTTTGTATAAATGTATTCTGATAGTTCGCGATAATTACTGGGAAACAGAATGCAATCTGTAATGTCTGTTCAAATAAAAGCATGCTTTTACAAGAATTTTAAAGAATATACAATTATTCCATAAATTACAATACAAATTAAATATATATATTTTTTATCTTTTGTTCGCATTTCACATTTCTAAGATTAAATGTTATATTCATTCCTTACATCGAATGTATAGCATGATAATTTATAAGCTAGATTGTTCCAGCTTTAGAATTGAATATTATGATTTGAAAGGCGTCAATATTGTACTCTTTCCTAAGCTTGCCCTTATACGATGTTCTTTTATTCATTTTATAACCTGAGTTTTCCTTCTGTTAAAGGCCAAGGCCCAGTGCCCCAAATTGGTGCCATTTCTGGTGACCCTCATCCTGTATTTTTCACTGGTGCGAAAGGATCCCCAGGGAGAGCTATGGACCACAGTGCTCAAATGCCTGCCAATTGTGGCCCTGATGTTCTATGTGGTGGCCAAAGGAATAACGCTCAAAAAAGAGTAAGTTCAGAAACTTGGGTCAACTTTTGTAATTTAAATTACCAATTCATTTTCAACAGATATCGTCGGTCTCTCTGGATTCTTCTGGGCCTGGTTTTCTCCTGCGGCGGTGATGCTCTGCTCAATATAAATCTATTTCCCTTTGGAATGATCTCCTTTGCAGTGGCGCATATCTTTTATATCAGCGCCTTTGGCTGGAAGCCCGTACAGTGGTTGATTGGATTGGTCCTATATGTGACAGTATCATTTTGTAAGTTAACAAAAAATTATTATCTATTGCGGATTTAAGGTATCTTATATATTAAATTTTTTTAAAATTTTTCATTTGCAATTTGATTTTTATAGTTGAAAGTCTTAACAATGTTTAACTAAAAAGCAAAGGCACTCTGACCAACTAGGAACTATTTTGATTAAAATATTTGAAAATGTAATCATAATTTAGTAAGCGTTATAATTAATGCTATGATTTAACATTTATTTAATTTAACCATTAAATATTAAGTAAAAGTAAAGTAAGTATTTTTTTACTTTAAATATTCCATATTTTTCATTAGTGCACCAAATCTAATCCCCCATTAATTTTGCAGTTGTTTACTTTGTGCACCAGAAACTGGACGAGATTCTCATAATCGGAGTGCCCATCTACTGTTTCGTGATAACCACAATGCTGTGGAGATCCCTAGCTAGAGCTGTGGACTCCAGGAACTTTCTCACCATATTCTGCGCCATTGGGGCCGTATTATTTGTGATCTCCGATGCCCTGATAGCGATTACCATGTTCGTGGGCGTGCCCCTGCCCTGCGCCCGCCTCCAGATCATGATCACCTACTATGCCGCCCAGTTTGCCATCGCGCTGAGCACCGCGAACGATGGTCCTGCGGTTCGTCAAACTTTTCGCAAGAAAATCAAGTGAAGACAGTGTCCAATGCTCAACTGCTGGAAAACCATAAACAACATGAACGCAACCACCAAACTTAGTACTTCCAGACCGTCTAGATTAATGCCATTTAGGTGTGTTTGTTTCCTCACCCCAGTAGCTTAGTGTAACCAAATATTTGTTTCGATTTGTTTTTTTTTGGTGGATGTGGAAACGGATCTAAGTAGAGTTTATTAGATGTTTGTTGACTTGAAAAAATAAAAATATATAAAATGAATAAGTTGTGAGTTTTAGATTCGTTTTTGATAAAAAGTATATTTTTAACTTGATTGTTACCTTGTAAGTTTAAAATGTTTATTACAAACTTCATTAAGTTTACCAATGAGGCAGTCAGTAGACAGATATTTGCATAAGAATAGTTTCAACTAATCACTGCTGTCGCTACTGAGAGTATCATCTGAGCTGGATTCCACGCGAGCGTTTCTCCCACGTCCTCGCGCAGGAGCCTTCTTTTTGGGGGCCGTCCTGGCACCGCCCTTCTTTGTCCTGGCCCCTTGGATTCTATTTCCCTGACCTTCTGATGGGCCAGCGGCCTGATCGCCTGGTTGCGCCGGTGCGTCCTGGTTGACCTGCAGGCACTCATTCAGGCGGTTCTCAAACTCGGTGACCACGGCCTTGAGTTCCGGTTTGGCCAGTTTGTTGGTGTTGCTGATGATCAGCTTGAAGGACTGGTAGACCTCGTCCACCTGCACCTTGTCCTTATAGTGCTGCATGTTGTCCATAAGTTTTCTCACCGCTCGCTCGTTGTAGCTGAGCAGACCGAGGCAGAAGGCGATGTCGCGCCACTGGCGCTCCACAAGGGTCACTGGGAAGCGAAGGCACAGCTTCTCCACCAGCGTCTCGATCTGGCGGTCCTTCTGGATGAGGCCCAGGATGTAGGACATGATCACGCGGTACTTGTCCTCGTCCAGGTTAAGGTTGATATCCCCCAGACGCGAGATAATGTCCGGCAGGACATTGTACAGAATGTTGGACTTGTTGGCTATCTCCTTGAAGAACTGCTTGGTGATATTGCGGATCTCTTCGTTGCCGTCCACAATGCACAGCGCCATGTCGGCAATTTGGCCCTTCACACGAATCATCTCGTTGAGAATCAGGTGAGACAGCATTTTGACGGCGGTCAGCCTTAGCTCGGTGTTCGATTCGTGCAGCTGGGCGTAGAAGTGACCCGTCCATGGCTCGATGATGTTCGGGAAACGGAACGTCAGGTCCGACAGCCCCACCACCGTGTTGCACTTGATCCGGATGTTCTTTGTCAGGTTGAGGATGTTCATTAGAAAACTCATGTTCGACTCGCAGAACCGGGAGGAGACGGTCATCAGGCGGGCCAGAGCCAAGTTGGCAGCCTGTTGCAACTTGGCATCGCGGAATTCTCCGGGACGCTTGCAAAAATCTATGATAATTGGCGATAGCTTGGCCAGCAGAGCGTCGGGATTGTACAGCAGCATTTCCTCACAGATGCCGTGGATTTCCTCTGCGATATTGTCCTCGGCCGTCGCCCCCACCAGGTCGTCGTCCGGTTCCTGCTGCGGCTCGGCCGCCACTCCGGATAGTCGCTTGCGCACCTCCATGGCTGACATATTGAGGGTTTGCCTCCTGGCCGCGTTCAGTGCATTTCCTGCTGCCTGTTGATTCCGATTCTTGCGCTCTTCGAGGGCAGTCAGCTCATCGCGATACTTCATGTTGTTATAGATGTCCATGTCCAGAAAGATCATCTCCTTGATGGTCATGTAACCGATACAGAACACCAATCGGGAGACCAGAAAAACAGGCATCAGACTGCGATTGGACTGGAACTGGCTATCTGGTTGAGTCTGAGTTAGGGGAAGGGTCTGCGAGTAGGGAATCTCCACGGGCTGAGATTCCAAAACGTTCTCCTGGTTCCCATCGGCTGGGGAGGATTCCAGAGCAGCTGCTGCCGCCGGCTCCTTAACCAGCCAGCTCTCGTTGAACCGCTTGAGCAGAGTCACCACCAACTGCTGGGCAATCACATCCGGCGCCTGGCACATCCTGTAGTAATACTCAAACACACTCATGGCCAGAGCATCAAAATCCGACAACTTTTGGTGAAAAAAGAAGTCCAGAAAGAGTCGCGTGATTTTTCCCACAAACTCCGCATCGCTGTTGTTGCGTTTATAGTACTTGGCATTATTGTTGGCATCGATCGAGTTGACCAGCAGCTGCAGACAGCCGGTGAAAATGCGAGGATCGCGGCGTACCCGCTCGCCGGCGGCAATGTCCTCGATGATGGTGGTGTTGGCCGAAACAATGCTGGCTTTTGATTGCGAGGCCATGATCAGGAGCTGAAGAGCAAGGCGCGACTCGTTGCTTGTGGTGCCCTCTAGCTTAAGAGTGAACCGCTCAAAGAGCACTTGAATGACAGCGGCATCGATGTCACCGCCCGCCACCCATTCGGCCATCAGGGACTCCAGGGCCGTGTAGTGGCCGTACTCAATCTCCGAGAGAAACTTGGACAGGTTCTGCACCACCAGGATGGCGTGAGCACGGCCCGATTGGTCCGTGGAGAACAGAACTCGCTTGTAGGCATCGCATACGGCATCACGCTTCTCCTTGTCCGACGACCAAACCAGCTGCAGCATGCGCTGCATTCCCGAGTCTGTGCCGTGAATTCCAAACATATAGCCGGTGGTGAAGAGATCCACCGCTTCGAAGACATCCGTGTTCGTCTTGGACATGAGCATTTCGTGCAGCTTAGGGAACGCCGATGTCACCAGCACTGCAAAGTCTATGCTGTCCTTGAGGAACTGCACGGTTTTGATCTGTTGCAGCATCTCCTCGCTCTGCAAGTAGAGTTCTGGTAAGTGAATATAGTCGAGTTATTTTTTGGGAAACCTACACTCTGTTTGAATCCAGCGGCCAGTAGGTGATAGGTCTTTAGCAAGGCCAGCACATACACACAATGCTCCTCGTGCTTCAGTAAGGAGCTGTTTAAGATTGGGAAAGATCCAAGTTGATCAGATATATTTAAGATCCAATTTCTGATCAGCAATATACCTCATGTTCTGGTTGCCGGCCAAAAAGTCAACCTTTCGCACCAGAACAATAACATCCTTGTAGTTCTTTTCGCGCATCAGCGGCACGATCCTCTCCAGCAAGGTCTCGTCGCTCTCCTCCTTGTCGAACTGCATGTCGGGAACTGAAAAAATTACAATCTCATGGTAAACTTGCAGTCGACGAAACCATTGACTTGTACTTACACTCCGTTAGGTTAGATTCGATGAAGGGCAGAAGTTCGGGCGCCAGGGTGCTGAACTCATCGTTGAGCTTCTCCTCCTGCTTGCGCTCTTCCTCGAGCACCTCATTCAGTTTCTCCATGGCCAGAACCTCGTGCTCATGCTTGGCCCGCAGCTCCTCCAGGGAAAGTTTGCTGCAATAGGGATTGCTCTCTAGGGCGGATTTGATCAGCATCATGGCGGCACGCCGCACCAGGGAGCTCTTGTCCTCCAGCCTTCCGATGGCTTCGTCCAACACCCTCGTCAGGAAGTTAAGCGGAATGGCATGCTGCACTTTCAAGTGGTGCCAGATGTTCAGCACCTTGGAGCGCACATGCGCCGAGATGTCCAAGATGTGGGCCACCAGGTGCTCGAGGAACTCGTTGCGCACTTCCTTCAGTTCCTCGCTTAGATCCTCCGAGGTCAGTTCGCTGACCACCGTGTCCCCGATGATCTGCAGCACACAATTGCGCAGCGTGTGCGACTGGCAGTCCAGCAGGTCATCGGCCAGCTTCTCCAGATGCGGGATGATCAGCGAAGGCGCGATGCTTGAGAACTCGGCCAGGAAATTGGAGAAGTGCTTGGACACCGTAGAGTCGGCAGTGTCCAGCTTCAGGGCATCCACGATGTTCTTAATTAAAATGGAGAACACAGACGAGATGCCGTACTCCTCGTGCAGCAGTAAAATGCCGGCGGCCACAGACGCGGCCGCGTGCTCAGTGCCGCGCAGAATCTGCAGAATGCGGACTGGGAAGGTCATGGCCTGGTTAAAACGCTTGATCGAGGTGCCCAGGATCTGAAAGATAGTGTCAAAGACGTTCCTGTTGTCCGGACGAAGCGGCAGCAGCTCAAGTGTTCGATAGCAGACATCGCAGAGCAATCTGTTAAAGGCTGACGATTAGACATTCTGTATTGATTCACCCAGTAGAAGGATACCCACGAAATGAAGTCATCCTCGGCGACGGGAGGACTCCAGAGATTCTCCAGCGGGCACTGCAGCACATTGAAGAGCTGCACGAGAAACTTGGAGCGCTTGGCGTCCCAGTTGGGAAAGTGCTCCAGCGAATCCGCCTGCTTCGCCCGCTTTTTCTGGACATTGACCTGCTGATTCCGCAGCGCCTGCTGAACACAGTTGTTGATCTTCTTGACCAGGCTCACTTGCAGGAAGAGCGTCATCTTGGTGAGATTCAAGTAGCTGCTGCGCTGCTGGTTGGACATGGGCTCGCTGGCCACCAGCAGTGGCTGAAGGTCCTGGAACAGCTTGTCCACAGTTAAATAGAGGAGATCGAAGGACCTCATCAGGCTCTGGCTGGAGCTGGCATCGGAACTCCGTGTCTCCAGGACCGAGTAGTATATGTCAAAGTGGTCGAACATGTAGAAAGGGTCGCCCATTTGGACTTTGCGCTTGCATTCTAAAGGGGGAAAAATAAGAAATTGAGTGTGTTCCAAACTGTACGCATTTAAAAAGGAAACCGCGCCAACGGGCACTCACCTTGCAGCTTTTGGGGAATTTCGGCGCTGCCAAATATCTCCTTTACGTAGTACTGATCCCCACTGGAGTTCTTGAGGTCCGAGGAGTTCAGCGGGAGCACAAACTGGAAATCGTGCGATTCCTCCATCACACGTATCTTTCTTATTCACAATTCAATATAAAAATATTATTCAGGATTGAGTGGCGTCGTTTACTGAGATGAAACACATTCGCCGCCTTATCGATTGTCTGATATCGGTTATCGAAGCTGGTGGTGAGACTTCAAAAGTGTGACCGGAAAATGGCTACTCATCGTAAGAATAATAAGGGGACTCGATTATTTCATATTCAGAAAAATAAACAATATCAATATAAGCTGTATTGTTTCTTCCACCAACACAATCTCTGATTTTTTTTATCCTATGTAACTATTTTCGTAACCAGGAAATGTAGAAGGCGCTCAGCGTAACTGAATTAAGTTGTTAAGGAATCTTCTAAGGAATACCCTTGAGGAAAATCGAAAACAAATATGTGATATATCGATAGTTCTATCGACAGATTGCGCTTCTTTACCATAGACGCCGTGCCGATTTTTCGCACTCGCATTTAAATAGTTTTTCTTTTGAATTTAAGCACTTTTTTAATTGATAGACACATACAAACTTGACAAAATGCGTCCGCCAGAGTTCAAGCTTAACAATCCGCCGGAGGATCTGATCTCCGCCGTGAAATTTGGGCCCAAATCGAATCAGTATATGGCGGCGTCTTCGTGGGACGGAACACTCCGGTTCTACGATGTGGCGGCAAACCAATTGCGCCAGAAGTTCCTGCAGGATGCTCCGATTCTGGACTGTGCCTTCATGGTGAGAATGCAGCTATCTACTCATTTCTAATCCCCCACTAAACAACAAATCCGCAGGACATAGTTCACGTGGTCAGTGGCTCGCTAGACAACCAACTGCGCCTGTTCGATGTGAACACCCAGGCGGAAAGTGTGGTTGGTGGCCACGAGGAGCCCATCAGATGTGTGGAGCACGCCGAGTACGTCAATGGCATCCTCACCGGCGGCTGGGACAAGAACGTGAAGCTGTGGGACATGCGGGAGAAGCGCTGCGTGGGCACCTTCGAGCAGAACAACGGCAAGGTGTACTCCATGTCCGTGATCGACGAGAAGATCGTGGTGGCCACCTCCGATCGCAAGGTGCTGATCTGGGACCTGCGCAAGATGGACAGCTACATCATGAAGCGGGAGTCCTCGCTCAAGTATCAGACCCGCTGCATCCGCCTGTTTCCCAACAAAGAGGGCTACGTGATGTCCTCCATCGAGGGCCGTGTGGCGGTGGAATACCTAGATCACGATCCAGAGGTGCAGCGCCGCAAGTTCGCCTTCAAATGCCACCGGAACCGGGAGCAGAACATCGAGCAAATATACCCGGTGAATGCGCTGAGTTTCCACAATGTCTACCAGACGTTTGCCACTGGCGGATCTGATGGCATTGTGAATATTTGGGACGGATTCAATAAGAAACGCCTGTGCCAGTTCCACGAATACGACACCTCCATATCGACGCTCAACTTCAGCTCCGATGGCACCGCTTTGGCCATCGGCTGCTCCTATTTGGACCAGCTGCCAGAGACTCCGGCAACTGTGCCCCATCCGGCCATCTATATACGTTATCCTACGGACCAGGAAACCAAGCAGAAATAACGTGCCTCCCGAACTCTCTTTATTTTTATCAACGTATGGCGTAAATAAACTTATTATCAAAGTAAGCTACTTAATCTGGTCCTTTAATTTAGCGTAACCATCTTTAATGACTACCCTCATCAGTTTTCCCAGCACAAATAAAAGTTCTATGAAACTCATGACAGACGCCCCTATATAGAGACTTATGATGCCGCCAAAACTAGCCAGCAAATCGAGGTTCGTGTACTTGAGTCTTGTGATGATTTTGGTCATCGAACGCTGGCCGTAATATATCTGTGCCGTGATTAATGTCTCTGTGGAGTTTTTGGGGCTTTAAGAGAAGGAAATTTTGTAATTTTTGTGAGTAAATTTATGATTATGACTTACTAATCCAACTTGCGCACATTGAGCGTCAGTTTGTACTGCCTTGAATTGCAATTGTCTGGGCAATCACAAAAATGCCCCCGTCGCGAGTCGTTGATATATTTATCCTGGTCGCCCATCTTCACATAGCTAAAAATATCGGAATTACTGCCCAGACATCCTGCATCCAAAATACCGCACTCACGAATGCCCTCTGAAAGGTTAACTTAAAATAAACATATGTAGCTGGAAGTAAAGTTTCCAAGACTTACCAAAGGGAGGCAGAAACACTGACGTGGAGCAATTGCAGGTCTTTAATACAATTTGATGAAGGCACACAGCCATACAATTTTCCCGATCATAGGTTAATGACGTGTTCTGGAAGTTGGGACTCTGTTCGTTCTAAGAAAATAGGAATTTACTAGAGATTTTGTTAATTGCTTACACTTTTGGCTCACATCAAAGTAGCAACGCCTCTTGCTGGGACTCATTTTATATGTGTTAGGGGAGGTTTCCGTGACTATGGGTTGTACAGCCACAAAGTTCTCCGTATCCGGATAGAGGTGATACATCATTTGATTCGACCACTGACGTGGCTCCTTGATCATGAGCTGATAAATCAATTATTTCATTGGTTTAAACACAAAATAGGAGGAAATACCTACATTCATTCCAAAGGGAGTTTCCTCACCATCCCTTAGAAACGGATAGCTCGCATTGATGGTGAATTTCAGACCCGATTCCTCGCCAGCGGTGCTCAACTTGTGGGGATAGAACTTGTTCGTCAGCTGCTTTTTACGGGAGTGCTCCGAGATCAGGGAGTTGAACACCAAGCACTGTCCCTTCTCCGTTTGCTCCGGCACAAATAGTGTGCAGCAATCATGAGGACTCTCATCGAAGCCGCAGGAACCAGGAACGAATAGCTCATCACATCGATAACCCAGGTAGTTCATTAAATCCTTCAGATTGAGAAATCTCAACCCAGTGACATTCCTTTTGGCCAGATCGCTTGCCCTTTTGAAATTGGAGAAAGAAGTTAGGTCCAAGACGTCAAGTAGCTGGCGGAATGTTTCCCGCAGCTCGGCATTCGGATGGCCGGGCAGAAATCGGAGTAATGCAGACGGAGCCCTCTGCCAGTTGACATGACTCCATGGACAAATGGCCACCGCTGGGAAGTCGATGTGGTACACCGGCAACTGGGTGGTATCTATCAAGCTGACCAGCAGCTGCTCACTATGGCGAACCCCCAGCACGGAGTACATACTGAAACCGGCTACTCCTGCCGCCAAGGCAACGGTGAGCCAAAGGCAGCGTTGCCACAGATGCCGCTCCCCGAAGACGTGCCGCATCCCATGGATGGTGGAGTGGGCAAAGGAGCTGCGCAACCTATCCCGGAACCTAATCCCTGTTCGCTTCTTTCTGAACCGGAGCAGTCCAAGGTTTGGTCGCGGAGCCACAAGCTCCCCGGTGTACAGCAACATGACGAATGGGAAAAGTTTGCTGAAGCTATTGTTTGGTGGACAGGATTCATTAGCTGGCAAAATGGGTGTGGAGTACAGTCGGCAAAAGTAGTACAGGTATTATTTAAGTGCTACATGGAAAAAGTAATGGAAAATAAATTGGAGCCTTAACACCAAAAATTATATGACAAGCCCTTATAATCTCTATAAAATAATGTTCGTACTATAAATGGGATCTAAGAATTCTAGATATTAGATTTGAAATGTGCCCGGTACTCGCACATATATACTGAAGTATTAATTTATAAGTTTACCATTAAAAGCAGCCTAAAAGTTTACTTACACATACATGGTCAAGTTCTAATCTGCTATTCTTTTATACAAGTGAATATAAAGCATATACAAATTTGTCGCAAATTTGTAATGTGCCTTGTACTTTAACGTATACGTAATATAATGATGCATTTTATTAATTTATGAGATTACTGCCTATTAGTAAACCATAAAGTTTTTAAAAGATGTAAGAATGTGCTATATTGATAACAAAAATTAATAATATCTGGTTAAACCACAATCCGCTTCACCTTTCTGCAAATAAATTGATATGAAGCAACAAAAAATTGTCAGTAATCGATTACTTTATTAACTTAATTAATGGCTATCAGTACAGTTGTCCAAGTGGAGCATACTAAGCCTTGGGGGCCAGGCTCTTCTGGACCAGGGCGGCGTTCTCCCGCAGCAGGCAGGTGGCTCCGCGGTAGGCCCACTCGCAGGCATTGGATCCCTGCTCGTTCTTGTCCACACAGGCGGCAAGGGAGGCGTGGAAGGCCTCGTTGTGGTCGGCATGGTTGCCCACCAGCTGCTGGTGGACGTTCTCCACATTGAAGCCGGTCTGGACGTCGAACAGCTCCCACTTGGTGAAGACGCACTTGAGGTAGCACTGGGTCTGGGGTTCGTTGGGGTACTCGAACTTCTGGTACTTCTCCACCACATCCGCGGGAATGCCCAGCTCCTTGACGCACTCCTCGCGATATTTCAGCATGTCGTTCCGGTTCCTCACCACATAGTCAGCGGAGGCCTGTGACCCAAAAGGGGAAGCAATATTTTAGAATATTTCTAACTCTGGCTCGAGGGTTATCGGCCAGGGTTCAATCGGACGAAACACTCACCAGACCGATCAGCACGCAGATGGCAACGAAAACCTTCATGTTTGCTCTGTTCAACTTGTTTGCCCGACGATCAAGCGAAGACTGTGTCTCAACAGTGACAGT
This sequence comes from Drosophila elegans, assembly GCF_018152505.1. Lineage (NCBI taxonomy): Eukaryota > Metazoa > Arthropoda > Insecta > Diptera > Drosophilidae > Drosophila > Drosophila elegans. Next base: position 2,629,780 of record NW_024545863.1, read on the forward strand.
CAGCCGCTATTTATACCCCACAGAGGGTACTGATTTGGGCTCGGGGATTGGACTTGGTACCTGAGGGGCTCGAAAAAAGGCACATTTCATGCTCCTAGCATGGAGAACTTGATTCTTTTGTGAGGCGAGCAATTAACGCTTTTGTGGTGGGCCAAGTGGACAACAAAGAACTTCTGGTTGCGATCTAATAACCTCCAGCAGCTGAGCTGCTGAGCTGCTGATAAGACTGCCGCCCTTTCCATTAATCTTTGGCAAATTGGCACGTTTGTAGTTTTATTTTTTGAAAAAAAAACAAATTGATTAATATAAGTTTTTAAAGTGTTTAGTAAGCACAGCACTTCTGGCAATCGTTTAATTATATACACGTACAAAAATAAGTTGCAAAATTATCACTTTCAAGTTTATAAAAATATAACTTTAAACATTAATACACAAAAAATTGATAACTAATTAAATTGTATATTTGTTGATGAAAGGGCTTGCTTTTTAATTTTTTAACTTCATGTAAAACATTATCTACTTTTTTTATATATTTTTTCTTATATTGTATTTATAAAGTGAACTAATTTGTATATTTCAAATGAAAAATATATATTATTTATTGTAAATACATATTTTGTGAGTGCATTTGAACAAACCATATTGATTTCCATTTGTGTGCATTTGTCCATTCGACACCCATAGTTTTTGTTCTGTCTGATTGGGGCTGCACTTAAAAATTTCCACTGTCTAGGCAGGTAGTAGTAAATACGAAATGATTTTCCTAATGCGTTTTATTTATGGATCCATTTATGTGTGTATCCCAAGAACCAGGTGTATAGTGTATTTGTGTGTGCTTCGATTTCAGGTAAGTATAGAAACGTGAGAACGCAGCTGCTGATGTCTGGGATTTCATAGTTGCACATTAGTAGTCGTGGGGTAGACGACAACAGGCAAATTGATCCAAGAAGGCATTGAAGCAGCCCAGCACCGACATGCCCATGATCAGACCTGCTATTCCTCCATAGGAAACTGTGTGTTAAAAGGGTTTAGTTTTTTATGTAAAAATAATAATCGAGTTCCAAACTTACCCATCAGATCGATCAGGGTGAATCGAAGCATCGAGCGGTAGGAAAAGAGGGTCTCCTCCTGAAAATACACATCTATTTCGATTTCCGTGGCATGGCTGGTGTGAGTGCCCAATCTTTCGGTGTAGGTGGACGTATGGTACTGGGTGTGATCACACGCAGGAAAACAGCCGCAGTCAACGGTGGTAAACACGTTGTCCCTGGACTCCTCGATAATGTTGCTCATGGAAAAAATGTTGACTATAAAGTCATGAAAAATGTTATAAGCATTTAAGCATTTAAAATTTAATTTTTCGTTTGAACTAGGGACCGTAATCAATGTAAGGTTTATTTCCAAAATCACAAAATAATGATTATTTTTTTTACTTTTTGTATACTTTTCACGTTTGTCGTTTTACAGTTCTATGCAAAAATATCGCCAATACTCTGCACACAGAACTTGCAGTTTCCAAAAGAGTTTATTTTGATAAAACAAAAATAGTCATCTTTAACATTTTTCCTTAATAAAAAATGACTATTAAAATTTTTTTTATTAAATTACTCAAATAAAATATTATAAGGATTGAAAATTGAATAATCATTTATTAAATGAATAGTTTGACCAAATGCCAATATTAATTGATTGATTTTTTGGCAAATGAATAATCATTATGTGCAGTCCCTGGTAAGAACAACAGTTCAATGTTTACTAGTAAGGACTCCCAATATCATTTGAAGTTTTAAACTTAAAAACCTACGTCGATTCTTATTAAAACAGTATAGGTCTTTAACACCACAAATCCTGCTGTTGCTACTGTCCTTTGCATTGGTACTGTTTTCTTTATTGAAAACGGCTTTAACTGGTAAATCCAAAGTGCAGTTGCACTTTTTAAGTATGTAGTTAACGTGGCACTTGTATATGCATTCCGAGCGGGTATTGTCGGGAGGAATTTCGTTCTAAAAATAAAAGGGTTAGATAGTTAACTGCATTTTTTCAGGTATTTCATTTAAGCAGTAATAAACCTCGAAGTAACATCGACGCATTTGAACAGGTCGAGCCTTGACTTGCAATTCGGCTGTGAAACGCAGTGGTTCGACCGGCACTACAATACGATCCTCCGAAGAATAGTCAATGCTCATGCCCAGATGCTGAGAGGGTTCATGTACTACAACCTGGAATAAATATTTGCAAATTAAACTAGATACTATACGGTAAATAATAATTTTGGGACTCACACCCAGCGTGTTCACAATATACTGGCTGTGGTGCCGTTGAATTTTTACGGTAAGACCGCTATAGGAACCCGATGATGCCACGGACCATGGCCAAGTTTCGTCCCCTCCAGAGGCGAGCGGTGAGTTGAAGACGAAGGCAAACCCATTCAAGGTCTTTCCAGGACGAAAAATTTCACAGCAGTTCATCGGTTTGCGGCGCCACTGACACTCGTTAAAAAACTGTTTGCAATTGAGCTGCCAGGACTTGGAGATTTTCCACTTAAATACGTCCAAATCCTCGAGTTCCGAAAACTCCGTGAAGTTTTCCTCCGTCAGGCGAGCTGCCATCGGAGTTTGCCACATCACGGACTGGACCAAATTATAGGCTTTGCTCTGCCTCTGTGCTTCTTTTGATATATTTACACTGGTGAAATTAATCGGGATAATGGTGACGCCCGGAAAACTGATCTCAGACACATGCACATCCGTCCTTTCGATGGAGGTCTGCACCCAGTAGTAGAAATATCGCTCCGAGGACAAAATACTCACATACACAGTGGCTAAAAAAGCGATAATTTTAAGCGGCACTCTAGCATACCTAAAGAAAAGGCACAATGTGATTTATTGTACTAACCAAATATCCATATATCATTAAAAAACAGTATTTAATTTCGAATATGAGTTATTATACGTTCAAATGTATCATACACTCGTATGGGAATAATTATATTATAAAAGAGTGTCTATTACAGAATTTAATATTTTTTCCGCATGCTTTAGAGTTTTTACTCCTCGGTTAGGGGAAATATCAGAGGAGTATTGGTGTTATGGTAAATTGTCACTCACCGCCTGGCCGATGCAAACTTATTTTTCCCCTTCCTCTCCTTCTCGGACTCCTGGTGGTCATCATCATTATCCTCGGAGGTAGGTTCCGGCTTCCAGACAGTTTCTCGCATTTCGCTCAAACGCTAAACTTCTACTGTGAGAAAATCATGCCTAATTGGCAGTTCAGCCCGCTAATCAATGAGTTCGACCGGCACTTCTGTCAGCGGGCTTATCAATTTCCGGAAACATAACTACTCAATTACAAAGCTTGTGAGCCATAATGGATGGCCTATCCGAAAAAAGTTCACCGACTGCAATTACAAGTCCACTAGTAACAAGTCGAACTGTGGCCATAAAAGGGACTCCCGAATTCCGGGCCAAAGCTCAGTGATTGAGTGACTCGGTTCCAGAATGGCCAAGGGAGATAAGTCGGTGGCGGCAGCCAGTATTAGTGCCAGTGACAAGTGCCTCATGGATTTGCTAAGGGTCTATTTTCGGAGCTATTGCGAAAAGTCAACTATTCACTGCGTTCGCTATTTGTACGATCCACAGTTGCACAATGTAGAGAGGTGGGTTGGTGCTAAACATATTATATTCCTTTTCGTTTATTAGTTAAGTTCCAAAAATGACTACATCTCGATCATTTTTCAATTTTTAATTGATTCTGATTCTTGATTCAGACAATGTAGTTCGTAGCTAAAATCGCGTATCATCTCTGTTAATAAGACATTATTTTGATTAGATTTTTGGTTTGGCAAAAACATACGTTTTTTTTTAGCGGCATAGAACCGAATGGATTTTATAAACAAATAGTTTAACCTAATTGATTTGCAAATATTTTTTTAAATATAATTTTTTGGTTGATGGCTTTGGATAATTTTCATTTACAGACTCATCTGGTGTGTGCTGCTGATCATCAGCGTAGGTCTCTCCTTTTTCTTCTACCTTCTACTTTCTGAGCGTTTTGTGACCCAAAAGCTGCAGACAGTGGTCCACGATCCACAATACCCCGTTTTCCTGGTCCAATTTCCCGCTGTGGGAATTTGCACGGACAATCGCATTGATTGGACCAAATTGGAGGCGGCCAAGGAGAAATTCCTGCCTGCCAACTCGAGCGTGGAACTTGTCGAAAGTTTTACCATCTTGGTTGCCCGTTTGGAAACCCTCCGCTTTGGCATTTACATGGCCAGTTTGTCCCAACTGGAGGACGATAATCTGGAGGCAGTGGGATTTGTGAATTTAACCGAACTATCCATGTTCTTGACCATACGCTGCGAGGACATAATGGTCTCCAAATCCTGCCTGTGGCGCAGTGCCCCCTTCAATTGTTGTGAATATTTTGTTATGGAAAAGACAGAGTTTGGATTTTGTTTGGTTTTCAATTCAGAGATATCACCACTCTCGAAGGCAATAAGAGAAAGGGAAGGTAGAAACTTTTATCCAAGGCATAATGCCAAGGCAGGTCAAGGTACTGGATTAAATTTTGATCTGCTCATCAATGAAAGTTTTAAGCGACCCGATTCCCAGGCCAACGATAATGTCTACGTAAGAATATAGTTAGCATAGAAAACTAAATAAATAAGTGCATATTTATTTCAACACCAGGTTATGATTAAGAAGCCAGATCAGTTGAACAATGTTCTATACTCAATGACCCAAAATACGGAGACCTATGTGACCGTACGTCCGGATCTCACTTGGACGGATGAGACCACACGCAACATTCCTCCGGAGCGTAGGAACTGCCTTTTTGCGGACGAGCAGCATGAGTTGGATGAACATGATGCGGCCAAGAAGTTTGGAAAACCCTTTCAGCTCACCAACTGCCTAAATAGATGCCACGAGTCCTACTTGGTTCAGCTCTGCAACTGCTCTCTGCCAATTTTCTTCCTTTTCAACAAAAGGGGTAAGTTTAAAGTCCACTCAAAAAGTAAGGCAATTAGATAAAATACCTTAAAAGAGTATAAAGTATTAACACTTATTTATTTGAAATCCATTTCGGTTTGTATATAAAGTTAAAGATAGTGAAATAAAAAATTTAAATTTTTAAAATATATATTTTTCATATTTAAAACAAAAAACCTATTATTTTGCAGTTAAAGAATGCAATTCTGTTAGCCTACGGTGCCTGGCTCGTAACAATGGTAAATGTGATTTGAAAAGATTAATACTGGATATTACAGCCCTTCGTTGCAGACATTTTCAGCTACGACAAACGGAGGGACGAGGATGCCCTTTTCAGTGCCACTAAGCCGGGGATGACCTGTTCCTGTTTTGTGAACTGCTACCTGCTCGACTATTATACGGCCACCACCACTCTGCCTTTGTCTGCTCATAAACTGTGGGGATAAACGTAACCTTTGTTTGTTGTTTTTTTAAATATCCAATACCATTGCTTGCAGGCCCAAAGATCCACAACAAAAACTGTTCAAAGTGGATGTGCACTATCAGGTGGAAACTACACCTTTGTATCGCACCAGTTTGGAATTCACCACAATTGATTTGATAGGTACGACAATTCGAGCGTTGAATATATATCTATCTAAAATTTGATTATTTTCTTGCAGCCAATCTAGGTGGAATCTTTGGTCTCTGTTTGGGAGCTTCTGTGGTTAGTGCCTTTGAACTGATTTACTATTTAACTGTGGGCCTGGCCATGCATCTATATGACAACAAATACTACGGGGTCTTAAATAAGCAACTGCGAATCAAATGGCGAACATTTAAGAACTACCTTAAAAACGATGTCAGCCCTGCAGCCCAAAAGAACTTTGGTGAAGGTAAACTAAGGCATCCCTTTAACCATAGAAAAAATGTTTGGTAACAAGGTTATTTAGAAGGACATTTTTATTGATATGATACTAATTAACAGTTTAATGTATGTATTTAATTGGTGTTATTTTTCTCTGACCAAATGGCACAGTTATAATGCGAGGTTCGGGTTTTTTCACTTTTCCCTTACCTTGTATATACAAATAAAGACCAATAGAAAAATAGTAGGCCAACTCAAAGGCGCTCAGCAATGAGCCGCCCAGAAAAAGTCCGATTATGCCACCAAAACTTGCTGAAATATAAAAATGCAAATGTATTACTTTTAAAAATAATTAAGATGTTTAACCAACCCAGTAATTCCACAAAGGTAAATCTCATGGTGGTCTGATATTGAATAAACCAGCCGGACTGGTAAAATATATCCAATCGCATTGTGCCAGCCTCTGTATCGGTTTCATTATTACTAACAAAGGATTTAGAAAATGTTGACTGTTGTTATAGAGCTTTTCTAATATATTTTACTTACTCTAGTGAAGTAGTGGTAAAAACGCGCTCGAAAATAAGCTGAGTGCAGCTGGTAAAGCAGTCACAAATCATGCTTTCCTTAAAGGGATTTTTCACAAATTCGTCCTCTTCGGGATGTCGTTCAATACTAAAGATAACTGTGAGCAAACTTTTGAAATAATATCAAATTTTAAAATACATAAGGGTAACAAACTTACGTCTGTTGTCGTAGAGACACTTGAAGTCTGAAGCTTTGCAGGCAGTAAAGTTATCTACAGAATATAAAATATAAATAAAAACATGTATGAATATTTCTTAGAATTAATCAATAAATCTAATAGTTTCACTTTTAAGTGAGTAGCTTTTTATTTATATTTTGGGATTAACTTATAAGGCAACGAAATAATGTATAGGCTTACCTTTATCGGTAATGGGGAAAAATATAGTGGGCGAACACTTGCAGAGTTCGATGACGTGTTCCTGATGGCACTTGCTGCGGCAGTTGCCCACCCAATACTGAAATCCCGGCAGATTCTTGTACTGCGGACTGTCCACTTCATCGGGAAAGATGCATCTTCTGACTTGGGGAGACACGGACCGGGTCCGTTCATCCGTGACCGTGAAGCGGGGCACCATGCTGATCCTGGTGTGCGCTTCATGTGGCACATGGCGCACAACATCGCTCCACTGCTGCGGCTGCTTGATCATCACGTTTATGCCTCGTTTTCCCGGACGGATGAGCGACCTGTTGCGCCTCAGGAAAATGTCTAATCCCGAGCCTTCGCCATAATGCGGAGTGCGAAGCGGGTAGTATCTGTCCTCACTCTGAAATAGGTATACAAAACATATTCTTTTTGACTTAGAACTTATCTTTGGTTGAAAAAAAATTAAAAATAATAATTTTTAAACCTCTTAATAAACATGATTTTGGTATTAATTTAATTAAATTAAATATAATATTTAATCAGAGAGTAACTCACAGCTTTTTTTCGTGACGCCGGACTGATCTCCGTGTTAAAGACAAAACACAAGCCGGACTCCGTGAACTGATGCTCGAAAACCTCACAGCAGTTCACTGGATTTCCCCGCCAGCGGCAGGCATGGAATAGATCTTGACATCTTATCTGGAGGTACTCGAAGACTTCGCGGAGATCTAAGTCGTTCAGTAGGTGCAAGTCAGCCACTAGAGTTTCATTCCTGAAGAAAGTGGACATTTCGTTCATGCGGGACAAGTGCGGATCCCCTGCAGCAGTAAAGAACTTAACGAAAAGGTCCTTTTGGGCTGCAGACACATTGGCTCCCAGAAAGTGCTCAGCTGCCCCGTTCTCCAAAAGCCTCCAATTGAGGCGATTCCGTGGGCAAAGGCCAATCGAGGGAAATGGAACCCGGAAAATTGGGAGCATGGTGTTCTTGATGGTGGTATGTATGCGCACCGTTTGGTAAAGTTCGTTCAGGTCCACATAAACCACAATGGCACCAATGCTGGTGGTCACCAGAATCAGCAACCAGATTAGCCTTATTTTATAACGTAAATAATACAATTCATTTAGTAATCTATTATTTAAGGAATTGAATTTAAATGTATTGTTTTAAAATATTGTAAACAAATTATAAAAAAACGTAGCCAACATTAAAACTCCCAAATTGTTTCTGCGAAAGTATTTTTTCCTTTTCTTGTTAAATTACATTTTTAAATTAAATTTTATTATTTGCATTTATCGACTTACCTCTCGAATTTTCTCATTTTGGGATCAGCCAAATATCGTATGCCGTGTACAGAGGACTCTGCTGCATAGCCCTTGAGATAAGGCAGCAAAAGCAGCCATAGTTTTCGCAAAGGACTTACATTCGTGGTATCCTGCTGCGTCAGGATAAGTCCAGTTTTTCCGTCGTAATCCATGTACAGTGGTCGACGGGGCCGTGGAAGTTCCAGTGGGTAAAACATAACTTTATTTGGGATGCGCTTCGTTCGAGTGCTGCGAAGATATTAAGAATTCAAATTTAAGTTAAGCGCGCAGAAAGCCTCCGCAGCATTGAACTCAATCAAAAAGCAATTATTCGAAATGGTCAAGACTGGTTCTCCTGCCCCAGCAAAACTTAAATCACGCACACAATTAACACTTGGGGGGGCTCTGCGCCGGGTGGCAGGACTAAAAGTGGCCAAGGACGCGCAAGTTGTTTACTCAACTCGATTCAGGATAGCAGTGGGATGGTGCAAGTCACTGTCCATTGGCATCGTAATCCTCTGCTGGCCCGACTGTTTGTTCGTTCATTAAACGGAGCTGATACAGTCAAAAAACTGTTTAAATTACCATTTTTGCTAGATTTGTTTTAGGTATGTGCAGTAAAGAATTATAACAAAATAATTTTACTATGAACAGACAAGAAGACTCAAATTAGAAGCCAAGATTACTGGATATAAGCCTAAATTAATTTAAGGAAGTCAACAACTTACTTCGAGTTTTTAACGGCTTGTAGGAATTTGCATAAAAAATTTTGAAAAAAAAGATTAGTATTGAAAATCATCAATTTAAAGCCATAACTAGAGTTCATATATTCTATAAAATATATTATTATTTTTCTGTTTGTAAATTTATTATCTTCTTATTTTCTGAGAGTGTATAAGCAAAGTACTGGTGGTTGGACAAGTCTGTGTTACTGTTTATTGAGTGCTGGTCAAAAGCAAAGTTGGGGAAGATGTCGGACATTTTTGTCAAGCTTTCAGTCGATTGTCTGTCGTTCCGAATTGTTTTGTGTAAACAAGTTATTTTCGATTTATCATTGCGTGCATTCCGAATCCTTGTCAACTGTCTTCTTCGATTGCCAGGATCTTCGTGGCTTGGGCAGCATGATTTATTTGGCCAACAAACTATAGCCAAAGTTGGTGATTTGATTTTCTGGAGTCTTGTATTTAGGTCCAGGGATTGAAGTCGACTTAGAGGCAAAGCGGATAATGCCGTCTTACATTAAGTTCACTACTACTACTAAGTGCTGCCAACGGTCAACTTCGAAAATCAGCACAGCAGACAATTAGGGGATAAAACACTGTTAAGTGGAACTAACGATTCTAAGATTAAGGAAATTTTAAACTGACGACTGGAACTGCTTATTTCTATCAGTTTTACTTTAAATATAAAAACAATATATCCCCTTATGTTTGACCCTATTAAACTTTTTACTAAAATAGGTCAAAAATACAATAAAATGGAAATTTAATTATAATGTTATATCTAAGCTTTTGGCCAATAAAACCATTTTCTCTTAGTTTAGTATTATACGGCTTGTATATATTTTAAAGCAAGTTTATCTTTCCCAAGATGAAAAAAACTCAGTCATTTCTGTACATTTTGAAAAGGTCGAATTGGCAGCACTACTCCGCTTCTGATTACCGCCCACAAATCCACATGCAAACGCACACTCTCACACGTGTAAGCCTTCTAATCCTGGCATAATGGACAACCCAACCCGAGTGGTCGCCAATTAGCGTTGTGTCAATCAAACATCAACAGCAACATCGTGTCTCTCCGCTGAGAAACTGAATGCCAATTGATTTGTGCGCTCGTCCTCAATTTTTCGGTCATCCTCGGGGATTGAGGTGGCTTACCAAACCGGGCAGGGGAACTCACAATTCTCAAAATGTTCCACATTGATTGATGACCAATATTCAGGTATATCAGTGCCAATGGTGAGGGCTAATTGAGACTGCAACGCGGGATAAATTTATATGGCACACACACTGGTCAAATCATGGTTGTATATTTGGCTTTAAACTTGCATTGATCTAAAGTTCATATTCTTGCAAAGGCAACATATAAGATGTAGCTTAAGTCAATGCATTTGAAAAATAAAACTGTGTTACTAGAGTTTCATGACAGCGGAAATAACTTCTGTTTTTTAATAATATTAATATAGTTGTTTGTTTTTGGTATATACAAATTAATCGGCTTTAGTGTATAATATAAAATTTATTCAAATTCTAGGAAGTACAATAATATATCAGCTTTAAGGCATATCCTACTTGTCTAATTAGGCTCGATTTTCCAGAGATCTACTTTCAAATCGCCCAAAGTTTAATTGTGGAAATCTGAGCCCTTGCTTTGTGAGTTAAAGCACTCAAAGGTAAGTTAAAACTGCTTCGATGCGCCTGATTAAACCGCCTCGGGCCGTGAAATAAATAACCCATCGCTCTTCATTATGCGCAGTGGGCGGAAAGCCGTGGCAAACTCCAATCTTTTGATGAGTAGTTATGAATATATAATAATTCAGCAGACACAGACAAACACACACGGCACTGAATCGACTCCGACAAGACGTTAATGACTTCCGCTTTCGTCAGAAACTTTCAGCCACACTTTCACTCTAACTTGCTGTCCCTGCGCGTGTGCAACAATTTCGCATCGTCGTCGTCATCATCATCATCATCATCATCATCATCTCCTCGTGGCAGTGGCAGTGGCAGTGGAAGTGGCCGTGTTTGGGTTCAAGTTCATGTGGCCTATTAAGGACAGACACCCTGGATGGAAAAGTTAAGGCAATTCCGAATCAGAGAAGGAGTTTCCCGGGACCACCCGTTCAAAATTCAATCTCACTTTTATGAGTCAACAGAAACGTGACGAGGCACAGGCACCGACCGTCACCATCACCATCGCCCATCACCATCGCCCAACACCGTTGCCGTGGAGTGACAGGATCAAGGAGCAGGGAAGAGGGACACTGAATGTTGCCAACTGCCAGTTAGACTGTCAAGTGTCTGGCAAAATGCCATTTAAATATGCAAATTCTGTTTAAAAGCGAAATTTAACTCGTTTCGCTGCCTGGCTAATTTGCATGTTTCTTCGCGGAGCGCCCTTTGTCTTTGTTACTGCTCAGAACTGCTTCGTAATTGGGTTTATCTTTTGATGGATAAATCCTAGAAGAAAAGTCTGGGCTCCATCACTTCCGGTCGCTAAGCTGCCATAAACAAGCCAAGTAACGCGTGTTAATTATTTAATAATATCAAGGGATTACAAGCCATGAACCCGAACCGCCATTTGCCATCTTGGCTGATTGATGGCCCAGCATTTAATGCTTAATGCTCCACCAACCACCCAAAGATTTGCCATTGATGGGGCTGCCAAACGGCCAAGGCTGTCGACTGTAAGGTGTTTTGTTTTGCAGCTGGCTGGGCGGGATCGGCAAGGACTCCATCTGAGAGCAACGCCGCTTGTCGCTCGCAAGTAATTTGAATAATTTTCTGAAGAAGTGCAAAATTTGCATATGAAATCTGCAATCTCGCATGCTGAAAAGGGGGCGGCAGGAGTTTTTCCACACATTGCAGTGCCAGCTGCAAGGACTCAGGCGCATTCAGGCAGCAGGAAGTTCATTCTGTTCTTGATTCTGTTGTGCAGACAAAAAAAAAAGGGTAAGGGTTAGATTGAATTTGGCATGACTTGATATTACCTTAGAGGCTAATAAAAATGTTGTTAACTATAAAATATGTTTATAGGTATATGATATATTTAAAATTTATTGGCATTTAAATTTGTATTTAAATTGAGTGTATATTAGCTCTCTCTCGATAGTAAAATTGTTACTTTCAAATCAATTTTCTATAATTTTTGATAGTGTCCTGTGGATTTGGCGGGCGGGCGGAGGCGTGGAAGATGCTTTTAACTTGTCTATGCAAATGCAAATGTTTGTACGCAATCGAGGAATAAACAAATGTGCTTTCTGTGAAAATGTGTGCATGTGCGTTCGCTCTTGTCGAGATGTTCGCTTTGGAAAAAAGTTGCTGCGAGTAAGCCGATGTGAGTTATGGGCGGAAGAAAATTAAGAAAACTTCTTATAATTGATGTCATGCATTTTTAATCTCATTCCAAGCGGCCTGCTATTTGCATTTTCCTATTTTGAGTTTCGTTTCGGTTCGCAGCACAAAATTTATCAACACATATTAGAACACTTGCTGGGGAAGGACAGCACTTAAGCTCTCAATTAAAACACTTTGCTGGGTACTCAACTCGCTTTAGTTGGGCAGTTCCTGAATGTAAACACTCGCATTATGGCTTTCTTCACAATTTTAATTACTTCGCGCAGACAGAATTCCTTAATTTGGTGCTCTTCACACATTCTGAACGTGGGCGAAATAGTAAAAACGGTCTTTACACATGCAAAATGCAATAAATGAGAGACGAATGCACGAATGATGCCAGGCATCAAGTACCAAAGGCTGTCAGGACACCCCGAGATCCTCGTGCCCCCCTAGAAATGCATGAGTGCCAGGGGAGCTCGCACAATTTAAGCTCAGAGTATTTAATTTGAAAGTTTGCTTAACAACTTTATAAATACCTAGTGTGCAAAAGCCGGTAGACAAGAATTTCATGTGACACATTTTTGTCGAAATTTTTCATTTGGCACAATGCGGGAAAGAAGGGGAGCGCTAACAAGCATAACAAAAATGTTTGGCTTGTCGTAGAGAAGTTTGTATTAAACTAATAATTTGGCTTAGGGAAGGTAAGCGAGCTTCTACAAAATATTAGGTTTAAGTAGAATAGAATTTTTGAATATGGGGAAGTCTTTTAATATACTATCATTTTTTTTATATATATTCTTTCCCTCTTTCGGAAAATAAACTTTTTAAATGATGCAATGTTGCAATTAATATATTTTTTAAATGTTTGTATAAATTTATAAGTCTTTTCCTGATCCGCTCCTGCCTGAAAGTGTTCTACAGTTCGGAGTATAAATACCGTATAACACTTTCGAGTCTGCGCAGAAGCCAGCAAGAATTTTGGCGCCAAGCGAACAGCTGAGAAATGCCGGGCTTTGGACCCCTTTCCGAAGGACGAAATGCTGTTCCGAGTGCGCGGCCCGCAAAAGTATGCTACACCACTCGACTTGTCCTGCGAGTTGCAACAAATGGCCGTGTGTGCGTGCGTGCGAGGGGGTGAGTGGGTGAGTGTGTGTGCCACTGCTGCTGCCTCCCAGCGAACCGTCAATGGTAGATTCTTGCAGGCAGAGCTGCCATCATCGTCCTCGTGTGTTATCCTGCCAGCTCGTCGTCACTCCACTCAGGCCGAAACGAAGTCCTCGGCCGAGCGTCCTCGTCACTCCCGTGCTGTGAGCCTTCGTGGCAGGTCCTGGCCGCATACTTTCCTCCGGTTTTTCGGCCGTCTTCAGTCGCTTTCAGTGGCGTTCTGGTCGCGTTGCTCTTTTGTCCGACAATTGCCAAAAATCTAATTTTTGTGAATGAAATTCGTGATAAACTCAGTGAGTGAATGAATGAACACGCCTTCGTCAAACAATCGCGCAGTGGTTAAAACAAAAAGTGCTATAAAAATATGATTACCTAAATAAAAGAATTTTAAAATGGTACGGAGATAAATTTAAATATTACAAATATTTGTGGTGGTTTTTTGTACTATGAAGATCATAACTTAAAAATAAAAAACTTTATAATATTTGAAATTCATAATTTAAAGTGAGCAGATATTTTTGAAAGGATTTTTAGTCTAAAAAAATGTTTAAGTAATTTAAATTAAATTACAAATTTTCAAAAGCAATCTTTAAAGTTGTATAAAATAAGTCAGTAAAATTATTTTATAGTTCACAATTTGGAGTTTCTAAACCCGATTTGCAGCTAAACTTTTCTTCATTAAATGGTTGGTTGAGAACATGAAAATTCAATTAAATTTTAGTCGTGAAAACCGAAAATCGTTAAAAATATTGTTCTCACTTATCGGTGATCAAAGAAAAGGGGTTGATTTTAATTAATGGATGTACCAAAATAAAAAAAAATATTTAAAAAATGTTAACATTTTTCAATAAAGATACTTAAAAGCTGGTGGTTGACCGGAATGTGGCATTGCGAATCTGGTGCCGTAAACGAGTTAACGGAGTGCTTCGCTTGTGCGGGTTTTATCCTTGGTCCTGTTGCGACCATCCTGCCTTCGTTAAGTGATTAATCATGCTCGTATATTTTCCAAGTGAAATTCAATTTGGACCGCAACGTCAGTGCAAGAACCACAACAGCCATCCAGGGAACGGCAAAGTATAAGAAGTAAAAAATAAAGCCCCAGAAAAATTTGAGCAGGACAAAGGACATCCCCTCTGGACAGCGGGTTGAGAAATTGTGGAATCGATAGAGGCAGGAAGAACTGCATCCGACGGTGAGTGGAATTTGGGCTATCATCGTACTGTAAATACTTGGCAATGGCAAACGTTGTTGCAGCTAAAAATCTAAAGCAGCTTTAATGGCAGGACGAGTCCCATTGGATTCGAAATCCAATAAACATGGCTTGGATCGAATTTGGTGCGGGTAAAAGCTCGTCAATTTCCCTTTATTTATTTGGCTCCTTATTTGTACTGGACAAATTAGTTGCGTTGCTGTCCTTTCGGTCAGCACAAACAAGCCGCAAAAAAACACACACAAAATACATCGACCTCACAAGGATACGAAAACAGGACCTTTTTCTCGGCGGGAAATAATTTAAGCCTCGAGCGCTACTTTTTTAGTTTGGTAATTTAAATGTAAAGCAGGGGAAAATCAGGGACGTACAACATTTAGGTTAATCATACGCCATGTCGTCCCGAGGCAGAGCCTCAAGCAGTCTGCCTGCTTTGCATAAATTAGTAAGTTTTTACTTCGCAAGCGAAGCCTCCTTTGGTTGCCTTTGGAGAATAAGCAACGGAAAGTAAACAGGATACAAGAGGCATCCGTCTGCTAGTTGTCCTCGTTGGTCCTGCCATATAAATCAATTTTAATTTAATCACTTTATCGCTATAATAAATCATTTGCCGGGCAGCTTATGAGGATGCGGATGCTAATGCCGCCATAGCGCCGATTATTGTTAACAATAAAGCGAAGAAATGTTGACAAAACAAAATTTAAATATCAGGTTGAGGCGGCGGCGCCAAAGACAACGATGACGATGGTGACAACGGGAAACAAAAGAAAAACTTTCTTCATTAAAATTTTTAATGACTTTCCCTCTATTTGCGCAAGGTAATAAAAGTCAACAGCCTCACTATGTTGGTGTGTACATAAATATTTCACAGAACTCGTCTTGTTTTTTTTTGTCGTTGCAAATTCCATTCTGAAAGTCTTTTGTTTTTCTTTTACGATTTTTTTAAGCGGTCGACTATTTGCGTAATTATATTTCCAGCACTTGCTTTTTGCGCTAGTTTGAGTTTGTTTTGTATCGCCCTCTTGTCGATGGGCTTTTTTCAGCCCTCCATTTAATTACATTACGGTCGATTAGGGCGTAACAAAACCATAACAAATGTATCGCCAATACCACATCACAAAAAGCTGAACACATCCTGCCATTAAAGTGAATTCCATTGAACTAAAAACATGCATACTGGTTAATTAAGCGGCTCATTCTTGTGCAAATTCCAAAAGCTTTTGTTTTCCTATTGATTTTATAATTAATCCAAATTCCAGACAATTAAAGCAATTTACCCGCTCCAGGACCTAACCCAATATGACTATTTTATATCCTATTCTGAACCGTAGCACCTCAAGGTCCTGTCTTCGCACTAATAGATTAGCAATTAAATGCCACACACCATTAACGGGTAATAATAAGCCGAGCTCGAAGGATTCTCTCTGGCAATCTGTGGGCCATTATAATGTGTATGCGCTGTTGTTTATGACACGCCCCCATGCCGAGAAACGCCCCCTGGAATATGTACATTACGCATAATGACAATGGCGCCCATCCTCCCACAGAAACACAAACACACACACGCATTTAGCTATGTTGAAGTTGATAGCTAGCTAAACTATTTATTTGCATATAAATATTTCAGCTCCTCGTAAGGAAGAACAGGTCTAAACACACAGTGGCATATGTAAGGCTGTAGCAAAATTATTAGCAGCTAGCAGCAGATATTTTAAATATTTATTTTTTGCAAGACATATTAAAAACGTTTTCTACTTCTAATATTTGCTTATACAAATTTTAAATTAAAGATTAAGTTGAATAAACTGCTTCTTATGTGACTTAAAATGGGTTATTTTTTGATATTTTTTGATTTGCTGCTTTATAAGCCAATTAATTTTAGAAGGAATATTCTTGCTACCCAAAATAAATAAAGTAAAATTAAGAGTATTATTATGTGTACCCCAAGAGTATAAAACAGCGTGCATGTAAACGGCACTTGTGTGTTGGCAAAGGAAAATAGAAAAGCCCCTTTTCCATATTCCCCAAGAATACCCACCCAGGTACTTCTACCTCCACTGGTCCCAGTCGAGTTTTCTCCGCCTTGTTTTGTAATTGAAATAGTTTGTGAATCGGATGTTTATGGGAGCTCGTTTATTGTAGGCTAAAAATGCTTTTGATAACACAAAAGGAAATCCATTTGCCACAACGGAATTGTTTATGCACACTCACATGCACTCAGAGTTGAACATCAAACTTAAGCCTGGAAAAGCCTGATAGCCTAACGAAAGCACAGATGAACTTCTCTTGCTGCAACTTAATTGAATTCTCTGTTATTTAATTAAATGAAGTGTAAATGAGATTAAGACATTTAGTTGCTAAGCTGCAACTTAATGTAAACGGTTAATGTACAGTCAAAACTGCTTTAAAAGTTTAGTTCCAAATTAAATTATTTCCAACCCATAAATTGATTGCTTGTTCAAACTCAAACTTTTTTATTTGTTTCTTGGACAAATAAATATTAAAAATATTAAGAAAAAAAAACAGAGAATTTATTAAAGTTATAAACATTCTTATGAACAAGATTCTTTAATTTCAGTTTGAAAGGAAAGGCTTATAAACATAAAAATATAAAGTTTATTGATAATTATAATGTACTCTCTTCGCTCATAAAATTGTTTTCCATAACGAAGTTTGACTGTTGTACTATATTAAGCAATAGCCAAGGTGTTGCCCCCAGGCATTGTGAGTATTTTGGTGCGTCAAATGCAAAAAGCATTACGATTTATTTGTGCCGCATTCCTTGATTGTTTCGCTCTTACTTCGCCGCCACACATGCAAACAATGACACAGGACAAAGGACAACAATGTATGCACAATACAGCACAAACACAGACAAATCCGCTTTCACTTTTGTTTGCGTAGTGTTGGCGAAACCGAAAATCCCTGATAAACGTCAACGGAATGTCAGGTGTTATAATTTAGCATTTGTGGGTGGAGCGTGGGGTGGGGAGTGGGGAATGGGGAGTAATGGGAGTAATATGTGCTTCATGCTTTACTGACATTGACAGCAGTCAAATTTTGGGGCCACGCATCGGTGGAGCCTTCGCCATATTTAAGTACTTACATCATGTGCATTACATTTTACGGCTGTGTGGGTAATAAACCAGCGACTGCAATTACCACAACAGCAACAAAGCGAGCGGCAATTTGCAACATTGTTTGTTGGTGAAGGGAAAGGGGGGTGGAAGCGTGGTAACGGGTCGGAGGATGGGGCACTTAAATAGTTTTAGACACTAGAGCCACTCCAAACTTGACTGGCCACCAAAATTGCGACCTCGACTGAAATAGTGCATTATTGTTTTTAACTTTTTGAATAGTTTGCGAAATTTTGCATAACTTTTTGTTTGCTTTTTAAGTCAATTGGTGTTCAAACTCGTGGTCATTTTTAGGGTTTGTTATCTTAATTATAAAAACACGTTTTTTTAACTTTTTCATCACACATTGCACTCCCTAGGAAGTGAAATTTTACAATAATTTTCACGTTGTTGAAAGAATTTACAAAATAAACAGTGCGAAATAAGGGAAAGAAATTCACCTGATAATTTATGAAAGCTTGATGTATTTTTAATCATCAAATTCAGACACCTTGTGAAACCTTTATTTAACATCTTTGAAAATAAATCTTTCATGTATCCCAATTTATGAAATAAATAATTGGAACAAAAATATTAAATTGTTGTAAAAAGCGGATTAGAAAAGCAGAGCATTACTAACAAGGGTTTATTAAATGTGTGTGAAGGACCTTAAAGCCGATTTTAGGCAAATATGGGTAGCTCTCACATGGTTCACATATGAATGCTGTTAGCAACGCCCCTGAAAGATTGCAATGCCAAACATTCGCAAGCTTTTGCACTGCCCGCAGCACATTAATCTTGAGCTTGTTTAGATGTTTCACTTGCACACACACTCACACACTTAAACATCGTCATTTGACCCCGGCCCATGCGTGTGTATTTTGATTCGGAAAGGTCGCCGTCGTCGTCGCCGCTTTTTCTCTGGTTCTGTTGTTCTGTTGGCTTGGCGACTTTGCCGCCCGTCTCAATGGCGGCACACTTGTAACACTAATGAAAATACCAAATTCCAATGAGCTGTCAGCCGCCACAGAACGACGTCAGCGGCCTTGGCACACTGCCAGTAAATTGGGTCCGAGTGGTCATAACTTCGGATGCGCCCCGCCTACGAGCAATCCATTCCGTACCGCCCCATTATCCTTCGCCGGAGCAAAAATGTAACAGAATGCAACGAACTTGAAATTCCACATAAAATCTACAAAATTCTACTGACTCTTGTTCGTTCAATCAGTACACTGGGGGAAAAGAGTGGTTAATTGTTTCGCCTTTGAAACTCATGTAAATTTTTTAAAATACATACACGATTTTTGTTTGTCTAAAAAAACCTTTAAGAAGGTTATAATATGGTTGACCAATTCAAAGAAATATTTTAATGTTATGAAGGAAATGCAATAAAATATAGAAAACAATTTTCATATATACATTTTTCCTTTACATCTTTATTTGTTCGAGTGTGTGCTTAAAGTATTGTCTTGGATTGCTGTCGGTACACGAGTGTCTACGTGTGTATCGAAGTGAGTATCTGCGTGTGTAAGCCTGTGATGGCACTTTACGAATTGCTTTGGCGTATGTGGGCTAAAGGGTCGTTTTGTTAATAACTTATGACAGGCTACCAGTTGGGGCAAGAGAACTAACCTGGCCCGGCCAGAAGTGTGTGTGAGCCGTTGTTGTGGTCGGCTTTGCTTTTGGCCAGCGGGGGATGATTAATGTAGCAGCTGGGTGGACGACTTGGGCATGTGGCCAAAAAGGATTGAGGTCTGGGATATTGATGGGACGGCCAGAAAGGCTTCAAGGTAAGCCAGGAAAATTCAGAAATTGCCAACATGTGATACAAGAGAATGTGATCCGGCATAAAATCGCATATCAGAGTGCTAATGAAGGCTAATTTTTTTTTTTCTGGGAAGCCAGGTTCAATGGAATTCTGAGCTCTCTCAACCGTTAAATGGGTTTCCCTTATTTTGCCGCCTCATTGATATTTTCCCCCGGGGACTTCGCTATTGATTTCCATTTCTTACAGACTCCAATGAGATCTACAAGTCCCCTTGCTAACTTAACTAATTCCCAACACGTGCTGTCACTTAGAGTTGTCCGCTCTCTCTTCAATTTTCGGGGAACCAAAACTTCTGGTTTCCACGAACCGATGCCTTACATTTTTCAGGCGCGTCAGTTCAATTGGTCTAATTGACTTTTTTCTTTTTGGCGTCTTGGGGAAAACTTTTCAACGCCCACCCAACGAGAAGAATTAGCAGGCTATAATCGATGGAGAGGTCTGTTTCTCGCCAATCGATAGCAATCCAATCCCCTCACTCCCTTCACATCACTTTTTTCCGTCGCCCCGAAAATTATGCCACAAATTTGAAATGCCACATGGAAAAAGGCGCCGACTGGGTGGTTCGGTGGCTCCGCGGCGGTGGCTCAGTGTATAATGCCCGAGGGTGGGACGCTTGGCGACAACGAAATTAAACGAAAATCATAATAAATTGCAAAAAAAATTACGAAAATTGGCTGCGCTAGGGACGAAACACTTTACAACAGCCAACAACAGGCAATGGAAATTTTCTGAATTGAAAAATTGAAAATAATGAATGGCACGCAAACACACAAAGAAGCGAAGGCAGGGTGGCAAATACACGGGCACAAATACTATTTGTTTTAAAATTTATTTTCTAATTATTAGGCTCACTAGCTAAAAAAATAAATAAGGTACACCAATGACATACAAAAAACCATAATTTTTCGTTTAGTGAATACCATAATAAGGGTTATGGTCTATGACATTCCGGAAATTATTTTGATAGCTGGGATATATGATATTAAATATTTGAATTATTAAATATTTGATAAAGGGATATTCAAGACAAGAGATATAATATGCAACTTTATGATTAAAAAACTCAGAACTAGATCTGCTGCTAAAGAATTTAGAAAACAGTTGGTGACAAAACAATTGCATGATTTTTCTTCCTGTGCAAAGAAAGATTCAGGCGGCCGCTAAGCGCAAAACGCTCAAAATTACAGCAACAAATAAAATTTGCAGTAAACTGCGTGCTTGACACGCCCTCCCCCTGCCACGCCCCCCGCCCTCGAACATTAGGACCCATGGGCGATGCGACAGATTTGAATGACACTTCGCCGGCGGCAGCCGCAGAAAAGAGGATGGGATGCTGTCCCCCAGTTGGGTGGGTTTTTCCCGCTGCAATGATGAGTGCGGATGAATGTAGATGCGTGTTTTCCTGCCTTTCTGCCGTTATGAGGTGGAAAGCTGACGGGGGGAGCGGGTGGGAGTGGGAGTGGGTGGGCCCACGTTCAGGTATTTAAACTCATTTTCATTTCATGCCAAGGATAGACATCTCGCATTTGGTCTCTTTCGCGCGAAAAGGGGCCAACGAGGAAACAAGTGGAACGGGCGGCTTATGAAAATGATGTTCTCTTGCAAATTATTACACAAAAATTAAAATAATATTTCTCATGATTGCAAATAGCTAAGCCAAGCAGATACTGTGCCACCCCCTCCGGCGGCCCATGTTTTGTTTTCCTTGGCTTGGTACAGTCATAAATATATATACATATTTATATTTCTAATTTTCACCTTTTTGTTTGCTTTTACCTCCAGCTTTTCGGCTCTTGCCACTTTTTTTTTGCAGCGTTTGCTCAGTTGGCTTTTTATACCCACAGTCTTTTCGTTGGACTGCCTTCTTTTTTTTTTTTGTTATATTCGCCTTCATAAACTGCCTGAGTTGGCAGAAAAAGAGATGGCTAAGGAATATTGCCGGTGACTGTGAGTAATTTTTATTTTATTTCACCGCCGAACGAAATGAGAAATGCTGAACACCGAGTGGGTGGGTGGCTGGTGTTTCAGTGGGTCTCTTTTCAGGTGGTTTGGTGGGTTCAGGTGGCTCCGACGCTTCCCTTAACTAATTATCTCGAAATGAGTTTTTCGCAGCTACCTAGACGATTCGAAGCGCAGTCTTAAGTTGTCTGCCGTAGTTTGGAAAATGTCAGGCGTCAATCCCCCCATACATACATAGTATATATAGTGTGTGCCATATCCTTGCCATCCTCGACTTCCTCAGCTTCCGTGCCGCGAAGATTGCCATTTAATGTAAATTTTGCGACTTAATTAGCCATAAAATATCTGCCCCGCCAAGCAGCAGGGAAAACTTAATCAGCTGCAGGAAAACTTGTGTTTGTGTGTGTTGCATGACTGGCAAGTGGATCATAACCCACTTGGAAGGGCCAATCCAGCATGCTAATGTGCAGTTGATTAGAATGTCACTCCAAAGTTACCCACATGCACTGGCACTGTTTCTGTTTCTGCTACTGTTACTGTTACTGTTCCTGGCCAAGATGCCCCGATTAAACTAGAAACTGGCACAAACACGATAAGCCAGTGGCCAAGAGATTTCCAGCAAAATGGCCAAGGCCTCCGGCTGTCTGGTAAAATTGTAAAATATAGTGAAATCCGGCTGCGGAGTGCATTATGTGCCGAAAGGACTTGCGTGCACAGTGGCCACAGGACCAGCATGACATTTATTGTGTAAATCATGTTAGTACGAGTACACTCGGGAAAAAGTGTTTATTTCTAATTCAAAAATCAAAAAAATATTGGTATAACTATCTCGTAATTTTAATATTTGCATCTATAAATAGGTTTTTTTCTTGCTGCTCATAGTGAATGTTTGAAATCTAAACTTACATATTAATTTTTTATGGGACATTTTTTTTTGTATATTTCTTATAATTTAACATCAACTAGGTTGGCATTTAAAGTGTTTTACAAGTCTTACCCCAAATAAGAAATAATATAGTTGAAGAGACATTAAAATACTAAATCTTTAAATGGTTTATACTTTTTAAGCCATTTTCAAATAACAGTAAAAAGCATTTTTATTTTCTTAAGTGGTTGCTCAACATTTTTATATAAACTTTATATTATAAAGTTCAAAGCAGCACATTTATTTAACCTTGACAAGCTTTTGCAAATAATAAGAATAGCGGAAGGAAGCTATTACAACTACAATTAAAATTTTGTTATTGCAACTAGGAAAAAATCAAAAGAAAAATATTAGATTTGTATAGAAAAATATTTTAAGTAGTAAAAACATTATGTTGATTAACTCTGAGTCCTGGCAGACTTTTATTTCAGCAAAGAACTAATTTTTTCTCAGTAAACTGACAGACACAATTGATGTACCAACGCACACGCCCTCACAGATATGGCTGGCAAATTATTCGTAGAAAATTGTTTTTCCAAGACAGCCAGCAAATCAAAATTGATACGAGCCCATAATAAAACTATAAGTGGCCGTTTTGCGTGGCCATTAGGAACAGTCGATAAGTGAGGCAGTACTAGGGGGTATATACTATCATAGACGACAGCGGGGCAAAGTGAAAGTGAAAGAAGAGAAACGTAATATTGTCGCAGTCATTGTCTTTCTATATTCATCCGCCCGAGGCAACTCCTTGTGTCCTTTGTCTTCGTCGCTTTCGTCCTTATCTGCCTTCTTGCAGTCAATATTTCAGTTCGTCTTTGACAGGTCCGCTGATGAATTCGCTTTCACTCATTCTTCAAGGAGTTTTCCCACACCACCTAACGACGTGACTTTTGGCATCTTGTTATTATATCGAAATTATCCGGCTGCAGCTGAAATTGTTTCACAGTCACACGTGCCGAGGCCATTTGGGAATTTTCGGAGGGGAAGTGGTAGGCAGTGGGGCCAATTCTGATGTTTTTGGGCCAATCGAAGTTCTAGTAAATGTATCAAATAATTTGTGGATATCTATCAGATTTTTTTTTAGAATTATTATTAGCTATATTAGAACTTTAAAAAAGCATTAAGAAGGTTCTTCAAATTAATAAACTTAGTGTTTCAATTAAACAATTTTTCCCTATAAATTTAATCATAAATAAAACAACTAATATTAAATTAAATTTGTTTCTATTTTCGAAATAAGTAAGATACATTCAAGAATTTAATTTAACTATTTGGTTTTAGCAATTTTGCCCAGTTAATTACCAAAGTTAGCTCCTCAAAGTCAGAGTCAACAACACTGTGGTGAACTGCGATGTGGATTCGGTTTCATTATTGGAACTGGCTTTGGGGGCGATGCGGACGGCGTGTGCAGACAATTTGTAATTTGCTCATGTTTGCTCGAGGATCCGCTGACGGAGTTCTTTATGTTATTATCGTATTAGACAGCGCTAACACATATCTCATGCGGTCATGTGACTGGAATTCATTGCCAGCGTAAGTCAGCCCCGAAAATTATGCAAAACCCATTAAGTTTTTGGCAATCGGAAGGGCGCTCGTCCCGGATTCCAAGAATACAAGAATCCCAGATTCCCATACCCCATTTACCCGCGCGCCTTGATGTGATACATTTTTAATTTATTGCCCCATGGCTTTTAGCAGACCGATGTTCATCGAGCTGCCTCATTCGGCATGTGAAGAGCTGCGTCAAAGGGAAACTTTGGGCGCCGCTAATAAAATTCATGCCAACTCATCAAAAACTAACTTTAAATATGTCCTTTGGGTCCCAATGAAATGAGTGCGTGCGTGCGTGAGTGCGTGCTATCCGGAGACGAAATGAAAGTGAACCTATATCCTGGGAGTTATTGGGGCAGAAGTTGAGTGGGTTCGTAGTTCGGAGTCGGAGTTCGTTAGTTTAGTGCCGGGTAAAAATAGTAAAAATAGCATGGCAAAACTAACAGTGAAAACCGTAAACATTTCATCGGCCGCCTGCTGCACATTAATCATAATCCGTATGCGAATCTGTAGCTCGAACTCAGGTTGTGGGGGTTGGGCGCTATCGATTTCGAATTATGCAAATATTTGGTCAAATGATTCGCTCATGTGTGCTCAACTCGACAGCTCACGAGATTTGGATTAGTTAGCGTTTTTCTCGCATGACGTCAGGGTGGTTTCCAGCTGAATTTTCCGCATTCCGCTTTACATTCCGCGGCTGACACGGTTGTCAAGACATTCCGTGTTCGTCGCATGTCCGCTTGGTAACTTGATTTGCCAGGACAAGGACGACAACGACAACAAAAACGGAAGCCCCGCATAGGGAAAAACTTTCAGAGAAATTGGTCATCACGGGGGCTTGTTTCACAAATCAAAATAACTGTCATTTGTGGCATTCAGCATGACATTTCAACGGGGGAAAAAAAATTAATAATGCTTTAATGCTTTTAAAAGAGTACTTCACTTTCTCGTTCTTCATTTTATTGAAGTTTTGTACATATAAGAAATAACTTAAGACACATTTATAAGTCATAAAATAAAGGACATTTTGAAGTAAAAAAGGAGGTGTTTTATATAGTAGATATAACAATTTTTCCCTGAGTGGGTCAGGACTTCCCATTTCTGACAATATTTAATTATTAATCACGACACACAGGAGGCCAAAGGGTGGCAAGATGCTGATGGCTCTGGCCAGAGTACCACATGTCGCATGAGCAATATGCCACTTAAAGTAATGCCCGATGCTCGATTGGCTCACTGACAGCAGGCAGACGTTGGCATCCGTGCCTTCGGCGGTCTGAATGTTTCCTTGTCATTCACCTTGTTGTTTGGCGAAGAGTTCGCTGTAGTTGTCGCTGTCGTTCTCAGTGTCGTTCTCGGTGTGGTTCTCCGTGTTGGTGTCCTCGCCGGTTGTCGTCCTGTCCAATCATTATTCATTGCGTGACAAGCGCGTTAAATGTGTCTCTGGTTGGAAGCATGTGTGTGTGTGTGTGCGAGAGTCGGCAATAACTTTTAACATGCCAAAGGTATTTCCGCAACAATAACAGCACAGAAACGCAGAGGCACTCACACTTGAAAAATCCTCTGGCCTAGGTAATAAAATAAATTTGAGCGAATTTTGTTTTTTAAGCATTTTGTGTTTATATCAACAGCAAGATGTTCACTCAGCTTATTGCACATTAGAGTAAACGGTTTTTTTTTTAGAAAATTACGTATACGCAAGGTGGTCCGGCATATTGAGAAACAAGCTATTAACAACAAACCATTTAACAAAATATTTTTTAAATAAGGTATGAGTGCATAAATAAAAGGTTTTTTGTCTCAAAATATTCGCATTTATTATAAATAGTTTAAGTGTTCAGTTGTAATTAAACAAAAACTGCAATGGTTGAGTTGTAGTTAAAAAAAAATTATTTGGGTCTAATTCTTCTCCAATTTAAGTCGCAGCAATTTTTCAAGTGCAGAATAAAAAAGGATAATTTCGTATTTTCCCTGCTGCCACTTCCGTTCGGGGTGCCAATCCTGAGAGCCCGAGTTTTGGGCTGTCGATTCCGTCTCCCGAGCTGTCTGTGCGAGCCACAAATTAATGCCAGCCATTATCACGGAATCCACTTTCGTGCCCACCACCCCGCCCTCCTTATTTGTCCTTGATTGCCTCAAATAGCGAACAAAAAAGTTTATATATATGTAAGAGGGTATCCGAAAAACAAAGGCCTCCGCCGTTTCGTTTGATTTCTGTTTGCCTTGGCTAGATTCGTTGCGTGCCATGACACTCTGCCACCGGTGTAAATATTTGTGACATAATTAAGCAGCCCAGCGACTTGCCACCGAGGGATCCGAGAGCATTATCAAATCGGTCGGGGGCACACAAGTTGCAAAGCCGAAAATAAAGCAAACATCGGCGCTTTGAATGGCGGAGCGTTTTCGCCACGCGCGTGATTAAATTTCATTTGTGGACCCAACCAAAACGGATCCCAACTGACTGACTGAGTCCTTAGTCCTTAACTCGCCGTATTTACCGACGTTTTAGTGCCTCGACTAGCTCGGGTTATTCGGAAAGCCCCTCTTTTTCCCGCCTTTTCCCCCCAGAGTGGATTCGCATTAAGATTGTCAAAGATTTGGACGCCAGTAGGGAGCCACCACTCGAGCCGTTCACTTTGTTTCGCTTGGTTTACCTGCAGAGCCAAAAGAAAAAACGCTCGGGGAGCCATTTGGAAGATTTTAGGCGGCGATTTATCGCTCAGCTCCTGAGTGGGTGCCACCGATACCGATACTTTAGGCCCAGAGATAGCAGTCTATTCCGCCGGCTCACCATCGAGTTAATTTGAATGTGAAGGCTGTAAAAGAAAGAAAAGGTTGTTCAATGTCACCGGGGCTTTGCTCGTCTATCCGCCATGCGATTCCAATTTCGCGATAGTGCACGGAATAAATGGATGTAGGGATGGGAATAGGAATAGGACTCCTATTCCCAGATCCCACCTACATGCATATGCCACAGCTCGACTGCCTCCTTATCGACATGGACAACAATGGCAGCGGCACTAATAAATTCTGGCATTAGCCCTCGTTTCCAAAAAGGAGGGCGTGGTACTCAAACCCGGGTATATTACTTGACATCAGGGGAGTGCTTTGTCGAGCCGTAAAAATTGTGTTGCCTACTTGACGGGGCAGTTTTAGGAACCCACCCTAATACAGTCAAACTTCTTTGTTGCACGCCACTATTTTTAAAGAGCAAATTTTTAACGCTACTCTATGTCTTTATGAGTTAAGGATTTTGAGTTTAATTTCAAGAGCTTGCAAATACAGATTTGCAATCTTTCTAAGGAAAATATATAGACAATCCTTGGGTTTTTATATTTATTATAATATTCCAAATTAACAATGGTCAATTAAATTTTAAATAAAAGAAAATATTGAAGACATTCAATAAAATAAATAAAGTGTAAGTTAATTTTCAGAATAAGCAAGCTTATAGACTAAATTTCTCAAACTGCATCAAGTATCAACAAAAAATCGATTTACTGAAGTTTAAACTTTAGAGGCGAGATCACATTTAATTTAAGCGCCGAGCTAAAAAAGTTTTTGAGTCGCACAAAAATTCAATTTGTAAAAGTTCGAGCCCAAGAAGTTGGCCTGTAGTTTTTTCTCATTTCCCTAAGCTTTTTGGGTGCCAGTTGGCAGGCAATTTCAATAAACACATCGCCTCGTCTCGGAAGTTTTAATAATTCAATAGGCAACAATGCGACATGGAAAATCGCTTCATATAATTACGGCCCGCATAAAAATTCAACAAATGGCCGGCGGCAGGCACTTTATTGAATGTCAGCTCAGCAGAAATTGCCTATTCGCTGTTCTTGACTTCAATTTAAATTCAAAGACTGTTATTGCAGCTGTCACAGATACGAATACATGCCAAACATGTGGCCATTGGGTCGGGTATGTGGCTGAATCTGAAATTTAATGTTGTGATTTGGTGTAATTCGATGCTGCAGTGGGTCTGCGATCCGAATCAATTTCAATTGTTCAAACGAAGCGCCATTAGGTTGCACAGAATTAATTTTTTGGGCCACCGAGAGAGGACCCCAGGGTACTGGAAATTGAAATACTCTGTACTGTACACTACTTTATGAAATTCATGTGAAAATGAACAACTAACCGAGTTTACGCCATCATGCTGGGCACGATTTTCCGACCGCTTTTCCTTGAAACCAACTCCGCGTCCAAGTGGGCATACCCGCATATAAATGCCGGACAGGCGTTTGCTTAACTTTCATGAGGCCATTCAATGACTTAACAATTTCCATTTCGGTGCCCTTTCCAGCCACGCACGCACACAACAGCCAGCTAACTGAAAAGGGTCAAAAGGTTTTTCACACATATACAAATTGCTGGCCTGGTCGAAAGCATTTTGCATAGAGGCCAGACTTGGCTTTTGGCCAGCTTTTACCCAGCTTTCACCAGCAACCTTAAAGGTTGCCTCAATTAAATTTCTCGGCCCAGACACAAAAAATAAACAGAAAATCCCCAGGAAGCTGCAGGGCACCGCCCACTTGTTCATATGAATTTCTGCTACACGGGGAAAATAAAAGCGATGAGATCGTTCTAAAAAATTATGATATTATATATATTGTTTTCCAGTTCCATTTAAAATTTTAAAGTTCAAAATTGTTATTTTATAACCAAAATTTTTTAGTTAAAATGAAATTTTTGATATCAGATAACACTTCAATCAATTTAACTATCGATTCGAGAGTTTAAATTTAAAATTAAATCATTTTAATTAACTTTTTTCTTTATGAGAGTAAAGGCTTTTACAAGTGTCATTATAAATTTAACCTTAATTCGACTTTAGTAGAGCGATAGTTCGGATTTTATCAAAAATATTTCTCATCCATTTTTCCGCGCAGTGCACACATATTTTTCGAGTTTCTCATTTGGTTGCCCTGTTTTTATGCCAGCTCCCTAGCCCCGTGCTCGCATTTTGACTTACTGCACATCAACAGCCTCATCAGGCGTGCGAGTAAGTGAAAAAAATGTTTGCGTTTTTAGCCAGTGTGCGAGTGAGAAATATGCCAGCAAATTGTGCTAAAACAGCTAAACAAAAAGCGAAAAAAAGAGACGCTGCTTCTGCGGTTTCTGCCGGCTCTGCAATGTGGCTAAAGAAAACATAAACCATAAACGTGTCAGACTCGGCTCAACTTCTGGTTCAGGTTCTGGTTCTGGACCGTGTTTTCCGAGGGGCAGGAGTTCAAGATAAGCCAACGACAGCAGGCAGTTGAATTTATGGCATACGCGACCCGGAAATGAGTAACCAGAATGTGGTAGGAGGCGGTATTTAGCAGACCTTCGTCCTTCGTCCTGTTCCGCTCGATAAGCTGCAGACCATATCCAGTTTAACTCCCAGTCTGATGATGACAGGTGACAATCAAGAAACGACAGCACAAACGTAACTAAGTTACAAATGATGCAGACCTGCTGAAAAGAGCACAAATTTGTAAATTAAGCCCAGCTTTTAAGACTCAAATTAAGGTTTTGTGCACATAACTGTGCTTCACCACCTGGTAGAGGATATTTTGAGGGCTCCAGAACATAGAGAATGCATTAAATAAAGGAACATTCAAAGGGCTACTCATGTCACAATACCCTTATAATCCTTTTGCAAAAATGAAATTCATACTGATTGTCAATAACAATTAGGTTCACACAAAACAAATTCTGTAGGGATTTAATTAAATTATCAACTTGCAAAGGCTTTTAAACCTTAATTTTTGTGGAATGTAAAACATTTTAGCATTACTTAAAGCTAATTTAAAGCTACCTTACCTGATGGATAAAAATTATTTTATTAATATGAAATTTGTGGTAAAATAAAATGAAAATTATTAAACATTATTGAAATTGAAATTAATAATTTGGAACCTACTAAATGAATAACTAAAAGCAGGTTATAAAAGTAAATAGGCTTCCCAAACCCAACATTTTTTACTGATTGCATTGCATTCTATATAAAGCAGGTACCTTATTCCCAATTCTCTGGCCATGATTGTTCACCTTCAATCTCAATCGCTTGGATTGCTTGAGCCGAAATTAGTTCCGGCTAAATGGGGCTTTCTGAGTGGGGAGTGCCAATGACAGATGTGCAATGCTCCCAGGACTTTAATGCTGCGAGGACTTCGTAGCCAGTGCAATCTAAAAGAGGGAGACACAGTCGCCGGCTGTTTGCATTAAGTGCGGAGCTTAGCAATCAACTCGCGCCGACAGGAGCCAGGGGTCCTGAATAATGCGCCGCACAGTTGTTGACTTCCTCTGTCAAATTCCGTTGACAAAGGCAGCATCCACTTAGTCATCCCACTCTACTCCGGATGGAGTTCAAGTGCCTAGTGGTCGCCCGCTTGACTTCCTGCCAGCCCTGGCACTCGAAATGTAATTTAATTTGTTTATTTGTGCGGCACTCCCTCCTTCCAGAGACCTCCTTTTCGGAGTCCTCGCCCTCGCCCTCGTCCTCGTCCTTTGGCTGGCGTGTCTGCTTGCCAATTAATTGGGCACCTTTTGGAGCAGAGAGCAGCAGGTGAGTCCTTCCCGATTCCGAGGCAGCCCAAAAAATCCTCTAATTAATGTGTTTGTTTAGCTTTTGTACCGCGCGGGAAATTTGCTTAACTCGGTTACCTGTGGATGCGAAAGTCAACATTTTAATTGAATGAAATTTATAGCTTGCGCTGCCAGCGATTCAATTACAATAGCTTCATTAGACTGGCGAAAAGTTTTGTCAAAAGTAAATAAGCTCTTCTCACAAAAAATAAATTTAAATAAATGTTAAGATCAGAACTTGGTCTTTAAATTATAATATTATAAATAAAACCCTTAGGAAAGGTTTTTTCTTTATACAACCAAATATAAAATTACTTCATTTTGGGTGTTTTAAGCGATAATAAAAATTATCATATATAAAACTATTTTATTTTATTTGAAGTTAAAGACTGAATATCTTATTTAAATAAAATTGGTCAGAAAACACTTCAAGTGTTTGTGCCAAATAAGAAGTGGTTACATCGTAACTTTAACTTAAGTTTATCCTGATTGCATTGTGTTCACCAGCCTCTCTATCTCTTTTGTAGACAGCTTGGCAGCCCGGCGGCGAGTCCTTGCCAAGGACATGAAAATGCGCTTCATTAATTTGGCTGGCAGTCGCGGACTGTCTGAAGAGGAAAATCAGCAGCAGCAGCAGCAGGAGGAACAGGAGCAGGAACTGCGGCAGAAATTGGAACAGGAACAGGAACAGGAACTGGAAGCCGCGTCAGCTGCAGCGACACAGCACTGAGTTGCAGACACGGTCGTCATGGTGGAGGACACTGAGTCGCCGGAAGCGGAGGGAGGGGCAGTCCCCCTGTTGGCGCTCCTCCGCGGAGATGGGCTCAATCGGACGCAGATGCAGACGCAAATGCAGACACGGCCGCCATTGCCATTCTTTGGCAGCTACAACATCTCCGAGGACGTCTACTTCTACTTCAATGGTTTGCCCACAAGCACGGAGCTGGCAAGTGGAGTTCTGAACGCCACCAGCACCTTGAGTCCCCTGGCAACGGCAACCACCACGCCAGAGCCAGATCTCTCGGAGTTTCTGGAGGCCCTGCCCAACGACCGAGTGGGTCTGCTGGCCTTCCTCTTCCTGTTCTCGTTTGCCACCGTGTTTGGCAACTCCCTGGTCATACTGGCCGTCATCCGGGAGCGGTACTTGCACACGGCCACCAACTATTTCATCACCAGTCTGGCGGTGGCCGACTGCCTGGTGGGTCTGGTGGTCATGCCCTTCTCGGCGCTCTACGAGGTGCTCGAGAACACCTGGTTCTTTGGCACGGACTGGTGCGATATCTGGAGGTCGCTGGACGTGCTCTTCAGCACCGCCTCCATACTGAATCTCTGTGTCATATCGCTGGACCGTTACTGGGCCATAACGGATCCCTTTAGTTATCCCATGCGGATGACTGTGAAGCGGGCTGCGGGACTGATAGCCGCCGTGTGGATCTGCTCGAGTGCCATCAGTTTTCCGGCCATCGTCTGGTGGCGCGCGGCAAGGGATGGCGAAATGCCGGCCTACAAATGCACATTCACCGAGCATCTGGGCTACCTGGTCTTCTCCTCGACGATATCCTTCTACCTGCCACTGCTGGTGATGGTCTTCACCTACTGCCGCATTTACCGGGCAGCCGTGATCCAGACGCGATCGCTGAAGATCGGCACCAAGCAGGTGCTGATGGCCTCCGGCGAACTGCAGCTCACATTGCGTATACATCGTGGTGGCACCACCCGCGATCAGGCGAATCAGGTTTCGGGCAGCGGTGGAGGGGGAGGTGGGGTTGGCGCAGGAGGAGCAGGAGGTGGTGGTGGGGGCGGAGGCTCTCTGAGCCACTCCCACTCGCATTCGCACCACCACCACCACAATCATGCAGGCGGCACGACCACATCCACGCCCGAGGAGCCCGACGATGAGCCACTATCCGCTCTGCATAACAACGGGTTGGCCCGCCACCGGCACATGGGCAAGAACTTCTCGCTGTCCAGGAAACTGGCCAAGTTCGCCAAGGAGAAGAAGGCGGCCAAGACACTGGGCATCGTGATGGGCGTGTTCATCATCTGCTGGCTGCCCTTTTTCGTGGTGAATCTACTGTCCGGCTTTTGCATAGAGTGCATCGAGCACGAGGAGATCGTGTCGGCGATAGTCACCTGGCTCGGCTGGATCAACTCCTGCATGAATCCTGTGATCTACGCCTGCTGGAGCAGGGACTTCCGCAGGTGAGGACTAGTGGTTTTTGCAGATCATTTAAGCTTGGCATTCATAGCATAAAAAACGTAAGAGAAATTTCTCAAATTACGAATCAAAAGTTACAAAATCTTGTAATTATTGTTTATGCTCATTTCTGATTTTTTTCACTGAGCTTTTCAATTTTGTAAGCCATTGCTTTAAGAATTTAAGATTAGCTACGCAGCTTTTAGAATGATTATTTTAAAATGTCAATAATTAATTAATTCATGTTTATTTATATTTTATTGTTTGATTCAAACAAAAACAAAACTCAAATGAAATAGATAAGCCCATTTCTATCTTTTTTCCCAAGGAAAACAATTATTTCGATAATTTTTATTGTATTATTTGGTGTCTTAGTTAATTTTATAAAGATTTGTTATAGCATTTTATATAATTAAAATTGTTTTCTATTAATTGTGTATTTTACTAAAAACGAAATAGATAAGACCATTACTATCTTTTTCCCAGGGATAACAAATATTTTGTGCTCTTCAACTTTAAATTTAAGTTCTGTTTGCCATAACAACCGTATTTATTTTCCGTTTTCGTTTCGAAGAGCCCTTTCAAAGCCCCATAAAGTACACCCCTTGTAGGCTATTTTTATTTGGTTGCGTTTCTGTGGCTTTTGAATGCCGAGCTTAACCCCTTGCCGACCTGCTCCTAACTGGCTTCTCTTCCAGGGCCTTTGTGCGTCTGCTGTGCATGTGCTGTCCTCGCAAGATTCGCCGCAAGTACCAGCCCACGATGCGCTCCAAGTCGCAGGTGAGTGTCCCCGTTTCCGCATGCCTTTTGAAACCCCGACAGGCGATTCGATTTGATTCTCCTTCTCGTTTTTACGGTCTGCGAAACTTTCGCAGTATTTTCACATTTTCCTCCCAGCTGAGTTGTTGTTGCATCCACTCTTCTTTTTGGTGCGCAAACAAAAACTGGTTGATGGAAATCGCTTTCATGAATTACGCACAGCCGGCCGTCTCCACTTTTTGTATGCTCCAAAAACAGAACTCAACGAACGGCAAAATTAATTTACAAATTTAATGAACAAGAGCCAAAAAAACTGACATTTACCTCTCGAGGTGCCCCCATAGCCGAATTTCTGCCCTCGACTCGCGTTCACACATGGAAACCCCCTGACATCCGCTGCAAAACTCATCCTCATCCGCAGCCACTGACATCCTCACATTTTCGAATCCCTGCATAAATCATCCGGGGGGCGCATCATTCAACCTGTCGACCCTCGACCCTCTGCGTGATTTTAATGAATAATTTTCTAATGTTTAGCAACTCAGACTGCATCTGAGTGGGTTGCCGAGGTTTGGCCAGAAGGGGAGCATTGCACCCAGTTTTCGCGGACGGGGAGATAAGCTTACATTTTCGTCTATAGTAACTAAGTAATTACCCCAAAGTCATGTGTTGGGATTTGACATTTCAGTCGAACTTGTCTGAACTTTCGTCTGCATGTAAAGTCCTAATTGGAAACATTTAATTAAGCTTCCAATTAGTAAAAACTGTATTTTTGGAAAATTTCATTTTTATTAGCGAGATATAAACAATAGAAAAGTAGGTTAGTTCGGAAAGAAATTAGTTTGTTATTAATGTGGCTACAAGGCGTATGAGTAATATTTTTTATGAACCAAACATTTAAAATTGCGAAGTTCTTTTAAGCAATAACTTACATTTTTATAGGTATTAAAAAAAAATAAATTATTTATCTTACATTTTAAATAAAGAAAATATATGAAATAAATTACATATCTAATTGGGTCAGGCATAACTTAAGAAAAAACAAGAAAGAAAGCAAACTTCGGCAAGCCGAAGTTCATATACCCTTGCAGCTATTGCAAGAATTAAACATTTTTGAAAACATTAAAATTATGATTTACTTTCGTATATGTTTAAAAACTTTGAAGCTATGATGATTTGCAGCTCAATTATTTGATAGTTATTTTATATATTTTTATTATTTCTGAGGGAGCTATATGATATAGACGTCCGATTTTGATAAAATTTAAACCATAATTCTGAAATATTTAACCATTGCTATATGTCGAAGAACTACACAAAAAATTAAAAAACAGAAAAGTTATAATTTTTTTCATTTATTTTTCCGATTGTTCCTATGAGAGCTATATGATATAGTCGTCCGACTTTGATGAAATTTAAACCGTAAATCGGAAATATTTAACCATTACTAAATGTCGAAGAACTAAACAAAAAAATAAAAAACAGAAAAGTTATAATTTTTTTCATTTATTTTTCCGATTGTTCCTATGGGAGCTATATGCTATAGTCGTCCGATTTTGATGAAATTTAAACCGCAAATCGGAAATGTTTAACCATTACTAAATGTCGAAGAACTAAACAAAAAATTAAAAAACAGCAAAGTTATAATTTTTTTCATTTATTTTTCCGATTGTTCCTATGGGAGCTATATGCTATAGTCGTCCGATCCGGCTCGTTCCGACTTATATACTACCTGCAATAGAAAGACAACTTTTGGGAAAGTTTCATGCAGATAGCTTTAAAACTGAGAGACTAGTTTGCATATAAACGGACGGACAGACGGACAGACTGACAGACGGACAGACGGACGGACAGACGGACAGACGGACATGGCTAGATCGACTCGCCTAGTGATGCTGATCAAGAATATATATACTTTATAGGGTCGGAGATGTCTCCTTCACTGCGTTGCAAACTTCTGACTGAAATTATAATACCCTCTGCAAGGGTATAATAAAACATAATCTTTCCTTGAAATTTTAAGCTACAAATAAACAAGTTCGACAGAGATGCAAATTAGTTTCCAGGCTATCAAAAACTCTTAAAGTGTCAGTTATTAGAAAATGAGGCCTGTCTGAAAAAAAGCTCATGTCATCACAGCATTAAAACCATCGCAGTCGTTACCGCGGACCCTATATTATTCCCTTATATATATAGTAGTACCGCCTTGTCTGGCGAATCGAGCTGATTGTGATTCCGGCGGCGTTCTTGATTTTGCAGAGATTCGCGACGCGGCGATGTTACTCGACCTGCTCGCTGCACGGCATTCAGCACGTGCGGCACAACTCCTGCGAGCAGACTTACATATAGTTTAGCGTATATTTATTTCACAATGATTACGCCCCCTTGCGCCCTGCGTCTCTGTCCGCAAGTCAATGGCAAGGTAAGCGACTTGTGACTTTGTGTCCTCCGACTATCTGTTCTCCGTTCTCTGTTCACTGCTCACTGTTCTCTGTCTGTGTCCTCCAAAGTCACCCACATGAAGAACTGGGGGCTAAACACGAGCATCCTGTCTCCGTTCCTTGGTTCCTGCATCTGTTACTGTCGCTGTTCTCTGTTTGCTGTTGCCGTCTCTGTCTGTGACTGCGCCGTCTCACTCACTCCTGTTTGTTGATTC
Source organism: Drosophila elegans (assembly GCF_018152505.1). Classification (NCBI taxonomy): domain Eukaryota; kingdom Metazoa; phylum Arthropoda; class Insecta; order Diptera; family Drosophilidae; genus Drosophila; species Drosophila elegans. The sequence goes on from NW_024545863.1 coordinate 2,665,862, forward strand.
GGCCGTGGCATTGTTGCTTGTGTCCTCATTTCCTTTTGTATCCGGTGTTTTCCTGAAATCTTCGAAGATTTTATTATTTTCCTTTAATTGCTAAAAAGTATGCTATAAAAAATCATGTTTCTAGCTTAAATTCTCTTCAAACCCGGTAATTGTTATATATTTTACCGGCTTTTAATTATGCAAATATAAATATTATAAAATAAAATACTTTACATGCGATTCTTTCTTATACAGTAACTTAAAATTAAAAACCATCGGATTTAAATTAAGAGTATAAAATTTGAAACAATTTGTTTTATAATACATAATATATGGTTGTGTTCTTTAACATATATTTTTTAATAAATAATGTATTTTATTTTCTAATAATAAATTCAGCTACCAAACGTCACCTATTTAAGCCTTCAGAGATTTCAGGAACAATCCCTTCTTATATGTGTTCTTGGTTGGCTTACTTTGCTGCAAAAAGAGCACAAAGCGAACACAGACTCTGATTTAAGCACCTGTTGAATGTGTTGCACCTGTACACGTATACAAACAAAAACACAAACACACACACACACACAGACACTGGGACACAAAGAAAGATGTCCAGCAACGCAAAAAAAAATGTCCCCAGGCACCAACACCTGAGCCCCAGCTCCGTTTTGATGAATGTTTTTTTTTGTACGTTGTTGCAGACAAGCTGAATAAAATGAAAAGAGCACAAACAAAGAAAAGAAGAAAATCGAAAGTTTCCACAAAGTCTCGGGGCACACACACCAGCACACACACATACACACACTTTCGCACACTTGCAGGACTCAATGTCCTTTCATCGTTTTTGTCACCGTTTCCGTTGCTGTTTTTGCTCTTGTTGATGTTGTTCTTGTTACTGTTGCTGTCGCCACTCACAAAAGATTTTTCCAGTGTACACAATGGCGAAACAAGGAAAACCCGAAACACAAGCACCCGCACTCTCATAAAGTGTTTGTTGATCTTTTTATACCCGCTCCGGTCGAGGAAAATGGTGTATATATGATTCAGGAAAGCAGACGAAAAAGCCTAAATATAGACTGGATCAGACTTAATAGATACAATCACTTGGGTTTTAGGCTTGAAAGCTACATTAAAGTTCGTCACATGAATTAAAGAAGGAAACCAATCTACCAATAGCACAATTTAGTTTAATTGTTTGGCTTTACTACTGAATTTTTTCAATTGATTTCTTATGTTTGTTTATGCTTGCAAGAATGAAAAATGTTCACTCCTGAAAATTTGTTACATTTGCTGATTGGTTTTGAATAAAAGTGTATGTACAGGCTACAAAAAAAACTTCAAGTGTTCACAACAATTTAAACCCAGTTAAAGAATAGGTAACAATTTTTTAAACATTTAGAAGTAATGGTTCATATATCTGTATTTTTTTCGAGTAAAGTTGTGTGTAAAGTGTAAGAAGGTTTTTCTTTGGGTTTTATGGATGAGAAGGAAGGGTTGTACTTTATTAGTTTGCCGTTTTATTATTTTTGAATTTTTACTTGGCCGGACGTTTTCCGGACTTTCTCTTTGCACCATCTGAGTTTGAGTTTTTATTTTAGGCCCCTAGTTTCCGTCCACATCCAAAAAATATCTACAAAGAAGTCACGCACACAGGATACTTGAGAAATGTTATCAAGTGAACCATAAACATTTTTTGCACTTAAAAATTTCCAACTCAATTTTCGCCTCGGCGATAAGCGTACACATTCGCACATACCACATGTAATTGTATTGATGAAAATGTTATTTACAGCAATCAACAGTCAATATGTGTCTGGCCTTGGTGGGTGTGTGGGTGTGGGTGTTGGGGTGCCGATGTGTGTGTTCTTATGCCTTTTCCGTATCCGCCCCTTTCGGATTTTGGGGTTTTTCCTTTGCGATGTGTCTGTCATCATATCAATTACACCCAAGAGCATGCCAATTTATTTGCCAAGAGTTTCCACAGCCAATTGAAAGCGGCATTCGAAGAACGCGGATGTGAAGTTTTGAGCACGACTGAGTCCACACTTGAAACATTCAAAGCTGATATCCCTAAATTCTGGTTCAATAGGCAGGATTACCTAAAAGGTAACTTCAATAAAATGCCTTGCACTTTATGGCTTTGTTAGGTTCAGAAATAAAACTTCACAGGATTAAAAGCTTACTAACAAAGTTAAGAGATTGACGAAGGATAAAGTTTGTACATTTTATTAATTTTGTTGTCCGTTGCAAAGCATTATGTCAGAAGTCTATGAAGCGACTATAAATAAGGAAAGCTCTTAATTTAATGAAAAGTTTTGTATGATTTAATATAAAACAGGGTTTCAAAAAATTGTTGTACACAAGGGAACTGTGAAAAAGGTTCAGAATTAAACACTAGCCTCAAATCACAGAAGCTAAAGGAATAAAAAAGGATATTAAGTATACGACTAGCTGAACATATTAAAATTTGATTTGAATAAAGCACACATAAGTATTTATTAGTTAAAATATAAATTGAAATTAACGAACAGCACCCGTAATAAGAATGGAATGGATAACCAACATAAACCACTATTCCGAACTGCTTTATATTTAAGTCTTGTTCGTTCTATTGCAAATCAGTCGCTCAGGAAGGACTTGCCCCTAGGCCGACAAATGAGGCGACTTCCGGCAGCCGCAATTTGCCTGCTGCACGACAAATGGAAATGGACTCTGGTCAAATAAGGATATTGCAGACGTGTGGTCTGGCCCCTGCCCCAAAGGACTCGATTTCCGCCCTCAAAAGTCTGGGCATCACCAGCCGCACTGTTGGCCTTCTTTGTGCCACCTCAAGCACATTGCGGTCGGCCACAAGTTGCTGCTGTCTGTGCCACTTTGTCGTCCCTGTTCGACACTTTAAAATTAACTTCACAGGAGATCCATCTTTAAGCTTTAATGCCACCGCCCAGCCACACACTTTCAAATGCACACTCAACACGCTGATCAATTGCCGACCATTGCCTGTGGGTCGCCTGACATTTGGGCCTTCTGTGAGCGCCCACTCGGTGTCCTAATGAGCCGTAAAGGACACCCACCCATCCAAACACAAGAACCCAACCTGCCAGAGCCAATTTGCATACCATTTCGACTGGCATCTTTCTTGTGCGTGCACATGGGGAAAAATCGCAAAAAGGTCACCCGTTGAGTACTTTACATATCGAGAATTATTTTATTTATGGCGTAACATAGCGACATTTTGAATGTCATAAGTTGAAATTTTATTATTCCGACTTTCCTTAGTCAAATTTTCAGGTTACTTGTTTCTAACTTTGATTTATATTTTACACATTTTCTTGAAAATATTATTCATTAAGATTCGGCATACAGTTATCACAAGAAATCTATCTATTTACCTAAGATATTCAAACATTACAGTCTTTTTTAATACAGGACCTCTTTTATTTAAACCTTCTATGTTTAATTAACATTTTTATTTGATTACCATTGAAAATATATTAAGCTCCTTAAAATATAAAAGAAGCTGCAGTATATATTGGTGCTGATTTCTCCTCTGTGCACCTAAACGCACCAAGGTGTTTTGATTGAAAACGCCAGCTAGCCAGAACGAACCCATTCGCACACTAAAACACTACACACCCACACACAATCGCAGCTGAGGCTGCTTAGCATAAATTTGTGAGCTTGTAAAGCAGAAATTTGTGATTCTGACTGTTTGCAGAGGAAACCGTTGGCCAACCGGAGGCCAACTCCCACATCGGATCTGCTTCGATTCGGGGCTTTCGAGTAGCAAGGCGATAACTGCAGGCAAATAGCACGTACTTTAATCCATCCTTAATAAATATTTTGATCATTGTGGCTGCTAATGCTTTCTCTGCTGCTGCTGCTGCTGCTCCTGCTGCTATGTATAATCGCTGCTAATTGCATCAATTATTGGACGAGCCTTTGTGCCATTTATGAGAACAAAAGCCAAATTGAATTCGACAACAAAATTGTTTAACCGATTAATCAAACTGATTTCATACCACTGAACCGAACTGAGGCGAACTAAATGGAACAATAATCAGGGACCCCCGAAATACATCCCTAATATATTGAGTCGATAATGGCTCATTTCTCGGGCAGGACCAACATCAAAATGTAATTTACCACAAATGTTGCGCAAACATCAATTATCCCTAATTGACTGTAACCGTGAAATTAACGTTTATAATTATGTGACGGAGCCGTTGGAGCGGAAGTCCGAGTTCCAGTCCATGGCAATTCGTGTACGCAGCCATGTAACTTTTAATGTCCTTTCGCAGGATCCTAAAAAGAGGAAGAGAGGGTGGCATGCCAATCGGGATGCCAATTTTGTGACTGTCAGCCTGCAAGGTCACCGGTTAAGCAGCCAAGATAGCTTAGCCCTTGGCTAAACTTTGAGTTTGACCCAAGTCGGGGTCCCAGCACCCCGCAGAGGTTTATTGAGTGCCAGGCAATAAATTACCAAAAGAGGCGTGGCCGCGGCAAGTTCGTGCGTGAAAAAAGCCCTTTTGGAACTTCACGGTGTCATTGACCTTTGCACGGAATCACACGAAAGGTCTTCCATTCTGGGTGGCAAGCCCCTGGGCAGACTTGTGAGTCACTAAAACGTTATGATAAATATACTCAAATCGCTAATAGCTCTAGATTAGAGTTTTTTATGATATAACACAAAATGAAAATGGTAGAAAGTTTTTAAATCAAGGCAGGGAATAGCTTATTTTACCTGAAATTTACTATTATTTTATTACCACTTGCCAGTTCTTTAAGAAACATTTATAATTTCTATATATTATTTGTATATATATATTTTTAACTTTGCTGTATTTAAAATATTTGTATTAAACATAAGATTAGAATTTTTAATTAAATTAGTTTGTACAATTCTTTATACTTTTTATTTTTCATTATTTTTTTATGTCTTAACCAGATTAATCTTAGATAAAAATATAAGAACCGAATTGACAGTGGTTATTATTTGGCCAGCTCTCGACTTTGTCCCATTCCTGCGGTTATTTTTCGGGATCGCCGGGGGGCTATAAAAATTGCAAATTACCAAGTTGCCTGGGGCGTCTGCTAAGCGGGCCATCCGGTCTGGCTCTTCAATTATTTAAGCTAATTGCGGCCGCACTCCGAGGACCAGCAGACCACTCGTCGTATACGCAATGCAAATTGAACGCATTTGGCTATGGGATTTTGGAATTTTATACGACCTGAAGGAGGCGTCTGTAAGACAGTAATTGAATTGGCTAACCAAGGATGATGGGTTTTCTGGTAGGGACGAGGTAAAATTCAGTTAGGTGGAAGCTACTGCCCAAAAAAGCAAAGTCTATATACGTCCCTGGAATTTTCTCAAAAACACACACGCACACTCACAAGATTTTGTTAATGTTGTTGTTACTGCTATTATTATTTGCCCTCACACAAAAACCAAAAATAAAAAAGGAAACTGAAAATTCTTAAAAAAGAGATTGGAATTTTCAGCAACCGCTTTTCTTTTCCTATTTTCCGACTCTATTGTTGTTCTTAAGACTGATTGTTGTTGCTCTTTTCCTAGTTTTTCTCCCCCTTTTTATTGTTTTGTTGTTTTCAATCATGCATTTTGCTTTGACTTTTACTGCACCCAAAAAAAAAAGAAGGGAAAAGAAAAGAAGATCAAGGGAAATCTGCCAGCAAAGCCGCAACAGTTTTCATCTCTCTTGTTATTGTTGTTGTATGCGACGCCTTCCCAGTTTTTTTTCCACGCCCTGGTGTTGTTGTTATTGTTGCTCTGGCTGCTCATTGTTGTTGTTGTCGTTTCACTTTGTTGTTGCTTTGTTGCTGCGGCGGCTGCGTTGAAACGGCAATTTTGTTTACAGCCACACTTTTACCAGAAAAAAAATAAAAAAAAACTTATCCGGAAACACTGCCCGCAAATTGTATGCAAACACTCGAAACGAAATAAGACAGCAAAATGTTAATTAAATGCTTTTCTCTCGCCTCTCTACTTTCTATTTCTGCTCTTGGTGTTGTCTTTCATTTGACTTCTTTGAATTAAATTGTTTTGCTACCTATCTTTCAATGTTTTAATCTGTTGTAAAATCTTTTTTACTTTTAATATTTTTTCAATTATTATTAATATTCTATGTTTTTAATTTAATCGTTTTGTCATGTACGCATTTGCCTTGTGACTTTCCTTCTTAAATTTTAAATGTTCTTCTATTATTTTATTATATATTTTTTTAAAATTTGTTTTTGTTTTTTTCCTTGTCTTTTTTCTCTTATTTCACACAGTGCCACGTGGCCGCTGCAATGGTGGCAGCCTCCACCTCCTTTGGCTACCACTCGGTGAACCAGATCGACCGCACGCTCATGTGACGACAGCTGAGCAGTTGCAGCACCTGCAGCGGTGGCAGCAACTGCGGTGGCTCGCGATCAGCCCACCACCAGCACCACTCCTCCGGCACGGCCACGCCCTCCTCCTCGCAGCGATCCTGCACCAGATGCCAGAGCTTCCATCGCCACCACCACCGTTCCAGGCGCCGCAGCTCGGGGATGCAGTTGCGCGGCGATTACAGCTCCTCGACGGCGGTGAACAGTGCGCTGGCCAAGACGATTGTCACGATCAGTGCTCCTCCGGTGGCGGCTGCCTCGGCCAGTTCCCTGCACTTGGGAGCCGGAGCAGGCGGTCGACCCTCCTCGGTGTCCACCCTCACCATTGCCTCGGTGCCAGCAGGGGGGTCCATCAGTGGGGCCAACACCCCGCTGGCTCCCAGTTTGAAGGCCCTGACGCCAGGACCCTCCAACTCATCGGGTCACCATGTGTCCTTCATGCCCATGACGGGCATGAAACGTTTGCGCAGCTCCAACGCCTCGCTGGGATCTCCGAACGGGATTATCGGCGGTGCCGGAGTGGCGGACACCACCTCGGCACCCTCGCTCATCGACGCCGGCGAGGATCAGGCCCCGATGCGGAACCACCACAGGATCCTGGAGCAGTGCCAGAGTGGCCAGAGCCAGATCACCACACTGGGCGACGTGGAGGACGACGAGGAGGCCAGCGACAGCGAGAGCGAGAGCATCGGACTGGCCCTGGTGGAGACCACGCCCCAACTGGAGAGCCAGCCCATGGAGGCGTCGAGTTCCTCCAGCTCCTCGGTCAAGTAAACTCAGCACCAGAACCACAAAGCAAAGCCCAGACTTTATTTTTAAGATACAAACATATAGGTGTGTTTATCAGGGCAAGTCGCGGAAAACTTTGGACAGTTCTAAGCCATTTTGCTTAAAAGCTAAACAATTTATCATATTCTAACGTTTTCTTGTCCCAAATAAACTAATTTTTTTATAAGCTTCCTCTTATATATGTATAGCTTTTTTCTACAATCTAAACCTATTTAAGTTAAATGTAAAATAAAGAAGCTAAAAGTAATGTACCATACTTTTTTTCAACCCAACATATAAAAACCATCTCTATGTACTTTTTAGGCAAAATTGCTTAGACATGTCCATTGATTTGTTATATCTACCTATAAATCGACCCGCCCAAAGTGTGTACATAGCAATCTAGTCTCGCCTAGTCACTCATTAGCTTATCGATCGGTGATAGAACACTATGCAGCAAGCAACCCCTTCTAAATCGCCCCTTCTCTCTGCTTTTCAGTCACTGGCGGTGGTTGCATAGTGTGAATTAGTGTTACTGTTAGCTGTCATATCTTAGATCTTCCATTACGTAGATGTATTCTATTCTGTTCTGTTCTGTAAATGTCTCAAACACGTCTAGCAGTTGAATTGAAAGCTACGTCTTCAACCTGTCCAAGTACCTGACTCTCTCTCAAAAGCCAATACTAAACTGTATATAGCTTAACTTCACTCCTTCTATCTATCAAAACTAGCTTTCCGTTACTCGATACTTGTTCGTTTGTTATTTGTTATTAAGTGAAATTAACTCTACGGGTGCAATATGAATTTATACCAACTAAACATAGCCTCAGTAAGGACTCGAACAATCAGGCAAACAGGCTTCAAGACCAGTTCCCAAATGTAGGCGATTCAAGTACAAAATCACAGAAGGAGCTCTTGCAAATTATCAGATAATTATGCCCACCCTTCATTATGTTCTTTGAACTATAGCAATACATGTTACATAGAGTGAATGTTAAATGTGCTTCAGACAGCCAGAAAGTTGAAATTAATGAATTAATCCTTCAAAGGGTTCGCCCCATCCATTTGTGTATTATTACATGTATGCTTATGGATGGGTCAAGCTCATCCGATTCCGATTTTGCAATAATTAATGTGTGCAATTAGGATTGATTTCGCCGACCACAAAACAGGAAAATAAATTGAGAATAAGAAGGGAATTTGTTGAGGAAAACCAATAACAATGGCGAGACGTCAGTTTGGTGGATGTGTAGGAACAAATCACTTGGCCCTCGAGAGAATGGAAAAATGTTGCTCATTGTTTTCAAAACAAACAAAGCGAAATGGAAAATGATGGAAAGCCGAGGGAAACAAAACAAAACAAAGGCAGCGGCAAACCAAACAAATGGCAATTATTAATATTGAATATGGTAGCCCATAAGTGACATACATAGCTCATAGAGTCCTCGTTGTGTCTGTGTATCGGTGTGCAAGCATGTCTAGTCCTAAGTTTACATGTAAATGCATTATCCTTAAGCTCCGGAGCGAGATTGGCAACCAACGGAGACACAAACTCAATTGATTGCCACGCATATTAGGCTAAGCTGCAAACTGCAAACTGCAAACATAGATTTATATATTGAGTGTACTATACTGTAACTACCATATACAAAACTACGTCAGGAGATTAAAAAGCGACAACTAAGAAAGAACACTCAGCGATGACTTTGCCTTATTTAAATTTCAGACCGAGCATGGGCACTAAGGGAATCTTTGCGAATTTGTGGCTTTTCAGGGGGTTGAAGGATGGTTTTCAGGGACTTTAAATGCCATGAGTTGCCACACTTGATGGCTGATGGCCAGCCAAGCAAGAAGACAGAGTGCAGTCCCAGTTCGGCAAACAACTGGCAAAAAGTTTACACTTTACATTTTCGGATCATGCCCCTTGAACCCACATTTTCAGGGGCGGGGGGGAGGTAAGTATGTCAGTCAGCCATTCGGTGGGAAAAAAGGGATATGGCCAAGATGGATAGACAGCTGCAAGAGTTGCAGTCAGCAAAGTGCGAAAGTGCGATGCAACGCATCTTAAACAACTCTCAGAGGTCATCTCGCATGTGTGCCTGGCTTTCGTGTTTTGTTGCCCCTTTCGTCCTTGTGTGTCCTGCTCCCAGAAGGACACCATCCCCGGTCGGAGGTGTCCGCCGTAACAATGTGGGGACAAAACGTGCTGCGTGTATTGACTCACTAATGAGAAAATGAACAAGAAGCCAGCGGAGCAAACCGGAGCAAAACTACGCAGCTCTAGCGCACTAATGACCCACAGTTGAACCCAGAGATACAAATGGAGATAGGGATACGCTGATGGAGATACGGATACAATAGAACCGCACTGCGCAACGCCTTAAAGTTCACTTGGGGAAAAAAAGTAGAATGATATCTGATTGAAAGCCAGCGTTTTTAGTAAGTTAAGTCTAATAAGTCTGTCTTGTTTATATTATTCAAAATTATTGATTAAAACTTATTAATTTTGGATTAATTAAAAAAAGAATTAATGAATTATACATGTCGTATGAGTAATATATAAGTATGTTTCTTATTTTAGATTATATTTTTCTCCCAGTGCGAAAGATAACATTTAGCTGGCAATCTGCGACTTCCACACCTTTGATTGTCCGCAAAACTTTGTTGTGCCAACTCTGTAAAAATGTAGAAGGGCGGTTACAGCACATCAACGCTTCGCTCAGCTCCGCTCCAGATATATGAAGTAAGTATATAGCACAGATGTAGTCGTGGATGCAGCGTGTCCTTGCCCGTAATCAGCCAAATAACGACTGCCAAAATGGTGGATAAGCGCGGAACTAATAAAACGGGGAAACGTTGCACACTGCACACAATAAGCTGCGACTGGGGCTCATCCTTCGGGGAGGTCCTTGCCCCACAAAAAGCCCCCTTTTGCACCCCCTTAGCTCAGCTTATCACTGGAGTTGAAGGCTGCGTCAAACCCTCGACGACATTTTATTTGCTCGCTGGTAATTTTGTTTCCGTTAGCTACTAGTGTTTTTCCCCATTCCTTCTGGCCATCTCGTCCTTTTTCCTCCTTTTGTTGTGTTTGGTTAATGAACCGAAATGCGTGTTTGTCTCCCACGTTTCGGGTTTGTATTTTGTGGCATTACGACTGGAGTTCGCCGCTCTATCGAGCTCCTTGCCACATCCTGCCTCGTCCCCCTGATCCCTTTAGCCAGAATGGTGGCAAAATTGTGCTGCCCCAAGTATGTATTGCAATCATTGTTTTGATGACTTTGTTGCTGGGCAAAGTCAAATTCGCGTCTCCAGGGGGAACGCAGAAAGGGGGAATTTTATTCGGTTGTTTGGATTATTGTTGGAAGCTTATGTTCTAGAACCGGATTCTATTTATGGCTGTGTCTTTTTGTATGTGGCTGCCACACACACACGCAATTACAAAATCGCTGTCTGGCATTTCCGCTCCGCCGACTTGTAATGCCTTTAATTATACTCAAATAAAAAGGTCTAGCTCTGGGGGCTGCAGCTTCAATATTCTTGTTTTAACAAAGAACAACTTTTTCAATTAATTGAACTGAATGATCAAAGAAATTTTACTTTAGTTATCAAAACCATTTTTTTGTTTTTAAATACAAATTTGTTTTATGTGTTTTATATAACCAAATACAGTACTGTAGATAAGATTATAGGTAAATATTATTTATGCTTAGTCTTAAATGAATTTTATTGGTATTTTATTTTAAGTAATGATATACTTTGATAACCTTAATACGATTAAAAAAATCAATTTAAGCTAATTCGTTTTCAGTTTCTGTAGATAAAAACGCCCAATTGTATATTATCTACAACGCCCAATTAATATATTAATACGACCAGTCATTCCATCATAAAAATCGATGTCGAACATGGCGATAATGAAATCAAAACTCACTTACTGCCACATCTGCAAACCGCAGTGGCTAAAAAGTCACAATGTTACGCTCAAATTTGCCAAGAGCTGTAAAAAGTTCCTCGCCTCTGTGATTACTTTTACTTTCTTTCTTTTTTTTCGTTTTTTGCGGAGTGCCTGTTTTACCATTTTATGAATTTTTTGGGATCGGAAAAAAGGAAGCTTTAATGAAATAAGTGGGTTGGTGTGCTGCCAGCGATTTATTGCATTTGAAATGTGAATTATTAATGCGAATCCTTTGGTAAGCGAAGTTCGGCGAAAGTCTCTTGAATATGCAGAGGGAAAATTAGTGGTTCCATCGCTGACGTTGTCTTTATTGGCCCTTAAAAGCCGCTAATGAAATCAATATAGCCGCTCTAAACAATTTCGCCTGCGCGGAGCGCATAAAAATGCTAAATAATTTGATGAACTGCCGCAAGACGCAGTCCGGAAAAGTGGATGGAAAAGTGGGCGGAGGAAACTCAAGGAAAAACGACTCGAGGATGACGAGATGGATGGCTGCCTGGCTGACTGCCTTTTGTCGTAAAAGGCGCCGTTCTCTTCCTGTTATAAAAATGCGACCGGACGACCCTTTCATTGTGTTTCGATTCAGAAAACGGCGACTTTTAGAGGGGTTTTCAGTGAGTGGGTGTGTGTAGGAGATAGGCACTTGCACTTGCCTTGGCCAAGAACCACGGGAGGCGTGGCTGGCGCCCAAATTGTATAAATATAAACGACATTAAAGCGCGTCTGGAAATAAAACAAACAGCACGTCAAACCCAATGAACTGAGCAGAGGTCCTTCTGCCTCCATCCCCAACTTATTTGTAAAGAGGCCCACCTGATGCGGCAATTCAAGCGCAGCTTCATTGTGCTGTGCTCCATGCTCTGGGTTCGATTTTCCATATCTCTACACAATGCTCCAGCTATTTTCGTAGGATCCGCGAGGAGGCGGCTAAGTGGGTGTGGCAGGTTCGCTGCCAATTTGCCATTGTGTGTTTATATTTAACCATTTATAAATATATGTGAACAGCAATGACAATGTCCTCGACATAAGTCGTTGTTATTTGGAAGCCAAAAATTGAGCAGCCAACGAAAAAAATAGAGGTACAGTTTGGCATCGCTAAAACGGAAAGAAATCGGAGCAAAACTCTAAAAAAATTATCATGAAACATACCCTAAATTATAAAATATATCTGTTTCCTAGCATCAAGTTATTTACTAATTGCACTTGGAGCATACAAATTGTGATTGGTGTGTTTAATACAACAAAATGCAATTTTTTTACTTTTAAACATTTTATAGAGTTACAGAAAATCCCAAGACATTACGTATGGACCGCGCACTGTTTTTAAAAACTGTAAGAAACTCTCAACGACGTGTCAATGCCAAAGGTTCACACTTTTTGGCGTGGGAGATCCTTTTCATATCGGTGGGGTTATTGTTATTGGAGATTTTGGCCTCGATGTCCTGACGGCTGTGATGGCAACACATTGTTCTAAATATCTAATGGTGCCCAAAACAGGGAATTTGCAATTGAAGCGTGAATATGCCCAGCCCAATTCCGGATGCGTGAACAATTTCCACAGCCAAGACAAACAGAGGAGAGCATCGAAAAAAAAATTGATATCTTCAAACTCCAAGCTGTCGATAGAGATATGAAGTTTAGTTGGCAGAAGGAGCCAAAGGAGCCAAAGGAGCCAAAGGAGCCGAAGGATATGCAGTGAAGCAGGCCAAATGACATCAGTGGATTATCGCCGACATCGGAGGGAGCATAAACCAAGCAATTTCCTCCTCATGTCCTTTTCCCTTTGTGCGGAATAAAAAATTGAATAAAACACGCAGAGGACTCGACTGGAGAGCTTGTGCATGTGTGAGTGGAGCGAAACAAAAGGATGAAATATCGCAGAAAAACACAACGCCACACAACACAACACATCAGGCGCCCCTCTAAAGTGTCGAAGTTTGAGGGCAGCACGTAAATTTGCGTTATCCTTGGGCTGACCTTGACAGACGACAGGACAGCAACGGCAGAAACGACAAAAACGACAGAAACAACGATTGCGACTGCGACTTTCACTGTTTTGGCCTTCACATTGCCACCAAAGGACTCGCACATTCTTTCGCCTCTTGCTCTAAGAGTATATGTTAAATAACTTCACGCACTCACGCAGACATACACTGGAAAAATAAAAATCAAGTTGAATTAGAGACGTCATTTGAGATTTCAGTCAAGCACGAGGCATCATGTCATTTCCTGTATTTAAAAGAAAATGTGCTAACTAGAAAAGCTCAATAAGGTTGTCTAATGTAACGTGCCCAATCCGATTGAACTTTTTTCATTGCTAAGGGATTCTCTGCCATTGTTTCTTTTATTTACATTTATTGTAGTTTCTACAGCAAGGCTAATTTAGTGGACATTTCATTTCTTTAAGCAATTAATTTAATTAAAGTAAAAAATTAAACAAATAAATATTATGTAAAATAAAAATTAATTTTGGGTTTCTTGTTCTTTTATTTCAACCATGTATTATAAAAAAAAATACTATCATAAATTTGATTATAAGATGATGGCTTTTCGATGGGAGTATTTTCTCCTCAACGTTTAAAGGTAAATACATAAGATGACAAATAATTGAATGATAATATTTATTTTAATTTAATTTGATTATTATTTTTTGTAGTGCAGGAAAAAAAACGAGATGGAAGGCTGGCTGCTCTTCATGAATGCAAGTACAAATTACAGACTCATTCAGTTGGCCAAAAGGCGGAGGCCCGCCCAGCGGGGCATAGTGGGCGGTGGGGCGGAAGGATGAGGGCGTGTCCTGGCAGCGGGAAACACGAGTAGAGCGGTGCTTTCGCGGACCGTTGGGCCGCTGCTTAACCCCCGCTGGTGCAGTTGGCCTTCGGCGGCATTCACACGTACCAAGCATGTCCTGAGCCAACAACAACAGCAACAACAACAACAAACAGCAGCAAGGACAACTGGCATGATGAGCCGCAAGCTTTACATCGACATTGACACTGGTAGTTGTCGCTTTTTTTTACACCCCGCCCCCTTTTTCCTGGTGGATCGTAAAACTCTCCATTTCCACACTAAATTACAAGTCTTAAATTTTATGCTTCAATAAATCCGCGGGTCGAGCCGAGTGACAAAAGTGTCTGCGACTCGTTGGCAATTTGTTACAAATTGAATTCAATTAAATAAATTAAAATGCATTCTGTATAAGAGCGACTGTTAAATGGAATCAAGCGTAAAAAAAAAATGAATTAAAAATTGCTGGTGGGGCTGGGAAAGCGCTTTTCATCTGCAACTTTCCATGAGTCAATTTTCACAGAGCGAGTGTTTAATCAAAGCGAAAGTTTAAACAAGGGAAAGTTCGCCGGGGAAAACTGGAGGGAAATGGGCAAGGAAACTGGGATTTTTAGATAAATAAGAGTGTGCAAGGTCTTGAGAGCGCATTAATAAAAGCTGAGCATGTTTAAAACTTTTTGCCAGTCAATAGAAAAGTTCGCTTCGAGTTTTCCCGTTTTTTTCTCCCCCCCCAATACTTACATATATTGAGGTTTCTGGGTTACGGGGGCGTGGCTGGTCTCAACTTGACAAATGACAATTTTCACTAACTAACTGTTAGAGCTCATACAAAGGCGAACGGAAACCCTGAAAAAGAAGTCACCACAAATGACAGGAGTCGTCAAAACAAAAGAGGGTTGGGGAATCCTGCGGAAAACTTGCCAACGGGGCGGATACTTGATAAAGTAAGAGGAACCAATATATTAAAAGACTTCCTGCCTAGCTTAGCCAATCCAAGGGCCCACAACCACTTCAAGAATTATCTAAGCAAGCGCCTCAAGAGTTGGTTTCCTGTGATCCTTGAGGAAATCAGCAACTCATTGAAGGGCCAACTTGAAGTACAGGAAAGTTCGGCTAAATGCAACACTGGGAAGTAGCAAAAGCAGTTTGAATGTTAGTTATCTAAGATTGTTTTTAAAAATATTATTGGGAAAACACACTTGCATTTTTATGTCACATTTGTAATGGTATTATAAAAACAAATAAATGGTAAAACACTAAATCCCTAAGACATTAAACTTTTAAGAGATTTCAATGCGTTCAAGTGAGCAGAAAAGGAGCTGAAAGTGTCGGTAAACTTTGAGGTCCACATAGCCTCCCCCGCTGATCCCCTTATAAACATGTTTGCTGGTCCGGGCTAATTGAAACGCAACCACTTGGCTAATGTCGGTGGGCCAGGATCTGGAGGATGCAGTTCCAGTTCCAGGCGATCCCTCAAAGCCTCCTGCGATGGCTACAAACTAATCAATTTAAAAAGTTTCAACCGGCAGAAAAGTTTTGCCTGCGATGAGCGCTACTTGTCTGCCTTCTAGTTGGGTAAATCTCGAGTGCTGGCTCAACGTTTTTATGTAAACGCCTAATGGGAAAACGGAAGTTGCAGAGGAAATTCGGGTTGGCGACGCAGCAAACAGCCAGGGGAAAAAATATAGAAACAGCTCTCGAACACAGCGAACAGTTGTTCTGCATTTCCGTTTCCGCTGGCGGTGCCCCTGTTTTTCTCCCCCATTTCAGTGTCCTTTTTATCCAAGAGCTGCACACAGCAATAAACTGGGTTGTAAATACTTAGAATGCAGACCACTTACTACTGAATTTTCTTGAATTTAAACTTAAGTTATGAAATTTATTTACAACAGGAACGAACTTCCTTTGAATTCTTCAGTGATTATTCTGTCTGCATTTCCTGGTTGCTTTATTGGAGTTTATAAAAAACATACAACATTTAAAAAAGTTATTATATATTAAATAAAAAATATATTTTTTTCTATGTAAACTAAATAAGCTATTCTTTAATTAAATTTAATAACTATGTTACTGAGAAACTTTTACACAAAATTAAATAACCAGATTGTCTTAATACTTTCACGGTCATGTTTACAAAATATAAACTGGGAGAAGGAAATTATCCTCCATTAGCTTGTTTAAAAATGTTATAGAAAGAGGACCTTCTTTCTTCAAGTGTATTTATCTAAAAGTGCATTGGCACTGTCCTTGCTTATGATAAATCCGCGTCCATGTAACAGAACACTCAAGTGGAGAGGACAATGTCGGCATGTATTCGCAAACGCGGATGACGGGCCGCTTCGATAAATAGATTAATTGAAAAAGTTGAGCGTTTCAAATGGTTTTTGCAAGAGCTACTCCACTCCATACAGCATCGTATTGCAATTAGCGTAACTAAAGAGCAGAAGAAAAACAATACGAGCGCCAAATGGCCGGCAAACTAGTCAAAAGCCACAACCAAAAACCCGGCCATAACCAAAACCGGCCATCCAGTTAAATGAAAACGCTGAATTATGAGCCATGACCGCGGAGGAGCGTGTGCACCGCCCACTGTGCCTTTTGGCCACATCCACGGGGCGCTTCCCGATCCCAAATCCAATTCCACCGTCATTCCCAGAGCCACTGGAAACCCACTCTCCATGCCGTCCTCTGAAATCCTGATCGATTGGCGAGCTCCCTTGGGCGGCAAAAACGCATTAATACCAAAATCAAACGGGCCGAATTTCGAAAAATAAAACAAGAACTTGACGGAAATGCGAGTGGTTTCTGGTATTACTTAATACCCTCATATATAACTGATAACTTTTAAAAGTTACTTATTCTTAAATAAATAAACCCAAATAACAGTCAAAAACCACCAAGCCATTCCCAAATCCATACAATTGGTGTTCTAAAAATTGTAGTTTTTTCGATTGAATGCCCACTAGTCATAAACAAATATTTGGTTTTTTACTTTTATTTTAATTTTTTACAGTTTATTTAAAGTCTAAGATGAATAAAAATAAAAATAAACCTAATACAATAATGGTCATTCTTGTTCTTAGTGTCAAGTTTTAACAAAAATAATCCATATTCATAAGGAAAATGATTCTTTATTGCTTATATTTGTTTACAAAATAAACGACTAGTTGAGTGAACTCAAACTTGTACAGGTTAATTTGGAAAACCACTTTATATTTATTGGTTTGAAGTTAATTATGCAATTCCCTTTTGCGAAGTGAACATAGTTTATAACGCTTAATGAAAGGATTAGGGTCGAAAAATAACACAATTACATTTTAAAATCTGACCTAATCCAAGCTATACATTTTTTTGGTGGATATTGATTAACCTTGACCAATTGCTACAGTTCTCCTACAGGGTATGTCAAATGGTCGCAGCTGGGTAAAGAATTCGACGAAATCGGAGCGATTTTCCACAGGCCAAAAGCAAAAATAGTCTGTCGATGGGTCTCTGTATCGGTCTCTAATTGAAGTTCGTTCGAATGTGTGGGTGGGAGGAAGTGGGTGGATGGGTGTTGGGGCGGTTATGGCTGAATTGGCTTGGCTGTTCGTGTGGCACATTGAATTAATTACATTTACATGGTGCCCGCCTGTTCCTCTCTCTATTTTCCTGTCTGGTAGGCTGATGTTTTGAGTGTTAATTAAAAATTGCATGTTAAATAGGCGCTGACATTTGCGGTTTTCATTGGGTAAGAGCCATTAGTTTGGGGTTGAGCTCTCTGAATGCCGAATTTCGGACAAGAGAATCCTTAAATCACGTTAAATCCCCTGTTCTTAGCCACAAATAAGTGTAATTATTAGCTATTTAAGTTGTATAAACTAGTTTCACAAAGTGTAAATAAACCCTTACTTTTAACTGACAGAATTACATTATTGCAAACCTGTATAATATATCTTTGTAAATGCCTCAGTTTTTATACCCTTGCAGAGGGTATTATAATTTCAGTCAGAAGTTTGCAACGCAGTGAAGGAGACATCTCCGACCCTATAAAGTATATATATTCTTGATCAGCATCACTAGGCGAGTCGATCTAGCCATGTCCGTCTGTCCGTCTGTCCGTCTGTCCGTCTGTCCGTCTGTCCGTCTGTCCGTCCGTTTATATGCAAACTAGTCTCTCAGTTTTAAAGCTATCTGCATGAAACTTTCCCAAAAGTTGTCTTTCTATTGCAGGTAGTATATAAGTCGGAACGAGCCGGATCGGACGACTATAGCATATAGCTCCCATAGGAACAATCGGAAAAATAAAGGAAAAAAAATTATAACTTTGCTGTTTTTCAATGTTTTGTTTAGTTCTTCGACATTTAGTAATGGTTAAATATTTCCGATTTACGGTTTAAATTTCATCAAAATCGGACGACTATAGCATATAGCTCCCATAGGAACAATCGGAAAAATAAATGAAAAAAAAATTATAACTTTTCTGTTTTTTAATGTTTTGTTTAGTTCTTCGACATTTAGTAATGGTTAAATATTTTCGATTTACGGTTTAAATTTCATCAAAGTCGGACGACTATATCATATAGCTCCCATAGGAACAATCGGAGAAATAAATGAAAAAAAATTATAACTTTTCTGTTTTTTAATTTTTTGTTTAGTTCTTCGACATATGGCAATGTTTAATTATTTCAGAATTATGGTTTAAATTTTATCAAAATCGGACGTCTATATCATATAGCTCCCATAGAACTAATAAAAATATATAAAATAACTATCTAATAATTGAGCTGCAAATCATCATAGCTTCACTGTTTTTCAGTATATACTGAAGTAAATCATAATTTAAATGTTTTCAAAAGTATTTAATTCATGCAATAGCTGCAAGGGTATATGAACTTCGGCTTGCCGAAGTTTGCTTTCTTTCTTGTTTATCATTAAGGTAGCTTACCTACCCTGGCCACTAACTTTCCTTTTCCCTTCGGTTAACTTTAATTAGCCTAAAGCACTGGAGCCAAACGATAGCTAATATCCCTCAGCTTAAACTTTGTCGGAAATGTGGGAGACGAGAAAGTATCTCCAAGTAGAAAGCTTAGCTTGTTGTAAGCAAGTGCAGGCAAATTTTTTTTAATTTAAGGCAGCCCTGTGCCCAGTGGTCAAGTAAGATTTTGCTCATTTATTTACGAGATAAACTTTGGATTTGTTGTACCAGCTGGAGGGGGAGCGAAGAAGAGGGTGGGGGAGTGGTTAAATGCTGGCCAAGCTGAAATCATTTTATTACCCAAATACTATTTGGTAAGCGGCAAAACTCTGTCCGAGACATGGCCCCTCCACCAAAGCCCAATAAAATAAATTTAATATGCGATTCTTGCCTTTGGCTTCGGGGTAATTCTCGCTTATTATAACCCCCTTAAATCCCCGCACTCTGAAAACCCACTTCCGCCACACGAAAACTGTAACGCTCCAGTTAACAAACTTATGGCATAATAAAAAACTTTTTAAATAAATTCTCGCAAGGATTTTTATGGCCAGTTTGTAATAAATAAAAATTCACCAACAGAGAAGCGTTGGCAACCAAAAAAATGTAAATTAAGTTTTTTGTGGTCGGGCTTTGGATGGATGCCATGCCATTGGTCGACTGCTGGATTTCATTGAATGAAACAAATTAAATAATCCAATTATCGGCTGTCATAAAGCCGAACTAATCAAAACAGAAATGCAATTCAAAGTTTTTTTCATATATGGCTGCTACACTGGATTACAACCCGAACGCAAACTTTATGGCATAACTGTTTATTAAACTACAACTTGAACAAAGGTTATCAGCCTGTTTTTTCTTATCAATGAAAGCGAAATCTGCCGATGGGCGGGGAATGGAAAACAAATATGCAATCTTTAGTGCCGGAGTTTATCGTTGGGATTTATACTTTGCACCGCCAGACGAGAACCAGCTATGAGCCAGTGATAGCGTTTATCAGGGGGAAATAAGCAAACAGTAGCTACATATGTTAACAGCAATGTGTGGAAAAGGTGTCTCCCACATAAATTGACATACGGAATTTAATTAATCTGCAAAAACAACTTATGGGCGTGCCAACACCACCCACTTTGCACACATGACAAACGTCCCACAAAACTTGGAGGTTGGCAACCTGACGTGACTTTGAAGACAAGATAACGGTTAGCGGAATAGTCGAACAAATGCAAAATAGAGCTGAAACTATGTATGTAAATATATAACATAAAGGTGGTAACTTGCTTCTAATTTCTTAAAAAAAATAAATACAAACAATAAATTTCTTTGAATTAAGTTAAAGGTTGTAAGTTAACTTTCTGAAAGGTTCGAATTCATTGTTTTTACACATGTAAATAAAAACTCCAATGTTATTGGTTATAACATTTCGTGCTTTATTGAGAATCCACTTTATACTTATGGCGCTACAAAAAACTGTTTCAACATTCAAACTAATCATTATCATGTAATATTGTCACCGGAATTGCCGACATTTAAATGCCCTAAGTTTGTTTTAAACTTAACGTTGTATGTACACGCATGGTTCATCGTTCGTTGATCGTTTGTATGGCCGATTTACAGGCCAGTGGTCTTGTCCACGCCCAGGACATACTTGTTGTATCCCTGGTTGAGCTGTTCCAGCAGGATGAAGGTCAGCACGGTGTGTGGGCCCAGGCGGCAGTAGTACGGCGTGAATCCCTTCCACAAGGCGAAGATTCCCTCCTGACGGGCCACTCTCAGCAGGACATCGGCGGTGCCCCGGTACTCCGGCTTGCCATCGACCATCTTCATGTTCTGGATACGGGTCTTGGCAATGTCCAGAGGCATGGAAGTGATGGTGGTCAGCAGACCACTTAACATGCTGGCGCAGAAGTGCAGCTTGATGCCCTCCTCCATTTGGAGGGGTCCGGTGCGGAAGTAGGTCTTGAACTGCGAGTAACTGGCCAGCTGGGTCATGTTGACCACCATGGCGCGACCCACAGTGGGCAGACTGCCCCTCCAGAGAGCTGTGAGACCCTCTTCCCTGGTGATCCTGGCCAGGGCGTTGGCCACATTCGTGTAGTTCCGCCTCTCGGCAACCGGTAACCTGCCATCGGAGGTCATGCGCACCAGGGCCACCTCCGCTGGGGTTCCAATGAAGGCGCCACAGGCTCCGGCAATGGTTCCCATGGCCATGCTGTCCGTAATGCCGGGATTCCGCTGGAACTTCTCCCGGAACAGATCGTTCAGGTAGGTGTACATGCCCAGTCGGCCCGTGGTGTAGGTGGCCTGTCGCAGCAGAGCAGCTCCGATGCCCTGGTACAGGGCCAGAGGTCCCTCCTTACTGACTATCGTCTGGATGCAGTGTAAGGAGCTGCGGTACTCCTTTTTGCCACTTCCAGCTCCAGAGATTTGCATGCGGGTCTTCACCTGTTAGAGAAATTTCACATAGTAAAAACAAGTCATATGACATTTCACTTAACAGGTGTCTTACCAAATCGAGGGGCTGCACCACCATCGTAGCTCCCATTCCCGACAGACCGCCAAACAAAAACTTGATGGCATTGGAGGCCACTGCCTTTTTGGGCGCATCCTGGACAGCCGTAGCGCTCATTTTTGCCGAACTTTTATTTGATTACACAACACTTGAGTAAATGCTCGATGTTTGCAATTTCCAGTTTGCGCTGCCCGGAAAAACTCGACTCGCTGGCGGGGGGAATGTGGAAAATGCCGAGGAAAACGGAAAACACCTCTACCGACCGATGGCACAATTAATAATGAATTTTTTCCGCCCGCACGCACGCACGCGAACAGCTGATATCGGCTTTTGTTCGTGTGGGTTTTATTTTATTTCCTAGATTTATTTTTGCACCGCGAACGCGAATGTTGTTCAATGTCAAATGCGTCGACGCTTTTCTTTCTCCCGGTTTTATTTTTGGCACACTGGCACGTGCTGCTTGGCTGCTATTTGTTGCGTGGCCGCAGAATGTTTGGCATCAATTTCTTTTATTTATTTTTTTAGCCTGCAGTTGAGAAATTTAATGCAGCCAGCAACAAAAATACATCTGGAGACGACTGTTGTTAGTGGGCCACAGCTAACAGCTGATGACGTGTGCGCGAGAGCGGCGGCGCGAGAGCAGGAGGGTTGCCAAGTGAGCTGAGAGAGTGTGGGAATTATATATTGTATCTTAAAGAGTTTTTCGTATTTAAAAATATTAAAAATCAGGAAAATGATTTTCAATAATTAGTTATACATATAAATATTATTTTGTTCGCTATAAGTGCATTAACTAAATACCTTTAATAACCCTTAAAAACTAGTTCACTCTCTGCCAGTATGTGACAACCCTAGCCGCTCTCTTATGCATTCTACCTATCTCTCTCCCACCCACTGCATCCCTTGGAAACGGTGTTGTTAAACGCCAAACAGCTGAGCGCCTTGACCGCACTTTCAAATAAGAGAGCGCACCGTCTAATTAGAATTTCATTTGTATTGTATTGTTTTTTTTTTGTTTACACAAATGATTCGCCCACACACAAATTTAGTTTGCAAGATTTTTCACATAACAACACCTTTTTGTACAAATGTTTTCTTTATCTCGATGCTTGTCTTTATTTGGAATCTGCTTATCGACGCACGGCACAGAAATGTTTGCTGCGGTTTTATCGTAATTGCTCTAATTAGAATCACAATAGGGCCAATTGGTGCGGTTTCGGATTCGGTTTAAGCAGCCGCTGCTAATGGAACTACAGTAAAAATCGGATATAGGTAAAAATAAAAGAAATATGGATTTATATATAGATATTTTGTTGTTTACAACAAGATTTGGATTTCCGAGAAAAATATTTTGTGTGAAACTTGTTTTTACGTTAGACACGAGTTTTGTAAACAAAATATTTTACTTTGCCATCATGCACTGTATTGAATTTTGTTGTAATTAGATGTAATATAGCTGTTTTCGTTTTGAATTGTTAGCTCTTGAATGCTAATTACTAAGATCAATATTTTGATTATGCCGCAAATATCAACGCCCGCTAAATATGTATTATCACCATGTTCGATAACCTCCACAAGGCCGAATCGCCTTCAAAGAAGCATCTCGGATCAATAGTGAATTTCGTGTGAATTTATTAAAAATAACAGAAAATTACGATGTAGCTTGTCGCACAACATTTTATCATTAAATCGCGTCCGTATCTCAATTGGGCGGGATTCATCCATCCAAGCGCATTACGCGCATTCGTTCCGCATTTCTCCTGCTGCCATCCAGTAGCCAACCCCCCACCCGCAAACGTCCTTGGTGCTGGCCCCCTTATTCAATCAAAAGCGACTCAACAGATTGCCTGTCGTTTGCCTGCCATTGGAGCTGAAGCAATTCCAATTCAATTTTAGCTGTGATGACGAAGCCGGCGACAACGCTTGCTCCAACAGGGATTTTCGCATTTTTTTTTTGTAAAAAACGAAAAGGGGGTGATGGGCGGTGGGCGGCTGGAGGTGGGCGTGATTTCAACCCAGCACATTGTAAGCAATCAGCGCAGGGAGGGAAAAAGGAGAAATCTCCAGCTGTCAGCGGGGCTGAAGATGAACACTTCCTCCCATACAGGACACTTATCGGAGTCCTGCTTTCACTCTTGCACATTACACCTACAACTCACGACAGGAACGGACCCCCAGGTCATGCTTAATATGCTCTTACAGAATCTACAAACAAACATATTGTACTTCCTACAGATGCGGTCACAGCAATATCACAATTAAATTAAATTTATAAAAGAAGATTAAGATTCAAAACCGAATTTGTTTGGTATTCAAATTCAATCTTTAAATAAGTTAACCGATTAAATTAAGTTGCCTCTACATTACATTTTCACAACGATAACAAATCTTTAAATTAAAATTATTATAAAAAAAACTTGTTTTGCTTTATATCAATACATATTTTTTGATGATAAGTAATTGTTTACTGCTGTTCTGCTGACCATAAGTGTTTAAACAACCAACCGGTGTGAAGGACATCGTAAGTGAAATTGAACGCTTGGACTTACGGCATAAAAATAAGGCGCTGGGCATATAACCTTTGTGGATTCGATTGTACCAATTCATGCGAATAGAAATGTCCTCCAATATATATTTGTTTAGTTAAGTTTAGTTTATAAATTTTTAATGTATTTTTAAATGTATTTTATTTGGAATTTACAAAAGTTATTGAAACGTTTTTTTCCCTTTTAATAATACCTCGCAAGCAACTGAAATTAAAAAAATAACAAAAGATTATTAAAAAAAAATATACAAATGGTAAATAAATAAGCTTGAAATTTATATTTATGAAACCATTTTATTTCATTGAACCCGCTGCTTAGCTTTAAATTTCCCTAAAATAAAACCCATTTTTCTTTGTAAATTAAACAACCATTGAAGCAATAAGTAAAGGGAATGGGACCCTTTGAGATCCCCACTTACCAGCTGCACTTTCGAAGCATCTTCGAAATGCTCGCCTCAGCGAGTGCATTCAATCTGATGCTTTGCCAGGTGCCTTGTATGTGGCTGTGGCTGTGGCTATAGATATGGGATGTTAATATTATTGAGGAGGTGGATGGGTTTGTCGACTCAAGACCCGACTGGTTTCCATCGCTCATGTGACGCTGCCTGGCCAATCAATAAAATTTCACGGCGCAGTAATCAAAGCATGTGACATTAGCGTAAAGTTGAATGAGTCCATGGCCCCGGGATCTGGTTAGGCTTTTGTGTGAAAGGCTGACATGATAGGGTCGCTCGATATATAAGCTCCCCGGCCCCCGCCTTTCCCATCATATTTTTCCCAGCAGAATCAACAGTTTGTCGACTGCTAATTTTAAACGGGGATAGCGAGGGCGAAGGACGCCAACGAAGTTCACCTGCAAGTTTGTGAACATTTATTTTTGTGCAGCGCGCTTAGTGATGCGTTAGGGTAAACAGCTTAGAGGGCGGTGGAACTTTCTGCCAGTTTCAGTTAACCGGGCCCGGTTTTTGGCAACGACCAACTTGGACTGCAAATCGAGTGGAAGACTTCAATGCGTTGGCAAACGAAAATAAGTTGCCGCTCTCCTTCCTGTCTGCCAACATTTATTCTTGGCCCCAGCTCCAGTAAATGGGAATCCTTGAAGTTCAGACAAAGGTCGCACTCCTTAGAAGGTATATTCAGCGATTTGTGTCACTGCCAAGCGGCAGAATGGCAAAATGGCCAAAAGGAAACGCCCCGGCGCGTGCTGGAAAGCCAAAATCCGAAAGGAAGTCGAACAATTGGAAACCGGCTAGAAATGCCGCATAACTCGGCCGGCAGCCACTGCATTTGGCCCCAGAAGTGCAGGCCAAAATAAATGGAAACGTAAATGGAAGCAGCTGAAGTGAGGAATTGTTTTGGCAAACTCAATTTCAAGCAAATAAACATTTTCAGGGTAAAACCGTATAAGAAAATAAGAACCTGTTTTTGACAATTAATTAATAAACTTTGTTTAGTTGAAAAGAGGTAAAATTAAATGACAACAAAATGTTCCCAATTCGCAGGTGCCTAACAAATTAGTAGATTTGAAAGATATAAATTCAAGAAAAATCATTTATATTTACCAAATCTGTATCATTCATAAATTAAATATTAAATATTCATAACTTAAAAGAAGAACGCTGTTAAAGCGGTAAAGTATGCTTGTCCGCTGCTCTTAGCAAGTTCTTAGATTTGACATATAGCTAATAAATGCATAACTACTTTAACAAAATTCTGGAGAGCTTGTAATACAAAATTCAGCTGAACTTCTGTAAATTTACAGCTCACATGTCACATGAGTCATCTGTTCTAGAGAACTCGAACGAGCCACCCACCATGACACAAGTATTCTGCTGAATGCCGCTTAAATTAGAGCAGCATTTAAAGATCCTGCGTTCAGAAATGAAATCCGCTTTAGGAATTCATGTGGGGATAAATCCGGAAAACAGAAACGGGCTGTCCTCCGAATGGAAAGTTGAAATTGCTTTGCCCAAAAGGACAGCGGAACGGAATAGAACGAAACGGGGCCAAGCGTGGGTAAACGCTAACCGAGGGTGTCCTTTGGCTATTTGCAATATGCAAAATGCGACCAAATAGTTTGGGGGGGCCACATGGCCACGCCCAGCCACTCGACTGCCTTGGCTGCGTAAATAAACATTTAACTTTCTATTAGGATTTGCATGAAAAGCGCGAGAGAGACGAGGACGAGAGCTCGACAGGATTACCGCGACCGCAGCCAATTTGAGCGGACTCCTCGGGGGGCGAGAACCCGACCAAATCTGATTGTGAACTGAACATGCTAATGGCATTATAATTATCCCCAGGGAAGGCGGCGCAGCCACCTGCCCCAGCGATTTGCGAATTGTAAACTTGTTTCCTCTTAAAGCAGCTAAATTGCATTGTGGCTGCAACCGACCAAACCAAATAGACTGCTGTTTAAGCCCGAGCCCTCTGACATTAGCGAATAATCAGCATTAATGGCCAAGATACGGACGCATCATCCGCCGGATGGCAGCGGATTCTAAGGGCCATTGTGCTGGGAGCTTCTGTTTTCCATTTGCTACCAACTCGGGGATTATGTCCGCAGCAGCACGATGAAAAATAATATGTTGTGGCTTGGTTTGGGTTGCCTGCAATGTGGATAACGCCCTTTTGTCCGCTCCTTGGGCGACATTGAAATTTGTTTGCATTATGGGAAGAAGCTCGGACAGTTAATTGTTCTCCAGTTGTCCTTATTGCAACATTTTTCTTTACAGAGACTAATTTCAATCGTGAAAGCTTTTAATTTAAGTAATGACTTAAAAACATGAAAAAGTTGTTCGAAATTTCACTCAGTTTTATTTAAGGATGCACTAGAACTGCTTAAACATATAAGTAGTTTAAAATACTTATGTTTAAGTCTTAAGACAACATGAAAACTATTGTTCATTAGAATGGCATTTTTAAAAGTAAAATTATGGATAGTTTATGTAAAAGTTTTCTAATTTCTTAGCAAGTTCTGGAACTTTCAAAGATTTTCCTATTTATTTTCGATGTCTATTCTATATGTTGCCCATATAGCCCATTTTTAGCCACCTCTTGATTACCTGTGGGTCCAAGACAAATCTCTTGCCGTGAGCGAAAAAAATACGTTCATACGCCCCATTGCCCGCATTACGTATACGCTGTAGCCACTCAAAGGCGACCTCCAATCCACATCAAGAGCCACCGCCCGCTGATTAAGTACGAAAATTTATGGCTCCTCTTTATGCTGTAAGCCAGGAACTCTTCTCGGTCGGCTCGATTTTGTTGTTTGCGTGTCAACCTTTTTGGCCATATAAATTAAAAGCAGCTCAGTCTCGACCTCAAACAACTAAGCCACTTGGCTAAAATGTCTGTGGCTTCAACTGTGTAACTAAAGTCGGTTCAGCATCATTGTCAGGCTCAGATAAAAACTTGAAATCTGCTGCGGGTGCAACTTTGCGCTATATAAATGCGGTCGGGCGGCCGAAACCACTTTCAACTGCTCCGAGCCGAGGCACTTTTCCTCGGATTTCCCTCGCCATTTTCCAAGGGGGACAACAATGCAGGGCATCACGCAGCAGAACAAACAACCAGAACCAAGGGCGACAGAAACAAGAAACAAAAAGCGAAAAACAACTTGGTTGCCTTCCTCCCATTTCTCCCTCAAAGTCAATGGCAAAAGGCAGCATGCCAGGCATAGTTTAGGCTGCAAAATTTATGGTGTTAATTCCAAGTATCCGAGAGCGTGAGTGTGTGTGTGTATGTGCGTAGGTCCTGGGCTGAGACTTTGGGTGTGTGTGTGTCTAGATGTCTGAGTGTTTGAGTGTCTCAATTCGGGACCCTCAGCATACCACTTTGCACCATGAGCGACCATAAGCTCCCAGCAAATCCGAAATGTCTTCTCACATGGCCGGTGCAAATAGAAAGGGATTGAAAAAAGGAAATTATTAAATTCGCGATGAGTATAAGCAATGCCCTATAACAGAAAGGTTAGTCGATTAACATTAGGTAATAGAACGAAATAATAAATTAAAGTAGGGAACTTATATTGTATTAATGGGTATAAAAAAAATGTTTAAATCTAATGAAATATAAAATTTTCGAAGAGGAACAGCAACAACAACTTTCTTTTTTATTATTTTTAGAAATAATAATAAATTTGGATAGTAAATTTATCAAATACCATCAACTGTGTCAAGAAATCTTCTGCAACTTTTCAAGAAAATTTCAGAAAATTTGTAACCTAAACTCAGTATGCTGATCATATTTCATTTTGCGTTATACATGCTTCAACTTGTTTTACAGTCACTTCTGAATTTTACAAGAAGACATACTCCTTTCGAAAACAAACAATTTGTAAATATATTTTGAATTTCCATATAAGAGGAAACGTGGACAAGCCGAGGTTCGCCATGCTCACCGAAAAAGTGGAGCCTATGGATGAGGATGATCCGGAGGATCTTCAGTCCCAAGTTCACAGGCACTTGAGTAACAGTCCAGTAAGGTGCTTCTTTGTGTGGCCAAAGGTGGACCATTGTTATCTGCCCAATTTGTTCAAGATCCTCGAGATGCAAAACGATGGACTGGATACTAGGAAGTGGAACGTCATAAGCATGACCCCCGTGGATCCCAAAACGGGCTTATACACCTCCGATGGAATCTACAAAGGTAAAGGAGACCTTACAATTGTTGCTAACATTGATGAAACAAGTGCGGATTTCATCTCGAGGAACGACTTTAAACTCAAGTTTCTTCGCTTTCAACTGACAGTCGTTTTCTGCCAGGCATCTTAAAATTGGCGGAGATACAACGAATTCATTTTCCAGTTAGCAGTTCCAATTAACCTCTGTTTGTTTGTTGCAAAAAGGACGGGATTTATTTATTTAAATTTAATATATCTTTTTATGGATTTTTTCGAGCACATGTCAGCACAGGTGACATTTTTTTCAAATTAAATTGAGTTAACCGTGTAATCTTTTCAAATTGATTGAATGATGAATGAAGGCATGAGAATAATCCTCATAATAACACAAATATTACCGACTTTCCAAGCGTAAAAGTGATGACACCACCTAATCCATCATGCCTCGTGCATCAATGCCGACCTTGAGTCCATTTCAACAGCCTTAGAAACGATTCAGACTTCCATTCCCAAGGGTATGCGGCTGGTCGTCTGCGTAGCCAACTACTCTATTTATACTTTTCCAGTTTCTTTTATTTTCCCCCACTTTTCCTGCCGGCTTTAAGAGGCTGAGGACAGAAGTTCAGGTTCAGCAGACAAGAGAATACGTGGTTGTCGTCGCAGTCATTGGTGATTTATTGTTTCGAAAGTTTTCCTCCATCGGACGGGCAGTACTGTCCTCATCACATCCTCGGGTCGTTGAAATGGCATAAAACTTTATTGAAATCCCAGCCACATCCGCCTCATCGGGAGCGCATCAATCAAGGCCTCAGTAACATATGTCGACAGATTGGTTAAATGCCACGCCCACTGCGGCAAAGGCAGCTCATAAAGAGGCCCAAATGGAAAATTGACTTTGAGTCACATAAATTAGAAAGCCATAATAAAGCCGGCAACCGGATCGAGGCGAACTGCAGTAAAAAAATAAAAAGTGCGCAAACAAAAATAAAAAAAAAAGAGTGAGTTCTGCTGTTAAAGTTAAACGCCTGGAACTGGTCGAGAAGGTCATCGGGGGTCGGGTGAGGCCAAGCGCAGCTGCAAACAATGGCATTTTAAGAGCTCAGGGCAGGACAAGCTCCGGCTCTTTACTCGACCTCAAAGCCACAGACAGACACAAAGGAAGGGGGTGCAAAAAAATTCTGAGGGGAAGGTACAGAGAAAACAATTCTTTTCTATATCTGAAGAAGATGTTTTCCGAAAGATATATTTTACCAATCTTCGTTTTATAAATGGGTAAAAAAATGCAACTATAAAATGTATATATCTTGGATGAAATTTAAATTTATAGTGGACCTTTTTTATCTTGGCTTAAATAAGTATAAATTTAAACATTTTTCCTAAAGTTCTATTATATTCAAAATATTCGTGTTTAAATTAATGGTTTACAGATTATATAAATTTCAAAATTATTTTTTTTACCGTGTAGATACCGAGTAATGCGCGCAGGGCAAAGACAAATAAGGCAGCACGACGGAGACACAGCGGCACGGCACACATGGCGTATGCGTAATAACATTTTGCGTTACATTTGCTTTTTATTGCATACCGCAAGGCGGATGCCAGACCCCCAGCTCCTTTGTGTCCTGCGGCCGCCTTTATTTCCGTGCCATGAGGCACGGTAAATGTAAATGTCATACGGCTAATGCGAAAACTTTAAACTGCCCAAACAAATGAGGACCTTCCGGGGCCGGAATAAAAACTTTTTCAAATTCGTCGCGTCATCCAGACATTATCGCACATAATAATTGCCAGTAGCGAGTAACGAATGACCATATTCGTATGCCCCAAGAGGCCTCTTTGACTGACTTAAGAGCGGTTAAAGCACTTGTTAATTTTATATGTTTCATAGAGGAAACACAGAGAGACAAATTTAGTTGTAGAGTTAATTTGAACCAAAGCCGCTCTGTTGAAATTGGAAAAAATCTTTAATTTTTGATAAGTAGGTTTTAAGCTGCTAAATTCATAAGATTTCTCTTATATGCAAAAACGTAAATAAAAAACAAGTAATTAAATTTACTCTCCAAAATAAAGTC
The DNA here is from genome assembly GCF_018152505.1 of Drosophila elegans. NCBI lineage: Eukaryota > Metazoa > Arthropoda > Insecta > Diptera > Drosophilidae > Drosophila > Drosophila elegans. The sequence goes on from NW_024545863.1 coordinate 2,696,448, forward strand.
GAGACTTGTTATTAAACAGTTTAAAGAAATGGTAATTGACAAATAAAATTATCAAGCGAATTACCTTGAAAGGTTTTCTCTTCGTTTGGTATAAATGTCACAGAAAATTCGGCTAAAGAGAAGTTAAAGCTAGCAAATACTGTAGGGGAGACTATTTCACAAAAACTAGTCAAAGGCGGACAGGCTTCATTGGGCAATCAAACATGGCCCACCATCAGGAATGGCGTAGCAGAATCCTTCCAAAAGCGAGTCCAACTGACGAATGTCAAGCACAGCCATCGGCATTGGGTAATTGGGGGGGCAAAGTGGCAGAGAAACTGGCAAAAAAACAGCAAATTGAGTCATTCTCCGTTTATCTGTATCTGTATCTGTATCTGAATCTGTAAGTTTGCTGCTCAAACTCCCATTGAATAAAACTGGATTCGTAGGAAGGGAAAGAAGGAGTGGAATGCCACTGAAACGGAAGCCGCGATTAAATACAAATAAGGCATTAAGTGCAAAGGCGCTGAGGCGCATAATACAAATTGCGCCGATTGGGGAGCGACGGGGAAGTCCCGATGATTGGGTGGGTGGTCTGTGGACTTTGGGTGGCGGGAAGTTTGTCTGGTTGCTCCTGATTGCCATGTTACTGCCAGTTTTTCCCGGGGAGAATGAACTATGCCATGTCTGCCAGCCACAGAAACATTTAATAGAAGACAGATTCATTTAAGAAAATTTGAATCAATAAATGGTCTTAAAAAATCATTTAAGCTGGAAATAGAATTCAAATGCTAAAGAAATATTTAAAGCAGAGAAATTTTTTATAGATGTTAAGGATGTCTTTTAAACACTTTGAGAATATATTATCAATTTAATTATTCTGATGATGGCTTCCAACTTTGAATATTTTTAACCTTTTCGCTATTCTTTTTAAACATATGTCTGACTTTATGGATTTTGGATTTCTTTAGGCTCTTCTCTAATCTTGTAAATGGATTTTGAGTAGAAATAAAATAAAAACTCAATTTTTTGGTGAGGGAGTGGCCTAGTCAGCACCTTGTTGACAAATTTTATTCATTTTTTCCATGGCCCCGCCGTTAGCCTGCCAATTTATGCTCGGCAATTGCTCAGCCCATAAGTAGGCAACGCTTTTTATTCCATCCGCTGCTATGCAAACTGCCTGCAGTAAAGGACGAAATTGGAAGGACAGGATACGAAGGAGTGGATGAGACAGACAAAGACCATTACACTGCGGCTGGACGCGCTTCGTAAGTCACTACATATACATAGTATACAAACAAATATATAGGGAAAATTGAAAGTGGTCTGCTTAGTGGAAAACGAAAGCTGTCCTGGGCTTTAAAAATTCATGAATGTGTCGGGCGCGTACTCCAAATCCTGCCAGTGGAATGGGATCAAATCCAAGGCCGAGTCAATGGGTGCAAGTATGCCAATTTATATTTAGCCTCTCATCAATGGTCCTTCACCCACAGACAAGCGTCCTTCTTTCACTATGATGTTGTATTCTTTTTGCCAAGCTCGGCCAGCTGCACAATTTTGCGGTTCATTTAATATTTTTTCGTGTTGTTTACCTGGCCGCTTGGCCAATTCTGTGTGGGCCAGGTCGAGTGGCGGCCAGCGGCCTGCGACCAGCGGCCAATGGCATTAACATCGGCATTAGCATCAGTATTAGCCTTAGCATTACCTCTGCCATTAGCCAGCTCCGCCGCGGGCTCTTTGAAGCTAACGAGCTGCCATGGCAATTAGGGCGGGGAGCAGACTTCAGGCCTCATCCACTGCAGGTTGTACCCCCCAGGTTTTTTCCATATATATGTTATTGGCAAGAATTGTAAGCTGCCAAAAAAAAGGTGCGCCAACTTATCGCAATATGAATAAGTCAACGTTCGGTTTGCACTGGACTCGATTGCCCAGACCAAGAATACCAAAGCACTGCCAAACAAATCGGTGTAAAATTCTTTACAATTTTCCGAAAAGAATCAACCTACACATTGAAGGAAAAAATGCATTAATAAGTGGTTGGGATAGAATTTATCTTTCCGTAAAAGCTAGATTGAAACCGAAGAATGTATTAAGTCTTATTAAAAATTCAACATAATCTATATTAGTATTAAATTAATGTTAGGGTCATAAATATTAAAGAAGGTATGATTTCCTTGATATTTTTTTATATTTGAAAATCATAAGCCCAATTGCTTAACTGTCTTAGCAATTTGTAATAGTTTTGTCATCAGGTTCTTTTCGGCTTATAAATTTATACACCTCTGTTTCGCTCAGTGTATGAGTGTATGTGGTGCAAGTGTAGTGGTAGGTTTCAAGCACCTGAGCGTGGCCCAACTCAACTCAAATCAACTCGACGCCCTGTCAATAATGTGTATGCATTCAGTTTGTGTGTGAAATCAACAGGGCGTGCAGTTCCAATTAAATTCAAGCATTCAATTACGGAAAAGGCGACAAATGCACACACCTCCATGTAGTATTTTTTTGCAGTTCGAGATGAGAGCATGAAATCCACATTCAAGCCATACCAAAAAGCGAACAAAATGTGGAAATTGGCAAAACATTACAGGGGCTTTTGAAAGAAGCGTTTGCTTACAAGGTTTCAGGGTAAGTTTCGAACCATTTTTATTACAAATATACAATTTTTAAGTTAAAATGCAAGTAAGTCAGAATATTTGGTATAAACTAATGCAGACTTTTTCCTTACTAGTTTTCTCGCTAAAAAACTATGAGATCATGGAAGCTTTGTGTGGAATTGATTAAAATTGACAACATCAAGTTCAAAATAGAAGCGAATCTGAAGGATGGCATTTGATTGGAAACAATGCCAGTCGCGCTTAGACAAAAATATCCAGCTGGGTATTCTCCACATTTTTTATGCCTTTGTTGTTCAGATGCCAAACTAGTTCCATATGCGGATGTTTTTCATTTAGCGCAGGCGGAAAAATATCCGTAAGGGTGCCATGTGTCTGTCGGCAACGGAAAATCCATTTTGCATGTCAAATGAAGAGAGAAGCAAAAAAACAAAAGAGGTATTGGATGGTCTGCCTAACTGATTTCCTGTCCCCATTCCACAATATTACATTCAAAAAAATATTTTCATACAGCAAAGAAGCATCCCTTTTATTTAAAACTTAAGAAAATTATAACTTCCTGATTCCATTGTCAATAAGAAACTTACATAATGCACACACGTTGGTCATTTTAGTGCCCAATAGCTCGATGCCAAGTAAATAGTTTTTTCTCAAAAAATCTTGGGCCCAAGTTCCTTGCAGGCAGCCTTTGATGCAATCGCATCCAAAAATATCGCAAGCTGCCTTGCCACAGTAAGTTCCCACGAGGGCCTCGCCATTGGCGCAAATGGTGATTCTGTAGCCACTTCCATTACTTTTCGCCCCCACTGTACCGCAGACACGACCGCGGATCTTAAAGTCTAGTATCGCCATGGAAGTGCAGCAATCGGAAGAAACACCGCTGATATAAGCCAGCCAGAGAACTGCGATCGGTAGAGCTGAGATAATGACCGGCATCATGACGAGAGATGTGGGATATCTGACACATCTCACCTTGCAAAAGGTGCTATTTATGGGAAGGTTAATATTGAACTGCGATAAGCAGTATCTAAAGTCGATGGAATTACTTTCACCAAAGGAAAGTGAACAGTTAACAGTTGAACAATCACAATAATTATTTAAATACCGAATAGTGAGCACTGTTTTAAGGAATATTTGCGACCTTAAAATTTATTAGGACTGACTGTTATATTCACTTTTCCAGCTAAAAATAACCGAAGGAGACGCCGTGTCCTTAAAATACAAATAGATTTGGCTAAGGATCGGGAAGTTTTTTGAACACAAAGTTACTCCTGCAAGGCTCACATAAAACTGTGAAACACACTCACGTCCACACACGAAGGAACATAAAATGTGGGCACTGATTACATTTGCATATTACGTATACGACCGCGATATCGATGCAATGGTTAGCCTCTCTGCTTTTTAGAGGGACGGAGTGTGTTTACACAAGGAATTTAATTTCCAACTTGGGCTCTGGCCAGGCGGTGCCCGAGAAAAGTTCGTGTCGGGTAAACTTTGTCCTGACGATGGGCCGCTGATCTAATAAAAGGACCACGGTCGGGGCGCCTTGTGTGTGACACTTGTGGAGCAGCCAGTTACCTGGAAGGATTATGCAGCTGCAGAGCGAACTTTAAATTATGTAATTCAACACATTGCAAAGGATTGAAGGTGAACGGGCGGGCAAATGGGCAACAGGCAACGAGCAACGCGAATCGCGCAAGGAGCATCGTGCAACATGCAACCGGCAAACCGGCAGCAGCGGGACATGTACATGGTTGGGGCACGTACATTGTCCACTCGGGAAAAATTAAAGAAGAAAAAGCGATTAAAACGAACATTTAATTAACAAAAATACCTTACACCAAGTAATTTAAATTTAGCATTTTGGTAAACTTTTTCCCTTAGTTATCACTTTTGAAAATTCTTTTAGTAGCAGTAACTATTTTAATAGAATTGTATACTTTACAAAGAAGTTGGAATAAACCAGGTATAAAATTATACAATAGTTTTCTTTTATATGATTAAAAAAATAATGCTTAACACATAAAAACTAAGCCATAGCTTGGCGTTTTTCTCCATGTTTTGTCTGTTTAAATTCACCTCGTTTCTCTCCAAAGCCCTAAAATATATATTCTTAATAACAATACAATTTTACAAAAATATTTATAATATTCCGAACTTTTTATCAGTGCCCGCATAAATTTTAGACCGCTGTTCGTCTTGTCGATGGATGAATATGCCCCACCTGGGATCCCCGAATTTCAATTAACGTGCCAGCACGAACGAGTTGCTCCCCACGGCACTTACCAGCCAATTCTGCGCCACCACCTGCTCGATGGCACGCAATAAATATTCCAAAAAAGAACTCATGCCAGCAAAATCACACACGGGAGTTAGTCTCAAAATACCCTACTTATCGCAGAATTTTGTTATCCCCATGCTATTTATATTTCCAATTTCTGTAGCTTTTTGCACTCCCATTTTGAGTTCATTTTAATCTGAAAAGCGATTAAAACCTGGCAAAACGATTCCATTCAGCCCAGCCACTCCCACTCGCATTGATATGCCGTCAGCAAGAACGGCGAAATATTTATGTTTTTTTCTCTGTTGTTCGGTGGAAAGGTGGAAATGTTTTTCAGCTGAAAGTGATTTTATCTAAATTGCTGTGCGAATGAAAATCATTTATAAGAGTTAAATAAAAACCAGATAGAAAGAAAAATCGAGGCAACGATTTGATTGTATTTTTGGTGAAACACGAAGTAAGTTAAAGTAATAATATAAGAAGAATCTTAATAAGAATGTTAATAAGAATTCTCATGGTTTCTTAATATATTTTAAGCTCAGTAAGCTGTGAAATTTTGTAAATAATTGATTAATTTCTTTAAAAATTTTTTAAAAATTAAAAAGAATATATTTCAAGTTAAATTGGCAGAAGTATTCAATTGTTGAAAACCTAAAGGGGTCTTCTTACCCAAAAGTGGACCGCATCTTAAATGGCTTTTGAGATTTCACAGATCGCCTTTCGATTAAACATAAATTAAAATAATATTTGAGGTTCTTTAAAAAATTAGCTTTTCAGATTACTTGAGGTTGGAGATAAAAAAGCTGAAATCAAGCTGAACTCGTTGGGTGAACGAACTAAATGGCTTGGGGCAAGGATCTGCGTGCTAAGGTGTTGCATGTGCCTTGAAAAATATAAAAGGCAACGTGCGGGTGCTACGCAAACACACACACTCACACATATACACACTTTCAGACCAACACACACACACGCACAGGGCAGGACGTTAAGCTTATTTTACAAACGCCAGAGGCTGACTTGAAAGTGAGCTTAATAGACGACGTGAGAGGAACTTTGTGCCCAAGGAACGAGCGGTTGAATGACTTACTTCGCCATCTCCTCAATGTCCTGTGAACCCCCTCTCACCACTTTTCCCACGCCAATCTGGGCGTGTGTGTGCCATATCATTGGATCAGGGCGATTATCTTTCTCAAATATCATTTTGCACGAATGCCAACAATGTCTAAATTTCCCGCGATTATATTTAAGGGCTCTGATTTTGGTATGGGGGCGTGGTCGCTTCGCGGTCTAACAAATATTGCAGGTGTGCGGTTGCGTGCGCTTTTGTGGTTACCAAAGGACCAATGAGGAATCCAAGCACCACCCACTTTGCACCCATTTACACACAAGAAAAATATTACTTTAAAACTTTAATAATAGCACAAAATTGTTGGTATTTGTTATTATTAAACTTGTATGACAGTTTTATATATAACACAAAAAAAGTTACTCTCGATCTTGAGTCATTAAAATAAAAGCCTCGCCAAAAATCAACATAGGTTTAATAATTAAATAATAAAAAAGGGCTTTTTAAAAGACACACCACCCAAAAGTCGCTTATATACAAACAATTTGTTTACTAATATTAGCGTTAGATTGTATTAAACAACATTTACAAAAGTTTATATTCGATCAAATTTTGCATATTATTTAGTTTCTGTGCAATACATGTGCACAACTACTTCAACGTGGCTGGCTATTTACTTTTATGGCTTGTTTGCCAGCTCGTGAAAAGTTTCGGGCCACACGCCCAAGTGACCCATTAAACGAATTGAAAGTGAACATCAGTTCGTCCAGAACTACAGAAACTCCTTATACCCGATGATTGGGCTTCTCCGTACCTCGACTTTGTACAACGGCGCGTATGTGTAATAAATTTTGATTGAGTTGCACTGCATTGCAGCTTAGAGGCGAAGAAGGAGCACGGGGTGAAGTCAGATCAGATCGAGATTGCTGGCGAAAGTTGTGGTCATTGGTCGAAGGGATTTTATTGAATTCGCCGCCCTGCTGAATCACTAAAATCCCAATATGCCGGCAATGTAGAAACTTTCCCAGTCAGAAACCAGAAAACTTTACCCATAAGCACATGAATGGCAAAACAAAACAAGCCAAATAAAAAAAAAATAAAATAAAATCACAAACTCGTGCCGAACAACTGGCAAACGGAATAACAAAAATGTTTGGAAATTGCCACTCGTAGCTCTCGTGGAGGCAACGTGGCGTATACGCAATATGCAATTAACTCTACCATTTCCTTTTGGTTATGTTTCACTTTTGTTTGCTGGCACAGGTGCAAATTGAAAATATTTTGCCAATTAACATTAATTAAATTCATATTTGAGCACTTTAAGGGCAGAAATGGCTTCATTTCCTTAAGTATTAATGTTTTAACCGTTTTAATGATATGAAATTTAAAATGACATTATCAGTTTTTTCTATCTTGATTTTGAGAGGGTCATCCAGGTACAAGCTTAGCAAATCGCTTACAAACTTGTGTTTAGTGAAAGTCACTTGCACTATGCATGAACTTAAGCGACTTACATAATCTGCTTCGAAAGTCATTTGCACACATGAACTCAGCCAACCAAGCGACAACCAACAACCAACGTAGCTTGTTTGCATAAATTTCACGCACATTTCCCATTGCATACTATTTGGGAAAATGAATTTTGCATAGATGGGCCATCATGGCGTTGTGTGACTGCAACTACACACTATATGCATACATATATTCGCCTGCATTAATGGATTCCATTTTATAATTTACAACGATAACATTTTGCATACATAAAAGAAATGGACACAAAAACGTATAATTAAAAGTGCTTACCTTACAGGCAAAGTGAATGTTTCGAAATTGATTTTTGTCCTTTAGAAAGGAATAAAATATGAAATTCCACTGCCCTGAAAGTGGAAGAAAAATAAGGAAATTAGCTTTGGAAATAAGTTATTGGCTTAGATTTTTTTTAAAAATAATTCATTATTCATTATAGAATGCTAAATTTATTAATTTATTTTGTATAATGTCATATATTCCAAATATTTTAGGAAATCCTTAAAATCCATTGCTAAAGAGACTTGTTGAATGCCCAGGGAAGCCAATGGCTTTTTGTACGTTCAACCATAATTAATTGCTTATTACTCTGTCATTCGGTGTCAATTGCAGGCGATCGATGGCGTTCGAAGTTAAAGCTTGAGCTGAGGCTAAAGCGAAGCCCAGCAGAAATCAGTGGAAATAAATGGCCAATATAATTCACACAAATTAACATGCCATTCATCTTTCAGCTGGGACAGTTATACTGGGAACAGTTAGTGGCAAGAAAATCTCGGTGACTGAATGAGGGCCGCAATAGCTCCGTTAAAGTTGCCCACTTGGAGGCTGGCAACCCGTATGTATGATTTAATATAATATCAACCGAAGGCAATGCATAATTCATTTTAAGCACCACTTACCGTTATGACGAACGGTCATGTTGGCGATTTAAGAGCAGGTTTTATGCCTTTAATGCGTCGTTCGGCCCAAAAAAAGGGAGCTTCTGCCGGCGCTGACCCTGATTTATGGTGCGTATACTTGATGCGGCCGCTAAACCGCAGAAAATGCCTGCCGAACTTCCTCATACCATTTAATAAAGCCCACAATAAAACTTCAAAACATGAGCACACGAGCAGGGGGTTTTGGCAACCTGCACATGGCCATTATTAAATTTTATAACATTTCGATGCGTCTGCATTTCAATTGGGCATAAACGGTTAAAGGTTTCCAGCCTGAACACAATTTGCCCATAAACTTCCGCCGGTTGCTGGGCTGCCGGGTAAACTCGAATTTTGATATTTTTAAACCTAAGGGATAGCTACGAAAACTCGGTTCTGGTTGTGTGTTTTAGGCCAAGCAAAATTTAATTTATCAAAGTCATAAACTTTTCACTGGCTAAGCCGCAGAATGCGTCATAGCTGGGGATTCGCACAGGCTCAGGTTTATAGGTTGTTTATTGGCTCACAAATGCTGTTTAAGCCAACTAGAACCTACTGCTGCTTTGGATTTTGTTTTAAGGTATTTTACAAATTTATAAAACTCTTAAAAGAAATAGATAGGGAATAAAATTGCCTGCCTCCACGTGTGTGGCAATATAAAATTTAAATACTTAGAAAGATCAATAAAGCATTATCTTTCTTATTGTAAAAAATGTTAAGGGAATATATATATATGATTTCACTACTCAAAGTAAGTCAAGCGGAATGCAAGTGCACAGTAAACAAAAATACATAACATTCTCCACACTCCACCCATCTACTAGGGAAAAGCTACCACACAGAGAGCGATTGGTTTCGCTCCGAAATCTGTGAAAATGATTTTAGTGCCGCATAGCACGGCGATTCGATTACCAACCGTTTGAAGTCCCGCCAGCCAGTTTCCCTCTCCAATTAGAAAGCCACTAACGACTCCTTTTAGCTAGAAACCTGAAAACCGGCCACACACGTCAACAAAAAGCAAAAAATAAAACAGATATCCTAACAGCCGCGGGCGGCACTACTATGTATAGTAGAAAGGAAAACAAAAATCGAATTTTATGTCGCTTAGTCAAACACAAACCGAAAATCTGTTTATATTTTGCACGATGTGAACAGCTCATCCTTCCCTTCGACTGATCTATCGGCTAAGGGTCTGTGGCCTCTCGCAGTTTGTGCTTTTCAAGCATTATTTGGCCGAAATGGATAACGAGGAACCCAGCTCTTAAATTGTCGAGCAAACACGCATAAAATGCGGCAGTAAAATTTTTTTCTTTTTCCAACCTTTCCGAGGCTTTTTGTGAAAGGTAAGGCTCGTATGTGTGTCTATAATTTATGCAACGCCGCATTTTCATGCCTAACACACACAGATTTCGATTGAAGCCGCCTGCCGGAAATCAACAAAAATTTATTGAGCATAAATTCAAATCCGACCGATGCTCTTCGCCTGCCCCCGTCTGTTGCTTTGTTTATGAAAGCGTTTTATGGGCTTTTAAATTGATTTTATTTCCATTCGTACTCTCATTTGTTCGTCTCTGATTCCCTTACAGCTTCCGTTTGCCACAAGTCCTGTGGATCTCCCAATTACATCGGACATTTAAATGAAGAGATGAATGTTCTGGAATGGGCACAGCTGTTGCTTTCGCTCACGACCCCCAGATGATTGACAGGGCGAAAACCTCCCAGGTGCCTCCTGCCCCCTTAAAACGAGCCAAAGCCCTCGTTTCCATTTCCATCTTTCGAACTTTGTCATTTTCCCCATGCTCGCCACTCGCCATTCAATGGACATTCAATGAAATGTTTTATTATTGACAAAGACACAGACTCTCACCACCTCATTGCACTTACTCCACCCACACAAGTTTTCCGCACAATTTTTCAACACACAGACGAAAAACTTAAGAATCTGTTTAAATTTTCTTGTTCAAGTGATAGAATTGTCATGTCTTCAAGTTTCTTTTAAATTTTAGATTTAAAAATCATAAAATTATGGTAAGAACAATTTTAGTGGAATAAATAGCGAATAAAAGAATAAGTATGTTTATACATGTTTTGATTATAAAATTAAATAAAAAATTGATATATACATATATATATACCAAATACTTTTTTTGTAATAAAATAGTAAATTGCACGACATAGCGGCATAAACTAAAGTTTTTTTTTTTTATCAATTTGTATCATATTTTTTCTCTGTACCCTGAAGATTTTCTCACTTTCTTCATTGTCCATATTTTCCCACTGTACTCCCACGATTTTCTCACTTTTTTCCCTGTCCATTTAGTTTCCGCCTTTGTTCATCGCCCGCCTGTCGCTTTCAGTTCTTCTGCTGCTGTGCACCGAAATTGGGTGCGATAATATCTAATCATTACTTATCATTATTGGCTATGGTCAACTGGTGTGGGTATTTGTCCTCCACCCACCAAGTTCCTCCCGCTTGCCTTTTTGTAGGCTGGCTAATGGCCGTTCCTTGGGTGTCCCACTTGATTCCCAGCCTGGCGTCCTTCGGCTTTCAGACAATTCCGTTCACCTCCTTGCCCCAAGCCCGACGCAGCGATTACTGAACAAATTAAATTAGTGAAAAGACCAAAACGAGGCGAAGGAGCCAGGTGAGGCAATCTAATTGTAGGTGGGTGGGTGGTTGCGTGCCTGCCCGTGTGGGACATATGTTAAATCTGCTTAAAATGCGACCAGGTGTCGGCAGCCAATTGGCCTCTGGGGGCCCCGAGCTTCCTTTTCCCTCTTAAACAAGCTAATTAGGTTTAATGGCCAGAGACCATTTAGCCGTCCGCTCCTGGTGACTGTCAGATGCCAAAGGGGTTTCCCAAAGGACAATCGTAGGTCAAGGGTTAGGGAGAGGTCAGATAGTAGTTGGTGTCGACAGCTGGCAGTGGGAGTCTAGAAAAGTTAATTAGTCGTGTGCTTCTCGTTTTTTAAATTAAACTGTCCTATAACGGAACAGCATGAAAACGAAAATGTCAAAACCAAAATCAATAAGCTAGCTTCTTAATTATTAAAATGTTTGTGCTTACCCATTAATATTTGAGCACTTACAATATTAAGCGAAAGACTCGGAAACAAAAACGGATGGGAAAAATGAAATATGGATAATCTGAAATTAATTTTACCATTTTCTTGAAAAGGAAATTTTGAAAACCAAAATAAATAAATAAAATAATTTATAAATTTAAGGTAACAGAAAGTCCCATATTTACATGAGTTTGAGAACTCTACATATTAAATAAGGTTTCATTAATGGCTAAGTAGAAGAACCAGCTATGAAAAGCTTTTCATTTGTTAGAAAAGCTTTGAAAGCAAGCATTGCCAATTTCAAATGCCAACCAACACCAACCAATAGAGACAAAGCGTTAGACGAGCGAAGTCAAATTCCTGCATATAATCTGAATACATTACCCTACATCCTTGAAGCGCTCATCCTTGAGACCTCGACACAGACCTAGTACAAGGAGCCAAGGTGAATCGATCAAACAAGGATTTTGGCATGGCAGCCAGTCAAATCAACAAAAGCTGAATTAAAGCAGGTCAGCAAACTGACAGCCAGCGAAGTTTGTTGTGCAGGAATTTCCGAGTTGTCAGAGTCACAACAACCTCGGAATGAGTGCCAACAAAATCTTTCTGCGTTACTATCCGCCAGGTGGGAAAGGTCATTATACAGAGGTTTTAATAGATACTTATTTGTATTGGGTTATCCTAGGACTGGCCATAAACTATCGAACAGCAAAGGGCAATGAACGACTGCGTCATTTTGATCTACTTGACCTAGATTCAAAGTAAGTGACGTTTAAAATATATAACTTAGTTTTTTTATTTAAAAAATATGTAATAAATCTTTGATTTTCCTTTTCAGAGGCAATATTGAACCGCTGGCAGACCGGATTCTACTTCAAACTATAGCCGAAGCGGAGGAGGAAGATCAAACGCCTGGATGTTCAGGGAAGGCTTCACCACCTCGTCCAGTCAGCGGATGTGTAACAAGATCTCAAAACACCTTTAGTGCCTTGAAACAGGCTCTGGAAAAGCTGCAGAGGAAACTTCGTGAACCAGTCAAGAAGAAATTCTATCTGCACAAGTGCCACAACTCGCACATTCTACCCTTGACAAATGTGTCCTTCGATCGGAGTGGTGAACGATGTCTCACTGGAAGCTATGATCGCACCTGCCACGTGATCAACACCCAAACGGCCCAGGTGGAGCACATCCTCACGGGCCACGACAATGTTGTCTTCTCTGTGGGCTTCAATCTTCCTCACTGGTATTGTATTAAGTTTTTGTTAAATAATGAGAAGAAACGTAGTCAAAAACTCTGTCTAACAAATTCAGGAACGATCCTATTCCTTTTAAAAACCTTTGTTAATTTAAAAGATATTTGCTTTTCTAAGAATTACCTGACAAATATTTGATATATAATATTTGATCCTTAATCTTCGTGATATATTTTACAGCGACAAAATAGTGACTGGATCTTTTGATGGCACCGCCAAAGTTTGGTCCGCCAGCAGTGGCCAGTGCCTGTGCACTTTCTTTGGCCACTCTGCCGAGTTGGTGGCCGCTGAGTTTCATCCGATGCATTCGAATTCCATAGCCACCGCCTCCATGGATGGAACAGCCCGAATTTACGATGTGGAAACGTCCCATGAACTGCAGCAACTCAGCCATCATGGAGCAGAGGTGATTGCAGCGCGATACAATCGCGATGGTCAGTTGTTGCTCACTGGATCGTTCGATCATACGGCAGCTATCTGGGATGTGAGGAGCAAAAGGTGGGTTTTTTTTAGTCCGAATTAGAGCGTTTCTATAACTTCCCTTTGCAGTCTCAGCCATCAGTTGCGGGGTCACAGCGCAGAGTTGTCCAACTGCATCTGGAACTTCAGTGGATCGCTGATAGCCACGGGCTCCCTGGACAACACTGCCAGGATCTGGGACATTAGAAAGCTGGATCAGGCACTTCACTTGGCCGCCAAGCACAGCGATGAAGTGCTCGATGTGTGCTTTGATGCAGCTGGCAGACACTTGGCCACCTGCAGCAGCGATTGCACGGCGAGGGTTTGGAAAGTGGAGGGATCCGCGGACCAGCTGGAGATGCTGTCCCTGATGGCAGGGCATGCGGATGAGGTGTCCAAGGTGTGCTTCAGTCCCAGTGGCTGCATGTTGCTCACAGCCTCGGCGGACAATACGGCTCGCCTGTGGCTCTCGGAAACCGGACAGTGCTCCCAAGTTCTGGCCGGGCACGAAGGTGAGGTGTTCAGTTGTGCCTACAGCTACTCAGGAGACGCCATTCTTACCGCCTCCAAGGATAACACTTGTCGTTTCTGGAGGTGATACGACTGGTACACAGTGCAGCTGAACGACTGATCAATCGACTGATTAAAAACTTGGGGTTTCGCTTTTTTTTTTATCAACATTTACTACAAACTCGAGCGTAATTTTGCTTTTCTCTCTTTAGATTTTCATCATCAACTTGCATCTTATAAATTAATAGTTCTTAGTTTTCATTCTCGTTTCTTTAAGATCGGACATTATTGTGGATTTGCTTTTGTTTTGTTTTGCTTCGCTAACATTAGGTTTTAGGTATTACTTTTTCGTTTCCATATTTAGATAGTTACAGTTTTTGTTTGCTAGTTTGGTTTTCTTTTACCATTTTTTTTTTCTTGTTTTGTTTAAACATTTTTTACTTTACATTATTAAGTTTCGCTTCAGGCTTGGCGACACATCTTCTCATATACATATATAAAAGGTGAACAAAAAGTGTTTTTTCGGTAACAAACATTTTACAACTTACAAAAGTCCGCTTTCGTTTCGGAATCAATAATTAATACATGGTTTCTTGAAATAAAAAAAGATCTTTTACACAAAAATTGGAGCGACTCCTGTGTTTTTTGTTTTTACTGTTTTTGTTTCCACATTTTTTAAGAATTTGTTTTCTGGCGGTTGTACTCGTGATTGCTGATTGATGAGGAGTGACGGAACGATAGGACACACAGAGGGTTAGCATTCACAAAGATGGCTGGGAAACTGTTCGGAGTAATCTTCTGGGTGTGGTTCTGCTGCTGGCTTTTAGCCATCCTTTGATTTTTATCCGATTTCGGGTTCTCTGAGTTCTGCTCAGGTACGCTCTGTTCTAGATCTCACCTAAATCTTAGAGTTGTGTGGGGCGTGGCTGTTTGTATGGTATTGTTGTGTTTAGGACTGCTTCGTATAAACTATAAATGTATCGTTATTCTTATTATTATCATTATTAGTAGGTTTTTCTTTTGTGTTTATCAAAGTAGAAAACTGTTTGGTGTGTGTTCTTGTTTGTTTGTTTGTTTGTTTGCTTCGTTCAAGTTGTGTGGCTCTGCTTTCTGTTCTGATCTGGTTGCTGCATTTGTTTAACTGGTTTTGTTTTGTTTTTCGACTGCAACCTAATGCGTTGGACTCTGCAAGAATAACAAATATCTCGATTATTGACCATGATGGGGAGCCGGTTGTTAAGGACACTTTCACACAGGATACAAGCTTGCGTCTGAAGCGGAAGCGGAAACGGAAGTGGGTAGAATAAGATGAAACATGCAGGAACAGACATGCGGTTCTCTCAAATCTTGAAACAAAAGAAACGAAACAAAGCGAAACAGTATGGAGGCAGGTCGATGATACAGGGACGAGGCAAGCAACATAATGGATTATCGCCTTACATTTAGAGTATGTGAAGCTTAGGATGTTTAGTTATCTTTGTTCTCTTGCTGGTTTGTTGGTTGTTGGTTGGATTTAAAATGAACAATTAGCATTACAAAATTCATATATCATCATATGCATACAGCTAGAAAAAAGAAAGAGAATAGGTAGCCAAGATTAGAGGTTACGATTCGTGGGCAAGGGCACCCCCAACTGAACATAAAACGATAGCAGTGATTAATGGTGACGATCGAATGAAACTGTGATATCTCAATCATTACCAAATCCGCTTGTGTCGATCTACTGATTGAATCAGAAAAAAACAAGGCAATTTCAAAGGCTATAATGACCAAAAACGGTGCTATGCAAGCGATTAAAATATGTATGTTAGCGGTGGCGAAAGCGCAGCGAACCGAGTTAGAGATTATAGAACAGATTTCGTACTTCACATGGTCGATCCGGAAACTCTTGCTTGAATGTGCGCTCGATAACGTGATATCTGTAAAGGTAAACACCGCTGATTAGCTATCAAAGGTCGCTGTTTTCGGACATGTTTTACTCACTTGGACTGCAGACCGCCACCGGGTGGAAGACCTTCAATGTCGTCTCTGTTCTGCAGACACTTCAGCAGATCCACGTAGTCGGTTATCTTGCTAGACTCTATTTCGTCTGCAACAAAATCAGAGAGAATACAACGGTTAGACACGGGTTTTTAACAGGCACCGATCTTAGCTTAAAAGACTTTTATAAATAAATATTTATGTACATAAATGGTTCATAAAGAAACACGAATTACATAGTTAAGCTACTTTAAAGCAAATGCAATATTGATATGAACTCTGTTATAAAATTCAACTAAAATGGAAAATGTGTGGCCATCTCAAGCGATTTAATAACAAGGGAATAGAATAAACTTGATGCATGGTCGATGGGTAAAAAAAAGCTGTAGAAAAGTTGTATGCTCTTTTGAAGAATAAAAAAGTATTTTTTTTAATTATAGTTCTAATCACGCATTTTAAGCACGGTTTGTGTATTATTTTTTTTATTAAATATACAATTTTTTTAAATATCTTTAAGAAAGAAATAAATTGAATCTTTAGGTATAACATTTTACGAACAGTCAAGTGATTTCGTTTAGAAACTGTTTCATTTTTGTATTGTGGCTTACGGAGGCATGCATTTTCGATTATCTGTTGAATTGTGTGGATCACTTTTTACAATTAATACACAGATAACCATTTATTGGAGGTGGGCGGGGGCGGGTGTAGGCAAAATAAAATTAAACCAACCAATCGATAAGATAAACGATAACGAAATGACATAGTGACTTGCGAAAATTGACAAACTACAAAATTATAGACGTACCTTATGCTCACTCATCTTAAATTTGAATTGCTTTCTGTTTCTTTTTCTTGCATTGACATTTGGCCCATTTGGCTAATTCGCGCTTTTGTGTGGCAATAATGTATTAGAAATTGGGGTTTTGAAGTACGAGGCGCGAACAACAACCATAAAACAACGACAGCGAATGGCTAAAATTTACCTTTTGACAGATTACTTTAGATAAAATCTGGCTCTTAAAAAATCAAGAAAAATTAAGGAACAAAGCGAAATGAAAAAATGATCTGCTGGGACGGGTTTTTGGATAAAATGAAAAATATTTGAGAAATATATAAGATTTGCTTACTGTCTTGTGCATGTGAAAAGAAAATGGAAGGAAGAGAATGAAAACCAAATGAGAACTAGAAAACTTAATCCAATAGAACGGCAGACAAACACTTTGACTTTGGTTTTCGAATCTTTTGTTAAGTTATATTTTTGACTTGCATCTGTGGTAATTAATTAATTACTATAAATCGTGTATGTTAGGATGTTGTTTGTGTGTGTTTTACACTCTTGGCTGAGTCACCGTTTTATCATGGAACCCGGATACAAACATTTCGGGGGAATTGCTTAGATTGTGTGGTATATGTTTGATCGTTTCTGGGTAAAGTAATCGTTTGCCTTCGTTAACAACAAGCACAACAGTTGGTGAGCATAAGGTTTACAATTCGGTTTCATTTAACCTACGTATACGTAACATTCAAAAACCATTTGGCTAGTCTACTCTAGGCTAAGTAATTCGTCTGGACATTGAGTATTTTCCATTATTGGTTAATTCCTTATACTAGGTTTTCATATTTCAAATTTGGTTTAGCTACTTTGGCCAGTGGTGGGCAATGCATGCTCTAGTTCTATTCACTAATTCGCAATTTGTAAATCGTAAGAATCGGGTTAAAGTATTTGTCTTTATCAACAAGGTCACGTCTGAAGCTCAGCCTCTGGATATCGGCCGAAATTCACTTTGGTGTTGCGAATACTGAAGTCTCAGAGAAATTCTTCTCTAGTATTTATTGCTTTCTATACATAATCCATGTAATACGACTACAATTATTCTGAGCGGTTGCTAGTTCATAAAATATATTTTCATTGCTTTTGTCAAGGTTTCTGTCGGCTTCTCAGCTTATGTACAATTTACCTACAAAGAATCTTCTCTGAAGACATCCTATTATACGTTAATTGCTTAGAAAATACGTGTTATTTCACTACTCCTACTAGTTACATCAATTCCAAGTGTTTGTTTTGAGTGTCAATACCTGCCTACGTTTAGTATTGCAATTTGCTTTGATTGATTTGCATCGTGGCCAGTATGTATAGTACAAACTGTATATACAAACTGGATGACGGGTCATTTAACTACTTAGCTCGGGCAGGTTCGTCGATAATTGTTAATATTTTTGTGTATATGTAATAATAAGGCTAAATGGGCTGGATTTTCGCATACATGGAACGCTTTTGGCAGTGGCTGTGGTACACACAGGCATGTATAAATAATACTATAACTCAGGCACACACACACGGTAAAGGAACTGTGGTCAGCCACACGCACAGCCACCAGATATGACAAACTAACACGCTATTCAGGTATTTACTATGCATTAGCGATAGGATATTGGTAGTACGCCCACACTCGCCCCCATTTACATATTTGTACAGGCAATATACGGTGAAAGTTCTCTATAGAAAATCCCTGGGTTACAAATAAAATTCTGCTGTATTTTATACAACTGAAACTAAATATTCTCTGAAATATATATTATGAGCGTTATCATAAAGATGCCAAGATATGTAATCGCTACACTCTTCTTTATATCTTGTGAGCCATTATCACAGGCATTTTATAAATTGTGAGAATTAAAGTATAATTTGTATATCAACACCTAATAATTTGATTAATCTTTAAATTCGAATTGAGCCTTTTTGCCTCTTAAATATACCTGCAAAATGTTTAAATTCAAAACAACGTATTATTATCTATCCAAGAGAACTTTCACTGTACTTGAGGTGGGTGCGTGTGAGGTTCATTTTTGGCATTGGTAATGGCAATGGTTTGGTATTCTTTGTAATATCGTTTTTGTTTTGGAGATACTGTTGGAAGGAACTGTTCTGTTGGAATCGACTTTTTGAACAAAGTGGGGCAAAAACTAGTCTAGAAGGACTTAAGGTCGGGGATGTGGCCCTTAGAGGGGCCTTATAGAAACGCTCATGGCGTTCAAGGTACAATGTATACGTATTTCGGTTCGATAAAGACACGGAGAAGAAGGAGACCACTACGCCATGGATCAACAGTTTACGATTAGTTATAAACAGAGTAGACGACTTAGACAACCTCTTGTGATCTTCTCGATTTGTTTCTCCAGCCGATGCTCAGCCTCTATCGCTTCCTCGGTGGGTTTCGGAGCTCCGGGGAAGGCAATGATGATAATGCTCATGTTATCCCGACTACCCTGTTTTCCGAATAGTGAGCAAAGTGTTAAAATCTGCTGGATATAATTGAGTTTAGGACTCACCTTGTGCAGGCATGTGTCCACCACCTGGTTGGCAATGCTCACAAGGTCGCTGGTCACTCGCATTCGCGAGTGGATGAAGCTGCACACGTCCTCGTTGGTCATCACATCCCAGATTCCATCGCAGGCGAGCACCAGGAACTCATCGCTATCCTGACGGCTCTGGCAGAATATCTCCGGTTCCGGCGACACCAGCTGCTCGCACTGTCCCTTCTCCTTGACGTTCTTAAAATCGTAGTCCCCGAGAGCTCTTGATACGGCCAGGGTGCCATTCACCCGCTTGATCATCACACTGCCGCCGGCATTGTGAATGCGTTCCTTCTCCTCCGGCAGAATGGGCTTGTGGTCCTGCGTGGCAAAAACGGGAACTCCCTGGCGGCACAGGACTGCTCTAGAGTCCCCACAATTGGCGATGTACACTTGCGTGAGGCTGACAAAGGCGCACACGGCGGTGGTTCCGCCGCATTTCTCCGTCTCCTGGGTGAATTCCGGCAAATCTCGCATCACCTCATCGATGCGTAGGAAACCGGTGCGAATGCCCTTCACGTGGTCGCCTCCTATGAACTCCTCGGTGTTGATGATGCTGTGCAGCAGATGCTTGGCACAATGCTCCGACACCTTGCATCCCGCGTGCCCATCGAACACCGCAAAGAAGCTCCAGTCCGGCAGGACATCCCCCAGCCCGGCACGAGCGTAGTAGGCGTCCTCCATCTCCGACCGCCAGCCCTGCATCGAGCTGACCCCGAAGAGCAGCTTGTTGCCCTCGCCCTGGTCATTGTGCTTGGCGGTTTTCGGCTTATCCAGGAATCCGCCCATGTCCACTGAACATGCTGTGTGCTGTGTGCCGGGCGGGTGCAATTCGTTCGCTGGGCCAAGACTCGCCGGTGCCAAGAATTCTGAAATAATGCAACAGGTAATCAATAAACAAGCCTTGAACTTGAACCTGAACTCCCAGCAAAGGCACTCGCGATTCAAAACGTTGAAGAGCCAAAAGGGAAGGTCTTGGATAAAAGTGCTAAAGTCTTTTTATTCAAGTTACTAACAAGTTCTTCTCGTTTAAACTACTTCAGCCTTTGACGTTCTTACGAAATATTTTTTTATTGTAATGAAATGTAACGGAAATGCCAATCTCCGCTTTTGAAAATCAATTAAATACTATTAGAGCCTTCAAGAAAAATGGGTTGAGTTGACTCACTAGATTACTTTGATTTCAGGTAAACATGAAATAATTATTTGCAATTCTATGGAACTCTGATCATGAATGTGCATTAACAGATTATTTGGAGGGATAATTGAATTAAACCTAGAAAGTCCTTAATTATTACTACGTATTACTTAGTACTAATTTAGTTCGAAGTTAGAACAAATTTGTTATCCTACAACAATACAATTAATACAAATAAGAAATTAAGGATTTTAATCTTTTAATATTAAAAATTAAAATCCGGTATTGAAGCTTAAAGACATTTTAAATAACCGTGTATTGAGCGGGAAAAACATGGCAAATATGAATCCGAATCAGCTGTCGTTACTTAATTAATATGTAGCTTGAACTTTCTATGGCTTCCTTGGCAAGGCAAGTTTGCCGTGATTTCAGAACGATTATTTTAAGCCGACTGCAAGGACACGAATAGCAACAAAAGGGGGCGGGGCGGAAGTCCTCAAGGCAGCTTGCCGCCCACGCTTTTCACCGTTATTTCCTGTATGCCCTTCGTTTCTTTTGCCTTCCCTTTTGGCACACATCGATTTATCAAGGACGCGCCTTCGTCCTTCCGCTTGGGCAACTAAATTAAGCACTCGAAAGTGGTCGTAACAATACAGTTAAAGGAATATGTGGGAAAATTGCGCGCGACAGCATCCACAATTTATTTCCCATTCACAAAAAAAAAAAATTAAAAACACGCGCAAGTTGGCAGCCCCGTTTTTGGGAGCGGGGCAGGGTGTGGGGTAAATCCGGCATGGCCCCCAAAATATTGTTAATGAAAACACACTCGCGATTTATGAACTTTGGCGCTGGGAAAGCCTTCGCTCTCGTTATTTTCACCTCGCAAATTTTAAGTTTGATGGTCTCCGCTTCTTGCCGCTGTGTGTGAGTGCGCTGCGCTCTCTGTGCGAGTGTGTGTGCTTCGATGAGCTGCGTGCGTGTGCGTCTCTGCCGTAAGTGAAAATTTAAGAACAAAAAATCGTGTGTTCAAGCGTGTTTTTCTTCGCCTTTTAGCGCTTCTTTAATTTAAGGTCGATTTACGCGCTATTTAACACTTTCGCACGATTTCGATCTGCACTTTTCAGGCGGAAATGAAGTTTTTTCTAATATTTTGATTGACAAAGGTAACCAGAGGTGGATAAATGTTTATGCCATCACAGTGTTGCCAGACAGAAAATCGTGTTACACACTAAATAATCTCGCAGAACACCGAAGCAGTCAGACCGAAAATATCGATGTGTCACGATATAACTAAATAATATATAATATAACTATCGTTAATATCGATATCAGTGGAAGGTGTCTTCGCTGGGAGTGTCCCCGCTATCGGGAAAAGTTAACCGCTGAAGTAAAAAATTACCGTTTTTCAGTCTGGACAGAACAAAAGTTATCGGTTAAAAAAGTAGGGATATATAAAATGACCCGGCTACCTACCCAGTTTTTTATTTTACCAATTTCATATGAGAATTAAAAAAAAAAAAAATCATTGTATAAAGCAAAAAAAGCTGAAAATGCATAGCGTCATATATTTGCCTCCGATCGAAAAAAGCTTTAGACTAAATATTCTTAAAATATTATCTAGCTTATAAGCTAAAATAAATTAAAAATGTTATGGGAAAGTAAAAACGTCTGAACTAAAGTAGTATTTCCTACAATAAATTTAAACTTTATTTATATACCTCATTAATTATTATTCTCAAAGCTAAAAGATAACAATTAAATAAAAATCTAACGTATTTAAATCGTTAAATTGAGAGAGTATTTATTCAATATAACTGATTAAATTCTGAGAATTTAGCTGCCATCAGTGATACTACTTTATGGCCACTTTCAATAAACGTCAAGACAATATAGGATCAATAAAACTACTCTTGGTATACCAAATTTATGAGTCCTTCTTAAATTATACAAAAATATAACTCCGATTATTAATAAATATATACCAATTCTTTCATTCAACGGGGTTAACGGGGTTAAATGGCATAATTTAATATAAAAAATAGGAGTTGTAAAAAAGAATCAGCAGAGTCCTTAGGTAATTCTTAGATGAAATTTATTTATTAGCTTTTGTTAACAGTAGGTAACAATAAACAACAGAATAACCCGGCGCAGATATCATTAAAATTAATTTTCCATTAAGAAAGTAATATACGATCATATTTTTAGGTACACATATTTGACGTTGAAAGATAATGATATTACTGATAATAAAGTGATTTTTTTTTTAAATCAATTGTTTATGAATCAGAATAAAAAATACGATTTTGAAATAGCACAAAGAAAGTTTTCAATTGAGTTAGCAGGTTGAATCTCGGGGGTTTCACTGATAATGCTTATATGACAGGCGTCCTGATAATAAAGGTTGAATAAAAACTACACACGATAATTGCGGGACCGTAAATTTTCGAAATCTGGTTTTCGAACGGAGTGGGTAGTATAAAAACCAAAACTGGCCTGTTGGGCTTCACACTCTTACCAAGTTCTTCAAGTGCCCAAAGTGAAAATGTTGTTCAAGGCTGTGACTCTTTTCCTGGCCATTGGTGCCGTCTACGGTGCTGTGGTTCCCAATTCCGTCGAGATTACGGGGGAAAGCACACTGATCGAATTTCTGCGTGACTCTCCGGCTCTGAGGGCGTCGGATGTTTTCAACATGGAATGCTTCGACTACTACACTCCGCTCCTCAAGCAGCACGCCGATAAGTACGACGAAGATTCCCGGACTTGCTACGAAGACTACGAGGTAGCCAAATCCTTGATCGACTCCAGCTACGACTACCCTCGCAGCGAACTAGCCGATTCTGTGAAGAACACCTGCTACTCCCTGCTCACGTGCGATGGAAAGGAGTCCAATTCCGATGCTTTCGAGTGTCTGGCCTCAGGTGTAAGTGTCCCGAAACAGCAAGACAGATATACAGATGCGGTCAAAATAATAGTAGTCTTAGCCTTTGAAAGTAGCAACTAAAAATAACTGGAAGCCAATTTTTATCATTTCGCAAAGCTAAGTCTATAAACTAAATTGGGCCAATATAAAAATTGAAAAATACACATTTAATATAGGTATTGTATTTTTAAAATATTTTTTAAATAAGATTGATAAAAATTTTTTTTTTTAATTTTAAATTACGCAAACAGATAACATACTGAAAACATTTTTATTCCAATTGGAGATTAGTGAGTATTTTAAATATAGCTTACAACATTATATTGGTAAGTGAATTTTAAGGAATTATTCACAGTTAAGAGTTTCCTTGAAAAACTTAAACAATTTCAAAGGATTTTTAAGTCTCCGTTTATTTATTGAAATGTAAGCATTATGGCACATTAAAAAAATATGTTTAAAGAATTAAAGGTATGTTTTTTTTTTGCAATTTTCTACTACTATTTTATTAACCGCATCTGTATATTATTTGAGACTAATATTATATTTTATTTTAGAAAAACGCTGAATAGGCAACATTAAATGTAAAACTTTGCAATTTCCACTACCTCTATACATTTTTTTTAGTCTCAGAAACCATTATTTTTGTCACCTGTCATATATAAATAAACATTTCTTTTAATAATATTTAACGACATGCAATTGCAGGGACCTGCCGGATCTGCGGCCCTTGGTTCAGCTTCCGACAAGGCATACGATTACGGAGCTAGCCTGAAGGAGAGGTTGGGAGACATCCAGAAGGTTCAAACGGCTTGTCTGCTCGAGGCCCAGCGAACCTACAAGACCAAACACGGCCAGTGCTACGATGATCTGATCGCCTGCGCCTATGACCCTACCTGGGAGTTTCCCACCACCAGCTTTGACCTGTAGATGTAAAACGAAGGACTCTACAATTCAAGGCAACTTAGCATGGTTGCACTTACGAACTTTTGTGGTTCTTTAAAAAACAGTTGACCAAAGATCAGTTAATCTAGTTGCAGTTTTCATTGAAAATATATTAGATATCTTCTATATGCTTGTATAACAATATCTGATTTCACTTACCTCAAATACAATACCTAATTGACGAATAAGTGATAAGGTTTCTTGCAAGCCAACTGAAACCATTGAACTTGTTATTATCAGTAATTGAACTTATGTTACATTAAAGGGTAATTAAAAAGATAGTAAAACACAGAGTGTAAACCGTATAAATATGGGTTGGTTGATCCATCACCGTCAAGTTCTCATCCAAAGATGTTCCCGAAACATTCCCCGATCCTGGTGTTTTGCCTTTTCCTGGGCGTTTCCCTGGCGTCCAAGCTACATATTCCGATTAGACCAAACTCCCACATCCAGGAGTTGCAGGTGGAGAGCAATGAACTGGCAGCAACCCACTCGGACATCTCCAACAGGTGCTTCCAGATCTATCGACCACTTTTGGAGAACGTTGCGGCGCGTTATGAGACCAACTTTGAAGCCTGCATAACGGGCTATGACAATTCCACGGCCGTGGTCAATGCGAAGTACTCAGGTGATCGCCAGAATATCTTAAAGGCTGCCGACATTGGCTGCGCTAGCCCCAATTCATACTGCACCTGCTGGACACCGGAGAAACAGGACCTGGACATCGTGGTCTCACGCCTCGAATGCGCCTCTAATAAATCTGCGGAGAGCTCCAAGACCTTCTACGGCATTTCGGCCAATGCCACGGAGATTGCTGTCAAGATCAAGGAGGAATATCGTGTTCTGGAGTCCCGTAGAGAAATTTGCGAGAATAATGCCGAGCGCACCTATGTGGAGGACACAGCCGACACCTATGAGAGGTTGAACAACTGTCTCAAGGGAATCCCCGACACAACCATCCGAACTACCACACCATACCATACCACGTTCTATACCACACCACTTCCACCCACTGCAGCGCCAGCAGTTAATTAGTTTAGAAAATGTAAATGTATTCAAGAGCAAAATAAAGAAAAATCAGGCAATCTAATTATTGATTATTGGCATTTAAAAATTTAATTTTGTATCTAAAAACAAGTCTGAACCGTACATTTTTATTTTAACTTAAATCAAAACTGATTCGGATGAGTCATTTTTCTTGACTGATTGTCTTTATATTTTTCCCTGACGGAGAAACAAAGTAATATAGGTACAAACATGAGCACACAATGATTTTTCAGACTTTTCTAAATGAAAATCTAATGAGCTGTATGTTGCACTACATTTATTTTGTCTTTTGGTGCAAGACAATTACTAGTTTTTAATATATTTTTTTGGAAGCAGCAACAGATGGTTTAATTCTTATAATATCATGATTGAGTTTATATAAATTAAATAATTTAGTTTTAACAATAACCAATAACAATTGAGTTCTCGTCCAAATGTTTGTGTTTTATGGTAATAATTAAAATTAAAAAACCTTTTACAATATCTTCTTTAAGATTTGTTTTTCATTTTATTAATTGATTTATTAAGACAGTATACTTATTTCTTTAAGACAAAAATAAATTAATATAAAAAAGAAAATTAAAATATTAAACCACATTATTGGTATTATTGCCACAAATTGGCATAATAGGGAAAATTGTTAGAACTTTTATAGTAAATGTTGGTTTTAGAATACTTATTAAAAAAAGTTCCTAAGGTTTTTGCAAATTTAAGGTATTAAATTTATTTTTTCAATATTTTCAACTCGAAGAAGAGCCCTATTTGAAACATTCTATTAATGAGAAGGAAGTAATTACATTTAACTGTTATTGATATCTTTGTATTTGATTTCTGAACAATGTAATTTAACTTGTGCGCAGTAAAATGGGCTAACAATTTTCAGAAATCAATTAAGAATTCCAGTAGGTACACTTCCCCAAACACGAGACAATTAAGACCGAAAAAGATAAGATGCTCGGGTAATGGATATAAAAGCGTTGTGCTTTATATCTAGTGTATCCAGTCAAGAGTTAAGACAAAGACGTTCAGCAATGTTTTCCAGATTCTCACTGCTGGTGGTGGTACTAGCCTTTGGCCTGATTTCTGCCCTAAGCATTTCCTCAAAGTTAAAACCCTCAAAGCTGAAGTTGCCAACAAACACGAGGCTTCTTAAACTTCAGCAGCAAACGGACACGTTGGCCGCTCGTGATTCCTACGCTTCGCAGCTCTGTTTTGGCCACTACATTCCCCTTCTCAATGGATTATCGGCCCAACTCGAGGTGGACTACGCCAAATGCCAGAAGAACTTTGATGTCAGTAGTGACGCGGTGATCGCGTCCTGGAACAGCACTCTTTATAAAATCCAGTTGACTGGTGAACGCGGCTGCAGCACCTTCTTCGACTGTTCATCCATTGTGGACTACGTTTTGTCCTTCGAGTGCTTCGCCAATGTGGTAAGCTTACTGAAAGAAAATTTATTAGGGAAAAGTGAGAAACTATTTAACAATGTTGTTAAATATTCTTTAGGGCGCTGAGCAATCGAAGACCATGTACCAAGTGTCGGCAGATGCCACCGAAGCCGCCTCTGACATCAAGATCCACCTCCAGACTTTGGATACACAGATGATTAATTGCCAAAATAATGCCGATAGGCATTATGTGGAGGAAACCGCCAGCACCTATGAACACCTGAACAGGTGTCTCGGCGGAACTCCTCTGCCACAGGAGACCACTAAAGATTGGTCTTATTATACAACCTGGTACTAATTATTAATTACTACCATTAATAGCAATTATTATAAAAATGCAAAAAAAAATAAATAAATTAGATTGTGCCTGAAAAATGTGTTTACTTACCATACTTTAAACAATGTGAAATCTATAAGTTTGATGATAACACAAAAAGATATTGCTACTTAACTTGGAAAGTGTATATAAAATCGTAATATTCTTGTTACAAGATTACCAAATTTTATTTTTATTAAATTCAATTTAATGTTTACAATCATTGATTAAATTCCTGAGTTTTAAATAATACTATATTTATTTTGAACTACTTTCCTTTTTATTTTAAAAGATTGTTCCAATTTTTGAAACCCCAACTGGGACCACCCGAAATTTGTAATCATATCAGTGCCGAAACCGAAACTATCCGGCTAATTTCTTTTATGTCCGCATTTAACGACAGTCCCACGGAGTTTCGGCAGTTTTCCCACAGTTGAAGAGAGATGCTCGCCGATATCGGGGGCATCTATCAATGGTGGCTGGTCATCCTTTGACCTGTCCACACCCCGCAGAATGAAATCTCAGTGACCTGTGGCGGTACAGGTACGAGTGAAATCAGTTCACATCTTGTCTTTGTCTGCGGTACATTCCTTTTGAGGGACTGCGCCGACACACCCCGACTTTGTTCACAAATTTTGCGCTTAATTAATTGTGAAATATTGGCTGGAAAATCAATTGACAATTGCGAGCTGGCCCGCCACAATTGAGTTGTAATCGCAATGGCCAAGTAGGCGTCGCAGGATCGTCGAACTCTGGCTCTGTGGAGCTGGTTTTTTGGCCGACGTTTGCTCGAACTACAATTGCCAGTCATGTCTTCATAAATTTCATTGAACTGAACCGAACCGCCGCTCCGAGTCGCAGTCCAAGTCGAAGTCGGTATCCTCAACATGCGCCAAAAACACACACAAAACGGGGGGAATTGTGGGGGGGGGGGGCTAGGATATACCTATTCCGACTATTTCATCTTTTGCCGACGGCGTACGGCTCATGTTGTATGTAGCCTTAAATTGAATCGTTACAAATTTTGTTGCTCGTTATAGCAAGCGTTTTATTGCCCAACCAGTTTGGGCCAGAGTGCCCATGCAAAGCACTCGCAAGAGTCAGGGATCTCAGTCTCCGTCACCGTCTCCGTCTGAGTTTCAGTCCTGAGATTATGATCGCCGAACCAAAACGAACTGAGAACGCCCCCCTTTAGGAAACAGTAGCGCCGGGTTCTACGGGCCCAGCGTTTAATAACTTCATTAAATGCCCTTTGACATTTATGCCAGACACACTTATTTATGTGGCACTATCTTCTCAACGGATCGGTACAGGTAGCCAGGAACCCTATAAATTACATAATCATCAGATAGTGAAACTGTTTACAAGCCGAGACTCGAGACAGGCACACCCACAGTAGCCAAACGAGAATACAGAAGAGGGTAAGGTAAAGGTCATCTACTATTCCTATTCCAATTGATTAGTTTCCCTTTTTTTATGCGGAATTTGTATTCCTATGTAGCAGCCGCGGGTCAAAGCTAATTGCTCTAATTTCTAACTAAGAGCAAGACATTTTTCTGGCTGCCGCTCGAGGAGCCATAAATATTGTCGATCAGATCAGATCAGTGATCGCGCAGCTTGCGACCGCCGATTTTTATCAGGAGTCAGGCCAAAAAGTCCGAGTCTGGGCTCCGAATTTGTCGTCGGCCCTTTGGCCAAAACAATGGCCATTTGAATTCGAGTTGTTGGCCCAGAGCGCGCGGCCAAAAGGCAAAGATTTATTACGCCCAATGCCCTACAATCTGGCGGGTGCTTTGCACTGGGCGGCCTTATCTCGCACACTCCCAGACATTGAACTATGCAGATACTATATGTACTATATATAGATCGCAAAGCACGTGGCAAATGGCGGCCACAATCGTAATCAGAAAAGTGATACTACAAGCAACTCGTAATTGATGGACTAATTGGGTCTGATTCTTTGTCTTAGTTCATATTGAGTTGACAAGAAAATTATAAAATCAAAAGTCCTACCACTGATATATTTAGTAGTAGTCTGCCAAATTTGTTCTTGTAGAGAACTTCGAAATATATTATTAAATATTCTTTCTTATCTCTGTAACTACTTAAGCCTACACAGACGTCATCAATTGTGAAGCAGACATAGTTTTATAAAAAGGTGTTAGATTCAAAGTAATCACTAATCTTAGTTGTTAAAAATAAGCTATGAGGTACAGCTTTAACTTATGTATAGATTAGATTGCACAAAAAGCTTTTTCACCAGATCATGAAGGTTAGATGATTTTATATTTCTAATTATCATTCAAACTCTTTTTGAAAATTGTTTAACTTTTAAAGACTTTAAATGTTTAATTAAAAATACCATAAAAATGGGCAATCTTTACATACCTTCAGTATTTTAAATGCTATTTGATTAAATGATATTTTTTATTACCCCCCTTTAGAGTATTTCTAAGTCGACTTGGAGGATACCTATTTCTGCATTCGATCTGCCGCTGTGATTTTTGCGTATTCCGAGTCCCCCTCGGAATTCAAAATCCAAAAAGTGATCGATATGCGGCGGCCAGTCGACAGAACTTTGTTATCGTGGCCATTGTGGGATTTGCGGCCGCTTGGAGCACAAAATTATTATGTATCTCGGAGCGATTAACAGACGCATTTCAATTTTATTGCGCCAGATCATTATCGGAGCGCGGATTGGACCTTTTTGTTTGGCTGTCGCTGCCGAGGCTGAAAACTGTACGACAACAAATCATTAGATCATGATCACGATCATAACAAAATCATAATAAAATCGAAAACAGAGAAGAAACCCAGCCAGGCGCTCTCGCTGATGTCGATCCGTCGATCGGCATCAAAGGCGGCCCGAAATTAACATCGAGGCGCGAAGAGAAACTTTCCTTTCGCCGGACGATGCCAATGATTTCACCCAGTGCCACATATTGGCCAATGCCACAGCGAAGGAGAACGTGACATTACTAGGAGGGCACTGAGAAAAATTCTGGTTTTAAATTAACGTAATTAAAGTAAGAGGTCTGTCTTACTAGGATGCATAATAAAGAATCGTTCTACCTGCACAGCATATATTGCCTATCACATTATTATAAAAAATATACATATAATCAACTTAAGAATAAAGTTATAATATATTTAGAAAACATTATTTATTATAAAACGAGTATGTATGAATGTTTATTTTTATTTACAGTTAAAGAAGATTGATCTGATTGACGAAGCCATAGGCATTTAAATGTATATTGGCAATCTAAAAGAAAACCGAATAATTTAAGTAAAGCCAATAAAAACGACATTCAACAGAGAGAAGATCAGATCCTTAGTCAAATTTCTAACAAAGAAACCCTTTTTTTTGCCAGTGCAGCTTCATCATCGTCATCTCTCAACGAAATGGAGACGTGCCATTGCGGGTGGCTTTGGCAATTAGACAACAAGTGCCCGAGAGGTAATAAATAGCGGCGGTTAGTTCAAAAGCGCGATCCACTAATCAGCTGGCCAAATGCCAGCCAAAGAAGAAAAACCCGTTGAGGAGGTGTGAAAATCGTTTACCGATCGCCGAGAACAACGACGCGGCCATAATGGGCTGCAGTGGAGCGAAGTTAAGCAAATAAATTAATCAAAAGGAAAACGACGTCGGACGCAAACGAGTTACCCACCGTTGACCGCTAATTCACATATGATTTATTTTATAAATTAGGCAGCCCACTCGGAGATCAAAGCAACCATCGCACTTAGCTCCATTGGCTTGTCAAACACTCTTTTCTGGATTTTCTTTCCATTTTTGTTGTTGTTGTTTTTTTTTTTTATTTTTTTGATCGCACCGCCTTTAAGACAAAGCACTTCGGAAGCGGCTTCTGAAACCCGAAAAAATCAAAACGGTTAAATTTGTTTGTGCAGCGGCAGCGTTTGGTAATGAAACGCTAAGTGGCCAACAGTTGTTTAACCAAGGGCCTATTTACCAATCAGCCGGATTCGCCTGACAAATTGTTTGGGCTGGTTTTAAATAATAAAAGCCAAGGGTTAAATACCACTGTGCTGGTTATAATTCCCACTCTCTGCTTATCAATTTAAGAATACAACTTTATCGCTTAATCCCCGACTTTTCCAATTATGGCATTGAGAATATGTTTGCTTTGAAATTGATTTGACTTGCACCCCTCGCGAGGGGGTGTTAACCATCCGTAGCCAAAAAAGGGCGGCAGCATCGTCTCTGTTTATCCCATTCGTTCCACCCCTCGGCACAATGCTCTATGATATATGTAATTTTGATAACGAGAGCATTTAAGCTAAAAAGGGTGGAGGCTGTGGGCAGTGTTGTCTGCATAGCATGAAAATTAGCTAAATCGGGTAGCGAAATATGAGTTAATTACTCAAAAATTAACTGAAAGCTTTGCTTTGTTGGTATTTAAACTGTTATTTTTTTTTTGAGAACCAACAATTTACATTGTAGAATATTACATTACATTAGGATGTTGCAAACAATATTCTGAACATTAGTAACTATTTTATTTAATTGTAACTTACGAGCGTTTAGATATTTTTACTTAAATAAATACTCCGAAATTTATGACCTTAAACAAAAAAGAGTTCGAGTTTCCTGCTTTTTCTTGTTAATTTTAAAACATAGCTAGAAAATATCCAACTTGACAGCCCTGCACAGATGATTCTCTTGTAATTTGCCCGCTTAACGAGTTCCCGGACCAAATCCCAAGAACCCACAAACCACCCTCGCTTCTCCGATTTTCCCTGGTGGTGGCTGCCACATCCTCATCCTCATCCTCATCCACCCGTTCAACCGACTCCAACGCTCTGTTCTGCTGGCTGTCGACGCATATTAATCCAATTATCATGCACTGTGCACGAAATCACTTAATCGTTTCGAAATGCGGAAGACCAGAGGAAAGGGAGTATCACACCAAAATGGTTACATTTGGGCTACGCAGTCGGAATAATTCCGTTTTAGTTGCATTTAGTGACTGTCCTCTGATTATGATTGATGCCAACTGGGCGAATGTCGCCTTGTGACAGCTCCTAAATTGGTTCTAAGTTTAATAAAATAGGCATTGCTGAGGTTTCGGAGGAGTATATAAAAGTATTGTAAAACTATTGTAGGGGCGTTGATATTTTAGTCTTGATAAGTTTATGAAAAAAAGGAGTTAGGGAAATACTTTGGGAAATATTTAGGAAAATTATACAATACATTTGAAACTCTTAAAAACATATTGGCCAATAAATAGGACTTGTTTTGATTTAAAAGTTATCTGATTTTCTCAAGAACATTTCGCAAGTTCGGTATTTTTTCAGTAGCTTATAAATCATCTTTCATTAAAAAAGACTTTAATTTTTTAATTATTTCTCCTCAACAACACAGTTGACCTGCAAAAGACCCTGAATATAAGACTTCCACTATCCCACGAGCCTTAAACAAGAGTGAAACAATTTGATTTAATTAAAAAATTATGGGATTACATACATTAATGCTTTTCAAGCAATATATATGCAAATTTCCCACACACACACACAAACATACAGAGGTAGGGGAAAATGGGAAAACAGGATGACAGGAAGCAGACTGCGGCGAGTGTCGCATATTAAAGAATATTTTATTTGCTTTTATTACACAGCCCGCCCAGTTCACCCTGGTCGAAGGCCAGTTCTCACGCCCACTTTTCCACCGGAAACTTGCAGCGCAGACTCTGATGATATGGCACAAAACTGAGAAAAAATGGCAACGTTTTTGGTTGGGCTGCGAGGGCTAAGGAAAACGCAGACGAAGGCGGAGGCTGAGGCTGAGAATCTAATAAATTGTGCCACTGTCACTTGGCTTAGTGAAGGATAACTGGCCACACGCCCCAGCGAAGGCAAACAACAATAACAACAACAACAGCACTGGGTTGCAAGGGCTCATCAAAAATTCATAACGCGCCACGTAATAAAAATTATTCAAATTTTTCGCAGCCACCCAAAGGAGGGGGGTGGTGGCGTGGGTTCTGGTGTGGGTTTCGAGTCTCGGGTTTCGCGTTCGCAGAGTCAACTAAATTGCGGTGAT
Source organism: Drosophila elegans (assembly GCF_018152505.1). Classification (NCBI taxonomy): domain Eukaryota; kingdom Metazoa; phylum Arthropoda; class Insecta; order Diptera; family Drosophilidae; genus Drosophila; species Drosophila elegans. The sequence continues at coordinate 2,729,330 of NW_024545863.1, forward strand.
GTTTCATAAGGATGGCTGGCAAAAGGCAGACGACAAACGCAGAAAAAGGACAAATCACACCCTCGATTATGATGCGCACAGTAGCACACATCCACATTTATGTACAGTTGAGGTCAAAAGGGTAGGATAATACAAAGTATAAGAGGTATTAAGAAAGGAATACATTTTTACACTCTAAGTGGTTTTACATTATTATGATCTAGTCATTAATTAATTATAAAATAATAAAAAAGTTGTATGTGGACTATCAGTTTTTAATTTAGCCAAAGGAATTGATATTCGCTTCACTCAATAAATTTGTAACTATTTCTACCTATATTATTTATTTTTTTTTGCACCCAAAAGGTTACATATTATGGCTCTCCTTAATAAATAAAATTAGAAATGCAACAATTAAAAATAACTGATCATATTCTCATGACGGATGCTGTCCATATATCCCATATCAAATGAAGGGAGGTCGGTCGAGCAGTATAAGGACATATTCATGGGTCGTGTGGCCAAACGGAAATTGAATGATTTTGCGCAACAGTCGCGGAAGTTGCTACTTTATAGTCATTTAGTGGTTGGTCGTCGGACAATGCATCACGGGCTTATCACAAGGCCGGGCTTCAGTCCTTCGGCTGCTGTCACAAGCGGATTATGGCCAAAAACCGCAGGCTGGCGAGGGGGCTGAATGATGTTAAAAATTTTACAGAAATCGAAGCCTGGCTAGGATGTCCGATAACAAAGTAAAAGTGCCGCAGGGACGACAATGACAGCGATGTCGCTTCCCAGGCGTCGACGCTGTTTCCGCCGGAAGTGTAATTTGATACTTTTACAGCTCCGCACGAGCATCGCTTATCGAAAAGGGTTCGCTTCGCAATGCCCGATGCTCCTCGAGGCACGCTAATTTCTGCAATTGACTTTTAAACCTGGCAACGTGGATGGCAACGGCAGCGGCAATGGCAACGGCGCCTGTCAGACCTGCAGAACGCACATAACGAGCTCCTTTTTTGTGCATTTCAATTCAATTTCCTCTCGCATGCGAAATTGCACACAGTTGACCAGAAGAAGAGGGTCGATGAGGGCCTAGACCAGGAGTTTGGCTGAATTGGCATTCATACAGCAGGGAAATACCTGGAAAATATACAGTAATCATTGCAACGTTGTGGACAATTTAGCTATGAATCTGTTCTTTCTATCAAACTATTTATGACTAAGGAAATTGCCAGGGAAATTTATGTCTAAAATATTGGACTATTTTAATTGCTTAGGCATTTTTCCACTCTTAGATTTGCTAACAACAACATGTATATAACATCAAAATCACTGTGATTTGTTTTAAAAGACTTAAGAATTACATAAAAAATGTTATAATAATTAAAAATTTCAAATTTTAATTATGTGATCATCAGAACTATGAAACATCTTTTACATTTTTGCTTGGCACTAAGCTTTTATTTACTTTAAAATAAAAGTTTGCTAACTTTATTAAACTATAATTAATAATAATTAAATATCTTCGTACTTTTTTATTGTTTATAAAATTTAAATTGGCAAATTGGCAAAATATTACATTTAAATAAACTAAATTAAAAAGACAAAGCAGTTCGAAAATGATAAATTACTACAATTTTGGAGTTTTTTGTTTATAAAAACTGGTAATTTTTCTTCAGTCAGCACCCACTGTATGTGGTATACTCGTATTATTTGCCATTTCGTTGGCCAGTTTCCATGGCCTGTTTTTGGCCATTGAATGAGTGGCTTTGGCTCCGTGGCCAACTCAGTACCCGCCTTTGGTCCCCGATCCGTCGTCTATAGCTCCGTGGTGATGTCCGTGAGTGAGTGAACTGTCACAATTGACGTGGGGCGTATAAATTTTACATTTAACGAAAACGTAATCGAATTGAGCGAGCTGTATATGGCGCGGCCGAAAATAAAAAAAAAAAAAAAACGAAAAGAAAACCAGTGGGATCGGAGGAGCCGAGGAGCAGCCAGTTAGCCAAGTTGGCTTAGTCCCGTCTCATTCTGCACGGCTATGGCCCTCTCTCTCGCGCTCTGTATGGGTTATGAAGACATCAGATCAGGCGAGGCGCATGGCAATTTGTGGGACGCCACAAAATAAGAGGGGACTTCAGGGGGCGGACTATGCCAATTTGATGGCAGCATGCACAGAATGCATTCATCAGGCCAAGATTGCTAGCCATCGATGGAGCATTCCCAGGCTCACATTATTAACTGCACGGATGCGTGTAATGGGCCACCTTGGAAAATAATAATGAGGTCTCGTTTCCATTTAAATTCCGGCTACAGCCACCTGGGGACACATTTGGCCAACGTTTTTCAATCAGCATAAAAATTTATCAAATCAAATTCAAATACGACTACCTGCTTCCCAAAATGCAAAATGGTAGTGCTGAGGTATAAAAATCGCATGACAATCAAATGCCACCCCGAATGCCGGGTGAAATCAATCGGGACGTGATGTTTGTTTGCCCGGGAAATTTGCATGTGAAAAGCTTGCTTTTCCATCAAAACGTCGTTTGGCATGCAAATCGATTAAAATGAAATCAAATCTGATTCAATCCAATCCAATCAGCTAGCCAATCGCAGCTTTGTTTGCCTTCGGGCAAATGGCCAAATCATTGCCGCCGGCTGGGGTCCACGAATTCTAGGATCGGGATAGAATCGGCGTTATATACATAGTATATGATAGTATGTAGTTCCTGCCTACGCCAGCTGCTCACAAATCGTTTAACTCAAATTGACTTGTCAATATTTAATTAGGCGTTGGCCGGGTAACAAGATGCGGGTTCCAGTTCCACCCGCTTTGATGTCCTCAGATGCAGCCCGCTTCCTGCGGATTAGTTGGCGGTTTCCTTTAGTCTCCGTGTTTGCCCAGCGCCTAAGGAGTGTCTATGTGTGCAGAGAGGAAAACGCACAAAATTTGCTCATCAATTTAGGGGTTTTCAATTTGAAATAGCTCCTACTGAGGTATTTAACATACATACACAAATATATTGACATCAATTTGTTGGTTTTACTTATTTTGATTATTTTGAGAATTATTTTAATTAATAAAAAAAAAATAACTATGTGGGAAAATGGACATAAAATGGTAAACAATTTTGTAACAGAACTGTTTATATCTAAATAAGTTTAAAAACTTAAATTGATTTTATTAACAATATAATTTTACATTTAAGGACCGACACTTAAATAAAAGCAATAATTAATAATTATCAGTATTTTGTTAATGATGTAATTGCCTGTGTGTTAAACATTCCCAAAGCTTCTAATAGTTTACGAAAGCAAAAATAATAAGGACATTTTCCCCTTGTGCTTATACCATACATGCAAAATAATCTTAACGTAGTGTGTGATTCATGTGCCACTGGGGCGTATGCGCAACCTCTTCTTCGCTAGACAATCAATCATTTGATCGAGCAAACAACTAGCTCAATATCTTCGCTTCTCACAATAAATGTCAAATGCGTCCTAATACAATTAAGGGTCTTTGGTGGTAGCAGCCAGGCATTAAGAGGCTTAATTTTTTGCTGGCTTTGATTTCGATTTCGATTCCGATAGCTGCAATCGCCTTGTCGTGTCCTTTGTCAAAAGGCACGTGAAAAAACGTGTCCCATTGACATTCAGCTTGATGAATGATCAGAAGCTCCTTGGGTTCAGCCTGGAATTCCAGTATTTCCCAGATATCACTGGACCTTGACTGACTGCTGACACGTGACTGGCGATTGACGAACTTCCTATTGGATTCCTGGGGGGAGTGAAGCTGGTTATTATTTAGGGGTTTTATTTAGCAGCAAAAGTGCCAAGCGGCCACTACAAAACAGCAAAGTAATGCGAAATTGAGATTGTCGATTGCTCTCAGAATACGTAAGGTGATGATAGGGTCGAGGAAAGGCTAAAACCTTTTTGAAGTCCGTTTAAGTGATTAATTAATTGATTTTAAATGTTTCAGTGTGTATGTAAACAATAAATACATTTATTCGGAAATTTATATATATTATTTCCTTTAAAATAAAAAGAATTTATATAAATTACTAAGCCAACACGTTTCTTTACAAGTTGGCACGAGCATATAATATAATTGAATATAATTGACTAAGCAATAATAGCAACTATTCGGAATCACATATTTTAAAAATGGTTTCACAAGCCCACACAAGTTGTAAATTATTCTATTTGCTACTTTCATTTAAAAGCATATAAAAATGGAATATATAGGTTTCTTCTACTTATGTTCACACCTTGTTTAGCAACTTTTTTGATGCCACAATTTGCTACGATATCGACAAAAGTGTCAAACGATTCGCAGCCCCTTGACAAGAGTGAAACATGGTAAACTTTACCGAACAGCAGCCTCATCCGATCTCATTAGCAACGTTGGATAGCCCCGTCAAAAATGCTGTGCGGACAACCTCAATATCAAAATTCGATATTCAGTTTTTGCAATAGTAAACGGAAATTTCGCACAACGCAGGCAAAACTTTTTGTTTCCTGTTGTTGTCAATAACTAATTCGTTTGTCATTTTCCGTTTACATAACATATCAGCCAAAAGGGGGAGGAAGCTCCGCCGCAACGACCGCAATTCGAGCAACAAAATACTGCACATATAAGGACAAAGTTTCTGCCTGGATTCTTGTGGCAGGGTCCTTGTTGTTTTTGTTGCTGTCGGTTTGTTTATCGCTTCCAGGCTACGACGACAACAAACATGATTGCAAAAGTGTTCGAAACATATTGAAAGCTCAAAGCAAACACACAATCACCATCCCAGAGCTTTATTTCCACCCCCAAGACTGGCAGAATGTGAAGTAGATGGTGATGTTTTCTAGGCGTTTTCACACACTTGAAGTGTCAATTTCGTTGTGAAGCTCATAAAATGGCAGACTTTCCGCACAGCCAGTGGTGGAGCTGAAAAAAGGGAGAACTTTGTTATTCATTGTTGCAGAAAAAGTCTGGTATTATTTTGGAAACTTTGTTTCACAAGTAAACTCGTTTTGAAGTCGTGGTTTTTCAAATACAGCAAAATACAACCTAAAAATTGAGAAAAACAAACCAATTGAATACATTTTAAAAAAAGTTTACACATTTTAAAGTGTTAATTTGAAATTCCATCAAATTTGAATTCCATCTTTTGTTATTTAAAATTCATTGAAGAATTGTTTGTTATTATTTCTCTAATTTTTACCAATCCCTCTTCAAACGCCCCTGCTTTCAGCCTATGAGAGTTTTGTGTTGCCGCTGCGATTTACATTAATTTGCCATTTTTCATGCTGTGACCGGCACTTGAAATTTATGTCTATGTGCGGGTGAATCATAAAAAGTTCGTCAACATTTTCCTATGTAAGTAATGGCGCGGCAATGAAAAAGGATCAGGCTTTACGAGATGGCGCAAACTATGTCCTGGCAGGCAGCTTGTTCTTCTGTTTCTTCTGTTTCTGCTGCTTCTGCGAATAATGCGCTGCCATAAAAAGCCGGCAAGACATTTGGGTGCGTGGCCATATCCTGGCAACTGCCAACAGGTTCCCGCGCGGAGATTTGCATTCGGAATAAGATTGGATGGCTGACAAGCGCCTGGAAAAAATGTTAATTTAGTGCACGATGCGTTGACAACGACAACGAGGCTCTTATGCAGATATATCAGTCACCATCCAGCCATCCAAATCCACATCCAACCATCCAGCCGGGCTGCTTGTCATAAAGCGATCAAACAGGAGGCTTGACATTTCAATTTGCAAGCCGAGAGGAGACGAGCGAGTTGATTCGAGGAGCCAAAGACATCAAGGCACTCAAAAAAAAAGCATCCTAAATTTAAAACATTTTTTTTTTAATTTAACAACCATACTTGCCGTGTATTTTTAATTTTCAAAAATTTAAAAAAACATTCTATAATATGCTTATTATTTTAATGTGATATTAACAAAATTGAGCTTTAAAAAATGTAATTAAGTCTTTTCTCTAATTTTTAGAGTAGCTGTGCTGTTTTCAAAAATTTATTTTTTTAAAAAATTTATTTTATACAAATTTAAAGTCGTAACCCCTTTTTTAAATATTTTTTGCCAAGTGGCAGCAGCAACAACGACAACGCAGCAACGGCGACAACGCAACGAAACGAAAACCGAACGAGTCGGCGAAGACAGGACAACATTCGCGACAACATGCAAATATGCAAATCGATGCGCTGACAATTTTCAGCCAAATCAAATATGCAATTCCAGCTGAGAATCGCATGGCATCCGCTGTCTCATCTTTACAGCTAAAACTCCTCTGAACTATGCCCAACTTTTCCCGCACTCTCACGAGTTTTGTTAATTTATTTTGGCCGCGTGCCGCTAAGAAATCGCCATTGGCAACAATGCAGTGCCAGCTACAAGCAATTACGAAAAAGTTACTGTAATCCTGAGAGTCCTGATACCCGAATCCTAAATCTCCAGCCCCGAGTCCTGAGAGTCCTGCGCCTGCTCCCTGTCACTGGAACAAGCGGTAAGCGGCTTAGGATTGTTGACTTTCACATCACAATCACTTAGGGGTTGATCCTGCGACTCCTGTTTGTTGTTCTGTGCCTCGCTTTTTGCCCGATGTGTGATTAGCCTATTAGCCAAACAAAACAAAAAATAGAGATTGCTGAATACAGAATACAGAAATCCTCCAGGAAAAGGCAGTTTCATGATGAGAAAGGTAAATATTGAATCTGATGCGCAGTGATGAGCCTGTCATCTCCAAAACGAGCAAGTCCAATAAATATAAATGCCCGCAAGGCGTTAGTTATTATGGCAAATCTAATAAAACGAGCGTGGGATAAATGTGAATGAAGTTTCTAAAAAGGGGAAGTGATATAGATTAATTTATATATGATCCAATAATTTTTTCTTCCTAAAAAAATATATACAACTTGTCAAATACAATGATTTTTGATGATATAAATCGCACACTTTACTTATTTTAAATATCTATAATAACTATTTTCAACAATTCCATTGAACTCTTCACATTAATTCACTCACTTAACCAATTTATATGTGGACCATCCCGATATTCGCAAGATTCAAAGCCTATAAATCACAGACCACAAATATTTATGTGCAAGTATTTAAAAATCCAAACGAGAATCAGTATCTCGATGGTCAGAGCCCTGGTCTTGACCATTTATTCATGGCTTCGCTTGGTTTCTTTGGCTTTATTTTTGTTTTTTGGCTACAAGACCGCTTGCATTGTTTTCCGGACCGCTTATTGACGAAAATTTCAGAAATTTTAATTTAAAATATTTCTTTGAATGCTAAATTGTTGACTCTTTGCACCGTGGAACTTTGGGGAACTGTGTGGATCTGTGTGGATCTGTGGATCTGTGGGTCTGAGGCGCACAAACCAGCTAAGCAAACCCCACGACAAAGACACAAAAGAACAAAAGCGCGCGACAAACAAAAAACCCAGAGCAAACACACAGTCGGCCAGCGAGGGGTTAAGGGGGAGCCTTGGGGGTGGGGTAATGGACAGGCTTATCCCAAGCTAAAACCTGGCTAAACCGAAGTGAAGTGAACTGAACCGAACTGAGACATTCGAGAGGCCGCAGGATCGTGTCGCTCGTTTGTTTCTGCTGAAAATCTTAAAATTCTCGCAATTTCATGTTCGTTAAATTTTGATGTTGCAAATAAATTGAATTGTTAAACGTGCAACTTCGGATGTTGTTGTCGATGGCTGTTTTAGTTGCTGTTGCTGTTGTTGTATTTGTTGCTGTTGGCGGATTGCTGCAGGCGCATATTTAAACAAATGATGGCCAGATTTGGCGGCTTTTGCCCTGCTGCAGCGGCATTGCACTGAAAAGATGAACATCTCGTTGTTCTATGAGCAGCCAGCGAGGGTGGATCAAGAAATACCACTCAGTGAAAGTCTGGGAATGTCCTTAGGCATATGTGAATGGAAATAAATTAAAACCAAATAAATTAAACTGTGAGAGTGGACTTATAAATAGTAAAAAAATATTTGATCAAAGGTTTTAAATAGTTGAAAGCCTAGTATTTTAAAATGTTAATATTTAAAGTATGCCTAGAAATGCAATATGCGTACATCAACTCGATGTTTTAACACATGACTTAATTTTTAAGTCTAAGACTAACTAACTGATTTGTTTTCAAATCTACTTTTCTGTTATCTTATACAAAGTGCAATCATTTCTTATATTTAAAAACATATATATATATATATATATATATATATATATATATATATATATATATAAAATACCAACTATAAGTTAAGTAAGAAAAGAACAATAATTACAAAGGACTAACATTTGTAAATGTCATGTATTGTTAGATATTAATAGTTTAAGCAATTGCAAATAAAAAATAAGCATCCAGGGGTATTATTTTCTCGGTCAACCCTCGTTTTCTCTCGGCCATGACTGTCGCAGCAATATCAGCATCTCGTCGCAACCCAATTGTCCCCAAAGGTTGTCCGGATCCTCAGCCTCTCCGTCGTGCCTTTTGTTATTGTGAGTTAAAATATTTATTTGTCGTAGCGCCTGGCCGGAGTGAGAAATTCTGATGGGTTTCTTATTTGCTTGGCTCGGCTTTTTTGCATATGTCCGGCCAGTCAGCCGGGGCAACAACGATGACTACATTAACCGCATGCATAATAAACCCGGCCCAAACCGAAACCACACCATTCCCCGCCTCCAACCAATCCCTTCACCCAGGGGTCCTCGGTCTATATCTTCGTCGCTCTATTGGCTTCGATTTTATATGGAAATGCGGCATCAACAATGGCTTCATATTTTCCTCTCTCCCGAAGGCGCATTCAAATCCTTGCTGCACCTTTGACATGCTCACTTTGGATTGGGATGGCGGATGATTTATGCAGCCATGGAATGTCGTTTGCTTTTGCCGTTTTTCTCTTTTTTTTTTTTTTTTGTTGCTATTATTTTTTCTGCATTTTTCGTTTGGCTTTGCAGCATCGGCAGCAACATGTGAAAAATTAAGTGATATTTCGGAATTTGTTGGCAGCTCCAGAGTATCGAAGCGAAGTCTTTCGGATCGACCATGGGCCATGGTAATTGATGCCAGTGCTCTCAATCAATGCCCAAGTACCATGCATAAATGGTCGGACGTTTCCCACAGCTGGAAAATGGAAAACCGATTTTCGCTCCCACTAATAGAAAGATTATTAAACGCTCGTGTAGTTGTTGGCATTGTCAGGCGGCCTGTTTGCCCATTAATTCATCATTATTAAGTTGTCAGCATTGTGGTTGACATTTGTGACCAACCATCCTCCTCCGATCTCCGCCGTATTTAAACATGCGGGCCACTTGACATCTGTTGGCTGTCACTGAGATTTCGATTTGGAGTCGGATTTGGATTCCGTTTTGGATTTGAGGCTTGCTCATTTTTGTGTTGGCCGTCTGCACCTGCATTTGATTGATGCTAATTTTCCACGACATTATTGCAAGTTAATCTAGAGTCCCAGAAATGACTGATGTCCCAAGAGCTGCTGTTTTTGGCCTCTGTAATTAATAGATGTGGGTGCCCTCTTTAGCCAGAATCGAGATGGGAACGGTTAGATATCTTCATTACATCGGGGACAGATGCACTGGAAATTCTGGTGGGTCCTTTTGTTTTTGCTCATTTATCTTAAGAGTGTAAGAGATGTGGTGGCCAGTATGGTATGAAATCTGTAGCAGATGAGCTAAAGCTATCGTAGTTAATAGATAATTTATTACAATTAAGGAAAGAAAGAAAATTATACGCTAATTTAAATCTGTTTTTATTGTAGTTGTTTTTATGAACAATTTTTATGGTAAACGGTTATTTCATAATGAGTACTGATATGATTAGGTAAGTTGTTCATCAATTTGACTGCCTGGGAAATCCATTTCAGAAAAATTCAAGACATAAAAAAATCTAAGAATGTTTTTTTTATATGATTTTTTTAAATAAATAAAGTAAAGCTGTTTTCTTTGAAGAACCATGTTTATTTTGTTTATATTTTATATACTTTATTAAATTGAACAACACGAAAATTACTGAACTGGAAAAAGAAATTTATGTCAAACTGGTTCCAATTAATTGTTTATATTCATTGCTTTTCCTTTCAGTTCCAATTAATAAAACGCCAAAAATTGTACTCCCCTACAGACGCCACTCAAAACCTCACTCCAGCGTCCCGCTAATTAATGCGAACTGTGCAAAAATTTACGTTTGAATGCTTAATTGGCTGACTATCAGAGCCGTCGCATCAAATCACATGGCTATTTGTTACTCCAACACCCAGACAACGGGAGGAACTGGCGAAGTGGGGGCAACAATGTAATCAGAGGGCCAAAACACGCAATCCCCTTTCGCACGCACAGAGTCCAGAAGCGCCTAAACCATCGAGCCACCGAGTCGAACCACCCACCCACGGGTCCAGGATCCAGACTGGACCCACTCTCGGTGGTATATGGTATATAATAACTGGCGGGGCGGGCGGAGCTTCACAAAATGTCTTCCTCACTTTTCGCGCTTAATTAAACAATTAAATTTAATTACGGTTAATATGGCTCTAATTGCTGTATTTCCTACGTTCACACGCACAAGGAGTGGAGCTTTTCCATCCTCTCCCTCAGAAAACCAACTATCTGTACATGGCTATATACGGTATATAGACAGATCTATATAGAGATGGGAAGCTGGGTCGCACCGGGGTCTCTCCTTTTGTGCTCGATACATAAAAGCATCAAATTAAAAGTGCCAACGCCAGGTCATTTTGTGGCAGCCAGAAAGAGATGGCAATTGGGGGTGGTAAATGGAAAGAAAGAGAGAGAAAGAGAGAGGAGGCAATAGCAGTCAAAATGTCCTTACACGGACTATCTGTCTGACATTTCTCCCCTTCCCAAAACCCGAACACAATTAAGCGGAAAGAAAAATTATTATAACTTTATGTTTTGTCATTCCCAGCACGTACTCAAGTGTGAAAGAGATGGCACCAGAGCATGTGGCATATAAGAAACTTGGGGTAGTAGTACATAAACTAAAATCAATAAAAAACTACCCCCAGAAATTCGTGGGGATACGAACTCACCACGGCTGAAGTTATTTTAGCAGGTGTGTTGAGTGTGCGCAGGACAAAAAGAGAGGGATGGAGAAATGGCCAGAAAGAGACGGCATGCCCGTACATTTTGTCCTGTTTTGTCGCCCGGCAATTTTCTTAACACTTGGCTGCGTTTATTTGCACGGGAAAATTGCAAAAATGGCGGCGCTGCCGCAGTCGCAGTCGACGTCGCTGCCGGCGTCGACCATACTAATATGTCCAATTGTGGAAAATAATTATAATGAAACAAATTTCCACTCACTTGCCAAAGAGGAAAGCAAAACGTCATATCCTTTTGGCCGGCTGACCCTTCTCGCTCGCACACTCCTGAACTGCCCCTCTCTCCTTCTCTTTTTGATAGCAAGCCCCCAACCCCATTGAAAATGTAATAAATGGCTGCGTTTACCGTTACTTTTTCCACCAAGGGGTTGTGGTGTAAAGCATTTTGTGCATGTGTGTGTGCGGTTGAGTAGAGCGAAATTAAGTTCATATAAAATAAAGCAACAATATAATGGCAGTGCAGTCGTGGGAGTTAAATCGTTTCTACTTGAATTAAGGTGAATTGTCTGCCAGTTTATATTTGTTTGTTTGCTTTTGCGCCCCTTTTTTACAGTGTAACTGTGTGCGTGGGCATAAATCTCCGTGTTGGTGAGTTTTATTGTCTCCACTTGCCATGGATTTCTGCGTTATAATTGGAAGTGTAAAGCAATAAATGTAACTCTTCAGCAACCAAAACAACAAAAAAAGGTAAGGAGACAAAAGAAAAAACATTTACCGTTTTCAAATGAGAAAACCAAACAAACGGAAAAAATATGCAAAAGATTTATCTGCTCAGGGGAAATCCAATGGGAGAAATTGAAAAATAGAGAAATAAGTTTTCGTTTGCAGATTAAAAACTGGCATTTCCGTATGTCATTGGGATGTCAACTTCATTTGTGGTTTCGTATCGAGTTTTTGAGAAATTCATTGCAAACTATGGAATGTAATTTTGTTACCAAATATGTAAAAAAAATTAACAAGCTGTATTGTTTTTTGAAATAAATCTTATTTTATTTTAGTATTAGATTTTGTAATCGTTCTGTATTTATCGTTCTGTATAATAAAAGTGTTACCTGTTTTTACTTTACTTATTTAAAAGAAAAGACAATCTTACTTACAGTTACCTTTAAGTGTCCTAACGAACAAAAGTTATTAGTCTCAATTATTTTACCTTGAAATATATTACTTATCAGTTTTGTTCCACCTGCTTAAGGATGTTTATTACTCTGCATCCTGTCTGTGGATCTCGTTGTTGCAGAATTACTTGCTATCTCCCGGAAGCAATCAAACTTAATCAACTGAGCAGTGGCAAAAACTCCCCATCTCCGCCCCCTTTTTTGGCACGCCCCTGGGCCCACAGTCACCAATACGAACTCGGATTGATGAATGAGAAATGGAGCCCATCAATGGCGCCCCTCGTTGTGAGGCAATCTGGCTGGAATATCTTAATGCCTGCTAATTTGCTTAATAATTGCATTTGGCATTAGAGGAGCGGTAGAGGACAGTGGGATGCCTTTTTCCATTTGCCAAACAACAATCAACGTCATTCAGCGTTCCCTTGGGCGCCTAATGGCACCACCAGAATCGGTAGCACCACCATCTATGTATGTCTATATCCCCCGTAGCCAGTAATAGCAACAATATGCACTAAGACGAGAGCAAACAGCTTCATACGGCAAGCCATCAATTCTAAGTAGATGACACCGCGCAGATAAATTTGTCCCACTAAATTGGCCAAAACATGAAATAATTGCGAATGTAATTAGTTATTGCCCACAAGAGCGAGAAGTCCGCACACACAGAGCGAGACAGACGTCAGAAGGCCATGGGCGGGGTGAAAAGGGGGCGACGACGACACAAAGATGCTGATGCAGATGCAAACTGGGAATGGGAATGTAGGGAATACAGAGGCTACAGCTATGTGTCTGCGTGAGTGACTGCCATGGACCTCACTTAAAGAAAAACTATACCTTTAATAACAAGTAAGGTAGATATAGCAATTTTCAATTAGCAAACTAATTACCTGTTTTAACAATTTATTTATAAAATGTTGATGCTAATAAGTTGCAATGATATCAATAAAAGTAGATGAAAATAAGTATTTTGCTAAAAATGTGTTTACCTTAATGTTTTTAAAACAGTTTAGATTTTCTATAATTATTTTAGAAGCTTATTTCTAAAAAATGATTTTATTTATAAATTAAGATTTATTTGTAATCATATGCAATAGGATTGTGAATGTTTGCAATGTTTGTTGCATTTGTAAACCATCCATTAAATGAGTTTGAGCATTAAGAGGACCTTTGTAAACTTTCCAACTACTGATTTAAATGGAATTTTTAAAAGTGCACTTTTGGTTGGTGGAGTCAAGTGGAATGCCATGCTGCAGATGCCACTTAATTTCGCACAAAAGTAAATTGTCTTGTTGCAACAACTACAACAAGCAACAACAGGAACAGAAACAGAAACAGAAACAACAACCATGGCACAAGAGAAACGGACAAACATTACATGCTCTGGCTTTAACTTTGGACGTGGATGTGGATGTGGTTGAGGCTATAGAAGTGGCTCTGTCTCCGCCCCGCCCCGCCCACATTTCCCGCAGCCCCCTTTCTAGATCAGCGCACACTCCCTCTCCCTCTTTCTCACACTATCTCTGGCCATTTTCCCTGGGCTCCAGCAGCCTAGAAAACATTTCTGACCCGGCCCGAATCAATGGGAACAGCCTGTTACGACGGATCTTGCCTGGTTTTCAGCTGGCTCTTTTGGGGCCGTTTTGGGCGCGCATGCCGACGATTAAAATCTTCAGACAAATTTTGCATTTTGTTGGCGTCTCTGTCGCACACAATCCGGGCGCATGAATTAAAGACATGGGAAAGCCAAATGGAACATTCAAATACCCTAAATTACCTCCTACAATTTTTAAAATATTTAAGTTAGTTTTCCTTTTTGCCGTTTATAGTTTTTAAGATCAATAAACCAAATAATATTTGTAAATTGCTAATTGCTTAATTAAGCTAATTGGCTTAATTTTTGGGACACAAAATCATCGTTATTCTTAAAGAGCAAAAACGTATGTATAAAATATTTAGATTAAAAACAAAAATATGGTATGTACATCAAAACTAAAAAAGCTTTTGTTTTCATTTTAAAAGGTAATTTTTCATTAATGATATGAAATGTATTTTTAGTCAGACACATGCAAATTGTTTTGAATTCATGAATTAAATGACTAGTAGAAACAGTACTAGGACGACCCCAACAAGGGGAGGGCATTCGAAATTAAATTGTATCTGCTAGCGACGACCTACACTTTCGCTAATGTATCTCGCAGATACGGATACCCGGCGAGAGTACGTGCGTTCGGTTTTTGGGGCGCAAATTAATTGTGCGCCCAAACGGAGCGTGCCGACGACGACGACGACGCGCTTGATATGCGCGATTCCTTGAAATTGTTCGCATGAAAATGCAAGAGGCAGCACTGCATTTAATTCAATTGAAAATAGTGCGAAACTGCCGAGGAAAAGCCACAGCAGCGGGCACAAAAATTTAATTGAGTATTCAAAAACGTAAACTCCACGAGAGTCGAGGTGCAAGGACGGGGGCCTCTGGAGTTTGGCCTATGGAGTTGGGTTCTTGAAGCGTTTTCGCAGAATTCTAAACTTGGAAATTAGGTTTCAGACACGACAATGTTCCTGGCTCCTGGCCCTTCGTTTTATCGGCCGCGTATCTCACGCTATTTTGTTTAATTGCATTCTCCACAACTCAATTCCAGGAACGCATGCGGTTGACCAAAAAATTAATACCTCAAAAGTGTGGGAGCAACTGCCGATCGCCGATCTTTCCACACAACGTAAAAGTACCATTACCAAGGAAAATTATGACGGATATTTACCATTATTCGCCCACTATGAAATTCAAATTGTAATTACCAATTAAGAGTGCTTAGCCCAAGCCATAAAACCCACAAAATGTAACTAACTCACCTGACCCAAAGTCCGTAACCCCAAAGGGGAAATTTCGGCTTAAGTGAAAAGTAAATGGATATGAAATTGTTTTTTATTTTCTTTTTTTTTGTCTGCCCCGAAGTGTGAACAATGTGAACAGTGGATAGAGGCGCACAAAAAATTTAATTGACGGCCAGAGAATTCCGTGGAAAATGAATCATTTGCATAAACTGAGTTAAGGGAAATGCCTTTTTTTCGGGACACTGTTTGTCTGAGGATTTGCAGAAAAAAATATGGGGAATTCAAAATGCTCCTATTCAGGCTTAAAACAAAATAATAGAAAGTAGTTAATACAACAAAAATATAACCATTATTCAACGAAATAAAATATATATATTTGAAATCGTTTAGGAAGGTTAAGGCACAAACATTTTATTTTAATTACATTCGTATTAAAATAAAACTAAAGAGGTAAATGTAATGTTTGATATACATTTTTCTTTATGTTTTTTTGTGCAGTAAATAAGCAGTTTTCCCATTCAAATTTCTCAGAGAGCTCTGTTGATTTTCCTATCACTCGAATAATTGCCTTTCTATCTGCTCCAGATGTGCTGAAGTCTGAAGATTAAATACCGAAGACTGGAGCACTTGCAATTCGGTTTATTTCCTCCCTATCAGGTGGTTGCAACGATTCCGGGAATGATGGAGAGCAGCTGCTGCCTCGCACAACGAGGTGAAAACATTATTTTTATTACCTAATTACCTCAATTTATTCGCGGTAATTGCTGGTGCTCTCCATTCGAGTTAATGGCCAATCGGATCGCCATGCCGTCTGCAGAGGAGTCTTTACGACTATATGGCGGACCAGATTTATTCTCCAGCCAAATGCGGGTTAAGTATACGGATTTCCAATTCGCTTGACTTTATGAATGAATCTTCTGTGAATATATACGAGTATATACATATATGTCTATGGGCAATTTTCGTTTGTTGAACTTGCTGTCGGCTGATGAAGATGTTGGTGTCGGGCTGGAAAAACTATCTGTCCGGGTATCGGGGGAGTTTTTCCAGTTGCCAGTATATCTTGCATAATCAGCTCATAATGAGCTCATTTGCATGTGTCCGTGTGTGGGTGTTAATTAAAAATTGTTATGCTTGGATTTGCACTCCCAGAGTGTGCTACTCTATGGCTTGCTTTTCTATGAATCGAGTTCTGGTTATACGTTAGAGTTTTGTGGAATGAAACCATTTATTTCCTCAAAATCGGTCAAAAACTTGGTGGTTTTTATGAGAAAAATAAAATATTTTTACTTAATTTATATTTAGAAACTAAGCTCAAAAAAATAAGTTTAATTTGTAATTGGTTAGGTACCTTATTGAAACTGGCTTGTTAGCAAAGAATTCATATCAAATACCCTTAAAGACTTACCATGTTTTCCCTCTGTGTAGCCACGACGTAACCTCGCTCTAACATTTGTCTGTAGTTAATCAACCTTAATCTGTAGTTAATCAATTAAGCAGAAAACAACTGAAATCAAGTTGTAAGCAGATCTTAACTGCTCTGCCTCAATTGGGTGCTTCCTTCCCTCCATCCCTCCATCCCTCCAATACCACGTCTATATCGATCGACCGATTCCCATTCTCAATCCCGTTGGCGGCTGGCTCATTGATAACTTTGAACACAAATATTATCATTGTAAATGCGCCGCCTCACAGTTGGGCGTTAATATCAAGCTGTGATTTTGGATGGAGCGAGGCGGTCCCGATATATATATAAATATATATACGTACGATTGGGAGCTGAGCAATGGAAAGGAAAGGGAAACAAAAACAGAGACAGGAGGCCAGAACGACAGAAAGAGAAAGAAAAAGAGACGACGACGCCAAACAAATGAACGCAATCAGTGCAGGCGGCGCTCGGTCCATTAGGCCCGATATAAAGCTTAATTGCCGGACTCGGCCAAAATCGCAGCAGGCTACCAATGTGACCAGGCTGTGATTGTGCTGCCGATGCAGCTCATTTTCCCGATGCTGACCACACTTAGGAAAATAAATCCACATAATATATCATTTAAGGATCAATAATTGCCAGTAATATTTTTGGGCCATAATGTTTACTAACTGTTTTATTAAAGCAAAAATTTGTAGTAAACATTTTTGCATATTTTTATAAGTGATAACATTAGTTTTTTGCAAAAATTCAACTAAAAATTATTGGAAATTTGACCACAAGTTTCATATTTGGTCCATTGTTTGCATTGGTGTGGACAAAAACAAATATATTTTGCCAAAATTAAAAGCATTAGGTTGGCGTTTATTCGGAAAATGTAAATTTAGTATAAATCAATAAGTTTTCCATAAACTGACAAAATTACATAAACAAAGGCATTTAACTTATATTTTTCTTAAATAGTATTATAAACTCAACAATGTTAATGGTGATTTCTGTCTGTGCATTTTTAGGCTCGGTTTTGGTCTCATTTCGTTTTCTGTTTCAGGCTGTTTGCCGCTTGCCAAATGATTTGATTACGTTTTGATTAACGCATTGCACTTTCCGGCGCGGTGCGTTTTGCATGCAGAGCCACCTGCGGCTACCTGAAGGCGTAGCCGGGCCTAATTAATAAACGGACGAGGGGGCCCAGTCACCAGTCACTCGGAGACCGATCCACCTATCCACCGATCCACCGATCCACCGATCCACCGACTCCCCGATCGTCCTATTCGAAGTGAAGTCCCCATTCTTGGGGCTTGGGCGTGAACCGTTGGCGTCAGCGTAGGCAGGCATTGTAATTATATACGCGTAATTAATTGCGGCGACAATCGATTTGACATCCGAGATAAAAACGGACGGCTGGCCGTGGAGAATTCTCCTTTATTGGCGAACGCATTTATCAATACCTGATGAATAATAAATGCATAATTTATTTAATTATTTTATTGCTACCCAATAAAACATCACACGATTGCGATTTAATTGTTAACAAATTATATTCAAATCGTGTGAGGTGCTTACAGGCGGGGTAGGATGGGTCCAGTGGAATTTCGACATTTAAATACCCTGGTAATTCAGAAAAAAAGGGAACGAAACTACTTTACTGAAATTAACGGTGCTTACTAAAATTTAAATATAAGCTGTAGTGTGAAATATTTATAGGTAACATGATTAAATACGTAAATAAGTTGTGAACTAAAACTGTTTAAGTTCCGGAAAATTATCATAAGAACTGTCTTCTATTGAGCAATTTTCTTTAATTAAATCAAGTTTTATTTGCCAGGCTCATAAAGAATATCATATCTGTTCACTAAAATTTATATTTTTGAGTTCTTAAAATATTAAAAAAAAAAAACGTTTCATATTTTACTATACTTTTTCAATCTAATTATTCCTATATTCAATATATTAAATTGTGAGTCATTGCATGATAGCAGTGCCATTGGGCAAGGAAAAACCCATCGTTAAACACATTTAAACCAATATTTATTCACACTAGACAGGGCCGAGTTCTCGGAAATTTTCTGCTCTTAACAGTATTGCCAGTGGCAAATAATATTTTAATTTATTTATTTAGCACACAAGGACTAATACACACGCACACACTTGCGCAGAGCACCAACACTTGTTTACCATTCGTAAATAAATCAAAATAGCTAAATTATTTGACGTGTTGCTCGCTGCTGCGACGACGGCGTGTTATTTCCATTTGTAATTAAATTAATTGGGTTTTAATTCCAGGCGATAAGACTCGACGGCAGAAACAGCAAAAACCACAGGCTGAATTTGCTATTGACGCTCGGCCGACTGTCAACAACAAATAAAGAAAAAATGTATTCGTTATTGAACCCCGCCTGACACTCGACAAATCGCGCTGGAATAAAAATTATAATGCAAACAATTTGATAATCACTCAATTCCAATCTTAGTTCGCTGATAGCCAGCGCTAACCTCTGCCGCATATTTTAATAAAGAGCGAGTTGCGAGCGATACGTATACGCCATGTGGGCCAGCGCTGATTGCCTCAGCAACCGACTGCCTGATTAATTAAATATTAATTGCCAGTCGATAAGGATGCTTCGACGCTCCTCCGCTTAAGCTCTATCCGACACGATCGCACCAGATGATACAGCTCGAATTATGAGAAGTACGGGTTCTCAAAAGTCAATAATATAATGAGTAACAACAAACTGGTGAAATGACCATGGCAATCGGTAGAACTCATTATATTACTATTAATTGAGTGCGACGGTGCCAGCGGTATTTCTCCAATTTCACGCGAATATTGAATGCTATTCGTTTTGTAACCTGCTAATTTTTTTCCTGGCAAATTTTTCGTCTATCAATTCGCGGCGGCCACTGTTTTTAGTTTTTCCAACCTCATTCCCGATTTGAAATGGGTTTGCAATGCCAATGTATTACAACATATGTATTGCAGCCAACCGATCTTATGCAATCAGTCCGTTGGAAATAACACTTTAATCAAAACAAAATATTGTTTTCCTGGAATTTTACGAGGCTGTCGAACATGCATGTAATCAGCATAATCATCAAGAAGATACTTTGTAGCTAAACAAATAAATTTGTGTTGAAGCTACAAACTGTTTAGCTCGTGGAATATTTTTTAGTAATAAGTTTTATAATAAGATGATCCATTGGGGGGACTTTAATTAATAGTAGTCTAAATGTAAGGAACATTTTTAATCACATATTTAATATATATCATTAATGTGCTACTCGTATGTTCATTTGAAAAAAGTCTGATTCACTTTCGTAAATATTTCATCCCCATTTAATTTAAATAAAACGATTTCCGTAATTTTTTTTGTATAATTATATATTTTTTCAATGATTTTTGTATGATTTTCATTCTGCTCTTTTTGCATGTTTTTGTATTATTTTTTTCACATTTTTGTTTTTATGATTTATGATTAAACAACTACAGAGGATTAACGCTATATGGTACTCATAATATATTATGCATGTATGAACTATATGTATAGGTCTGTGGTATTATCATAAAGTACTTTTAACGGCATAGTAATAGCATTAGATTAGTTTAGTTTAGACGCTTAAAAGTATTTTTTAAATACACGATTGATCCATTAGCTAGACTGACTTACTTTGCAAAATACAATACAATCAAATATGAATTTAGTTAATGTTGTTTTTACGCTTATTGACTTGAGTTGTGCAAATAAATTACGTTCAATCCCTTTGTCAACTGAGTACTCGAAACAAACGAACGAAGGTGTTTAATTGATTGGGTTTACATGCTAGATTTATGTACAATTAGGAAACATTTTTCTGCTTGCTTTTGCTCTCGCTATATACAAAGTTCGATTGGTTAGATCGGGTGCTTCTTGGTTTTTCTTATAGTTATTTACAGGGTGTGCATTTGAAACAACATTTGGAAGTATCGTAACGTAAAATGCGCTAACATCACAGCAAAATTTTGGGGTTTTCCGCTCGAGGACCGGCGACAGCGGCTATTTGGTTACCAGGATTATGACGATGATGGTGATGGGGACCATGGCTCAGTGGGCGTTGGTGGCGCACCCTAAGGGGATCGCCCACCAACTGGGCCGCCACTTATCCCAGGTGCATCAGGCTGGGGTGGAAGTATCCGGCCATGGCCCACTGGGCACCTGGCGCCCCCCTTCCCAAGGCCGCCATCTTGATCTTCTCGATCTCGGCCTCCTGGAGCCGCTTGGCCTTGGCCCTCCGGTTCTGGAACCAGATCTTCACCTGGGTCTCCGTCAGCCTCAGCGACGAGGAGAACTCCGCTCGCTCGGCAATGCTCAGGTACTGCTTCTCCCGGAACTTCTTCTCCAGCGAGAGCAGCTGCTGTGTGGTGAAGGGCGTGCGGGGCTTCCGGTTGGGCTTGTGTTTCCGCAAGTTGCACTTAATCCGCGGCGGTTCGTTGGCATCTGAAAAATAGATGGAAAAAGTCTTCATTAGTTGGCTGCTTGACTGGTTGTCCTAATAGGGGCGATAAGGCAGATTTAACAGTAGAAATTCTCTAAGGCGGACAGAAGATTTGATGTCCGCAACAATTTTATTACTCCCTTAATAGATAAGCCCAACTTCTAGATTTCTGTTGTTACAATTTAAAAAGAGCTTTTTATAAATTTAAAGAAAATTGTCCGTTGGTTAGTAGCTTGAGTATTAAAAGTATTTATTACATCAGCATTTTTTGATAACGTTTTTTTTTTTGTTCGCTACTTCAGAATAATTGAAATTTAAGAAATTAATTTATCAAGGACTTTGTCCACTCAAATCCGATTTAACTGCACCATTAAGCATGGAAAACCCAGCCGCATGCTGAATGAAATGTGCTGTCAACTGCCGCTGTCCTTGGCCTTGTCAATTTGGCTAAAAGCGGCAGCGGCAACAATATACGGTAATTACTCCTTTAAGTGGCCAATAAATTTGCTGTCTAAACTATTTGTCAGACAAAGCAGCAGCAGCAGCAGCAGCAGCAGCCGCAGAAGCAGTAGCAGCGACGGGAAATGCATTCCCCGAGTGAATCCCCTCCCCATTCGCCTGCCTCCTCCAGCTTTGCCCCACCGATTCCCCGGCAATATCTCAGTTCGATTCTCTGCACAGCAAAACAATTTTAATTTGGGCATTTTGTTTTGGCAAACAAAGGCACAGTGAAGTAAAAGACACAAAAAAAAAAAACAAAACAAAAAAAAAAAAACCAGAAGGCAAAAAGAAACGTGCAGGCCTTATAAAGACGACCGATCCGTGGAAAGGGGGGGTTAAGGCAGCAGCTGTTGCGAGTTCCAAGTTGCAAGTTGCGAGTTGCATGCCGGGAGTGTTGTTAATGAAAGTAATGAGCTTGCCATCGGGGCTGCGCCAAAAACCACAAAGATGCAAATGGCATTTTAAAGATGCAGTCAGTCCGGGTCAGATCTTTCAGGCCCCCCTACTCCTCGAAGTTCCCAACTCCCATCTTCCTCGCGGGCACGCGTAATTTATTGGGCATTTTGTTTTCAGGCAACACACAAGACACTGGCAGCAGTCGAATCAAAATAAAGACAAATGCAAATGATATGCAACGCTTTAATTTTATGCATAATTGCACAAATTGAAATTGCCGAGTGACAAACGTGGCCAAGTTGCATGCTTTTGTAATTGCTTTTTATGCTCTGCAAATGGCAAACGATGCATTAAACAACAATAACAGAAGTGTAGACCCCGTAATAACTAAAAAATATGAATGGTGTCCGTATAAAATTATCTCAATTAAACAATTGTTTTGTTTACCTAGCTAAATATACACAAATAATATACATTTGTATGTCCTTGTGTAATCTCTTTTTTCTCAAGCTCACAGGTCCTAAAAACTTGATGTGTTCACACACATTTTGTAATGTTGTGTTTTCGATAAACATATAAATGTCGCCGGAGCTGCCATAAGGCCATAAAAATCCAACTCACGATGGAATCAAAACTAATAATCAAGCCGGGCTTACGGGGGAACTTGAACGGGCTGACTGGCTCATTAAGTAATTAGTGTGACATGTCGGAGTTATGTTAATGCTCCGGCCTTATCGGCCGATATGCATATAATTTCACTTATTTGTGTGCCTCAGTTTCTGGGCTGCAGGCTGCTGCAGGTCGTAAAAGCATTTCGTATGGCCCCTAACAAGGTGAAACGAAATGTGAATACTCCCGATAAAGATAAAGCCACCAGATGATTCCAGGTGCCCCGGACTTTATAATGAAGATGCTGCATTCAGAAATTTGTTACAGACTCCGCGACGCGGCCTCTATAAATATAAATATAAATATATTTTGTTATTCGCCTTGTTCTCTTCAGTCAGCTTACATTCCGTGTGAAGTTTTGATTTTGTTTCGTCTTGTTTGGTATTTTGTTGTCGCTCTTGTTGTATTGACCATAAATTAGTTGCCAAATTAGCATATAAACGAGGCGGCCAAACTTTTACAGCCCTTTTTCGCTTTTGTCACAGGTTGAGGTTTTGGCTTTTACGATTTTTTCTTTACAATAATATTTATACTCTCTGCATGGCTTTAATATTTATATGCAATTTACGGACCAAACATGGTTGCTTCGTTGATTTTAGTTCCTTTTTTTGTTAGCTGCTTTTATATATTTTTAAATTAATTGATCTTTGCTTTTTAACAAAGCTGTTTATTTAAATACTTTCTCGTTTTTAATGTGAGTATGTCAAAATATTTAAATTCAACAAAAATTGTTTAATAATAATTGATTTAATATTAATGCCCTTTTTCATTGCTGTAACTATCATTATTTATCTGCCATATCGTTCTCCAATCTTCTTGCCTTCTTTTCGTTTCAGTTTACTTTACATTTATTTCAAAATTAATTGCTCATTTGTCGCTAAATTGTTGGAATGGGGTTTCCATTGCAACTGAGCTGGATTTTCCGCCCCCCTCGCTGCCCCGCCCACCGAATGCCTTTGGCCTGTTGCAAAACCTGCGCAAAAACTTGAGATTCAAGGGGGAGCGACAGAGACGCACGTTGAAACCAGAGTGCGAGACTTGTTTTCGCCTTTTTGCTCATTTATAGGCATTGTTGTTGCTGCTGTTGCTGCTGGTGCAGCGATATTGCTGCTGCTGCTGCTGTGATGTTGCTGCCGTGCCGTTGCTGCTGGGGCAATACGTCGCCAGCATCGCCATTGCCAGCGCAAATACATGCCACAAACGCCAATTGTGACATTTAGCCTATGTTTGTAATGGATTTTCAATTAATTTGAGTTCTCCAGTGTATTGTAGACGAGACAACGTATAAGACCATCGACCAGCAACAACAGCAGCAACAACAACAACAACAACGGCAGCAGCTAAATGAGACAGGCAACAAGCAATTGTGAAATTTACGCGTATCGTTTGGAGCAACAGCAATACCAAATATCCAAAGCAATCGCTGTATATAGCCGACGGTGACAACGCTCGATTGATTTGCGGTGCAAATTGCTGGCAATTAATTCTTCATTAAAGCGTTTTCGCATAGCACCATCCATCCATCCAGCCAGTCAGCCAGCCAGCGATCTGAGCAGCGTTTTTGCAGTGAAAACCACCGTTGAGCAACATGGAGGATTGGAACAACCAAATGGGCAGATCGCTGGCCGGATGGCTAATGTAATTACACGCTTACGGTCAAAACGGCAACCGCTTGGGGGCCTCCGCGGGCCGATTTCATAATGAGGGATTTTAATTAGCACCAAATAGGTGTTTATCGGCTAAATGAATGATTAAGCAGCGAATTAAATGGCAAGGGTCCTGGGCGCTGGCAATTTCTTGGACGCGTACAAAATTAAAATTGTTAGCTTTGGTCGGGGCCCTAACACCGGTTAAACGAGTCAATTAATTAGCCAGAAGCGTGTTAATAACCAGTTGCTAGTAGATAAAAACTTACAGAGGGAAAATGGCTTATTACATTTAGATAATAATATTTTTAGTGCCAGTAATTTGTTCTTAAATCCAGAGTTGAAACGTTTTTAGAAATGAAATCTTAAAACATGTGCTTAATTTATTGATAATTATTTAATTATAATAAACACAGTTGAACTATTTGATATAAGAATGTTGCAATTTAGTTTCCAAATAAAAAATTACCGAAATCAATCTAAATACAAAACAGCTGTTATTTTTTTTAATCCCTTAAACTCAAGCACTTTCCCCTTATATTTTGTATAGAAGGTACTTAGTACTTGGATATTTTTCTCAGTGCACTTGCACTGCCCACTGGCAAGTCTTTGAAAATCTTGTCACATTGCGTGCTGGCCATATATCTATTTAGACTGTTTTGCAATGAAGTTCGCTGCCTCTGGGCAAGATAAGAGTGTTCAGATAGGCCGTGGGTTGGGCTGCCTCTTATGACAGGTTCCAAATGCCATTTAATTACTCAGGTGCACAGCAGCAACATCCACACAGCAACATTGGAGGCACAGCAGCAACATCCAACAGCAGCAACTCAAATTAGTTGAACTACCAATTGTCTACAAATATTTAGCAAATGTTTTCTCAACCTCACGGATACACACACACACACACACACAGTGGCAGCCCCTCTTTAACACCCCCATGCATGGTTTGTCTTAACCCATGCCATCCACCTTCGCTTTGTCTGGCTTGGTAATTTAATGCAAATAAATTTTATTTACCAAAACATACATCAAAATGTCTGCACCGCCACACGCCCCCTGCCCCTGCCCAGCCCCCCACTGCCTCTTGAATAGACCCCCATCTTAACCCATGTCCATGTGTTGCATGTGTGTATTTAGTACAGCTTATGCACGTTAGATGGCGTGCAGAATGCAAATATTATTTTAGCTTTTGACTCTCTCGTCTTGGAGCCTTGCAAATGGTGTTAAAACGCATGCAAACGGCCGCCTTAACCCCCTGCAGCCCTCTCTTAACCCACGCCACCCACTGCCACTGCTCTTCCTTAACCCTCTTCTCCTCTCATTTTTCGCCGGCCAGCAGCCGTCTGTCAACGTTTAAATTGCTGCCGGTGCTGTTGAAAATTGCGTGTTTTGGGTGGGCGTTGCTGACATGCCACACCCACCGTTTTGGCCAGGCTTTCTCGCTCTTTCTCGCTCTTACCAACTTACCAACAAGTCTATAGTATATGTGTGCGCTGTTTGCTTCTATGTATTTATGCAATGACTCCCAAGTTGTTGCTCGTTTGTTCAGCTTGAAAATTAATTTCTATAATGGCTGCCAGGAATTGCAGCTGCAATGCGTGGTGGTGCTGAATGGGAGTGCGAGCGAGAGGGGTTACAGGGGGCAAGAGCGGGTTAATGGGCAAAAAAATGGGTGGCATGTGCACCATACGTGACTTGGCTGCGCTTGCAATTAGTTAAATTATGAAGGCACAAAAGGGAATTCCCCATATTGCAACACGAAAATGTTAATCAAACGGCCGGCGCAGAAAAAATGCAACCGCAAAGGGTACAAGAAAAACTAAATAAAAAATCCAACTTAAACGGCCCACACAACGACCAGCGCTTTCTAGCGTGTGTGTGTTCCCTTAGTCTAATCGGAGGCAGTTTAATTTAATAGGCCATGAAAGAGCCGACAAGCGGTAGCTTGGCCGCCAAGCAACCGAAAGATACAACCTCTATCTCCAGTTGCCGAGGCACTAAGTACCTAACACTTGACATAATGCCGCAGAAGATAGCGGCTCAGGTCAGAAGCAAGACCCCTGGCACAGGGGATCATCAGTCCACAAAAGACAGCAACCTGCTGCGCTAATGAGACACGCTGAATACAGGAACCAGAAACTGAAACTCCAACTGAAACTGAAACTGTGGCCGAGAGCCAGGGAAAAAAAAAACAGCTGCCAAATGAAACGAAACGAAATGAAGTCGTTCGGCAGTATTTTATACACATGCAGCAGTTGACAGCCAAATGACAAAATAAGCGGCAAATGTTTGGAATAGTTTATTCATCTCTGCCGTCTGCATGGCCACTTTATAGAGACATTGGGACAAAAGATAGCTCAAGTGGCTGACGAAGGGCCGGGAATTGATGACCACATTGAGATTGATTTATTTGGATTTTTCAATTTATATTTGAAACCAATTTTGGGATTTCAAATTCGAATTTTATAAATTCCCTGAAATTTATATGGTTCACTGTTGTTAAAAACCTTATTTAAAGCCTATTCTATGTTTAAGAAACGATTTTTAGGTGTCATGCTAGAGTGACTTTTCCCTTTAGTTTAACAAATTTTAAATTGAAAATCCATAACCCATTTGAAGACCCAAATTCCCTAAGACGACACCCTTTCGGGTCACTTTTTCTGTAGCAAGCCGACAGCTTTATAAAACAATGCCTTGAAGTGGCACAAAAAAACCAAAACACTCAAACCGCAAACAACAAACAATAAAAACAGGAACAATAGTTGCTGGTCTGCATATAAAAAGCAAATTTACACTTTTTTGCTCGACGTTTTTGCACCGCCCTTTTTCTGGGTGTGTGGTGTGTGGTGTGTGTTGGGCAACTGGGCAACTTTAAAAAGCGGAAACGCAAAGTTCGCGATGGCCGAGTAAAGTTCACATGTCAGTGCGGCATCAAGGTGTGACTTAGCGAGTGTTTTCCCTGGATTTTCATTTTCCCTACGCTTTTTTGTGTGTGCCAAGCGGCCAGGAAATGCAGGCAAAGTGTGAACTGTGCATGCAGATAGAGATCGGCTGGTTAAGCCGCCAGACTCGCTTCAATTAGTCTGGCCAGTTAGACGGTCCGGTTTTTATGCGTTTATTATTAGATTTTCGGACGATAGAAGGGGGCTGGCTGGCTGGCTGGCTGTCAGACCGGAAAACACCGAAAAACGGCGGTAAGCACCGAGTGCAATGAATAATCAGACAGAGCCAATTGAGTCAAATCAAAACCGACGCGACGCTGCCATCCCCGTCATCATCATCATCATCATCATCATAAAATAATGGGGCCCAGCAATCAGGCATATTTCGTTGTTTTATTTAAGGCCCCGCAATAATAATTGCCACGCACTTTGACTACAAGCTGCAGTCACGATCATTCCCAATTCATCGCAATGATGATGACGACGACGAGGTGGCCATGATGGAGCACCGGCAATGGCACCCGCACCCGCAGTTCCCCAGGCGGATCATCACCATCGATGCCAATTAAGGCGAGGGGCGGCAGTTAATTGAATTAAAATGCGACACAAAATGGTGTAGATAAACTTGCCACGGCGAGTGGGGCATAAAACAATGGGGGTGGCGAAGCGGGAGTGCGGAGCAAATTCCTCCATTAAATGAATCGTTTTTGAATACACATCGCTCTCTGTCTGGCTGGCTGCTAATGCGATCTTTGCTCTACACGGAATTTCACGAATTTCTATTGTTTATAGGCTTAACAAAATATTTATGGGCTTATGTTATAAAATATTATTAAATTTACTTTAGAATTTTGTACTTCAGCTTTGAAAGCTAAACAAAATATTGTGCATAGACTAAGGCAAAAATAAAAATTAATGTTGTTAAATAAAAGAGGTTCTAATAACAAAGATTGTGAAAAATAATAAAAATTAACTTTTAAAATGTTTATTAGCATATTATGAGCTCAGTCTATTTTTTTATATTTTCTTCTATTTTTTTCTTTCTAGCTTGAGCCAATTTAACACCCCTATCATCCCACTCAACATTGTTTAAAATATCCCTTTATATAAAAGTTAAGCACATGTTGCCGATAGGGTTTATCATTTCCTCTTGAGGAAGTGCCAAAAAACCGCAAACAAGCACGGTAGGTAAAATCAAAGAAGACGACACTTACCTCCACCGAATCCCGCTCCCGGAAACATGCCGGGCGGTCCGAATGGCGCCATTTGTCTGGCTCCTGGCCACGGCACTCCGGTGCCCATTCCCGTCCAAGCCACGGCCGCGGCCAGAGCACTGAACGGAGTCGGGCGGATGGGCACATGACCGGAGGCCAGGGCCGCCGGCGAAAGAATGGTGGACTGCATATGCGAGCCCGGCGGAGGACCGTGCGGCGACTCCATTGACTTGCCGCTGCCGTCCAGGCCGTCGGGCGTCGATCTGGGCGAGTCGTCGGCATTCATGTCCTCGATATCCACTATGGAGTCCTCCTCCTCGTCGTGATCGGCGTCGTGGTCCTGCAGCATCTCGTCGTCGTACTCCAGCTCCGAGTCCGTGTGACTGCCCAACGGTGAATGGCGTTCGTTTTTGGCGGGAGTGGTTGCCACATTTCCGAGGCCGGAGCCTTGGGCGGATCCGATGGGCGTGGAACTGGGCGTGGAGGTCGTGGAGGCAGGTGGGGAGTTGGCCCGGGCATCGGCCTGTTGCTGCTGCTGCCGCAGTTGGGCGGCCATCACCTGATGCTGGGCATGGGCCGCTGCCGCCGCGTGGGCGGCCTGCAGCAAGTGGGCGTGGTGCGCCACAGCGGCGGGATGAAAGGTGTTGGCGGGTACTTGGGCCGCCGACGTTGCCGGCGGAGGCGGTGTGCTGCTGGCCTGGGAAATGGGCGATGTGGCCGCCGAACTGGTGAGGTTTTGGGGCGCATCTCCTGCCTGACTTGGTGGTGTCCTTGGCCTGGTGTCCGCCAGTAAGGAGGCCACACTAAAGTTGCTCAGTCGGGAGGTGGTCTTGTGCAGATGATGAGCCGGCGGATGCACTGCAGCCAGCTGGAGGGCCGCCTGCTGCTGCTGCTGTTGCTGCTGTTGCTGCTGCTGCTGCTGGTGTTGCTGGTGCTGCTGCAACAGATGCTGCTGGTGGGCCAGCAGCAATGCCGACGGCGAGGTGGGACTGGCCAAGGGATTCAGGCCAGCCGGGATTGGAATTTGGGTGTTGCTGATTTGGCTGATGTTGCTCGAGCTCATGTTGCTGCTGCTGTGGTTGCTGCTGCTGCTGCTGGTGATGTTGCCCGCGGGTGTGTTGCTGCTTGGCGGCACCGTGGGGCTGGTCATCGTCTGTCGCAGACCGGTAACTGTCATGCTCGCTGGGCTGAGCTTTAACATAAAGTCTCTTTCTCGATTGTTTTTAGCGACTGTTCACTGGAATACGCTTTCAGTACGTTTTAAATGGCGGTTTATTGTTTCATTGAGACATGGCCTGCTGTTAATTTGTTTTCGATTATCTTTTTTAATTAATGCGCTTGTTAATCACACGCGCTTGAAACCACACACACACTGTCTCGTCAAAGGCGCACACACAGATACACGCGGCGTTATTTGTTTTCAGATATATATATATATATATTTTAGTTCCAGAGAGAGAGACACGTCCTCTTGAGATCACGTCTGTTCTGCGACTGAACTATAGTGGCAATTTCGGATGCACCGCTGGCTCAGTGCGGCACACACAGATACTCACGCACACCAAAGCGGAAAGATTGGTGGTGGAAAACCGGCTGTATAGGTTATAGCTCTCTTTCTCGCTTACAGAGAAACCCCTATCCCACGACACCATTTTTATTGGTTTATAGCCTGCTCACTCTCTTTTTTTCCTGTGTGAGTTAAGTATTTCTCCAATTTTCTGCCTTTTGCGCCGCCTTCTTTTCTCGCTCGCTCTCGCTTCAGTGTGGTGAGTTTTGAGCACTCTTTTAGAAAGAGATGTTAGACTACCCCCCAAGCTATAACCATCTCTCTCGCACGCCTAATTATTATTGAATAATTCAATCTTCAAAGCGTTTTTCCACTTTTTTTGCGAGCTGCTGCGCGTATTAGCATTTTATAACAAGCAGCGGCGGCAAACGCTTGTCCATTTCCACTTTGGTTTTCTGGCTTTTCTTTGGTTTTTCCTTCACCCATCTCTGTCGCTCATGACTTCATTTGGCCAAATTGGAGTGATTTTTAAGCTATATATGTACATCCATATGTATACAGTTGTCAGTGCTTCGGAATTTAATTGGTACTTCTACATGTCCTTAGCCGGCATAAACAATATAATAAATAATAAGTCCATCATTATCAGGGACCCAAGATCGTCAAACGACAGGCAGAGCAGCCTTATCGCAAAGCTGCAATCTCGGTCAGGAAATTATGTTTTTTCTTCCTTTCTGCTCCTTTTCGGCTGCCCATGCCCACCTTGAAAAGATAAGCCATAAAAATCGGATCGGGGCACATAAATCGATCATCCCTGGACCCGGCCAAATCAATCACATACATATAAATGTGAAATATGCAGGATTATATAGAATTCTGCCAACCCCCATAATCCCCAAAAAAGAGCCAAGGAATATAAATTGCATAAAAGAAACGAAAACCCTCCTGCCAACCCGCTCAGTTTATAATTTTGGCTCTACAAATTAAACTCATTTTAAGGATTATTATGTGAAATTGTTGGCTTGAAAACTTTTGCCAGCCATTGTACAGCTGCTCCTTTGTTTTCCGCTGCTCCAAGGACCAAGTCGACAAGGGAGATGGTTGGATTGTGTGGGTGGATGGGGGTTTTCGTCGGGTTTTCGGGCGGCAAGTTGGCAAAAGGATTTTAATTGCAATTGCCAGTGGGGGGAACATAAAGAGCTCAATTAGAACTGTTGACGAATGGCTGTGTGGGTTGCCTTAATTAGTTGAAAACGATTTTATATAAGTGCTAAAAATAAAGCAAAAATATTTCTTACTTTTCGGAATAACCAGTTAATAGATAGTAGTTGATGCTTATTAAAAGACTTCATTGAATTTTTAATTATTTATCTTTAATTATTTTTAATTTCATCTAAAAGGGCACCGCCAATAAATGCATTTATAATCTTCACACATTTCCCAGCTATTCAATTAACACTTGATATATCTCCGACCACTTTTTTTCAATGCCCCTTCGCATCGCTTCCATTGATTAAAACCTTTTCCTACTTCTCAAAGTTGAGCACTTCATTATGTGGGACCCAACAATTAAGCTTTCTTTTCAATTAAACATTTCGAAATGGCTGCAAAATGTGCTCCCCCCCTCTGCTCATTAATATCATTGTCTTCGTCTCATTTTCTAGACTTTGTGCCGTTGGCATAAACAATTATAGCCAATTACAAATATTAATTTCTCAGGCCAAGCACGTCGAGCGTTTCTTTTATTTTCCTCTACTTAACCACCATCATTATTCATAATGCTTTGAAATACGCAAATGAGAGCCGAAAAAAGAAATACAAAAACGAGGCGCAAATTAATTTTTCAATAAACATCATAAGCGAGCTCCAGCCCACTTTACCACCCCCTTTCGACCATCAAGCTGAGATGAAACGAAACCGGCAAAAGCAGCAGCAAGTCGGCCAATAACAAAAACACCAACAAAAGTCCACGCTTCGACCGAGTTGGTCAATTGATAAATGGCCGCCGATTTGGTTGCGTGCAGTGCTGACAACTATAGTTTACAAAAAATAGCTAAGTCAAACCTTAAAAAATGTCAATTATTAACATATTTGTGGTTATGATGTATTTTTGTTTGTTTAAAGTATCGAAAATGCAAGAACTTTGTCTAAATAATCTATTTTAAAACAATTCAATATGTAAATTGAAAAAAAGTTATATACATATTTCAAAAGTTATGGTTTATAGATACACATTTGCTTAACTGACATTGACACAAAAAATTAAGCTAACCGGAGAGATAGATTTTTGTATGCATTATTTTAGCTGACACTGACAGATAAATTACAAATATGAAGTTTAATGGAGGGATAGCTGTCAAAGTCAATGATAATACGTTTAATATCTAAATTTTTTAATAAACCATGTTTTAATAAACCAAAACGTGTTTGGTTTTTTTTAATCCGAAACTAGCTTGTTTAATGCCAAATAGGCAGCTCTACGTGCGTTGATCGAAGAGAGCAAACCATTTTTTTTCTTTCCTCCCGACTCCCCTGAACGTATGTAAATGTTTTGATAGTTTTTCATAATTTTTCGAATTTATATTTCCCGCCGACCGATTCGAGTTTGATTTTAGAAGCTATAAATGATAATGAAGAGGGGATGGGGAGGTATATAGTTAGCCATGATTGAGTGGTTGTGTATGTGTGGGTGTTGCATATTTATGTGGGTTGTTACTCTGGCTTCGTGTGCTTTTTTGTCCGGCAATTAAATGAGAATTTTGTGTTTTATTGTGCAATTAATTCAGAATTGAATTGCATAATTGTTTGTATCCGAGAGTGGACAATTACCCAGTCAGCAAATTGATTATTATACCAGCTGGAAATGAGATCTTCTAGACTATGATATATTAATTTATGTTTGTCTTTTATTATTTTGTTCTTTCGTTGTTACTAAATATTCCGTTTTCTTTTTAAAGTCAAAATGAATAAGTTGGAATGAGTTGCAAAATCCTTCTCCAACGATAATTAGCAACTCGCCGAATTTAAGCCCAACCCCCAAAATTAAAGGACCTCTAAATGATGCTAATTTCATAGCGTTCCAGCCACCAGTCCGCCCAACAGAGGGCGGCACTATGCCAGGACAACCAGCCAAGCGGCGCATAATCAAAATTTCATTATCCTTGCGATGCGTTAAATCGCTTAAACAGGCCGAAAAAGCGCTTTGCCACCCACCCCGTGGATAAATACAACAAACATGGTATAAACGATGTCCCAGAAATAACCTTCCCGACCAACAAACAGTTGACATGTTGACAGTTCAGAAATTTCCGAAGGACGCAGGACGAGGCTGTTGCGAAACTCGGCTCTCGGCTCAATAAACGTTATTGCAGGACGAGAGGAGAGTGGTGGAACATGGAGGCTGTAGTCGGGGGATTTCGGGATGCCTTTCGAGGGGTTGTTTGGCGAGTAAATAAACCATCCCCCTTGCGAAACCCTGCGGTTGTCAGTCAGTCATTTAGTCACAGCGGCTGTTGTGGCAATTGCGGCTGCCTCACACAGATACACACCCATGCAGAGGCTCTCTTACACACACACACAAACACACACACAGCAACACACACTGCTAAACGGTGGGGTGTTGATGATGGCGCACAACGCTCGTTTATTGAATTACATCCGCATGGCTGAGCATTTAACGAGCTCTCGGGTGTCGTTTTGCTGATGGCGTAAATGTTTGACAAACAACAAGCAAATAAATAAAGTTCTGATTTGGCACTGATTGCCTTCGGTGGGTGGGTGCTTTGAATTCGATCGCTGGGTGGTTGATTGACAGCACAGTCCTTTTTTATTTCACTCACTTTGCTTATGGGAAATAATTGCACACACGAAACAAAAATTACCCTTAATATAGGAGATTATTAGTAGTCTCTCTATAAGAATTTATTGTACCCACAACATGTAATTTGGAAAACAGGCACTTGATCATTCGATTTAATTTGATCATCATGTTTTTGATTAAAAAAGTGGTTTGAAAATTTTACATATACAGCTTAAAAAAATAAGTTTTGCATAATAATAATTTATATAACTCAGAAGACTTTTATTTTCATTCATTAGCAATATTAAAAAAAATATATTAATATATAAATTTATTTCAAATGTAAATAAGGAAATATATTTAATTATGCCCTTCTTTATTTTTCTCTCTGCAAGCCAACAAAAAAGCTTGTCGTGCGTAGCAAACTCGTTTATGATTTTTATTTCTTGCTGCCATTTTTATTAATTCATTTTGTATTTACTCTATTTATTCTGCTTATTCTATTC
Source organism: Drosophila elegans (assembly GCF_018152505.1). Classification (NCBI taxonomy): domain Eukaryota; kingdom Metazoa; phylum Arthropoda; class Insecta; order Diptera; family Drosophilidae; genus Drosophila; species Drosophila elegans. The sequence continues at coordinate 2,763,484 of NW_024545863.1, forward strand.
GGTGTGGTGTGCAGCGTATTATTCCACCCTAGACAGGTTCTTATCTTCATTGCCGGCATTATGTGAGATAAACGCAGGACGACGACAACGACGTTGGCAAACAACAGGGAAAATTCCACCCAGCTTGGAATTATCCGCCCACCCTGTGCGCCAAACGGGTGCCCCATAAAAATGTAAATCAAATAAATTTACCTAATATCAAATTTCCCCTTCAGCTGGCAAGCTAACAAGGCAGCAGCCTCCTGCTTTTCCAACCCCCTCCAATCCCCTCCAACCCGAGAATTTTTGCCGGTGCCAGGAATTTACACCCTCTTGTCAGCCTTTCCCTGCCATTTTCCTTTTCGCCCGGCACCCAACAGCATCATCATCATCATCATTCACGCTCATCCTTTATCCGCTCGTTTAACAATCGTTTAATAATTTAGCCTGGTAAATAACACTAGCACTAACACTCAGAATCCTGCCCTTCGGCTTGGGATGGTGCGAAGTTGGCTTTTCTAAGCTATGCGTTTACCTAAAGAATGGTTTACAGTGGTAACGCATTGCCTATTGTATAAGTTTAATAAGGTATGTGGATTTATAACCTCTTAAGTTATTATGATATTTCCTTATCGTTGCTGTATACATCTATTTTAGCATTTAATGGTTAACTTTGCTATTTTTAACCAAAATACCAAAGTTAATTATTTTATTTATTTCTTCAGATTCACCATTATAAGAAAACTTAGTTTAAATCTGAAAATATCTATTTTATTGTCGTCAAATTATTTAAATATATACTTTTTATTTATGATATTAAGTTAAAGGAACCTATATTAATCAGTATGTCGTGAAATTTAACATTTATGACCTGCTTGATGTAAATGTATAAAGACTAATTAATTTAAATATATATTTAAGTTTGTAGAAGCTCTCTTTTCCTGTTGAAATTTTCCTCATTCTCAATGCTATCTTCCAGAGCATCTACAATTTTTGTAATCATCTTAAAATATGCTTGTATTGATTTTCAGTATTCTAGCTTGCCCATGGTGTCCTGTCCTCTCGTGTGCGCCTTATCCTTTGCAGCATATTAGCTACTATCATGGGCCAAACCGCAACCCCCCAGAATTTTCCACCCGTAAGCCAAAACCAAATACCCACTGAGCTGGTGGCTGCTGGTTGGGAAAAGATGGCTGGGAGGATACTTGGCTCGAGTCATTTAGCCATTTAACTTTGGCTTAATTCAATTTGCAATTTTTCAAAAGCCTTCGGGCTGGGTTTTCGGTTTCGGTTTGGCCTCCAGAATCACGGGGATGCTGTGTGGGTTTTACTCAACGATTGGGGGCCATGGAGAGCATACGCTTTTCAAGCGTTTTTATGGCCCTCTGCCTTTTGGGGGTTGACTTTTGTAATTTCAGCCGGCTGCTTCCTGGCGCAGGATGTGCGGTTCTGTCGCCTTTTATGTGCCACCATCCCTCCGCCCCTCTGCGCATATATTTACTCACATCCCAGGGGGCACGGGGACGTGCAAAGTCACCCCCGACTTTTGGGCCCTTGGCTTTATTTGTCGTCGCTTGGCTAATGAATTTTGATTGTTTTTCGCGTGGGAGGACCACGACAACGACGACGACAACGACGACGATGTCGACAGCTCGACAGCTCGACGCTCCATAAATGGCCGACTTGTCGGCCTGCCTTTGTGCCGCTTAATTACAACTTAATTGCGCTTTATGCGTACAAATTTCCAGCTTCCTTTAAGGCAAAGCCAAGCCACAGGCCAAATCAGAAATCCGAAACTCGGGCAGCTAAGATCAAATTAGCTAAATGTATTTATCTTGTCAATTTGCAGACGCGATTGCAAACTGCACTGACAATCACACGATCCCATGTCCCGGCAAACGGACAGTTCAGTTCATTAGGCTCGGCTCGACTCGACTTGGCCTCAACTTGAAGTTGAAGTTGAAAAGTTGCTAAAATGTTTACAAGTCACTTTGCGGCGATACGAGTCCGTTCGCATATCCATATCCCTGTGCTCGCCTTCAGAAGCTCCCAAACTCTGGATGGACAAACGCTCTTACTGTTCTCCATGACCAAGCTGTGCACCGGGAGAAAACTCTCCTTTTTCAAAGTAACACTTTGTATAGGAATTATACAAATTCTGGAATATCGATAGTTAATCTTACTCGAAAATACTATTTGTTTTTTCACAACAGTTATTTTTATTTTTTTAAAGAACGATACATGATTATGGAGATAAATACATACATAAATTTAATTTAATTTAATTATATATCAACAAAAAAATGTTTGACCTTACATAAAAGCATTTCCAAGCTATTACAAAATAGTTTGGCCAGACTTATAGATTTTTTTCCCCTGCACAGGTTTCCAGATTCCAAGTCACAGCGCCCGTCTGGGCCATATCAATTGTTTGTTTGCCTTAGATCTCTGGCTCCTTGGCCCGGCACATTTGTTTGTCAACTGCGTTGGCCGTTCATGGTCGCTGGCTTTCGTTGGCTTTCTGCTTTGCACTGATTGCACTTTGCACAAGGATTCCGATTCTGCCGGCCAGTAGCCACTAGCCAGTAGCCAGGTCCGAATCCAAGTCCGAATCTGAGGCTTCTCGCGCGACGCACATAAAGTGTCATTCCGTAGCTGCTAATTGACATCGCACACAGCCGCCAGCGTTTCGGCGTTCCTCTGCCATTTGTATCTGTGGGCCAGGCCAACTAAAGTCGATTCTCTTGGCCGGACTGGGAGTCCAACTGAAAGCTGAATCTCGGCACTGACCACTGGACACTGGACACTCCAGCTAAAGCTGCTCAATTGTTCTCGTGGCTGGAAGGCCCATTGATGCGATTTGAATGCGCGCGCGGCGCGTTTTTGATACCCTTTCTGAGGAAAGTTCCTCACGGAAACTATAATGACAGCAATTTATTAAGGTCCTATGTGAACGTAAATTTATTATTTTACTTTTCAGATAGCCTGACCTTAATCCTTAAAAGTCAAATGAAAGACAAAAAACTTTTAAACTACTTTATGTGAATATTAATTTGAATTAATTATTATTATTATATACCACTATATATAGTTCTAAATTTTATCGCATATTCCATTTTTTTATCATGCTTCAAATGGAAATTAAGATTAGTTTTTGTTATGTAAAGAACTTTTAAATAGCAAAAGTTCTCACGTAAATTAAAGACAAAGAAATAAAATGATTTTTATTCATAATATTTCTATAACTTTTAAAATCTATCTATTTTTTTGTGTCTTAGTAATATTTTTTTCTTGTTTTAAATTGTTTATATATAATGCTACTTTAAAAGGTATTATATTACAGATCCTTTCATAGTTAGTGCATGCGTTGTTCCACCCATAAACTAATGATTTCCTCCCCATTTACATAGAGTTTATTTATAGAGCCCAGTAGCTGTTGCCGTGGCACACACACTCAAAGTGTCGCAGTTAATTGGCAAATGTGAGTCAAAGTTTATAGAAAATCTGCCACAACAATTGGCGCGCGTTGCCGCTTTGAAGTCATAATAGATGTAGCCAGCTTCCGAAAGTGAGGGGGTATATGCACACACATATACTGTATTGCAAGAGAAGTGCCGACTGGCCAGGGGACATGGACACCTGACAAAGCCGGACCTCTGGCATAGCGTTCTTCTCTTCCAGCCAGCGGACTGCCTTATTTGCATGGCAAATGTTGACGCTTGGTAGTTGGAACGTCCCAGCCAGCCGATGAGCAAACAAATCATAAATACTCCGAATGCTGGACGATGGGTGATGGGTAATGGGTGAAGTGATGGGTCCGCCGACTTATCGACTTCTCGACTTCTCTTGGCCATGTTTGGCAAAGTAATTGAGTAAGTGCCAGTGGCGGTGGCGGTGGCGGTGGCGGCGGCTGACTTGTCATACCCATTAGCATTTGTTTACGGAGGTGCGGATCAGAGCGCAGAAGCCGAAAGTCATGCGGCGGAACACAAATGCCACATTAATTGTTTCAAGTTGTTGTCGTTTCGAGCCGACGTCGTCGTCAGCGGTTGCTCTACAAATATTTGCGATCATTTTCAAGTGGCAAGATTATGACGCATTCACGCCAGATCGAAAAGGAAAGAGAGGCAATTACACTTGGCCAAAATAACGCCCTGAAATCTCAAAATCAAGTTTAAAATTGCATTTTCTAATTAAATTTAAAACGTATGTTGCAAACAAAGAAATTGAAATTATTTAACTATTTCTATTTTATATGAACAAAATTAAGTTACTAAGATAACTGATAAAATTTATTTGCTGTGATTTATTAATATTTATTTGTAATCGCCTGACTGTTTATATAATCTACTTAGTCATATTTAAATGAGAAAATTGTTCTACTACAATTTTTCTAGTGTAAGGACTGAGCAAAGAGATGGGCTGATCGAGCGATATTTGCACTTAGCCTGGTCTGGTCCACTTGTGTGTTCCAGTTCCAGTTTCAGTTTCCAGTTTCAGCTGCAGTTATTAATTGGTATTTAAAGTGAAGAATAATGTTAACTCAAACAAAAGGACACACCACAAGCACTTGAATCCTGCCGTTTCCCCAGCGTCTCGGCTCATCCATCACTTTGCATCACCCACAGCGTCTCGAGTACCGATTGCAGGTAGGGTGCAGGTCCGGCCCTATGCCTGCAGCTTATTTCACCGACCAGCTGGATACCCTGCCTCGCATCTCAAGTGCGCACTTGAGCCGATCAAGTAGGCAAAAAGGCAGGAGGCGGCGCAGGAACCGCAGGACACTTTCTGCACACTATTGGCAGGTTTATTATTTTCACACTCGCTCTTACAGAAATAATTGCATGCTGTGAGCTTAGCCCAAAAGGAAAACTCGTAGACTCTAAGGCACCACACCCTGGTATTACGGATACCCAGGTGCCAGAATGCCACAAACTAATTCCAGACCTCGTGGCAACTGTCGATGGTCGGCCTCTCTGCACTCGGAAAAATATTAAGATGGTTTTAGATAATTGTTTGTAATAACCATATATTTAGTTCACTGAAAACAAAAATAAGAATTTAAAAATTAATCAAATTTATTAAACAAATTTTATGATTTATTAAACATTATGGAAATGTTTTGCAATTTATGTAGTGTATATAAAAATTATTTAAATTGTCTCAAAATTATATAACGAATTTCTATACAAGTTTTTAGATTTAAGCTATTTTAATGTAAAGTAAAGACTTACAAATTTTAAAAGACAAGCTGACTATTAAGCTGAATTCTTTGACATTTTTTTTTTTAAATTCTATAAAAAACCTTTAGAAAGTATTTTCAAAGAGTAGTTAATTAAATAGTAATCTATAAAAAATATGCCCATTTTTTTTACTGCATTTTTATGACACTCGCTAGCTGGCAGCTGGGCCCAGCCAAATGGTCGGGCACAAGGCTCGAGTCTCGAGCTAGCCGTTAAAACGACTGCCAAAACATTCAATAAATATGTTGGCTCATATAAATTATGGCGGCTAATGAACACGGCGAGTGTGTGGAGCCATCCTAGAGAAAACTCTGACTCAAACTCGAACCCAAGCAACACAACACAATAAAGCGCAGTTGCATCTGCCACTAAATGCTGCAGCACGCTTATCAACCGCCACGCATCTCTAAGATTTCTTTGGAAATTTACTATATCAATAGCCGGCGAGAATACAACAATGTCGACACTTGGGTTAAGGTTAAGGTTAACCCATGGCAGCAGTCCCCTTTCCCCATTCCTTTGCCTTTGGCTGATTGAAATTTGTGAGCTACTTGGCTTTGGCTTTATGGCCCGCTAATTAATAAAGCCAGAGTCAGTTGGTAGCAGTTAGTGGGCTACAAATGTGTCGAGAGTCCTGGATATATAAAACTCGAAATCGAAGGAGTGAAATAAAAACCTTTATAATAAGCAATCTAGAAGGTGTTGTTCAGGTATAGTTTTTATTTAATTTGAAAGTCACCTGTAATAACAATTCTACTAATATTGATTCAAAATATCCAAAATTATAAAATTAATAAAATCCTCTATGGATTTTTTGCACTTATCATGAGAAAAATACCCATAAGACCACCTGATATGGCATCAAGTGAACAATTGATATTTCTTCAATACTCAGGGGTTAAAAAATTTAGAAAAAATATTCTCCCACAGATAATTCAACTGCGATTATAACCACTGGCAAATCGGATTTGCTTTGGCTTTCAGCAGGAACCGAAATCGACCAAAAAATATCTTTTAATTACGCTGCTCTCTCATTTATGAACAATACAAAGTGGAACTCAGACAGCTGGCATATGGGGAAAACGAGGGGATCAATCAAAAAGTGCAACTTGTATGGGCCATAAGCGCATAATGCTGTTTGCACTTTGACTTTCAAATTGGCTGATCTCCTCCGAACAAAGGCCCAAATCCGGCTAATCCTCTTGTACGCAAACAGTGCCTTTTTGACACCCATCAAACGCCTGAAAGAACTCAAGTGTTCGAGTGTGTATCTTTTGCATATAGGCACTCGAATACTCGAATACTTGAATCCTCTTTTTTTTTTATTTTGAAATTCTGGCGAAACGAAACAATCAAACAATTGGCCTGTCAGCAGAGATTGGATGTCAAGGGAGCAGCGCTTAGAGGGATTGCACTTCATACTCGGATCCATTGTCCCCGACGAGTTCATTATTAAATCATTTTTGGGCATCTTACCCTCCGCTCCTTTGCCTTGACACGTGAGCTGACCACACACACGTTCGGAAGGCATAGGACTGGATAGTTTGGCCAGAGATACAGACACATTTGCCAGCTGGACATGACTCGTCCGAAGTCGATTTCATATGCAGATTGCAGCGACGACAGCTGACTACTTTGTTTGCCAATTATGGCGATTTCTGTTTTTATTTCCTCGTTGCCAATCGATTAATGACAGTCCCAGATGCCCGACTCGAAAATCCGAGCATAATTGGCTTGTAGCTCGTCATAAAGCCAAAAATAATGAGGGTGTCTGCACTGCCGACTCCCGCACAAAATATATATCAGCGAGGGATTTTCACAGTTTCCATGCGAAACGGATAGCAGATAAACAAAGATAAACATCTCGGTAATGAGACGATCCAGGGATATCGTACGAACATATGCTTTAATTGCCGATTGTTGGGCAGAGCACTCTTATGCGGGTTGTCTGATGGCAGGAATTTAAAAGTGCCAACAAGCAATTGACACAATGGGCTCAAAACTCCGCTGAATTCTGTAATATCGTTAGGGCAAATAATCGACAGTTGTTGGACAAACGCAAGGGCGTTTCACGAATTCTGCACTTTCTGGGGAGTGACCAAAACAATTTCCAAATTAAAAACCACTAAAGATGCCGTTGACACGCTTCATATATCAACGACCGACCGGACTCCAGCACCTTTTTGATTTCCGGGAAAAACACAAAAATCAGACGGCCCGGAGGCGTTAAGGCCAAAACACACTTGGCACTCGGCATTCGGCACTCGACTCGGCTGGCAATTAGATGCGCTTCACTTGAACCTATTTAAAATACAATCGAAACACGGCCGCCTCACAAAAGAGGTGTAAAATTGTGTCCGTTTTTGTGGACCGTTTTTGTTTCTGTTTAGTATTTCGCAACGGCCAACAATGCCCGGCCACTGATAGGAACAATGGCCGAAAGTCCGGGCCAAGATCTCAGACAATGCTGCTGATTTCGCCGCTGCCTTCCACTGCGTCGTCGAAAAGGTGCAGCAAAAACAATGAGCCGGCATTGTCTTACCGGGGCAATTGCAGATCGCTTCAGACCCAGCCCAAAACCCATGCCTCTCGTAGGGAAAATATATCCTAAATTCGCAAGCAATTAGGTATATTGGCAAGCAAAGGTTTATTTAAAAAAAATGTATTTATTACAAAAGATTTAATTTTTTAAAAACATATGCAGTGTTTTATCATGTCCTAATATTTTGATTTAGTATTTCAATATTTTTTCATTCATTACAAATATAAATATAATTTGTATGTATCTTGTATAATTTATTTTGTATCTTTTATCCTGTAATATTTTAAGATTCATTAAAATGATGGAATCATCACATATAGCAATAAGCTTTGCTTACACAAATTTCTGGACTATTATCAAAATACGTTTTTAAGCAATCGTAAATATTCTTAGAATGGTAGTTGTTCAATCAAATTAAATCGATTAAAGTCAGAAGTATTGTAATTAGAAGAATATTATAATATGCATCTCACTATTTTAAATCAATATATATAAAAAATCTTCCTAATTTTGGTTGTGCATCTGAAAGCGTCTTATCACAGCGATTTTGTTTATACTATTTTCTGGTTTCTCGGTGAGTTCAATAAACTCCTCAAACCAGGCGCTCGACTAATTTAATAAGCTATGAAAATTATCAACTGTTTTCCATTAGGCCCGCGGGAGCCACTCTTCACTATCAGTCCAAATTAAAACATAGCGCTTGTAATTGAGCATAAAAAAGGATAACATCGCTGACAGCAATCCCGCAGCCTTATCGCGAGGAATACTCTGGAGTTGGGCCCCTAATTCTCCCCTTCTCTTCAGAAGTAATTGAGGCTGTCGTCTCCATCTCCATTTCCATCTAATCGGCAGGCATAACGCTTGACTAGCCCCAAAATGCTTATCTCCACCCGATTCACTCGCACAAAAGACGTGTAATTATGTGGCACGGAGATAGCCCTTACCCTTAACCAAACCCTTACCCCTACTCACAATACCAAATGAAAGTCCCAAATGGGGAAAACTCTGTCTGCCAGACGACAAGATTTATAGACTTGGTCTTACAATTAGCGCTGATAACTTTCGATTTCGTTTGGATTCGATTTGGTCCGAGTTTCGGGTTCTTAAAATTGAAATTGCCTGTCTAATTTCTTGAGTTATGGCGCCAAGTTCAGAGCGGCACTGTAATTATTGAATATGAGGAAAATTACTCAAGCATTGGAAAATATGAGACTTAATATATGTATAGTATGGTATGACAGTTCTCCAAGGCAGCTGGGCTTGCAGAGTGGGCGTAGCCACTCCCCTGGCCAAACATTAAACGGTAGTTAGTTCGATTAGAGAAAGGTTCTCGAGTGGTAAATATTGTGCCTCTCAGACGGTTTTCTCCGCGAAGCGTGCTCTTGCAGGCCTAAAACCATCCAATCTGGCGCCAGAGGTGGACACTTGTCGCACATTCCGCCACGGCCGCTTTCTTTGTGGATCGCATTTCACTTAAAGGATGGGGGCTAAAGTATAACCCCTCGAGGGGAGTTGTCCTTCCAAGGCACGGCTCATTAATAACCCTCATATTTTTCACGCCAACTGACAGAGTTTCGGCGGTGTCTAATGAGCAAAGGGTTTGCTTTAAAATTCAGAAGAAAGGTGTTTCGAAAATATATGTGGTATCATAATTTAATATTGTTGTAAAATACAATTTAAACTAAATTCATAGTTGCAAGTTTATCTTACTCGTTTCCTCTAAGATATAAACTTGTTTGATATGAAATATTTAATACAAATTCTCTTGAATTCTTTTACTTAGTTATAATTTTAAATATGTATTTTCAAGACAGCAACTTGTTAAATGACTTAGAACCCAGTTTATTATTTATTATTTATAAGAGAACTATGAACAAATTGTATTCCATTATACAGTCATCCCTAAGTTAAAAAAAAAACAATATATAAATGACGTTTAATTGCCTTCCCTTAAGTATAAAACAGTTTGGAACTATGAGTCCATCAATCTTTAATCAACTATTTTCCATTGTGACATTTTCTGCTGGGAAACAGAGGCAATTTAATCAAACTACTGACACACAAGGCATGAAATGTCTATGAAATGCAATTTTCATCAGATTTATTGCCATTGTGAGAGTTCCAGCCGAATGGCTGGGAAGGTCCGGCATGCAAATGACATTTCGGCAATTGCATTAATGGCGGCGATTGTCTCGCCTTCGAAGGGGAATTTAATTTGGGGTGTAGGGGAGTGGAAAGAGGCGAAAGGGGACTCACATCACACTCGACTCGACTGGGCACATTCATGCTGGTCAATTGCCAGAGTGACACTATTAACATCCAGTCAGGCGGGCAGCTCCGATTGAGGGTATTATTATTGTTATCCTTTCAACGCAAAATGGCCGCCTGCCATGGCCATAGTTTTGGCATTTAAATTTCGCCATCGCCATCGCCATTGTTTGTGGCTAACTGTGCGTGCCGAGCATCCAGAAACACCCAAAATGTCCCAGCGGGCAGCTGACGACGGGCGATTAAAATCTCAGTCGGAACTCAGACCCCGCATGGGAACAAAGTATTTCATATATGCTGAATAGTTTCCACCATGATGCGATATTCGATTTTAATGAAATATGCCTCTAATAAGAATTGATTGGTCGCAGCTGCTTAAACAAATAACTTACTAAACAATATATAAATGTCTAGAACAAATTTATAGAGATAAAATAATTCATTTAAAAAATGGTGATTTTTTATAATGACCTATAATATGAATAGATGTTTAACTAAAAGCAGTGGGATTCACCTTGTAACATTTCGTGTGTATCTTTCGCCCAGTCTCACTTAATTTATTTAAAAAGGAAAGTAAAGGAAAGCTAAGTTCGGAGGAATTTGTGGGAGTAAATAAATATTATTATAAGTAAATGTTAAAATATTTATATTTGTCATTCCTAAAAGGAAATACAATTCAATTAAATAATAAACTGTTGCAACTCCCTTTCAACTTGTTTAAAGTCGCTCAAAGTTTAAACTCTCTATTTGTCATTCCTAAAAGGAAATATTATTAAATTGAATAATAAACTATTGCAATTTCCTTTAAACATTTTTAAAACCGCAACAAGCTGCATTTTCCAGCCTTGCAGCTGCTTCCGCTTGATGGAAGAGCATGAAAAATTATAAATGATTATAAATGTTTATTAATTATTTGAAAATAATTGATAATTATGGAGCCACTGAGGACGATCGATGGTGGCTCAGTCCGAACATGAACCTGATCCAATTACGTGGCGCGGAAATTCTCACACGCGGGCGGAAATACGAGAGCAATAGTGTTCAGATCGGATCGCATCGGTTCAGATCAGACTGATTGCCGCTGCTAGGGATCGTTAGTGGCAGACAAGTTGGGCGCAACCGCAACAACACAATTCCCGTGAAAATGCGGCGAACACACGCGGCGTTTCTCGGGTCCAGAAGCTATAGGATACTGATATAATGGGATAGGATAGGATATAGATGGCCTAGGATGTGTGGGATGAGTTTCGAATTGGAGGCGTCAGCGCCGGCGGCGTTACAGATGCCGCAAGTAGCTGTCACTTCCAACACATGTTTTGACCGCGTCAATAAATCATCACATGTCGGGCGTGTCAGCAGCGGCCACAGAAGCTATAGCTTCCAGAACTGACAGTTCGGAAATATCCCATCTAGAGTCTTAGCTAATGGGATAAGCCAAAAAAATATATAAAGAATTTTAATTATTAAAGTTTTGGGAAGAACTAATAATTTGGGAATTCCAAATGACAAGGGAATATTCAGATCATATCAATTATTATAAAATAACAAACTTTAAAGAATTGACATTTCAGGAACATCAAATGATAATTGAATTCTCAACATATCACTTAATAATAATAATAATATAAACAAAATTAAGTAATAGGTTTTGTAAACAAATTTTTATTCTTAAGGTTATCAATGGGTTGCAAAATCGCTTGTTTCTAAACAAGTCAGTTCGGAAATATCCATAGATTACTTAGAATTCTTTATTTGACTATAAAGTTTATTAAGAAATCATATGATACGCATAAATATTTTTAAAATTGTCATTACTTACTTTTCGGAAATATTAAATTTAACAAATCTTTTTTCCTAAGGTTATCGAGGGGGGCACTTAAGCAAAACGTTTCATGAAAAAAGCCCCATAATTTTATGAATAATTTTCGAAACGTACGTCAGCACAACCATATTTTATTTTAGGTATTAAAAGTATTTCATTCAATATTTATTCATAATTTCGGAAAATAAAAAAAAACTCTTAGCCTTCAAAAATCCCAAGATGAATGAAAATACTTCACATTTTAAGAAAAAGGCATAAAAGAAGCTTATTCATACTTAAAGAACGAACTAGGGTTTTTCTTTGCCTTTTCTTTTGATAAATGATAGACAAAAGTCAATTACCAATGAGTATGACTTTCAGGAAAAAAGCATCATAACTTTATAAACAATTAACGTCACGTACGTCAGAAAAATATTTTAATTGAAGTAGTAAATTGATACATTTTTGCATTCATCATTTATTTCTAAACACAAAACACAAAAATAATTTAAAATTAATGAAAATATTTTATATTAGTCATCCTTCTAGAATGCACTTGGTGTTTTTTATTTGCCTTGTCCATCGAATGTTTTTCCCACACATAATAGTCAAAAGTCAAATACCAACAAGATTTAAATTGCTCCTTTGTCTCTTCATTCATTATCCATAATTCTCACTTTCTTTGGAGGTTCGACCAGCATTCTGATTTATCTAAGCTAGACAATCTCCAAGATGCGATGGGAAATGGCAAAAAGATGCAAAGTCAAGCTGGCTACTTGCCCTCAGTTCAAGTACTCAAATAAATTTCAATGTTAATTTAAATGGAATTCATTACCCAGCCGAGGAGTCCATTATAAATCACGTTAAAATTTTCGTAAATTCATCGCCACTTTAGTTAACCCCTAATGACTTTTATGTAGGAATTGTTTTGGGCAATCAAGTCAGGCCAGCCCGGGGTCCTCTGACCAACCCCCGAGTGTTAAATTAGCCCCGGATAGGGGAGGATTTCGGCAGGGACCCGGCAAAAGGTGCAAAATGCACAAATGAGTATAAATATTTTCACAATTAACGAGAAATTAAAGGCGACAAAGATGCATGGCAGCGGTAAAAAGCGGCAGCCGCAGTTCGATATCCACATCTGCACTGAGGAAAAAGAATGATGAAATTCAGTAAGAGTTCTAAATAATAGTAATGGCTTATTAAAGAAATTCATTTTAATAAAAGGTCTAAACAACTAAAAATATTTATTAATAATTAATTTTAATTACGAATTTATAAATAAAACGAAAAGCGGAGGTCAAATCGGTAATATTTTTTAGCGTCTTGACGTCAGTAATTTGTATAAAAATATTTTTTACCCACTTGACGTCAATTTCTTTTATAATCTTCTTCATTTATTTATTTTAAAATGAATTAAATTCTTTATGCCCAATAAATTAGATTTTAAAAATGCTGAACCTAAACGTAAACTTTTACTCAGATAAAGAATGAATATATTCAATGTGTGTGACAACAAATCGAGTTTTGTTCAGTGCCGAATCAGTTTGATCCTGCGGCTTTCCTGATCCTGGTTCAGAGTCGGAGTCGGAATCACCCAAAGAGACAGCAGACAAACAAACAACAACCCCAGGAGCAGCAGATGAGCAGGCACTCGAGCACTCGAGCCAGACAAAAGGGCAGAACACGAATTTAATAGACTCCGATGCTCCGATGCTCCGATGATGATGATGTCCTTCTGCCATTTAATGCGTACAAAACGTCTAATAAATTAACTTCACTTCACTCCGTATCTGTGTGTTGGGCTTTGTGTAAGTGGCCTGAAAGAAAAATCGTTTTCAAATGAATTTCAATGCAACGAAGCGTAAAACATTTTACGCCGCGCATCGCATCGCAGCGTTTAGGGGGAATCATTTTGGGAGGGTTAACAAGGAGCCATATAAAAGGACATGCGGCGGCTGCAGCCACTCGAGATATGGATATGCTATTAGACAGTTTATTAATGAATCCCTTCAATTGTTAGCGCGTGATTTCACTTTCACATGCCACCGTACCCCGAGCCATTCGAGGACAATTAGACGAAGGACTCTACAAAAAATAAATTGCAGCTTATGAAATGGGACTTAATGACCCAGAAAGCATGAACCTGAACTGCTTGTAAATATGATTGAACAAACAGTTGGCATCAAATGACACAAAAGACAACGCACATGAAAGCTACTCTGCCGCTACCGAATATCCTTTTCGATTCGGTGTCAAATATTTTCCTGGACTTTTGACGCCTCGTCTTTTAAGAGGAAACCCAATGATTTTGTTGTGATTTATGCTCGCACCAGAAGATCCTTTAAGTGGAGCGGAGTGTTAGAATGGGACTCCTACAGAATACGATCGAATGACACATACTGGAAAAAAAAAACAGGCGCTGATACAAATATTTTAAATATTTTTAAGTACTTACTAAATAATACATTTTTTCATTTAAATTAAAAAAGATCTTCTATTATTATCTTTAAATGGTTCCCAACGGTTTTTAAATTGTAAAAGTATTTTTCTAAGAAATTTTGCCATCTGGAAGTCAAGTGTATTAAAGATAACGTTTTACAAAATTACTTAAAAAATCGTTGAAGTCTTTAACGGCACACAAAAGTATGCTATGGCAATATAAATTCAAAGGACATAAGGACAAAACTGTGGAATTTCATTTTTCTTTACTAGCGCTGAACCAACTCTTTGTTCGAATGGGTACATCTGCCTCATGAATATATTCAATTGTCTAGGCAGATACCATTACAAATTAATATTATGACCCGTTCAGAACCAATTGTCAACCTTTTATTTTTAAAATTTCGAGCACAAGTAGACGAGTGAAAATGAGAACGTTGTCGTTATGAATTGGTTTTAAAGTGCCAATGAATGGCATACAAAATTGTGGCAGGGTTTTCATTATGATCGACCCATTGAACAAATTTGCTCTCTCTTTCCACATTCATCTATATCCATCCATATATCTACTGCTCTTTCTTGTTTCTTCTTTTCAGCTAATACGATTATAAATATACGATTATTAACACACGATTGCCCGCTGACATAATTAAGACACAAGAGGATGCCTGTGCAAATAGTCTAGTAAATGGTGGTTGAGGGGATTGTGCCATGTACATATCGTGGAAAACAATGGCGAAGTCTGAAGCTGGATGTCACACGTTTTGTGTGCCCGATTGACATTGGTTGATGCCCAGATACAACTGACATGTGCTCGCTGCATCTTCCGCCATCCTAAATAGCCTGCTAATAGCTGTACAATATTTGAAATTAAAAGTAAACCGCAAACAAGCCGGAGATAAATGGCCAACAATGGGTGAAGCCTGTTTCCCCCAACCAAAAAAAAAAAAACAAAACCGCATCGGTGGAGGGTGATTAATGAGGAAGTCAGGCGGACTAATCAAATAACTTCGATAATACGCTCTATAAAAACCACCCCTTGAAAAGTGTGTGAAAGTGGCAGGAGTTGCAGTACTTACAGCAATTATTTCCCAGAAGCAGTACGAAGTTCTTATATCCATAACAATTTAAAGAAATTTAAGATAAAGGTTAGTACAACATTACTTCCTAGAAAATGTAATGACAAACCCGACTAAGTCCCAGATCTAATCAAAATATATATAAAACACTTTGCTTGAGGTTTTTTTTTTCAAATAAGTTAATCATATTAGTTGAATTTCAATTAGTTAACATACTCTTGCGTTCCCGCAGTTTTCCTTTTTAATTTTATTTAATCATTTTGAAGGTTAATGAAATATAATTAATTTAATTCAATCTCCATTTAGTATGACCCATCGATCCTTCACTCTTGTGTGTCCAATCAATATTGTTCACATTATTCGAAGCTTCCTGCTCATTCACTACAAGCCACGCCATAATAAGCTTAAGCTCGTGATCGAAGTCGCCACACCTTCAAGGTGAGCTTGGCCAGGCTCGTTTAGCGCAATTAGCCACAATCGAGTTGATATGTCAAATTAATAAAATATTAAACTGAAGGTGGCCCCTGCCGTTCGTCGAGGTTAAGGCGCATAAATTTCGCAATTCGAGGCGTTGATTTGTTGAACGTGTTTTCATTTTCAAGCAGCATCGCAGGATGCCGGGCTTGCAGGACTGCATGACTGTCAAAAAGCCGTAATTTCTGTTTAACTTTGCGCGACCAGCCTTCGATAAATTATCGCAATTTGCGTTGCATTTGCAGAAGTTGAGGCACTGGCACTACTAGCAGTTGCTAAATTAACAGAAGCCGAATGCAACTAATTTGCGACAAAACGCCCTCAGGTAGTGGCAGTGGGCCAATAAATCACGTCAACCTAAACTGGAAGCCAGCAGCCAGCAAGTCAGCAAGCCAGAAAGCCAGAATGCCTGAAACCCAGAAACCAGCTTGGCATCATTTGGCACTCGAATTTGTTGTCGTCGTCTGCATGCGCGCCAAATAAATTGCCCTTGCCAGCGGTCCAGCCTTTGGGCTTTTGGCTCTCGGCTTTTTGGCCGCCTTTTTAGCTTTTGGGCCGCCTGGCTCACTGGCTCTCTGGTTCTTTGGTTTTCTGGCCCATTGCGAGGCGCAAACGCGGCCGGCAATTGTGCAGGATCACCATGAAATGGGATTAAATCGGACAAAAATGTTCGTTAGCGTCAATGAAAAGGCCAAAAAGAAGGCATGAATGGAAGCTGCGACTTGTGGCAGGCTGCAGCCCTCCAATTGGAAGGAGTACACTGTGAAATATTGCCAAAACTATATCAACAATGTTCTGATAAGTCCGATGCAATTTAAAGAAACTGAAAATTAACAAGAAAACATGCTAGGTAACACAATAAAAGTTACAAAATATGAAAAAACAATAAATTGTATAAAGACTTTTACAATGTGTCAACTTGTTAAAAGTGGTTTTACTATACATTATTATAAATTCAATTTAAAATCCTTTTTATAATTTTGCAATATGGTTTTTATTTTTTTTCAATGGGTCTTTTTAATTTGCTTAACCTTATATAATTAACTGCAAAATACTTCTTACTTCTAAACTACGATTTTCTCTAAGTGGAGTATCGGGTCTGGCTGAGCCAACAACAAATTAACACCTTGGCTTTTGTGTTGCCACTTTGGGTACAAACAATAAATAAATATCACTGCACGTTCACTCCCCGCAAGTTGGGCTGTCAAAAGGAGTTTCGCCGCAGCTCGAACAAGGCCAGTTCCTGTGCATTGAGATTGGCAAATTTATCGTCTTTTAATTAAAGTGCAGCCGACCCGGTTCTCCGTCAGTCGGATAGAAAGAGATCGCACTAATTGCCACTACCCGTCCCACTTTCTCGCCCGATTAGAAGCGATGATCGCCACGTGATCTGCATATATATACCAAAGGATATGACCAGCTGCAATTGTGCAGCAACAACCGATTTTAGATCTTGACCAAAAGGCGGCATCAGAAGAGCACTATACATCATAATCTCTAAAAACTTTGACATTTATTTTTATTGGTTTAATATTGTTTAATTTTATAGTGTTTTTTTGCATTCAATTTGACATATTAGAAATGTTATTAATTCTATATTTGAATATAAAAGTATATTACAATTTAATTTATTTTGTAATATAATTCAATTTGTTGTGTAATGCGGTAAATCCCTGTTAATCAGTGTAACTGAGTAGTGTATCTGGCCCCATGGCCCTGAGATTTGTACACATCTCAGAACTGATAACTAACTGGGCTGTCCAGACGCCCCAGGCTACCTCCACTCAGCGCTCGGCATCAAAATTGAGTAATTTAACTACTCAATTCACGATAAATATCCTACTGGGCAGCCAGATGCAGTGGATCACCGTTCAACGATCAGCGGGGGTGTCGTAGCCCCTTTTTCCAATCACAACCCCCCTCGACTGGCATTTTTCTGGGATCTGGGGCTTGGTTGTTAGCTGCATTGAAGGTGTTTTTGAAATTGCCGATCATTAAATGGGGACGTGCGCTGCGATGGCGAGGGTTGATTAAATAGTTTGAATTAAAACTTTTTTAAAAAATGATTTACTTTAGAAATTTTGGAATTATTTACACCATTATTTTAACATAATTGTTTAGTTAAATTACATATTTTGATGGGTGTTAACAGATATTTCACTTAAAAAAATATTAGTTGCACACTTTAAAACAAATTTAATTGTGATATAAGTTTACATATTGCTAAAAAATATGGTATTATATTTTGCATTACGTTTTTTGTTCGATATTTATTCGAGAAACAAGTAAAGTAAGATAATACCAAAATATCTCTCAAAAAATTACCTAGTAGAACCACTTCCAGCAATAACCCTCTGTACCACCCCGTGATCGAATCGATCGGTGCTATGTTTTGTGATCTTTCCAGCGATCGTTCAACTTAATCACAACCTTCATTGTTCAGACTCTCGAAACGCAGGAAAAAGCGAGGGGGAATATAAAAGTGGGGGCTACGTTAACAGATACACAGATGTAACTACAAGATACTACATACATTGTTGGCCAACTGCAATTTGGTTTATTGTTATAAGTGAGTGAGGTTAAGTGCGCGAGTAATCTACGAGGCAATTCCCCCGATCCACCCGATCCACCCGATTTCCTCCATATATATAGTACAACGCGTTCCTCGTCATCGGCATCATCATCATTTGTAAAGGAGAAGCGAAAAAATCACAACTGATTGCATTCCAATCGAGCGGCCAAGTAAGTGGCGAGTGTGCCGGAGCAAAGGTGTTATAAAATTTGTTTAACTTAATTTCAGCGAGCGCCGCTCCGCGAAAGAGATGGCTAGCCGCGGGGAGAAAGAGACGGCACGCGGCAGGGGGCGCACAGGCGGCGCTCCTTTAATCAAGACATCGAGGCAGGACGATCAATCAAGTCATCAATTTGAATGTGTTGTAGCACAAAATATAGTAATTTTCAATATATTTTCAGCAATAATTCAATTTGCAATTATCTCAAGTGTTTTGACTCCAAAACTTCAAGACGATCCACCGACTTTGGATCGATGGATCGGCGGATCGGTGGATCGACCAGAACAAATGATCGCAGCCCGGGGGCTCAGCTCACGAATTGGTGTAAATGAACCCAATTGATTAAAGCGTAAATTAACCTGGGGTTAACAATGTTTGGCCGCAATTGTTATTAATCATTTGGGGTATGAATGCCTAATCAGTTTGGGAATTATGAACGCTCTTGGGGGCGGCAATTGTCAAAGCAGTTGCTTTCCCATCGAATTCAATGAGCGATGATTGGCCTTTGAAGAAGAAAGTGCGATCAGAATCTGGCTAAGTGAAAAAGAGTGAGAGAGAGGGGGGCTGAGATTTCCCTAAACGTAGGTAAATGATATTTGAAGCAATAAATAATTGTTAACGATCCAACAGATCATCGCACCGTCTTGGCATTCAATTGAATCAGCATCATGAGAGCAACAATCATAGTCACAATTTCCATCTATGCCCATTGACGAGAGTTAATTTTTCATCATTACAATTTCCCAGCCTCCGATCCGGGCTTCAATAAATCAATCAACAATGCAATCGAAGCTGCCAGACATCGCGTCTCGGCCAACTCATCGGCCCTAGAAGGTATATGGCTAATATGCCAGACAGTTTGGAGCCACCAGCCACCAGCGATCGTTGATTTGTTTACAATTTGACTTATCACAATTCATGCTTAGTTGGCACTTTTTTCGGGGGTTACGGCTTCGGTCTGGGGGATGTCCATTGGATTTGGGACCCTCAAAGGTGCAACTATGGCAGAGGCTTATGTCAATAGAACTTCTTCAGCAGCGCACTTTGAAGTGGGAAATTGACAGGCTTAATGATCTAGCTTTGGACTCCGTCGATTGTCGGACGAGGGTCCAGCATTGGGGCATTACTAATGTCGAAAGTTCAATTTGAATGCAATTCGTCAGGGTATTGCTGGGCTAGGTATTCACTTCAAATAGGATTGAAGTACAGAAGCAAAGTCTACATACCAAAAGAAAATCAAGGGAATTCTTGTGACCTTTGTCTTAGACTTAATTTACCACAATGCATTTCATTAAAGTTGTTACTTTCTTTTCATTTAAATAAATTATAAATGTTATGTCTTTTTAGTATATCTATGAATGCAAATTTATTATTATTAACTTAAATATAATTTACACAGAAGTTTTTTATTGGTTTTCATTACTTTGGTTCTAAAATCGATTGCCTTTCAGAAATTTTTAAATTTTTAATGATATTTATATTTGCAAAATAAACAAAATCATCCGAACCTTTTTACTAGTCAGCTCTCTTAACTTTAGGTTTTTTTAAAGTATTTATTAACCGACTGTCCTACCTGTCTTAAACCAAAAGCCTTTGCTAACGAACCCAATAGTAGGACTGTAATCTCGGGCCAACAATATTTCAAGCTTTTTGTCGCTGTGGAAATTAATTCAGTTGTCTAATTTCTGCAGCATTACTAAATAAATTGGCTAAATGGAAAGCATCCCATTTGGCCCTCCTCCACGCCGCTTTTAGGCCCTCCAATCAAAAAGCGCAGGCAGCCAGGCAATGCTAAATGCAATATGCAAAAGACCAAATCCCCTTTGGCAACACAATAGGGGGACAGAAAATGGGGAAAAGACCCGAGTGCATATAAAATATTTTGATACCCGAGCTGCATTCATGTTAAGTTAAGCCTGGTTTATGAGTGTTGAAAGTGCCAGAGGACCCGGCTCCGTGATTGCAACTATTGTTGCGGCCCAAATGTGGCATGAAGTTTAAGGCTGCCATCAAATTTGGTAAAGACAATTTTAAATGCATGGCCCGGCCGTCCGAGCTTATGACTGGCCAGTCAGGCCAGGCCAGGAAATTCGTCGTAAAAGCCCACTCGGGGCATTGTAATGCGCCTTTGTGTTAAACAAATCATAAATCAATAAAAAGAAAAACTAAGCAGTGGCATTCCAGCTCCGATGGAGTCGCTCTGGCTGCTGGATCCCGATCCCGATCGCAAGCCCGAGCCTGGGACTCGCCTGTCCACGATAATTGCGCATACACCTCGGTCAGACAGACTGCGGAGACAAAAACATCTTAACTTAGTGGTAAGTGCAGTCAACTAACTGCTACCACTAACAAAGACAACAAGCCAACAACCGGCCACGTTCCGCGACCAGAACGCAGCATGTGCTATGGAAAATCGTGCCCCAAGCTCACGACTCCGTTCCCGAGGATCAGGGGCAATCCAGGTGAGCAGGAGAAGGCAGGGCACCGCGCCGAGCCCCTTTTGGGCCGAGAAAAGAAGGCAAGTGCCGGAGGCTGTAAAACACTCAGCACCCAAACGCGAGTGGGTGGCTGCAGGCGGGCTGAGCGGCGGACCGGTCCACACTGAAGGCAAAGGCACTAAAAGTTTATTTTATTTTAAATATATAGCTGCAAGGGTGGCAATGATCTATATCCGGCTTGAAGGACCAATTTTCATGGAAGATGGCTACAGAATTTGCAACTTAAAAATAGAATCAACTATGATTCTTTATCCGGCTTGAAGGACCAATATTTGTATCAGTCCAAAGGCCACAAAGTTCTTAGTTTGGTGCCTTAAAGCCCTAAACCGTAGAAACTAAACTGTATAACATTTTATTGCGGGTATTTTTTTGCAGTGCAAGCCGAGTAGGACGATCCCAGCAACTCTATGGAAAATTGTCGCGCCGTTTAATCGACAGCAGTAGCAAAAGCATCAGCAGCAGGCAACCTCAAATGCCTTCTGGAAAAATTATTATCATAGCCGCTGGTCCTAGCTGATGGTGCAGGGAAAGCCTTTTGGCTTGGGGACTGGGCTGGAGCTCAGTTTTGTGTCAACACAGAATGCTCAAGGTGTTGGAGAGTTCACGCTTTTGCCAACAACTACTTACCTGGCCCTCAACAAGCATATTAAGTCACAAAATGAAGTTATCGCCTGGCCCGCGGAACAAAAGGCGCGCTCTATGAAAAACTGATTCATGACTTTGGGCCAGGCCGAAAAAGCTGGAAGCAATTTTTTCCCGCTCTTCGCTTTTTGTCTTTTATTTTGCTTATATTTTGTTTTATGTTTTTGATCGTGCAGCCGCGGCACGGCATAGTTGTTGTAAATTTGTTTGCAGCTCTTGTTGCTGTAGCCAAAGTGGTGATTTACGGCATGCGTTGGCCCAAAGAGCTGAAAGCTGGGAGCTCTTGGCCAAAAGAGCTGGATCCTGGGCTGCCATCGGAAATTTGCATGCCCAGTAAGCGATCCTGCAGATAATAAAAGCGCAGCTAGACGGCAGCCGGCTAAGGCGATCCTCGCGGTTTTGGCCGATCTTATCTCCTGCCAGAGTCAACGCTTTGGGCCAAGTGCCATTTGAACGCAGAGACCAATGAACAGAAAAACCAAATAAAAAAGAAAAAAAAAGGAAGGAAAAACAACCTTAAACAACAACGGGGACAAGAAGAACGCCACGTTTAGTGTGCGCATTTTATGATTATGTTGTTTTGATTTTCACGATCAGCGGGCTGTGGGCAAGTATTTAGTGTATTTAGTGATTGCAACTAACATGGCTAACAGGCCAGGGTCTAACCTTTGATCGTGTTGCTGATCGTGGCATAATTATGGCCTTGCTGGCATAATTAACAAATGAATTTGTTTACAAGCTACAGACTAAGAACTATATTGGTAAAATGTTGGTAACAAATCAATCACTAGGGGATTTTTATTTACCTAATGAATTGAAACTGTTAGTAATCGTGGCATACATTTGAATATTTTAACCAATTGCTACTTATGTTACTATCTTCTAACGGTTTTAATTAGAAGAAAATCAAGAAGTTTTTATATCCCGACTTTTCAATCAACTAACAAACTAAATGTCGATGGCGTTACTGATAATTAAAAAAAAAATAGAATAAAATCAATCTTAAAACAAATCTTACAACTATTGCTTTACATCAAGAAACAAAACAATCTTTTTAGTTCAATTAAAGATCGAGAATGGTTTTCACAAAGCACCAATCATAGATTGGCCAACATTAACAAATGGAGTTGTTTCATTGGCAATTTGATCGTGTCACTGATTTACATACAATTTAATTTCAATCTTTCAGCTGGCTTGTTATGTGTAGCAATTACTTAAAAAGTCATGACATGTCTTACAATTAATTTAAAAATAAAGAACAATTACCTTAATTAGTGTAATATTTTTGTAAGAAATAGAATAAAAAAGGCTAATCGTGACTTGTTTTACAGTTGATAAACAAATGTAGTTGTTAAAACAGTAGTTCGATCGCGTTACAGATAAATACACCATTTAAATTTTACGACTCAACAAACGTTTAAGACTTAATTAAAAGAAATTTATTGAGATCAAATCTTTTAAGTATATTTCAAGAAGTTTGAATTTAAGTCAAAGTGCTTATAAATGTATGCATATACATTTTATTTTAACTTAGTTTTAAATAAGTTATAATGTTATTAAAACATAAAAATTTTTATAAATAACTATCAAATATAAAGAATTTGCTTACCACTCAAATGTGTTACCAATCGCACCACAATTAGAAAACAATCTTTAACAATTTTATAACGCATTCATCATAAGGAATTGTGTTAGATCATAATCGACGGTAAATCAAAAATCGTAAGCAGTAATTAATATGTCACAAATCCGAGGAAGAGTTGCCTTTTGTGATGGTGTTCGGCTGTTAAAGTGATTTATGCACTGCAAGGGAGATATTCAAAAGAAAATCAGTTAATAGTTTGGCCGGGCTCGCTGGGCATTTAATAAGGATTTATTGTTTCTCGCTAGATGTTAATGCCGCCCGCTAGGCAGTCCAAGACCAAGAGCAAGACATCCCGAAATTTACAGCTGGCGAACGTCTTAATGGGCTATTAAGTGGATATCTTCATGGGAGGACCGCTTGGCCGGAGATGTTTTAATCAGCATTCAGCATTCGAGATATTTGGTGGCTCTCGACGCTTAGTTGGGGTTTTACGAGCGTGACCAAGACCGAAGCCCCATTTCGGGTATACCAGCCAACCATCCAGCCAACCAACCAACCATCTGCCTCTGCCGGCGGCATTCCAAAGATCCCACTCATCACAACATTTATTTGTTATTTGTAAATCAAAAGCGTATTTAAATGCCTCTGCCAGCCAGCAAATAAATCATGGCATTGTGACATGAAATTCGAGTAATTTAATGGACCCATCCCATGATTTTATGACACCCGCTTCTTTAATTTGTTAATTTGTTTTTTTTTTTTGTTCTCTCCTCCACTCTGGGGAACACATGGTGCAATTTATGCCCCATGATGGGCTCACATATAAATGACAAGCTGTGAGGCTTAATGTGTTTTTGAAAAGCTTCGACAACACTTCCAGGAAACTATACAACTAACTGGTCCTCTACGGGCGATTATAAATATGTATATATTTTATATTTCGTATTTCTGATTGTTGTATATGAAGTTGCCAATTGATGCTTGTGATAGTGTCAGTTGGCTGTCCCTGAAAGGACTTTGCTCCGCTTTGCGTGGAAATTCAAGGGGTGTTGGGCTAATAAATCTTTAGGTACTACAAAAAATATAAATTATTAATTAAATTTGTTTTAAGATAAGTCAAACAGTGTAAATTTTGAAATTTTATTATCAAGAACAAGACTTGAGAACTTTGAAGGATAAAATAATTTGTAATTACTCATTGAAATTTTATTCTAAGTATTTAAATATTATATTGTGTTATTGCAGATCTTTTTTTTAATATTTATTCTTTGTTTTCGAACATCATATGATTGTGTTAATTGTGACTTGAGTTTTTGCTTTTCGGAAAGGACAGTACTTACCAATTTCTTTTTTAGTTTGCCAAAATTATAAAAATAAGGTTTAATGAGTAAATATATATATAAATAGGTAAGTCTTTAATTTTTCCCCTTTTTATACGAGGTATATAAGGTGAGGCTTATTCGAGCAAAGACCCTTCAGTTGTTATTTTATGTAGCCGCTGTTAATATTTTATTGTTGAATGAATGAACGAAAGGAAGTTGCAGCATTGCCTTCACATATTTTTTAGCCATGTTTTTCTGTTTTTGTTGTCAGACCGAAGCGTGGCTAGCAGCGGTTGTCACGTTTTGTTTGCTGGCAATTTATGCGCTGGCTGACGATCCTGGCATCCCCAGCGGCTCAGTCAGCATCCCCAAACGCCCGACAGGAAAACGGTGAAAAAAATAAAAGGAAAAAAAAGGAACGCCATCAGCAGAGCAATCCTGTCGAAGCATTCATCAAAAAATGGAAACTAATTTCCTGTCAGTCGTTGTTGCTGTTGACGCTCACAATGCCTTACACCTTCTTCATGATGATTTTTTGCAGCTTTTTGTTTGGCCGTGTGCGATGCCATTTCGGTTTTATTGTTGCTCCATTTTTTACTTGGCTTTTTATTAATTTTTTGCTGTCTGCCGTTGGTCGCGATACAATGAAGTGAAAATGGCGCTGACTGCACATAAATTGCCGTCGATTGCTGTGCGTTCTTCTCCTTCTGCAGCCGATGCTCCTCATCCCCATCCTTGTTTTGGCCGCCGTTATCCTTATTGTGCATATGGCGAAGTTATCTTTTGGCCCTTTGTGCTGCAACTGCCATTTGACTGGCCAATTTTAATTGAAAAATTTTGCATATTGATGGAATTTTTTCCCTCCAATTTTCGGTTTGTATATGGATTTATGAACGCGGTTGATAAGTCGAAGGTACATTCCGAAAAAATGGTAATAGACTTAAAAAAAAAACCTAATTTAAAGTTTGAAGTACAGCAATAAATGTTATATATATGAAGACATATTTAAAAAAAAATCGGCTTTAATTATAGAATGCATTTATACACAACTTTAAAATATTTTTCGAGTGCAGCATCAAATTTAAAAGCCATTGAGCGACCAATAAGCGGCACTGGAGGCCGCCAAAATTATATGCTTTTAAGGATAACTTTAGTACGAACTTGTAATTTTATTGGTCGAAATAACAGAGAAGCTGCCGATTAGAGGGCCCAGAGGCAATGCAGGCCGAAGCTGCCAATTTGTTGCGGCATCTGGAGGGGTTTTTATACTCCTACTTAGCCTCTTAATTTGCGACAATAAACTAAACCATTGGCGGCTGGCTTTCGAAAGGAAGTCCAGTTGGCTGGAAAATAACTTGGCCGGGTCGAAACGAGAAAAAACGAAATTATGAAATGCAATTTGGAAAATATTTGCAATTGGTTGTGCGGCCATTAAACTGCCGTCTGCGAGACTCAAAAAAGTAATGCCGACCCGCAAACAAACCGAAACGAAACGAAACGGAATGAAATGAAATGAAATGAAAGGCCGCAATAATAAGTAATCATAATAATTGCAGCGAGAGGCGCTATAAAAACCAGGAGACGGGAAAAAAGCGAGGAAAGCTGGGCGGAGACGAGTTAATTAAGACGTTTTGCCCAACGACCGTTACAGGCGGCGTATACGCAATTAATGAGTAAAGAGTCGCCAGGCATTCAAAATATGAAGAAAGCTGCCTCGGAAGCGGCGACATTCGTCGTCCAGCGGAAGTTTGCTTAATTGCGTAACGAGAGGGAATGGCTAGGTGGAGGTTTCACTGTAGATATAGAAGCCTCGACCAGGAGGAGCCGGATTTCTGGAATTTCGAGTGCCCGCCTTGGAAGAGTAATTGACAAATAACATAAAATAAGTGCATCGTTATAAAGATGTCTAATATGCAACAACTTCTTGAAAGGTGGCACTGACAAATTCATTTAACTAGTTACCTTCCGAGAAATATCTGTTAGAATAAATGACTACGATTATTTTTAACATTATTGATGCTCTAATTTATGATTATTAAGTGAATAGTCAAGAGTCTTGACATTCTAAAATTTTTATTTATATTTTTAATTTTAATCGGATTTACTTCAAATTTTTGAAGAGTTTAATAACAAATATTTTCTATATTTTTTAGTATATACTTTGTTTATTAATTGGTTAAATAGTATTTGCTGTTTGTTCATTATGTATGATTTTTAAAGAAGTAAGTGGCATTTCCCGAAGCTCTTATACAGTAAACATGCTGATGGAACAACCTCTAGTATTCCCCTAGCTAATGACTTACATTGAACTTTAACCCGTTGACGATTTTAGAGACAGGCATTAGCCAGGCTCAGTTAGCCATGGCCGCGGAACAAAAACACCTTTGGCACAGCAACAAAATGGCAGGTAGCACTTGAGGCTTAATTGCCTATTAGCAGGAGCAGCAGCAGCCGCAGACACGACCTCGTCGAGCACTAAAAACAAAGCCCGGAAAGCTCGGACCGCTGCAAAAAGCAAAAAGCAGCATGGCTGATCCGAAAGCCA
The DNA here is from genome assembly GCF_018152505.1 of Drosophila elegans. NCBI lineage: Eukaryota > Metazoa > Arthropoda > Insecta > Diptera > Drosophilidae > Drosophila > Drosophila elegans. The sequence goes on from NW_024545863.1 coordinate 2,790,693, forward strand.
ACTCAAGTGGGAGTTGCAAGCCATTGGCAATTAAGTGCAAGCCAATCAAGCGATTTGTACATGCCCAACACTTACACATGCCAAGCTGCTCTCGGTCTGCAGATGGAAAACACACTCCAAAAATTAATGGCTACTAAAGCGAACAAATTGGATTATGGCCAACATATTTTCCTGAAAAAGTAATGAGCCCGTATGCTAATTGTCAAAGGTTAAAGCCATTTTCAGATCGTTATCACCTCCATTTAAATGAACTTCAGTGCTTCTTGTAATAACCAAAAATTAATTCTTCAATAAACAAGTTTACTAGGATTAAGCAAACTTCTTCAATTACTATTAAAATTGTATTTTATTTTATTCGTAAAATAATTTTTTTGTATCATTTCTTTTTGGAAAAGCTTTTTTGTTTTAATTTAATACCAAAATGAATCAGTACGATTAACTCTATGAACTCAAAAAGCAAACAGCTTTCAGTAAGCAGTAATATATTTATATTGTATCTCCAAACCATTTAGACTTACAAAATTCAAAGGTATAAATTCATATGTAAAGTATTCCAAACCTTTAAATAATTAAATAGTCTTGATTCCATACATTTTATATTATAATGTATTTAAAAGAGAAGAGTTACTACAAGACAATATCATTAAATGGATCTCTAAATTATTTTTACAGATTTTAATAGACCCCCCAAATATTTTACAGTGCAAAGAATTGGCCAGAAGGAAAACTCATTTGGGCCCGCTTGTCGATGATCTTGGCCAGCAGCCCAACGGGCGGCGGCTGAGTTGGCCAACAGCCAATGCGCATTGACTCTCTTTTGACGCCTTGGGCAAAACGCGCTATAAACTTTAATTAAGACATAAAGCAGTTTTAACTATGCACTAAAAGGTAGCCCCCCGGCCCATCGAGGCAAAAGTGAAAGAAGGGCAACGTACCTGGTGAAATACCTGAGGATGGGCCCGACTTCTCGACATTTCGACATTTGGACGATGGGGAAGTTTAAGTGCGCTACGTGAAAAGCATAAAATCTGTAACGGAACTTTAAGTATTAGCCCGGACCCGGATCTTCGGAGATATTATGCGGGGAAAGGTGAGAGTAGCGTCCCGTTTCGACGGGGAGTGTGATTGAGCAAATTGCGTGAAGCCGTTTATTAAGACACTATAATATCCTATTATTAACACAGGGGAACCAGGCACACGGTAATTTCACTGCCAAATTAAAATACCCAGTTTTCTCACGACTTCTATGATTTTTAGTTATATCATTAAATTTTTACAGGGTTATAACTACTCTTAAATTGGCAGTTGGATTTACTGGTTTACACCTTAAGGATATGGCGGATATTCTGGCCCATTTGTGAAAAATGTGCATTTAAAAATGCACTTAATGATGTTTATGGAGTTTTTTGTTTTAATCTTTTTTTTTGGATGGGGTAAATTCTTCAATAATAATTGTCTAATTTAATAATTTTTGGTCTAGATTTTTTCGAATCTTATTATTGAAATAAACCATTTTTATTCTGTCTTAACGCTATTAATCATTTTTGTTAGTTTCAAAATTTATTTAATTCCGATTAAATATTTTTGATATTCTCTTATATATTATTATTTTATTAAATATTACAAAGTATAAAATTAAATCTTAAGTTTTTAAAATAATTGTACAGCTGGTAAGATTTTAAGAACGTGCATACATTTTGTTGGACATTTAAAACAATTTACTGTGCTCAATTTTTTGAAAATGTTGTGTTGTCCCTATATGCATAGGTTATTATAAAATAATAGCTTAAGTCTGTTACTTCATTACAAGCCTTCCCCATTTCAAAAAAGCTGGCTTTTCCTGCAGCTTTGCGGAACTGCGAAAATTCTTGGAAAATTCCTGTGGCAAACCATCGGATGCAGCTTTCGAGTGCTCCAAGCCAAACTATGTGACCAATCTCAGGCACTCACTCACTTACAGTTCACATGGCGAATGGGTAAAAAATCAACGTATTTTTGCAGTCGTTACAAGCGCTCTCAAATCGCTAACCAATTAACTTGGAAAGTTCACGAAACTGCAACCGCGCAGCGAGCACTAAAAATCGACACATAAAATAAAGTTATAAGAATGCTGAGCAAACCGCAGTGCAGATGGATGGATGAAGGATGCCTGCGGTTGAGAAGACTGGGGGACCGAAGACCGAAGACTTGAAGACTTGTAGACCGAAGACTGGAGTCGGAAGAGGCAAGACTGGTTTTGAGATCCTCTGATCGTCGTCAGTCAGCAGCGATTTAACGTGGCGCACATTATTCATTCCGTACGTTTTTATTACTTCATGTTCGTGTTATTTGTAATTTTAACAAGATAATTTTGTTCAAGCATTTAATGACAAGACGCTGAGTGAAACCAGCGGCGGCAGTCAATTTACTTGCACTTGCACCGCCGATCTCCGGCCGACCAGGTGTATCTTTCTGTGACCAGTGTATCCGAAGGATACATTCGGGCAAAGTGGACATACACTTCTTAATTGCCGTGGAGCGGAAATGTATGCAGCGGGCCAACAACTCATGTGATTTTTATGCTGCCAAACCAATTATGGCAGTCTTTTTTCGTGGGATAGCGCAACTTAATTGGCAAAAATATTAAATCAGCCAATTTGTAAGGAAAAACGCCAGCCACAACTTGGCCGCGACTGCTGCATAATGAAGCCATCAACGGGGTCCCACTGCCACGCCTTCTGACATCCTTCTGCGACTGCTTTGGAATCATCCAACAAACATTCAGACCATATATAGTATGTATACCTCAACCCTCTGCTTTCTTGGCCAAGATCGTTTATCAAAATCCGCTGCCATTGTGGCCATTTTAGCAGGGCATTCAAATTCCTAGAACAATGAAATAATTCCATAAATTCGATCGCTATTTAACCAGTTGGCCACCATTTTTCTGCCCAGTCACCATCTTGGCCAAAGCTCCTCCTCCTTGTGGCTTTCTGGTAGGCGGTTACCAACGCGATCGAAACGAGTTTTCGTGGTTAAAACTTGTTGGCCAAAAACAGGTTTCCCCTCTTTCGGTGGCAAAACAAAACTCAACTCGGGAGGGAGCCGTAAATGTTGGCTAAAATGTCTGGCCCCGCTCGATTTATGGTCAGTGAGGTCCGAATGGGTTTTCCACACCGTTCTGGCCATTCAGTTGGCCAAGTTACTGCCCCGATTTAGCCGACGGCAGTTACATGCTGGCACCCTGAACATTCGATCTCATTTGCGTCAATTTAGTGTCATACAATTGGAGTGTTTATCTATTCTCACAATGGGATACTGACTGAAAGTTGCAAGTTTGTTGCACTTTCCTGAATGTGTGTGCTGTGTTTTTTTCAGTTCGGTCTTATTTCTAAACAACATTTTGAAAAGTTTTAATAATAGATTAGATTAAATTAAATAATATACATTTTTAAGTAGTGTTTTTTTGTTTTAATGCATAAATAAAAGTATATAAAAGTTTGGAAATTCTTTAGATACATTTAGAAAAATAGAAAACAAATTTCCCGACCTTTTAGATCGATTAATTTGTAATTGCACAAACGTGTTAAAATAAAAAGCATTGCAAAGCAATTAACATCCATTTTAAGCACATCAAACAAGATGCAGCCAAGCATGGCCATAATTTGTTTACACTGCCACATTAATATCAAATTCCCTGCCGCTGCAGCCCATAAATTAATAATAATAATTTCATAGAACCCATTCTTTGTAGATAAACGGAAAGAATTAGCCATAATTACGAGCAGTGGCGATTAAGTGCATCATAGCACGCAGGCGCCTCCCAGTCCACTTCATCCGTTCAGGATGGTTCTGGTTCTTATTCTCATTCCCGTTCTCATTCTCGTTTCGGTTCCTGCCGATGGAAGATCTCCCTCTTTGGTAGTCTTTGGACCCAAACAAAACCTAAGAGATCCGTGGAAGTTCCTTGAGGCAATGTCGAGGGCAATTAAAACGAGCAACAGCGCGCAAAACGCACGAAATGGAATTAAAAAGGCATCTTGTTATTAATTAGGGAGAACAGTAGCTGACAGATATAAAATGTTTGCTAATTTGAGATATATATATGTATAGTATACATTCGCATTCCCTTTTGGCAGCGGCTTCCTCGCATTCGGTCAAACGAAATTCGCGATAAAGCGAATTTCAATGTCTTTAGCTTATAATTGGGCAGCACAGTCGGCAAAGGGAGACGACAAAAGATACACGGGGTCCTCTATCGTTAATATTTCGGATTTCCATTTGTTCTCGGCTTCCTCACCAGATTGCTATCGGTGTCGCCTCGAAACTTTGCCAGCTTGGATTTTATAGTCGAAATTAATTAACATGACTTCCGTTTTGCCGAAATGCTTATTATGCCTCCGTTAATTGGGTATTTGCAGCCTTTGTTCTGGAATAATTCCGTGATTTTGAGCCACCCTCCCTCAAAAGTATTCCCCCCATACAACATCTTTGGTTTTATCATCCCCAAAACATCACAGACTTTCGCTTTTCAAACTGAACTAGTTGCCCAATGGCGTGTCGCTTGTGCTTAGTCTAAGTTTATTTATATCCATTGAATATTGAATCTTTGAATTTCGAATTCCCGCCACTTATCAAAGCGCCGAGATCTCGAGATGGGGAAAAAACAATACAACGCGACGCGTGCAAATTGATTTTCGCGTTTTGCATGCAAATTTCAATCAAAATTAATTAGTTAACATTTTTATTGTTGTACAAATGAGCAAAAATTAATTTGCATGACTATTAAAAGGAATGACTTTCGTGCAATAAATAATGCCAGTCCGGGCAGCAACAAAAACAGCGCGCAGCCAACAATAAAAAGAAACAAATGGCCACTAGCAAGTGAGCAGCGAAACTGTAAAAGCCAAAATCGACTTTTTAACTTAGAGACTAATAGTTATAAATAACAAACACAAAAAAATAATAGGGGAAATCGATGATGAGTTTTAATGTGTCATTCAAATGCTCTTCCGTAAAGGAAATTTTCATTTGCAATCAACTTGTATGAAACTTGTGTTGAATTTGATATTAAATTCCCAATAATTCAGCCTTTTATTTTTTTAATGCCCATGAAGAGCATTTTTTCCTTATTGTGTTTCTTCGCTTTATTTTTAATAACCCATTGAAGTAACATTAAATATTTTTAGCTTTTTATTTCGCTGTAAAATTGAAATCAATTCCTGTTTATATTATCCGAGTTATTAAAGGAGTTGTAATCGGTTAATAAATATTAAAATTAACAATGTTTCGAAAGTAGTATATAAATTTCCTGTACCATTGTATACAGAAATCAATAATATTCATACTTTTATCACATAAAATTGCCAACAATAAAAGTCATTAAAAATACCATTATTTACGAAACTACAAAACCGAAATACCCGATTTGATTACATAGAGTATACGTATCCCGACCCGCTTAACACCTGAGATGCGACTGCGAGGTGTGCGACGGTGGGGCGAAATTTATGAGTGCGCTACCACAAAACTACAAAACTATCGGGTTACAAGGCAACGACAAGACAACCTACAACATGTTCGGATCTCGCACAGCCGCCCATATGCTGATGACGTTGAATGTGGCAAGTAGTTGTTTTGGTGGTATTTGTTGCATCTGGCCCATAGTTTGTGCCTCTGTCAAGTGGCAATGGCATTTTGTTGGGGAATTTATCGATTGTATGTGGGGCGGATTGACCCAATTGGCGGAGGTCTTCCATAAAGGTATATATACTATCTGTTCTTTGGACAAAACGCTTTACGATTTCCGATCAAGCTTATCAGCCAGATCAAAATATTTCGTTGATAACAAATGCCAAGTCAAATGGAAATCGAGATCCAACAATGCCAAGACCTCGCATAAATTTATAAGCTATTTTAATGGCCAAAAAAAAACAACAAGCTTACGAAATCTGAAAATCTTTGCCAGCCCATCTACTAAAAAGATATCGAGCGACAAATGACCGGCGAAGACTGACAGATCCAAAGGCGAAGCCATAAAACCAATTAGTGGTACAAAAGCCGAAAGTTCTCTGGAACCAAAAGCCCCTGTAGAAAAACAAGAAAAAACTTTCGGCTACTGTGCACGCATATGGCAGGAAATAAAAAACAAAACAAAAAAATGGAGTATTAGAGAATGATATACAATCCAATTCGAAGGCAGTACTCGTATATAAAAATCACAAATGCCACAAAATCAGGGAAATCATGCAACAGGCGAGAGTCGGTAGCTGCAGCACCTAAGTAGCTGTTAATTAAAACCAGATTCTGTTTCTTAGCCCCTTTTCAATTTTCTCGTTGGGATTTTCCAAGAATCAATTAACAAATGTTGCTGGCTGCACATTAACCAATTAACTGCTAATCTAATTTTATAGATAGTAGAGAAATGGTTGAAGGCGAGTCAAAAGAGTCAAAAGAGTCAAGAGACATCAACGTAAATCTTGGGGAATCCGCTCGTAGAGTTTCCTATATTATCAATGAAATGCAATCCCAACGAACCCAAAAACGACGATGAAACCCTTTAACTAATTAGCATTTTTCACTAAATTCCCAAAGTCCAATTAAAAAACACGAAAACACGACGTTAAGAACAGAGCGATAATTTACCTACATCAATGAGTTTCATTATTCGTATGTGTGTGTTTTTCTCCTCGAGAGGAGATCTTTATCTCGATCTCAAAAAGTGGGACCCAAGAAGAGCTCTGATTTCACAGCAGGTCTATAGAACCGTAGAGCCGTAGAACGGAGAACCCACACGATAGCCATAGCCCATAGCCCATAGCCCATAGCCCATAGGGAATGTCATTCATAATTAAAAGCAAAACTTATACCAATATGTCAAGCATAATTTTTATTTGAATGGCCTCAAAAGACCAGAAGAAAGGGCCAGAAGAAATCCCTTCGGACGACCCATAAATATCGGGGATAATCGACGCAATGTTGAGAAATATTCTCACCTCCGATCGTAAGAATTTAGCTTCCTGGGGACCCGAAGAAACGCAAACGCAGACGAGGCAAATTAACATTTCTGCTGCTGCCTTTGGGTCCCTCTTATCCGTTTGTTTGGATTAATTTTAAATTCAGTCTGCCGCTGCATCGGGGCTGCATTCTAGTATTAATTACTTTGGCTTCCGAAATCGAATTTACATATTAAAGTCGTTTTAAGGCAACCACGATTCGTATCGTGCGCGAAGAAATCAAGCCGCATCCACGAGGTGCAGCTGCAGTCGCCAGTCTTTCGGTCCTCGGTCTTTCGGTCCTTGTGTCTCTGGTGCAGCAGGTTAAATGGAAATCAGCCAGCGCCAGTACACTATCCACACCTCACCCCCCTTGTGCACTGACAAAAAGAAATACAAGTGAAAGTCGTTGCTATTAATTAAATTCGTATTTTATTAAAATATGTTATGATAAACAATTGAACTATAAATTCATAATATTTTAAACAAATTTAATTAGTTTTCAATATGGACAATTATGGTTGTAAAGTATTGATTGCCCTATTTATGTTGATAGAATTCTAGGTGGCTGAACTTCTTAACATTATAATATTTTATAATTTTAAAACATTTTGTTTTTTTTTGATTTTTAAGATGATAAGATGTATTTACAATTGATTCCATTACCCTTTTTTACACATGACCTGGACACATATCCCCAAAAGAGTTGACTTTTTTTTCTGAGTGCCTGAGCGAGAGGCAGCCCATCGACGACCATTTCACAAATCGATACAACGACAGGAAGAGGGGCCCAGGGCCCAAGTGTCGACTGTGGGCTGCCTTTTGTTTTGTCTTCTTTTATTTTAATTTTTATTTTAATTGGAACAACATAATTCCTAGAAGTTCGCACGAACTAACCACAGCGAGGCCCAGTAAAGATCTGCTAATGGAGTTCGTTTGTTTAGCTGGCTATGGGTTTTCGCTTAGGTTAGGGTTAAGTTTCTTACCTCTTCAGTTTGGGTTTGCTTCGGTTTCTTCGGTTTGGGTGTCATGCGCTGTGCCGGCGAACCCAATCACCATGAGGCCATCGTAAATTACTCGATCGTGTGTCTGGTGAGGACGGGAGTTGCCTTTGGGCCTTTGGCTGGCCAAAGAAAAGAGGATTGAAAACAATTAAAAAATTGGCAAACACGAATCGATTGTGATTACAGTAAATTGTTGTCAAATTAGCGGCAAAATGAGCAAGAGGAGGTGGAATGGTGCCTCAAGTGGGTGTGGATGGGATGGGATAGGATTGGATAGGATGAGCGATGAGCGATGGCCGATAGGTGATAAAACTGGGTGCGGAGTGGTCCAGAGAAAGTTTGAACCCTGGTAACAAAGTGGTTCGAAGGCGATCAGATCGAATGCGACAATAAAAAGTCAGCAGAGACAATTCTGCATGCTATAGATCGACAGAGATTGATCGGTTAAGAGGTGGAAGATCAGCAGGGTCTGCAGAAGAATGCCAAGATTGGCAGAAAGATGGAAAGTTCTGATCGTTGAAATAGAGTAAAGATCAAAAGGTACACGAGGAGATGCCCAGAAATCAATTAAATTGGTTTAATTAACAAATAGGATTTCCTTCCTAAATAATCACATTTTTATTACAGCCATGGTAAAAACAAAGAGATTTTTAATATAAAAGTTTCAGACATTTGCTTGATTTACTCCTTAACACATTTGTCATAAAGTTTCCTTTGTTATTGTAAAAATAGTAACTACTCAACTTACTTACGAAATTTAAACATTATATTGTTAATTTAAAAATTTAAGTAATAACTTACAATAACTTCGCATTTCAAAGAAAATAAACAGGTCGATTGAGCTTCAGCACAAATAAATAGATACCACATACACGAGTACTAAACTTCATTCCCAAGCTTAACCCAAACCTGTGATCATGGGATTAAAAATAATTAGCAGGCAAATTCATTAACATTTTGTGCCCCCAAACTAACTACAATCGGAGTAAAATCTTGTGGTATTTCCAGAAACCTAAGCCAAAGCCACCTGACAACATAATTACATCGAAATATCAATAATCCCAAGTGGCCCCATGCGGTTATCGCCTGAAATCAACATATCAAAACAGACAATTATACAAAACAAAAACCCGTAGGTACGAAAGTATCTATCAAAAGCCATCTCTTGCGTACTCACTCACAAATACGAGAAGGCAACTTCGCAGCTACAGATACAGATTGATCGATCATGAGAGACGGCATACTCTGGTATACTCTATAGAGCCTGAGCAGCCCAGGCAGTTGAAATAATTATGAAATGTCAAACCTGTGTTCGCGCTCGATTACGCCACTTGACATGGCCAATTAATCTCGGCTTAATTGGTTTGTGCCACAACAAAACCGAGATACAGATACACAGATGCAGCCAGATACACGACATCTGATATTGATGTGCATTCGCTTCTGATTTCGATTCGTCTCGACTCGTCTTGTTTTTTTTTTTTTTTTTTTTTTGATTTCAGCTCCAAAGTGCTGGTGGTTCCTTGAAATTTGTCATATTTACCGACGGACAAGTGATCGATATGCGCTGAAAAGCTGGCAAAATCGGGAGGATCTCGGGGTATATGGGGATCCATGGCTATTTTTTTTGTTTCTTGGCATCCTCGCTTGTAGACATTTTATCAGATTCTTTAATTGCGTAAAACATTTTTGGATTCTTCACGTACGAAATTCCAAAACACCGAAGCTTGTTAAAATTCTTCTATCACTGAGCAGGCAGTCTTTTGTTTTTTTTTTTTTTCTGTGTGTGTGTACTGGTTAGTATCTGTGTGGGTCTCTCTGAAAAGAGACAGCACAAGACACCGAAAGAGACGGCTATTGCCATGTGGAACGTACGAAACGCCAATTAAGAAATTGACAAATTAAAGCTGAATGCTTTTTATAATCAAAACAGACAAAGCAAATAAGCCCGGCCAGGCGGCCAACAACTTGTTCGAGGTTGCTTGAAAAATGTATGAATTTTTATTGTCTTTATTGCCCGGCCACGAACACACAGACCAACTGCCAACTGGTTGTTTAATTTGTTATATATACCCAGCATTTTGCATATATTTTATTCGCTTTGTCTTGGGAAAAAATAAAAAAAAAACAAAACTTTCTATTTTCGTTAATGTCTGATGTCGAATGTCTGCCCTGGCATTTATTTTGTTTTATTTTATTTTTTATTTCGGTAGCCAATCGGCAGCGGCAAATTAACGCAACGGCTTGTTACAGACGCGTTTTACAATCTCGGCGCATTTTTTGCCCGATTGCAGTTTGCACGTTGCACGTTGCTGGTTTCAGGTTGCAGGTTGCAGCAATCAATCGATCAACCGATCAAGCGATCAAACGAGCGAACGAGCGAAAGCTGCAGTGATGCGGCCATGTCAAAGTCCTTACGAACAGCAGGAAGACCGAAAGGAAATCGGCGAAAAAAGGCTAAGAGCTGAAAGCCACAAGGAGGAGGAGGACCAATCGATGGCCAACGATGGCTGCTAGCAGCATTCCGAAATGACAAAACAGTTAAAAAATAATTAATTGCGTTGCCTTAAACGGCCTAAAGCGGTTTGGCTTTTTTCCCTCCTCCAGTTTGCCTCCTGGTGCAGTTTTTTCTGCTCGCTTGTTTGCAAGCTGCAAAAGCAACAGCGCTACACTGAGAAATATTATTTACCCAAATTTAATTTCAAATAAAATTGTATGTTGACTTGGTGGCACGAAATTTTATATACTTATCTTTTCATCTTTTATTTATGTACAAGGATTTCCCAACAAAGATACAACTTTTTGTATGTCTCAAATAAAACTTTTTATGTTTATATAAGGTACATATATCTTACTTTAATCTATGTTCTATCCTGTAAGGCTGTAATATATTAAATTAAAATAACAAGAAGTTATAAAACAAATTTTTACTTTTTAATTACAAGATTTAAGGAATGCCATTACGGTTTTTCTCTGTGCATTAGCAACTACAACAAGATCAACAAGTGCACATGTTGCTGCTGCTGTGCGTTGTCCGCTCATTGCCCATTTTGGCCATTGTTTTTATTGCCCGCCTGGAGCGGCCATCGGGCAGCCACTTTAGGGCTTATTAATGATGGATTCTCCTCCTCAATTCCTTGGCGACTTTTGTTTTATTGCGCAAGGCAGCCGAGCAGCGGGTCTTGTCCCCCCGAAAATGAACCCAAAACCCTGGCTTGGGACTTGCAAAAACAAAGGACCGAATGTATGTCAACGTTATTGTCCGCATGACAAATGGACAATTGGCGGGGAGAGAAACTTTCTGGTGAGAGCTGCGTACTAAACGTTTTGGCAGCTTGGCGACTAATTTGGGCCAACACACTGATGATGATGACCAGAAAGACCATTACGAAGAAGTAAAAGCGTTAAAGCCGAACTCAAAAAAGGGGATCGAAGTATTGGTCATTAGTAGGCTCAAAGTAATATAATATTTTTAAGGTTTTATAACCGTTTGACTGTTGATGAATACATATACGACCGCAAACTGTTGTATTTTAAAAACTGTGGTAAAACAAATAAATATGTATTAATTAGTAAAAAAGTTTTATAAAATTTAACTTTGACATTGAACGCTAGGGAAAAAGTTTTCAGATTTCTATTTGTTTAACTTTATTACGCTGATCTTACATAAACCACACTCGTAATATAAATCAAGATTCTTATCGCTGGAAGCACCGACAAACCGAGTGCAACAAATAACAAATTTTCACTTTTATTTAACAAATGATCGAAATGGGTCTGCCAGACAAACAGAGAAAACCTAATATCAAGATCCTATCGTTATGGCTTTGTAAAGTATCCATAACGGCTCAGCGCGCTGACGACTTCCCATAACTTTGGACCAAAATTGGCAGCCAACACCGCGTCAGGGCCAAGATATTTATGTAAACCAAATCGGACACACAAATTCATGGACAACGCCCTAGAGAAGATTACGAATCTGAGATCGTGGACCGGAGTCAATGCATTAGCGATAAATTTCAATCAAATCCGATCGAAAACAACACACAAAACATCGCCCCACTCAGAAGAGATCGTTCGTTGCATAATTAGAAAACGTCTAAATTTCGTTTTGTATGCCAAAGAACACTAAATTAGATTTACGATTCCCGATCAAAGCAGTCGAACGCATGGAACGCAATTAAAATCAGCTTAATAATTCTCCCAAAAGAAAGCAGATCAGATCGTCTGAATTCTCAAGGTGTGATAATAATTTTATGAAAGAGTCCAACGAGGCAACAAATCAATTCCGCATAATGCCAATAAAAAAAGATTTGAAGAAGGCATTTACATTCATGAACATAAATCTCCGCCCGGCACAATGCTGAAATAAAATAAGAAAGAACTTAAGAAGACATCCAACAATTTCATTATGAGGCATGAATGAATGCCCGAATGACTGAAGGGAATGAATGAATGAAACTAGATGCTGCTTTTCGGGTTTATTGTTGGACCCATTTTGGCGGCGAGTCACTTTTTTGGAGGACCTCACAATCGGCCGTAGAGCATTACGGGCGATTAGGTGTTAAACACACAATTCGTTGGGCATATCTGCCCGAAGTTGTCTGACGTAATTTATGACCCGTGGAAGATTGCCCGTACCCATACCCATATCCATAGGGTAGAAAAGGGGGTTACAATCACTGACGAGCTATGGATCTGCAGGTAGTACCCACCTCGGTGGTCGTAACCCCGGCCCCAGATTACCAGATTTTCACTCAAGTGCAATTCCTGAGCATGCGCCGTTGGACACTCCACTGAAAATTGCAGCGAAAGAGCCACTGAAAGTTCACTGAAAAAAAGTATAATTATCAAGGCTTCAAATTATTTAAATATCTAAGAGAAGATATTATTTAGAAAATTCTGTAAGTTTACAAAAAGTGCTTACAGAGAAATATGTCTCAGCAGAGCTAAACAAAAATGGGAGAGAATATTTTAAAATTCTTTTGATACGTTTAAGTAATTAAAAATATTTTTTAAGCGGTTAATGGTAATCATATAGCAAGAATCAATTATTAAATAATTTTATTTCAACAAATTTAATTGAGAAATTCATTTTGAATTAGCTTCATATGTTTAATATTATTTCCAGTAATTTTCTTGTAAATAATTTTCTTTTCAAAATGGTTATTTTAGTAAACAGAAATATTTTCTCAGTTCATCTGAAGCTTTTTCGTTGGCGCCTCGGCGCCGCAATTAAGCAGAAATTGGTAAAATAAAAAAGAGCAAAAATTAAGGTTAATGTAGGCCGTGGTCCGCTAATTAAGATATGGTTGCCTGGCCGCGAACGCTCCACTGATTCCGATTCTCCGGATTCTCCCTGCACCTTTCGACAAGTCATTGAGCTGTTAAATTTATTTAATGCCTGCACAATGGAGGCAAACATGTTGCCAGTGGCTTTGTTATTAATTTTATTGCTGTGCGATTGAGACAAGTTAATTTTTCCACGCAGCCATTATTATTCGCTGGAATTGTCCGAGTCACGAACGGATTCCCAGGATCCCCGAGGATCAGCGGGCTGCCTGCTGCGCTTTTGTCTCGGACCTTTGAGTGCAGGTCCTTTTCTCCGTGCTCAATGAATGAGGTCCTTCATTCATGTCTTTCAGCCTCGAGAGTTTCCATTCAGCCCCGATCTCCCAGTTTTGTGGGTGTGTCGCACATGGATTACACTAATGCGATAGTTGTCCTACAATTTAATGCACTCACCGCACTCGAGCGAGGATTTAATGATGTTACCACCAAGTTCAAGTGCTCGTTGTCGGCAGATTCGCAAAAAGGATTTTAGGGATTTTGTTCGAGAGGCAAACAACGAAATCCTTTCATATGTTTCAAGAACCCTTCATATTTCATCGGCACTTGAGAGTCAGTGCCGCCAGAAGTGTTTATTGTCTCTGGACATTGTCTGCAGAACTCTCTCCGCAGATCCTTTTTTTGGACCTGAAATTGATCCTCAACGTCATTCAAGTGCAGGTGAGCACGAGCCCTTTTTCGCTGACTAAGCGACTTTTTGAACTAAGGATTTTCTGGAGATGCTGGAACTGATGCGCTTAACTCTTTGACTCTGTTTTGGGCTAAGCAGATCAGCTTATAGTAGGATCAAGTGGAACCTACTCTAAATCATTGTGGTGGCACTCAAAAGAAAAAAACAAATCATAGTAGTACGGGTCCCTATATTTTTGAAATAACCAACATTTTCTTTAAGGAACTGTAGTTTAATACTCCCTGAAAAATAATAAGACCTATTAAACTCTGTAGTTTTAATTCATTTCCCCTTAGTAAATTAAGAGGTAAAAATAGGTAAACAACCAAGAGATCTTTAACTATAGTTACTCAATTAGTTATTTTTATTATTTATTAATTGGAATCGCCACTCTGCCCGTTAACTTTCTTAACTCTTTTTCATGTTATGGCTTACTTCCGGTACCACATCTGCAGTGTCCTCATGCGCTTAACCTTCTTCTGCAGCTGCAGAATGCCGTACATTAAGGCCTCAGCGGTGGGCGGACATCCGGGCACGTAGATATCCACCGGAACAATTCGATCGCAGCCGCGAACCACCGAGTACGAGTAGTGGTAGTAGCCACCGCCGTTGGCGCAACTTCCCATCGAGATGACCCATCTGGGTTCCGGCATCTGGTCGTATATCTTCCGAAAAGCTGGTGCCATTTTGTTGGTCAAAGTGCCGGCCACAATCAGGACGTCTCCCTGGCGAGGAGAGGCCCGAAAAACCACTCCAAAACGATCCATATCATATCGAGGAGCTGCGATGTGCATCATTTCCACGGCACAACAGGCCAGGCCAAAGGTCACAGGCCACAGCGATCCCTTGCGACCCCAGTTCAGCAGATCGTCCAACCTGGCACAGGTCCACTCGCCCCAGGACTTTTGATCCCTCCCAAAAGGCGAGTAGCCCCACTTTGGAGGATTCTGACAGGAGTAATCGTACACCGGCATGGTCTTCTGCTCACGAATCCACTGGAATTGGATTGCTGAGCCACGGGAAAGCAGCAGCTTGCCAGCATTCTTAGATAATAACAGGGAACTTATCATCCTAACAAGATTTAAGTTATCTCAATTTTTTTTCTGTACAAGCATTGAATGAAAATATAAAAACTTACTTGCTTATTTTGAGATATTGTTGACAGTTTGTATTTGACATATTTTACAAAGAAAGGAAACTAACATTATAATAAGTTTGATTCGAATGGAAAATACTTTTGTATATGTTAAAATAAGAGTAAGTGCTAATTTTTAAATTAAACTTGATGTTACAAACATGGTTAATATTTTAAAACGAAAACCAACTAACACTTACAAACTTTATAGCTTTGAAATGAAAACACTTTTGTATCTATCAAGGAAAATATAAATACCAGTGTTAGATTTTTTACTATTTTTTTAAATATTTTGATGCCATTCATGCCAAAATGAAGTGCATATAATAATTATTGCTTTCCTAGTGTAATAAATATTTACAAATCTCGGTTTATTCTTGTCCAAACTGCGCGTTTTATAGTTATGGCCTTTTTGGACATATTATAAAAGAGACGATTAATAATTTACGATACAAGCTTACACCTCAGCCCGACCCCTTTTAAAATAATATATATATACATTTTTCCAATATTCAGCTCTCAATCCCATTTGGCTTCCCTTAACGCCACCGCTTGGCGTCAAAATCAATCGAAAAACCTAGACACTTAAACGCTGGGCGGACAGCGAACAGGAATCGATGGGCTCATAAATACGCATGAAGATGGGGCCTCCATTCATCGAAGTTCGAGTGGAGATCGTTTAAAAGGAAATTATTAGCTGATTGCAGCAGCGCCAGCCCCCGCTGCTGTACTTGGGTATTTAATGGGACCCGTGGACCTGGGGACATGCAATCTGGGACTTGGGCCAGGGAACAGGAATAAGGGGCCTTGGAGCAGATGCATCCGCGGAGAGCTTACGCAATCGATGCTCAGGCTCATTACAGAGGCGACACTAAGGAAGATGCACTTGTAGAAATAATAGGCAAACAAATTTTGAGAATATTCTGCGATTTAAACAGAAAATAATAATAAGAAAAAGAAATTTGTAAATTTCTTTAGAAATATAACTCATTCATCTACTAGTATTCTAAAGAACAAGACATTTAAAAACGGTTCCCTAAACTATTAGTTTGGATAAATTGTTTACAAATTTACAAAAACTAAACTCACTTCTTTAAATTTCTTATAATACAAATTTTAACATTAAATTTCTAAATTTAGTAATTTCAAGAAAATATTATTTCAAAAGTGTATAAATCAATAAAAAGCACATCAACTTAATTCATTCTGAATTAAGAGTATACCTCTAGAGTTTAATGACTTGTAGAAATATATTTCCAAGTGTGAGATTGCAGGCATGGCGCTGGCGCAGCTGGCAGTCAATACTCGGTGGAAAAATGGCAACTGCCACTGCGGCTGCTGTGTCTTTTTGCGGTTTTTAATTAACGCTTTTGCACAATGCTTGTCTAATTACGCCTATGGTGCCACTGGCACGACAACAAAACGGCAGCAACTACTAAATCATCAATATTGTCAAGCAGCAGCTGCTGATTTTGCAGACTGCCGAAGAATTCTTCAGGATGAGCAATAGAAAAAAATATACAAAAAGAGAATACAAACAGGAGACGGCAGACAGGCAACAGCCACTGACGACGATCATCGCATGGCAATTAGGCATTGGCTGCATTTGATGCATCATTAATTGAATTAAATTTGCATTTAAATGCGCACCTATGAATGGAGCAGGGAATTCTGGACAGCAGCGTTTTTCCCAGCCAGCCAGCCATCCAGTTAGCCAGTTAGCCAACTAGCCATCCAGCCAGCTCGTCTGCCTCGACAATAAACCGCTGATGAAGTCATATAAGCCTGGGTCGAACGCATTGGTCAAATGCAGCGGGTACGCAGCAAAAATGCCAATTTAAAATGGCTAAAATAAATTGGTTTCGTTCGGCTTTGTTCGCTGCTCCAATGGCTGGCCAACGCAAAATAGACTATCATCAATTTAAAATCAATATGTCACATAAATTGGAAGGGAAATCAACGCCAAAAGCCGCCAACGATATTGGCCAAGGAAAATGTATGAAAACGAAAAGAGAGATGCGAAATAAATAAGTAAAGGTAAGGAAGAAATGATGAAATGAAAGGAACATTTTGGATACCCTTGAAGATTTAATATGGTTAGAGAAAATTGTGATAAATTTATACCAAAGTTAAGAAATATTAATAAAAAAAAAATGTTCCTTGGTGTTTCTTTAATGAAAATGAAAACTGGTGTGTTAAACTTTTATTTAAAATTTTAAGTTTTGAAAAAACGTAGTTTTAAATTTAAAACTATTTAAATCTATAACTTTGCCATTGGATAAGCCAACTAAATATATTAATAATAATATTTTAAAAAACAATGTTACATTTAAATATATAAATGTTTAATTTTACTAAAAGGTTTTTGTCTGGGTGCATTTAATATAACCGAAACAATTTAAACTCAAAGCAGTTTGCAAATTTAATAATCATTTTTGTTTGTTTTAAAACAAAAATTAAAAATTTTTAGAAATACTTTAATACTTTTTCAAGAGTTACTTTGTTAATGTTAATGGAATACAATTTTAAGTTCCTTCTTATTATTTTGTTTTACTGTTGATGTTCGCAACTTTTAAGCCAGACTAAAATTAGGAATGACCTGTGTAAGGGTATGATAACAATGGACAAAGGTTGCAGTTGCAACTGCAGAGTCCACTGCGATTACTTTGCTATAATTCGTCGTCATCGTTGCCTCAACTGCAATAGCAACAGCAACAATTGCTGCGATTGTTGCTGCTGCTGTTTGGTGACATCGTCGCTGGGGTTTTATTGGCCACTTTTGGCCACATCAGCGACAACGATGAGACAGCCGAGCGCGCTTCCTGTCTCATGGCTCATAGCATATATCCACGATATGGACTATACATATATATAAACATATAGCTGTGTGTGCCGGACAACTTGCCATTATTATGCGCATGTTGCATTGCATTGTTGCTGCAAGCCGGCTGCTGTTGTTGCCGGATTTGTCAGCGATCCTCAAAGTGATAAAAATTGCTCGTAAATCCTTAACGAGTGGAACTAACACGCGCTGGCTGGCAGGCTTTCTGGCTTACTAACCGAAACTCAGCCCCCGCATCCACACACCACATTTGTCTTTTTAGTGAACTCCTAAAACAACATGCCAAATGGAACAATGGCCGATCCGCAGACCGAAATGGACGCGCTCATCTCTTGATCTGCATTGTTAGCGGGCAGCAGCAGCAACATCCACAGGAGCAACATCAACAACAGGAGCAACTCCACAAGATCACAGAGGGAAAATTTATCAGAAATATTTATAGATTTTAATTTAAATATACTTGATATCTGATAGATCAACATTGTTATACACCTCATCTCCAATATTAAAATTAACATATTTTTAAATTAAATTTGTAGCCTCAGTCAAACATTTTAATATTATTTCTTATTTCTGTTCATGAAAAATATTATTGTGGGTTAATCTTCATTATTAGATTTGTTCTACCTAAAATATCCGAAATGTAATTGTACAAATTAAACTAATTATTTTGAAATGTTTGAAGACTTAACCAACAAACATTCTTTAAGAAAATTCAAATGTTTTTCTTTGTGCAAAAACATCTCCAGCTTTCCGTTTTCATTGTGACTTCTGAAGCTCTTTGCATTCAACAGAACTCACACTAACCGATTGGCTTTGGCCAGTTTATGCATCACCAAACACCAAATTGACTCCATTAAATTCCAATTGTGCCAATGTTTTCTTAAGAAGGGGGAGGAAAAACCAAAACAAATGCTGAGTGTTCTTCAAGATAATAGTTTTCAGCAAGAATGTTGCACAATTTCTCCACATTGAGAAAATAAAGTGCAGCCAAACCAACTTAAATTCTATAAACCTGATATATGGTATAGTTATTTCTTAATTTCCGATCCCCCAACTTGCTACAGCCAACGATAAGCCGCAATTAAGCCTTAATGTTCGCCAGATAAACGCTAATTTAACAACCCCACACAAGAAGCCAGACCAAAGTTACAGGTTAACGCAAACAAATCAGATCGAAACCATATGGTTAACCAATTAAAGATGCAAAAGACAAAAAAACCAAAGCCCAGCTGACAATAAAACCAACAAATTTTCGTATTTAACGATCGGCAAATTAACATACATTTACACATGCCGGGAACGGAGAGCGGGACAAACAGAGTGTCCGACCACCCAAATGGGAGATGGGGAAGCTGCGATGTCGGTTTGGGAAAATATAGCTAAAAAACTTAACAAAATGTATCAATTAGAAACCAAAAATTCTGAAAAAGATTCTTATTGACATGCGATTTCTATAATGTGATCTTCTAAGATAAACTAATATTAAATATTCAAAATAACT
The DNA here is from genome assembly GCF_018152505.1 of Drosophila elegans. NCBI lineage: Eukaryota > Metazoa > Arthropoda > Insecta > Diptera > Drosophilidae > Drosophila > Drosophila elegans. The sequence goes on from NW_024545863.1 coordinate 2,810,171, forward strand.
TCTCAATTTTAATGTGGAATATAAAAATAGTACTTTAAAGATATTAAAACAATCCTTGATAAGCTTAAAAAAATACTTAAGCTGAATTCAGCTAAAATATTATATTTTTTGTATCTACATTTTGAATTCTTAATAATATAAATAAAGTAAGGCCTTAACTAAAAAGCTATAAGACAATCTTAAATGCAAAAACGATGAATTATTAAAGATAAGACAATCTTCAATGCCAATAATTATTAATTTAAAATTATAATAAAATTTTTGAACATTTTAAGTAACAATCCAGATTATGTTAAATAATAGCTAAATGGACAACACTAAAAAGGAGGCAGCAAGAGCGAATGGGTGGGCCTGCAGCTCCACCGCTCTGTTTAAGTAGGTGTTGACAGTTCGTTATAATAATAACTACTTTAAAATAAAGCCAAGTCCAAAGCCGATAATTAATTACGAACGATTAATGACAGTGTTATCTAAGCGCATGACAAACGCCGCGGGGCAAAAGCAGCAACAACTAAACAGACGGAATGCTCCACTCGTCGACTTTTCGCTTGAGTTCAGATGAGTTCAAGCATAGCACCTCCGCCTTTTTATGGGCGTGGCGACCGCCTGTTGATTTCAGCTAACTGTTCTGCTTAATGTGCGAATAATTCGATCAACAGCTTCATCTTGGGGGTACTTATACAGTAGATATATTTAAATTCCTTAATTAACATAAAATGTTGACAATAACATTTTCCAAAGATTTCCTAAGTTAATTAGCCATAAAAATTTTAATAAAATATTAATATTTGCAAATACATATATTGTAGCAATGCGACTTGTTTTTAACTTTCACCTAAAGGGAAGAAATTCTGTATTATTTTTCCCCGAACCCCTTTAAAAAACAACAAGGTCGGCTTTCTTTGAAGCGCATGTTGCGGTTATTATGTAAAACACACAAAATCCTTTTAATACATAATGTCACATTCACATCACTTACCCCGAACATTTGTATTTGTCTTTGTTTTTCGTTTGTTTGTTTTTGGTCTGTATTATTTTCATTTCGACCGCACTTTCACTTTTCCGCTCCCTGGGCGGATAATTAATGTGCTTCGCGACCCGGACTCTTCCCCTAAGTAGGGTGCTCCATATATCCGTGCGTCCCCTCCTAATACATAATTACGTTGTTTCATTAACAGCATTAGCAGCGACAATATTTCACCCGATTTTCAAGTAGGGACTCACCATATTCCGAAGTGAAGTGAAGGTGTCTCATCTAGTTTGCTTCCATCCACTCGCAGTCTTGATTTATCGACATTAGGCGTATAGTTTGGATGCCCAGCTTCCGTGGGTGGCAACTAGAGATGAACTAGATGTGTGATTTCCTTTTATGTAATTATAAATTTGTTCAATATAAATATATCAAATATTTAAGAAAACATTCAACGATTAAACGATTTTTTGAGTTATTAGCTTAAGAAAGGTTTCCTGTACCTTTAGTATTATTTTAAATTTGAATAAATGGTTACTAATGCCAAAAACGCATAGCTACTAATAACAAAATTCCAAAGTCCCCGAAAATGTAATACTCAAAAAGTTGGGTGATTAATTTTAAGCAGTCTTCCCATGATAATATATATATTTCAAAATATTTTACCCAAAAATCACGTTGTCATCTCTAGTCTCCGATCCCAACGTTATGGATTATTAATGCAATGGGTTGTGAACGGGCAGATGAGGCGGCATTGATCACTCTCCGCTTCCCTGAAGTGTTGTCCCCCTCCAGAGATTTTCCCCCATATTTATTTTTTGGGGGGTGTAAACGGACTAATGCAATCTCAAGTATGTGCGACACGCTGGCTGGGGCGACTACTGCAACATGTGGCCAAATGCTATAGAGTGTATGTGGAGTGGCATAAAAAGATGCATCGCCCGACGAATTTATGGGATGCGGCATGTTGCCATTGGCCTGATGCTCACACGCATTTAAATACCTAATAAAAGTTACACTTGAAAATTAATGAGCAGCGTTTTCAGCGTTTTGTGGGACACGACAAAGTGACAACACTTGAATTAAGTTGTTCCCGGTCCAAAGGATCGCGGATTCGGCTCCCGAACTCCAACTTCACATTATTCCCCGCGCCGTTTCGGTTGTCAGATATGCCGAGATTTCGTTTTAGTTGGCGCAATAAATTTTGTGGTTTAATGGGGCGGGCGTAGCGGCTCGACTCTGAAGTTTTTCACTTTGATATTCGAGCGTCTATTAATGAAAACGTTGCGCTGCAGTGAGGCGGCCTTTTTTGGCCTATTTTATAGGGCACACTTCCTCTTTTAATGCAGCCGCAAGAAACGAGGCCCAAAGCCCAAAGCGAATGACTTTAGCCAAGGCTTGAGGGGCATAAACGAGGCTATTAAAGTGACAAAAATTGACACTAATCATGCTTGGATGCCAGCCAAAGGGGTGGCCGACCATTTGTTTTGGGGGCCGGGTCGAAAGAGTCCACATTTTGTAGCCCTGTCATGTTGCAGGCGGTTCGTAATTTATGTCTTAACACTTACAGATCGTTAGCAAATGGAAAGGGTCAGGTCGGGAAAGTAACTCGGGACTCGCTGGAAAGTGATCGCCTGCAATGCGGCGTAATTAGCTAATAAATGTGAACACATGTTAGTGATTTGGGAGCTGAATATAAAAGTGAATGGGTCTAAAAGTTTTTATTATTTTACTTAATTAGAATATGAATACAGAAAAAATGTAAGGCAAGCTATAGTAAAATACTTTTCCTTATATAACCATTCTACACAAGAGATTTTTAATAAAAACATATACGTAAACAATTTTTAAATTTTGCTATTTAAATACACCTCATAGAGTTGTTTTAGGAGGCAAACTATAAACTATGAGTTTTGAAAAATATATTTTCAATCATTTAAATATGACGTTTAAATAAATTTCGACTAAAGCGTTAAAATTTAAATATTTAAAATATATTTTAAGCATATAAATATTCACCTAACCCATAGGAATAAGTAACAATATGCTCAAGAGTGTGCATAATTCTGGAAGTTATCCGGCTGTATGGATACCAAACGCCTACCCATTATCCCTCACCTAAGTCCGTGCCCAGCTAACCAGGCAATAGCAACACCATCGCTAAACGCACCAAAGTAAATTGTTCGATTAATTGGATTTTAACAGCGACAAGTAGCCGCCAGGCAGGACAACCATTGAACCAATGAACACCACCAGACAAAGCCAATAAAAAAGAGTGTTGGGAGGTTTTCAAAAGTTAAGAAAAACCAGCAGCATTCCCAGGCAGCAGACATGAAATCTCGCTGGCGAGCGAAAAAGAGATGAATTTACAGCTACAAATCGCTTGATCAGTCAACATTTTAGCAACGTCTAATTGTCAGTCAGTCAAGCAGACGGTAAAACGTCGACGACAACGGCAACGACAACGGCAGCAATGGCAATGAGCAATGAGCAATGGCAGCAGCAACTGTTGCTGCCCCGCAACAACATCCACGGCACGGCAGCAACATTGCAGCAAAAAGAGGCCCCAAAGTTGAATTTTTATTGTTGTCACAGCAATTTCAATTGGTTCGATGAGCATTCCAGCATTGCACGCGGCCAACGAGCGGAGCGATCGAAAGAAGTACAAATAAACCCAAACCAAACCAAGCCAAGCCATCCAAATAAAATAAAAAACAAAACTGGCTTAGACGAGAGACGCTGGAGACACAGCTCCATCATCGATATTATGTCGCTGGCAGACGATTAATGATTGCCAAGGTGAAGATCTCATCGACAAGCGATTGCCTCTCGCTCTTTGCTTTTATTTACAGTCGAGCGTCGCTAAGAAGAATATGCCCCACTCAATTAATATTAAAATTCAAAAGATTTAGATTATTGAACATATTTTTTATTTGGTTTATATAAATAAGACTTACCATCGCCAAATCTGGAAAATCAGTTAGAAAGACTACAACGCATAACCTTAGGTATTTATTTATTTATAAAAACTTTCCTATGATATTTGAAACTTCAAAATTGTTGACTCGCTTATAAATTATATTATATTTGCAAATGTACATAACTAATTTATAATTAATAGACATTTTTTTTTTTATGTAATAGATAGTTAGAGATTTCAAATTGTTGAAAGATATTTGACTTGGGAAGTTCGACTGTGAATATATTTTTTTGCCCCGGCTCAATGTCAGTCCGTCAGTTTGTCAGTTCGTCAGTTTGTCAGTGTCGCCGGGCCAAAGCGAGCAACGTCTCTCTCCCCAACACTTGGTATTTATGCCAATTAGTATGAAATTTCTTACGTGCCCGCAGACAGCGGCCTCAGTCGAAGTCGCAGATCCAAGATGCAGCTTCAGCTTCAGCTCCAGCTCCCGAGATCCAGAGCTTCAGAGCTTCATCCTCATCACAAGCCATCGGTTGCGGTTGCTTCCGCTCAAACTGGTCCAGTTTCATTTCTCGATTTCACCCTAATGCCAGGCAGCTACTACTGTGACTATAACTTGTGGCTCTTATTGTCTCTCTGCGGGCTTAGCGCCATTTTTGTCGCGCTTTTCTGGCTTTGGCTAATCTGGGTGCTTAAATCGCCCGATCCGCAAATATTTCGTATTTAATTTGCTGCGCTGCCTCTTGTCGTTCGAGAAGTTTGTGCACATAAACATTCAATTCAAATATGCCCCTATCTCTGAATGAACGAAAAATAGTTGTTCATAATTTAGTTCAAATAAACTGGCAATCAGGTTTAATTAGCCGTTATTCATTATAATTCAACATTATATTATTTACAGCTTGTATTTAAATACCAACATCTTAACAGAAATATGTATTGGCATAGTCTGATATGGAATACATAGCTGCTCTGAATTATTTACAAGTATACTCGAGTATTAGCTAAAGAATTAGCTTGGTTACTCAAAATATAATAATATGTAGTGTTAGTCCGAAAAATGTTCAATACATATAATACCTGTCAGATTGTGTTCAAATAATGAGAGCTTAAATTAAAAATTAAAATTAAACCATGATAGGATCTGTTGCTGGGTGATTGCATGATCTATGGTTCCCAAGCCATAGACAAGCTTTAGCTCGGAACAGATTTAGAAGCTCAACTCGTGCAGATCTCAATTCTGAGAAGCAACGAGCCCTTATCTCATAAATGTCTAGGCCTTCCAAGTTTATAAAAATTAATCTTAATATGTTAAGATTAATCATTTGCTGATATGATGATTAGACCCAAATCGTTTTGAGTTAAGTTCAAATTAAAACACTCAAAGAAATAATTAAAAGAAAAAACCAACCTTTTCATCAAAGGTTCAAAAGATATTATGGAACGAAAATATTATTGAAGTTTTCCATACTAGATAAAGTCAATTTTAATAATTATTTTTTTATGTTTATAAATATATTCAAACTGTCTTTTGTGTTTATGATGATTTCGTCTTAATTATAATTTCACCAAAAATCGGTGACATTTTCTGATTTCAAATTTTGTTTCTTACAATATTATATGCCAAACTAGTTTAACTATAAAATTTGTTTCGGTTCATGTACAATATTTAAAGCACTCTTAAATTGCTAAAATCCGCTGTGTTTACTTAGCAGTCAGAGAATAATGCATTCATTTGAGTCGACGATTTTTTGCAGCCCGCTCCAATTAAGTTTTACCTGCACCCATGCTGACCGCAGCCAGACAAATTTCGAAAACAATTTTCCGCCCAGCAAGTGTGACTCGTTAGGCGCTTCGGCGGTGGCTCTACTCGTAATTGAGCAATTATTCATTCAAATGGATTGCCAATTTCGCCGACCAGCCCACAACAACAGAGGATACGATGCGATACCATACGATGCGATACCATACGATGCGATACACCTCGGGGCCAATTTAGCGGATCGATCTGCGAACTGCAAGCTGCAATTGCGATTGCAATTATAAAACAATCACTTGTCGGGATAGGCGGCTCCTGGTCGCCACCTTTAACGGCTACCCATTATTTCCAGTATCCAGTATCCAGTATCCGATGCCTCTTGTTTCTGGTTTGTTTTTTCCTTTTTTTTTTGTTGCTTTTTATTTTGTTTTTGGGCGGCGGCCACGCAAATTGTGCTTACTTAATAAGTCGTACAACCTGCTAATGTGAGCAATTTACCAAAGGAACGCGCTCCACCCGGTGGTGCAGGTTCCTGTTTCTGTTTCTGTGGCCGTATTTCTCTGTATTCCTCTGCATTTTCTGTGGTCCTCGCGCATGCGCAGCCGCCGATTGCAATCTGCGCAGAAGAAGGAAGCCGAAGCCGAAGCCAAAGCCGGCAGAAAATAGCCAGCGTGTGTGAGTGCGCACAATAAAAAGGTGCGAGCTTAAAGAATTTATGGGCCAGCCACCGGTCGATAAGCCAAGAAAAATAAATAAAATAAACCGAAATAAAAATAAAATAAAATAAAAAAAGCAAAGCGTAGCCAGTAAAGGAGCTCCGCGCATCGTGCAGGCAAAACAAAGTCGCTGGGACAGCGCACCTAATTATTATAAATAAACCAATCGAACAATAAAGATCTGCTGGCCAACTTTCCACGAAATGCGCACAGTGGCCATAAGAACTTAATCGCAAATGAGATTCCGGGCCAGTGCCAGTGCCAATTCGAGTCCCAAAAGCAAAAGCGGAGGCTGGAGCTGAAGCTGAAGCAGAAGCTGAAGCCGGCAACGCCATCGATAACACAATCGATGATGAGGCGGCTCCCAAGACCATTCCGAACCCAAATCCAGGCTAACAAGCGGTTTGATGGAGCAGCCAGTCGTCTGTATTAATCGCTGACATGGCCGGGGGAAAATTCTGAACGGCAGGGGGAGTGGGTCCCAAAATGTCCAGCCTTACACCTTGAAAATATTATGCGTTTTGGTTTAAAAAACTAAACGAGAGCATTTCAAAAATCCTTGTATTTAAAACATTATCAGTAATATATTTACTAGTTCTATACTTCAATCATTCATTAACAAGAACTAAATTATTAAAACCAAGACTGTGCATATTTTATAACTACATAATAAAATCACTAAGATTTTTTAATATCTGATATTGTTTTCATTGAATTTAGAGGGGTTTAATTTGTAAATGATAAGCTTCATTTATCAAAAAATATAAATGTACAATGGCAACATATAAAAGTATTTTTAAAAGGGATTACAAAAAAATGTCTTATTATAATCAAAATTTTTTCAAGTTACTATAAATAATAAATAGGTAAATTATAGAAACTCAAATTTGTTTGACATTCTAAGTGGAAATATTTGAAATTTGATATTTCTACTCTATCAACAAAAAATACTTTTACAAGGACAGTCATTTAGTGTTATAAATTTAAAAACTCGAATAAAATATTAAATTTATGATTAAGTAACCCTATTATATTTCTCCAAGTGCAAGTCCTTGGAGCCGCAGATAAGGCGCTGACGTAGTTAAACATATTGTAATTGCTGCGATGCCAGAAACGGGTTTCCATCGCGACTCGGTCTGGTTATTGTTTTGGAGTGGCTTCTGTATCGGTCCCAGCATCAGATTACCACTCTATGTGCAGACAAAGGCGCAGCATCATCAGCCAATAAATGGAAGGCGTCGTTGTCGTCCTCAACGGCATCCCGATCCGCATCCCGATCCTCTCCATCTCTTTATCTCTCCACCATTCCAGAACTCCAGAGCTCCAGCCTCCTGTCGCTGTCGTTACGGCCTTTGATTTTTGTGGATCAAGACCAGCACAGTAGCCGTTCGATAATTTGCTATGGCATTCCAAGTGTATGTCTCCTTATCCGCATGTCAATCAAGCTCCTAATTATTCGCCGAATGCAAAAGATAATTGGGCCGTCGTTTTTGGGGCCTTTTGCTGCCACAACCAACTGGATTTTGGGCAAAAGCCATTTCAATATAACAAACGAGACGGTTTCTGCAGGGAGGCAATTATGACAAACTCAAAACTCTGATGGGGTCCTGCTGCAGCAAGTGGCATCCAATTAAATCAAAGGGAATAAATAAACGAAGTGGGGATAAGCAGAAGATTATCCGGTGACATATGCGTTGGGTTGGAAAGAATATTAAACAGTAGCCGAAATTATGGGTATTCTTTTGATTTTTAAATAAAAACCATGTTAGTGAAACTTTAGTATTACCCTCTTCTTAAAAATTTGTAAGCAAATGTACTTACATTTTTTTTTAATTTTTAATATTTCATCTACTGCAATATAATTTGAATGCTTCCATTTAAAAAGTCAATAGTGAAATAGTGTTTCTTTAATTGGTGATCAAAGCGAGTTCATCTTAATTAAATTACATTATGCAATTTGTAACAAACTGTTGTGGAAATAAATTGAAGAATCATGTATTTTCCTTATTGTCAGTAATTATTTGATATTATTAAAAACTTTATTACAGTGATATCGTGTACATATTACATTTCCAGTTATGTGATTTTATCTATACGAAAATAAAGTTTCCTTTCGCCAATTTCTAATACCCATCAGATATTTTTATTGGGTGTGTTGTTTTAGGGGATGCCTAAATATCAATAATTTTGTATAAATTTGATACATACAAATTTTGTCCTGTCATACAAAATGTAAATTTAAAAGTTTGTTGTTGTTTGCTTTAAAATTACACTGATTTTAAATAGATTAAATAAATTTTTTTATTGACATTGCTACATACGCAAACCTCTTTTATGTATTGAAAGCTATTCTAAAAGAACCGAGAAATTGATATTCCAGGTTATCTTTGTTCACATACTTTATTTTTATCCCAATCGGCAGTTTGAACGGCAGCTAATTCATTTGGCGTCCCAGCAGGTTTCCAGCTGCCTATTTCTATATATTATCTGCAAGTGGTAATCATGCTGGGAACGCATTGCACTGGGTTCACATGATCGCATATAGGTCCTGTTCCTGTCCACTCAGATGCACTGGGAAAAATCAATACGCTGTTATAATTATTGTATGTTCCTAGAAAAATATATTTTAACATCTTAAACACGTTTACGCAAATTAAAAATTGAACAAAATAAAATGAAGCATATATTATAATATAAATACACTTTATTACCAAAAAACTAGTTGTTTAAGACAAACCGTCGAAACAAGCTAATTTGGTGTTGTGTAGCTTGGAGTGTAATGAAATCACACATAGACGGGGAAAATGAAACTGCGATTGGAGCCGCTGGAAAGGCGAGGAAAAACGGGGCAAAGTGCGGGGCTTTACGACATGGAGACCATCGACACTTTGTACGTTGTTGTGTAAAACGATTGGCGCGTTAATCAACGTACAAATTTCCGACTTATATGGCCAGCGAATTAAATCGTTCCCCCGAGATCGGCCAACCTGGTCAGCTGTCTTCCTGACAGCTGCCGATTAGAACTGGAGCGATAAATTATACAATTGCCATGCGTGAGACCCGCAAAGAGAGAGGATCGGACTCCATTGGACTCCGACTCCATATATATACATATATATATATATATATTTATCGGGGACCCGGCTCCCGATTCCCCCGGCTCATCGCAATGACAATTACACTGATTACATTAAATATATGAGGCCCATATTGGGAGCCCGGTGCCTCTGGGAGTGTTAACTGTTCGCATGTCCTCTAAAAAAGAAAATTTAAAATCGCAGTCAAGCGTAATTTGTGCAATTTGCAGCTCCCTCAAGTATGCAACGCAGTCCGATGGCCCAAAACTCGTGAAAACTATGCAAATTAGCTAGGCCTAAAAGACGGTAGAAGGGGTTTCAAAAATTGGACTCTATACACTCTAAAACTGTAATATCCTTTTCTATGTTTTATCCTATTAATATATATCAATACACAATATTTTTTAAAGTTAGTAGGCTTTTTAAATTTTGTCTACCGAAGGTTTTGAGAATGAATCAAATTATTTAATTTTATTCAAATATTCTAGTTGAAAACGATAAACTTGTTTTTGTCAGTATTTCAATTAAAAAATTCAAACCTGGTAAAAAAATGTTTTTTAAAATTAAAGCCAAACAACTTTAAATGCCACCTATAAACATAACTAAGCTACTCCAAATACCCTAGTCTGGAAAAATCGACAACATGCATTCTTCGACTTAGGAACCGGGCTGTTTGTTATGACCTGTGCAGTTTGTTTTAAATTCTTGTGGCGCGGCATGAAAAATCAATTATGTTAGTTGAACTTTCTGAGCTAAACGCTAAACAATTGCGCATAATTACGAGCGTTGCGTTGGGGACGAAACCAAAACGAAACCAAAATGCAGACTGCAATGCATTGCCGTTGCCTCAATTTGTGCATTTGCATAAGAGAAGGGTTGGGGTTTTTGTGGCACAAACAAGAAATAACAACAATTAAGGTCCGAAATGGCAAAAGTTAATGACCGAACAATTGAGGAAATTCACGTAAATGACTTCGGGGGCCTTCGGATACGGATTAGAATTGGGCACATTCGAAAGAATGCAGGAAATGTTTAACCGGGAATCGTTTTCAGAACTAGGAACTGCGGGCATTTCAAACAATATGAGAAACGGAAACTCTTTCCGAAGGCAAGTCAATTGCAAATCGCAAAAGAGCCATATAAATAAAGGAATATACACGTAAAGTTGAAAATCAGAAATTAATGTTAGATGTAATCTATATAAAGTACATAGAAGTTGTAAAAAATCAAGTTATTAAAAGTTTCTTAGATACTCAATACAGTTGCAGGTTTAAGTGTCAGTTTCGTCAACTATTTAGTTAAAATTAATAATAAATATATAATAAGTTAAAAAATAAAAACAAATAAATCCACCATAATTTAAATTAAGAATAATATTTGAATAAAATTTGTATTTAAATTTAAATTTTGCAGGCAACGCGCCAACTTAACAGCAGCGCCAGATATGCAGCACTAGCCAACACTGGATTTTTACGATTCGTTAACATTTCTGTTAATTACATTTAGATTTTTAGATTTCTTTTAGGATTGTTTTCAAATAGTTGATCTGACTTTGATTAATATTCGACTCTTAGTCTATAAAATTGTTCTATTTTAAGTAAATATTACCCTTCGGAGTTCGAGTATTTTAAACCCTAAAAATACCTAGCTGCCGTTTAAGGAAAAGTTCGAGCTCTTTTTTAGTATAGCTTTCCTTAATGCAGCTTTTGAAATTTCTATTAAAATCTTCATTATGGGAAGAAGGTGACAAAAAGCAACTACTTTAAGAGCTTTGAAAGATTAAGGCCTCTCAACTGTATACAACGTTGATTATATAATTAAAACAATGCTAATCTCCTTAAGCCTGTATTCTACCATTAAAAAAGAAGTAAAATACCAAAACATTAACGAAAATAATATGAATTGTCGTTTATTTAATTATACCATCCTATCCGGATGAATTTACGATTAAATGCTCTTATTGAAATTTAATTCTTTAAATGATGACAATGAGGACAATGGTCCGCTAACATATCGAAATCATCAAAATCAACATCGACTAGTTCATCATCACCATCATTGTAAAATGACACTTTTAATTCCCCAAGTTCATTCGACATACTGATCACTAAATGACGATACTTGATATTAATTTCTATTGTAGACTTTTTTGCCAATCCCATCAACTCAACCAATAAAACAAGTTGACCCCGCCGGGCATATAAATAGACGAATTTTAGATTCTTGAGATGTGCCATATCAGCGACGATCTGTTTGTCACTAAAACCACATAAAATGTGGGATAATGTGCTTAATTGTAACATCGCCTGCGCCTCCTGTTTGCTGAGCAAAATGTCCGGAATATCTAGTCTCTGAAGACCCCTTCCCTTAAGATTTTGAAATAACTTAACCAGAGTTCCACTTTGATGGTATCCTCTAAGTCTTAATATCTCAAGTAAAGGCAAATTTGCCAGTGGGGCATATTTTGTGGCATCGATGCCGGGCTTCATAGTCAAATCAAGAACTTCCAGATGCTTACAGTATGGCACAATATCCGCAAAACTTCCATATAATTCGGTATTGGCGAATGTAAGAGAGTTTAAAAACCGATTTGCTCGGACCAACTGCACCAAGTCCTCTGCATTCATTCGAACATTGAGATAAAGTATTCTCAATCGGCCGAGCGGCGGCACATTTTGGAGGCTATATCCTGTAAAATCAAAGTTATCTTGAATATATGAACTCTTTTTAGAGCAACTCACCTGGAACGTCAATAAAGAGTGTTTGAAGACTGATCTTGTTTTTAATGGCATTTATCAGGACCTCAAATCTTTCCAAATGTTCGGGGTTGTATCGGGATGGTTTAAAAGTTATGCTCATTCCATTCATTTGTTTGTTCTCCTTAACCGCATTAACATACAATTTCCAATATAGTTCTTTGCTAGCTTTGGAAACGCTTTTTAGTGAGTCGTATACCCTGGCCAAATCGATTGTTACCATATTTTTCGCTTGTAAAAAGGCAAAATCGATATGAAGCTCCTTGTACAGGTCAAAGTTCCACTCCTTAAAAACGTTAACGAATCTCTCACAGCTGATGACGAAATTAATCAGATCCCAATATTTCTCAGGAGAACGTCTGTTCAACTCGCAATTAGCTTTGATCTGTCGAAATGTCTCGTACAAACAATAATGATTCAGCTTTAATATTGTTGTGGCGCTCATATTTGCAAATCTCCAGCCCCAAGCTCAAGACCAATTAGTTACAAATTATAGAAACAACTGCTCAGATTCTCTGCAGTTGTGGGAATTAGTTTAGTTTTGTAATCTTATCAGATAAGGTGCATATACTAAGCATATAAAGAATTTCTTCGCCACAAGCTAATTTAAACACTCTTTAGGAAGATCACTATCATTATACAAATCTAATTTGCAAATGCTTACTATGAGTAATCTTATTTCTTTGTTGGTGCAACACTGCTTTTACACAGATATAAAATATGAGAGCTATGAGAGATTCACATTCTCATCTAAATTAATTTTATTCCAAGCTTTACTTAAGAACAAAGACTTTTAAATCCAATAAAAAATTAAATAATTATTCAGGGGCTTCGCAGAAGAATTCAATCGAAAAATCCGTGGGTGTCCATAATCAATAGAGTTTATTGAGTTCACTTTTGTTTTCCACTATGATGATCATGAGAACAGAACATGGTAGCAACTACTTAAAACTACTTATCAAACAGAAGGCTAGGCCAGACCCTTTCAAAAGTAATTGCTTAAATCTTTTAATTTAAATTTCCAGTACTCCCACCCGACACGCACAAAAACCCGCTGAATGCAAGCCGAATTTGAAATAAAACAGGCTGGGCGCCAAACAAACAGCTGGTTTGGTCTATCGATAGCAGTGTGAGAAGACGTTGGCCAATACTGGGCCACACCGATAGGCGGGGACAGGGACTATCGATAGCTGGGTCGAAGAAGAAGGAGGAGGAGGAGAAACACAAAACCAATTGTAAAAAAAGTGAAAAATTTAAGGAAAATTCAAAAGGGATTTCCTCCCAACCACCACCTGCCGAGAACTACCTTTTAACACTAGGATTTTAGGACTACAAACGAGAATTTTGCACCTGCTAGCACGCACTCAGCTAGAGCTCTCACCCACACAAACCCAAAATCGTCATTCCCCCTTTTTTTTTTTTTGCGAAATCCAAGACGAAGGCCACAACAAATGCAGATTGGAGCTTGATTGGTGTACGATTACTGCCTAGTCACGAGGGATCAGCAAACTATAGCCCATATAGACTATAGTTTTGGGGTAAATACCGCCATAACAAAGCAAGACATCAAAACGAACAACAACCATGTCCGTGAGGACAAAGGTTCTGGGTTTGGTGGACGTGATGATGCGCGTGCCGCCGGTGATGGTCATCGATGAGATCCTGAAGATCGGCATGGGCCTGCCCACGCGACTCTATCCGGAAAAGAGTCCCGGAGGAATAGCCGCCAGCGAAAGCCCGCCCACGGAATCCCCACCAGAGTCCAACCAAGATCCCTTCGCCAGCATCAAGGAGTTCTTTGGCCTCGGCGGCGGAGACGGCATCCCGCCAATGACCTCAGCCGCCGTGGGTGCCGCTCAATCTGCCCTGGAACAGACCATCGAAAATGCCTCCAGATCGGCGCAATCGCACGGCATGCTCAGCTCCGGCTTCAACTCGCTGATGGACGAGCTGTCCCACGACGAAACGCTGGCGGATGTGCTCAGCATCACCACGGTCAAGTTCGTCATCTGCCTGTTCGGTGAGTCATCTCAAAAGGGACACTTTTCCTTACCTAGGGCACTTGGAATACTATTAACACGTCATTTTAAAAGAATCCGGGTTAAAGTACTACTACTATTTCAAGAATATGCTTTCTAGACTATATTATCTTAATGTACCCTAAGATAGACATGGATATGTTAGCTTATTATCACTGACCAAGAATAACATAAACATGGTCAGTAACATACACGTCATATTATTAAAAGACACGCAGCAATCCAATATTTGTATTTTTATTAGGGTAATAAGATTAATTTTGTTTACAAAAAGAATGTCAGTGATATATTAACATATTTTTGAACTATTAATTGTGTAAATAATTTTAAACACACCTGTATATCAGGCCAAAGACATTATTCTTATAACGACGATCAGCAAATTTAGTCAAATCATTATAATTATCATTTAACTCCATAAAAATCACTCTGAATAATATGTTTCGCAGAATAGAATAAAGTGTTTAAATAACAACGTGGGCCAAGCGGATAGTTACAATTGTAATTTAAAATTACCCAAAAAGACCACATGAAATGTGAATGATTGATTGTAAGTTTTAACGTATCACAAAATGCAAGCATTATTTTGATTACAGCCCAAAACGTAAACAAAGTCAATGAAATTGTTTAAAGTTCACTGTTTTCGACCTGCTGACGAAACCATCTAATATTCCAAGGGCCGCTTATCGGGCGTACTTTGAACAGCACTAAAACGCAAATGCTTGACTCAATATTATCGTTTTGTTGCAGGTTTCCTGTCCGCCGCTTGCATCTTCATGCTGTGGACCCGTCACCTGGTGATGGTCTACATGTTCCTCACCTCGCTCGGCCTCACCTTCCTGTCCTACTGGTCCAACGTGAGTGCCCTGGCGCTGATGGAGCGGAGTCCCAGCATACTGGAGGACCTGATGTCGCTGAACACCACGAGATTACTGGACTCGGGCGGGGTGGTCATGTCGCTGGCGCCGCATCTGATGGCCCAGTGGTTCATGGGCATGCTGTTCGCCTACATCCATCTGGGTCCAAGACTGGAGCTGCTCCAGAAATCGATGCCCATCATCTTCGCTAGTCCAATCCTGGTGGCCATGCTGCCACTGCCGCCGAAAGTGGTGCAACACCTGCCCGTTGTGGCCGCCTTCACGCCCATCATCCTCACCAAGATCACGCTGCTGCACAGCGCCATGGAGGCCAGTCGAACGGTCTACAATGGGTATCAGTATGCCATGAACTTTGTGTCCAACTTTGGACTGTCGGCGCTCATCGAAAACGAATGGCAGCGCCTGAATGTGCCCAATGTGCTGCGGGTTTTCTGGACCATCAGGTATATATTTCTATAATTTATGTTAATTATGCACATGGCACATTCTAATTTTTGCACTTGGAGCGCTAATGTGTCAGTGGAACATGGCCACTAATCACCTTGTTTTCGAATTAGTCATTAATGGCCTGAGAAACCAGTACCTCTGCGATAAAGACATAATAAACTAATAAAATCTCAAATGTTTTAGGATCATTCAAGGCGGCTATGCTTTGGCCACGACGGAATCCGAGGAGCCACTGGAACTGATGCCGGCTACACAAAAGCTCCTCGTCGATGGCTGTGAAACCCTGACGGCGGTCTTGGGAATGACGGGCGTCATCTCGATGATCTGCCACTACATCGGACGCGGCTTCCAGTGGTACCTGCTCACCTACGACAATGACGAGGAGAAGTCGCTGGGCACTGTCTCAGCCGTTCTTTTCTACATCCTGGCCCTGCAGACGGGCTTGACCTCCCTGTCGCCGGACAAACGCTTCATTAGGCTGTGCCGCAATCTCTGCCTGCTGATGACCGCTCTCCTGCACTTCCTGCACAACATCGTCTCGCCCATTCTGATGTCGCTGAGTGCGGCACGGAATCCCTCGCGGAAGCGACACGTGCGCGCCCTCACCGTCTGCGCCTTTCTCGTGGTGATGCCCGTCTCCCTGCTCTACTACCTCTGGTCGCAGCGATCCATCTCCACCTGGCTGCTGGCGGTTACCGCCTTTTCCGTCGAGGTGATCGTAAAGGTTCGTATCTTATTTTTATGACTTGAAAGAGAGGATCAGATCAATCCAATTTAAATAAATAGATTTAGTTAAATATAGGAGGTTTACCTCAGACTTCAAAAAGTTAATAAAGTCAAACAGTTCAATGACGTCAATTGCCGGCTATTAATTTAATAATTAATATATACATATTTGTTCATGAAGTTAAATCAGCCAATCGAAAGCTAACCTACTTATTAAATATAAATAGATTACTAGGTAATCTTTTAATTAAATATCAATATGTTACCATTACTCGTTTAGTAAAAAACACTACGCACTACGTTAATTTTTTGCAAAATCAGCCTAATGTCTGCCCTTAGCTAGTCGTAGCTGAATATTATATATATTCAGAGGTTTTTATAATTGCACTGCATTATTAGCAATAAATTGCTACACATATTCTTGATCTCCATTAACAACAGAGTCCATTTAGCCATGTCAATTTAGTCTCTTACGTATAAAACTTTGACAATAGTGTTCTTATTATTGAAGGTAGTTTTAAGTCCTACTACACCTCACTAATTACATATTCTCCCGCAGGTGCTCGTTTCGCTGGCCACCTACACACTCTTCCTGCTGGACGCCCGGCGCCAGTTCTTCTGGGAGAAGCTGGACGACTACCTGTACTATGTGCGTGCCTTCGGCAACTCGGTGGAATTCTGCTTCGGAATCCTGCTGTTTATCAACGGTGCTTGGATCCTGATCTTCGAGTCGGGTAAGTTGGTGTCCAGTGTCCCTCGTCCTGGTTACATTAACACATGAGTAGGCAAACCCATTGCCGCAATCGATTGGCCTATTTGTTCATCGGATCCGGGGTATCGAACCTCGAATCCTCATCGTTCCGTGTCCAGCTTTTCTGTTCTGTGTGTGCATGTAATATTTTTATTTGGTTGATTTGGTGTACCGATAACTATAACTTGATAGCCCAAAATGCTACAGGCGGCGCCATCAGAGCGATAATGATGTGCATCCATGCCTACTTCAACATCTGGTGCGAGGCCCGGGCAGGATGGTCGGTGTTCATGAAGCGGCGTTCGGCGGTCCACAAGATCTCTGCCCTGCCAGAGGCAACTCCTGCCCAGTTGCAGGCATTCGACGATGTGTGCGCCATTTGCTATCAGGTGGGTTTTTGTCCTTTATTTCAGATTCTTATATACTAACGCCCTATGGTTTTCCTTACCCTATTTAATTCAGGAAATGTACTCGGCCAAGATCACGCGGTGTCGTCACTTCTTCCATGGCGTCTGCCTGCGCAAGTGGCTGTATGTCCAGGACCGTTGTCCCCTGTGCCACGAGATCATGATGTACACGGACAAGGCGGAGGAGAACGCACAGGAAGCGGAGCCAGCGGCGGCTGTCCAGGCCGAACAGCCACTTCGTATTTACCCGCGAGACGTGAGTACAATATGAAGGGGTTTCTTCTAGTTACATTAGAAGTTTATATTAGAACGTACATGCAAGCACAAGCAAATACCCTACAAGAGAATTCCCTTTTAAGAAACTAATATCCGTTGTCAAATTAGCATTTTTTTATTTAAATTTAGCCCTTACCCTAAAAATAGCCTGTAATTATAAGGAATTTTACCACCAATTATCTTTTGAATGCTCCTATACATTAAATTCAAGTAGCGTCATCAATTTCTTGAAATTCGCAAAAATGAAATTAATTTGTTGTTAAACATTTATTAAATATTGTTAATTTGTTTGTATAAATTTTAAGTCCATCGAGAACAAACAAATATAGAAATTAGCTTACCAAAAAAACTCCTATAAGTTTAGAAAATATGGAAATCAATATTTGTGGTTTAAAACTCCAAAAATTGTTTCCAAAGAAACAGTCGCTGACAGAGACCTTATATAAAGTGAAAATATAAAAAAATTATAATAAATATGCGGCTTTCGGCAACCTTTTTAGTTTTTACAATGTGCTTAAGACAGCTTGAGATCAGGGAGGAAAATCAAAACATGTCAATATCAAAGCGTTTGCACCTATTGTTTGTGAAGTATGAAACTTGTACATATATTGATAAGTGTTTACCTTTTAGGACGGAAACAACGCTGGTGCGCCGCGACGCACCCCAGAGCGTGTTCCAAACGAGATGCCAGAGGCGGCCACCACCTCGTCCAATGCGGCAGCCATGATTGGAGCGGAGGCAGCTGCGGCCATTGTGGACTCGGCAGCGGCTGTTGGCGAGGCGAGATCCCTGGCCAACGTGGCCAGCAGTGGCAGCCAGCGAATCAGCGCCAGCGGGAGCAGCGACAGCAGCTTCATGACAGCATCCGCCCAACCTCCGCCGCCGACGGCCACTTCGGCTGCCGCTGTGGCCACGGCGGCGGCCAGCAATACGACGCACATGTTCCGGATGTCGCAGGACCAGCAGTAAACGGATCTGATCTGATCGGAGCGAAACGAAACGGAACGGGAGCGCTCGGCGTACCTTGTCTATCTTCTATATCTTACCACTTGGAAATGTTCTGTGTGTTAGTGTACTTATGTAAAAAAAAACGCGAATCTATTCCTTTCAAGAGCAATCTGACCCTACCACACGACGACAAAACACTTCCTAGCACACAAACACACACACACACACACACCTTCGATCCTCATAGGCACAGACATTTACGTATATATATACAACACACACGCAGCCATGCTTAATTAAATTATATACCATGCATATAATAGCGCGCTGAACGATAATAAGACGATAATTGAACCAGAGATCTATGTACGTTAAGTTTACGGTAAAAGTTGATCCAAAAATGTTGAAACACACACAAAAAAATGTAGCCCTAAGTTTGCAGCGGATAAAAACAGTGTAAAAAAAATACCATTTGGCGGATAAAGAAAACACAAAAACGATAAACATTTTATGTGGTGAAGTCTGAAAATGATTTAATCAAGTTACCAATTAAATCTAGTTAAAAACATAACACGAAATCAGCATAGATAAAAAATGAGAGCAAAACGAGAAATTGCGTTGTATAATTTTGTAATGTAAAAATAACTTGAATAAGAGAAATCCTTGTTTTGTTTTTTATTTAAATTACCTATGTACGTTTATTTAGATTTAATGTAATTAAACGAAAGAAGCGGAAAATACAGAAAACATCAAAAAACAGTCTAATGTAAGATAAAACACACACAGAAACAATTGTGTTGACTTTTGACTAGATATATGGGTGTTTCAGACATCGTTAAACAATAATATTAACATGAACTACAGTGCGTTTCATTGCTACTTTATGATATACCGGAAAATACCCATTTTCTTTGTGTCATTCAGCTTTGAAACGCACTGAATATCAGTTCAATATTCAGTTGAAAATCAAATCATTGTAGTTGCGGAGCAGGTGATATGGAGACACGCGGCAACAGGTGGTAGTCCGGACCACAGTGATTCGATCGGCACGTTCGAAATTGGCCTTAACCGTCTCATAGTAGCGACCATCGCTGCGAACAAAATAGTGATATAAAGAGGTTTTCGAAATTTAAAATCAAACCAAACTCACCTGAGAACCATGCAGCGTAACTTGAGGCATTTGACACGCAGTATATCGATGGCCTTCTGGCTTTTGTCCGAGAATCGCAGGTTATCCGGATCCCAGCGCAACTCCAGGCGCTCCAAGTTGCCGCAATTGGAGGCGATGGTGTCCATCAGC
This sequence comes from Drosophila elegans, assembly GCF_018152505.1. Taxonomy (NCBI): domain Eukaryota; kingdom Metazoa; phylum Arthropoda; class Insecta; order Diptera; family Drosophilidae; genus Drosophila; species Drosophila elegans. Next base: position 2,830,141 of record NW_024545863.1, read on the forward strand.
TGGTCCACATGGATGTTGACTCCCAATTTCTCAGCAGTGCCCATGACAATGATCCTTTGGTGGTCATTTTATATAAAACATTAATGTTATAATATAAAATATCTTATCTTACTTGCAGTTGCCCAGCAGCGGAAGAATGCTCATCCACAATTGATCTGTGATGTGCGGCATCCCGGAGAGGCAACAGGCACTCAGCTGGTGACCCTGCCGCTGGACAAACTTAAGCAGACCCTCATCCGTGATGTTGTCCGAGGAGTCGAGATCCAGGGAAATAAGGGATCTAAAGGGTAATGATTTTCACAGAATAATAAATAAATGTAATTATGGGTATGGGTTTCAGCCCACCTGGTAGTTCCCGACTCCATCCATTGCTTCAGAACGCTGTCATTGAAACCATTGATTTGTCCGGCAGATAGGAACTTCAAGCTGGGTATCCTGGTCAGCATGTCCACCAGGCACTCGGGCGAAAGATCCGTGGCCGTGATGTCCAGCTCTTGCAGAGCGCACTTATCCCACTCGGCCTGCATCACGAACTCGGACTTGAGGCTGGTGCCATTCATCAGGAGGCACGTTAGGCGCTTCGATCGCTGGATGAGGGTCTTCAGAGTGGAGCCGGTGACCTTGTTGCAGAAGTTAACGGCCAGACACTCCAGCTGGATGCAGTTGGAGCTGAAGGCATCGATGTGGGAGTCGTCGATGAAGTTGATGCCATACAGATTGATCACCCGCAAATTGGGCGTGGCCGACTTGAGTTTGTGCACATTGATGACCTCGTAGATCTCCTCCTCCTCCTCCTCGCACTTCTCGTAGGTGCCTATCAAGTGCAGCACCTCCAGTCCGTTGATGAAGTTGTAGATCTTGCGCATGAAGCCCTCCATGAAGATCACTTCGGACAGGCAGACGCACATGTACCGCAGTTTGGTGGGAAAGGCCTGCATCTCGCTGAAATCGTGCAGTTGCATGGCTAATGAATACCAATAGTTAATTAAATAAATAAATTTATCAACAACTAAATAGAAAACCAACCTGTGGAGAAGTCCAGCAGCATGTGGGTGAGATTCGGACACTTGGCAGACAATTCGTGGAGCACTGTGTGCGTGATCAGCTCGATGGGCAGTTCGATGTACCGGAGCGTGGGACCAAATCTCACCGAGATTAGCTGCAGCAGCATCTCCAGGGAGCCCACATGCAGTCCAGACACCTCCGGCCGCAGCGAAACATTCTTCCAGAGACGCGTATCGTAGGCAATCTGGCGCCACCGACGACAAATCCGGGCCAGGCGACAGATCTCCCGGTGCGACAGATACGAGAAGATGTGCAGCAGCACCTTGTCGGGCAGCTTCTCGATGGTCTACGGGTGTGAACACATATTTCAGATACACAGAAAACAAATTAAAACCCTATATCTATTTTGATAAATAAATAGAACAAATAATCCCATTTTTTTCTAATTTGAGCTAATTATACCACAATTATTAGATTTGATTTAATAAATAATTATAATAAGTGATTTTCACTTGTTGTACAAATTAATTTGATTAACTTTTTTCTTATTTATTTTAGAAATAAACAATCCAAATAGAGAATATTACTTTAAAAAGTTATTCCAATTTTAGCTGGCTTTATTTAAATGAAAATTGACTTTTCAGATAAAATTCCTAGTTATTAATATTGATTTTGACTTTAATTTTGTTTAAAAAAATAAAAAAGTAAAGGAAGAATTATTATTGAAAGATTATATATTTATTTGAATTAAACGATATAAGAACCCTTTCCACCAAATGATTTTTTTTTCATGATCCATATTGTTGCTCACATGTCCATCTGGTTTTTATATGTTTTCAGTTTGAGTGTATTTTTTGGTTTTCTCTTTTTCTCAGAGGGATATTCTCTCCTAGTTTTTTTTTTAGTAAGGTGATGAGTGAGGACTCAAAGTAATATTGAAAACTCGATGTACCGTATCGGCGAAGGGACTGCGAACTGTGCCATCGGACAGGTAAACCTGCGAAGCCTCGACGGCCAGCTGACCCCAGATGTCCGTGGAAATGTCCATGCCTCAGGCCACTCGGCTGTATGGTATATGGTATATGAAATATATAGTATTGATTCGAAAGCACTTGCTTATATAAAAAAAATATAGGTAGGAACCGAGATAAACTACGCGTGGTCGGGCCTGCCAGCTGAATATCCGTCGGTCTGAGCTACTTTCGCGCTACTGCGAGTGGGCATCCCATCGACGTCGCCATCGGAATCTCCAAAAGAACCGCCAGGCAATTGACTCAAGAGAACCAGGCTACTATTTATAGACGAGCGCTAGTAACGAGAGCAGTGGCAGATCTGTCTCGGATGCATCAGCTGTTTGTTCATGGGACCCGCACCACTCACGCACTCTCCCAGAACCACCGAACTACCAACCAAGCACCCGACCACCAAGCCACCCACCCGGTGGTGCACGACAAGAAAGATCACCACATCATCAAATCAAGTGTTATTGTCTTCTAATATGTTACTTATCAATATTTATGTTACTTACTTCTAGTACTAAATATTATCCTATTTTAAGTTTACTGTAGTATGTCTTCCAATACCTCACTCCTAAAAAAGTCATAAAAACTATAATATATTCTTGAAAGTTATGAAATATTTTTTTGTATTTATATTATTACATCCAATTTTTTCGTCTTATGTCTAGAAAACTAAAGACTTTTTAAAATATCTAATTCAATCAATGTGTTTGCTCAATTTCTCAATGAGTAAAAAATCTTTACCCTAATTGGTAAATGTATTACTTTAAAAGGTGTTTTAAAGACTATTATGTTTCCAAATTGAGAATTATTTATTTCTTACAGTGAATAGTTGCTATGATAACCGAAATTAAAAATATTTCTTAAGTCTTTTTTATTTCTGACGATCATTTTTGTTTCGAAAAACGTTACAACTTATTTCTCAGTGGAAATAAAATGTATAAACGCATGTTGTTTGTTGCCAAGAGTTCTATATACATGCAGATCGGTCGGCTGGGTTTGTTTTGTTTACTATAGGTACATAGATCGGTACATAGACAAAGTACTTACCAGTCGCGTCTTCACCGTCCCAGAATCGTGAAGTCCGATGGCCTGCGAAGAGGTTTGCGCTGCCAAAACATTCCAATTATCCATCGTGGGCACTGGGCACTGACAGTGGCTAACTTTTGGATCGGATCAGCCGGGAAATTGTCTGTGTGTACTGTTGTATAATATATAGTTTCTCTGGATCCGTGTAATTATGCTTCTATCTAGGGGAAATAGGAACGCTGGCGCCGAATTGTGTCGAAGTGGGTGAATTTTGCAGACGACGTCTATAAGGAGCACAAGCATTCACGAAATAAGCAAAATTCTAAGGGGTTTTTCTGATTAGTCACAGTTTTTGGCTGTTTTTTAAGAAAATTTTCCAAATTTTTACAAGATTGGAAAATTTGTTTAAAATTTTACGAACTACCAAATATTATATTTAACCGTTTGTTAACATTAATAATTGATTGGTTTGGCAAAGATTACACCTTAAAAATATTGAATAAAACCATCCAGCAAATATTAAAATCAAACCATTAGCCAATGATTTCGGTTTTGTAAAATAGAGTAACATTCAGATAATAATAATATTTTTATGAACTTTATGTAAAAGAGCTTCATGCATAAATCAAGCCACAAGCCATTCCTTAACTAGTTAAGTAAATAAAAGCGACACAAAAGCACATAATTACCCATTTGATTAATTGATTAAACAAGATTTGTTAGACACTCTACAAATAAATGAACACGAGAACAAAAGCAATTAATCAATTACTTGTTGCCTTGCCTCGAATTGCAGTCAGTACATTAAAATAGCCGATTTACAACAATAGCACAGGCAAATTATGCAAAATTTAGTGAACATCGTTGTTGTGATCTTTTGATTTGCGAGTACACATCAAAATTCTGTTCACCCTTTTCCTAGGTTATTTTTAGTCGTATTCGTGTGGTTTTCTGGTCGCAAATTTGTGAGGTTGCAACGCTTGAAAATCACAAGAAAAAAAAAAAAAAGGAAATGCAATTTCGTAACTTTCACAGAACAATGTTGGGGGTTCGAAATACTTGGCAAATTGGACTTAAGGTTTCACTTTTTCGATGGCAAATTACTGGCAGATTGGTGGCAAGAATCCGGCGGAAATCTTCCGCAATTGGTGTAATTTTCCGCGTACTTGACGGCTCCACAACTCTCTGGCAACTGAGAAAATCAGGCGTCCGCGGAAAATGGTTTATGCCAAAATCCACTCGGCTAGTTGCTCGTATTATATGGGTGGAAATGGAGGGGTTATTGGGGGACGATCTCTGTACAAAGAGCGAGTGCAGGCGTCATTTGGCGCAGTCGGCAGACATGGCATGCATATGTTGTTCCCATGGCGCCCGGCCAACAGAGGATCACACCCCGATCGTTAGGAAACAAATATAGTAATATCTATTATTTTTACATCCAAATTAGCCTGTTTCATGAATTAGTTAGCACAGTTGACTACGCAAAAGAAACGGAAACATTCGAATTTTAAAGATTATGATCTGATAACATTTTATTTCTCCACAAATCTTTTAATCCATCCATCCAATGTATTTCTAGAAGTTGGTATCGTTTTACAGGTCTAAGCAAAAAAATAAGCATAAAATACATGCAAGCAAAGATTTTTTTTGCTACAAATTATTATTATCTTACAAATTTATTCTGAAAATTATAAATTAGTTTTACCAAAATGTGCCGATTTTGAGTGATTGATTTTGGTTTCAATAAGATATCGACAAGAATTATTTGCAGACATAAAGAATTGCATTTTAAATTGTTCTAAAAATTATCTTTAAATTATATTTTCTATAAAACCTTTAAAAATTATTTAAAAGTAGTAAGCTTTGAAGTTTTAAAAACCTGCGTGCATACAAAAGAAGAAAACTATTAAGGGTCACTTTAAAGACACATAAAATAATAATTCTAATCGCAATTAACTGAAAACAAATTTAAATTCAAACGAACCGGCGCTGCCAGACTGTTATTTTTTTCATTTCGTACAATGGCAGCCCTGTTCTGATCAGAAACCATTGCCATAACAACGTTTTTTTCATTCGTTTGTTTGCCTCTCAACCGTTCAGTTGTCTCTCTCTCTGCGCTGCACCTGCGCTGCTCTCTTATTCCCTCTCCCAGTGATATCGATAAACGTAGGTGTGCCTGCAGTGCGCCTGTGTGCGTGTATGTGTCAGCACTGGAGTTTAGTTGTTTATTTGTTAATTCTGTAAGAACTGTAATATTAAAGTCAGCTTTATAAACAATAATCAGCTTTTGCTAAACGAAAGTTAGCTGACCAGCAGGAAATCGATAATACCAAATGAAATAACAAAGTTTGTTTATATTTGGTACAGTGCGCGTTGCAAGCAGTTTTGTGGATGTGTGTGTGTGTTTTGAAGAGAGACGCCCAAAGAGTTGTTGTAAAAACTATCGAAGTTGTAAACTTTTTATTCAAAACAAATGCTTTAAGCAAGAATCCATACAAAATAACATATTTTCGCATCTTGAAATAATGTAAAGAGATATTAAGTACGATTGACTGGGTTTACACCATGAACCTAAAGTTTTATGGTGCTAAGGGTGGTCACATGTGAAAAGTGTTATCATTTCAAAGCAGTTATTATAAAAAATCTTTAAAATATAAAATTTTTAAGAGTTTTGTTAATATACAATATCATTTCTTGTTTTTGGATTATGTTGATTTGAATATGTATAGTTTTTTATATAATATTGTTTTAAACTAATAAATAAATAATAAGTTCATTCGTTGCCGGAAAAATAAACAACGAAAATAATCTGAATTCCCTTCTAAAAGATTTAGAAAGACTTTGAAAATGTTGATAGTCCTAAATATCACGTTTTATGTACAATTTGTTCTGTAATAATAACATTTGCATGCATTTATTTGTTGCCTGAAAGATAAATATAGAAATGTTCTTTCCCCTTAAAGGAAATGCAAAGCGAGTTTCTGACCACCCACAAATTCCCCTTAAGCAATTGCAGTAAACGAATTAGGTGTAATTACAATTATGCGGAATTAGAGTGCTCAAAAAGTGCCCAATTAATTAGGTCTAACCCAATTTACTGCCTACCCCACAAGACCACAAAGATCTTGAAGATTTATACATGTTTTTCCATATTTGTGTTGCTTGATATAAGTTTTAAAATATTAAAAAAAAAGGTTAATCTGATAAAGTTATACAAAAAATAATGTTTTTAATTTTTAAAATTTTTATATCGTTTAAAATGATTTGAATTAAGTTTAAACTACTGAAAGGTTGACCCCAGTTAGTTATGGCTATCTATTAAAAAATAGTTAATATTGCTTATTTGTTTTAGGCACTAAATCCACCGATCATCTAGTTGCCAAGATGTCATACGCAGCGGAGCGAGCATTATCCTTTCTGTATCCTCTGGCGATCGTGTCCTCGCTAATCTGCTGCATCACATCGGCGGTGGCCTGGACACACTGGCGGTACGTCCTGAATGCCTGTCCGGACACCAATTGCGGATGTGTGCTCCACAGCAGGAGCACGTACAACAGCTTCGAGGGCGGGAACATCGCCTATTGCCACTACGCCACCTATGGACTGCTGCTGCCGCTGATCTTCGCCGTGGTGCTGGGCATCTATCATGGATATCGGATGTGCATTGGGCGTGGCAAGCCCAAGGCGGGCACAGCCACCATCCGGCAGCGGTGAGACTTCTAATTCCGATCGGGTGTCTGGGGTCAAGTGGGTTAATCGGCTTGCCACATTTGTTTGCTCGCCAACATGGGGCGTCTGGTTTGGCCTTATGCTAATGATGACCACTCTGCGGATGAGTAACGCGGCAATATGTGCCAGACCCCATTAAAACAATTTAAAACCGGCGAGGTTTTTAACAAAAAGTGTCTTGAGACAACTTAGCTAAGGAAGGAAATGTATTTAAAAGAAATGATCGTGTGCTTTATCATAATATTTATTTTAATAACAGCTTAGCTGAGATCCGTTTTAATTATTATATTACAAAAATGATTGCTTAATTACTATGAATCAAACCTAATAGACATTTTTAATTGAATTTAAGATTAATATAAATTAAGACATTATGACCTTTGGGTTTTGAGTTTTGCTGAGTTCCGTTTAGCTTTCAATAAATGATGGCTAAGTAACTAAATATTTATATATTATACATTATAGACATTATTGATTGAAATCAATTTAATTAATAATACGTTTTTTCTCATTTGTTTCCAATAGTTCTGGAGACATGATGGTGGTGACCACCGAGTCTGAACTAACTCCCGATGGCCTATCTCCTTACTATTGTAAGTTTGTCAATATTAAAGGTTGTTCGATATAATAACTAATTTCATATTATAATTTTAGGGCTCCCTGCCACCGTAATCTCAGTTATCATGGCCATATACCAACTGATTTACTCTGCCATATTTACGGACGGTTTCGAGGTGACCTGCAAACAGTACAGGGAATCACTTTTGAAGGAAATCCAGGGCGTGGGCAACATAGTGCCCGTGATCAAAGGACGATTGTCCTGTGCTGCTGTCTTTGATTTTATGGACTATTTGGTGGAGAGTGTATCCTACGAAAGGAGGCGTTATGGACGTATTAATACCGCGGCATGCCTTTATTTCACTCTGGTTTTCGCCTGGATAGCTCTGTTCGCCTGGTTGATCATTTGTGTCATCAATATCTTCAACCTGCGACGCACAAAAGCCGCTAGAGTTTGAAAATGCCAGGCATTGGATTAACAGGAGCTGGAAAATCCTGCCCACATTCAATTGGAATGCATACAATAAGAAATTCCCCACGCACATTCGCCTTATATTTAATCGTAGCCTTACGAAGCGCCACTTATTTATTAGTAATCACACAATTACGTCCACGGTTCAAGCCGCCATCAAAACACATTGTACAAAAAAATGTATGAACAACGAACGATTAATTAAATCACGATATAATTCTTAATTCTCGTTTTTTATTTGATAACGGACCAACAAATTACAATTGTTTAGTTATCACGACGACTATAGGACAGTTTGGATTTTAATTGTTAGAAAATGTACCCACATCTCAAAATTAATTTTATCCTATTAAAACCTAAAAATTAGACTTTTTAATTCAAATTTTCCACAAATTTTAATCATCTTTTATTTTTCGGTTTTTTTTAGAATTCTTAAAAACAAAGATTTAAAATGCCATTAACGTCATTCAATTCATCCCTTAAAAAAATCCATGTATTTATTAATAATTATTTCAGTGTCTGTATTTTTTCGGATTTAATCTGGACAAATGTGGGCAGAAAATTCAAAATATCAATACATTTTTTTTAGGAAAATAAGTTGTTAAAAAATTGTTGGGTCATAAGGCTTATAAAATAAAACAAAACTAATAATGGATTTAGTAGTAAACGTCTCCATTTACTTTGAAAGGAAAAGAAGCCATTTAAAAGTGTACCTACTTAATTACCTATCTAGGCACAGTAACGGTATTCTAGTATATTTTATATAGACTGACTAAGGTATTTTGTTATATACACGGTCACACTGTTTATATGCTGACGTGCCGCAAAGGAATTGTTTACGTGAAAACTAGCTGGTTTAAAGGAAAATTTCAAACAAAATGCTGGACATACAGACACATATGGTATGTCGTTGATAATCCTGATTCCTTAGATATTTAACTAACCTTTTAATCGCAGGACTTTGCTGGCCAGGGAAAAGCCGAGCGTTGGTCTCGCTTTATCATCACATTTTTTGGAGTAATCGGCTTGATCTACGGCGCATTTGTGCAGCAATTTTCGCAAACTGTCTATATCCTTGGAGTCGGATTTGTGCTCTCCTCCTTGGTAAGTTTCTTGTCGTATTAACATCTTCATTTATAACACCCCATTAACCGGTTTTAGATCACCATTCCACCCTGGCCCTTGTATCGCCGTAATGCTCTGAAATGGCAAAAACCCATCGACACGGATGCCAAATCGTCCAGTTCCGAGTCCGGTGATGAGGGCAAGAAGAAGAAGAAATAGTCTTAGCCAACAGTAATGTGTATTTCTCACTATCCAATATATAATATATACATAGAAAACTAAATGGGACGTCGATAGGATATTAGATCGTTATGGTCATAGTACTTGTGAATGAGATCATACATATTGGCGAAGAAGAACAGAAGATTGTCATATTGTCCATTGTAGGGAGACATCCTATCTATATCCTCCATGTGAGTTTCGATCTTTAAAGGTGCTGCCAGTTGATGGAAGCCTTCGGTAATCTCAAGATTATCCAGTCCTCTGTACGAAGAGCTCAAACCCCAGGCATTGATGTGCACTTCGAGGAGGAACTGGTGAACAGCTTCGATCGTGGCCAGATACCAACGTGGACTTCCCCGCTGATGGCGCCAAAACTGGGATAATCTATTCTGTAGGACTACGGTTCTTAGGTTGCGAATCCTCTCGTCTGCGTATATTCCGCGACTCTGGTTCCACGTGCTGTCTATGAAGACAGCTCTACGAATGGGCAGGTTCTCCAGATTCCATGTTTTCTTCGGCGATTCCTGATCCTTCGCATGAGGCTCCTGCACCTCGACCTCATCCATTCGTCTCCGCAGCATGGTTCCCATGTGGTGACCCTTTGGCAGGCCATAGTTATCTCCTATCTGCAGCTGGACATTCCGCTCGAAGAGCTGAGGAACCGTCAGGGCAGTGGCACTGGGAAATATTAGAACCACTCCGGGTTCCTCCCGATAATCGGGAATATCCGGATAGGTGTGAATCCTCACGTGTTCCGGCGCCAAAACAGCCGCATGCACAGCCGTACTTTTGCCGTCTATTTCCTTCTTGTGTTTGATTATGTCTATTTTGAGTGGTAACGCAATGCGGGGCAGGACTTCCTCCAATTCTCCCACCGGTATATAGCAACTGTAGCAGAAGAACTTGCGTGAACGATTGCACAATTTGCAATTGTGGCGGCCCTCAATGGAATCCAGTATTGTGTGATCCGAAATCCGCATATTTACAAAGGGATATTTGCGGGTGCGTTGCTGCGGCTCCAAAGGATGCGACATTTTCCGCAAAGATCCCTTTTAAATATTCAAAACAATAGGAAAAACTTTTTTGTTGTGGAAATGACCAATAAAGTTATCGATAACAATCAGCTGAAGCTAGCCAGGGATGGCGATTACACTACAAACATGTGGGCTGGAATATCCCAATTGCGAAGTAAAAATCATGTAGGATGTAAGGTAAAAACTCGTTGTGTAAAAATAGCTTTAAGTAAAGTGAATATTCTTCAGCGAAAAAAGACTGGCTTGGAACTTCAAATTATAAGATGTATTTTCATATAGCGTATATTCCAACTCTATAAAATCAGAACAGTGCTAGAAGCAGAAAAACAATCATATAGGCATAATGAACTTTTCCCTTTTATCAGAAAAAAGGAAAGTTAAAAGCGAAGACAAAACAATTATCATTTAGAAAAATATTATGTCTTGCTCAGAAAAGTAAAAACATCAATTTGATTTTCCTTTTATTCTTTTAAGTAAAAATTGTAATGGAAGATTTCTGAAATTTTTCAAAAAACCGTTACAAATAGTTAATCAACTTCAAAGCATGATAGCCCAGCCCTCAATTAATCGATAACATTGCAAGCTGGTAAGTTTTAGCATTTCACCGACGGTCACACTATTCGAAACAAAACAAAAGCCGGCAAAATTTTGCAGAAAATAATTAAACAGATGTTTTTCGGTTAAGGAAATGCAAAAAAAACTATGCGTGGCGTTCGAAAGTGTGCTCACTGTGGGGCCGTGAACGGAAATCGCGCTCAGTTCTGCCGGAATTCCGATTGTCCGCAACGCAGGAATGTCCTTGACGCCGTCCAGTTGGTTTCATTGCGGCCAGGTTCCACTGTCTACTCCTTGAGGGCCAAGGAAAAGGAGCAGCAGCCCCGGAACTTTGTGGTCGTACAGGATGTCACTCTGTCCCTGCAACCAGATGCTGCAGTGGTGTCCAGCAAAGCCGAGTGCTACGTGGAGTCCTGCAACAAGGCACCAGGGGAATCCTTGGACTGTGTGCATGTTAAGGCTTGTAGAGAACTGGGCACAGAGTTCCCGAAGGCCCAAGTGTACCGGGTGTCCCGAGAGGTTCTGTGGAACCTTAATATAAGTCAGGAGCAGAAGCAGCATCTCTGGCATATCTACAAATATGCCGAGGAAAAGGAGTATCTTCCTGGAGTCCAGCGCTTGAATCACACCACATTTGCTGTGAAATGCGATAGGTCTGAATCCTTTCCAGCTGCTCGTCTACACGTCACCGTGTTGGCCAATGGTCCGACCAAGAAGAAGGGCAGCTATGCCTGTGCGTGCAGGAAACTTAAGATCATAGTGGAACCGGACAACTCGCTGGTAATGCAGGATGAGATCTGCGACCATCTGTTGCTCGTTTTGGCGGGAATCCTAAGCTCGCCGCAGGGAAAACGGGTTTATGGCAACTTCACCAGTGGTTTGCAGAACTTTTGGATGCCCTCGCAGCTGGAAACTCCATTGGGAGAAGTGGAAACGGAGGATTTGCGACTCAGTATGAGCATGGTGGATGATTTCGATCCCCAGGTGGACATACTCGTCTTCGGGGATCAGCTGGATGTGAGTATCTGCCCACTTCCTAAATTCCTCTTCACATTCATCTGTTTTATACACCCGCAGCTTCCTTTACCGGATCTCACCGATGGCGTCTTCAATCTGGACAACATGCAGGCATCAAGCTCTAGTCAAAACACATCAAACACCAACGATGCCTTCATCCATTATGCCAACGATTCGCAGCTCTTGTCCAATTGCGATGTCTATGCAGAGCCCATTGAGCTAACCGACTGCAATATCGAGCTGATGGATCAGTTTCAGCCCACGGATCACATTGACATTTGCAGCGAGGACATTGAATTGCCGCTGATCAGTGAGCCTTATAATATCCTCGCTGCTCCGCCCATTTTTGCGGAGGGCACACCCGCAGTGGTCACCGATCAACTGCCCATTGAATTGGCCACTATATCGATGGTTAAAAAGGCACCTGTCAAGGTCTCAGAGATTGTGACGGAAGTCAAGTCTCGAAAGCAGCCTCCCTTGCCAGCCAAAAGGGACTTGATAGTCAACAATTCAGCTAAAGTAACTCCAGTTATAGAGAATCTCTGCTTGGATGCTTCGGTTCAGCCGGCATTGTCATACGTAGCATGGCTGGATCATGTGATAGAGCTTCTAAACGAGGGACTCGAGCCATTAGAAACTCCCAATGCTGGTCTAACAATACGTTTAGTGCAACAAAACTTTCATGTGCACAAGGTAAGCTCAAATTTACCCACCAAACTACAATTTAATCTCTTTTAAAACACTTTTCAGGAAACCTTTTCGCACTTCTGTAAGAGTTTCAGTGCGGGATTGAAACGACGTCCCTTAGATAAGTTCACTGTGATAGAATCGGGCAAATATAAAGGACTCAATAGGTACACTTGGCATTTTTCGTCTTCGCACACCGTAAAACGCATCTTTAGTACCTCAAATATTGAACTGCACTTGGAACGCGCCTTCGAGCGGCACGCAGAAGGTCATTTTGTGCCCTATGTGCGTCCAGCAATTGAGCCGCATGTTCCGGGTCAGGCTAAGAAGCGTGTTGTCTACGCCAGACTCAAGCTTTATATGGTTAAGATCATCTTCGAAACGCCTCCAAAGGTGAGTTGATACCTAAAATACCTATGATTTGATAATGGTGATACCCACCTCTCTGAAGGACCAATCCGGCAACGGAGTTCTGTTGACCTGGACGCCCGATGTGCTACCCCGCAGCCATTTCGGGCTGATGCACGTGGAGTTCACTGTAGAGACACGAGCGCCCAGCTAGGGTAACTTTGCAATTTGATGTTCTTTATTTTGACGCTTTCAATTTTGTCTGTTCCATTTATCTTTAGTCCATTTCAACTTTTCATTGGCTTACGAGTAGCTTAGGTGTACATACATATACATACATATCTTTATATATCATTAATTTTGTTTACCGCGAGACGTTGTCCGACTTTGATACCGGATCCTCTTGCTTCAATGGCCTCTACAAGCTGCGGGAAAGTCCCTACTTTCTGGGTCTGCAAGGGGGCAAATCCTTCGGTGTCTAAAATCTATGGTCTGCCTCTGGGATATTTTACTTCAACTATTTGCTTAGCTCTAAAATCGTGGGCATGCTTACTTAAGTTCTCGCTACATTCAGCTCTTTCTTACGAATTTTTATTTAATATTCCTTTTTTTTTTAATATTTTCTGTATTTTTTTTTTAATTGTTTACGCTTAACGTTGACATTCATCACATTTATAAATTGCATAACACCGTCAATTAGATAATCTGTTGTATCTGTTGTTTTGTATCGATTTCATTTACTTTAGTTAATGTGTGAAGGTAGTTTAGTCGTGGAAAGGTTTCCATTTGCTCGAAAAGTGTGTGCAGTTTTTAATTGGGGGATTTCTGTAGAACTCTGTGTAATCATTGCTCCTTTGCAATGCTGTTGATTAAGCTTTTCTTTGGCTGTGACGCAAATCACACTCATACAACATTATGTACATAATGTATAGAAATATCCACCTATAGTTTCATCGTACATACTACCATTTATGTGTTTAACAGTTAAAATGCATAATTTTTCTCAATATTTTATCGAAATAATATGATTCTTGTTGTTTATATTACAGATGAAGCATTTGTTACCATTGCCGGTGTCAGTATGAGAATTTACAAGCCTTTCTAGCGTATAAGTAGTCTTAGCCTAAGTCGGGTTAGTGCCTAAGAAACAAAATCTCACAAAAATTGGTCATTAGTTGGTTAATATGTAGAGCCGCCTATTTGGTATCAGCTGACAAATGATTGGATTGGATTGAAATGCTCTTGCTTTGATACGATCAAGATTGAAGGGTGCTCGCAACCCAATCAAACCCATCTACCGTCTATATCCTCAAGTAGTCTGACTACATTCGATTGGGTGGACACTGGATAAATCTAAGAGGAAACTGAAGGACCTTTGACATTTGTTCATTTACATAATCAGTATACATGCTTATTCAAGTTAAAGTGTACAAAAAACCAGTCTTTAAAACATGTTTGTTTATCGTTTATGTTTTTTTTTTCCATTCACATTTTACATATAAAATGTAAAAATATTCACTAACTTATTTGCGCTCTACTTGCTGTGTGTGTTGGGCAGATATATCTGACTAAATCTGGACAATTCCAAACTATACATCTCCTTAGCTAGCTCACACACAGGCAAAGCTATGGCAATTCAGAGTGCTAACTTTAATTTTAATTTTTATCCACATCCGAGGCTAATTTTAAGAACTGTACAGATTAATATTACGCCGTTTATCGGGGTCTGTTAAATATGGAAACACCCTGTGCATCGATAAGAGAAAAACAAAACATAAACTGGGTTTTTCATTGGGATTTTCTTTTTATCTCACTTTTCACATGAATTGTATATTTTAATAATACTTTGCTTGCGATTACTTTTTAACTTATTTTAGTTTTTACAATAGTCTTAGCTTGTTCAGAATGATGAGTCTTAGGTTTTTCCAGGGGTTTTCTGGCCTAAGCTTTTTTTTTACAGTATTTTCAGCTCCTTTAGAATGAAGAGTCTGCTTTTCTGGCTTACGCTTTTATTTACATTTTTTTTCGTGATGCTCTTGTGCTTGGTGCTGAAATTTTGTGATTTAGTTATTTTACTTTGGGATTTACAGTGATGTGTGGTGGTTTAAGAGGCGGTGATGTGCTCCGTGTAAAGTGCTTGGTAACTCGGAATATTTGCCTACTAAATTCGCAATTAATTTGTAGCTAAGTTTTTCTTGAGTTTGATTTTTTTGTTTTTGGTGTACTAAAGTGGAACAAATTTAAAAGCAGGCAAAAAACAATAACAGATACTAGGACGGACACTGAATCGATTCGAAATGCAAAAAGTGCTCAATCAATTACTAAGTTAACTCGGTAATTCAACTAATAATTAATATTTAATAGGAGTTTGTAGGAGCTTAAAAAATCATGGCACAAGTGTGTGCAGAATTAACCTGCATTAACGTTATTTAGATGTACTCAGCGTATATAAATGATTAGACAAATATGTTTTGTTTTTATTTAATTCTACTTGTTCAAGTTGTGCATTTTGCTACGTTTCCACTTTTAGATTTGCGATTATTTTTGTTCTTTACTGCGGTTTTTGACTTTTTCTTTTCCCTTGTGACTAAATGTAGGTAAAGTATGTGTATTAAAAACTTAGACATACGATATATAAACTTAGGGAAAGATAAAATAATTTAGATAGTATTATATAGAACAACTGAGGGAATAAATTAAAGTAAAACATGAGCTTACGCGGCAACTGAATAATTTATGGACAAGGCGCTAGACGCTTTGTTCTCACTTAAACGACTTAAACTTTAATAAATACATCGCTATGTATACGTAAATGTACGGTGTTTAAATTTAAATATTTATATTTAAACATTTATAAAATGATTTAATTTCTCTCTGTAAATTTATCTTTAGTTTAGCCTACAATATCTAAGTTTTGAGCATCTGTCGCTGCTGCATTTGTGACGTTGTTGTTGTTATTATTATTGTTGATGATCGTTGGTGAAGTGGTTGGTGAATTGTCCGCATTGTTCATCAGTAAATCACCAACATTGTTGTGATGTTGATGCGTGTTGTATTGTTGTTGAAGTTGCGTTTGTTGTTGCATCAAGGCCAGCATTTGTTGTTGTTGGTGTTCCATCAGATCAGCAGCGTTATTAGTAACAGTATGGAAATTGGCATTAGTAAGGGTTAAACTGTTCGGGGATGCGAGTGGTATTGTTGGTGTTATGGGTAGGACTGTTGTTGGTGTCGTTGGAGTCGTTGGTGTTGCAGTTGCAGTTGCAGTTGCTGGTGTTGCCGGAGATGTTGCATTGGCGACTGTGGGTGAGATCTGGTGGGACAGGTCGGATGGCGATGGCATTTGGATGGCTTGTGGGGATGGTGTTGGAGAACTTGGTTGTGGCGGTGGTGGTGGTGTGGATGAGTTGAAGGACAGTGGAGCGACTGTGGGCGGTAACAATGACAGAATGGGCAAGATGCTTGGATTAGTATCGGTTGGTGGTGTGCTGACTGTCTCATGGAGTGCTGTCTGTTGTTGTTGTAGTTGTTGTTGCTGCTGCTGCTGTGTCTCTAGGTGCTGCTGCTGCAACTGCAGCATGTGCAGCTGCTGCTGCTGCAGTATGACATGCTGTGGAACATTACCATTGCTGCATATTTTGCTATAGAGATCCGGCGTGGCCGTTGTCACATCCTCGAATTCAGTCCGAAGCGCCGTGCGCTTCAGCAGGTTCAAATTGCCAGGCAAAAATGAAAGTATATTGTAGATGACGCGAATGTCCTCGCTGGAGGTCCACACCCCGGGTCGCTTGTTGTGGTACAGCTTCGCATACTGGTACACGTTGGCTGTGCTGCAGTACTCCATCTCGATGGCCAGCGATGAGATCGCACAGAAGGTGCACGCCTGGGCGCCACCATATCTATAAAGCGAATTGATAAATTATATTAGAAAAAATCAATTATAAAAGCCTTAACTAACACTATTTCAGTGGAACTTTATTCTGTCATTTATTGATTTAAGTTTAATATTCTAAGCTATTGGTGGTAGTGCAGGACACACTCGATTGTTCATGTTCGCAGAAAAAAAAAGGTATCTAGCAGCTCCGAAATTTTCTTTTTACTATTTAAAATTTCGTAGGCAATTAAATATATTCCACATTTTTTTAGTTTCAAAAAAGGTCCACACTATCTTTGTCTAAATTTTCCAAAAAAAACCCTTTTGTGGCTTACCTATCCACAATGACAATTGGACCATTGCGGTAGTCATTGCAGCGCTCGTGCACATCCACGATAAAGTCGTAGATGCTGTTGGGATTGGACATCTCCGGCCAACTGGGACAGTGCAGCATTTTGACCGTCAGCTCGTAGTCGTCCTGTATCGACTGGATAACAAAGTCGCGGCTCACATAGTCGCTTTTGTTGGTCTTGTTTAGATACTTGACGCGATAGTGATCGCTCTCGATGGGCGTGGCCTCATCCGGCCAAAACTGGGCAAAGTTCTGGAAAGAAAACATAAATTAGCTACATTTTTCAGAAGAAAAACATGTAGAAAAACTAATAGAAACGTTTTTCTTTTATTCATATATGCAGTACAAAAACCCTTAAACCAATTGAGATATTTCGAACCCTTTCCAGATACTTACTATATCATCCAAGGATGAGAGCAGCACGACTGTCTGTGCATTGTGGTCCCAGACCATCTGCCAGAAGTCCTTTATCGTGTGCGCCATGGGATGTTGGGTGACGATGAAGTCCCTTAGTCTCCGGAAGCCGTGAAGCCACGAGGCGTTGATGTAATCGCTACCATCCTCGCCCGGCTTGGGTGTCAAGTGCACCCGACTGCCCTCGATGGGGAAGATGGCTCCGCGGTTCTTGATCGAGTTCACCTGCTTCATGGCGGAGGCAATGTGAATGTCCTTCGGCTGGAACTGGATGATGTTCTTGTACTGCTGCTCCAAGTAGGGAGTGCAGTTCTTAAGCTCCTCGACCTGCTCGGCCATCAGGTTGGTCTCCCCCGAGGCAATGGCCTCGACCAGAGCATCGTGCAGGAATATGTACTGCTCCTCGGTCTGGACCAAAAAGTTTCTCTGGGCTCGAATGTGACGCAGGAAGCCGAAGACATTCACAATCGATTTCTGCTGGATTTGCTTCAGCATGGCGTCCAGAACGATGTAGGTGCCAGTGCGACCAACGCCAGCGCTAAAAATAAGGAGAAAATTGATAAGATATAGTAGGGTTGTAAACGATGAAGCGGTTGCATTCGATGGTTTTTGATAATTTTTTGTTATTATATTTATACTAATTTTTTAACCCACCTGCAGTGCACAACTATGGGACCAGCCTCTGCGGGATTGGCGGCCGATGATTTCTTGACAAAGTTCAGAACAGGAAGCGGATGATCGGGAGTTCCATGATCGGGCCAGTTGGTATAGTGATATTGGTAGACCAGCTTCTCCGTATTGCACTGCTTTTTCTTCTTAAGCTAGAATTAAAAACTCATAAAATTAATAAGGGTATTACTTAAATTAATCAAGTGAAACCCACCTTCAAGTGCTTGATCTGCAGAGTGCGAACTGTGTAAGTGGACATGACTTCCTCCTCGATAAGTTTGACCTGGATAACGCCGTAGGTTTCAACGCCATCCTTCGGCCAGTACATGTCGCACTTGCGCCGTCCACGCTCCACAAGATTGGTGATCATCACTATGATGGCCACCCTCTGCTCCCAAATCATCCGCCAGAAGCAGTCGAAGGTGTCGGGCAAAGGTCCTTGGGTGCCAATAAAGGCATGTCCCTTTTGGTAGCCGTCGATGAAATTGGCATTGATGTAGTCCAGGTTCTTCTTTTGTCCCGGTGTGGGATGCAAGTGCACTCGACTGTGATCATCTGCGTTTTTAGAAATGAACGCGAAATTAGTAAGCTATAATTATTTGTCATAAACTACAAAAGTTCGTTGTCATTAAAAGACTATTAACTTGAGGTGCTTCGATTACTATCTCATTAACTTACAGGCTGTGATGTTCAGATAGCGATTTTTGCGTTTGTTCTCGGGATGCTGCGAGTGCTCACATGGCAGATCATCGCTGATGCACTCGTTCTGGATGGCCTCGTACTCCCGACTAAATCCAATATCTCCATCTGCATGCAGGGAGGCCACGTGCTTGGCGAATTCATTTACGGGAACAGCTGCCCGGATCTCATCGCCGATCTTTACGGGTACCTCCCAATCGACTTGCGGGGCATTGGGGTGGTGCGGCGGATCATCCAGATAATAGTAGGCCGCATGGAAGCACTTTCTGCTGAAAGGAGTTAAAGGAAATACCAAGTGTTAAACAGGATGTGGTGGTTAAATGGAATGTTTTTATATATAAAGAATCTTAATCTTTAATTTAATAATATAATTCATAATTTGTATATTAACTTTTGATTTGTTATTTGACGAATCTATATTTATTTACCCTTTTTTTGTTTTTCTTTCCATTCAATCTTACTTTTATTAAAATACATTTTTTGCCTTTTAAGATTCTTAGAGCCAAAGTCAGTGTGTTTAGAATCCCTATTAACCTGAATATATTTTATAAAACTTGCACTCTAGCACTAGGTGTTTCTTTTTCCCCTTTTTAAATACAATCCTATTAGGAGTAGCAGCAACTAGAGCGGAAGTCTTGCCGACCAGTCATAAAAGTATCCTTTTCTCTACTTTCTTACAGGCTACTTTGGAAAAAGTGTAAGTTCCATTTAAGAGACAGAGAACATTTTTCTTTGCAGAGGTTGTGAACTGTGGAAATTATGAAGCAGCTGCAATCAGTTAGTGCGAAATCAGGGAAAGGTGTCAGATGGGCATGGCCGACAAACACTTAACAAAATCAAAATGCATAAATAAGCAGGGGAGATGTAAAAACGGGTAGATAGATTTCAGGAAGTGGGTGGTCAGTGCTAATGGCATTCAGTTGCAGCCAGGCATAAGGCAGTAGTTCTGCAGGACTGTGCAAATGTTTGCGCAAAGCTGCTTTAAATGAGTGACAATAATGACAAAAGGTGGTCGTTATTGCCTGTTCAGTTTCTATACACAAATTGAGGTTAAGTTTTGTAATTGGCTTAAGCGATTACAAGGAGCGCAGAACTTTGCACCAAGTTTCGCCTACAAGTGCACTCGACTGCCCAACGAAACTTGGCAACTTCCCAGTAAACTTTTCCACTCGCAGTATCCGCTTCTATTGCGGAATTTTGCAGCCTTGGGAGAAAGTGCACGACATAATGGCAATCGAGTGGTCCAGACTGTACTGCCAACTTTTCATTCTGTCTTGTATTGTGGCAGTGGCTCGTTGCACTTGGGAAAGAATTATTGCGGAAATAATCTTGATCTGCATTGAAACCAAATCGATTTCCCAATGTTTACAACAGAAGTCGTTGAATTTTGGATTTAAAAGGAAGGTTTGTTAATTTAGAAATGGATATGTTTCCCAAAATACAAAATTTCAACTTAACTTAAGGTTTAATTTATGTTAACTTTTGTAATAAGAAAATATGCACTTAATAAATACATAAAAATATATTTTTTTAAAATTGTTAAATTTGAGTTGCAACTAGATTTTACAATATTTGTAGAATAAAAATTGCACAAAGCGATACGATATATAAAGCCAATAAGTAATAAATAACCTTTTTTATCGGTCAATATTCCCATTATCGGCTCTAAGGCTACTTCCAAGTACTGATAAAAAGTTTATGTCTCAATATTGGCTCTTTATATATTGAAAGCGATACTGATCTGTCGTTGTAAGCATTTCCGCGGAATTGTTCACAGATTTCTTGTTTACTCTGCGAAGTTTGGCAGCATAAACAAAAGTTGCTGGGGCATCGGGAACTTTGATAATTGTTTCAATAATTCTTATCAACGGGAGAAGAAAATTCGGCTTGTTTACTTTTGCCGTCGACCAAAAAAAAGTAAATAAATAGCTAAAATTTGGGAAAAAACCAACTAGAAAAAATGAAATTCCATCCGATGTATGCACATATATTTACATATGTTTCGCTTGGTTCCCAATCGTCTTCCCACTTCTGTTGTTGTTTATCAAAGACTTTTGTTTTTCTTGCGACTCTATTACGCATCGAAAAATTTAAATATTTATTTATTTTTGTCAATTTCCGCTCGAAGTTACTGTCTATTTAATATGCAACCTGACTGTGGATATTAGTTACTATATGATTTTTGTTTGGCAAACACGTGATCGTTTTCTCGTGGGTGCAGCTGCGAAAAACTTACGTAAACCAATTTCCACGTTGCGATTTACGGCGCAACAACCTTGGTGTTGCTGCTGTCGCTTGTTTGGCTGTTGCTGTTGCACCTGCAATTTCTGATGTTGCTGGTAGCATGGGGCTGCTGCAGCGCTTTTCCCTGCCACCTGACATAATGTGTCGCTTCGCTAGAATTGCATCGCCTTTTCTGCTTTGTGTTTTGTATATTCGCGATTTTTGCTTTTACATATTTACACAAATTACGTCATATTGGCAATGCAATGTGTCGCCAGTTCACTTGCAAAAATAGTACGCAATAACTGCGGGCACACACTGCCGCATAAATTATTTAATGAGGCTGTGGCTGTGACGTTTTAAATCAAATAAGAACTACCAATAACAAAAAAACAAAACAAATACTATCAGGTGCCGCTTGCCAGTTATCGCTGGTTTCCCTTTTTGGCGTTGTTTATTGATAAGGTTTATTGTTATTGGATTTTTTATGTCGGTCTCTCGTCGGCGCAAAAGAATCTGTAGTTTTCGTGCTTATGAACGCGCGTGCTCTGGACAACTGAACTCTTGTCAATTAGCGATCGGGGAGCTGCCAGAGCTTTTCCCTAGTTCCCCCGATCTTTGTCGTAAACGAGAGATATAGAAAGAGCGAGCTTTTTGGGCTTTGCATCAGCTGTGTGATAACAGTCAACACGTTTTTATAAGCTGTCGTAAAAAGCCAGTTTGCCCTGCCTTCTTTCCCACAGTAAATATTGGTTAGGCCTAAACGCTTTCAAAAGTCTAGAGGTGTTAATAGAATTTGTATTAATTTTACTCTTAATGGTATAATGAAAAGTTTAAAATAAAAATTAATAATTTTATTTAATACTACAAAATTGTTTTCTTACTCAGTGACTTAAGTTAAGCAAAGATAGTGATTAAACACTTCTTATGAAATAAAAATCTAGGGTTAAAATGCCAAAAATAACAAAAGTATGCTACTGCAAATATTAAAAGATTGTGCTAAGATTTTAAATTACAAATTTTAGAGCTCAATTTTTATTTATTGCTGCTAAGCAGTACGAACTGTGCCAATTCCAGTTAAAATGCTATATAATCCTGCAGTATATCTTATCTACATATGACATTGATTTAACCTTTTCAGTTATACATATAAAAATACAAAAATGTAAATGTTTTTTTCTACCGTGTTTGCTTAATTAAGTCTACTGTTGTTTGCTATTGTTGCTGCCCTGCTAGCTCATCAATTAATCAATTAAAAAACGCAATTTTCAGCACTCGCTGCCTTATTGAGAATCGATATTTGTTAATCGTTTAATTGCGCCAGAAAACTTCCGCAATACAAGTTGCATTGGGAGAAATTTACCCTTGGAAAGTTGAAACCGCTGGTATTTAGTTCATCGATACTGTTGGTCAAATCGGAGCAAGGGGAGTAAAATGGGTAAAACTGCACACTCTCCCCCCACAAAAATTTCGTCTATTTCCATGGTTGTCATGAAATGGAACTTTTTTGGCAGAAGTAACCAATACGTTGCCCAAAGACAATTTCTTGTCTGACTCTGCTATTCTATTTTTGGCATAGGGAAAAGTTCTATACGAAAAAGCCAGACACGCGCACACACATTGACTGGCAAATAAAGCCGTCGACACAAAAACAATGTTCGCAACTGCATCAGATATGAAAAAGTAACACAAAAGTCGACATACGATGAGACCCAGATAGAGGGTAAAAGTGTTCTCCTTCTTTTGCTATTTCGGTGTCGCAATGCAAATGGAAAATAATATTGAATTTAATTTATAAGAAACAGAAGCTAAGATACCCTTCATTGCAGTTTCTGATCTGGTGATTCAAAATATTTCCTCGTTACAATGTTTAAATAAAAAAAAATGCATTACCATAATTTAAAGAGCTGACATTTTTCAATTCAATTTTATAAATTGTCAGTTGTAATTAATATGGTTTGATTATACAAAGGAAACATAAAGATAAAATAGGTAGACTAACCAAGATCCCTTATATAAAAAACCCTAAAGAAATATATTGTATGACGTGTAACGCGTAACTATTTTTCCAGCTCTAAAAAACGTTGGTAGAGCAAGTTAAAAAGATGGTTATCGCTGTTGGCAGCAAATTGTTGCCACAAGAAATTGCAAAAGTATTTCCACTTGGCGCACAAGCTGCTAGTTTTCTAGTGTGTGGTTAGTACTTAGTTAACCTGCCACAAGCCGCAGCAGTTATTAAAATAATTTCCACACCCCTTGACTTTTTGCCATTCAGGCCTCCAGTGGCGGCCACTAAACGTTGATTAGTGCTCTGCAAATGTACTAGTAAAAGTAAATGTAAATGTAAATGTAAATGATTTCGCCCAAGAGCCGCGAATTGAGTTCTGCAAGATTTTTTCTCGCCCTCACATAAAACGCAAAACCCTTTTTTCTTGTTTCTCTTGGTTTTTCTCGGTTTTCTTTCTGAATTTCTCGCTGACTTTTGTTCTGGCTTCTCCAACCCACTCTTCACTTTATATTTGTTTGCATTGAAAAGGAAATTGTAGAAATTCGCCTTTGTTTGCTTAATAAAATATAATTTTTTCCGCTCTAAAACTTGGGTAACTTGAAAAATGGGATGGCCACACTCCAACCTTCTGCTTTTCCATCTCCTCACGCTCTTATGCGTTCTGCTCTGCTCGCAGGGTATTTGTAAAAAATAAATAAAATGGCATTAATTTGTTAGGGGACCCGAGAAGGGGTAAAAAGTGGTTTGGGTAACTTTCATTTGCCATATTCGCGGCAGCATAAAAAATCGCTTCGACAGAAAATATGCAAAGTTCTTTCCACTGAAGTCGGGTGGGTATAAAAACGCTTTCCATTTTCCCCAACACATTTTGTCGTTTAAAATGCTTGCCGTTGCCTCCGGCAAATGCGAATCCGGATACGGAGTACGATTCCCGGGGTCTGGGCAATGGGTTAACCACTTTTACATTTAATAAAGATTTTAAGTAAGTTAAAATTGTTTTGCTTGTCTTTGTCTTTGGCTTCGCTGCGGACTCTTGTTTTTTTTTTTGCGATTTGAATTTTAATTAACATTCTTAGGAAATATGAGAATAGCCCACCTCCCTTTTCAAGTTTGTGGTTTCTGCTGCTTACAGAAAAAAAGCAGATAGAAATGGTTGATTCCTTAATTGTGGATTGCTTTGAGAAGCCATTCCGAAAGGATCTTCTGTACTTTTGTGTGTGTAATTAATATTGGCTTGGAAGCCTACTAATTAATTAAGTATTTGAGTTTATATACAAAGAGATAAGTGTAAATAAGTAAAAACGACAAGCGATTTAAATTCTTCTGGGTAAATTCCAAGAATTCTAAATGTTTCACTACTAAAAGTTGAAAAATAAAAATAGCCACTTTCTATAGCTGCAATTTGCTTTCTTGAGTTTATTTTTAAATTCCATCGAAGGGAGTGGGAGGACAGCGTTTTGCACTCAACACTTTGACAACAGTTTTCACAGTTTTATTTATGGAACTGCACGCGACTGTCTAAGAAAAAGCAGCTGCTTCTTTTAGCGGTTACATCTGCACTTGTTTCACAATATATTCTTATTTTAGAATTTAATGCTTCTATTTGGCAAAAGAGCGCCACTTACCTCCACAGGAAGAAGGCCATGATGATCAGAATGATGCCGAAGCAGCTGAAGATAATGCCCACCAATACGGCCAGGTTGTAGTCATTATGCGATTGACGCAGCAGAGGTTGGAGTTTTTCGCAATTCGGTTGTAGTTGAATCTGTTCGGAGGAAAAATAACCATTTGTGAGTTGAGTTCAGATATTTAATAATTACGTTATATATTTAAGCCCAATAATCAATACATGCCTAGAACATATTTACACTATACACCCTTATTTACTATTTAAAAAAAAGAGTAGCGTATTTATAAAAAAGAATTACGTGTTTAACTAACATAAAATTTAAATTATAGAATCTTAAAATCCAATAAATAAGTCTTATAAATGTGATCGTTTTTAGGCATTACAAAAAATAGAGTCGGCAACATTTTGTCCTCTGTACACGTGCATACAATGTGTAAGTTACAAATATGTGTAACTCTGTTATCATTATATGCGAGTTTTATTTTTGTTGATTTTTGCTTCTTTGTTTGCTTTTCGCGCACTCTTTATTTGCGCTTGTTTATTTCCGTTTTTTGCATACGATTTCTGCTGCCACCCAAAAAAAGAAAGGATTTAAATGAGCGCCATTTAACGGGAGAAGGGGAACGTTTGTGTGCGCCGAGCGGAAAATGGCAGCGGGCCATGTAAATGCGGCCAAAAGGTGCAGGCCACTTGAAATTCAGGCAATCCAACAGCAACAACAATGCCAATGAATTATGAATGAGTGAGAGGGGGAGAGAATGAGAGAGAAAACAAGAGCCACTAAAAATATTGCTGCATACTTATGAGGGCGTGTCACTGCGGTTTCCCTCTGCCCCTCTGCACCACCCCCTTCCATGACCCCACCCCCTCCCCTAAAAGTTGAGGTCAACTAAATTGCTATATTTCTGCCACAAGTTTGGATTATATTTTATGCATGCAACAAAGTTTGCGGTGTGTGTGTGTGTGTGTGTACGTTTGTGTGGAATGTCATTAAGGATGTTGTTATGACAGGTTGAAGGAGTTGCTGTGCGGGTACTAAATGTCAATAAACGCAGGTGCACAGGAAGAAAATCAGGTTGAAAACAAATATACAATTTAAGAAAGCCTATCAGATTTTACCCAAAGAAGCCAAAATATTTATTGAACTTGTAATAATTAAGTAAATTAAGTGACAAAGTGTACAAAAATGATGATATTTAAGTATAAGCTCCATGAATACCAAATTCAGTGCTTATTATTTTTCTTGTGCAGGCACAATTGAGTGGGTAAGACCATTCATTGTTATTGCCTCTCATTACGCATACGCCACGGGGTCCACTTGGTAAAGACTCAATAATGCATAGACACAAAAGGTGAAGGCACATAAAAAAGTAAAGTTATTTCCCTAGTGCAGTAAAATACTCCGAATATTTTCGCCAAGTTAGGATAGAATTTTTCCCACTAAATAACTTTTCTGTGAGTTTTCCGGAAAAACGAACAGCCTGCTACTCTTTTGGACATGTAATCTGATATGGAAACTGACAACGCCGAGGCTGCCAACTTTATGGCTTGCCACGCCCCTTTGCCTTATATCTACGCCCTGCATTTTGGCCCGCCTCAAAACGTAATGCCAAGTTTTTCCGCTGTGTGGCAGGTGTTTGTCTGTTTGTGGGTTGCATTTGATATCTTTATGTGCTACTTACGATCCTTGACTCCGAAAATTTGCCCAACACAATTTTCTTTGGATTTATGACACTGAACGTTGCCGCTGCCACTTTGACCTCGTAGTACGAGTTGGTTGTCAGATTTTGTAGAATCATCTGCAAGGTATAAAAGAGCGTAAAAAACATTACTGACAAAACAATATAAGGATATCCTTAAGTTAATCTAAATTTCTTAATAGTTATAGTTGCTGTTTTTGTTTCGAAAATTTTATTTCTTTATTCTTCTTGAGCAATAATTGAACAACAAATATTAATTTTTTTCCTTACTTTTTGATATTGTAAATTGAGAATTTTCCTTTGCTTTCAGTGAACCTTAAATCTACTAAAATACGCATTGACCTTTGACTTTATTAGCTAAGATAAAATTCTCTTTTGAGATCAGAAATATTTTCTAATTTAGTTTCCATTTAACTTCGTCTAAATTCTGTCTCTTTCTTTTTTCCAAAAAACTAAATATTTGGCATTCATACTCGCAATCTAAATAAAGGTAAAATTATTGCCATTCCTGTTGTTTAGTTGTTCAACAAAAAGCTTGTTTGCTGCTGCAAAATATTTCAATTACAAAAATATTCTCAACTGGTCAAAACAAAAGCAAGGCGACATAGGAATCAGAAAAAGATAGAGGATTTCAGAGGGAAACAGAGTCAAAAATAAAATATAATAACGAAACAAGAACTGAACTAGTTTCAGATATGGAAAAAGTCATGATAACATTTTATTGTTGTGAAATTTGTTTGCCTCGCTACGTTCCCCGCGACAAACTTTGTATTTATTTACTTTTTGTCATTTTTTTGCGTCTACTTCGGACGCCAAATAAAAAGGGCAGAGCCGGCACAAAGGCGGACAGGAAAAACAACATAAATTTAATTTATTTTCGCAGGTGTGGGCGGGTTTTCATACGTGTGCGATGGTTGCGGTGCATCGGAAAAGGTATGCTGCCCATGTGTGGGAACTTTTCGGTATAGAATTTTCTATAAAATATTTACGGGCGACGCGGCAGGTGAGCTTTTTCGTATTCCGTTTGTTGTTTGCTGCATAAAAATGCAATTATTACTGCCGGCTTTTTATTGTCCCCCCTCTACTTTTTATTTACATCCCTGCATATCGGTCTGTATTAGGCAGTTTGTCATAGAACTTTTCGTTTTTTATGTGGCGCGGGCCGAGCCAAATAGTCGCGATAAGCCGACTCGATTGACATATCACAAGTCGGACAACAATGTTGCCAACTTGGCAGGCCAATAAAATGCTTGCTAACAGCGCGGCAAAATATCTATTTTTTTCCCCGCAAAACCTGCGTTTGAATTATTACTACCAGACTCCAAAGGGATCAATCCATTTACTATTTGTTTTGAGATTTTAACACAAATTTAGCTTTAAATTGTTAGCCTTTAAAAACGCTAAATACAAAGTATTTATTTGCAATGAATATTTATTATAAAGAGTTTGTAGTTTTTATTATTATTGTTTTTGTTTACCTTAATCATTATTTAAGATTTCGTTTTTTAAGAAGTAGTTTGAAAAGTAAAAACTTACCGCAGTTTCCAGCTCTTTGGCGGATGCATTTATCCTTATATCCCGATGTGTATCCTGTCCAGCCAATCGCGTCTTGATTATGTAAAAATCAATGGTGTTATAGAACTCATAGGGTCTTCGCCAGCGAATAGTGATCGATTCCTGGGAGTGGCAGGTGAGGTTTACAATAGCCGGAGCACTGGGACCACCAACATCTGTTCTCTGGGCAATCTGATCTGAGGGTTCGCCTTCATTTTTGGTGGTAAATGCCTTAACTATCACACGATAATCGGTGTAGGGTCCTAAAAACCATTTTTAATATGTAATTAGTTATTTATAAAGACTAGATAAAAGTACATGTATGTATTCATTAGATAAAGTTTATGGGTCCGCTATAGGTATATACCTAATTGACTCAAATAAAATTCATCGAGTACGATTACCTATTTTTGTGAGAATCGTATTAAAATAATCGACACATCTTCTATATTAAAAGCCTTTAGCTCTTTTATCTTCACCATTTTCTGTAAGCCTTTAATAAGCTTTATTGCCGTTTGAGTATGTTTTGATGCGACAGTTGAGGCTTTTATTGGTCGTAAATACTGCCAACGAATGACAGTTGCATTAACGTACAGTATTGTATGTATCTGAATATATATAGAACACCTGCCACCATAAATTGAGGATCGGGCATCTCTTCCTGCTCATTATGAGCACCGCATGTCACTGAATGCAAAGAACGGAAAACAGGAGCGCGCTTTATAATTAAATTTTACTCGGTGAAAATGCAGGGGACAGCGGCAGCAACAACAATGAATTGATTTTTTATGCGAAAGGAAAGCAAATAAAAAATACAAAAACCAGCACCAGTACCTCAGGCGAAGCTGTCAGCTTAAATGGGATATAATTACCAAGAGTAACTGCTGACATCTACTTGGATTAAATTTGGAAATAATTAAACGTTGCCATGGCGGCTCGGAGCAAAAAGCCAGCATGCCGCAGAATGTAACTCCTTTTGCAATTTCCATGCAGAAGTAAGCTGCAGCTGAAGGTACATTCTGCTGGTGCAGGTGCAGGTGCAGGTGCTCACCTGAGTCGTGTAATTAAATTAAACAATGTGGGTGCATGAGAATGTGGAATGCGTCGCATAACTTTGTAGCAAGTTAATTGCATGGCTCGAGGGCGCCTCTAAAAACCTCAAAAAAATTTGAGAAACTCCAAAAGGATTTCTAAGTAGCTCGCAAATGGTATTCCCATGCCCAAAAAGCCACCTCGCTCCTTAATCAGGTAAATAAGACGAGGTGTACAATTATAAGCGTCAAAAGTTGTTGGCAAACAGAAAGTGGCAAGCGAGTGGCAGCGGGCACTTGAAACTATTTAATTACAAAGCAGCTGGCAACCAATTTGACTGGAGCTTCAATTAGTGGTAATAATAGGGAGGGTTAAAGGGGCTTTCCATTGGCGGAGTAGGCGGAAAAGTATGCGCCGCTTTTCACAGCGTGGGCGTCTGACTGTTGACAGTTTGATGTCGAGTTCTAAAGTTGATGGGGGTCGAATCGACGGGCACAATTTGCAAATCCTTTGATCGGTCTGGACTTTCAAAGTTTTATAAATATACCGACCGAAAGAGTGAATACATTTAAAGTTATAAAGTTGAGCCAATTGTGTTCGTTACTACATCAATTTATTTAAGCATATTTATTTGGGTTTTTTAAAACTTTAAAGAGTTAAACTTACGTAAATTCTGCAACTCAAAGTGAATGAGTGTTTCGACCGAATTGCGAGAGTTCTTCACGATTTCCACGCCAGTTTGATTGTCGTGTATGTGGAACACATGGTAACCGGCGATGGCTCCGTTTTGATTCTTTGGCGGATGCCAAGACATCGTAATACTGTTGGCCGAAACATCCAGGATGGTGAGATTCTGGGGTTTGCTTGGCACTGCAAAGAAAAGTAAATAGAACACGGGGATGAGTATAAAAGTCAAAAGTTAAATATGTTGATGTTCTTAGGCCAAGTTGAACAAACAAGTCAGCTGAAATTTATTTAGGGTGTGGAATATAAGATACCACTTTGATGATTTTTTGCTGGCTGTTGTTCAGCAATCATCGCAAAGAAATACTTAAAAGTTACAAATGTAAAATATTTAAGACATTAAACCCTCTCCTTAACGACTAAAAATGTTTTATTTTTATTTCCGCATATGATCTTTATACAAAATTCAACAATATACCCTTGATTTGTGTAATTTGCGGCTTTAAAAGTTAATTCCCAACTCTTGGGTTATCAAAGTCGTCGCAGCTGTTTAATGTATACAAATTCCTCCAAAGTAATCCCAAATTTGTAAATAAAAAATGTTTGCATACTTAGCGGCGTGTGCACATAGAAAATGGTAAGTCGGATGACGCCAAATGACATTGCATAAATAATTTATTTAATAACAAAAAAAAGAACAGAGGAAAATAAAACCGTAAAAGGGGCAGAGGAAGTCGAAGCAATCGCAACGAATGAAGAAAAGTAAAATAAATTGAAATGAATATTTTGCAGAAGCAGATAAAACAATTTATATTCAAATGGCAGGCGAATCATGTGTGTTGGTGAGTGAGTGAGTGTTTGTGTGTATGTGTGTGTGTGTGCGAGAGAGAACAAAAAAATTATATATTCAATTACGAGAGGGGGAAAAGAAGAAAAGAATTGGCGCAAGTAAAGCGCAACGTAATCGAAGCGCATAAAGAAACGGAAATGCGATTGCTAGCAATTTATTATGGCCTGCACTTGCCAGTGGGGTAACACATACACATACGCATACACACAGATGGGGCACACACAGATGCAGATACATACCCATACAGCTGCAGATGGTGGCTTATAATCCAGCAAACCAGCGGATGCAAAAGCCCTGGCAATAATTTCATTTGCAAGCCAAAGGACAACACTCGACCATGTGTGACAGCCAAAGGCTTGTTGTGTGTGCGAGTGTGTATTCTGGGGTCCTTGTGTGCCTGCCATTGTGTGTGTGTGTGCAAGTGGCAAAAAGCACTAAATGGTAATTTATTTTACTAATACAACAAAAGCCCGGGCATCGAGCAAAAACGCTCCGCAATCAAAAGAACAAATGAGTGACCCGAGGGCGGCAACGGGCACTTGACCCTACTCCGCCCGAGACTTTTGCCATGCAAATGCGATAAAGCTTAACAAAACACACATACTCAGTTCCCCTTTTCTAACACTGAGAGAAAAATAAGGGAGAAATTTGCTTTGTAGGATTAAAAAGGTACATTTAAATTTAAACGAAACTGTTTGGGTTTTCAATCACTTTCGAAATGACTTGAAATGAAATATTGGTAAATTTGTATTTTAGGGTTTACTTATGCCTCATTAGGTATGGAATAAAACATATAAATTTTGTGTCAAGGATTCATATTTCAGTGAACATTTTTCAGTAGCCAAAGTATTGTTTAAAAGCCACAAAATGGTTTTTATTTCATTTGAAAAAGGTACAGGATTGTTACTTGGAATTGCTCTCAGTGCAAAGAAGTAGGAAAAAGAGGAACCCACACATGAACAGTTGGCTGGGCAGAATAAACAGTCGCTGTCAATGTATAGAAATTTATACAATTCAATAAATGGCATTTCTACTTTCTTTGCCTTTGCCACTGCCTCTGTCCTTTTGCTTCTTTCACTCCCATTTCTCCGCCCGTTCTACTCCAATTTCTTCTTGTACTTCATCCTTGGCCTGTGCTCTCTGCAATTGCAAACGGAAATGGAAATGGGAAATGGAAAGGCAGCTGCTGTATCTGCAAAAGGGGAAAGGAAAAAGCCAATTTATAGACTCGAACTCGAACTATGAAAGCAAACGACTCACTTGAGGACCGATGGCGAAAAAGGAGTGGGGTACTTGTATTAAAATCAATTAAGCAACAAAGTGCCCACACACACACATGCGATAAATGTCCTCGCAGGTCAGGGAAATGGAAAAAAGAGGAGAAAAGTTAATAGGTTTGCCACTCGCAGAAGACAGCTGGCAGTTCACCTTCTCGCCGGCAGGTTGCTGTGTGGGCACTTAGTGCTCCTGATTGGTTTTTGTTTGGCAAATATAACATAAATAATTGAGAGAGCAATCACGAGTAACCGGTTTGATAACGCAAATCAATCAACTGCCGAATGATTTGCAGGCTAAAAATATCAAGCTATTTTTGCGAAACATTATTGATGAATAGTTGGAGTTCCTAAAGCAGTAAATTAGGGAAATAAACATATATTTTTGCGATGAAATTATTAATGGAACGGGTTCAGATCACAACAAATTAATTAGGGAAATATACCATTTATAAAATAATATGATTTTTTTTTTTATTTTAGTACATTTTGTTGAACTCTGATTTTATTTTTAATGCTTAACGTTCAGTGCATACAAATTGAAAAAAAAAAACTGTTAAATATTCAAGAATTACCAAAAAACACAAGTAGCATAAAAAACCTTTGTCCACAAGAAATATTTTTTAATTAATACAGATTTTCTTATAAATTTGGAACCGTTTTGATAATTAAACCGATCTGCACAAGAAATCCGATTTCTAAGCCTTCCTCCTTAACTCAAGGAAAAAGTGTCCTCACATTTGACATGTCTGGGCAAATGAAAAGAAAACAATAGATGCGCTTTCCTCACTATTTGCTCAGGCATCGCGCCGGAAGTAACCAAGTGTGAAAAAGCAAAGGAAAATCCGAAAAGCCTGGGAAAACTAGGGGGGTGCACACTCAAAGCGCGCGTGATTATTTTCACAAAGGCAAAGGCAGGAAGTAGAAAAAATATAACTAGAAAACTGTAGTCAGAGGAAAATCGGAGGAAAAGAGTGTGGCGACTGGAAAAACCAATACCGACGACGTGCTTAAGTTGTTAAAAACTGCAAACAAAAGAAGGCAGCAACTCGAGGACACCTAAGGGGGTTTCGGGGGTGGTGTTCAAGGTGTACTTCTGTGTGTTTTATTGTGTGTATGGAGCAAATAGCATTAAGTTGTCTGAGCTTCAAAAAAAAATATATATATAACAACAAAAACAACAAACAGCTTGAAGAGCAAGGAGCAAGCAACAAAACTAAGCCCGAACATGAAGATATATAACAACAAGTTAAGAGTGGGCCGCCATTGTTGTTCGCCATATGCCTTATTTAGTTGTTGCTCTTCGTGCTTTATTGTTGTTGCTTAACTTTACGAGCTGCTTTACGGATTTGGCCAGACGTAAAAACTAAACAAAAGGCGACGGACGGTGAGTAAATAAGAAAGAGCGAGCGAACAAACAATTAGAGAATACACACACGCCGAAAAAAAAGGGAGGCAAAAAAGCCAGGTGACTGGCTTTCAAAAGGCGTCAAAGGCTCTACCGTCCCGAGAGTTCGCACAAAGGCGCAGAAATTATGCGAAATAAAGGCCGAAAACGAAGGGAAAAAAAGAAAAAACAGCAGCGACAACACGCTGCGAAAAAATAAAAGCTAAAAAGTTTTTTTTTCCCTCCAAAGCTTTGATGGCCAAGAGCAAACAGTGAATGGTCCAAAAGGCTCCGGCACTTAGCGGAAGTAACGTGGCGGCCATTTTGAATGCACATATGTATGAGTCTGAGTGTGCGAGGGTTTGTGTGTGTCAGCGACCCTTTTTGCACTTTGATTGCTGAGACACGAGACCGGGAACGACTTTAAATGAAACAGTTTCGGTTTATTAGTTGTCATAAATAAAATAAATAATATGTTTTAAAGCCCCTCCAAAAACTCTGTTATAGTTTATATTACACATAAAGTTGTAGTATCATTTTAAGGACAGTTTTCTGATGT
This sequence comes from Drosophila elegans, assembly GCF_018152505.1. NCBI lineage: Eukaryota > Metazoa > Arthropoda > Insecta > Diptera > Drosophilidae > Drosophila > Drosophila elegans. The sequence goes on from NW_024545863.1 coordinate 2,863,787, forward strand.
TCACAATATGCTAAAATTAGGTTATATGCTGTCCTTTCGGAATTTAAGAACCACTTTTAGCTTACCATGAAAAAATTTGAAATATTTTAGAAACATAACTATGCGTTTTTGTGTTGTTAAGGTAAAGGTTAGTCTAATTATCTCCTAATATATTTCATATTTTAGTTTACTTAGAAACCAAATAAAACGAATAAAACTTAAAGAACTACCTTTTTCATAATAAATAGCTTTGCACCAGTTTTGTTTTGCCAAGTCCATTGAACTCAATGAAAATGACTTATAATTTATATTATTCGTGCAGACATTTTGATTAAATTGCTGTAATTTCTGTAATGTCTAGTCCTTGGACAGGAATTTCGCCATTATGCCTGCGGCCCTATTTAAACTCAAAGTACTGTCAAATGCACAAACAAAGGGCCAAAACACAACTGACACACATCAAATGAGCCAACACAATCGTATTTGCACACTGACTCTGACAAATGGTCAAATGGACAACCGAGAAAGTGTATTTGTTTCAAAGTGCTTCTGCCACTCGACCTGTCAGCCTAAAATCTACCGATAATCCTTTTGTAAGTGATTTTTATTTGGAGCTCTTATGTTCACTAATTTGCAGCTTTTGAACACCTTTGACATGTGTCCTGTTTGGGTCAAAGGCAGCGAACTCGTATGTTGCCCTAAAGGGCTAGATTTATAAAATATTTCTGTCACTGTGAGATATATAATGGTTAATAGATAACATAATCCATAAGTAGAGAATATTTTAAATACATATTTCTAAATTTAAAAAAAATATATTATTACTAATTATATAAATATTATGTCTTATAAAGATCTTTTGTATAACTACAAATGTTGAAAAAATTGTATATTTTGATAAAACATTTATATCTAAACATTTTCTTGCCACGTTAAATATGAAAAAAAATAAAATAAATTCCCCACCAGTTATTCGTTTGAAGGTCTTACAGTTTGGAAACATTTCTTATTTTAATCAAACTTTTTTGTATAAGCTTCTTAGTCGTAAAAACCTAACTTAAAATGTAGAAATTGTGCAGAGACTTTTATATTTTTCCCCCGCAACTTTAAGCCGAACTTTACCCGCCCATCCGGAATATGTTGGCTAATTAAGGGCGAGTGTCTGGTCCGTGGAGTCATGGTTGCTGATGGCTGCATTCGTCTGCTCTTCATGGCCAAGAGTGGAGCGATAAGGCCAACAACGGCGACGGCTTTTGTGGCCTGTGTGTGTGCGTGTGTGTGTGTGTGCAAAGGGTTATCGGCAGGAAGTTGCACATGGAAGCACCGTCACCTCGGGCTCACCACAGCCACAAAATCCAACCTTCCGGCCAGAGTTCGCTTGTTTTTCGATGCTTGAGACACGGAAACTGTTTTGGGCTTCGGCCCCGACACAAAAACAGGCATCAATGTCACGTTCAAAGTGTCGAGTTGTTGCACTAACAAGGTGTTTATGATTTAAAGCGCCGCTCAACTCGGAGCGTGGGTTTTTTGGCAGACAAAAGGCCTCCATGACAAGTGACTTGGAGTATGGCAAAAAAAATGGAAAAATTCCAGCTCACACACTCATGTAAGTTGAGCTGTGAGTTTTCCTCTCGAATGGCATTTTTCGTAGGCGTTTTGGCCGAGGGGTTGGTTTTTTTTTTCCCTCTGTATCCATCCATCTGTTTGCCGGGGACAAGAAAAATTGACATGTTGAAGTGCAGTTAGGCGGAAGTTGTCGCCAAAGCAACATTTTTCTATCTCCCTCCCACCGCCCACCAACCCTGTTGGAGTGGGCGTGTCTAAATGCGGGTTGGCACGTGGTTGAGCGATAAAAAACAGAGAATTTTCCTAGAAAAAAGGGCTTATCTATGTTCTTTATTTTGATTTCGTTTTTTTTTTGTAAGCTTTGTTTGTCGCTATTACGGAGCTCATCTATCAAAATGTTTTCGTTCAGCAAAAGAGGGCATTATTCTTTGGCGAAGTAGACCTTGAAAAACTTTACATTTTGGTTTGATACAAAATATAAATTACTTTTTACCTGTTTAAGGAATTTAGTTTTTAATTTACATATGAATTGGAAAGAAATAAATGAGGAAAATAAATATATTCTGGCGCTTCAAAACAAAAGGAATTATGGGTCAAGAATTCTTATAAATAAATCGCCTACAATTTGTAGAAACTTGAAGCTCGTTTTACCTTACTATTCTTTTAAAAATAAAAAAAGAGTATACAAATGTCATGGGGAACAAGTACCGTTTTTGTTTTGCACGTTTGTTTTTTCATTGTTTTTTGTTATCTGAAGTCCTTACGGGACTTCATAAATTAGCGACAGCACATTGCAGCCGATAAGTAGGCAGCATATCTGTTTTTTCTTTACCTAAGGGAGTGTGGAAACCGCAGAGGAAATGCTTTTGTGACAGGCCGTGAAAAGCGCAACTCCAAGTGAATCAACCTCCTCCATTATTTTCCCCATTCTTCCCAGAAGAAACCAAGTCCTTGGGAAGTCTAGTCAGCTGGCTTATCATTTTTGAGGAGCACAAACGGCGCCTTGAGCACGATTCACGCCTTTCGGTTGTGCAACAAAAGTCCTGAAAGTCTTCGAGAGCGTGTGTTTGAGCCATGTTGCAAATTAAAATCAAGACAGCAGCAAAGCCAGCTAAATGATTGATGGCTGTTTTTTGAGAAAAGCATGTAGAAGAAGCTGGCACAAAGTTCAATGATTTATGCTTTTCAGTTGGGCCAAATTTGCTGGCTACTAAATGATTGTTTTCATCCTCACAAGCTGGATGCTCCACTACTTTGCACTTTTAATGTATTTTTTGACAAGTCATGTTCATAACTCAGTGTCCTGTGAAATTTCTATGGGTCGATGGAGAGAAAGTTTTCACTGGATAAAGTTCAAAATCAAAGTTTTCTTTGCTGCTCTCAGTTTTACGTAGTTATTTTCGTCAAGACTTTTTTTATTTTTCTTTTTTTTGGGTTTTTGCTGCCGAGAAGCAAATCATTTGTCAAAATACAGAGTAAGCAGCAAAGTTGCTGCCTGTTTGCCGTTGACAAGCCGAAAGTTGTGCCAATTTGTATTAGAAACTTCCTTGCGCCTGCGACATGTCGGACTTTGGACTTTGAGTGCTGGTGCTGCTATGGCATATACTGTAATATAGCAAAAGATCATGGACAGGGGCCAGTTTATGTGGCAAGCACTTTGCTAAAAGTTCAAGTTGCGAGTTGAATATTTAAGTTCAAGTTGTTTGTGTTGTGGTTTTGGCCCAGTAAAACCACATTAAATACTATTAATACTATCCAATCAAAGTTGTTTTCGAACGAAATGCGTCAGTAAAATAAATGGTTGAATGTCAAAGGTGCTTAATTTTCTGTGGTGATTTGTAGTGACTTTTAATCTAAAAGTTATTTTGTATAAGTTTAAGGAATTTAAATTGACGTCTTTCTACATTTAATGGCTGTTTACTATATGCTATACTATATACTACTATATATAGGTTTGATAACAACTGAAATTCAACCCCATTTATTTCATCTGCACATTAATTCCGAATTTTTGTCGCAAGCTTTTGACTATCAAAATTGTTTGTAAACAGTTGTTTGTCAAAATGCCGGCAGCACTCTGCCTGTGAGCTGCAATTATCTGACAGATACTATTCGCACACACACTTGAAAACGGTTTGGGGTTCTCTTACCCCTTTCCTCTTTATTTTTCCCTCAACCAATTACAATTTCATGCCTCTTGAAAAAGCTCAAGGACCCAATCCACATGAAATTATGGTTCGTGGGTGGCGGCAGTATTTGATGAACTGCACTTTTCATCACGGCCACGAAACCGAAAGGGTTACTCCAAAAATTGTGACAGCTCTCAGCTGCGCCTCGGAAGTGAAAATGAACTTACGAAAAATTAACTCGACACCCGACGAAATATGGGAATAACAGCAGGAGCCTGCTCGTGGCACTTGGCTGCACAAAAGTTGGGCCAAATAATTAATTAAGCTAATGACTCGGTGGAAATCTCACGGGAGGGTGGTCCGAAAAAATTACTGAGGGAAAACTTGATTCAGCCGGTCTATCAATTAAAGTGTTTCACCAAAGATGAGTTTACAAAAACTGAACTGAGAGTGTAATTACAGTAAACAATAAGTAACTTCACACTTCTTCTCTATCGATTGATTTGTTAATTGTGGCATTTAAAAGTTCATTTATTTAAATTTTCCAGCCATTCCCGTGAATTATTTGCTATAACGAATGCACAAATACTAAATATTTTCTGAGAAAAAACTAATGAATTCGTTTGACTGAAACAGTAATTACTGACGGTCAGCGATGCATTCAAATGACGATGCTGTCCGGCAATTTATATAAAATTTATTTAATTTTCGCTCGACCGGCACAACACACTTTTCAACTGATCTATTCGACTGGACAAGCTAATTGGCTGTTAGCTTATTTTTTTTCATAATTTAAAAGCTGTGGGACTTGTTTACCCCTTTGCGCTTTAAATCAAATTTAAATAGGGTGATTTAGTTTGTGTTGTTTTGAGTAAACAAAACATTGTATTTTATTGTTCATTTACATTTCAAAGTTGTTAAGCCAAATGTAAGCATTTTAGTTTAATATTTTTTCCCTTCATACAATTAGTTATCCCTTAAAAATAATAAATCACAAAACCTTGAGCCAGTTTCACTGAGTAACTCCTGTTTCCCTTAATTTTTGCACACCTTTTGTGTTCCATATTTTTAAGGGGCGTGGCTGCAGCACCTGTTTCAAAATGCAACTTAATACAAGTTTAGCGTGTGGCCAGCAAATCAGGGCGCCTTTGGCTAGTCTTGAAAACATAGTCTTGCAATTTGCCATCTGTCCGTTTGTCCAGCTTAAAAACACGCAAATGGCCCGGGAAAGGGAATATCGAAGGTGGCATGCAAATTCATCTAAGCGAAATTTTGTAAGACCTTTTTAAGCTCCTGAATGCTCCAATTTAATGACATGCCCATAAAAATAGTTGGCTGCAGCTTAACAATAAGATACCAAATAATTGTGGGCCATAAAAGTTAAGTTGTTAATTGTTTTGTGTCCTGTGCGCATCGCGTGTCCCGCTGGGTTGAAAACGTGGAAAGCGGGGAAAGAGAGGTAAACTCTGTTATAGGGTTTGTGAAACATGGCTCACTTCCAATGAATTGTTGCTGTTCGGCACCCGCTGGCCAAGTTTTAACGAGCAGGCAGACGGCTGCTTGTCAATGCCCGCTTATATTTCATGAGCCAGGCCAAAAAAAAAGAATTATATAAAAATAGCAACAAGAAATAGTTGCTACTGGGAGAAAAATATCAGATAAACTGAACTGAACTTTTTTTGATAATTAAAATGCAATTCTTGGATGATCCTGATATTAAAAAAGATTAAGATTAACATGAAACTTAGCATTTTGTATATAATATAACAAATAAAATGTTTCAAATATTGCCAATCATAACCAAATATTATTTTGAAAGCAAGACAATATTTTTTTTTTTTCAAATTTAATTGATCTTAAAAGCAATATAGAATTTTTTCTCTGTGCATAAACTTTCCTCAGCAAAAAAACAATGTTAAATAATTCATTTGGCCAAAGCTGAAAGTTTTGCGTGAGAATTTTGCCATATTACCCGAAGGCAGGCAGTTGTTGACGTTGCCACGCCCCCCTATTCCGCCCCCACCCGCAAAAAAGGGGGCTGCGTGCTAAACCGGAAATGAAAACTCTCTTAATTGCCTTGAAGTATGCAATTGCTGTTGTAGTTGTTGCTTTTGTTGTGTTGGATTTATCTGTGTATTTTATTGTTGTTTCTTCAGCAGATAATAACCGAGTAACTACAAGTTCTTCTTCGCCAAAGGGGCTGAACGGGTTAAAAGGGCGGCGGTCAGGGGTTAAGGTTTCGGGGGTTGAGAAAGTTCGGAAAAGTGCGGTGTCAATGAACCTAGTTGAGCAACTATAATTGCCAATTCTTGTCGAAAGCCCATCGAACTTTTTGCTTAAGCTTGTCGTCGATACCGGGAGTTTTTTGGGGACGGGCCTAGGGCCATCTTTTTCGATGCTTAAATTATTAAAAATAAGTGGAAAAGGTTATGGTTTGTAGGTTGTTGTAATAAGTTCAGTTCGGACTGCGTTATTTGTGATTTAATGTGAGTTCAATTGATAAATGACTAATGTTCTAATAATTTATATTATTTTTATAAAATTGTAAATATTTTTCTTGACATTTAATAATCTTATTTAATTAATGAGTTGTCTGTTTGTTTAAAATATTTCCTTAAACATTATGCCAATTTTTATTTATAATCAAATAAATTGAGCAACTATTTACCATAATTGTCGTCGACTGCTGCATAGGGGGGCGTGGCATCGTTATAGCTGCCGCCTCCCACTCCGTTGCCATTTCCGTTTGCCATTTCACCGGCCACCGGAACCGGAAACGCATTTGCGAAGGCCAACGTGGTGGCGGGCACATCCGGGGGCTGATCCTGCTGCTCGATGGAGGTGGCTGCCGTGCTCAGTGGCTGTGGTTCCTTCACTGCTGGTCTCTGGGTGGTGGTGCCAGCGGTGGTGCCCGGATTGAAGTCAGTCTCAAGTGTTTCCCAACCGGATCCGGTTGTTTCGGCCTCCGGATTGACTAGATCGGCCAGATTGCGATCGGAAGTGATGGCCACCGGTGATGAGGATGTGGATGCAGTGGTGGTCAGTGGTGAGGGTGATGGTGGAGCGGTGAAGGGCGATGGGGAGGATGTCGATTTGGAGGAGTTGGTGGGCAGGGCGGTGGCACAGTGCTCCGCAATGCTGGCGAAGAGGAACAACTTCAGCATTGCTCTCAGGAGGGCGTGGTGCTGGGGGCGTGGCATCTTGATTCGTGGACGATTGGAAGATTTCGTTTTGTAGTTTCCCGTTTTTGTGCGTCTTTTAAATTTTTATTCACTTTTTGTGCGCTTTCGTCCCACTGTTTAGTAGGACTTGATTTTTTTTTAGTCTTTCTTCGTTTTCTTACAACATTTTGTGCGTTGTTTTATAGTTTGTGCTTGTTTTTATTATTTTTTATGAATTGTTCTTAATAGATTCGGTTTAAATTATTTCCATTTTGGCACTAAACATACACAATAGAATTTGGGTGTAAGTTAAAACAAAAATCGAGTTCATTAATTAACTCAGATAATGTTTATTTATTTTGTGGCATTCAAGAATTTTTAATTTTACCTAGGCTGAAATTGTATTATTTTCATTGTGGTTTAAAAAAATTAAATATTCTGAGGGTATTAGAAATTTTTTTAATATGTTATTTAGGAATGTTGATTACAAAGTTCAAGTAGTCCACTTGATTATTTCTTAAAATCTCTAAAGATTTAAAAACCCTTGAAGTAATAATTTTTATATTTATGTTGTTTTGGTGTCTATTATGTGTTTTTTATTATTTCCGATTTATTTGAATTTTTTCGTGTTCATGGTCTTATTAAAAACACTAAATAGACCAAAATAAATGCAAATTGACTAACGCAGTCATCTATGTTGTGTTTTTCTCCGATGATTCACTTTTTTTTTACATCCAATCCATGGTGTAAAAACCGCTATTGTTGTTGTTGTTGTTGATGTTGTCTTGTGTAACACATTTTTCAAAGCGGGCCAACCCAAAAAAAATGTGAACCCGTGTTGAACCCCATCAGGCAAAAGCTCTCTTTTCTTTTTGTTTTACTTTTATTTATGATAATTTATTGCATTTTTTCAATACTCCTCTGCCATTGTTTCAGTTCTCTTTCTCTCTCTTTCTGTGTTCTTTGCCGCTTTTTTCGCATTTTCTTCACACTTTTCTGCGCTTTATTGTTTTTTCGTATCCCTCGGAACGAAAAGAGTTCAATAGGGTTCATCCGACGGCGAAGATGCAGCCGCATTAAAAATACACTCTCCGCCATAAGTGTGCTCACACTTACATGGCGTATATAAATAAACGCATGCCCATATATACACGATATGGAGAGCTTGCCAACAAATTGGCAATGCCCACAAACGACTTTCTGACGACATGTGTGCGCCATCTGTGGGTTAAGATGAGCCGCTGGGCTGGCAGGGGGTTAAGGTGGGAGGGGCGAAGGGGCGGACAGAAGACCAAGCAAAAAATCGCGTAAAATTAATGATTGGGCGTAGAGATTACGCCAGAGGCGATCATCGAATGCTCTCTAATGGAAATTCAACGATAAGGGAAATGCAGAGAAGAAAATGGTACTTTTTAAGTTTTTAACGAGATCTAATATCAAAATTTGAGAACCAAATTCGGAATTAAAATTTAAATCTTTATTGAGATAAAAATGGAAATGGAAGTTAAAAATATTTAAAATATTTCAAAGTAAAGGTTAATATCTATGTGGAGTATAAAGAAACAGACTGTTTATCCTGAAAAATATGTCTTTAAAATTTAAATAAAAATATGCTGTAGAAAACTTTTTATGCAAATATGCTTTTATAAAGGGCTAAAACAAACTCCTTTCCAGCGATCTCTAGACCTAAACATATCGCCAGCTAATCGATCTCGATCCATAAGCTGCCTAAGCACTACAATTTCCTGCTGAGTTCCTCCATGCACGGAACCTCAACGACACCGGATAAGTGAAACATTCCATCACTTTTCCGTTCCTCTTTGTTCTTCCAATTGCATTGCACTCAGAGTCGAACAAAGTGCAAATTACAGGGAGCTCGTGCTGATTCATTCAGAATTGGCCTCGGCACGCCATGTATATTCTCGGGGTCTCAAAGTCGGGCGAAGCGTACTATACGAGCTGGTGTTTGGCCAGCTAACCGCAACCACAACCGCAGTCGCAGTCTCAGTCTCAGTCCGCCCAGCTGGTAATTAGCAGCTCATCAAATGGTCGCATGCAAAAAGTAAGCCAACGAGCCGGAGCTTGGATTGAAGTCTTCGGCTATACGCTGGAACAAATTCCAGAGAACCAATTGGTGCTCAAGGGCAATAAAACATTTTTAAAGAATATTATATTATAAGACTCAAAAAATACACTTAATATTTTGAGATCCTATTAAGGAATATTCTAAGGTTGATTTTTTCGTTTTATAAACATAGACAAATAACCAATACCGTTAACTAATTAATAGTTATGGAATTATCAGAATAAAATCAGATTTGCTTTGGTTTATTTCTTTAATTAACTTTTTTTATCGTGAAAAAATTGGCTGACTAATACCATTTTATTTCCAGCATGTGGGACCTGATAATGATATTTGATATTCCTATTTTTCGCTGTGCAATCCAAACTCAGATGTGCTGGTAGTATTAGTGCCACAAGTAAGATGGTTTTTTGTAAAAATAGAATCACAAAAGATTATTGAATACGCGCCGAGTAAAAGGGGCCATTCAGAAGAGGGGGAAACCATAAAATGAAATGGTTAAACGGGTCGAAGTCGCGTCCAAAGTCGCTGAGCTGATCCGACCGTGGAAATTGGCCAATCAAGCGACAATTGTCGGCCATTTGTGGCCAGTAAGTGCATAATAACGCTAAACGGGTCAGAGACTTCTAAGTGGACAGCACGGATTCCCCGGTTTCACAGTTCCCTGATTAGCATTGGCCGCTGACCCGCCTGTGACAACAACTGACATGGCAATTGAAAATCACTAAAAATACAACGGGCTAAATGAAAATCAATTGGCAGAGGGCAAATTGCCTGACAACTGCAGGCCAAAACCAGTGGGAAGTCGCCTCTTCCGACTTTGCAGAGGGTTTTGTTGAATTTGTTTTCCTGAGGTCTGGACACATTGACATATTCATTTGTGACCACATGGGTTCCCGAATGAAATCCATTATTCAGAGCCAGTTGATACACAAATATTCAAATAATAGACAATTTGTCTGTCTCACTTTTGGATAAAAAGTGAAAATGTCTGGAATGGAAAGTAACTTCTAAGGTAACCGGAAGAACTGGGAGATAACGGAAGCATGGCTTATTGCGGTGTAAGATGCCAATAGACTAAGAAATAAACCGATTTACCTTCGAAAAGAGTGGGTTTCTATACGAACGACACGTTTTAATAGGTAGAAGTGTGGAATTATTAGAGGGCTCAACCATTGGGGACAGAGGTAGCTTTTTGTAACTCATTAGATATATATTTATATCATAAATATATGCCATTCGAAAGTAGCAAATAACAACCGGCCATTTAAAAATAACAATAAAAATGGAAAAACTAAAACTTCATTTCAAGAGTAGAAACCTCAACCTTTTTTTTTAACAATTTTAGCCAACCCCCTAGGAATTAAATGCATTTTCCTGGAAGCACTCGCGTGCTGCAATCGCACTACCTCAATCCAAACAAATCAAATCTCCGGAGTCCATACTTCTCCCACCTCGTAATGAGCGTGAGATCGTTTGATAACCCATATCCACGGCGGAGCAGACGCCCCACTTGGGTATCTGTTTCTGTTTGGGACTCGGATTCAGAGCCAGCTGGTGGGGCATAAAGTACCAGCAGATTGTTTACCCAACGGAGCCCCCAATCGCCTCTTATGAATGGCCCACATTGTGAATGCTATGAAATAAAATCACTTGTTTGTTTATCCAGCCAACACTTCGAATGGCGTTAATTTGTAAGCCAAACAAATGTGTACCTAAATGCAGTCAAGAGAGTGAAAAGTATCTGGCGATTCGGTATGCACAGGGAAAAAGTTGACAACAAATTCGAAACCTTTTCAATGGGTACTCAGATTGAACACAAAATTAATTTAGCAAGAATTTTATGTTTAAAACTTTGACATTTAACTAGAAATATTTATTTAAGTGTTCAACTGCAACCGTTCCGATAAACACTTTAGCTTTATTGATGATATTATTAATTAAAATTTATATTTATAATATATTTCTCTTCTGAATGTTTTGGAATTTTCAACAAATTAAATGCAGTTTACCTAATAACTAATAGATCTGATAAATAAAAAATAATACTTTTACATTCAATTAAAAAAATGTATATACATTTTAGTTTTCGTTGGAAAAACAATTTAAAGGAATGGTTTTTTTAATATAAATAATCATTGAATGGTTTATTCTATGTGGACGAATATTAAATATATATTTTCAAGTGTATCGATCGTATTAATTTGATAGATAGTTTTGCATATTAAACTGCACAATTTCCCACAGTGTGTCCGAAAATGTTGACAGTCATGGGCTAAGGTCAGTGCACTGGGATTGCGAAAATAGATGAAAATGCTTGAAGTGAACATGCGCATATGCAGCTAGAACCTAGAGTCCCAGAACCGGGAAATGGGAAATGGGGAAAACGGGAAAATGGGCGCCGCAACGGGATGTGCGAAAAATCAATAGAGCCGGAGTCGCAGTGCACGTGCTACGAATACGGATACGAAAAGGGATGCGAAAATGTGGGGGCTGCGAATTCGCTGCAGAAAATATGCGACCCAGCCCCAAAAAAAAAAAAAAAGAAACAACAAATTTTGAGCCGGAATTGTGTCATTTAACTGTCAGCGAATTTGCGCAGTTTATAATTTTTGTATTTTTCAGAGGGCTTCTTTGTTTTTTACCCACCATCCGGTGGTTGGTGATCTGCTTTTCTTTTTTTTTTTTTGCCATCTGCTCAATATGCTAAATTATTGACATAATTTGCCTGGTAAAATGGTTTTCCAAGTTGAGCTTCATTCGCCGCAGACAAAGCGGTAAAATGTCAACAAAACACAGCGAAACAGAGAGAGTCTCAGTGAATTCTCGAAGAGAGCGAAAGAGAGGGAGAGATACTCGTTTCTGCGAGTTGTGGGTTCTTTTTTTTTATTGATTTCTTGAAAGGTACACAAAATGCTATTCGCAACAACAACAACAAAGCCGAACAAAGGGAGCAACAAAAACAAGAAGCTGAAGAAGAAGAAGAAGAAGAAGCAGCTAACAACATTTGGAACTATATTTTTTATTCATATGGGATTATTTGGGATTTTTCAAGTATTTCTTTCGAGTCTCATTTTGTGACTCAAATGTTGGTTTTATTGTTTGGTTTTTTGGCCGACATTCGTCTTGGCGTAATTTTCTTGATTTAACACAAGCACTGTTTTTCAAAGTATATTTTCTTGCGAGATATAAAAGTATCTGTTGGATTGCCTATAGGTTTTTCGTTCGGGAAAAAAGGCGGCTGCTGCGCAAAGAGCTGCCTGTTCTTTTTTCTAACCACCAGCATGACACCTGGTTTTCCAACGGATTTTCACTGTTTTCTGTGGGTGTTTTTCAAAAGGTTTATTTCAGACACTATTTAACTCAAGTTTTGGATAGTTTCACTAAGGATTTTGAGTAATATTCCTAGATATTTGCCTCTTTTTGCATGGCCACAATCGGAATAAAAACCACAGCGACGAGACGACAACGGCGACTGATGATGATGACAGGGAAAGAGACAGACACATTCGCCGCGTTTGCGGCGTGCAGATGGATTCGCCGTCGAATTGCGGCAGCTGCTTCGCTCGGAGAGTAAAAGAGAGCTCTCTCGCTCTTGAGCGAAGAAGAGAGGGTGTGTGCCAAGAACTCGCTTAATTTTTAGTCCCAGCGAGTGTTAGGGGAAATTTTACCTTCCGAACGAGAAAATCCCTCGCTTTGGCGCGCAATTTGAATTCGCTCTATTTTTTTCAATTATCAACTGATTGGATTTATCTAATTGAAATATTTTGCTTATCGCTGTTTTTATTGCAGCTGGCAGGCAACTACAAGATCTAATTGGGTTTTTTTGCCACTATCTCTGGGTTTGATAGTCCTGATTGCGTTTATCTACTGTAATTAGTTTGCAGTAGTTCGGTGCTGATAACTCTGATTGTAAACAACGTCATCCGTGAGGCGAAATTGGAAAAATTCACGTGCCTATACTTTATTAAAGTACAGGAACAGTATTACCTTATTATTAATAGCCTAAACATATATTATATCCCAAAACTATTTTTTTTACATTATTTTTAAGCAATTATTATACAATATGCAATGATGAGTTGGACTAAGAATAAAATGCTCTTAAGCTTAAAATGAAGTTTTAAATGTGCAATCATAACTTTACAGCGATCAATGCACTTAAAACCCGTTTAACTAAAATAGTTAGGCTGGGAAAACAGCACTTTCCGCCCGACCTCCCCTTTTCATTGTGCAAGTTTCCTTCCACGGAAGATACATCATTAGGCATTAGAATGAAATTACCTGCCTATGCAGGGAACCACTTGAAAACTCATTATAACGGTAGCGGGTAACCAGCACACATCCACCCATTCACCCACTCTCCTGGCCAAACTCCCAGACACAGACTTTGGTAACTGGCAGTTACATCAGCCACAAAAGTAGGCGTTGCCAAGTCGCCCCAAAGGCGTTAAAGCACTTAGATTTATGGCCCTACACGCACACATAGCCAAAACACGCCCACACCCAACACACACACACACACGTGTCTAAGTCCTTTGCGTATACATATATAGATTTATAAGGGTTTGTGGCATATAGCCTTTGGCGGTCCAGGACTTTGACTCGTTTTATGCATTTAATAAAAACTTTCACTTCGGCGCTTGTACTTCATTTAATTCGTATTCTTTTTTTTTCACTGAGGAAAAATTCTTTCTTTTGTAAAATATTACGGATCCCAATAGAAAATAGTGTCTTGTGGGTATTTTTAAAAACAGTTTATTTTCAATCTAAAGAAATCAATCTAAGAAAATGTGTTGAAATTTATAAAAAGTTGATGATAAAATTTCATTTAAATTATTTAAAGATGGTTTCAAGCTGATTAAACAGTCTTGAAAAATTATTTTAAAAAATGTTGCGATTTTGCTTTAAAAAGGAAATACATTTCAGAAGAAGTTAAGTAGGTCAATAAATATTGCATGTAGATTTCAAAACTTTGCTAAGATTTATACATTTTGAAAAAAAATTGATTTTTTTTTTTGCAAGTTTTTAAGTGGCTGTGTCCCTCAGTGTTTTTAACTTAACTGCAGCATGAAAAGTTTGGCCGCTTGCAATGAAGCTAAGTACTTAAAAAGAAATTTGGCTCGTCGTGCCAGTAAAAAAGGGATGCGCGGCCCCTCAAAAATGTTAATGAAATGATTTGAATTATGCTTATGCTCGAATATAATGTTTTTTTTTGCTTCGTTATTATTTGTGGCTTATTAAAAAGTTAAAAGCCGGGCGGCAGGCGAGGTGTTGCCGGGCATGACCAATAGCCAATGGCAACCGCAGCTGCTGTGGCGCAAAAGAGGCGAAGTATGGCTGCCGAAGTATGAAAAAAGTATAAAACCCATCAAAATAATGTTAATTCATTAAGTGGCAGTAACTTGGTCGGGCGCCCAAGTGTAGGCTATAAAAATTTAACGCACAGAAGGAGTCGTCCGGAGAAGGAGCCTACGGATTCGGGGGTTAGGATCTACGGGGGGAAGGCAGAAGGAGCAGAGAGTGTTGCCCCCGGGCTACGGCAACGTGCACAAAATGAATGATTTTTATTTATATTTTATGGTTTTTTGTTTTGCCGTTTTCCGGGGTCCTGGTAATTAGAGCAGGTTTATGCCGCACTCCGTTCTGACCAGGTGTGTTTGTATATTGAGCCAGCAGCAACAGCAGCAGCAGCAGCTCACAATAAACTGGAAAATTATGTGAATGAGTTTTCTTAACTTCTTTTCTTTTTTTTTTTTGTTTTGCCGTTTTTTCTCTGCTCTGCCCGTCCTTCGAGATTTATTCGCGGCACATGGCAGGCCAAATCCGAATCGCAAACCAGAAGGAACGGAAGGCGAACAAGACAACGCAGCCAGCAGACCAAATGAAATGAAACAAACAGGCAAAGTTAAATGAACAACTTTTGTGCATTATTTATATGCTGAGTGTAAAAGTGTGAGCAGCAGTGAAAACAAGACGAAACAATCCGTTGGAGTGAACAAGTCGAATGCGGAATTCTCTATAGTTTTCAATGTAATGTAATTTGAGTAATAAATTACATTATATCTCACTATCTAAAAGTAAAATGCTTTTTCTATATTTGTTAAACCTCAAATTATTATTATTTTTTTTATTTAACAAAAGCTGAAGCTGAACTTATTAAAATATTTTTTTTGGGTAACCATTTTTACTATTAGTGTATATTGTATTATTATTCCTAAAATGCTGGCATGAAATATTCGAAATTCAGCATGCCTTTTTTGCCCTAAAAGAGAGAGGGCATGGTATGGTGGTTATAAAAATCATAACCACAACTGTGGCAGAAACTCGGTTCATTTTACATGGGCCGACATTGCCTTGGGCATTTTCCCCTCCTCACTGTGACTTATTTAAAGACCATTGTACCTAAGTGTATATGTGTGCGTGTGTGTTAGCCACTTAGTAAATATTTCATGAATTATCTGTTTTCTATTAAGATATTTTAACAGAGAAACAAAAACGTGGGCCAAGAGACATAACCGCAATACCAACGAGCTTAGCCGAGATGAGCGCTATAAAATCTTATAAACATAAGTCTGTTCTCAACAATATAAGTGTGTGTATGTTGTGTTTACATTTGCCTCTTTGCTTGTGTGGTTTGTGATGTTTTACGAGTTCGGGGCCCATATTGTTGCCTTCTTTTCGGGTCTTTATTGATACGGTTCGCACTCGTTTTAAGGAACGCCCTTAGGGATGCGATTTTTAATATGCATTAAAATTAATAAGAACACGTGTCGCTCTCTCGCACCCACGTCATTGTCCTTGCTGTCGTCCTTCCGTCTTTGGGCGCCCCCATAATTCCGTTTTATCGCGCACAAATTTTTATAGCTGCGCCGCAGGCGTCGATTTTAAATAACGCCCAGTACCCCAAAAAATCCCTCCATCTCGCCTTCTTACGTTGATTTTGTCGCCATTTTGGTTGGTTGTTAATTTTATGCTTACGAGATAAGAAATTGTGACAAAAACGCTGGAAAATGTATGTGCTAAGCGCTCCGAAAAGGTGAGCACGAGCATATGAATAAGATATTCCCCCTGAAAGGCGATAAATGCTAAATGGAGGCCCAGGTTCTTCATCAGCTTCTTTGTGCCAAACTGGGAGATAAACAAGTTGCCAGGGAATGCAT
Source organism: Drosophila elegans (assembly GCF_018152505.1). Classification (NCBI taxonomy): domain Eukaryota; kingdom Metazoa; phylum Arthropoda; class Insecta; order Diptera; family Drosophilidae; genus Drosophila; species Drosophila elegans. The sequence goes on from NW_024545863.1 coordinate 2,879,868, forward strand.
ATTGTGGGGGCTTGCTATTTGTATTTAGACATGAATATAAGATGACAGCAATATTTGCTAGCCATTAATATTGGTTGTTTCTTATTTTTAGAAACAAAAACCTAATTTAAATTTAGATGACAATATATTAGAACTAGTTAGTTTTTCCATTAGCAAACCTTTTTTATGAAAATGCCTTTTTGGAAACCCAATCTTCCCGGTAACAATTATGCCTATCACCACCCGATGTCAGTGCAGCTTAAGTGCCAAGTCCAAGTCCAACTTTCGAGTCAATCGGGTCGGATCCCATGCACATTAATAGCACCACAAAGCTCTTTGCTCCTAGCTAAGTGGGTCAATTAGGCTGTCAATCTCCTGCAGGAGAACTCGATCCAAATGTCGGTTGCTGACGCTCCGACAACTGCCCTTTGGTCCGATGCAAAGGGAAACCAGAGCGGTTTTGGCCATTATTCGATTCGTGGTTCCCGGGGCAATGGGTTAATTATTGTTTTATGATTTGCTTGAAGCTGCCTTCGGGCGGCGGTGTGTGCTGCGATCATCATTTGTGGGCGTTGCCTGCGTATAAACATTGCTCATACGCCCACGTTCTTTTGGCTGATGTGCCAAAAGGATTCCAGACGTCACAGGTGGGCGAAATGCAATTACCACGCCCAGCTCTATTCGACCCACTCGGCCCCCTCGACCTCGACCCCCGTTGTTTAACTAACGAACAATAAAACGAAATTGAATTTTGCGCTTTTAACGCCAAACGCACAAAGGAAACAACTGAAAACGAGGGAACGGTGGCAAAAACGAAGGACAGGTCACCGAATGCAGGTGTACACTTGGAAAAAACGGGTTGCTATATCTACACACAGTCATGTATATTTTTATCTTCGATTCTACCTCATTGAAAATATTTTACCTTAAATTTTAAAGACTCAAATGTGGTTTAAAACAAAAAAATAAGAATAGAAACATTTAAACTTTATATGACAGATTAGCTGCTTTTTAAACATGAATAAAAAACCATAAGTGTGTTTTTGTCCTATTTTTCTTTAGATAATTTAATTTTTTCAATAGTTTTATTTTTATTTTTATATTTTTTAGTTTTTTCCCAGTGTAGTACAGTTTGTGTTAGTATTAGTGCGCCACAGTTGCAGTTTATTCGTAGTAACGCGTGCGTCGCTCTGTGGCAGCCACCCGTAGCATTAAGCCAATTATATGCTGCACTTTTGACATTAAATTCGATTCAATTTATTTGACTGCCGCCCCTTTTTTGGCCAGCGGCTCTCTTTCACCCAGAAACCCCCTGCTCCGCTGCGCCCTCGTAAATGTTTCTGTTATTACTGGTGTGGCGATGAAAATGATGCTCCTGCCACTGAAGCTTCTAGCTGCCTCAAAGGGTTATTGTTGTTTGCACGGAATTTCATTTCATGCTCACACACTCATCGCAATTTGCTGGTTGGCGTTACAAAGCAGCGGAAATTATCCCGCTCGGTCCTGACGAAATGAGTGAAAAATATTGCATTTCATCGTCGTCCAAGTTTTTGGGTAATTTTTAATGATTTTCCCTGGATTTTATGCTCAGCCAGCGGGTTCTCTGATAATAACAAGAACTTTATTGCGCATTAAACTGTGAGTTATGAAATAAAAGAGCTGCTATTATAGTGTCTTAGTGGCAGCAGCATCAATTTCCTTACACTTCGACTAACACAAATATTTTTTTATGTATATATATGTTCGATCATTTCTTAAGATATATTTACTTTAGTTAATTTTTTTTAATTTATGAAACGTTTAAACAAAGCTAAAGTTTTTCTCAAAAACTAACCATTTAAAAAGTATAAATCTCAGCTATCTCTCTTGAAAATAGCACTTGGTATATATTGCTTTGCAGCACAGAGTAATTTGCTTGAAGACATGACCACAGAAGTATGGTTTTTGGACCACCTGTTCGTTGGCTTCTCCATCCACTGTCACATGATCAAACCGTGTACTGATTGCAGACGGGCTCGGGGACAGACTTTGAAAACTATGATTTCCATTATGTTGCCGCCTGCGCGTCACTCACATGTGACAACATAGAGCATTTGTCCAATGAGCTGACTAAATGGCAGACAACATTGTGAACATAATGCTGGCATAATAATATTTCTGTCGCTGCAATGATCTGCATGCCAACGTCCTCACAATGGAATCACCAGCCCTAAATCGGGTAGCACAGACTCTGTCGAGTTGGTTGCCATTTGTCTGGGCCATTACTCACAGTAAATAATCTTGGCACAATGTGGGTCTGCCACTGCCTCCATTCTCCAGTGCACTGCTGCACTCCCCAATAAATTCCATAGAAAAATGCAATTTTATTGAAAAATATTTGCTGCTCTCTTTTCGGGCTGCCTTCACTGGCGTTTTCCTGGTTCTTGCAAGAGCACAAAATGAGCAGACAGAGATAAATAGTTGAAACGGAGAATTCGATCACACATACTCTATTTGATTTAATTAGAATCTTAACTGGGTTTCTATTTTTCACATTTTTTACTGAAGGGCTTTTGACTTTTTGCTATATACATCATTAATTTTATACTTTTTAACTTCATAAAAAGTAACTCCATTCTGTTCTATTTAGCCAACGAATTCCCAAAATTTCAAACGAAGGGTTAAAGAAAAAGAAAAGCTTAAGAGGAAAATCATTTTATGAAGTCAAACTTGATTAGCAGGTGTGACCAAGTTTTATGGCAACGGAGAAGCCATAAAAGCAGCTCAAAGAACTTCAAAAAGCAATGAAAATAAAAAGAGTGTGGAGTTTTAAAGTTTAGTAAGATAAAAGGTGCAAATAAAAAGGTTTCTTTTTAAATATTCTAGGTGGAAAGGGATGAAAATTAAAGGTTACATTTTAAATATGCAAGGTGGCAAAGCCAGCCAAACTGGTTTTTATTTGAGGCACCAGCCAAGATCTGCTTTCTCTACCATATATCCTTCATCCTTTTTCGTTCTTCCTTTCCCAGGTCTCATTTGCTGTGAGTGTGAGTGTGTATGTGTGTGTGTAGATGATATCCTTGCGATTTCATCACGAAACCGAGACGTATGATGATGTTGATGATGATGATGACACACGCATACCATCTCACATGGACCAAAAGGGGGCCCTGAGGTACAAGGGGGAGTGGCAGCGGAGGGCGTCATAAACAACAGACAAGTTGCACATGCACTGGAGCATAACTACTGGGTTGCACCGAGCTGCCAGGCCAAATACACCTAGGCAAATAGTGACTTTTGTTCTAAGGATCATTTTTAAAACCAAAGAAGTAAGAATTTCTTTAAGTCAACAAGTTAAAAGCACCACACAAAGTTGGGTAAAAAATGCACAAACTATACATAATAGATTTAATTTTAAAAATATAAATAAAAATAAAAATCAAAGGACAACAGTTAGTGTCCTTCAATTTTAAACAAATTTTTAAAGACTTCATCGAAATATTTTGACCAACTCTTAAAAAAATATATCGTATTTTTAAGCATGGTCCTTGTATATAACAAAATTCAAAATAATGTTCTGTGGTGCTTTAATGTTTATCTTGTAGAATATAAATTCTACAACTTTCTAAAGTGAATGTAAATTGATACAGAACATTAAATTGCATATTATTTTTTCGAGTGTGCTTTCGTAACTTCTAGGGCCGAAGCGAAAAAGTCAGGCCAACAGAGGAGTAACGGAGTTTACCGGGGAACAAGGCGAAACTGGCAAAGGGAATCAGTTTGTGCATATTTTAACTCCCACAGGAAAAATTTCACAAGACAGCTACGGAAGTATGACGAACGAGAGCGGCACCGGGCTGCAAAATGGGATGTGGGAAGTGGAAAGGGGGTGAGATGTTGGCCAACAACTGTGACCAAACAATGTTGAAGCTTTGATGAACCTTAAAGAACAACAAGACCAACAATAGCAGTTGCAACACCGGGAATATGACAAAATATAGAAAGGATATAAAAGAGAGAGGGAGATAGTAGAGGGGGAATGCAAATCGGAGTGTTTGCAGCTGCATGGCCAAAGGGGCGTATGAGTGTTAAAAAATGCTCACTCCGGATGAACCCAAGTTGCTCTGGGCTTTGCGTGTGATACACTATATCTGCTTCTCCGTTTTTCTATTATTTTGTTGCAGTGTATGTGAGGGTGTTGAGGCGTCACTTTAAGCAAATGGTGATGAATGCGTCGTTGTCGTTGGAAACCCTCAGAGAGCCGAGAACATTGGCATATTTTATGCAACACACCACAAAGGGCGAGGGGACGCCGAGAGAGCTGCATTCTCAATAGTTTTGAGGTTTTCCGACAAGCCAACCATTTTTCAATTAATTGTCAAGGGGATTGCGTTGAGATTGATCAACTAAAAGGTTTAGCCTGTCCAGTAACCAAAGTCAGTTAAATAAAGCCTTTGTGGCCAAACCACAGAGCTTTCATTTGCCCGCTCCATTAATTGATAAATGCGTTTGGCAACAGTCTTTAATTTGGATTTATGCAGCCCAAGTGTATTAGAAGCCAGATCCGAAAAAGAATCAAAACTGTCACATAAATAATGTCGACTGCATATTTATTACGTTTATGCATCTATTAGCAAAATTCCACGCCCCGAAAAATGTGTGTCTATGCCTTTTTAGTTTAAATTGTTAAAGAGTTTTTGTGACATTTGGATTTATCTGTGGTTTCCGGCTTCCTCTGTCGACTGTCATGTCCCCAGCTGGGCGAAAAAAGTTTGCTATCGTTATAATTGATTAATTAAATCTTGCTGGCAAGATCGAGCAGGACACGCAGTATGAAACAAAGCACAAAACATATACATATAAAATATATGTGCACAGAAAAAAAAGGGGGTAAATCTAATGTAGGTGAAATTTATATGAGATTTATCAGGATGAATAGCTTTGTTTAATAGCAATATTTCTAATACCTAAGAGTTATTACTTATGAAACCTATTAAGCAATTTTTTATGTGCGACGATAAACAAAACGAAGAGCTCGGCGAAAAGTTTTTCAAGTGACTCAAAATTCGAATTGCCTGACATTCCCTTTTGACCAAGATGACCAAGATGATGGCGGATCTTCTGCCCGATGGACAAATTGCTAAGGACAACTGGCCGTCCAAGCTGTCAACGCAAATTATACCCATGAATCTGCTTGCCAATATCAATGGAGGGCTGCTTGAAGAATACAAGCTATTTATTTATTTTGAAATCCTCAAGTAGTAACCAATCCTTAGTAGTAACCAACAAAAAATAAGATTATATTACTCGTATTTATAAATAGCATACTAACAATTGTTATGTATTTATTGCTTCTCTTGTCGCAGTGATAATGATTTCCTTATGATTTAAGCTTGATAAGCGAAAGATAGAATCATTCTTTAACTTGTTTATTTTGAATTAATAACTTCTGCTGATATTTAAACAAATAAATTATAATGTTTTTTTTTCCATGCAATACATATAGATTCAGATATGTGAACAGACTGAGAGTTGCACATTTTGCTGGCAAAAGTTAAGCAAAAGTTGTCGCAGCTGAAAACTTTTTATAGCAAACATTTTTTGGCTCTCACTGACTGTCGGACTGACTGGCTGGCTGGCTTGTGTTTTTTGCGTTGTTTTAACTTTACATATTTCCGTATGTACGAGTAGAATTCTCCTGCTGCTCACTTGTCATGCTGTCAATTGGCAAAACGACTGACAAGAAGCCAGCTTCTCGGAGCACTCAACCTTCAACCCCGCCCACCGCCCTCCGCCCATACACATCCAAGAACAGGCGATGTCGTCAGACTGATATGTCATTACTTATATGGGCACTTGAAAAGTTTCAAGTGAAATGTGCGCCAGTGGGTGGGAAATGGGAAATGGGAAAACAGAGAAGAGGGGTACTAAATCTGCTCACATAGATAACGTGGAAATTCCGTATTTGTAGATAACTCCTTATGCCACCGGCTCTGCTCGTTAAATATAATCAGATTAATAACTGTAAACACTTGCGCTGCAGATTGGCAAAAGGTATAACTTTCGGGTGGTGTGCTATAGATTGGATTTCGCATTTTGAAGTTGAGTTATTGCAAACGGAAATCGATCCTTGGCACTCATTACAACGTCACCTCTCCATATCCAGTTGCCAGGGTTGTGATTAGTCTTGCGACTCGAACGACTGGAAGCCAACGGCGGACGGAGGACGAGGCAACTGAACTGCAAGGAGCTTGATTGATTTATACTCACGTACGTACGTATATGCCAGGCGCCCTGCAATCGAATCCTGTTTGCAGTTAGTTAACTAAGGTGAAAAATGTGCTGGCAAATGTCCAGGGAAGTTCGTTTCCACTTTGGGTGATTTTACACATGCGTAGTAGATTACAAATCTCTGGAAATATGAATTTCATTCTTGACATTTTTGAGAGCTCTTTCCTTACTATTCCAAATGATTGTTGGTCATAAACTATGTACAAGAAATGTAGAAATTTGTTATGATGAATAAACTTTTGAAAATCGTTTGGCATTGCAGCTCCCAATTGAACTTTCGGAGATTTGCTATATTTTAACCTGCTATTTAATATATTAAATATGATTGATGTTTGCATTCCAGGAAATCATTTTATGCATTTCTAAATACAGCTCGCTGAACTTCACTTTCATATTTAATTATCAGCCAGTTTTCCGCTCCAAATAAAATGGAATGTGTACAAATATTTTGCCTGGCTAAAGCCCCTGTCACGATTTTAAAATCCCATATGAGACAAGGCCGCGGGCTAGCCGCGAAGCCGAAGCGTTAAATAAACAATAAAGCCCCGCACTTAATTAATTGTGTTGTGCGGCGAGGGAATGCCATTAAATAAATATGGATTTAGTTGAAAATATTTATTATTTTTAAGCCAGGCCGCAAAAACACGCGAAATGCTGTCAGAATGCGAAGTGAGTTATGTTATGTGCGTCAGGGATGGGGTGTGGGAAAAATGGGTGTAAATGTCGCTGATGGGACCCTCAAACTCGGCAAACTTAATGTCAAATCGCGACGTGGCTTGGGTGTATTGAAAATTTTAATTAAGCGCTAATGTTTTAATTTATTATTATGATGCTGTCAGCTCGCCAGGCTGCCGTGTATGTGTCTAAACAAATACGTTGATAAATATGTAAATTGTCGTCTGCTCTTTATGTGACAGCTGCAGCAACGGGGCGTATGAGTGACGTGATATGAACCTGTCAAAAGGGCGGGAGTCTATCAACTGCTGCCCCCCTGTGCCGTCGAAACGGCAAAGGAAGCTATTTAATTTCATGAATTATTGATGCATATTGTGTATTCTCACTCGTGGCAAGCCAATTAGGCCTTCAGCTACTTTTTATATTGCATTTGTGTGGCTGAGCACCGATGATTTATAATTACATTCGCCTGACTGGATCGGCTGCCCGTTCCCGATTCGATCTGCGGCTGATTTATGCGGTCGCTCAACTCGGGATTAGTTTTATTTACACGCCATTGGCTGTCCGGTGAAACTCTCCATATTTGATTGGCCTCAATAGTATGGGTGTGTACTATATCTATGCACTATGTGCACTCATCATGCTGCAGTTCATTTTAATTAAACCACTGACAAGTCATACGCAAATTATTGGCTGGATATATTGACATACCCGGGCATAAACTGCAGCACGCATCGACTTACCTGCAAGTGAAAGAGAGAAAGTATATTTTAATTAATTACGAGTCAAGAGTGTTGGTATTTCAATAAAATTAAATCAAATAATTTAATGGTATGCCAAAAGTGCAACTCAATAAAGTCAGCAACTTATTTGAATGCAATGTCTGTTTTTAAATCGGTCTCAATTTAATGCTTACATGTACATATTTATTGTTACACGTGTATAAGAAATTATTAAAACATTAAACACGAGATAAACTAATCGAACATTATCCAAATTAAAGATAGTGTGCCATTCAATTTTGTTGTGTGAAATTAAATTTCACATTCAATCAGCTGGCAAGCCCTCCTGACTTTCCTGTGTGTCCTGTCTTATCCCCTCTGGGTGACATTTAATATTTGCCCCGCCACTTTCTCACTGCCTTCGGACTGCAGTGCTCTGGATAAATACGGAAAAGAAAAAAGGAAAGGCCACGGACCCGAAGGAAAGTCGAGGAAACTGGATCCCGTCGACGGCTTAGCTGCAAAATCAATGACACAATAAATATTTGTGCAGCCCTTAACCGTCAAGTGTATAACAAGACGAAGCCTGTATGTTCGCTGCAATACATATATATATATATATATATTTAAAAACTTTTATAGATGGAAACTAGAATAAATAGAAAACTTTCGCTCAAAGACTGACAATTTGCTAAAAAGTAATTTTAACCCTTTTAGAGACAAAAACTGTTTATTATAATGCAAGACAAGCAGCCAGGCCATATTTTAAGTTTAAAATTACGCTTTAAGACAACTTTCCGCATCCAATTTCGTGCTGTTTTTGTCTTTTTGAATTTAAGTAGGCCATCGAAAGTGTCGATATACGAATGTGTGGGACTGTAGCGCGCATGTTTATTGCACTTTAGGGAATTTCCCAGCAGAAACACGACCCAACTCAACCCAATTGAAATGAAACCAGCCCTGCTTGGCCCGCTTAATGTGGCAGAAAAATGTGTAAATTTACGTCGAAGGCAGCTCAGAAGTTTTGCCGGCTGCCTGGGTTTTCAGTCTCTGTTTTTTTTGGGACTTTTTCTGCGGGTCTAGGTCTGAGTCTGTCCCCAAGTAAATTGAAAAATGTAGCTTACTGGGCGGAGGCAAAAGTGTGGCAAGTGAAATAAAAATGGCAAATGGCCAGAGAGATATAAGCAATGAGCTCCTGGATTACACCAAACTACTTGTGTGTGTGTGGGGGCTGACATGTCGAGGGTTCTAAATTATTTTCCTGGCAACTTTATCAACGGCAAAAATCAAGATGCATTCGACGAGGGAAACGCCTGAAACAAGCATGCGGAAGCAAGCCCGAAAAAAAGATATTTTAATGGCAGCATAAAATGCATTGCAATGTTGCAAGTGCTCAGGAGAAATCATAACAAATCATGGCCAAAACGGCAATGTTATAACTCAGCTGTCGTCTCATTGTATTCTGATTTTTATTGCTCATCACGGATGGTATCTGGATCTTTTATTTGTTTTACTCTGTTTGTTTACAGAATGTTTCTTTTGGTTTTTTTGTTGTGTTTTATTTGGGAAACCCTCTGCATGGTTATCCATCTCCATCTACGGAAATCACAAATATCATATGCGAGAAATCAGAGTACGTTGTTTATGTGATTTATGCAGTAGTGCGCAAAAGGGGAGAAAAGTTGGGAGTTTCAGTTAAAAGCTCTTCAACAATGTGGCAAATGAAATGCACACGAAATTCAAACAGACAAACTAGGGGAGTGGAAATAGGAAATGGGGTTTTTCTACCATTTTTTTCTTGCACTAGGGTAACGCTTCTAGCATTTTCATAAATAAACACGCAATTGTGGCATTCGGAATTTCCGTAAGATACTTTTTTGAGGGGCGTACTACATTTTTTTTGCGAAATAAATCGGGTCGATGAGGCAGTCAGGCAACAATTATAATTTAATTGCAATTTTTTTTCTGGCTGTAACATTTCTGTCAATCAGCGGCAGGCAGGCTTTGGGCAAAAGCAAAAGTTTTTCAATTTTGGCAGCTACAAATAGCCAACAATTGCTGTTTATACACACAGGCAGGCAGGCAGACACTGTCCCCTCGATTCAATCAATACGGGACACAATTGGTCCATTCACACGCCCATTTCCCTCAAAATCTCCTTCCAAAAAATACTAAATAAGGAGGAAGGGAACTGCGAAGGGGAATGCCGGGTCCAGTTCAGCTCACTTTGACCAACTTTAGCTAACAAAAAATTAATTTAAAAACTTATTTCAATACCGAATTGTGCCCAACAGAGTGAGTGATAGAGTGAAAAGGAAAGCGGCTTTCGAAGGGGGAGCGTGTAACATTTTAATAAGATTAAAATGAAAATGTTGTAACAGTTTGGCCATGTCTAAAATTTTCGATTGTAAAGTCGTTTAAGGGTCATGAAACTCAAAGTCAAACGACATCAAATCAATTTTCAATTTATAAAAATTTAATTTTTCATCTTGTTATTTGTATGTGCTTTTACATATTTTGTCTGCCCTTAAACAAAGGTTAATCTCTTTGTTTGCACTTTTGTTCTGTCAACATACATTTTTTGTAAGCAAATAACAACAGTTTTAATATGTGGTTCTGATAACTTGTTTTAATTACGACTGAATTGTTTGAATTGCTTCTAGTTAAAACTATTTTCAAAAATCAATTAAATTATACTAAACTAATGGAATTTTTAATAAAATTGAATGAAATGCTTTATTACTTTCTGTCAAAAGATTTGAGCAATGGTCGTTAAAAGATTGATGGCGGGAATATTTATTAAATCAAGTTTAGAATATACCGATTGAATTGGCGATAAATGAGATTAAAAGCTTTCTGCTTAAATATTTAAAATGTAAATGCATTCGGTTTTTGTTTCACTATGTTTAGCGGAAAACCATCAGCCCAGCACAAACAAAATAAATGTTCAATATATTACATTTTAGAGCTACCAATCGATCTTAGCTACAACCCATAAAGCTATAAGTCCCAAACGAATGTGGAACGTTATTAATTTGTTTCAAGGATTGCGAATCAACGAAAATTTTATTCCCATAACTGGTTTATATTTTTCTTTTCCTCGACCCATTGTAACTAATTCGCCAGCAGCGAAAATGCAAGTAAAAACTGTAGCTATAGAAAGTGCAACATTTGTTACACATCCAATGGAGCAGCTCCTTGAATGAGGCGTCGCTTAAGGGCTTTAGAGTGAAAAAAACGGGAGTAGAGGGATGTCGGAGCTTGCCACATGCCCCAGAAGTATTAGGACACAAAAATGGCATGGCTGCGGGGCGTGACACATAAAAAAGCCACCCAGTGGGAGAGGAAAACCCGCCAGAAAACCAAACAAAACACACACAAAAAATAGCTGAAAATCATTCAGCGAGCAGAGGGCACAACATAAAAGCTGAGCGTCTGGGTGGAACTTCATTGCTAATGTGGCTCACCCCGCATAGAATTTTCTCCGCCGCATTTTCCCCCACCGCTTTTCCCCGGCACTGCACTTGTGCACACTTTTGGCATAATACAACAAAATTGATTTGCCGCATGCATCATTATCAGCAACGTCGTCGTCGTTGTCGTTGTTGTTGTTGTTGTTGTCGTCACCGTCATCATGCCACCCACTTCTCCGACTCGACTGCTGGCTTTTACTTAGACTGCTGCATTTGAAAGTCCTGGGTTCCTTTAGCTCCACACTTACTACTCCCCCCCAAAAAACACACTCTTGTGGGCCATTGAATGCAATGGCGCTCATTCATTCAACGTTTTGCAACTCATAAGAAGCAGCAATTGAAGCATCATTAGCTGCAAGTTTTCGAATCCTTCGTCGCACCGCACTGCGTATGAGTAATGTATGCATGCCATTTACATTGATTTGTGGCGGAACGTCGACTGTCGATATATATTTTCGTATATTCGTATAAACGTCTATACGTATAGAGCATACACACTCCCCAGCGCTTGAAAACTTTCTTCTAATGCTTCAGTCAAGTGGTTCAAAGTGGGGCATCGATGGGTTTTCAGCTTAACCAAAGCCATCAATTATGGGGAATTTTCGCTGAAATTTGTGCAGCATCTTAGCTTCACTCGCAGCAATCGAAAATATTTTTTTCCACCAACTTTAAAACTTTTGCGTTCAAGTTTATGTTTGTGCCGATAATATCGGGATTTCTTAGCTCCTCGGGGTGAGTGTGTTTTTTTCCCTCTATTTACGAAGGCGTTCTATTTTTACTATAAAAACAAATTCAATACGCTCAGCGAAGATGGAAAACAAAAAATAGAATAGAACAGTGTCTGCAAAAAAGAAGATGCTAACAAACACAGAAAAAAGGATCTGCTATTTTCATTTTATAGATTGATTACTTTTTTATAACAGAAACCTCATAATAAAAATTTGTTCAAGTAATTAAATCTCTAAATGCTAAGAAAGCCAAATTATTATTGCACCAAGTGAAGATTTAAAAGTAATTCTGGGAGTATTAAATTACAATCACTTACTCGTATATCTATCTATCATCAAATGCTAAATATAATTTATCCAAGTAAAGAATTAAAGTTAAGTCTTGAAGTAAAATCTAATTTCTGTAATTTGATTTTGATATAATATTTTTAACGCTTTTCTAATTCGACAATATATAAAATGCTGATTTATTCAAGCTATTTAAGACAAGTTTTGTATTGTCAAAAACTTATAAACTTAAAAAATCTTTCATCGGATTAGTAAGTAAAAACAGTCGCTGCTCGCCATCTATTTTTATCGTTAAATTGAGCAGTGCCATAAGCTTTTTTCAATATATTTGTTTTCTGTGTACACCTATACACACATATGCGTGCTTGGCTGTTCTATATCTTAGCATACTTATGGGTTGCCTTAGCTACTTGTTTTTTCCGCTATTGTTGGGACCGTTGTTCCACGACGTTATCACGTACGCTAATGCGACAAAAGCGCAACGACGAGCAAAATGTTTTGAAAATTTACTTAGCTCGGCTTCCTTGCTCCGATGTCTTTCATCCTACCCCAAGTCCTGTGGCTTCGACTGGCAGCGAGCATCTTCTTGGCCATATCCTTTGTGCCCGGCTCAAGACCCTGTTTTCCTTATTTTATTCCTGCTTTATTTGCATTCCTTGGGCCACATCCGTTGTCGCTTCCTGGCGCTTCTTTAAGCGCAAAATACTTTTCCGCTGCTCGAGTGGCAGAAAAATGAAAATATTATTTAGGGCGCGTGCTTTTTGGCCATGCGGCACAAGCGGCGTATACGTAACGCTCAGGTTAAACGGTCACATACACACGCATACGATTTCACAGTTAAGGTCAACATAACAGCAGTGAATGGCTTAAAGGTGATTTTTATATTTCAAATTCGGCTAAATATTTTCATTTAGTTTAAATTGTAGTTGCCTTCGGTCAAGTAAACTTTAAGTGTCAGTCTTGTTTTGGTAAATTTTAAAACCAATTTGTACAATTTAGAGCTTATAATAACATTGTGTGTTAACCCTGTTTTAAAGTACATTTAGGTCCTCTATTAACTTTAACTTGACTGTACGTCAGGCAAACAAAATTCCCACAGAACCGCAAATGTACAATGCAGGCAGGAAAGCCTGTTCCTTTCTGTTCTGTTCTGTTCTGGTTTGGTTTGGTTTGGTCTTTGGTCTGGTTTGGTTTGGTTTTCGGTTCCAGTCTGGTTTTGGTTCGATGCTCGGCTCAGGTGCGGTGTGCGGTTCTGAGGTTCTGCGGGGCGTGGCACTCGGTTGTAGGCGCCGTGATGTGTTTATTCATTTCGTGAAATGACAGAAATTGAATAAAATTTATGCGTTCAACGCGCCGTAGGTGGAACCGCATAGAAAAACCCGCACGGTCCCAAAAGCGGAGCAGCAAAAAACACAAACTTTTCGTATATATTGGCGGTCGGAAATCCCCTTTCCACCTCGTCACCCCCTACTGTCAGAATTTTGGGTTTGAAATATGTGCGAAGGTCGTTTGATGTTTGCTCGCTGCGAAATGTTTTCTTTTTGGCGATGTTTTTCGAAAGAGTTGACAGGCGGGTTCGGGTTTCGGTATTGTAGGCTAAATGCATAACAAGGTGCAGATGGGAAAACACACAGCCAGCACACGAATTTATGGTTTTTCATAATTTAGAGTGTATCATAGTTTGTTTTCGGTATTTAGGTCAAAGCTTAGGTCAATTTCCCGCCGGGATTAGTTGTGTCTCGTAGCGAGTAATTTGGGTAGCTTTAAAATGATTCCTGATTTGATTTTTCCTTACATTTTTCCTGCGCAACGTACCAAAAGCGCGAAAATCGGACCCTATGCCAAAGGATGTCGCTGGGCAACCGCATGCCATAATTCTGAAATCAAATTAACGCAGGAAACGCAGGCGGAGACTTACAGCACAAGAAACAACCCGTTGGCAAGAGCTTAAGTTATGCAAAACGTTGGGCGTGGTCCCTACAATGGCTGCAAATCAGGATAACTGGCCGAGAAGGGAGAGGAGAATTTCCCCAGTGAAATAGGTGTAGACAATGGCCGGTATTCTTGGCTATTGCAGATTGTCACTGTGCCTGCTTAATGCCGGCCAACAAGCCAGAAAGCCCTGATTAATTGGCGCTATTTATAATTAAATTGCGTCCTAAGCTGTAATCACAGTTTCTCAGTTGTCGGTTGCTAAGCCCCATTTCCATTTGCCTTTTGGAGTGCTTCAAAGGTTTTCTGTCTTTAGCTACATCAAAAGCGGCAATATAATTTTCCCACAAATGAACGTGATTCGATTAATGCCCCTTTGACTGCAGATTCGTGGGGCCCGAGCCCTGAGCCGTCTGCAGATGCGGAACTGGACATGTTGTGTGCCAAGGATGTGGCCAAACAGGATTTCCAGGCAACATGGCATTTGCAACAAAATGCAGCAGACTAAACAAATGCAAAAAACTACAAGCTCAGCAGATAAACGGTGGAACTAAAGGGAAAACATTTGTTTAGTGTATTTATTTGCTAATCCATGTTTTACTTGAAAACTGGAATACGGCAAACATTTGCTATGCCAAAATATATTTGTTTTGGGTAAAAGCAAGCATGTAGTTAAGCTAAGAAATTTGTTATTTTTAGGATATCGAGTTTTGGTTGAAAATGTGAATGAAATATTTGATTATTGTCCGAAACCAGGCCTGTTTGAAAATTTGCCTTAAATAGATCTTTTTTATAGTCATGATTAATTTTTTTTTTTTTTTTTAATTAAACTAGATATTTATATTTCAATTTATTTCGAGTAGAAAGTTTTGCTCCACTGTGCTTCTTGGACATTTCCGTGTCCTGCAATCGGTGCTCTTGTAGTTGTAATTCGAGCAACAACAAAAACAACAACAAGGCGCATTTCAAATGCAAATGTGTTTGTGGTGTAAATGCAATTTTACAAAATTTTATATAAGCCAGCAGACAGGGACGGCACCAACAACATCAACAACAGCAACAACAACAACGAAAATGTGCATAAAATTTCCTAGGATTTACATTTTAAAAACGCACAAAAAGCTGCAGCAGCCAAGGAAAATTCTGGGGGGAAATGGAGGAAAATTCGTGGTAAAGGGGATAATATTTTGCATATGTGGTCCTGCTGGTGTTAGTTTGCAAATGCGGTTTTAACGCTTTTGCGATGGCGACTGCGCGAAGACATTTGCCAAGCGAAGCCAAGCCGACTGCAATTTGGCTAAGTGCGTGGGGAATGGGCCAAAACTGCAAATGAAAGTGTGTACCCGTGCATGTGTGTGTATATCTGCGGCAATCAGTGCCAGACACACATGGACTTAAGGCTTTTGAGCCTGGCCAAAATGTTTTGCCTACTTGGTCCTCACTTGGCACTTGCCATATGCCAGCTGGCTGCATAAATCTGCGTCTCTTTTATTACGAGCTTTTGGGCATTTAAATAAATTTCAAAGCTTTGGCCAGAGCTGATTTACGAAGGGGCGGGGCGGGCGGTGAGGGCGTTGGCAATGGGGGTGTGGCAGTCGGCACATTTAGCGTTAAATGTGCATAGTTTTGTCTGCGGAAGCAAACTAACCACGTGAAAGTCGCCAGCAGAAACTAATACAGAGTCGCGTGAAGCTCTCAAAAACACTACAAAAAAATATTGTTTTATTAACTTACAGCTAGGTTCTGAATATATACAATAAATGTATTGACCAATTTTATAATAAATACCAAAAAATATTGGGGCTTAGATATAATTTTCTTTAAGTTAGGTTATATAATTGGGCTTTTAATATTTTTAAATAGAACTTCAATCGGAGAATAATTACATTCTGATTTAAAGGCTAATTGTTTGCAGTGCACCGAGCGAAACGATGTGCAACATGACAGGCTGAAGTTGAGTGGCTCACACCCACATAGATGTGGCGGCAGGACGATGGACCGGCACAGACACAGATACAAATCCGGATATAAAGACAGACACACATGGACCGCAGCTGGGCAGGCTAACTGAGTTAGAGCTGCCGAAAGTTCAGGACGGAGAACGGAGAATGGAGAATGGAGTACGGAGGTCGGAGGATCTGGGTAACTGAGCAGCAGGCAGACCAAGCTGGGGCAAACAAGAAATGTAAAGAATGCCACTGACAATGTACAAAGTGCAAAACTAATTTTACAGAGTGAACAGAAGGACGTGGATGAGGAGACAGCCGTGACTGCAACATGTTGTGTGTCCTGTGGACAAAACACAGAGACAAGTTGCCAGACGAAATAGATCATACGCCCTGCGGTACGGCTTCCACTTGCAAACTACGAACTTAACTCATCTCCGAGTTGATTAACCAATCGAACCTGTGGCCAAGTCAGTTTATCATCAGAGAACCTTCAATTAGGCAAAAATTCTACAACTTCAACTCAAAAATACGACTCGAAGAGAACTTTTGACTGGTCTTTCAATCCCAATTTGTCGGAAACTCGAAAATCTGATTTAAGTCGATCCCTGGCACAATGCCATGCAATCTTGGCCCTAGGTTGATTACTTTGTTTTGCCATTTGATTGCGGGCTTTGTGCTTTGCATTTTCCGTTCGTTTTTAGGGATTTAAGGCTGTCAGGCACTTAATTGCTTAGATTTGTTTAATTTAAGCCGATTATACACGACCACAATTTGTTAAAAGCTTTCCGTGTGCGATTGTTTGATGCCCAGGTGTCAGGTATATTATCCATTAATCGATATGTCATTGGATTCGGCTTGCAAAATGGATTGGGAAGTACACTTGCAAGAAAAAACCATCAGTTTTCGATTGTTTTTGATTATGTTTTATGAGATTAAAAAAAAAAAAAAATTAAAAATACTTGTTTTAAAATATATGTTATTTTGTTTAGTTTAATTTAAGAACATTTTTTGTGGAATATTCAACCAAATAAAAAATGTTTTAGCAAAAAATTTCACCTATGCAAGTAAATTTAAGCTTTTTTAAAATTAGGTTTTAAATAAATTTTACAAAAATCCCCTTCTTACGAACTTTGACATTTAAATCGTTTATTTTATTTTATGTACACTCCTAGCAAATATTTGCTTATAAATTGCCAAAAATTAAATCCAATAATCCGTAGTCAAAATTTAATGGCAATATTTTTTGAAAGTGTTTGCACATGTGATAGCCAAACTATGCGAACCTCAACCTTATCGAACACCCGTCAGTGGCCGAAATGGAATGAAGGAAAATGGAAGGGAAAAAAAGTTTGGAAAATGTAATCAAGCACGTAACTTGCACAAATTTTCTGCACTTTTGCCGAAGCCAAAAGCGGCAAAAGCCCCCAGGCCAAAACGCACACACACGCAGGGTAACATGAACGGTGACAGACACGCACGCCTGAGTGCTGCCACGCCCACACTAACACAGATACCATACCGCCCACACACACACTCACGCAGCGATACTGAGGTGCCATCAAAAAGATTGCCGGCTGCCTGTTTGCTCTTGTTGTTATTGCAATCCTTTTGACTATGAACTGCACACAAAAAAAGTGGAAAGAAATCGAACAGGAAAAAAGATTGTTCCCCTTCACCGGATCAAAATACAAAAAGTCAAAAGAAAAGTTAAAGACTTTAAAATCCGCCCCGGGCAAAAGTGATTGAGCGTGTGTCGCAACGAGAGCTGGGAATTTGTCAAAAAAAAAACTTTCCAAGGATGATTCGTAGGAAAAGGGAGAAAACAGGTGAATTACAGCGAAAAAAAAACTACCATTAAGAATATTCATTGAAAAATGTATGTTAAAGTAAATTGAGTTTTTAAGCTTTCAGTTAAAATTGATAGTTGTTTAATTGATCATCTGAATTTTTTCTAGAGGAATCTTATTACTAATTATTAAAAATTTTAAGTGGAAATGTTAGAATTTAGATTTTGCGATGTCATTGAGCTTATTTTGAAATAAAATATAAATACTACACTATTTTCGCAGTGAAGAGTATACTCAGAAAAGAGCTGAGACTGAGACCGAGATGGACCCTTTAATAGACTCATGGGTTGCATAGTCTCATGTCCCGCAAAAGGCGCACAAAATCAAATGAAATTGATCCCTGGCAGACAAAGCGGAAAGAAGGAAAATCAAAGAAGTCACAGGATGGGGTGTCCTTTGCCAAAAAGCGCAGACATGATATGAAATTATTTGTCAACGCCGCATGCCATTTTCAACAACTTTCCGAACATTTCATTTCGATTTCATTTTGGCAGGCGACCTGCCGGTCTTCGAGTACCCCGAAACTCGGCAAATGGAAAGCGGACAGAATGTGGGGAAAGCATCTTAGGGCTTTCATTTTGCATTACGGCTCGCCTGCCAGCGGCCAAAAGACGAGGACGATGTCTAGTGGAAGGAGGAGCGGCCCAGACATGCAATGACATCCATCGCAGAAAGCGCTGAAACTTTCTGATTGCTTGCAAATGTTTTATTAGCCGGATTTGGCGAAAGGGAAACCCACTTCTGGAATGATATGTGTGCACATTATGAGACCGAGATGTGGAGCAGGATAAGGAATAGACGAAGGTGCGATGGGATTGTGAGCAGGAATCCAATTCCCATATGAGGTTAAGGGCCTAACAATCAAAGTCATACACCGCCTATTCAAATAAATGGAATGTTTAGAGAAATTGTTTTATCAAGATTGTTCAAAACATTTATGTTCATCAAATGCAAATTGTAATTTAAATTCTTATTTCTGTGCTTTTAAATTGTATGATAAATAGACAAAGTTCAAATATTAACAAGTATTAAATTGAAATTTTCTTGAATTTCGAAAGACTTTAATCCGATCCCTTCCTATCCCTTAAAAAGTTACCAAAGTCCGAAGCGGAATCGATAAATCTGCAAAATCTCGTCCTGGAGGACTTTTGGGTGACCCATGCTGCTTGTTGCCAGTACCTGGGAAACCTGAGAATCTGATCTGAGCCAGCGGCAGATTTTTCCTTGGCCCCCGTGTTGCTGCTCATTAATTTCGTCTATTTAGGAAAAGTTTTTGCTGCCTGCGTTGCTGTTGCCTGGAACTTTTTTAAGTGGTTTGCGGTTTATCATTTTTGGTTTTGCAGGGAGTGAAAATGCAGCTGGCCTTAGTGCGCTTTTCCTTCTACTTTTTCACTTAGTTTTTCTTGTTTTCATTTCTGCCGCAAACAAAACTGTGCGCAAACAGGAAATAACGGTAACGCTGCTTCATTTCCGCTTTTATTAAAACATACTTTTCACGTTGTACCTTATCCTGCTGCTGGTTCGTCCTTCTGGCTCCTTCCGCTCCTTCCTTTTCTCGCCCCTTTCTGTAATACTGCCGACTGTCTTACCGCTGTTTTCTGCGGGCATCTTTCTACCCTTCCCCAAAAAATGGTTGGTCTCAATGGGTTGACGCTTGAATTTGCATATTAAACAATTTTATTTCTTCTTTTATATTTTTAAACTATTTATCGGCTTAACAATTTCAAGTAACATTATTACATGTTGATTTAGGAAGAATGATATATTTTGTAACTTAAATATTTATATTTTATTCATATTAATGTAATTAATATAGGCTGGTAAACAATTAAGCGAATGCACCTCGCAACTTTTTCCTTAAACATATATTTTTTATTTACTTTGTTTCATTATTTGTGTCTTAATGAAAAACCAATTGTTTTCATTGCCTTATTGCCAAATATTTAAACTTTAGATGTGAAGAAGTATTTGGTTTGTGCTTTATTTTGAAATACGTACAAGCCTGAAGGCTTTAATGTTTCTTATTGATTTTCTTAACTGACAAAGCCAGAATGTTTTTGGTTTAATTTGAGGTGTTAGAATGCGATTGCTTGATTGCTTTAAAAGTTTATTTTTCATTCATTGACTGTTAAAAGCCCTACTTTTTAGTTTATTGAAAGGGTCAATAAATTCAGTAATCAATAAAATTCATCAGGAGTATGATGATGAAAATTAAATAGCACACACCATATTCTATAAATTCCCTCCTCCCTTAGATCTCCACATTTCACCTGCGAGTGTATTAACTATTCATTGTAGCCAAGGAAAGTTTTTATCTCCTCTCGTTGTTGTTGTTGCAGTGGCTGAATTTTCCCACCCACCCCCAGTTTGCCACCCACCCAAAAGTGCAGCTTGTCACTTCCGCCAACCAGCCGCCCGCAGTTTTCTACGAAGGAAACTTGTGCCCAGAGTTTTGTGTTATACTCCACTATCTGTGTGTTTTTTTTCCGTGCTTTGCGGCTGCCGCTTTAAAAGCAGTCAGCGGATGCACTGAACCATCTTTTAGATGTGGGCGGTGTTTTTCCAAAAAGGGGGCGGGGCCGTTTTCCGCGAGGGTTTTCAGTGCATGCAAACGGCTGAACCCGAACCGCAGCTAGTTGAAAGTAGCCAAAGGTAATTAATTTTGTAGCTGCAAGTTGAGGGCCCGCTGCAAAACTTAGTCGCCGGTGGATTCTGGATACTGGATTCTGGTTAGACGGCCACAAGCTTTTGACAGTCCGCGCTCTCAGCAAATGGATTTCCCATTTTCCATTTACTTTAGTTTACCCACTCGAAATGAGTGGCAACATTTCCTCAAATGCAAGTGCTAGTTTTTTTGTTGTTGTACCAGGTGGATCTGCACGTTTGTCTATTAATTTTCTTGGCTGCAGCAGCATGTGCCACGCCCCCTAAAACTGTGACACACGGGCGGTGATAAATTGCTAGGGGGTTTTAAGGATATACTAGCTGCAAGTGCACTGCACATTAAAATTGGTAAACTCTCAAAATATGCAACTTGAAACCAAATAAACATTATTATTTAACCATAATTAAAGTTTAATCGTTATTTATTTTCAGTTGTATTTGTTTGTTGGTACCTCTAAAAAATATTTTTAATTTATAACATTATCAATTTAATGCTGCAAAGATCTAAAAAAAGTGTTATATTAAGGTCGTAAAAGTTATGTAGTGTTCTAATCTCTAGATCTACACTCTTTTAAAAAGATTGCTTGGATTTTTCCAAGTGTGGATGCTTTTCTGCTTCAGTTATCCCTAACAACAAGTCTAATGGAGCGTTTGTTTTGGGTGCGTTGATTTTACATTTTCGCCGGGAGAGTAAAAATGGAGCTCAAAAGTGTTTTTCTATGAGCTGCAGGTTGTTTGAATTATAAATTTGATTTAAGAAGCCAGTCGGCAGACGCCCTTGAGAAGCAGACAAATTAAATTGCACACAGCTCGACTTGCTTCAGTCTTAACCAGTTCACTTCATCCGATGATCCGAAGGACATGACCTGCTGCTCAAGGTGCCAAAGGCCGTGTCAGAGGAGCAGGGCTCTAGGTAACAGGACGCGTTAAAGTCAAAAGTTGCCAAGACCATCAAGTGTTGCCATGTCCACACAAATGAAACGAAACGAAACGAAACGAAGTTATCAAGAAGCAGGGCACAAAGCCATTACGATTGTCCGCCTGTCCTTCTGTATTTCTCGAAAGCGACAAGTGTTTGGGGGTCTGGCAGGAGAACATGCCCCTTGAGCTGTCTACACTGCAGTCGGAAAACGAGAAAAAGAACTCTACTCCACTCTCGGCCACAAACCCCCAGTCTTGGCCAAAACGAAATCCAAGTGCGTGCCGGCAGAGGCGAGCAAGACAAGACAATTCAGGGCCCTCTAAGCCCGGGCCAATGTCAGAAGTTAAAACGCAATAACAAAGGCCGGCCGGTCGGCCGAAGGAGGAAAGTGGAAAATATCTAATCAAAGACGGCCTGTCGAGCTTCGGAGTGCAAAGCCCCGGCGAAGCCCTAAAATTGTTTTGCAATCGTTGAGTTCCTTCTGGAGACATTATCTGTGGAGCAGCGCCCTCCTGCAAAGGAACTGCCGGATTTTATGGATCCCTGACCCGTTGCTAAGCCGCACTGCAAGGCTTCATAATTTTCACCGCATGTGGTCGTGTTGCAGAGTTCTTTGGTTACTTTCTCTTGGGCTGAAAATTCAATTCATCTACAGTATGAGAATCTTTAAAAGATTAGTTTTATTGTATAACTTTAACCATGTCTTTAAAGACATAACATATTTTAAGCCCAAATTAAAAATCTAAATTTGTTTTAGCTATTAAACTAGCATTTTTTGTAGAGATATTTAATTTTAAAATTGGGTTTTAATAGGTCAAGTTATACTACAAATCCTGACCCGATTAAAACTTTCAATTCCAAATTGAATAAATCTCAGATTTTTAAGTAATAATTATTAATTAATATTTTCTAAGTATCTCTGGATTATATATATTTTTCAAAACCTTTCTAAATATTTTTTTTAAATGATGTATACTCGTGACAACTTATCGAAAGCTTTCCCCTTGTTTTACGTGCAGAAATTTGGGCTTTGGTTTTGCCAGCTATTTGCGGTTGTTGTGCGGCAAATATTCGAGGGTAATTAATCAACTGCCACGCGCATCGGCCACGCCCACCCGAAATTGACTGAATTGTATTAGACCCAGAGCTGAAGCAGCTGGGAGCTGGGTTTTGGCCTTGGTTAAAGTTGCTGCCTAAGCCGCTGCAAATCCCCAGAAAGCCACGTCCGTCTGCACCTGCCAGGTTACCTTGGCACATCCACATCCCAAACAAAAATGGAAAAGAACGTGGAGAATTCGGAAATTACTGAGTTATGCCAGCTGTCGCAGAGACTCAGAGTTATATTTTTGCTCTCGCCCAAAGCAGCTTATACTCAGTCCACGGGAGACAAATCCATACGGGAGTGCCGTCTTATTTTCCTTTTTATCGAATCTGATTTTATTCGGTTTCCGGCCACTCCCACGACTCACTCACGCTGGCAAAGGATTTTCCGCTGAATTTTATGCTAATTATGCCGCTAAGCTCTTGGGCAACTTTCAAAAGAGTTTCGAGTCTTAGCGCGCTTAAAAAACTTCCCAAGCTGAGCGCCATATTTGGCCAAGACATCTTGGCGCGCGCTTATGCAAACAGATTTGAGCTGACTGCAGGAAATTAAATCCCCCGTTCCGGTATCCCGATAAATTCGCACACGTTGGAATTTTATATCCGCCCCGATTTATTTATGGCCAACTGCTTATAATTTACGTTCCGCAGACTTTCAGCCGGCCGGCGTCTATGGAATCAACACTTCCGCCAGCGGCGGCGTCTGGTGATACCAAGTGAAACGCTGCCAGCGGAAATCCACGTGGCGGCCCAGGAGTCGAAGCAATTGGGGGATATAACAATGGACTAACAAAAAGGGAAGGATATAACAGGGTGCGCCATTCGGCGGACATTGCAACGATTTGATACCCGTCTATCAGAATTTTTTGTAGATTTTAGAGGCCAATTATTTTTATCACATCATTAGATAAGGTTTAGGCAGAAAGTTTTAGTCATTAAAATAAAGTTAGAGCTTAAGAGCATATAATTTTTCATTTTTTAAGGAATTAAATGTTATGTTTACTAATCTCGTCTCAACACATTTTATTTAGTTCTGTTGTTAAAGAACATTGTAAATCTTCATATAATTGAAAATTTATATTTTAAGCATCAGTCATAATCTAAGAATTTAGTCTCAGCCATTTTAAAAAGGTTTTTAGTTAAAAGAAAAAATATTGAAACTATTTCTTAATCTCTTCTCAATATATTTTATTTTGTATCATGGTTACGAACATTATAAATATCCATACACTTGAAATATAATATGTTTAGTCTTAGCCAAAATCATAAATATACCCTGTCTATAAATATTAAACCTAAATTATTTGTCTTAGCTAGAGAATATAAATGCATTTTCTCTATTACAATATACCCCAAAAACACCTCACAAAGTAAGAGGTATGAGAAGGGAAAAAACCCGAAATAGAAAAGACATGCCTGGGCAGTTCTTTTTGCTGACTGAGCAGCATATGGCAAAAGTTTAAGTAAGCAATATTTATTTTGTATTTCTATTTGTTTGGGCGAGTATTCTTCCATTTCAATACGGTTCGTAGACCGACTGCGGTCTGCAGCGGATTCCGAGATGCCGAGAAAAGCTTGAAAATACCGGGGAATGGGTAAGAAATATGAAAAATTGCAACATATTTTCCTTAGCCTGTGGTCTGGAGTTAAACTTTTATTTGTTTGCTTCATTGCATGGTGGAGGCATTTTGTGGTTGAGCGAATCTCAAAGTTGCTTTGCCTTGCTATGCCTTTGCATCTATGAAAACTCGAAGGGGGAAAAACTAAAAGTGCACACAAAGGCGAATTTGTTTCTGACGCTGCTGCATCTGCATCTTGTAATGCATATGATTTGCGATATACGATATACTACATAACTTTCTTTTTCTGGCATTCGGGGGTTGGTCACTTATCTGGCATGTCAATAAGTCGTAATATTTGGAATTTTGCGGTTCCGAGATATGTGAAAAATAGTTGCTCGATCGACTTATTGACTTGGGCCATCGCTTGGATGCCTGACAGCCTGAATTCCCTGAGGCAAGCACTATGTGGCATGCATTATTGATTATGTGGGGAATCCGGAGAATTTGCATTGCGTTTCTCCAGTAAATGGCAGAATGGCACTTACCTCCTTCGTCGGTCATCACCAGAATGGTGGTCTCTGGTCCCAGACCCTCGGGGTTAAACACCTGCACCGTCACCTTGTACTGCGTATACGTCTGCAGATTCTGAATCTCATGGCTCTGCAAGAGAAAGGGGACATTTTGGGAGAATCAGTTTGATTGCCTATTTAATATGTAAACGTACACGACAAGAAAATGTTGTGCCTCTAACTAAAATAAAATAATCAAAAACTAATCGTTAGTGTGTAGCTACTAGAAAAAATTCAAATATATAAAAGAAAAAATAAAGAGTCTGACCAAATCTTTTTAAAATTTTTAAGAAATATAAAAGATTTGATATAGTATAAGTTCAATGTTTTTCAAGATGTTTTGATAAAAATAAGAAAAAATATGCATTTTATGAACAAAAACTTTCTTAAATACAAACTTTCGGTATTTTTTTCGCTCTGCACATACACCAAAAGACTTTTCATTTGTTGGCCGTTGAAGGCGCATAACAAAATAAAGTGGAGCACTTGCAGCAAGTGCTCCTCCGCAGCACCACCACCACCCCCCGAACCGCCCAATCCCCTTTCCATTCCATTGTGCATACTTGGAGCGGAAATTGCGCGTTGCATACTTTTGTGCGTTGCCGTTGGCAAATATGAAAATTGCAGCACTTAAAATTGATTTGCAGTGCTGCGATGTCGGTGCAAAAGGAAATTGAGTTGCTTGGGCAACGAGTAGTAGTCTTTGCCTTAATTGCCACATCACACCGAAAAAAAGTCAATTCAAAAGCAACAGAAACAAAAATGGAAGCTGTATTTTTGATTTCTGATTTAACGGCAGGAAACCACACAAGAAATTCGAATTTTAAATAAACTGACAAACGTTACATTTAAATCTAAAGCTAAATCTGTTAACTAGTTAGTAGGGATATTATAACTTTAAACCATTAAAGCTTGTATGCTTGTAATTTATTAGTGCGTGTAGGTTAAGAAGTCCATTCCAATAGCCTTAGTCAGTGAATTTCGCGAGCGGCTGATTAAGGTTTAAGCAAAGGTTAAAAGCAGTGCCAAACCATAAAACAAGCCGCAGACTTAGAGTGGTTCACTCTGCCTAAAGCACTACACACATTCGGCACACTTGCAAATGGTCAGCTGCCTTGGGCAAATTATGTAGCATACATTAGAGCGCTGCCTTCCTGAATTTGCCTGCTGCTGTGTGTGTGCATGTGTATCTGTGTTCGTCTGCGGTCCCACCGCAAAACCAACGGGTTTCGACTATGCGAACTTTCGGCCTGTGCTTAGCAGCGGATTGACTGCCATGCCAACAGCTTAAGTGGCTGTTTTGGGCTTTTCAGACGGCGCCAGCCACAATCGCAGTTATTTCCACCAGAAGCGTGATATCTTTTTCGCCCGGCATCCTTTTACAGCTGCGGTGAAAATAATAGAGCCTCTGAGTTGTTACTAAGTCGTTTAATAATATTTTAGTGACCAAATTTTCGGTGTCAAGATATAACAAGATTTAATGGTATTGCCACACAGAAATATTTATTAAAACATTTTGTTTTTGTTTTAAAATGAATTGAGATTCTAATTAGGTAAGGATTTTTCGGAAAAGCACTGCTATTTCTTAACCGCTGCTGTATTTATAACTACATGGACAAGACTAAGCGCTTGAATTTAGTGTTTCTATATGGTGGGCGGTCATATAATTCCATTTTATTCAGTCGCCAGTAAATGAGGCCGAAAATTTACAACTGCTTTTATTTTTATGGTCAGCTGAAAGTTGGTACTGCCCTAGGGAGGGCTACGTAATTGATTTAATGTAATTGATAAAGTTGCCCCAACTTCCAGCCATATTGCATAACTTTGTAAAGTGTGAAGCAGGGGGATAAGCATCTAAATATTCTCGCTCCTTGCTGCGTTAATTAGTGCCAGCAGTTGATGGCTCAATTGGATCTAGCCGGTAGCGAAAAAATGAGTGGAGCTTCAAGCCGATTACATTTCGACTGTCAAACAAATGCCGTTGCCTTTAAAAGAAACTCGACAATTTTTCTCACTTAGCTGACTTATCTACACTGTATTTTTTTCTGGTTCTTCAACAATATCAGTGTTGGACTACCCTTTTCGCTTCCATTTTTTTTGTGGGACCAACTTCCTTTGAGGTTTCGTGTGACTCGACTTGCTGGCTTTCATCTGCGTAAAAGTTGCGAAATTTATGCTTTACGGCGCAGAAATTTTAATTAGAAAATTGGTAAATTTAGCCGTGCAGACGAAGCTGGAAAAATCCACCGCCCCCCCTTTTCCACCTCACACGTGACAGCTCAATGTGAACGCCGCTGGCCAAGAAAGCCGTTGGCCCAAAAGGGGCGTGGCGGGTCGGCAAAAGCCGCAGGCTACTGAACGCTGATGCTGCGATATGCGAATAACAGAAAGCGATGTCCTGGAGACCGCCAAAGTGACTTGAGCACAAAAAACACATGCACATTGAGAAAAATTGCAACTTAAAACGGAGGGTGTTGATTTAAATTGGATAAGAATACTTTTGAAAGTCATGAACTTATAGATTTTATTCCTAATAATCATTTCTTGCTTTGTATAAGCTTAATATATCTTTTAGATATGTTTTTATCGTGGGGCTACATTTTTTATTAATTCAAAAAGTTAAAAGTCCCTACTGTAAAAATAGAAATTTTTTCTCTGTGCCCTTGTCTTGCCAAAAAAAGAAGTAACTGAAGTCGCACGTTTCTGCCTGCAAGGATAATATTTCAACATGCCAGCGACATGCAAAAGAGAGAAAAGTAGAGGACATGGAGACAGAGACAGAGACGGGTAGCTGCGACTAGATAAGGACAAAATATGCACTCGAGCACAAAAGCGTGCCACGCTCGTGGCAATCAAGCGTCCTCCAAATTTGGATCCCACCTCCAGTGGCCCATTTCTATTTTTACTTTTTATTTTTGCTTACTCCGCCACGCCAAGAGACATTGTCGTACATAAGCATTATTGCTAATAATTTCTGCATATTTTAGCTGGCAAACGCATTCGGAATGCAGCTGCAAGTTCAGAAATGCATTCCCTTCGCTCGGCTTCAGTATTTGGTTCAAAGAGCGCCGTGATGGTCAGCGGTTCTGCTAATTCCCGGCGGTCGATTGAAATCTATTCAAAGCCAGGTCGGCAGAAGCTAGAAATAGCCAAAGCCTTAAACATTTTCGGAGGTTAAACTAAGCAGATTCTCAGAACATTTTATTTTAAATAAAATTGTTCCTACTAACTTTGGCAAATTGGTAATTGTATTATTTTAATGGACAACTTTGGCTACAGTACATAATATTCTTATTTAGAAAATTGAGCAGGAATATCAACAAAAGCCGTCTTAAATTAAAGCAAGTCAACAATGACCAAATACAATTTTTAAAAGGTATCAACAAATAAACCGATAGCTACTATATAATTTACCAAACTTAGACTAAGCGTTCGGTTTGCTTTTAGCCAAACTTCTGTTTTATTGAAAGGTATTCCCTAGTTATTTGTTCTGGGCTCGCCCCCATTTTCCAACATTCCCCCACCTGCTTACTTCATTAGCCAACTTGCGTGTCCGACTATCCGCACACGAAAGAGACCCGTGGAGATGGAAAAACACACCCACTGTTTTGGCCTAGACAAGAGTAGCAAAACTGGCCCCAGCTGAGGACTAATCGTTAACAAATTGCCACTGATAGCGGGGTCCCCAAACGAGATATGGTAACACCTTGACAGGTGGCCAACGAAAAACACTTGTAACCCCCCATCAAGGTGTGTGGGAAATGTTTTGCTTGTTGCCAGGTGTAAATTACTTTTTAATACGCCGCTGATGTGGCTTTAAGCCTGCGAATGACAGTGTGGAAACACACACATTTTTGGACCAACTTTAAGCCGACACTTTGGCATTCGGTATCGAAATGAAAATCCACGAGTTTTTGTGGCAAGGAAAATGATATGCACGTGGCAAGGCAGCCAGACACGAACCTAAACCAAAGCGAAATTGAATGACGTTGCAGGCGGAACACGGAATGTTGCCCTCTATTGCGCCACTGCAAATAAATTCGTTAGCTTTAAAAAAATATAATTGCACAGATTTCTTTTTCTGTGAAAATAAAGTAATTTAAAATGATTGTACACCTAAGTTTGAGGGCTTTTTCAAAGGCAAATAACAAATAACAATGCAGCCTTATAATTAAAAAACCTAAAAGTAATAATTAAATGTTCTTTAAAGTATTAGCTGTATAGCAATTTAGAAGCGATTAAACTTAACAAGCATATCTAAAAGTCAAGAGTTTATATATCTCTTTTTATCCTTTAAAATAGTTTTTGAATTTTATATAATTTTTTTTTCACTGCACAACAACCTGAGTCATGTGTTTGCAACATGGCAAAGTGTCAGAAATCGTGAAATTCAATTATCTTTGGCCTGAACAACTAAATATGACTAGGAATAGAAGCGTAACTCACCTCCACGGTGTTGTCGCGTATATAGATTTCCTTTGTATCGTTCGGGTCACGATCGCGTGGTCGATATGTGATGCGGTAGCCAAGGAACTCGCCCAATATGGTATCCGGCGGAGGGGCCTTCCACGAGATGTAGACCGAGGTGGAGGACGTGTTGTGGGCCGTTGTCGGAATGGGCTTGCCTGTGGGAGCTGCAAGAGATTAAGTCGGTTAAGGAATGAGCGATCTAGGCCAGAAAACTTTGGCCAGCGCACAAAAGTTCCGGTGGGAAACTCAAAAATTCGAAATTAAAAACGCCGCGCAAAAGTTACACCCAAAAACTCTGACCTGTCATGTAAAGCGGAACGTTGTCTGTGGCATTGTCAAGTTGTCACTGTCACGCAACATAAGTTGCGAGTGCCACGGCCTGTTTTTCGGCTTTTGGAGTGGGCCTCGGGATCTCAGTGCCTACGTATTTGGACGTCTTTCCTATTCGCAACCATCCCCTTTTTGGCCTTGTCTACGGGAATTACACGCAGGTTAAATGATGCGTGTGTCTCGCAGAAACACTCAAAGAACAAGTTGCTTATTTAAGAGTTCTTTGTTCTTTGAAAGACCTATTTTCACTTATTTTTAATTATTTTCAAAACTAGATGTCGTTAGCTAAGATAAGTTTACTGAAAAATGTATACTATTGGATATATTCTGTTTTAAGAATATTTTGTATGTTTTTAAGTGGTTTTTACAAGTCTTTTTCTCAGTGTAGCAGGTGTGCCCCGCTTAGGATGATCTGGCGGTTTGCCAGCCCCGAAAGGAGAGCGAAGTACTTCGCATACCTCAATGAATTTATAAATAAATTAAAAGATATTTTATGTCTTTCGACTTGACATTGATGCCGCGTCCAAAGTTTGCTCAGCAAATTGAAAACTTTTCGCTTTTCCGCTGCTTAGATTTAAAAGATCCGCCCAGCATCCGTTTCATAGCCGAAAATGGCGGTGTGTGTGTCGTTGGTTAATTTATGCGTGTCGCAGGCTTAATTTATACAAATTGGCAACTCGGCCGGCGACCGCAGCATTGGCAAACACCCGTTTACATATATAGCTCTCCAGGAGGGCCAAAAGGACCTTAATGAGCTCAGGAGCCGAGGACATAGCAACACACTATTGACTAATTTGTAACCGCATGTGTTGCAGCTTCGGCAGGGTTCGCATTCCATTGTGCGTTCGGCACAAATGGAATTTCACACCCAACCGACCACCCAGCACTGAGGAAAATCATGTGAAAATCACCTACACCTACAGAAAATCCATTGAATTTTGTAAAGTAAATAACTAATTTTCAAAAATTACAAAGCTTTGCTTTTCCAATTTAATTATATCTTTAAATTCCTTTATATTTATAAGTTTGTACAGTAAAATAAGTGATTTGATCTATTCTTGTCACAAATTGTAGGTATTGTAAGCACTGGGGATATTTTCTCCCGTGTAGCGGCAAAGTCATTTCCAATGTTCGTAAGACAAATGTGTTGCTAATAGCTTGTCGCTGTTGCCGCAGCTACTGCTACTTTGCCTTTGATTAATGTGTCTCGCGCTCTTAAAGCCTACGCAAAGTTTTGTGACTTTTTGGAGTCCATTTATACATATGTGGGGGGAATATACTAAATTTGGAACACGCACGGTCGTACGATTAATCATTGTCTGTGGCAGCAGCATAAGCGGCAGCAGCAGGTGAAATGTCAGCCAAATGATACGGACTGCTGAGGCATTCGGTACAAATTTAGTGCATCCAGCTGAACACAACAGAAAGCTGTACCCATAGTTTGATTACAGTTCCTTTAACTTTCTGGAGGTAAAGTTCTCGGCTTTTTCATCGCATGTTAATGGAATGAAAGCTTTCTCTAAAATGTGAGTGTTTATGGCATGCACACTTAGACAATTGCGATCAAAAAAATGGTGGTGGCCAAATATGGATTTTCGAGAATGAAATATATCAAATTAAAAGAAAATAATTGAGTAAACTAAGCTAAAATAAAAGTTTATCATATTTTTTTAAATTTTCCTATTTTTTATAGTTTTTTCATGACACTGTAGTTACGTTATTTATTGTATTGACGGGGCTAGTATGTTATGTCATCAATTCTAACTCATTTTTTAAAGAGATGACCTAAAATAACATTTACTGGAAAATATTTGGTTGACTTTTAAGTGCTGCTTAAGGTTTTTTTTTAAATTCTATGCATAATACCATCGACTGCATCGTGTCTTCATGAGATAATTAATTCAACAAATGCCTAACTATTTTTGTGACCTCAGTTGTAGTATTCTTTGGGTTGCGAACGGACGCAGTTAATGTCATTGCCAGCAGGAGGATGCGATGCGGGAGGAGTTACCCAGGTGGAGGACCGGAGGAGCTCCATAAAATGACGACAGGCTTGGCGTAACCGGGCTTGGGATGGCCTACCGTCAGCGGAAAAATAATTAAACGTATACAACGTGAGGAGACTTCGGCTTTATGAGGCCGTAATTGCTGGCAGTTGCGGCAAAAACTGGGTGTGGGGGAAAAAAGCAGGCGAGCCTGTGACAACTTTTCATTGACGGCACTTAAAAGTCAGGCCAAGTCGTTGGAATTGAAATGAAAAATTAATGCGATTGTAAAAACTGTTATGTCATGTGTCGCGTAACTTTACCCAGGGCTATATGTTACGTTATGTTATGTGAACCGCCTACGCGAATAGTTTATGATCGGGTCGCCAATAAAGTGTGTAAGCACAAAGGACGTTGGAAATTAACTCACCCTCACGCAGCGTGACTATGTAGTAGGATTCCTTGGACGGCGGACTGATTCCCAGCTTGTTGACCGCCAGGAGACGAAAGCTGTAGACGGTGAAGGGCGTCAGCCCAGTCACCTGGTATGAAGTCGCATTGGTTTTGGTGTAGATCCTGGCCAGCTGCTCCCAAATGCCGTCCTCGCCCTCCCTGAAAAGGATGATGTAATAGTCAAATAAAAAGTCTTGGAAAATGGACTTTATCTTATTTCTAACAATTTACCATATATTTTATACTTATATTATTATATATTACTGGATAAACTTTATTTCAGGTATAATAACTTTAAATATATACTTTATATTAATCAATTTCGTATTATTGATCTCATAAATTTAAAGTGTATATTGATGACTCATTCAGAGGGAAAATTCAATGAACAATTAATCGAACAAACAGAAAGCGAGCAAACAAAACATTTTGATTCGACCAAATTATTTGAATGAATCATTTCATTATTGTGCATTTATATTGCAATTACCAGCTCAATTGCCGCCATACAAGCACGTCCGTATAAATAAACTCAGAAATCTATATTTTACGTCTGCAATCTGCTGGCGATGGGGAAATGGGACAGAGCGGTTCCAATATACATAAACCATGGGGCATAAAATGCATTATGAAAATTTATATAAAACGGATGCGGATTTGCATGACACTTGCGGGTGGCTGGGTCCTTTTGGGATCCGTTCGTGAAATGTGTGCCGCGCATAGGCACTAAAATATTTATGCGCCTTTCTGCCGTACAAAAATACACATGCATACACACCCACCTACGTTCCTAAAAAAGGAATATTTGTATTCCGCCAATATTGTTGTTGGTGCGCATATAAATTACTCGCAGCCGCTCGCACAATGAACATTTTTCATGGCACATTTCAAAGTGTACTAAATTTTGGTTTAAACTCACATAATTTTAGCATATTTTTTCGCACATTCTGTTTTGGGTGGTCCTGCATAAATTTCGCGTTCGGCCGTCACATCTAAAGTTTGATTTTAATGGGGCTTACCGATTCAGTGCGGCTTTTATGGTGTGATTAAAAATTGTTTAAATATGAGCCGATGAAAAATGTTCAACATTTTATGAATGGCGACAACCAATAAAAGGACCCCGAAAAAACGGCCATCGGAAATTATGTCAAAAAAATGATTAAAATTAATAAATGCGTGCGAGCAGCTTCCGCGTTGAGTGGCGCCCATCTGTTTGCGCTGGCAATGGGCATTTAGTGAGTACATATAGTGGATATATTTATATATATATTGCAGTATTGGGGGCATCGGGACATCGGGCCTCCGGACACGTTGCATGCGGTGGTAAAAAATTGTTTGGCGACTTTATGAAGCATGGCAGCGAGCGCCCGCCCTTCATCTGGCCCGAATGAAAAACATATGAAAAATGTTTTGGACCTGGACCTGATACCCTGAAACCGTGGTCCGAAAAAAGAGAGATTCTCCGACGGCGTGGGCAAAGTAACCACAATGGCAAATAAATTTGCGGCCTTTCCACGGACATGTATTGGATGCTTTTTGCTGTTATTGCACTGACGTTGGTTTTCCCCACTGGTAAGCTGCTTTAAAAATGTTTGCTCACTTTTTTCCATATTAAGCAAATGAATATGAGTTATTTATGCATCTGGGAGAGTTTGTGTTTGCTTTCCCTGGCTATCGTTTCTATATGTCCGAGGGCTATGGGCCAAAGTTCATGCACGAGTTGTTGAAACAGGATAATTTACTTGCGGCACGAGTCCTTAAAGATAATGGACAAATAGTGGCCGAAGTTTTCGGCAGATAAGTCAGGAACATGGTAAAAAACCCATACAATTTATAAACAAATAACTGGTAGATAAATTTCAATTTTTATTGGGATACCGCAAAGGTGGTATTTTTAATTTAGGGAAATTTAACAAATAACTAGAGCTCCCGAACCATTGATTTTTTTTGGCAAAATAACATTATACTTCTCTTTCTCACAGTCTCTAAAATATTTTGTTAAGAAATACTAAAAGTTTGCAATGTCATTTTCAATGCACTTTAATCAATTAAGCATTTAAAATCAACAGAAAATTATTAAACACTTTTAATAAAAGCTTGTTGCATACAGCACTGTATATTAATTGCTTTAAGCAATGTTATTTATCAAATCTTTCAATTATAAGTTTTTTTATAAACTTTTCATAGTTTATTATGCCTTCAAACGTATTTTACATAATGTGAAAAGTAAACAACAAATATCCAAAAAATGAAAATGTTTTCGTAAGCGCAAGATTTAATTAATTTTATTCGGTGTGCTTGAAAAAGAGAAACTGAATAAACATGTCAAAATCAAGTGACGGAAAATGCAGTTGAGTGAGTGGCGGGGCCAAGAAATATCTGAATCATCAGCGGACATCGCATAATGATATGAACAATTTTTCAGCGACTATTTGGGTTTTGGTGAATGGAATTGAGAATCACTATCCACAGCAGTTGATAAACATGTGGAGATGGCTGTGGCTGTGGAGTGGTAAGCCACAGAGCTTGGCCCAGTTTTCGGTTGACCGAAAGTTATGCCAGTGAAATGTGCCAAATACAAAACATCAATGCAGACGAGTATGCACGAGTTTGTGCACACACATTCGCCAACTGATGACATTATCCTGCCTGCTGGCTGTGCAACAGTTGAGGGGCAGCAATTTATGGATAGACTTAACGCTTGGCAGGGCAACTCAGCCCATTTCAATTGCATCGGAGCAAGCCGGCAAATCCAGCGTGAGGATGTCCCCATCATTATGATCATCATCATCATCTTATCGACGTTGGCGTCTTTCAATTTCGATGGGAGCTCATGTGCATATTGAAGCCTCGTCCACACCTCCCCCTTTTCCATATGCGCAAATAAACCGAATCAAGCGAAAATGTAAATAAGAGGCGTGGTGAATAAAGGCAGAGGGGTGCGGAGGGGTCCTTGACAGCATCAAGAACTCGACTCACTCCCATGTCGATGGGAATTTGCATAAAATGCAGTCTGCAGCTCCACCTCACTGCAGAATGAGATGCGCTGGGGCAGCTTCATTTTGTGCACGCATTGCCCAAAAAAGTATGCTATAATGCGTATGAGTTGCTCACACACTGAGATGAACTACAAAACGAATAAGTTTATCCTTCTTTGGTTAAATTACTTTAATGTTGGTCGGGTGTTTGCTCCTTTAAAAAAATAAATATTAATATGGTCCACTCGTACTCATACTTATCCTAAGTTAAAGTTGATTGTAAATGTCCAAAATCATTAGGTTTGTAATGTTTAAAACGTATTTTTAGCTTATTAGGAAGTTATTTTCTATTAAATGACTTTATATAATATTTTTTTTGTATTTTATAAATTGCTTTCACATACGGAGATACTTTACAAACAAATTTATTAAATGTAATTATTTTTCACTATCCACTCTTGATTAAACTTATTTTGAGGAATTCATATAAAATATAATTTAAGCTGGAATGCAGTTCTTCATAAAACATTATTTTTAGCTCAAGGACCACACATTTATAAATCTCATTTCTTAATTCACTTTATTGTTTTTATATTTAAAAACAACATTTTTTTAAGTGTACGTAGACTTGGCAGGCGGCAGCGCGTGTTCACATTTCCTTCAGTGTTTGTGTGGGTGCAGTTATTTCTTATTTTGCATAAATGCACCGCAGGCTCTGCTTTCCAGTTGGCTGTCATCGATTGTGCCGGGAACCCAGTGTCTTGTCGAGGACACGCCCTCGCCGCCCTCGTCGTCACCGCCCTTTTACCCTGGTGCTACTACAGTTGATAAAAATTTATTGAAAAAGTTTCGCTTTTTGGTATTTTTTCCACATTTTGGCTTGGCCTTTGTACCGCGTTGGCGGCGCTCGCTTTTTATTTCATGCCCCGCATTGAGTTCAAGTTATTCGGAAAATAGCCAGTGCCGTACAATGGCGGGCGTATGAGGTTGTGCATGGGTGTATGTGCTCGACTTAAGCGGGGAATCCCTCCACTCCACCTCCTCATACACACTCACTGACGCACAGACGGCTTTATACGCGTGCCTGTGTTTTCTTTTCTATTTAAATGGAGCACAAGTGAAGTGCGTATCCCCGTAGTCATGCATGTCGTCGTCGTCATCCTTTTACATATTAATTAAAGTACTGCCTGGCTAAAGGACGGAAGTGGCGGTCCCAGGTTTACAGTGGCAGCCAAAATACTAGCACCGCAATGCCAAATATCAGTCTTATCGTTATGTCTTACAATCTTATCTTTAAAGTTTAACAATAATTATTGTAAATTTAATTTTTGTAAAATTAATGTTTGTGCATTCAAGCCAGTCGTTAATGCATGAATTAATTTGAATACGTTTGGCCTGCAGACGTGCAAATCAGGTAGGCGGTTCCAAGTGGAAGGTGTGGGCGTAGCCAGCTGCTTATCATGGGGGCATTACGGCGATGGTGTGCATCCAGCGTTTCGCTTTGCTCGCTATTTCATTAGCGCAATGGGGTCAGCCGCAGTTTGCATCCATTGGCGAAGCGCCTTTGCATGTGTCAATCATGGCCGCGCGTCCATCATCGCCACAGATGGCTCTTCAGCGCCCTTCGCCACCCACTGGACCACCCATCCATTCAGCCACTCGTCCATACAACACGCCACCCACGGGTACTTCATCAGCTTAAAAGCACCCACTCTGTTGGAAAAGTGCTGGCCAATTAGCTAGCTCTAAATATCTACTTTAAAGTTTCACTATTTTAATAATTTTCTGAATTGTTTTTGCAAACTAGTGTTTCTATTTATAAATATATTTTTTATTTGCTTAGAACTTATAAAGTAACACTATGCTAAAATAACTATAAGGATGTAATATTTTCATTATTTATATGTAATCGATCCTATATTATTCGGATTTTCGGATTTACGTATAATTTTTTTTTTTAATTAAGGCTATTAAACTATTGGCTCTTTTCATTTAATCACTTTATTTTGTTTTTTTTCTGATTGAGAATTGGCTTTTTTTGTGATCTATCATATATTTGGCACCTCTACCTATACTTTAATCTTCGCGTGACAACACTTACCGCGTTTCAATAATAAAATGCGTGACGGGTGCATTCCGCGGATGCTGCGAGTGCGCCCAGGATAAATTCACCGAGCGTGATGTGAAACTTATCAACAATGGTCGCTCCGGCGGATCGGGCACATCTGCAGGGAAGAAACGAGAAAAA
Source organism: Drosophila elegans (assembly GCF_018152505.1). Taxonomy (NCBI): domain Eukaryota; kingdom Metazoa; phylum Arthropoda; class Insecta; order Diptera; family Drosophilidae; genus Drosophila; species Drosophila elegans. The sequence continues at coordinate 2,917,013 of NW_024545863.1, forward strand.
TGCCAGCTATCAGTGGAATGCAAATGGAAATCATGTCAAGGCGAGACGAGGGCGACAACAATGAAAACAAGAGTGTGGAATCGAAGGAAAAATAACTGGGAGGACGTCAGGGAGCGAAGACATATCGGTAAATGAAATCTGGGGCCACCGGATGATGGCCAAGTAAACCGGAAAAATCATTAAAGTAGTTAAGCGTTTCATTAAGAAATCGAGCGAATCAACGCTTGGGATGATTTAAATACAAGCAATTGCATTTCCTTAAGAAAATAAATTTAAAAGAATGAAACAAGATTGGTTTTCATTACAAGAAACAATAAAAATCTTTTTTTATAGTAAACCACGGAACATTCTCTGTTGATTACGTGTTTTTTTATTTAAGGTTTTTCAAATTTTAATTTTCAAAAGATTTTAGCAGACTTAAAATGCTAGTCCCCACCAAAAACAAATTATTTTTAAAAATAAACATTCAAAGAATTTTTGGTACACTTGAATATGAATCATAAGATTGCGTTTTTAGTTTTGTAAAAAACTTACCTTGGACCAGTAAATCCACAATGGCCTCTGGTATATGCCGATCGTTAACGAGGCATATATATTCCGACGTATCACTCGCTAAGGAGGGCGAAAACTGCAGGCCGAAGTTGTCCGATAAAAGTTGTATCTGCAACGAGAAGGGTAAACTTAATTAGAACTCCGTTTGTCCGATCTAAATATTCAAAATCTAGATATTCAGGACCTGACAACGCACATGGCGACCGACATGAGTATCCACTTTCGTCATGGAAAACTTTTAAATAAGTGGAAAACCAACACAGATACTATATACATATGTATGTCCGCCCAACAAAAACAAAGTACACCAACTCTGTCATCGACACAGCCTAAAAGTTTTTCCTGTATAAGGCAAATTTGTTTTGCCCACAAGTGCAGCTCTCTTGCCCATAATTGAACTGTGTGTCTTTGCCAACATGAGCATAAAGCCAGTTGCATTGACAGTGAATTCATTCAAGATTTGTTTGTTTTTCTATCCTGATTTGCAGAAAATTTGAAAATTGCATGAAGCCGAAAATAGGTTCCATGCAACTGCAGGCGTACCTGCCATTTTGGGATAACTGGACCGAATTTAATAAGGATTTTCATCACAGATTACTGCGATACAGCAAATGCATTTCGGGTGAATTTATGTTTGTTTCGAATAGCAAAACTAAATTATTTCATCCTCATGGCCAGCAATCCATCTTGCAAGAGAGTATCTGGCTTATCCTCGCATGCCTGACCCGGATATATACTTTCGTATCTCATGCCGCCGCCTGCATGGCCTCCAATTAGAGCCTTAGTTTCTATACAGCCGAATGCATTCTGATGAACTGTGGGTCGACAGGCATTATTGGACAGGGCCTAAAACTCATTGGCTAGAAATTCACCAAGTGGAATTTTTCATTTCCAATGCGATTTTCCAGTGATCTTAAATTACATTTACCGCCCTGATGGCCTTACATGACCAGAAAATCCGGAGAAAAAAAGGGAAAATATAATAGAAATTTGCGGAGGCAAATCCCTAGTCCTTTGGGCAAGTGGATCTTCTTAGTCCGCTTGGCCTGGGCAAACATGAATCATTTCTAGTCTTGGCCATAAAACTAAAGTTAATAGCTCAACAGGGTCCTCTGTGTGGGTGTATTTGCGTGCATGTGTGTGTGTGCGAGGGTTCATGTGTCAGCTGTAATAAAATGAAGCAGCTACTGTGCCAAGGTGAAAAACTTTTAATACACATAATAGCCGGGCCAAGAAGCAGCCGCCGCACTTGCAAGAAACTTCGGGCCAAGAAATGCGAACCGAGCTCCGAAGCCGGTTTGGGACCAACTTTGGCTGCAGCTCAAGTGTCCCAGTCTGCCGTTTAACACATAGCCGGGCTAGCTTCTCCTGCAGCTAGACTACAATCTTATTTATGCACTAAGAAAAATTCTTAAAAAAGAACAAACCAAAGATCACAACAAAATGTTTGAAGAATAAGGGTGTCGTCTAAAAATAATTCTAATTATTTCTCTGTCAACCTAAAGGCTATCAAATTAAGATGATCTAAAATGATAATTGAACAAGATGAGCTCTAGGCCCTATGTCAAAAACACCTTTTTACTTATTTAAGCCGTGCAATCTTAATGGCTGATTTTTTTACCTGGTGTTTTAAAAAGGGTTTTATAAAGATTCTAAAAATATTTATGTTTACATTGTTTCAATTTCGTTCTAAGTGGAAAGGTATATAATTTTTTTTAATTTTCAGGATAGGGCTTGGGCTCCCTAAAATAAAAACACACAAGAAAACAATAGTTTATCCTGATTGCTGCCCTATTTATCCGACTGAGATTTTTTCTCAGAGTGCAGACATCTCAGGATTCTCCATCATCTTGTTCCCAACGAAGAGGCAACTTCATCATTCTGTTTGCGCCGCCTCAGTGGCCCCCCGAGTGCGTTTAAGGCCATTGCAATCACTTTCGACCCGCCGTGTTCCTCTTGCTGCCCCTTTTTTCTGCCATCTGGCAGCCACTTGAACATTTTTTTGCGCCATGTCGCTTTTGTTTTAGTGCAACTATCAAACATTTAAAATATATTAGCCGCGCCGGCTGCACTGCACTTGGTGACCCCGCAACCTCCCCTCTGTCCTCCGCTGATGGCCACTTAGTTGTCGGGACTTTCGCTGCATTTTCTTGCACTCATCGCCGCCGTCGACGGCGGAGGGCAAAGTTCAAACAGCCGCCCGGCAACCGGCCATCAATTATTTTAACAGCTTCGTTTTTGCGCCAAGGAAGGGCCCTACACATTAGGCGTGTTCACCCGTCCGCGGGGAGCAGTGCTAAAGTGTCGAAATGAATTCTGATATGACACTGGAGGGCCATTTCTGAGGGAAAGCGGCGGGAAGGAGAATAAATCTTGAGTCTTGAATAAGTAAATTGGATTGCACATCTTTTACATAATAAATTTAATTTTCAAAAGAAATTCAATGTGAAAAGGTGTGCAAGTAAACAACAATTTATTAGCAAAATTTATAAAATGAAGAAGATTGCAAAACTATATTTTTTAAATTAAACATTAATTTGATGATTTGATGCAATGCAAGTATTTTATTAATAACAATTTTAATGGTAGCTAGACGTTTGTTCGAATAGCCAATGATCAAATTTAATCTTGATTATACTTGATTTGTAAATAGACATTTACGTATCAAAAAAAAAAATTAAAAAAATTATTTTTGAAAGTAAAATGATTTTATAATATTTGAGTTATAGCTTTCATTCAATTTTAAAAATAAGTCATAATTTTATTATTATTTGCAATATAAATTATTTTAATGCATATAAAAGTTTATTTTTCTTTGCTTGTAATTTTTGTCAGTACATTAGGTCATATGTGACTTACCCTTGGACTGTGGAGCAGAGGTATCCGATTGGCAAACTGCGCGATTGTCGTGGACGCCGTTTTCCACACGAGCGTGTCCACCAGCGAGTGCTCGTTGACCCCCGGACACGGAATGGTCACGTTTTTGCCCGCCTCGGCATTCACCTTTACGTAGTCGAGATTTGTGACGTCTGCAAGAAATAAATAATACATTAAATGTTAGTGTCAGGTGCACGTGTGCAAAAAAAATCAACACAAAAACTGAAAACTACAAATTTTTTAATAAAAAGGTTCTTAAAGCAGACACAAGAGCCAGGCTAGATTATTCGTATTAAAAGGTAACCAAAGTGAATTTTTAAAGTAATTGTATTATATTAATATGTGCTATTGGCGATGAGATTTAAACAGGGTTTTGCAATGAAATGCAAACTAATTGTACTTTCATATTAATGTTACAATGAATATGGAACTCTTTAATTTCAATTGTAATAAACTTTAATCGTGTTATATTAATTCTGTTCTTTAATTTAAAAATGACTTATTGAAATTCGATTTATTTAAATGATTTTCTGAACTCGGTTTCAGCTTTTAATTTCCTTCTGCAATTTAAATTCAACTCCTTAACACATAAATTACACGTTGGAGTTGTTGGTGATTGGAAATGGATTTATGTTAATATTCGGAACTCAAAAGTAAGCTTCTTGTTGAAGTAGGCAATAAAAATATATAATGCATAGATACTGCATTTTTTTTCTGCCTGTACGAGTGCATGTACCAAGAAGAAGGAAAAGTGGTGAAAGCTTGCCAGAATTTGGGGCATTCCATTGAGAAAGTTCAGGCTGCGAGCGGTGGCCGCTCATAAAAGAGGAGCTCAAGTTATTTGGAAAGGAATATTTTTGGCACACAAAAGCGAAAAGCAGCCGCAAAATGTTTGGGCAAAATATCTACAAGGCATTTTAATTACATAACATGTTTACGGAGCAGTGCTCACAGAGTGGGCTCCCTCTTCACTCCCCCGCCCCCATGTACGCCCATGAACCCCCATATAATAAAATCCCCATGCACTGTGTGTCAGTTGCCGGTGTTGAAAGCAATTTCATGGCCTAAACTATTTGGTAGGTGGCCCAGCTGGTCACCTGAACCAGAGCAACCGGAGGTGGTCGGGCACTTCATGCATGCCGGAGCAGATCCCTTCGAGTAATATTTGTTTTGGAAATTGCCAAAAATGCCCTGGCTGCCTCTGCGAACGGAGCTCCAATTAAAAATATAGCAACAACAAATCGACTACCACTGGGCAGTTGGCCAAGATCCCGAGGAAACGAAAAGTAAGCAGCTTTGCCAGCTGCAGCTGCATCTGCATTTGCATTTGCCTCTGCACAAATTGCCAAGCGTCCGAGTGTTGGTAATAAGCATTAGGCATGACATGGCTCCAACTCGAGCTCCAGCTCCAGCTTCAGCTCCAGTTTCGGGTCCGATTCTGGCCAGCCACTTGCAATCAATTGAGAAATCATGCTGCAAGCCCAAACGATTCTACTGCCAAGCGATTGGCAATGCCAAAGCCAAAAACCCACCCATTAGCCATGGCATTGGCAGTGGCTCTGGCAGTGGCAGTGGCAGTGGCAGTTGCAACTCAACTGGTTGCCACAACGACGACTGCAATTCGAGTGGGGTCAGGCCACCACTTGCGCTGTTCAGCAAATGGGTTTGGTTCTCGGTTCTGGGTTTTCGGTTTTCGTTGCTCGGTTTTATGCATGTTTGAACCCCTTACCCCTTGGTGATTACGAGAATTGCAAAATGATTGCTGCGTTTGTTCACTAAGCCACGATCATCGGAGTATTTATACATAATCGATTCATTGTCTTGTGCGCTCTCTCTTCAGAAATTAAATTACACTCCCGAACTCTGTAGCTGGAAGTTTGCATAATGCCAAAAACGACATTCGCTGTTGGGGTCAGTTTATGTGTAATTTATGATTTTGGACTGCGGCATGGAAGCCTCAGGATGCACAGAAAAAAACAAGACAAATACCACAAATTGTATACAAAATTTAGATCATACACGTTTTTAAGCTTACCTAAAGTTAAAAAAGTTGCTGTGCTTACAAAACCCAAACTTTTAAAGATATCTGTTTATTAAATACAATTTTCCAGTGTCATTGTGGGAGGCGTGGCATTTTTGCATATTTCGCCAGGCGCATGCAGATGAGTCGCACACTCAGAAACAGAGGACGAATCGCAGTTTAATTTCCTGATGCAATGGCCCCGAGTTCAGGAAACAATTGCACAAAATTTATGGCGGGGCTTCTCTGACGACTCCCCGAAAACGTTTTCGCAGTAGAAGTTGGCAATTAAGCAGCAAACAGAGCGACATTCAAACTTTCATCCAGACAGACAGGCAGAAAGACATACAGACGGGCGCTGTAAATAAATTATAATTATTTTGTGCCATTCAAGCGAGTGCCCAAGGGATTCGGCCTTCGACCACAGGAAAATTAGCCAACGACAAAATCGAAATAAGTAGTCGGACCACCCTCGGTTCCCGGTTTATTTTGGATTGAGCTAATAATCAAATTGAATGCAACCCCCGAAGACGAGCCAAGCGGCAACAATTAATTTTATTAATGTTGATTAGAATCAAGGGACGCATAGACAGTGGGACTTAAACGGGGATTCGCAGGTTGCCGTGGCGAAGTATCCGTGCCTTTGAAATCCTAGCGGAAAACTCGCCGGAGCGCATGAAAGATGGAAATATTGAATTCATGCTTCGGTGCTCGCTGCTTCAGCGGAAACATTTGCCATCCGTCCCTTCAGTACAATGCACTGCGAAATAGCCTCTTAAAAATAGTAAAAAACTAAATTAATAGCTTAGATACGAATCAAATAATACGCAATTTGTTCGTGACTGGAAGAAGACAGCTTAAGTAATTAAAAATATAGATATAATTGATGGTATTTTTAATAAGGATTGTGCATTTATTGCCTAGAGCAAACTACACTTAATTGGATAACAAAAAAAATTCTTTAAAATAAGTTTATAGTAAAAAACATAAAAACACTATTAAAATATTTTAAAGTATCACAAATATATATCTTATTGGTAAACAACTTAATATTTCCCTCTGTGTAACTCGACAGTACAAATATTACAGCACTTATCCGAGTCTGATTGTTTGTCCTGGGATCTCGTGAGCTCCTTTTGACCCGTTGCCATGTCAATTGTCTGAAAAAACACTCTCTGATGTTGTGGAACATGGCTGAGCTTGGTTGAGGAACTCAACTAAAATAAAGTTGGAAAAAGCACTGCGAGTGGGTGTGTCTCCCTTATAATATTCCCCTTTCGATGCTCTAAAAACTACTCGTATTGAAGGATCATTTGCATGCAACTGCATCGATTTGTAGAACATTTAATGCCTGGGACTGGTGAATGGCAAAACCATTTGGCAGTCGGTAGCCAGTTAACCCATTTGGCAACTACTTTGCCGTATTTGGCTTTCAATTTCAGCACATTCCGTGTGTCATCCGTACATCTCGGGCATTTGGTGAATGGTCTGTGGAAGCGGTTTTGTGCGTGTGCCACCACCAACAAGTTGCAATCTCTTATGGCCTGCACTTTGAAGTGCATCTATTTGGAAACCATAGCGATGCAGTGTTCCGAGGGAAACTGGAAAAGGGGGGAAAATGCCAGTCAGCCACTTGAGCCGCAGACTTTGCAGGTTCAAAGGGAGCATTGAATGAGGCTGCCCGCGGTTAACCTCCCCCAATTTCCCACAATAACAACCCCGGTGCGGTGCATCAACTTCAGGCGGGATTAAATCCTGGGTTGGATGAGTAATTATCCAATTAAAATTGAAGTTTCGGTCGGGCAGTGGACACTTGCTTGCAACTCAGTGGCCGTCGAGTCTCATAACTTGAGGCACGTGGCAAACGTGTCAGTCAGTCAACTGAGTGAAAAGGGCCAGACAGTCATTTGTGCACTTGAAAAGAAAAACACAATCCCCTCTTATTTGGGTTTTTTCAATAAAAATAAAATTCTCCAATTATTCTGATGAGTCTCCGCTATTTAAAAAATGTTGTTCACTTTAATTTTATGTTTTATTTTAATATATTCTTTTTTACATTTTAAAAGGCATGTATCCTAACAAGTATTCTAAAAAATGCAAATATAAATGATATTTTTAAAATAGAATTGTACACTTAATTTTAAATTGAAGATTTCATTAAGATTTCTGACAAGGATGGATTTAAAAATAAAATGTGAATTTCACAGCTTTATGTATAACTTTTTTCTAACCGTGTGGGTCCGTATCTGCGTTTGACTGCCCATCTATCTGTCTGTCAGTCGTCCTGTCTGCTGTTTGTATAGACATTCGCCGTCATTTTGCGATGGCCGCCAACTGCCACAGAAGCTGAGAAATAAATGCGTGTGCAGACATCGACGTAAAGGACAAGCGAGCATCACCGTGCTCATGGCAACCCGACCACACACACTCTCACGTACACTTACGCACATCAGGCTGCCAGACAATATCCCTTTTTTTATGCCTGAACGCAGCAAATAATGAAATTATGACAAGCGGCAGCAGGCGGGAGACTCTGAAATAAGATGGGCACTTCTTGGGATGACGAAAACGAGATAAAAGCTGACAACTGGCGAATGTGAAATATGATTGAGCAGGGCCACGCCCCGTTTCAGCCTGTTCCTACGAACACTTAACTTTAACTAGGCAACTTGAAGTGTTTCAGCCTTGGGTAAACATATGTATGTGCGAGATCCAGACGGAACAGAAGCCCTGCCTCTGCCATTGGGCCCCCAGAATCAGTCAATAATGCTGACATCAAATTGAAGCCAAGCTGATGGCAACTGTCAGGCAAATGTGTTTCAATTTCGTTAAACTTCGGATGGGCGTAAGGATGGCACAGAGTTAAGGGTTACATGTGGGTTTTTTGGCGATATGTGGGTGCTTCATGGGTCAAAAGGCCCAAGGATTGCGGATTGAGGGTTCGTGGGTTGCAGGGGCAACCGGCAGTCGGCGGCCAGCGGTAATCCATTCCGTTTCATTACACAAATGCGGCTTAAGGGGTAAAATATATATTATAAATACCTTCAACAATATAAAAGCCCCATAAAATACGAGGCATATTAAAATGCAAATAAACCAAGGGAGCAACTCACACATGCATCGCGAAAAAGTAAACAAAATTGGTCAGCAGCTCAAAATTTACATACCTATTATTTTAAAGTTACATTATTAAAGTTGCTTGTTGAACTACTTTTTGAAAAAATTCAAATTACTCAAATAACCCTACACTTAGTTATTCAATGAATAATTTTAACGTTTTTAAAATTTTTAAGGTAACAATTTCTAATTAATTTTAAGAGACTATAATTTTCAAAGTTGTTATTTAAAGTTATTCAAATCAAATTAAGCAAAGTAATTAACAGCTTTTAAAATAGTTCAGGCAATAAAGAACAATTTAAAACACTACTTGTTTAAGTTATTGTTCCTTGTGTATTGAAGTTTAAAGAGTTCGCCACAGCCAGTTTTGTGTGGAAAATCTCACTGCCAGAGTTCTTTGTTAAACTGATATAATTAACCGTGCCATGGCGAACTTAAACCGGATTGAAAGCCTGAAAACTGATCGTAAAGAATACACTGGTTACAACCAGCTCGCCTCATTACGGCTGCATACTTTTCGCGCCCAGTGTTGCAGGCTTATTTCTTATATTCCGCAGCCAAGAGCCGGTAATTTGGCGCACAGGAGCGTTTCCCTTTCGGGCCACACGGCCAGCATTTCCCCCCGGATTTCCCTGCCTGAAAATTCAAATGGAAAATTCTGCACATTTTGCGCTGTAAATTGGAATTGCCAGCGGCTAAAGCCGAGGGCCGTAAGCCGAGGCAGGTGAAAAGTGAAAGGCTCAAATGCCGTTGCCACTTTGCCTGGCGAATTTGAGCATTGAGCGCTTTTTTGCTAGTTTAGAAGAGCTCTCCATGTGTCCCTGAATTTGAATGTGTGTGTTTGGGGGTATCCTGTCTTTCTTTCAGTGTGTGTGTGTGTGTGACGTTGCTCGGAGCTTAGTGTAATTAAAGCTAAATAGCCTGCATAATGAGAAAGTAATTAGCAATGTTGATGCTGCTCCTTATTTCCTCTTACGCCCCGCTCTTAAACATGATCTATATGAGTTTGTAAATAAAATGAAAACGGTTCCAAAAAATGTATACTTCCTGCATAATTTATCACTTTTCTTTTTTGGGAAAACCACAAAAACTTTTAGAAGTTTAATATCACTTTAAAATTTGTGCTAATCAAACCGTGAAAAATAATTCTAAAATATACGAAGACACGTTTTTCCTGATTAATTAGACTCAGGTTTCTTTTTATCAGTTTTTTGGTTTGTTTATTACTTTGCTTTACATTTACTATTTATTCTATTTCATTTTAATCTATTTGATTTTATTACAGAAAATTCTGCATAATTAATTCTTTGAACTGTGTCGTAATCCTAATTATTCTATTATTTTCAGCTTTCTGTTAGATTTTTCACCATAAGCCATGCTTCAATTGTTTCGTAATTTCTATTAAAACAAAATCAAATCAAAAAAGCTCAGTTTTATTTTATTTTTTTATTGGGGGCAATTAAAATATTGTGATTTACGTCGAGTTCATGGTAATTAATTTAAATCGCCAGTTATTTTCTTTATGGATTGACCATTGTTTTTAATGATTTTCCGGCGGTAAGCTTTTATTGTTTTCTCAACTCGCCATAATTTTAAGCTTAAAGGGAAATGCTCTTTCAGCCAGAAACGTTTTATCTTCGAAATTATCTTTCGCTGTGCTATTTGCAATGGAAATGAATTGGATTTTAATTTGAAACCGCAGTGAGGAGAGAGCAAAAATCGAAAAGAAATTACAATACTGTGTTTGCATGTCTGTCACCTGAAACACGCACACAGAAACACCTCTCTCACACACACATATATACTTTATATGTAAATGTACATGAACACCTCACCTGTGTAAACTAAAATAAAACCCGCCGACATCACCGAATACGAAAAGCGACAGAAAAAACGGAAACAGAGAAACAGGAACCAAACTCAAACAGCAGAGTAAGTTCTTTTCTCATTAAGCCCTGTGTTTACACATAGACACCCGCCCACTCACACACACATACACACAAGGACACGCCCCCATACCCATACATTAATACACATCCTACACTCTTGTATACATATTTGCTGAATTTTCACACCAGCACTGAGCGAGCCTAATGAGTCCAAAATCCGTTGCCCGCAACCTTTGTTGCCACGCCCCTGTTTGGGATACGATATGCCTTGCCCGCCCATTTTTTCACAGCCTTTATCTGCCCCATTTTCCGCCCACTTCTTGCATCTCTTTCTCGCCAGTTGACAAGCGAGGCCTTGCCGTAATTTGTTGAAAAGCTGCGTGGTAAAAATAGCAACATGTTCACACTGGACAGTTTGGTACAACAAAACAAACACCAATACAACAACGACAGGATAAACAACAACAAATACAAATAACAACAACAACATCCGAAAATAAGGGGCAAGTTTTAATTAATCATGACGAGCTAAACAAAAGTCGGTTCTGTTACACATTAAAACAAAAATTATAAGTTTTGAAAAATAAAATATGCAATATATTTTTCATACAGTATAAAAATGCATTTTTTCTTTTTATAATATATATGTTATTATAAGATTTAAGCTAATCCTTTTGCAATCAAAATCTATTAAAAATCGTTTTTTAAAGGTTTATTTCCTACAGTTAAATTTTTAGTTTAATATTTAAAAAAGGTAATATTTTTTGAATAGCTTTTTGTATTTTATTATTGTTATAGCTAACCTATCCATAGTTTTATATATATAATGGTAATTAATAAATTATAAGAAAAGATATATAAGAAATACATTTTAGCACATTTAAAAAATTAGTAACATAAAAATTACATTATTAAAGGTGATTAATAAAGGTGAAAATGTCTTCGATATTTGTTTTCTGTGTAGATAAAGGGCAAATGCTCGGCTGGCAGTGAACAAAAATGTCAATGGCAAACGTCTAGATAAATATGTCAGCAACAAAGCTGGCAGCCAATCCAGCCGCCTCCATCTCTGGCTGAGAATCCCACTCCACCCACTTGGTGAGTGGCTGACAAATATTTGCCCGAGCGATAATCAAATTTACATTGTGCTCAAGTAGAAAACGAAGAAGCGGCGGTGCGACTGAGAATGGGAGTGGGCCACTTAGAGGCGGCGCTTCGAGGGGGTGGTGCTGGCTCCAGTGGGTGGTAATTGCGAGTCAAATGACACCGAAGGCCATTGGCAGCCGCCGAAGGAGCAACAGCTGGAGTAAAGTGCGGGCTGCAGCTGTCGGGGAATCAGAAACTGGATCTTGAACAGGTACAAGCGCATTAAGCCAAAGGCGCTGGCGTGTGTCCGCCGCCGGAAAATACAAGGAAAATTACTTAACTCCCGGTCGTCATTAAAGAGCACGGCCCGCTGGCTATTCCGCGATTCGCGGCACTCTTCACATGCTGCAAGTGTTGCTGCCGCCGCAGGACATTAAAAATGTTTCCGCACCACGGTTCACGTGTCACCCTGCTTTTGAGGATGTCCTTAAAGTAAATGCTAATGGATGCCCGCATACTTCTGTATTTGTATTTTAAAATGCGGGTTAACTAGCGACGCATAGCTACTTGAAAGGGATTTCATTTTTCTGTCCACTTATTTTTAAATCTATTGTATAAGGGTAACGATATTTTTATAATTATATGCTATTAGCACTTCAAGCTTCATAAAGAACAACTATAAATTTATTTTTATAACAATTTCTTATATCAATCAAAATACATACTTTCATTTTTAACTGTGAAAACAAACGGGCAATTCAACACTTTTCTCTCAACAACTAAAACTAAAAGACACACATTCATGCTTAGCCAATTGCCACGCCCACGGCAACCGCCCATCGGCACTGGACGAAGTGAACAACAAATTGCACGACTCTGGGGAATTCATCCTTGCCGAAATATTTGCGGCAGGCAAATGCCGCGAACCCGTCTTGTCTCATAAATTAAAGCGGCTAACTGGCAGCTCAGCTTGGCCTTACTATATCTTGTCGATTGGCTCTGTTCCTGCGCGTTAACCGATTCTCCCGCTGAGCAGCCAAAACACACCCAACAAATTTCGCTTAAATTAAACGCAAACGACAAGTTGAACTGTAAACAAATGCGACAATTTATCTTACTTTCATTTAATTGTCAGCGGCAAAATGCTTGCCAAAGCAAAAACCAAAGAAAACAGCCAAAGTGGAGCAGTCATGATTATACAATACACAATACACCCATATAAATGTATATAAATATATAAATTTATATGTATGTATAAATGAGTATTGTGTGTGTAGGATAATCAACGTGAAATTAGCGCTGACAAATTGCCAAAATGCCAAAAGGAAAATTTTCGCTCAGGATCAGAGCAGTTAGTCTGGCTTTCCACTTTTCACGATATCTCGGAAAAGCGAAAATTTAAAAATTTCCTACAGCCCATACACACAGTCGCACGGAGAGAAAATAATGGAAAACGTATTTATCTTGCCACGAATGAAAATAATGAAAACAATGCAAACACTGGCTGCGGAACGGGTTGTCTGGCCAGCAAAAATATTTTCATAGATATTTTTGCGCTATTTAAATGCCGCATACTTCATCCATCTCTTCCCCCCGCTTGGTTTTTCATCAGTGCTGCAACTTTTGACAAAAACAAAGCTATATTTAAAAGAAAAAAATCTATTTATTATATTATTAGTCAACTGACTAAAAGGTAACTCACTAACCTTTTCTTAACCACATTTGTATTACAAATGTTGAATCATATTTATATTGTAAGTATTTATTTTTAAAATTTAAATCAGTGATAAGAGTTTAATTGGCAAAATAATATACTAACATTTAAAGCTATTTTATACGCTAATTTATACATGTATAAGTTGCAATTTAATTTGAGAAATTGAATTTAATACATTCTAGTTAGCTGTTGGCAGCATTCTTATTTGTATTCCTCCCATTTCCATCTGGCGCCACATTTCGCTTCTTTTTGTTGCCCAAAAAAGTATGCTACGCTTTGTGGGTTCTACGCAGCGTGCAATATGATAAATAGAGTGTGCGGCGGCTGTTGTTGCTGGTCTTTGGTGGTGGTGGTAGTGAGAGTGATGGTGTTGCTGGTGGTGCAGCCTGTTCATCACGAAGTGGGTCAGTTGTTTACTGACACAGTGACTCTTAAGTGCACCCACACACTCGCTGCGAAAGTATGCAGCTGATGTTGCGTTGTGTTTGATACACTCGAGCGTCGACAGGCGCACTCAACGCGGCAGCAGCAACATCTGCAGCAGCAGCAACAACAGCTACACCAACATCAGCTAGCTGACACAGTTGACGTCTACAGATGTAATGCCCCATTGCAGGCAGCTAACCACTCAGTCAACCTCGGCCACGCCCATTCCGCCACCCACTTGTTGTAATTTTTTATATTTTGTTTCGTCACAGTGTTTAGCAAAAGCACTGGTCTTTGTATGTGTGCGTTTGCGTGAGACTGACGGAAATGCAAAAGTGTCTCATTGTGTTGCCCTCGGGTTTTTTGGCCTGGCAGCAACATTTTTGCTAAGTACTTGGAAACATTTAAATTCTGGAATTGCTGAGGGTAAATAGAAAGGAGTGGAGATGCACGATTCGGGCCGCACCACTTTCGCTTGCTGCACTTGCGAGAATTGAATTTTGTGGCAAATTGTAGCAAACAAACATCGAAGAGTAAGAAGAACGAAATCTCTGGCTTGATTTCTCCCGCATTTTCTGCTCTTGGACTGATTTTTTTTTCCACACGGAAAGAAATGTAAAGAAAAGTAAAAGATAAGTTGGGTAAAAGCTATATAGTAGCTTCTTCTTACAAATGTTTTAAAAGTTAGATTCCCCCGTATTTTATGGTATGATAACTATCATAAGCATTAATACGGTTAATTTTATATAGCTGTTTGGTAACACTTTTTAAGTGTGATTAAATTAAATTTAGTTATGATCAGTGTTTTATTTACAATAACAACAAATATTCATTAATTATTAAAATGACTACTACTATTGAAAATGATCACAAGTGCGGTCTTCCTATCATACTTTTTTAAGTGTGTTACTTATGAAAATTACAAATAAGGAGCGAAAATAATAATATTTAATAATATTTAGTATTGACCTAATATGTCTGTAGTGGCCAATATTTTGTTTTCCATTTTGTCGCTGTGCACCTGCCATTGTAACAATTTTTACAGGTCAAGTGTGTGGTGCATGCCACTACAATGGGCCCTTGCAACCACCCAACCATTCGTCGCATTGTGGCTGCTGTTTTTGCTCCATTCGAAGGGGTCAAAGGGGACATGGAACTGCGCACCTGAGGCCGGGTTGGAAGCGTGCTCTAAGTGAAACCGCCAACACAAATAGCACGCTCTTGCTGCGCAAATAGACGGGACAACAGGAGGATGTTTCTCGTTTTAGCAGAGCAAACAAATGTCAAGCATTGCGTATACGCAACGTGAGCCGCTGTCTAGCTTTTCAGCCGCCAGGCAATAGCAACTGTTGTTATTGTCGCTGATTGTAGATGCGCAGCAAGGGGGCGTGGCTGTTAAGCTCTCGGCTAAATTTACTAATGCATTTTGCGCGTGTTTATTATTTTAATTACAGAGCATGCAAAACTTAAATGCCTTCAGATGCAAATGGCTCTTGTCTGCCACTCATCTGGAGTTTGTTTGCCTGAGCGTGCTGTGGCGGCTGCCAGAAAGATGAGGCAATGGCAATAGTTGCTGCTGCACAGCAGCAACATCATCGCGACGTTAACAGTAACTATTAAGCGCTTGGTTTGCTCATTAAAATGCGCCATGATTATTTGTTCATAAGGTCAGCTGGCGAAGTGTTAGTGCTGAGAGCTGGCTACAGTTCATCATTTAATGACTGTGAGCTCGCGTGATGGTTGTGCATAAACGAAAAAGAAATTGCCCCATTAATGACACCACTTTTGTATTGATTTCGCCTTTGCTTTGGCCCCCAAACGATGATGTGCACATTTTGTGGCTTTGCTAATGAAGTGGTTTGCCCTGGTAAAAATAATCCCCACAAGTGGGTCGCAATGACAATGCCTTTTTTCGGCGTTCTATTTCCTCTGTGTCTATAAATAAGGCGACAGTATTGGACTAATCTAGATATCCATTTGTTTTAATTAGTCTAATTTTGTGTCCAGCTTTAGCTCTTGGCTAATGACACTGAATGCTCATATGTGCTGCTGCTGCCACTGCTGCTTCTGCTTCGGCTTCTGCTTCTGCTGGCATTTTCAAAGACATTCCCCTGGTTTTGGCCAAATTGGTTTTCGAAATTGGTCGGCCACAGGCAAAGGCCACAAGTTCTCGGGCCAATGCCAAACTCGCCTGCAACTCGGGACACACCAGACTGTGGCATTCAAAGTTCTCCATCTCGGACCACAGAGCACTTAACATTTCTCCCAGACAAGCCTTAAATAATTGTCCATCTGCCGACTAATTCGAGGCACTTTGAAGTTGAACGCAGCCTGTTTGCTCATACGAATCTAGTTTGCTGTCAATGGTGACAACTTAAAGCTGCAGTTCCATCATGCTGAGTGCTCAACTGTGGAAAGAGAAAATTCTGGAATACAGGGTGTACCATTCGTTGTTCACGTAAAATTAAAAATAATAAGAGAGCCCTTTACAAATTTTGCACTTATTCTTAGCGTGTTTATCCAAAGAAAAATGAATTAAAAGCAAATATTTTTCAGCATGTCCTAATTTCTACGTATAACTGGGATAGATGGTCACACTATGGCGAATGTATGATTAGGCGAACAAATTTGTGTGACCAGCTCTTCAAGCTCTTCTTGAGCGTCATTTTTTCTTCATGTGCTTTTAAGTAGATATTGGCCAAACAATTCCAGAGGCTGCTTAACATTTCTGAGCACACACTGACCTAGATTTGAGCGTGGATGGGGTGTCGTTAAGTGTGTATCGACTGCTACTTTAGCCGCTTGTGAAGCACATGTAGAACTGCTTAGCTGGCTTATCGGTTCTCATAATAATTGCAGCTGCAAATTGTCTTTATTTATTGTTCGGCAGATGCACATGAACGATGTTCATGAACTGGTGTGTCATCTGTACTATATGTGCGTGTTTGCATCCTGGGCGTTATTTTAATGATGACAATTGTTTGCACTGCCCAACACAAACACACGCACACTGGGGAGTGGTCGGCAGGATATGCTCGAATGTCCGGTGTGCATGTAAATTTCAATTAGATGCAAACACGAGCCGGGCGACTAATAAACTCTGCTCATTACATTTGCTAATAAATTGTCAGTGGCAGCTGCCGCAGCCGGCAGTCTTTAATCTGGCCCTGAACACTGGACCAGGTCAGCAGTTTATTGCTCCCAATCAGTCGATGACAGCCAGCGTCTGGGCGTAAATCAATTAGCAGGCAATGAATCGAACGCGAGACAAAAGGACGATGGAAGGGAGCCTTTCACACATCAGCAGCATTGGGTAGCGACAATTTGCCAAAATACTCAGAAGCCATGGATGTCGAGTGTCAATACCCCCCCATCCATGGGTGTCCGTCATAAATAAAAAACCAATTAATTTATCATCTTCTCGAAGCGTCAGAGCAGAGATGAGGAAAAGCGCGAGTGCGTGGGTGACCCAGATGGGTGAAATGCGAGGAGGTCTATTTACGAGCTCTGCAAGCGAGAAAAGTCAGAGGAAAAATCAATAACGTGAAAAGAGTAAGTTAAGAGGCTGACAGGCACAGTTTTTTAAAGATTGAATAAGTCTAACAGTTTGTTTTGTATTTCTTTTATAGACAAACTATTATTTAGGTAATATAATTATACAATCTTTCTTAAAGGCCTTGAGACAATTTAAATTAATCAATCTAAAATAAACTTTAAATTAAATGAAATCTATTTTTGATTTGTATTACGTATTTAAAAAATAAATTTATATTTATCCTCGCTTAGCAAAAAAAAGTAGTAATTGACTACTATGAAAATTTAAATTGGAATATAATTTCAGTTTCCTTCATGGCTTAAATATTTACCTAAAGGATGAATGCAGCAATTAATTATATTGGTTTTAAACTATTTTAAATTGTTTTACTTTTTCCAGCTTCAAATTCCATTAAACCATTAATGCAGACACTAGACACTGTATTTATATGATTCAATTTTTTCTGAACAATGTTTGAAGCAAGTCAGACGCCTTTCTTATTCCATTCCGAGAATTCAGAGAGTCGGGCGTTAACCTGTCTGCAGGACATGGCGTTAAACGAACCTCTGCTAATGGCAACCACGCACGCAGCAGTGACAACAAATACCAAACACAGCCAACACCAAATACAACTTATGGGCTTCTAAGCGGGATAATCGTGTTACCCATACGCCGTGTTGTGCCAACGCAAACGCATTATAAATGATCAGCGGCAAGTTGCGTTGTGCGTGCGATTTGCCCCCTCTTTTTTGTTACCCCCACTTCCGTATCCGTTTTTGGTTTTGTTTTCGGCGTTGCTGTTTGCCTTTTGCATATTTTTCACCTTAACTCAATACTGTTTGTTTGTCGGTCGGTTGTGAAAGGCGCAACATAAGCCGCCAAATGACTTTGCGGCATTAGGAAAAGTTGGCGAGGAGTGTTGAGTTGGCCTGCAAGTCAGGTTCCAAAACACGCACATCCGCTGCGAGTGCACACGTATGTCCTACCTATCTACCTATGTAAAAACACACGAAGAAAAAAATATATTGCTCACGACATTTAATTATAAAAGAAATCATTAAAAATGAAGACTTTTTATACACATTTATTGAGCCATTTATACTCTAACTACTGCTATTTAGAATGGGCTAAAATTTAAAGTAAAAGTACTTAATAATCGTATTAATTTCTCCTAAATATAAAATCGAACTTTTTAAATAACTCTTTTGAGGTGTACTAAAGTGCTACTGCCACCTCCACTTTTACCTTCCCACTGTTTGGTCGCTGGTGCCTGGCAACCGCTTAAATTTAAATTTAGTTGCTCGCATTTATCGTTGCCGCATATGGCTGCTTAATGCCTTTTTGATAGTAATACCTGGCATAAGCACTTTTATATATTTATTTTTTATCACCTAGTTCCTTGCCTCCCCTGATGAACTATCAACCGAAATTATTAAATGCCTGGTGGACTCCAGAGTTTTCCGGTTTTCCTGTTTTCCCTGCCGAAAAACAATATTAAGCGCTGCCAGCCAGGGACCACGTGCTGTTTGTTTAGGTGTTTTGCTCGGGTGTACGGTTTCTTTTCCGGAATTTCGTTTGCTTTGGGTTTTGCATAGGACCTTTGTTTATTTTTGTGACGAAGTTTGTTTGTTTGTGCGGAAGTATGTGGTTTTATTTTGTTGCTGCCAACACACATTAAAAGTTGTTAGTCGGCAAATTGCTTGTGATTCATTGTTGTTGCATGGCTATCATAACGATAGCAACCTGTAATCACATGCTAAATATTATACTGTTTGTATTTTTACGGCTAATTACTCATATTTGGACTGTTTTTGGTCGGGGCAACGTGTCGTATGCGTGTTATGGCCACTTGACAGCGCCAGCATAATAATAAAAGCTATTTTCGCATTGCCAACAGACGAGGCCTCTAAGCAGCCGCACAGTTTGTTGTATAATAATTGGGTTATAAAAACAATGAGCGGCAATAATGTGCAAAATAATTTTAAATGCACTCGCCGGAGTGAAGAGGAAAATGCGGGAAAGCACCAGCACACACACGCCCGCCTGGGGGAAGCTTTCTTTTAGGGTTAATTAGCTCAATTTTCCCCTGCTTTTATGACCCCAAAATACAAGTGTTTGGCGTGTGGCCATGGCCAGGTCCCAGTTTTCCGCTTTTCCAGCTTCCTATTGCTCTCCGTTCGGCTTTTGCTTCAGCTACAGCACCAGCATCAGCTACAGCCTTGAGGTCTCCAGCTCCCAGTCGACTTCATTTTGTGGTAGCCAATTTTCTTTTAACTGTTGTTTGGGTTTTCCTTTCTGCCGTTGCTGCCTGCCAACTGTTTCACCCGTTCTGACCTCAATTTGTTCTGTTCACAGCATGCCCACGGGCGTAGTCTGGACATTTAATTGTTTGCTTTTTTAGTGCACCAAAGCCGGCCATGGAAAATAATAGAAATTACGCCAAAGCACCCATAAACGCCCCAATGAGCTGCAGTTTTCCGCCCACTTCTAATCTGGCCGCCGTTCGATATTCGTCTGTAAACTTTGCCGCCGCATCGAGTACTGAAAAAATTTTAAGTGTCCAACTTTGTCCATCACCAACAGAAAACTAAGAACACATAGAGAAATATCTTTCAAACAATTTATGGGTTTTTCCATATCAAATTTTTTCTTATGTGCAGGCTTGTTAAAATCGAATAAAATGTTTTATGATGAACAACAAAGTTTATATATTAAAAAAATCAGTAATTAAGTCCATGCATTTTTTTCGAACTATATATAAAAAATCTTAACCGTTATATAACTAAACAATTACCCAAAGATTCAGAGGACAATGCTGAACTAATTTTGATAAATGTATATCCTTAGCATTTGCCACCGAGTAGAACTGCAAAACGAAATACAAATTGAACAAAAGAATATGGAAATATAAAAATAAAGTGTCTGTAATTTAAATATTAAGCTACTTTCGCATGCAGCCAAATTTGATGCGGCTCGTTGAATGTCTCTCGCTTTTTGTTGGTTTCATTCATTTATGAAAATTGTTTTCATTAATGCCATTGAAATTGTATTATTTGCGTCCAAGTGAATACATTTGCATACGGCTGGGCAAATAATTCTCTTCTTTTCTTCCACGCATTTCATATTTTTCCTTTTCGCTCTTTGTTTGCCCCGGAATATCACAAAAAAAACAAGCCACTGACAGCGGTGATGTCGCAGTTTCTGACAGCTTCCATTACCTGTCCACTCGAGCATTCAGAGTCCTTTTCTGGTCGGGAGTGTGTGTGTGTGTGCCCGAGGAGGGTCCTCCATAGTCACTCCAATAAGCACGTCGTCGTCTGCCATGGAGCAGCGCCATTGAATGGGCGAATTGTGTATTCAAAACTGCAATTCAGGAAATTACATTTCGAGGCGGTTCTTCAATGGCACGCCCAGCAGGTGACAGCCAGCTTAAAATCACTGCTGCTCCAATTAATTGGAGGTATTTGCTTTATATTTAAGCACCAGCTTAGTAGTGGATTAAGCCTGAGCCCGAGTTTGTGGCACACAGGCGAGATAACTAACCACTTGTGTGTTAAAGGGTAGCTTTCTCAACTCGTTGACTAACAAAGTAATCATAGCCACAGCAGTTTAAATCAAAATTATAGTAATCACAAATATGAATTGGTAAGTAAGTTGATAGTACAATTTGAGGAGCCATTTTGATAATTTGAAAGAAATTTGTGGTTTTTAAGTATAATAAAAAAAATCATGTGATATCTAATGTTATTATTATTATTGAAAACCTTTAAACTACCTGCCAATTCAATTAATTTCTCACGTATTTTTCCGTGTGCAGATCTCAACTCTATGCATTGCGATTCGATCGAAATTTAATTCTCGAGTGGCGGCACTCAAGTTTGACTACTGATTGCATCGTTTTGCTCTATAACTTTCAATAACCATCGCCATGTGCGGTTGGCTTGGTCACTGCTTCATTAGGCAGTGGTAAATTTACTGCCGTGCCACGCGTCGTATGCGCAACGTGTGGGAGTGTGCAAGTGTGACAGCAATTAATTTGTGAATTTAGCAAATGAGCATACAAATTGTATGCAAATTGGTAAATGTTTTTGCACAGCCCGTCCGAATGGGCTGACAGGTGACAAAGTCCTGAAGCGGACTCTCGAAAAACAAAAAGCGAAGCCACCCAGGTAATTGCTTGATTTGCATAATTTATTGTCGCACCCACACAGTGCAATTGCATTCCATTTCAATTTGAGGTGTTGCCCGACGACAACTGACAGGCCTTCCTGGCCCCAAAGTCCCCAAAAATAGTTTTGTTTCGAAAATGGTGCTTAATTAGGCAAAACTAACGATCATTATGCATAAACAGTAATTAAATTGCAGTGACCGAACCGATTTCGAACCGAAATCATTTGGGTCAGCTGAGGCAGTCCAGGCAGATGAACACGAGCTGCAGCCAAGTTGGCTTAATGGTCTGGCATTCGGCTGACACGCCCACTCAGCAAGGCCGCGGGGGCGGTGGCCATTTATCAAAATGAAATGCGGAGGGCGATAAAAAATAAACCAGCATGAAATACAAAACGAGGCGAGGCGAAAAGTGAAAAAGTTTGCAGTCCAAAAATGTTTGCGTCTGTCGACGCGCTGTCGTTTTTTGTGATTTTGGCTTGTTTATTCGCCAGCAGAGAAGAAGCCAAGTCAACTGATTGGCCACTACACGGAAAGGAAACGAATCGAATTCAGGTACTCTAGGTTCCTCTCTAACGATTACTATATAAGTACGTCTATTTGTCTTTACAAGTTTCCTTTCAGTTGCATAATATTAAATGCAAGCTTTTGATAACTTTACTCTTCCAACTTTTAAAATTAAAATATAAATTAAAACATAAGACAAATTAAAAGATAAATTATCGTTTTATTATAGAAAGTTCCGTTTATGTTGATTTCGAAACCTCCACATTATCATACTTTTCATAGGAACCCACTTTGTATACATTTTTTCTCAGTGCACCATCCTTCTCGGCTGTCAGCCTGAATGACATTGAAGTAAACAAATGCTGCAGCTCCCTGCTAACAGCATTAAACAGGACAAAGCCAAGCCGAATGGCTTTGTAGCCATTTTCCCGTGGCAATTCACTCAGGCGACGGGGTGTTAAACTATTTTGTTGCATTCGGTTTGATTGCAGCTGCAGCTCGATAATGAAAGGACCACAAAAAAGCTGAAAATTCATTTGCCTTGACTTTTTAGTTGACTACCCCGGGTAGTCAATGTCAATATGGAGCGGAGCGGAGAAAATTCCGCACTTTAAGAGTCCGGGAGTCTGGTCTCGGACAAGTTCCAGCGGTCAGTGCCACGAAACTTGCGACTCTGCAAATGAATTGCGGCAACTTGTGGCCAAGACAAATGCTGACAGTTCACTCAGCCAGCTGGCGGACTTGTCATTAATTTTTTTGGAACTCTCCAGCTTAGAACATAGCTACGCGAGAAATTTTTGCAATTTTCCGTTTGCTTTTCACTTCCACTACCACACAAACACACACACACACTACTCACACCCACACTTTGTCAGGCAACTAATTACATTTTTCATCAATCAAATTGCAGCGTCAAAATGCAAATTTCATTTCACCGCCCTCGCCCCACTGCTTATGTTTAATATTAATTAATATAAAATGCTCGGGCTAAGCCAAAAATGGTTGCAGCCATTTTCATTACGGCCATAACAATGAAAATTGCCGGCTTGTAATTGCAAAAATTGCAGAGGGCAGAACAGAGAGCCTCCAACCCCTCCCCCCCACCGCTTTTCCCCCGATGTAATTTTCGAGTTTTCCGGCCAGACGTCGTGGCTTATTTTCACCCACTTTTCGCCGCGTTTTCGGTCACGTTTTGTTTGCAAATGCCACTCGAAATTTTCCATTTAAATGGCAAATAGAAGCCGGAGAAAGCAGTGCCAGGAATTTTGGCGGAAATAAAACCAGCTAAAAGCAGGCCGGGAATCTTGCCGTTGCAACTGCAGCAGCAACATCGGTGGTTTTGATAGCCCCATTGGCGGCACAGAATGACTTCATAAACAGATTTTCATTTCCCCTCCCAACTTATCTCTCTATCTCTATAAAAATACAATTTCCTGTGCTTTATGTGGAACAATCCAGACTGACATTGCAATATAGCGCAGTCGTTTCCTCACCGACCGTCTGGAAAAGTCTAAAGGTCCTTTGCCGTTGTTTGTGCCGCATTTTATGCCAATAGTTTTTTGTTCTTCGCTTTTCGGTTGGCCTATTGCCACACAAACAAATTGTTGCCGACCCTTTAATTGCTGTGGGTGGGCCAACAGCCCAGAATGTTTTATCAATAACTCAAGATGCATAGTGCGTGCTGAAATGCAAGATACAATCGAATGGGAAATGAAATTGCATGGCTCCAGGCTGTCGAAAGATGACAAAAGACCGGAATAAAGCAAGAGGAAATAAGGTTAAGCGGCACAGTGCGTACTCCTTGTACAGACAAGTTTTACTTTTAAAGGCACTGAACGATTTGTAGAGAATGGCAGATAGATTAAGTTGTTTGTTAGTATTTAATGTTTTTCGGAAGTTTGGAAACCAATTAAAAAAAAAAAACAATTTGTAAGCGTTGCGCCTCTTGCCAATATGCACTGTATCTTACACCAAGGCTTAATATAAGAAAGACAGAAGGGCAAAACGATGTTGCGCCTGTTGTCACTTTGATAAGGGCACTTAGCCAAATCTTTTGTGAGGAGAAAGCCTCCATTGATGTCATCGTTAGGCGAAAGTCAAAGTCGAAAGGGAAAGTCTGAGTAAGGGGCCTGTGTCGAGCTCTTCATTAAAACGCATGCCAGGGAAAACCTTTCCTATCCATTCCATTCATTCCCGGCGCGTGTTCAGTTTTCGCATTAATTTGGTCAATTTATGTGCGTGTGCGATAAAAGGAAAAATGGACAGGCTTTGGATGGAGTTTCTCCTTTAAGCGCCAGCACCACTGAGAGAAATGTCATTGGGATAAGTCACCAAGTTGGTTTTCATACAAGGGTTCCGAGTATATCAATGTGAATATGGTGCTTTAAATATTTTAAATAACATTTTTATTTTTTTATGAAAATTTAAATAAAAAGTTTAAGCAAACATGGCCGTGTATTTTGTTCTCTGCACAATCATTCAGCATCTATTTGGGCCGAGCGTTCGTTGCATAACAAATACATAGTTGGAGTGTGTGTTGCATGTGTTCGTGTGAGGCACCTCTAAATTGCCATTACTCATACGCCGCGTGTGACGCCGGCAATTAAAGCCAATAGAATGCACAAGTGCCGCTGCACTCGTCTATAATAACGCAACTACTGAGCTGTTAAGAAGGGGAAAAAGCTATTGCCAAATCACTAAATTCGGCTGTTAAATGCTTCAAATTCCATAACATTTATTGGATGGCAAATGGTTTTCGAATAAGAAAAAACATTTTGGCCATTTTAAACGTTTTAAAAGAGCTCACTGCCAAAGTGCTGCGGGAAATCAATTATAAACTGGTAATTGAGGTACCTGCACAAGTTTGTGCTGCTCGCAAATTGAATCATGTTTCTATGCAGCTGTGGCTGGGAGGAGGTGTTCGCCTCGATTGGCTGGCAAATTGCACGTGCCACGCCCAGGGCGACCAAAACGCCCACCTCCTCGAAGAAGCCCGGTGGTGGGCAGTGCATTTGTGTGGTCAAGTTGTCGTTTGTTTGTTTGCCTACATGGAAAACTTTGGGTTTTGTTAAGTTTATGCAAATGTCCTTTCGGCAATTAGCAATAAATGTTTGCACTGGCCACTCTATGAGCTGCTGTGTGTTTGAGTGTGTCAGCCAGTGTGTTTGCCAGTGTGTGCTGTGGCCATTTGTGGCCCATTTGAGATACAAATCATGCGGTCAACGCTTACTGCGGGCCACCAGGTGCTTTGACTTGGCCAAAACGCCCACCAGGAAAACAGAGAAAGGAGAAAGAAGAAAGAGGAAAGCGGAGGGGAGCTCATTGCGGTAAAAGTGCAAACTGTATTATATTTCGGTCTGCAATACGCCACAGGCTTATTTGCATGACCCCCAACAATAATGCACTCTGGAAAATTCTAATTAAAAATAAAATGCAATGAAATAACCAACAATACAATTTTGAAACAATTATTGATTTATTAAAGGTACTGTTTTACATAAATACATACAACTTACACAAACAAAATATTACTTATAGCTTAAGTGAATTTTATAGACAAAATATAAACACATTTCCTGAATTATGAATATTAATGGTCATAAATAACCTATAGACAGTTATTTATATAGGTAAAGTCTTTAGTTATATTTTTTAATATTCGTTTAATGATCAAGATTAATAATCTCATATTCTAAGTTTATAGTTGAAGTTTCTTTCCATGAAAGCTTTATGTAAATTACAGATTTTCTTGACCAACTAAGTAATTTAAAGCGCTTTTGGTTGATATCAATTGATTGTGGTTACCGAAAGCGGTTGACCGATTTTAGTCAAATCGACGACACCGCGATAAACACTCTCAGGTCACACCTAGTCGGCAATTTAACAGCCAGCCAATTCACTCCATATCTAAGCCGTTTCGGTAAGCTCCTCCTAATGCATTAATTGGAAGTCAAGCTGGCACAGCTTTGTGGCCTGCATTTAGATTGATTTTCATGCATAAGCAGGGGCCACCACTCCCTCCTCGAAGCAACAGCAACCCCTTTTGGGCTGACCCAGTTTGTCAAGTTTTCACTTGTCTGGAATGCGCCAAGTGGCCTGGCCACCAGGACAATACTTGCTCTTGGTCCTGGTCGGCATGTCTGTTAGGTTTCCGCCCCTTTTCCGCTTTTCCGCTTTCCCCGCTCTCGATCCATTTGAATCTGGGCCTGGCACTCGGCATTTCTGATGCCCGGGAAAAGTTTTTCCAACGAAACAAAAACAAAACGCCTTTTGGGCTCCCTGTCGACATCAATTTGCATCTGTGTACATTAGGGTGAGTCTCTGATATTTGCGTAATTTTATGTGATGCAGTTCGGAAATCATAAGGTGGTCAAATGGATTTTATTAAAAACAGATACATTTTTGTCGTTTTCTTTCCTGTCACTCAATCAACATTTAAACTTTTTGTCAATTTTGATAGGTTAAAAAATATATTTATAAAATCAAGCAGTTTGATTCTCGCTTTAAAAATTCGAATATTGCCTGAAATATGGAAATAATAAGCTAGAAATGGCAAAAATATTCAAAATAAATTAATTCAATATTCACATTAAATTAAAGCTGTTAAATCGAACACCCTAGTGCACATGCACTTCTCCATACAGTACGTTTATTTTGCCCACTTATTTGTGTGTTTGTGTTCCGCTCGATAAATTGTTTCGCAAGTTTTCAGCAGAGGCAATAGCTTGGGGCAAAAGACTGGGAGCTGCTTAAATACTAGCACCACATCCCGCCCCTAGGCTGGGACTTTTAATAATGGCACAATATCCTCGTTCGCCGATTGATTGATGGATGATAAGAAACATGAATCAGCGGGTAAGGCCAGATATTTTCCTGGAGCCCCGGCCCCAAACCATCTGACGGCATAATAATACGCGTTTATCTCTGCTTGGTTACCAATCTCTAACAATTTGATTTATGCATTTCCATTTGTGCGTGGGCCCCGAGACATGCGAGAAGTTTACCCCGGAAAAAGGCCAGCGCACACACATGCCCCTAATGGCAACAACATCAGAAAGTCTGATTAGATTTCCCTGGCAATTACGTGAGCAAGTTGCTCCTTTGAAAGGCACACTACTCCGTTTCGCCCATTCATATGCTTATGCTGCTTTAATTAGTCAAATTTCGTTGGCAACGCGACTGGGTCGCCCATGTGAACAATATCGGGCCGATTTAGATGTATCGCTGGTAAATAGGCACAATGATTGAGCTTGTTAGGCCATTGTCGTGCATGTGAATAAATGTTTTATAAATCATATCCGATTGAGATTTCCCTACGACGACAGCGGCCGGAAAAGCCACACAGAAGAAAATTTATATATCTCATTAGAAGCTATATTTATGACATGTGACATGGATACAAAACCAATTTGCTTGATTTAAATTTCAATGCTATCGATTTTGTTTTTAGAAGCTTTTAAACTTGTTTGTGCCATAATTAAACCCAAATGGTATTTGTGCTCGAATTTTAAAATGATAAACATTTTTTCTTAGTGCTCTTACTCTGAACTTACACTGGTAGATAATCCCTGTTTGCAGTTGCCTGGCAACCTATTTGGGCAAAATCCTTTTGTCCTTTCCTCTTAGCCAAACAACAAAGTTCATTCGGATTTGACTTAGTAGAAATTCAATATTAAAATCGGATATAAATTGTACGCACAGCAACGAACATCCTTCTCATCCTGGAAATAACAAGTGGTTGACATGCTTCGCACACACATATACAGCTACACAGATACATACAGATAACCACCCACTCGCCTTGTCACATGTGCATTTGTTTAAGTATGTGTAATCCTGTTTATTCAAATGTATTGCATTTATTTCCGCTGTTGTTTTGTTTCTGTTTTGTTAGCAGTTTTCGAAATGCTTTTAAAATATTCATGGGTATCAAATGTTTGATACAAACAAATACATATATATATTAAGGGGGATTTAAGTCGACTAACTGTCTATATGGTTTTGTGTGAGTGAACACACGTGCTCGTAACCCTTAAAAACCATGGTCTCTGCTTTAATATTTATATGATATATTTCTACATATCCATGGGCAATTAATCACAACATTCATGGGCTCGCTGGCCCGGTTATATCCACGGAATTTGATTGATCGAGGGAGCTGTCGTGTAATTAGCACACACACGCTGACCTTCTGACGGCTCGCTGGTAATTGCGTAATGAAAATTAATAGATTTATGACCCGCCAAAGCTCAAAAGAGCGCTTTAAAAACGCCTGTCAGCCAGAGAGTACTCTGCATCTGCATCTGTATTTGTATCTGTCTCTGCATCTGTATCTGAAGGATTCCCTTTGACAGGCGACGGCCGTAAAAGCGGACAACAAAAGCAACATTCTCCGCCGCCGGGGAACCCTTCGTCGGGATGCTTTTATTGCCCGAAAAGTGTATGACAAATGCGTGCCACCGATGCCACATGCCATGCCATCCTCCTCATTCTCGACGCTCGTAAAAACTGCGACGCCTCCATTGTTAATCTCCACTCACGGCATTGCTTCTGTTTGGCTTTTGTTTTATTGTCGCACTTATTTTTATTTGCACATCGGGCGATGATGCCATGCAGCCAGCTCTCAGCTTGATTAAATTATAAAAATTGTATTATGATGAAAGTCTGCGCCCAAAGGCGATTTCGATTTCGTGTTCGTTTTCGATATATCCTTTATGCAGTTAAAGCCGCTGGGAAATTTAAAAACATAAAGTTGCATTAATTTAAAGAAGTAAGTAAAATGGCTGCCAGAACAAAGAAATATGTATCTTACAAAATATTAATTCTTTTTCTATAGGTTACACTATAAAAAATATTTTAAATGAAGTTACGTAATGCTTTGTATTCTTTTGAAACCGAAAACTGTTAATTCTTACAAAACATCAATATAAGATTAGTAGTTACTTGAAAATATTTTTATTTAACGGGACCTCCATTGTCCCTAGAGCCTTTATAGGGTTAAAATGGACGCAGTGAAGAGCCAAGCACTTGGCAAAGTTTCAAAAATTGTATATCTATCTATCCATCGAGTGCGGCTTGTAAAAAGAGCCGACAGCAAAAAGGGAAGCTGGCCCGGTATTTGGGTCAGACTGCAGCTGGTGCATCTTGGCCTTCGCACGCACAGTCCTAGATGGAATTTAATTTAAAACTTTCCTTCCCATCTAGTGCCCAAAAATAAATGTGCCATGACCAGGCCATGTGTTGCTCGGGTCCTCCGCCTTGTTTTTACTTACAATAGTATAAAATTGTTTTGCAACTTGCATAATTACTCACTGGGCTACAATGGCAAACAATAATGAATGACTGTAGCAGAAATTAAAATGTCTTTACAGGCAATGGGATGCCGGTCAAGGAGCTCTCCGTTGGCCCAGTCCTTGCTGCCGGCAGCAATTGATTAAAATTCTCAGCAATGAACTGCAAATAGAACGGATTCCTTGGATATCCTGGCATTTTGCAGCTCCCTGCGGCTGTGGTGGATGGAAAAAATTGCAACTTCTCTTTGTTGGCTTCAGCTTCCTGCCAAAGGTGTTTTGAAGTCGTGCTGGATTCGTCTCGGCAACCGCATTTCAATCTGCCGGAGTGCTTCCTTTGCCTTGGCGCACTTTGTAATTACTTCGATTAATTAATTTAAAGTCGGATCAAAGTTTTCGCCACACAAAGGAGTCAAAGGAAACCGCCGCTTCTCGAAAATCAGCGACTAGTGCTAAACGCTTTAAGAGCCTAATAAACTTGGCGATGAGCTTAATAAGCCAAACAGAACCCCCGCAAAATTCTATGTTGCCGGTCAACCGGAAGCGGAAATTGTCCCCAGCAAAAGGAAGTGTTTTTTTTTTCTATTTATTATTTGCTATTGCTGCAGCAGATCGAAAGCTTAACTTGCTGTCCGGCCAGAAATTGGATTTATCTGCTTCGTTAGTAAATTGGTTGTGATAGGCGCGACATCACGAACTGCTCTTGGCCAAGCCAGCTCTAGCCGTCTGCAAAAACCAAGCCAACCGGCCACTTGCCAACCGGCTGCAATGGCAATGGCTCTACACAGTGTTCCAAAACTAGGGAAAGCGACTGGCATTTGACGCAAATTTATTCTAGATTTACGATTGCACAGAGAAAAAAAGCCACAAATAGGCAACTGAAGGCATTAAAAAAATAGAAAATAAATACTGTTTAAAACCATCAATATATAGACTTATTTTTCATCCAAAAATATATATACGTATATGTTGTTCGAACTTGTTAAAAATTAAAGTATTTGCGCAAAATAAACATTGCGTTGGCAAAACATTTTTCGATAATTACCCACAGGCAACTTTAAGCGCACTACCACTTTTTTCCTTTTTTAATATACATTTTTTCCATTGTCCCGTTTTGCAGCTTGAAGTCGGTCAACTTTTTTTTTTGTGCTAGTGGCGAAATGATTTTTATGCGAATTTCATTACAGTTAGCCGCTGACTCTTAAAGCTGTGCGTCTGCATGGGGGAAGTTTATTCATTATTGACTTTCCGCCTCGACGTTCGTCGCCGAAATAAATGCTTAAATAAGCCAGCGGCATTTCAATTTCGGCAAAGTTTAAGTTTGCCCGCCCATATTTTGCGTCCCTGCGGCGATTGCAAGGGTCCTTGGACAGGATATACGACACTGGGTCCGTGATTCTGTCACATTTTTTATTACAGTTTCCATTCGGTGTTTATAATTTGCGTAGCAAATTGAGCGACAGAAATGGGTGACATTCATGCGCGCAACGCAACTAATTTCGGAGTCCAGATGGGGAATCGCTCATTTGGCGGCCACCACGATAATGATGATGATGATGAAATGCCGCAGGCAGCTGATTTATAGGTCTCACAGATGGCTGAGTATACAGCACTCGAAGAAAACAGTGGCGACTTTTAGAGGCATTGCAACAAAATCTAAATATGCTGTACAAAATTCAAAATAAATGGCTAAAGTAAAAGATTTTCAATTATCAAACATATAACAATTATTTATTAGAGTGCTTTATAACCGCAGTTCAATGACCAGATTAATGATATTTAATATTTTAAAGTGTAGCCTAGTAATAGTAGGAGTGAGAAGGCAAAAAACCAAAGCCTAAACAAGCCATGTGGAGGGCTACCATTCGGCTGCATGGATTAATGAGCCACAGCGGCGACCACATTGGGATTTTCGGAGCCTGGGACTCGGTGGATTATGTTGACTTTCTGCAGACAATGCTGCAGGAGCCGGAGCCAAAGGACGAGCCCGGCATCATCACAGGATGTGCACCCCCTTCCCTTCCCCTCCCGTCGTTCTTTCTCGCAGCTTCTGGCTGTGAGTTTTGGTCTGGACTGGTGGCAAAAATTAAATTATGACAGCAAATGAACAGCCGCAGGTGGGGCGGACAAGCTGGCCGGAAATGCTGGGCCGTCGGCAACCTGGCTAATAATGAAATACATGAATTTTTTAGACAATAATCGCTGCAGCTTAGTCGGGATTATAATGGGCGCATGATGCCCAAGGAATAACAAAGGAGACCGGACTCCCTATTCACTGGGGCTAGTTTGCTTTTTGCTCTTTAAGTCGCATAAAAATAAAGCCATCCTTAAATTATATATAATTTGTACTACTTTTTCCATTCATTTGATGGCATTTGCAATTATCAATATTTACAGATGTAATATTGATTGTCTAATCAATTATTGCTGTTTACTCAACTGGCTGTCATTCGTTTGGGATTGTTGCCAAAATAAACATTAAATGCAATTAAAATGCCTAATGACCCACATTGAGGGAATTATATTAGCTTTTTCGAGCGGCAAATGTCCCAAAACTTTGTTAAAGATTTACGACCTGCATAAATTTCATAATTTCCCAATGGCCTAATTGTCTCTTTACCCAGGACAATTGTAATGAAAATTTAATTTCCGTTTTTCCCGTAATAGAATTCTTTTAACTGCCTTAAACTGATGAAATCTGTGAAATTTACACTGTATGCATACATATGTTAGACGGCATTTTAATTTTTAAGTGCCTGTGTGCTGTTGACAACGATATTCTTTACTAAACGTACTCCTAAAACTATCCCTTGCTTGCCGAAAAACATAGTGCTTTGGCCACTGCTCGTAAAATTTAATTAATCTTGCAACTGAATTATTTCGATATGCAGAGCACAAGCCACGGCGACGGCGATGACGACACTGTCGAGAACAGAAAATGCAACAACAAAGGCTGCAACAACATCGACAAAAGCCAGCGTGGTAGAAAATTTGTGTAAAAAGCGGAAAATATTATTTGCAATTTTCGCCTGTGAAACTATAGGGCCAAAAACAAAACAAAGAATATTCTCTCTTTCCTTTCCTTTAGAATACAATGTTGGTTTACTTTTTGCAAAGGAAAATTGTTTAATTTTCGCAATGCTGAAATAGTTTTCATTGGTTTTTACTGCATTATTATTTGCCAATATTTTTCACATTCACATTTGTTCCTTTTTTCAGCAACAAATCATTCAAACGTGCTCTATATATAAGGGTATTCTGACTTTGCTATTTTGATTTTTAATTGAATTTACTGGCATAGTTGACCGGCCAGCCGTAGATTCAATAAATGGAGAAGCAAACATGCAGAAATCAAGTCCACTCGGCGTATACGTAATATCGGATTTGAAGTACTGTGATCGCCTGGTTAGTTCTCTTTTGATTTTTCGCCTGCTATGAGCCGTGGCAAATAATCAAATTTGATTAGTAGAAACAGATTTTTGAACCTAGCAACCTGCTAATTGATATGCATGTGTCGTTTTCCATGGGCTTCGCTGCAGTTTCGGGCACTATTTTTCGCTGTCGGCCAGAAGCCCCGTTGGCATTTTTCCATTAATTGAAAATGCCAATAGCCAAGCGGTCGTGCAACAAAGCAGCATCAAATTGCCAGCCATATTGTGCCCCAAAATCCCGGGCCCAAAGAGGAGCAATGCGTATTTCGTGGGCGCCCCGTTCGCATAAATTATGAAAAGGCCATATTTTGATGACATGCATGGCATGTCCGTGTCGAGGGAACTATTTTCTATTTCGGCTTCCCTCTATTTCTTTTTTGAAATGTCAAATATCCCGCATTATTTACCATGTACTCGTTGCTGTGGCAAACCAAACAAATGTCAAAGCAGTTCTTGTTTGCACTTTTAGTTGGTCAATGCGAATGGATTTGCCATTTCTGTTTGCCTGCGTTGTGCAAAGCAAATTTCAAGTTATTTTAGCACATGGAGAGAAAATGTAAATAAAAACTGAAGTCGCCCGAGGTGCAGTTGTGATGTAATTATTTGAAAAACTTTAATGTAATTACTTTCAGTAAATAAAAAAAACCGGATTTGGACAAAAAGCATTTACATGCATTTAAAAATTATGGCTGAAAAAATATATGAGGACCAATTCAGTAATAGTTAATTTAGCTTTTTAAGCTTACAATTTTAAAATACTGCTGCCACTTTATTTATTTGTAAATCCATTTTCCAAATTAAACGCTTCCTGCTCATTTTCTTTACTTCATTACAAACTAATTAAAATGTGTGTAAAATAAAAAAAAAAATTCGGACATTTGCGGTGTTTGAATTGCATATTGGAAGCAGCTGAAAACTCGTTGAATTTTTTGATTGCACGTATTTTTTTGGGCAAGCAAAGAATTTTCGCCCTCCTGTATATTTTATAATGATTAAAATTTGTTGTCATAAATCAGCGCACGCGAATTTCTCAAAAAATTCCAATCGCCACACATTTTGGAGTCTTTTTATTTTTTTTTATTGAATATTTCATAGCCGTAAAGCATCGATTGTTGATTTATGCGCGACTGTAAAAGTTGTGGGAATAAGCTGGAATTTAAGCTTTCCGGGTGCTTTAAAAGTTATTAAAAGGATGTGAAAAACTTTATTTTATCCCCTGTCCACTCAATGTAATTCTTAAACAATTTCTTCTGCTATTTTGCAGCAACGCTATCCAGCAGGAGCTAGGATAGCAAAAACTAATTTAGAAAATTGTTTCTAGCCTCTGCTGCCCTCGCTCGTCCACTTCCCTCGGCTTTTGCCTTTGCCCCGGGCAAGTGAGAATTTCCTAGAGGGCCCGAATGAATCTAATAAAGAAATTACTCCAGACAGGAGGATGGCCGCCAAGGACGTCGCCAACACTAAATAAAATCTCGGCATTTTTCCCCACGATGTCGCCAATGGTTCGGCATCGTTGTAATGAGCTGAATATAAAGTGCGTGCCTCGAATCGGGGGAGTCCTAAATCGCTGTTTGCTCTTAGCCGTAACATGAATAATTTAAAAACAAAGGCGAAACGATTTGCGACGTGCGCCCAATACACTTTGCCGATGTAATTGCAGATGTGTGAAAAGGATCGACCAAAAAAGAAGGACATTCTAGCCGGGCTAATAGCCGCAAACAAAGGCAGCCGCCATTTAAGCATTCAATTCACCAATTTGCGCTTAATGCTCGACTATTCCTAAATGGCCAAAAGACAATGTGTTTGGCCCCTGGGGGGAAAAGAAAGCAGGTAAGTCAAGCACACGTGGCCATGTTGTAGCCCCAATAAATAAGTCCTGATGGCAAAAATTGCCGACTCAACTTATTCGTATGGCGAAACAGTTGTCTGACTTATTCATGGGGGCTTCTGCAACCATTGTTTTTATTGGTTACCCATTAACGTTATATTGTTTCTAGGCGACAGCTTTTCACATATGTTCGATTAGGGCAGTGGAGCTTGTTGCTAGCCACTCGGAGTAAATGTAAATGATGCAATGTGAAAAGTGGCATTTATTAAGATAAGTCTTGAGTTTGTATACCCTATATTTGTTTAAAACAATCTGAAGTGCTCATGAAAATTAATTAAAGTATTTATTTAAAGTTTCAGTTATTTGACATACAACTACATACAACTATAATAGTTTATAAAATAATAAAATGTTTATAATTATAATAAAATCAAGAGACTAGGAAACACAAATTGGGTTTCTTAATAATTAAAAGAACAAATTCTTAAACATTTATAATAATTAAATAGAGCATGCTTTGAATGTCTTAGGGAAGAGTTATTTCGAGATAAAAACTTCCTAGATGATGACCAATTTGGGTGATTTTTCCCCCGTACAGATAGCATTCAGACAGGAAGCCCCTTTGTTTCCGCATCTGAAACAATCTGGGTGGCATCGTTTATGCCAACAATTAGCTGCATCCAGCTGCAGTTACACGGCCACTTAGGCTAGTTGTGTGAAAAAGCGTTAGATGATGGTAGGGGAAAGTAGACCAAGTACACCACTCCGTTTTGTTCGACGACCGCCATTGTTTGTGTCGTCGCGACTTTAATTGCGAAAACATTTTCAAAAGTTTTTCATAAATATCTCGCACTTAACCGAAAGTACGTAACGCAAACAAAAGTAAAGTAAAAGTGTGTGCCACTTATAGAGCTTTTGCTGTGTGCGAGCTGCAGTGGCAGTTGCAGCATCAAACTTCGCTGCATTGGCAGCAATGCACATCAATAAAACGAAAATTGCTGCAGAATGGTGCACAATTGTCCTGGGAACTGAAAGGCGTTCGAATCTCTGTGTTTTGTACTCTGTGTGTGTGTGTGTGTGTGTGTGTGTGTGAGGGGGGTGGCTGAGGGGCGTGGCAGGTTGGTGCCATTGTTGTTGCTTTTGCTACTGCTGCCGCTGCAGTGAAAACAATCGAAATTATAGCAAACAAGCGCGTAAACTTTTCGCTTTCATGGTCGGAAATATCTATATATGAATGTGTGTGTGTGTGTGTGTTATGTGCGTATTTGTGTGTGTGGCCTGCAGTTTTATTGCTCTTCTGTTGCGGCTGCGGCCGAAGGCAGACATTAAAATGCCTGAAAAAAAGAGCCGCCAACTGGCAGCCTAATGCCAATGCACACACGCACACACTCGCATATGTAATCGCGATAACTTTGTGGGTCTGTATGCGTGTGCCAGTGATGTTTTTAAAACTTAATAGATTTTAAAACATTTTTAATAAGTTTTATTCCTTACAAATACGGAAATACTTGCAATAGTTTAACTACAATATTATAGTCTAAACTAACCTTATTGACAAAAACTAAAATATATAAATATTAAACACAAAGAATATATGGCAAAATAATTTTATTAGCTTATAAATAATATATAAATAAAATCAAATTCATCTAGAAATTTGTTTTATCTTTATTTCGTTTGCTAAAATCTTCTTAAAAGAAAGGTTTCCTGTTTACGTTCATAATTTCTTTAAGCCTAGTATATAGCCAAACAATCGGAGACTTTTGCAAACATACATCCAACTGTACATCACTATTTTTTGTTTTTTGAAAAGTTTTTTATTTCAGCTCTTGATGACGAGCGAACTGCGCTCATTTGCGTGCACATTTTCGAAGCACACTTTTTGGGGCCGTTAAAATATGTGTGTCAACAAAAGTTTCGGTTTTCCAGCGAATTGTGTCCGCTTTCACTGCTCTCCAGTGTCGTTGTTGTCACTATTGCTGCTGCTCTGTGACCGAATCTAATGGCACTGGAGGGAAAGTCGGAAAAGTCGGGCAGACAAAACCTGCCTGCAATTAGAGACCCCAGAGAAAGTTGGGTATACAACCATACAACCCTTTTTTGACAGTTGCGCGGAACTAGTTATGCTGAAATAATTAAATGTAAATTATCGCCATGTGTACAAAATTGTGCCCATGTTTACTTATTTATTTGCCAGTTAATTAGTTCGGAATGTGTGTCCTAGAATCTGGTGACTTTTCCTGTTCTGTGGGAATTATGTACAAACCACGTACAAGAAATGTAATTATTTTCATTACATCAACAATGCAGACAAACACACTCTCTCACACACACAAAAGAAAAATGTACACTCAAGCAAAATAAAACAATGACAATGAAAAAAAAAACACGACGCTGGCATTTCCAATGCAAAAAGTCCGAGTGCGAGGCTTTTGTTTAATTTTGACATTGACGTCCCTCATTAATGTAAACGAGGTTGACTGGCATAAAAAGGCGACCTTCTGTAATTATAATTAATACGAAAAGAACATGAGCTCTCTGTACCCCATTTGACGAGTCAATGAGCTCCGTTGACCCGAAACCAATACAGAAAACGGAAGAAAGTCCTGGGGCAAAGGGTGGGTTAAGGATTCCGGCATTAAAAATTCCATTAGCTGCAAACTGCTGCAAACCGCGTTAATGAGTGCCGCAAACAACTGATAGAAATTTTGATCACACCTCCTTCTAAATGTATATATATATATATATATTTTCGCAGGACTTACCAAAGATGCGTCCTGCCCGCGAAGCAGGCAAGATGGCCAAAATCAGGAGCAGCACACAGCCAGGAATGATGAGCCGTCGATGATTTCCGTATTCGGCCGATATGCGCAGCGTCATTTTGTTTGATGCGATTAGGGAGTGGCTTTTAGTTGGTTTTTCTTGTATTAATTTCTCTTTTATCTAAAGCAAATTTTGCGGTGGTTTGCGTTACGATTTTTTGTGGATTTGGGTTGGATTTTTTTTCACTTCTGCCCTTGGGCTTTCCGAAATCAATTTACATGTATTTTTTGTATATTTCCAGTGCCAA
The DNA here is from genome assembly GCF_018152505.1 of Drosophila elegans. Taxonomy (NCBI): domain Eukaryota; kingdom Metazoa; phylum Arthropoda; class Insecta; order Diptera; family Drosophilidae; genus Drosophila; species Drosophila elegans. Next base: position 2,954,524 of record NW_024545863.1, read on the forward strand.
TTAAACTATGTTTGCGAGTATGAGCCGCAGCGTTTTTAGTTATTTTAGTTTGGTACGGTTTAGTTTAATGTTTGCACCGATTTTTGCTTTAGGTGATCATTTCGGATGAGCTGCAAATAGTAAAGCGAAAAAGGAAAATTCAATTTTGAGTAAATGGGATAACATTTGATTTGGTTGCAATTTTTATGTATTTTTGCGATCAAACATTTGATAAAACTTTCATAATAAATCTACTGCGTTTATAACTATTTTCTTCAATACTTCTTTTTAACAAGAGCAAAACTATTTTTTTTTATGTTAATAAATCTTTGTGACCCTTTAAATACAAAAGTCTGAAACAAGGATTATTTTCGGTCTTTAAACTTAAATTTTATGCTGATTTAACTTTTCATTTTGCGACAATTTGATATTTTTTTTTATCAGATTGTGTACTTTTTTCACTTTTCAATTAAAGGGACTTTTACGGTCTTCTAAAGCCCCCTAGAAACTATCCCTTTCGTTTTAGTTTTTGCGGCTGCGAAATTAACTAAAGATGTCAGTCCCGAACAGCGGGAAGCATAAAAACCGTGTGTGTCAGAGTGTGTGTGTGTGTGTGTGTGTGCTAAAGTTTATATGCTGAAAATGAATTTGGCATTTTTACAACAAGCGAGAACAGCGGCGCTCTCGGAAGTCTGACAGCATAAAATGGAGTGAAATCTCTGCTGGTGGTGTGTGCAGTCAACTAATGTGGCCAAAAAGGAGCATAGTGGGTGGTGCAGTGGCTGGTGTAGTGGGTGGGTGGTGCAACTGGGTGGATGGGCTATAAAAGCGGGCTCCATAGTAAAAGTGAAATGCACCGGAGGCGGGCTGCACATTTAATGCGGCAACAGTTACAACTTGTGGCAGCAAATGGCGATTGCTGTTGGCCCAAACAACTTGGCTTTTGACTATAAAAATGGCGAGCGAGTGAGTTGGCCTTAAAGCTGCCACGAAACCCCTTACCAACTTTGGCAGCAGCTCGTGCAGGAGAAACAACAAAACCAACGGAAAACAACAGCAACACCAACAACTACAAACACTACAAACACTGACAACAACGCGCAACCCGACGCACATTGCACATGACGTAAATGTTGTGGTTGCTTTTAAAAACTTTGTTTTAATGTGTTTGCTGCAGGCTGAAAGTTTATTTTTTGTTAAACCCCCAGTGACCCCCTCGTGTTGACGTTAAAATTTAAAGTTCAAATTTGTAACTTTCACGTGGAAGTTGCAATGAAAACAGAGCGATGTGCAGATGGAAAATCTCTTTGATCCTCCGGCGAATACACTTATTATTGTTTTTGTTCTGCTTTAACACAACCACTTTTGAATTTGTAAACTCGCACCCACTCTCTTCTGATGTTACGTTATTTTTTTTTCAAAAATATTCACACACATGTTTGATTCATAAAATATTATACCTGCCGCAGCTGATAATTGAAGTTATTTTCCATACTACACACCCTTGGCTTTCATGTGGGCAAAAACACCTCGACTTTTTTCACAGACACCACAATGTGTGTCTGGCCGAGTATTGGAACATAAAAACTCAGTGAGTGCAAATAAGTTTTTCATGAAAGAGTGGCTGTTGTTGTTTGGTTTTGGCCGTGGCCAGGATACAACATTAACGAAAGTTTGTTTGAGATATCGGTAAATAAAACAAAACAAAAAACCGTATTAAAACGTTGAATGTTTTTTGACTATAAATATTTCCTTTGCTTAAGAATCAGGACATTCCACAAGAACTGCGGATTTATACATGACCCCCATTGGGAAAATTTGATTTTTAAAGCGGAACTTTATAATCTATTGGAGAAAATAGATTTTTTTCCTGCACAGATATCACAGCAATATTATTTATTTTTGATTAATGTAAGATAAGTAAAAATATTAATCAAGCTTTTACAATGAATAGCTCATTATTTGAAGACTAACCAACTATGTCCTCAAATTTAGTGCCAGACGATAGGAAAGTTTAACTGTTTAATTGGAACAACATTGCTGTTGCTGATACACCATTAATCAGTATTATTATTTCCCAGAGACTTGTGTAATTCCTCGAAAAGTGGACGCCTAATAAAGACTTGGACCAGAGAAGCCCATTAATAGTCGCGACTTGACGACCTCAAATAGTCAACGCCTTACGCTAAGCACCTTAACGACAATTGCCCCCTGGAATAACATTTTCATCTCCGGTGGCAGTCCGTCAGTGGTCTGTCACTCAACAAGTTACACCCACCCAAGCCCAAGCCGTTAGGAAAATAGAAAACTGAGAGCCACCCAAATCCAGTTCGTAATGACCGGTTGTGGATTGCAGAGTGGCGCAATGTGCCCGGGGCAATTAAAGTGCCTCGGCACTAGTAGTTGGTGGTTGAGCAACATTTTCTCAATTTTCCACATAATGTCGAACGCGGTGCACCCGTTCTGTCGACCATTCTTGGCCATTAGACCCCTTTGGGTCCGCAGACAGTTCCGAGCCGCTTTTATGCCCCAATGCTCCAAACAGCGAGCGGAAGACAGTGAGGAGCGTTAAGTAGCTGAAAGTCAGTGGCCGATTGCAGTTATGACAACACCACTAGCAAGTGCAGTCCGTTTCCCGTTTGGGGGCAAACTTTAAATTAAACAGTAGCCAGTCAAAAACCAGTGGGAGATGTGATTTGCACAGAGAAAAAGTATCACTCAAATTGGTCAAATATCAAGAAAAAATGCATTTGCATTTTCATATTTGTTTACACGGATATTATATTTCAGCTATAAATTATGCGTCGTGTAAGCTTTCACTTGAAAAGCATTTGGACTTTGCCTTTGAAAATAAATTTAAGAAAAAAAATTTTTGTAAAACAATACAGAAAATATGTTATTCTCAAAAAAATAAACCTATTAAAGTTATAAATGTGCAGTCGATGCTGTTTTGTTTTTGTAGACAAATTATTGAATACTTTAAATCAATATTTTTTTTACTTTATTGAAACACCATTTATTTTGTGAAATCACAATGTTTACAGAGTTTTAATGATTCAAATTTAATAAATCTTTTGTGCAACTTAATACTTCAGTCTATTGTCTTTCCAATATCTACTATAAAAAAGCTATTAATATAACATAATAAAATAATGATAAAAATTTATTTCAAAAACTCTGAAGCTGAAACGTTGCACATTTTTCTATGTGCATGAACAAAAACAGAGCGGCAGTGAAGAGCGAAAAAATATGGTACTGCATTTGCCATGAGCCACGAGGCAGGGCAACAAGCAGCCCGGGAATTGTCGGAGTAGAACCATACAAAATATGCAAGGGACAGATGCAACAGCAACAGCACCAGAAACAGCAACAGAAACAGCAAAAAAAGTTGTAATTTACAGCTTATTTACGTTGGAATAAAAAATGAATTAAGACAACGAAGCAGCAGCATGACAGCAGCTTCCTCCCAGGGCAACTCACAACTCACAACTCGCAGCTCACAACTCGCAGCTCGCAAAAGGTAAATGCATAAATAAATCAGGCAAAGTCCAACAGAGAAATGTGAAAGAGTGGAGCACAAGTTGGAGCAGGTAAATGCCATGGTATAATTAAATGCTTTGACATGATAGAAAAGCAGTCAGTTAACTGACTGGCAATGCTGAAACTTGCTTAATTAGCACGGCCAGAGGTGTTGGGGAATGTCCTTTAATACAGATTGAACGGCTTAAATTGTGTAGGAAAAGCAAATAATAACACGAGTCAAGTGAGTGCAATATCAGGAGGACGTGTCGCTACATTTGTACCGCTGTCGCCACTTGCCGGCTCATATAGATGGAGATTATAATGCCAGACGGTTCACAATGGGTGTGCGAAAAATAGAGAGAGAAAAATAGAAATAACAACTGCAGCAGCTTAAGTGCAGCTGCAGTGGCTGTGCGACTCAAGTGCTGCTGCTGCCACAAAAAGCGCGGATGGTGAAACCAAAACACCCATTCACCCATTCACCCATCCACCCACCAACAAGTTGCCTTTGATGCAAGTGCAACAATTGCAGTTGTTGCCGCCATGAAAGCAGCGCTTTATAAATCGCAGGCAGCAACAATGAAATTATTACACAAAACGAAACGGAATTTATCACATGCCAGCCACATACGCCTAATCATCTTGTAAGCATTACTGAAAACTCAAAAGGACACTCGACTAATTCGGTTTGCGTTCAGGCTGCAGCCGGAATATATTTTATTATTTGCTGATGTTTGCAATTTGGGCACGTGCCGCAAATTCGAAAATAGTTGAACGTGTGCCACACACTCGAGCCAAAAATCCTTCTCCTCCATAAGGTTAAGCACACAAACACTCTCGTTTCGAGGGTCCAAGAGCCATTTTTGCGCTTCGCTGCCTTTGTTGACAAACATTTTTTGGGTGACTTGGCCCCACAAACATAATGCCAAAAGTGTGGTAATCGCAATAAGAGCCACTGCCGAAATCAGCGCAAATTTAGTGGCAAAGCAAATAAATTTATTTTAGTTTTGCCAGCCATTGTTGTTGATTTTATTTTATTTTATTTTTACTTTCTTGCCGACGACGAAATGTCTCAAGTCGCTGCCTGGAAAGCTGGCTTTTATGGCCCCAACAAATGGCAGCCATGGAATTAAGAAAAATGGCGCAAAAAGGGTTCGCAGCTTGGTGTTTGTTCAATGGCACATACAGTCGATCGGGTGGCCCTTTGTTTGGTCGCCTCCCCTGGAAAAATCCCCCAACAATAATGTCGGCTATTAGCGGCAGGGCATGACCGAACGAATCCTGGGTCAGCAGTTTAAATTAAAACTTTGTTCCAAAGGGTCTTTACTTTTCCCCGAAATGCCAAACCAATTTCTGGGCCAGCAAACCGACTAGCCGACCGCCCACGACACTCACTAATTAAACTAATTAACTGAGATGGCCGAGCGGGATAAGTTGGCCAAAATGTCTTGGCCAACTCGCTTCAAGGCGCAAATTGAAAGGGAAAACGCTCTGCAAAGTGGGTCAACAAAAGTCGACAGCCGCATCGTCCTCCGGAAAATGCAAAATATGCTGCAGTACGAGCTTGGAATTTTATGTCCTAGCTGGCTCGATTATGAATCGTTTAGTTCAGAAACAAAATCTGGGGATAACAACCTTTTGCTGTGTTTTTTATATTCTGCAGCACAAAAGACCTTCGCTCAGTTACTGGTTATTCCTCGAGATCGTCGTTAGTTTGGAACTTGCTGCCCGCCAAGCACACGAACACAAATAAAAACTTAACACCGAACTTGACACCGACTGCCGCATTTTATTATCGGATATTTCTTATCTTTGCTAAATAGGCATTATTATTATTCTGGCATTCACTCGAGATATATATAGATTTTCGGCTGGCTTGAAGCACTTTTCGGGCCTTGTTGGCCTCTTGGGCTGAGAGACGTTCCGTTACGTTCAGCGTCAGGATAAACGCGCACACACGCGACGCGAACGCACGAAGTCCGGCAGCGCCAGCGGACACATCCTTACGAGCGCACAACAAACACGAAACTGAGCCGCTTCGTTTTTGCGCAAATAAATTCCCAGCTGAAAGTCACAGGCCGCCGTCGCACCACCACCCCAGAAACCCCCCTAAATGGTCGCTGCTTCGTGGCCGGCTTCGTCTTTCTGGCGGCTTTCACCACACACGGCTGATGGCCACAGCCGAACATCCGAATGTCTGTTGCCTAGATTTGTGCGCGGGTGGACTCTTCGGTTTTCCTCCTCCCGAGAGCGAAAGGACTCTCCCAGAGAGAGAGAGCGGGAGAGCGAGAGAGCGCGTTCCACTTTCAACTCCGAAACTCACCACGTTGCAACTCCGAATAACGGTGGCCTTATCACTGATAAGAGAAGCGCTCTTTGGCGGACACGACCTGCTCAAATCAAAATCGCTCAGGTGACGAGCGTCCTGATACGAACGAACCGAATTGGACCGGCAAGTGTTTAAAGCAATTATGGGGCAGTAGCAGAAAGTCAAGGCTTGGCAGTAGTTAGAAGTTGGTAGCTAACTTAGGCTGGAGTAGTTTAATTCTAAATTTAGTTTAACATAATTTCTATTTTAAATTTTCTTTATAACCAAGGGTTAAATTGATAAATGTTCTTATTTCCAAATAAATTTCCTAGACTCTGGGCTTGTTTTATGACCATGAATACTTTTTATATAAAGTTATTAATCTTAAACTAATAAAGCATTGTGGCTCCTATGTTATAGTTTAAAAGTGTTTAGATCTAGAATGCCTTGCATTGGTAGCTCTTAATGCCAATAAATGAACATTTGCTCGCCGATTTTTTCTTCTCCCAGTTGTTATCTATAAAATTTGAACTAATTTGCATGTTCATTAAATTATGCTTTAAATACAAACATAAAATAACAATTAAAAGAATTGAAAAACTCTGGTTGTAAATGTAACATTCTTCGTTTAACAGATACCATTCACTACAGCTTAGCTTTTATCGAAATTTTTTCAATGATCCGAGCCCAACAGGCACAAAACCTTATTTATGACTACCTATAACAGCGGCAATGTAAGCGTAAGATTTTTGCCAACACACAAAACCCCTGAGTTTTCAACAGCTGTAATAATGAACTCTAGATTTGTAAACAGTTGTCCCTTAACATTATTTTACAAAGCATTGAACCGCAGGAGAGTTTGTTCGAAGTCGCGTTCGGATTTCTGTTCTGTCTTCGCAACTGTAAACGAAAAATGTCTCTAACATTTTGAAAATGTACCCAATAACATGAACTTCCCCTTGGTTCTTAGCGAATGTTATGAATTGTGACCTGTAAAACTTCGAATCGAGTCCTGTCTCTGTTAATGACTTCGACTGTCTAGGAAACAAAGGCCCATGTCTGAATGTTAAGTATATGTTGTCATTGTTAAAATCAGACAGGGGTAGAAAATTTCTATGGCTGCTAAAGTCTTCTGTTTACTCTTCGAACGCTTTTACTTCCCCTGGTCTGTGTTTTAAATAATGTTAAGCTACCAGCCTCTGCTATTGGTTTTACATATCCGTTTCATTAGAGTTAGTATGAAGACAAGAGCTTGAAAAAAGATAAGTTCTTTGAAAATAAAAAGCACACATTATACGTGACTTGTCGATAAAAATATAATGTTAAAAACTATTCCCAGATTTCTAAACAGAAAACTAGGCAGGAATGTTAATGCTTGATTTATGACAGGGCTTAAATCCCAAAACAGGCAACAATATTAACATTACAGACACCACCATTCTGCACTGTGATTTTTCCATCTACAACATTTGCTCAAAGGAGAACTTATTTTGGTTTATGTTATGTTTTCTACATTACAGAAATGTTCGGCTGTTTTCAATTACATAGCATTGTCCTTTGAAAATGTACAAATAACATTATCTGAAGAGATTACATTTCAGAAATATGTTGTAGTGAACAGCATCTGAAATGTTGGTCTATGTTATGGTACTTAGCCAAAGATGTTACCTCTTTTAATAGTTAACATCAACTTTAATTTGGTTATTTTTCATTGACTTATATTCTATCTTAGGCTTACGTATTTTTGTCAATATTATTTTATGTAAGCATTTTAGTAACTGGCTTAAATGTATTTCGAACCTTATACCTATTGCCATATCTGACAGTCCTCTCAATGGAACCCAATAATTTGTTGTGCTGATCATCACACAACTTCCGCAATTATCCTAGTGCCCCAGGCACCTGCCTCTAAACGATGGCCACGCCCCCTTGAGCCGGTCGATTGCCCACAATTTAATAGCAATTCCAATGGTATATGTTCCCACCCCCCACCCCACAACAACATCCTGATGCAACTGGAGTTCCGAAAACGGAGCTGAAAACCCACCCTCTGGAAGTCAGCAGTGCAATCGTGTTCGCAATCCTGTAATCGCAGGCTCTTCATGTTGTTGCCGTTGTCGTTGTCAACGCCTTTAAAGAGGAGAAAAGGGAACATTAAGGATCAACCCCTAAACGAAACCAGCCACGATTTATAACAAATTTTAAATTGCAAAAAATTGCAACAGTGATAAGGGGTCGCGATCTGGCATCGAGCATCGGGCATCGGGCGAAACCGAAACTAATTGGCAACAAGCGCAATAAAAATTATGAACAATAGCGGAAATTAGCCATGGCATCGGAATAAGGGAAGGGCGGGCAAAGTCATTCGCTCTGCGGTTTTTCGCCAACTGACAGCGCAGCGAAATGCCAACCAATGCGTGACGAATGCAACTGTGTCTACCAAATGCGGAGAAGTACACTGGAAAACAAATTCGTGCATTAAATTAACTTAAAATGGATAAATTTTCATAGAATATTTTAGTTGATTCTTTGGTTAAAGTCACTCAAGCTATTTCCTATTGAAATTAAAGTAGTTAATTTAAAGCAAACTAGTTTTATAATGGAAAATGTTCAATCACATTTTTCCAAGACACTTTGAAAATATCAACAGTAAGCTTAGGCAATGTAAAAAAACCCATAATTTAAATAAAAGTATGAAATATATGTTTAAAAATATTTTGACAAAAAAAACAATTAAATTAAATCAGTAGTTTTTATTTTGGGAATTTAAACTATAAATAATAAAAAGATTTTAGCATATACAAAAATATTTTTCTCTGTACTCGGTAGCTGATACAATTTCAGATGAAATTTGGGGATAACACTTTCGCTGGGGACCGGAAGTTCAGGGCGGCGAAGTTCGCGACCCCCGGTAAACACAAACCTTAATTAGCAACTTTTTTCGATTTTTCCATACAATACTAAGTCGTTTTCTATGTCCTAGGCCGCTGCAGCTTCCGGCGCTGCACCTTATTGCCCCCGGGCACATGTTCGTGGTAAGTTGATACCGCTCTCTATGGATCTATATATATATATATATCCTTACAGCGATGGATCTGTGTGTGTGTGTGGAAAAGTTTCCTTCTCGGCTGGGATAAAGGATACTTCGAGGGCGAATGACACTTGACAGTGATTTATGGCCCAGGCCACTGATAACCCGCCAAAACCAAATCCAAAGCCGAGAGGCAAGTGCAAATCCAGAGCACAGGGTGCCCGATTGTCTCACCAGACTCACCCTTAGATTCCAATTTATCTATCCATATATATATTTAGATATATTTCCATGCCGCAAATGCTGCAATTTCGAGCCAAAACGCTCGCATGTGCAATCATTTTTTATCGCAAATCTCCCCGCTCCCCGCTCTCCACATCAGAACTCTAAGCGGCTGTTGCGAATCGCTGTCATGTGGTGAGGTCCTGCCCCGCCCCTAGTCCTCATACCGCCCACCGCCTACCGCTTCCCGCCCCTTTCGACTGCCCAGCGGGGTGTTAAATTGCCAGAGCTGCTGCCTCAATTTTCGGCGTCATTCAACGCCATTAACCTTCTGTCAATTTCAATAAGTCAGCGTCGCAAAAAAAAAGTACCATTCATGGAAATATGCTGCAATTGCAGAGCAGTATCAGAGTCCAGATCTAATACAATATTGATAAGCAGCAATCCAAGTGACCGATACGAGAGAGAGCCTGTCAGACGGACATGTATGCCCTAAATTACACTCGCATCGCTGGCCAAACCCACAAGGGATATAAATAGACATTGTTAATGTTCAAAAAATTTAAACTCGAAATTCCGCACTTGATGGGCTGTTGAAAATCGTGACAAGTGAAGCGTAGAATTTCCATTTTCAAATGAATGGAAAAGTTATTTTTAGGGCTCTTCAGGTCTCAGCAATTCCGTTTCGATTATTGCAATAAAACACATCTCTCTTTGGAATCTAGTTTTCCTGTTTTGTTTCATTTAAAAAAGCTATTAAACTTCAACATGAATAAGCAATATTTGTATACTTTGAAGTTTAATTTTATTTTCAGTTCAGTTATAAATATAATTTTATAAGACATATAATAACTTTTTCTTCATCTTTAAACATTCCATTCATAAAACCGTAAAAATCATTTTAAAATAGCCTAACATATTAATTTATTAGCTTTGATTTGGTTTTTTTTTTTTCAGCTGAGTTTATTTACAAAACGTCATGCTTACTAAAAACGGGCACTGAATAAATTATCCTAATAATAAGAGCACTTTTGGGTCGACAATTTTAACTTTAAATAGCGCTGAAGTGACAAACCGCGAAACATAGTGAGAACTTGCCTATCCCGCCTTCCCCGCCATCGATCGCAGTGTTTTCCACTGTTTTGTGTTTTTATCCCAGGTATTTTTATGCCGGCGCACACACCTTTTCTGACCGCATTCCCCAGGCGGCGGACATCGGGCCGTTCGTTTGGTGGCTGCGCTTGTTGTCATTTCCGCTTCCGTTTGCCGCTGTTGTCGTTGTCATGTCTACATGTCCTGCGTCCTGTATTCAGCTCGAATGTGTGCTTGTGTGTGCGTGTGTGTGTTCTTGCAATGCTGCACATAAATCGTTTAAAATAAAGTGATAATTGCATTTGTGTTTCAACTGTCAAAGTGACGTCAGTCCAGGGAAGTCCTTTGCAAGTCGATGTCTGTATCTGTATCTGTATCTGTATTTGCATCTGTGTCTGTATTTGCATCTGTGTCTGTGTGCCTGGCTTAACGGGAACTGCCTGCATCGCGGGTACATTTTATGAATGTTGCCGCCGTATGAATAATTGCGATAGCAGCCAATTTGAATGGTACCCCCACCCCATCCATTCAGTCGCGATTCCTTCCCGTTTTGCCACATTTTCGGGGTTGTTTACGAGGCCCGATTGTATGTTTTAATTTCAGTGTCACTGTGAAGTGGATTAAAGTATTTCCAGCGGCTTACAACCTAAAACGAGTGCAACCCCGGCAGTTTTGCCGCCCAGTGAGCTGCACTCCAGGCATCCTCCGGCCGACAAACGCACTTTTTCCTATGTTAATGCACGGAGAGAAAGTGTATTATTTTTAATTATTTATAGAAACTAAATATTTTCTTTTCAATCATAACAGGAGAAATTATCTTAAATAGTATTAAAAAATTTTAGTTTATTATGGGACCTTAATTATGTTGTTTTCTATTTAAATTATCTGTTTTGAATTGACAGCAATAAAAAATGCCTCTTTCCAAAATATTCCCAATATTTTTCTCAGTGCCTTGGCATGTGAATTTATGGCGGCTGATACATTCGGCATTCCTACCTCGGCCTGTGTCTGTGATTAATATGCAACACCCCGTTGGCTTGGTGTCTGAATGGTGTGTTCATGTGAAGCGGCCAAGTGTTTCACGATTACGGATTCCCGAGTCCTGAATCCCCAGTGCCGAACCCTCTCGACCGAATTGAATTGTTACGCAAATAGCATTAATATTTATATTGTTTTTTATGCCGGCAAGGGTGCACTGCAGACGGGACGTCAATTGCGTCGCCAAAGTGCCACTGCAAACAAAGGATGACAGGGTCGACGAGAGATCCGCGGCATGTGGCAAATTAGGTTGCCTTTTGATGCACGATCACGATGGCTGCAAATATCAACAATGAAAATTATGCAAGAAATAAACCAATATTCATTCACTTAGCTGCCACTAAACTTCCCGAAAGTGTTTCTCCTGCAGGGCGGCGGCCAGCTGTCACAGCCCCCTGCCACGCCCCCTTCTTGACCTGCATTTCCGGGGGTTCTTGGGGTTAAGTCGTCACGAACTTTGCGTGTTTGCGTGGCTGTCGAACCCCCTGGAAACCTGGAATAAAAGTACGTGTCGATTTGATGAATGACGTTTATTAAGCAAACAATTTCGAGCTATTTGCAGCCTAATTGAGCCCCATGCATCAACGTGTTGTGGCAGTTAAATGGCTGATTAATATTTAAAAGACATTTAAAAAGGGGAAAGCAGGTGGCCCGCACTAAATACTCACTAAAAATAGAAACACGACAGAGAAGTGTAACTGGCCCTATTGCAAGCTTCGGACCTTTGCATGTACCGGGAAAAGCCAAAGAGCAATCAAGAGCGGAAAAGCCGGGTAAAACATGAGAAATATCTGCAGTGGAGCAGGCTTTCGAGTGGAAATGGGTTGTGCATGCCTCACGCTCGACTTTGGAGGGAAAAGCGAGAAACAAAAACATTTCACATTAATTATAACTGCAATGCCCACACATTTATGGTCGGAAGTGTAGCTGTGGTCGGGTTGGCTGAACTCTAACTAACTTAGCTGATTAGCTAATAAGTTTCGTATCTATTGTAGGAATTTGGCAACACCTTCGTTTTCGTTTTCGCCAACTTAATTTGCATAATTATTCCCGTGCCACTTGACTGTTGCCAAGCAATTTACAACTCTCGTCCTCGGCTCCTCATCATTTGCACATTTTTCGGTTTGGCAACTCTTGAAAAAAAATTAAATGAAATATGCATTACGTAGGGAAAGTTTAACCCAAAAGTGCCACAGTTTTCGTACTAGCAAACTCACAGGCATTTCCCAGTGAAAGGCAGAGCGCGGGTGGCGAGTGGGTGGAAAACTAGCAACTGTAGTTACAATAAATACATATGCAGGACTGCCGACTGTCGCTGGCATTATAGAAATCCCGTTAAACCCACTTAATTCAATAAAACACCTTTCACACACTTTGCTCTAAAGCCGACAACAAACTATAACGTTGTGTGTGTGTGTGTGCGTGTGTGTGTGAGCCGTGTGTGTTTGGTACTGCATTTGTATTAGTTAGTGTGTGTGACTGTGTGGGTAAATGGCGGCGCTTGAGAGCGTGCGCCAAAAGCTACTTCACGGCGGCAATTTACGTTTAAAGTTGCTTAAAGTTGCTAACGACAAAAGTTATAATTGCATAACGTCGTGTGTGTATGTGGATAGCAGGATAACGGGTCCTGGCTTTTAGTATGTGTCGCCTTAAAACTCATACACTTAAACAACGTGCACCACACTTAAAGATGCACTGCAAAAAATCGCATTCTTTAGACTGCTTAATCAATAAAGATTTCTTACCATTTTATAAATGTATCTTTATATTATTAATGCTTCTTTTGGTCTTGTTTTTGGTTTTTAAAATCCCACTAATATTTTTGAAACTGCTGCTTAAATGGAAATTATTTAAATTTAAAGCTACCTACTTTCAAAAACTGATAAAAATGTTACCTATCTTAATTATTGCCAAATACTACACTGATGCAATTTTAATTGTTTTTAAATTTCTCAAATTAACTATATGTTATTTTTTCCCTGCGTTTCATAATTTTGTATAGTTTCAAAAATGTTCTCAATCTGTTCAGTTTTCTTTCAGCATTTTTCTGTTTCTCTGTAGAGATGCAGCTAAACGCTGCTTCCTTCACTGAATTCGTATGCGAGGCAGCATATGGCAGCCGGAAATGAGACGTAAATCAAATAAGTAAAGAGCGTAAATGCGCGCTCACAGATACAGGGGCACACACACACATGCACACGAAGTACTAGTGTATTGTCATTAGCGACAAGAACGACACAGCAACAACAGCAACAACAGCAACAACAGCAACAACAGCAACAACAACAGCGAGCGATGAATCCGAGAAGCTCCTTTCCTCAAATTGAAAAGTTTTGAAGTGCATTTCTCACCAAAGTGGCAGCGATTCGAATGGATGGCGAATGGATGAAATTGTTCATACTGCAAAATAAAAGCGGAAAGTGTTGCGAGCAGGCCAATGATGGAAGGCAAGAAAACGCATGTCCTTGGACTCCGCCCACTTCCGCCCACACGCCGCCCCGTATTCCCATTTTGACCGTTTTACCTCCCCAGACTTTTCCAACTGTCAGTCAGCGGCAGATTCGACAAAAATGTCAACGGCACAAGGGGCGTGGCTGTCTGTCAGCCCTTTTACCCATTTTCATTACGTTGAAATGCGAAATGCGTTCCGTTGAATTAGAAACATTTCCTTTTGCTGCTACTTCCTATTTCTTTCTCCGTGTGTGAGTTGTCCGCCCCAGCCACATTTTTTCCATTTTAGGAGGCGTGGCCGGGAAGGTGTTGGGAATGTTTTATGTCTTAATAGCTTTTCGCTGGATGTGCGTCTTTCTTTGCCCTTTCCAACGCCACACAAAGCAGCAAAAAAAAAATAATAATAAAAGCAGGGATCAAACATGAGTCCCGCGCTGGTTCAATGGGTTAACGAGTTTGCATTTTCCCCCTTTTCATTTTCCATTCGTTTTTATTGAGGAATCTTCAATTAACGCTGCGGGAGTTGCGAAATTTGATTTCGTTCATCCATGGTAAATTTTCTTAATTGAGTTTTAGCACGACGTAATTACGACGAAATACCTGTTGATTTTTACTCCTTGGTTAAAGGAGTCCTCTCGTCACATTGGGCAATTGGAATACAGATAGCGAACTTCCGAATCCTGCCCATTTTGCAAATACATCCAAAGAGGCAAGACTTCACATAGTTCATGGTTTCCCGTTGCCCACAGGTTGCTCGTTGGAACAGTGAAGAAAAAATCCCAGAAGCTCTGGAAAATATCCTTCAACCGGATGAACTGTCCACATCACAGTAACCAAAACAAATGCCAAATTATACAGTTGACAATGTGCCATGATCGAAGGTTGCTTGAAAACTAAGCAGGGTTACCAGAAAATTGCCATAAATATTATGTCTAATCACGTGCATAACTAATTTTAGTATTAAGGCAATATAAACCTAAAAAAAATACACTTTGTATATACAACTGCACGTATCGATTGCTTTCCAGCAAACAGTTTTAAAAAGAGTTTATAATTCAAACCGTTGTGGTTCTGTTCACGACCTGTTAAAAACATAACAGAATCAAGTTCAAATAAAATACTTGTATGTGAAATAAAGATTTAATAATCTTGTTACGGCATTGTATAATAAATTGTAAACAGAAAACTATTAGTACAACTTTCTAGTTCAGAGTTTAAACAGTAAAGAGTAATTAAACAAGTAATTTTTTATTCTCAAATGTTAACCAGTAGTCTTTTGAGTAAGGAGCTTAAATTCATGTACCCAACCAATCGGCTTTAGCTATATATGTAATCGCTTCAATATATTTGACCACGTCCCAAAAATGCAACTTTAATGCAGGGCTCAACATTTAATTTGCAACTAACCAAGCGTAAATGGAAAACCCAAACCCAAACCCAAAGCCGAATGAAAATTAGACCAAGCAAAACATAATTTCAATTTCCGCTGCAATTATTTGTGGGTCTCCCGCCTCTCGATTGTTGTCTTTTGTCACCAGCTTAAATAATTAAAATTCTGCATGTACTATATGCACGTATGTTCGGAATGGGCCAAAGTTGGGCTGCTTTTAAGGTCACCGCCCATTAACATTCTAATTTAGTTGCAGTCAGGCGATCGCAGCCCAGACTGACCAGCACCGACATAACATTTTCATAATATATGACAACGGCATTAAAAAAGGCCACAAATTTTCAATTTGGCCCGACAAGCGTTTGATACGCGACCGAAATTTGCGCATGAAAAATTCAGTTAGATAAATCCGTGATATTGTCGTTCCATGTGAATTATTACCGCCAGCAGCATTGATATAAGTGCACATTGAGAAAAATGGCATTACAATATTTAGTTTGATAGAAATTGTAAAATATCTTACGGTAAGGCTAATATTTTTGTTAAACAAAACAATGACTAAGATTTTAAATGTTGTTAAAAGACTAATTCTAGTCATAATCCTTTGCGTAATCCATTTTATGTTTATAAATTTATATAAATTTAGGGAGTTTAAAGTGCAGTTTACAAATATTTATTGTGTGAAATATAAAAGAATATTTCAGCAATCCTGTTAGCAATTTTTCTGGGTGCATAAGCCGTTTTACAGCCGCCATGCTGTCAACGGCATTCATTGGGCTTGTCACTCTGGCAGAGCCAAAATATTGAGGGTCAATAAAACGGTTCGAAAACACTCGATGGAGGAAAGACTTTAATAAAGGTTAGGGATAGGATTTTGGAAGAGGGAGGAGCAAAAATGGAACAGGAGTGGGGGAGTGCTGGAGTGCTGGAACGGCGTGATTCCGTCTGCCATATCAGTCATCTAACCATTTAGATAGGCCATGAAGCCAACGATGCGTAGTCGTTAGGCCCTGCTTTCCGCACTCTACCAGTTCCAGACTGCTACTACTCTGCCTTTCGGTTGTATCTTAATGAAGTATCGATTTCTGGCATCGACAATTTCTCGATTTCATGTGCCCTGCGGTGGAATTCCTTCGAGTCATGTAAATCACTTATTACATTTTCGCTTTCCGTTTGCTTCCATCGACTTCCTTCGACTTCTTGCGACTTCCTTAGGCGGCCGGTGTGCTGATGCACAAAAATGCTTGCAGAAAATCCCCAATGGTGGCTGAATCTCGGAACTTAATCTCAAATTAGTTTTAAGCCCGTAACGGAATTTGACTAACTGAATTGTCATAATGGCAAATAACAACGGGAATAATGGCCCCATGGAAGAATCAAAATGAAATCAGGCGGCGAAGCAATCTAAATGCATGTGAGTGAGTGAGCAAAGCTGCCCAGCTCATCCTTTTTCATCTGCTCTCATCCCTCGACACTGTAAGCGGTGGCGTATACGTGATGACTTTGCAAATGGTTTGTACATTCCTGTATGCGAATGTGTGGGTGTGTGTGTGCCTTGTATCGTAATCATATCGAAGGCTAACATCATAAAAAGTATTGGATGCTTTATTCGCATTAGTGCTTCGTCTCGATTCGATCAGGGATAATTTGTTCTCTACTAATGCCAAGAGCACTCCCCTCCCTGTAACCTTGAGTCCCGAACGAAGTGTATACATTAATTATGGCCACACAAATGGATTTCATAATTCTGGGGCAGCCCAAAATAGTGCACTTAAGTTGCCAACCAAAATTAAGATATACTTGACGGCGTATTTTTAGGCGTTTGAATGAATATGCATGAGCCAAGCTGATGGAGCGATTAAAACGCCGCCCGACACTCTCTCTCCACTTTCGTTACTTTTCCTGCTGGGTTTTTTGGTTTTTTACGCGTGCTTTTTTCGGTTCCACTCTGTCAGGCACTTAAACAAATGAAGCTGTCGCCGTCGCGTTATTTATTAGCCAAGCTGGTAAAAATGTTCAGCCTCAAATGCTTTTTTATTAATTTGCATTGTGGCCAACTCGCAGACTAACACACACACACACACACACACACAAATGGCTTGGGCGGAAGGAAGTGCACTGAACGGTTTACTTCTGGTCTAAACTTATGAATGCATTGTCCTTGACACACAGGGCTTTTAATGTGCGTATATATATTGAGTTTAAATTTATATTTAATATTTACAGATAAGTCTTATGTCAATAAGCTATCTGATTTTTAAATTAAATGAAGCATTGACTACCCAATTTGTTTTAAAAAGCAAAGGATGTCCAAGTCAAATATAAAAAGAAATTACTAATTTTATTAAATATAATTAAAGGACAAGGCCATATATTTTTTCATTAACATTGCATTAATAAGAAGGTTAATAAGCAGTCAATTGAAAGATAGTTGAACATCAGAAGAATATACTAACAAAGTAAAAAATCCATCAACCAAAGAAATAGAATTAAAACAACTGATCTTGAAATATAAATAACAAGTATGTTTTAATAAAGCAATGTTTAATTTTTTTTAAAACTAAAGTTTTATTTATTTATTAAGCTCAAACTTTTTTTTTTGCATTCTTAGAAAATAAACCGGCTTACCAAGTTTTTCTCCCTGTGCAGCGCTAGAATTGCCGCCGCCATCTCATTCAGCGACTGCAATCTGAGCCTGCAACGTGGCTTATTTGTCTGGCTGAAGCTGCCAAAATGGCTGCTCGTCTTCTGGCCCGCCCCCCGACCACCCAGTGCCTTTCCCGCGGAAACCACCCCCTCTCTGTCCACCCCTGCGACAGACTCTTTATCGTATGTTAAAGTCAGCGCACACAAAATTTTTAAGTGCTTTTTCCGAAAGTTTTCGAGAGTTGGAGTTCGAGAGCCTTCAGCTTGGCTTTTGTTTAAAATGTTCCGGCTTTTTAAGCGCCACGCTGAGTCGGCCTCCTGCCCACCAAAGGGGCGTGGCCAGTCGCGTTAATATATATAGATATATATATATAAAGGGCCGACACACACACATGGCTGGCACGCTAATTCGCAGCGGGTGACAAAGTAAATTATGATATTCGTTTCCCGACTAACAGACTGCGTGCACTTCCTGCAACGTCTATTTTTCCTTCTTTCTTTTTGCGACGGCCCCCTGGCCTTTTCCTTTTCCCCATTTTGCCCCGAATTTTCCGCCGGACAGCGCGGCAGGTTCAACGGGATTTCCATTATGCCTGGTCTGGTTTTCGGATTGGGATTGCGGGGATTCGAGGATTGGAAGATTGGAGGATGGGAGGATTGCGTTTTCGGGCCGTGATTTGTTGCACGGCCAATGTCGCGCCCCCGCGATGAGCACTCGGAACTTTGCGTATCTGTTTTTGAGCTTCTTAATGGAAAGTTTTCGGGGGCGAAATTTACGATTGGGGGTCGGTCTACGTGAGGATTTCCCACCACCCCCACCAACCCCACCGGCGTCATGTGAAGATAAGCTGGAACATTGCTGGGTGATTGGGGAATGGAGTTTCGACTGCATCTGAAGCTCGCTTAAAGCGAATTAGTTTAAGTTTTCGTCTGTGAGCCATCGAAGGGCGAACTGTTTGTCACGTCGTTTGCAGTGCTGATCTTTGTTTGCATTGGCCAGAACTGCTGCTCCATCAAAGCCATTGTTTGTCCTCCGGCGGTAATGGGCAGAAGGAGTAAATTGACAAGGGCTTAGCTGCATCTTCCGCCGAGGGTAAGATTGCACTGAACGGAGTTGGTATTAGAAAAGGAAATAAAACAACTGATTAGAATATAAAAGCTCAAATCAAAAAGTCGTTTAATATAAGATTTAAAGAGTTAAACCTTTGAATATATAGTCAGTCAATCAATTAGTGTAAACACAAATATAGTGTTAAGTTACATTATATAAAACTATTAAATAAATACCCAAGTCGATTTATATACAGACATAAATAACTACGAATCGTTACATGCATTTTACTTAGATATCAGGCATCGACACATGGAATAATGGAATTTAGGAAATGAGTAAAAGGTTAAAAATCGATTAGAAATTTAAATCTTACATTTCACTACAGGTAGTTACAAGTAAATTTGGTTATTGATATATCTGGTTATATTCCCTGTTCGCAATGCTTAAATATATATTTTGGTTGCTTATTAAACAAGCCCTTTTCTTTGCGTGCAACATTAAGTTCAGGGAGCGTGCAAGACGTTTTGTTTACCTCATCGCTGAGAAATCTGCTGGCAACGAAAGGTCCGCACATTTTCGTGCAAACTTTGTTAACTATTTAAGACATAATTTAGCAAATTATTTTCTTCCAAGCTGCTGCTTGGGGGTGACCAAGGGGGAGGGGGCATCAAGGCGGCTCATAAGTAAATATTATGCAAATGAGAGCCTGGGGACCTTCCCACAGCCCTTCACTTGACAACAAGGGGCAAACTCAGCCTGCGCAAGCTTAGCTGCAGCGAAAGTTACTTTTTTTTTTACCCAAGAGGGGAGCAGCTGGCTTGGCGCCATGTCCTTGCCATGGCTGTTAGTTTTTTAATCCTTTGCAGTTATTAATTTAATCGCACAGCTGCATTTCAGTAGCGTGTGCGGCATGGCAAAGGATTGGACAGAAAGGGGGCATGATGGAAAAGCGCTGGAAAAGCGGGAAAGGGGAAAAGTTAGTGCCAACTTTTTGGCTGCCAGCCGTGACAGTCAGTCCGCTGGCTGGCTTGACAAACGCTTGACACATAAATCCGACGTTGGCTTTAATTAGTCAGTGGATTTGTTATCAAAAGTTGTAACTTTCACCTAAATTATTCATGTAGCCGCTGCCGTATGCTGAGTCCCGTCCAAAATCAAGGCCACTAAATAGGTATTTTAGTAAATTGATAATGCTTAAGCCATGGATAATGAAGACAGTCAAAGCCATTAAGTCATGGCAAATTAGAAACGGAACTATTTGTTTACGCTTCTTGGAATTATCATTGATAGGTGGCAATTAAAATTCAAGGATAAGAAGCCAATGAATTAATTTTCAATTGTCATTAAGCCGTTGTTGGGATAAACAATCGTGCACATGAAGAAAACATCTTAAGCTTTTTGGTATACCCAAAACGAAATTTTGAAATTTTGAAACTAAACTTATGAGTTTTGAAAACAAGGCTTTAGACTACAGTTTAAAACTTTCTGTATATAAATTAGAATAAAAACTTCAAGATTTCAAGATGCACTTACTAAAGTTAAACTTACAGTTTATTTTAGGGTGTGTCACTTTAGACAGAACAGTTTTGTTCTTTCTTAATTATTTAAAAAACAAAATTTAAAAAATACATTTAATTCAAACTTGTGTTTTTTTTTTAAATCAAGGTTTTTGGTAATTATAAGTAAATATTCTTAAATTTTAGCCTGGAGTTCATATACTTTTGTTTACTACACAGTCTTTCATTTGATTGTTTTTCCAACGCAAACAGATAGACATTCTAATGGCCGCATTATGCTTTAACTGATTTTCGCATTTGAATGATTTATGCTTCCCGCCAGACTCATTCGCATTCGTTTTACTTGCTTTACCTGCCTTACCTGTTTCAGCTTTCGGGCCAACGCCTTTGGGACCTCTTGTCTGAAGCTCGTTTTTCATAATTTTGCATGTGATTTGCGCTGGATTTTTTTAATGCTTTTTTTTGGAGGGGAGTTTTTCTTTCAATCGATAATCAAACGCGTGTGAAATTCACATCGTTAACATTTTGGGGACATAAAATTATCAACAGGTTAACAAGTGACTTACACGTCGGTCGGGCCAAAAAAAATTTGCTCATTCATTTATGACCCGACATTTGTGGGGAGGAGAGCGGAAAACGATGCCAGAAATTTTACAAGCTAACAGAATCATTTTACGCATCATTAACGTTTTTGTATTTCATATGCAAATTCGCCTAGTCCTCTCATCTTTGCTTGATCCTTGAAGACCGGCCATCAGACGTCCGTCCAAACAAAGTCAAACTTTTTGGCAGTGGGTTCGTGTGTGTGTGACCGTTCCATTAGTGAGGTTCACTGCACATCACAACGGGGCTTGCGGGGCTTCGGGGGGCTAAGGAGGTCCTGGCAGGACACACCACCCACATTGGCCACATTATGTGTACTCAATGAGCCTTGAAATTTAGTTTTCGGTTAGTTTCAAAGGGTCAGGACGACTTGAGCGCCTGCTTTGGACACTTTTGTGAAGCGAAGTTTTGCACTTTGCATATGCCAAGTGACAGTGAGACCCTGGATATCTGCAGATATTACCGCACACACACACACACTACTTACCCATCAGCCTCTCATTATGGTAAATAAATTGCAGCGACCTACGCTGCACTGGCCACTTAAAGCACCGTTAATTAATCGTAATTAAAGTGATTTTCTTTCGCCTCCTGGGCAGCCGCTTTTGTTGTGGTCTGCGCTGATTGAGCCTTAAATGGCCGCACTGTCTTTTGTGGCCGCAATCGTCGCTGTAATGAACCGTAATGCATAATTATTGCAATCCGCCGCTCTTGGCCATTTGAGTTTCGAAACGAATTACGCCGCAGTCCTGGAGTTGTGTGCTCAGAGTCTTTTCGTTTCGACTTGAGCCATATTTATGCACTTACGCCGGGTAATTAAGAGCGAAGTGGGCCTTAATTCCATAAACATATTCGCTTCAAACGTCATAACGGGAGTCCTTGCGGCAGTCCAGATTCAAAATGTTTGTCATTGCGGTATGGATCTCAATGATCCAAGCGACAAAGTCTAAGAACAAATTCACACTGGGAAGAATGGGTTTTAAATGGTATGCAATGATTTCATCTTTAAAATATAAGTGACGAAAAAATGAAAAGCATTAGATACTTACCTTGTCAAAATAGGTATACCAAATTTATACTCATAAATTTCTTTAAACTATTTCATCTTTAAAATATAAGTGACGAACAAATTAACTTGTTTAAAATAGGTATACTGAATTGATGGTCATAAATTTCTTAAAACTATTTCAATTCAATATATTTGGAATCCCATACAAAGCCATTTACAATTCTTTGTTTTCGTAATGGCTGCATAGATCTTTGTTTTATAACTGTAATATTTAAAAGTATATCAATTATTATTTAAGATTTAAGATTTCTTTATTATTGTAATGGCAGCATTGAGCTTTGCTCCATTTAAAAAAAAAATTGAGAATTATAGATTGTGTGTGAGTGTTAAATTTAAACCATAAGTTCAATTTGGTGAATAATTAACTAGCTATTTAAGCATTAGGCTTTAATAGCTTTGCAGTTTTTCAATTCAGAGAAACATAATTAGTATTTTGATGACTTCTTTTCGCTCAGTGGGCAATCACACACATTTTGCGATGTATGGTAAACAGATGTTGAAGTTCGAGTGCTGAACGTGTGTGTGAGTGTGTGTGGTGTCGGTGAGGCGATAAGTGACATTTGAGTGAAAGCTTTGGCTCAGCAAAGTGAACGTGTTGCTGTGTGTGTGTGTGTGGTGTGCGTGTGCGTGTGTGAGTGTGAGTGAAGCGCGCTTTGGCAAGCCAACCAATATTTATCTATGCCAGTGGCCATTTAGCCAGAGCCTGCCAATAAAATTGCCATTTCTGTCATTGTCAGCTTAACGGCAAAGTGAGCAACAGACAATTGCGCTAGTATGGGTGCACACTCGAGTGCGTGTGAGTAAGTAGTGTGTGCGTGTGTGTGTGCGTGTTGCTTTGACAATTGATTAAATATGTGAAGTGTGCGCAATTATGTCAATTAAATGGAAATTACTTTATACCTTGGCCGGTGCTCTTTTGTGCTCGACAAATCACACGGGCAGACAAACGTGTTTTATGGTCGGAATTAACTGATGCATAAAGTGAATAATGAGCGGCTGGGCGAATGGACTCCCAAATTTCGACAAAGAAGTCCAAAATAATTGGCTTCACCGCCGCGTATTGTGCAAGTTGTCATGGACAACAGCAAAGCAAAGTTCAAGGACCCGAAAAGTGTTTGCCCAAATGCATAATTCATTAACTCATGCATTTCTTAAGGTAATTCCCGTGCTGGAATTAATTGGCAGGCAAATAGAAGGCTGCCTTAAAGGAGTAAAAGGATTAAATTAAAAACAAATAACGCAACTAACTTAGAATAGATTATAATTTTAATAACCTTACATTGGTACTACAATTTTTTGCATAGAAAATTGCTAATTAAGTTAAGTTGGTATTGCAGAACTTTCAGTCCTAATACAATAATAATTTTACTATTTTCCACACTGGCCAGAAACAATTATCGTGGCCAAGCGACTAAATGAGTTTGCATGGTCAGCTAGCTTAGATGGAGATACAGATACAAATACAGATACAGATACACGGCATGTCCTTGCTGACTATATCCCATTTCGCCGCCTTTCCTGGGCCAACTTCAAGTCCTGGCCCAAAGCGCGTGTGTTAATGGCAAAACGTTTAATGTTTCTGGTCACGTAATAAATCCAAATCTGTGCTCTGTGCTGTGCACGCTGTCACTTCCGTTTTATGATTTAATTTGTAATTTACTCCCAGGCTTCTTCCCTCTCCAGTGGTTGTTGATCTTTTCGTTTTCGCTCGTTTTTTTCTGGCAGTTAGTTGAGTTGATGTTGTTATTTTTGACAACGATACCTGAGGGCATGCTCCCGGCTGCGTAGGCTGTGTAGGCCTCCAAATAGAAAGCGAAATATGTTTTCCTGCCATTTCGATTATGGCGAATAGTTAACTTTTCGGCGGCAAACGCTATATGGGGAGCAATTTCCGTTCCGGCCGAGATGATGGATAGCTGGATGGAGCACTGTTTGACTGCCACTTAAATGGCCCTGTGAAATAATCAGTCCGGCCCCAATCATCTCGTGTGTTCAATCAAGCTGGTCCTAACAATCCCGGGAATTGAGTTTTCGGGCCACTAACAAGCTGCCTAAAAATGGTTGCCATATCAGCATAAGTCAAGCACTTCCCCAAATAACTTTCGCTTTATCCTTTTTTTTTTGTTGGCTGCACCCATTGAAAGTCACCAAGTATTCATTACACAAAGAAAAAGGTGGATTATTTGTAAGGTCAACTTACTTTTGTATATTATTTATACTGTTGCAAAAATTATTTAAAATTCATTCCCAAAGATACCTTTTGTATCTAAACCTAATTGTTTATTGTCATCTTATCTCAAAAGTGGTATCAATGGTCATAATAAATCATTTTTCTTCTGTGTAATAAACTGTCAACATGGCAAACCCTCGAAAGTTTTACTCCAATTCCCCAACTTGAACCTTTCCGACGTCCCTTTAAATTAACACCTCTGGGAGGCGGCTGACTTTTATGGTCTACTATTTTGCATATTGGAGTCACACAAATTGTGTATGGAAAATCATTACACACACATGCACACAGAGTTAGCTCCTTGCTAACCAGCCCCTAGCAATTCATTTTCCCCATGTCAAGCTCTTCAAAGAGAAATTACCTTTTTTCGCGTTACCAAGCCACGCCCACAAGGCGGTAAAAGTGTTGGCTTAGAACCCGTGGGGGGCGGAGGGTGGAGGATTGACTTGGGAATACGGAAAATCAGTGGAGCGGGGCTGTTTTTCCAGGGGGAGGGGGCAGGTCTTTAGTGCTGATGGCAAACTATCTTTTCACGCTTTGCAAGCTAGAAAATTTCTGCATTTTTAGGCACGTTTGGTCTGGCCCTGCACCTCCTCTTATTGCCCCCAAACTCGTCAGCGCTGTCAACGCCTCGATGCGTTTATGGCCTCTGCATGCGAGTGCACTGCGAGAAAAATAGCAATTTAGATGGGATATTTGATAAGGGTAGGAATTAAAAGTAGATAAGGATACATTCTTAGCCAATTTTTATGGTAAACCACTTATAAATTGAATATTTCACTAAGAAATGTTTGTTATTATTAATAAAATGTTCATATTTTTCACTATGTTTCTAATTATATTTAATAGAAAACCTAATATTTACAATTGGTTAGCAACATTAAAATATATGCAATATGCATACAAAATTGTTTACTTAAATTTCATAATATTTGTAAGTACTGCCAATTTTTAGAACTTTTTAATTTTACTAAAAACATTTAAATACTTGTTTGTATAAATTGTAAGCAGTGGTTTATTATAATTATATGTAACTTAAGTTGCTTTGGTATGTATTCATATTTTTTATTACAGCAATAATATCGTTTTTAAGAAAAGGTTTTCCCTCAGTGTTGGAGTGTGAGGCGGGCTGAATACATTTTTCTAACGCCAATTGCTTTCAACACCTCTTGGACCTGCATGTAAAGTTGCTTGGCTTCATCTTGCCGGCTCCTTTTGTACTGGCCGTTGTTGCTGCTGTCGGCCAGGCCGACAAAAGCCGTCGAAAGTGTTGGCCATCGGACGTCGGATGGTCGATGGTGGATAGACGATGGTCGATGGTGGATGGACGATGGTCGTTGCCAAGGCCCATGAAAGTGGTGCCCGGACTCGTTTTCGTTTCGGTATCTTGGTCAGCTTGGTCAGCCAGTCGTCGTCGTCCTGTGGGCTGACATATTGCAAGTGCCTCGATGGGCAGTGAGCTGCGATTATGTGCAGCACACACATGCAGTGATTGCATGTCCTGGCTATCCTGGCTGTCCTGTCTATCCATGCATGTGTGTGAGTGCCGGCTGGCAGCGTTTCCGTTGCCTTTCACCAAACGGAAGTTGGGCGCACTAAACGATTTGCTTGTTTCGTGTGCTAAAATATTTAAGCAGTCTGAAGTCGGAGGTCCTGCTCCTTTTGAGGTACTCGAACTCGAACTCGTATTCGGTTTTCATTGCTCCGCTTCACTTAAGAATTAAGAGATATCTGGCAATGAGTTGGCAGCCGACGCTTGAATCGCTTTTTGAAATACTGCACTGGCTTTGCATACAAATGTGCTTCATTGATAAAGCAGTGAGAAAAATACCTAAAAACAACAAATCATCAAACAAAAAATCATTTTTAAAAATAAAAATAAATAGTTTTAAGAAAAAATTAATTCCTATCAATAGGAATTAATTTAAGCCTTTTACAAAACGGTTTCGATATTGTCTTAAAACAAAGAGCACAAATAGTTGACAAAAGTAAAACTACCAATATTTTAAAGGATTTTTGCCATTACATATATTTAATAATAAATATTAAAAAAATCTCAAACGATCATCCTTTTTTCTGTGTGCAAATGAGTATAAGGAGGCGGTGGATTGCTGGGCGTGGTCAGCTATTTGTAACCATTTAGTTTACTTAATTTGGCGTGTAAAGTGCTGCGGTTTGAGGGTGGAATGCCCGCCCGCCGCCAGGAGATGAATGTTTGTTTGTGTTATTAATGCCCCTGCCTAAGAGTCCTGAAAGTCCTGCCAGTATGCAACGCACTTCACTCAGCCGACGAACAAGCATCTGGCCCCTGGCTATTTTATTGCATTGTCAATTTAATGGTGTGGAAATGCCTGGCGAGGAAAAGCTGCTGCTGCCACTCGAACAATCTAGCAGATACAAGCCGGCAGTTCGATGCTTCCTCACTGGCTTGCAAGTGAAATAAGGCAGCGTTTAATGCCTGCACAATATTTATTGCCATGTTTCATATTCCTATATATACTATACATATCCTTCCTTCTTGCCTTTCTATTTCTATATTTTTTTTTTTTTTTGTTTTTCTGACTCTTCTGCCACAGACATGGCTACAAAGTAGCCTCCGCCTCTGAATCTGATTTCCAGGCTGAGCCTGCATTGTTTAGTTTTGTACTTTGTCCGATCCTTGTTGCTGTGTCAAGCGATTTATAAAATGGAAAAGTCGGGGCCAGAGCGGGGAGCCCATAAAAACAACAAGCCGAGCTGCAGGAGCAGCCGCTATTGCAACTACCAAAGACCAGAGAGATAAACGGAAATTATTAAAGTGCTGCCAGATTTATGAAAGTGCATTTGTGTTTGCTGCCTGCCCTCTCTGCAGAGCATAGGCAAATGCTTTTTATTTGTCTTCATATGCCATTTGTCGGGCTTTTAATGAAACAACCACCCGCCCCCCTACCCCCGGAAAGGTTTGAGAAAGTCAGGAAAAGTCAGCTGTGAAATGTTACAAACACAAAAGGCCTTTTAAGCCCCGATTCAGTGGCATAGAATGGACAGAAAGCGAAACTCTTTGTGCCCTGTATTTATTAACCAGTTCGATTGTTATTCGACACTCAAAATGTATTCCACATATGATCAAGCCCTGACTTTATCCCTTGGTAAGCCCATAAAACTCTGTGTAGGTTCCTGCGGAGAAACCGTAAATCATTTCCATAATATATGTATATATGTGGCCCGATTTTCGTCTGGGGGGCATAATTTAATCGAAGGCAATAAATTGGCATTTAAATGTAATAAAGACGTGGAAAATAATTACAGCTGGGTGTAGCTGGGGCTGAAGTCCAGGCATTCATTACTTAATGCCGCCAGCCCTCTATTATCCATACAATTTATGTACAACTTTTGGTGCAGAATTATGCACATATTTTTTGTTCGCCGGACTCCATTTCACTTCGTCGAATTGTTATGGCCAACGAATGACAGTTAAGTGACATTTAACGGTTAATAAGCCTGACAGATTTACAGCTGTCAGCAGCGTTTAAAAATAATGAACATCAACCGTCGGAACAGAGAAAAAGGCCGAGCCAGAATAGCCAAAGCGATTTGGCCAAATTGACTGCGCAAAGTGAATTATTAATGTCATGTAGGGGCTCAGACAGACTCGGAAAATAGGGAAAGTCGGGGGAAGGGCGAAGGAAAACCTATCGGGGCGGCACTAAATGTGCGTCTATTTAGTTCCAAGTGCTGAAAATTTACTGTGCGTATTAAATAAATGCGATTTTCCGGCACGTGAAGCAAACTTAGAGCCAGGACTAGGCCCTTCGAAACAAAAAACAGAGAGGCTGAAAAACAAGAAAAGCTGGCCAAAACTTAACCAAAACAAAACAAAACAGAGCACAACCAGGCAACACAAGGGAACAGGGAACAAGACAGCGGCAAGGACAACGCTCATAAAACATAAATTTAATTTATGTGCAATTTTAGCAAGTCGTATAAATTTCCCCCAGCCCAAATGCGGGAGAGAAAAAAAAACAAACCGAATTCCAAACTGGCACTGCCCAGCTGGGCAAGGAAAATGTCCTTGAAAATGTCGCATTGTTGTTCATATTTATAGCTCTACGCTGAAGCGCAGAAAGGGTTTCTCAGAGGGCCCTGCCAGGAAAATATATATTTATTCCTGGCCCTATTTGTAGCTGCACTTCCACATACGACTTTACAGGGTGTGCTTGAATGTTAATGAATTGTTACAAATTCATGGAAGTGCAAGAGAAAAGGCCCTCAGGTTCCACAGTCCGAACTCAAAGCTAATATTAATTAGGCATAAGCTTGGCTTCGAATTGGGATTTGTCCACCTAAGCTCACTGAAATGCAAGCTGTTAATTAAGCAAGTGAAATCTCTCAATGCGTTTTTAAATAAATCCCTAGTTACTCCCTGGGCTAACTAATATTATTGTGTTTTCTTAGCAAATATATTGTAAATTCAATTTGCAGCACATTTAATTTGCCATTTTCAGAGGCCCAAAGTTGTCGGAACTCTCGGTCATACAAATATGTAACGACAGCAAGGAAACATGGTTGAAGTTGCTCTTTTTGTGCCAGTAATTTGGTCTGCAGAAGAAATAGACCCAGATAAAGTCTCATACAATGCGAAATGCACCTTAGAAAATTTGTTTTGCCTAGAATTTGATTGTCAAACTGGTTCAACTGTCCAGATTTGTTGGCCAAACTTTCGGCAGCCTAACAACAGTCAGATGAGTAAACAGTTTTCCAGTTGCTGGAAAAGTTTTCGTTTGCCCAAGAAAGGAAAACATTTCTTTCTGTGATCACAGGATCATGCCGGACCCCCAAAAACTTTTCGGCTCACACACAAGCGACTGGTTTTCGAAAACAGGATGCATTAGCCCCGAATGCAGAACTTAATTGCCTCTGCCACAAATCAGCATAGCTCCGTCTTATGTGAAAGTGTGGCATTTATGGCATCATCCGTAGATTCTCCGGCCATTTTGAGGCCATAAAATCGTTTTGCGGTCAATGAACACCGTGGAAACGGAGGGGCAAACTCGACAAACTCGGCAAACTGTCGCTCTTTAAAGCGAAATAAGAAATTTATGAAGTTCCAGGCCGAAGTTCCCTCCTGGGCACGTACACAATCCCAGCCACAATTTTCCAGCTGGCTTTCTTTCTGGGCCACATCTAATTCATTTGGGAAAGTTATTTATTGTATTATTTACCACTTGAGTCCGTAACTTTGTCAATTGTTTGTGTTTGCTGACCAGAAAGTTTGTGCCAAAGACACCAGAAACACCCAGCTTTGAATAATCTTTTTAGCTTTCAACACTTTAATATTTATTCGCCAGTGAAAATGTTGAAAAACAAAGCGTCAAGTGTTACACAAAAAGTAGTTACTGCAAATTGTTAACTCTGCTGTTGACGCTTGGTTTTTGAAGATTTTTTTATACATCATAAATCGAAGGCTTTTTTCAACAGAAATCTGCGACACAGTCAAATTATTAGTATTTAAAAATTGATGGACAGCGAACAAAAAACACCGACAGCACTTTGAAGAGATTTTCCTGATTTTAATAGCATTGGAGACAGGCGAATAACAGTTGTTGATTGGGGCTTAATTCGAGTGAGATTGACAGCTTGTTATTCGCGATTTCGAGGCCTTGGCCATCAGCTATCAGCCATCAGCCATCACATTATTGTCAGCATAATAATCAGCTTCGTGACACAAGTACATTTTCCATTGGCCCATAAATATATTGTGAGTTACCTCTGCAAACGTAATTAGCTATTACTTTGAGTAAATAGCCTCTAAAAAAAAGGAATGCGACACGACCGCCAAGAATCCTCGACACGACCTCAATCCACCCCTTCAACGCCACCACATCCTTCGTTATCTGGGAAAAGCCACAAGAGGAGGGAAAACCAACCAACCCCATCCGCTTTTCCACATTTCTGGAGTGTTGTTTACCTTGCACTTAATTAATATGATATTCGTAAGCCACTCGGCGTCTTGTGCGGGAATCTGTGTATCTGTGTGCCTATTTTTGTCCCTGTATCCCTGTATCTTGCAGTTGCCCGAACAACGAGCTCTTTTTGTTGTTCTCGGCGGGTTAATTAGCATATGTAAATGAAAAATCAAAACGCAGCTACTTATCAAAGAGGTAGCAGCTGCGGGGCTGTTTGCACTCCGCGCAACTGTCTTGGCAACTGAAAGGTTCTGGTAATCGCTCTCTGTGGCAAACGCTCACGTTGCGGCAGTTAAAAAGCTCGCAAGGATCTCGCAAATGGCACACAACTCCCAAAGATAGTTACGGCAATAGTCTTCGAGAGATTGCAGCCGGGACTTTATGTTATTTAATTTAATTAAAGCCGCCGCAGACAGCGCTGCGGACAGGCGCGTTGACAAACCCACAGCCTAGTGGCAGCCTCATTTAAATACAAATAATTTATGAATGCCTGCTGTCTCTGTCGCTTTTCATTCCCATACCCTCCCCTCCCCTCCTCACCCTTCTCTCCACGACAGGTTCGTGAGGATTTTCATATTTTTTTTATTTATTTTTAATGCTTGCGCTGCATTTAATGCTTTTTAACTTATTTGCCACCGGCTTGCTCGTCGTCCACCGCCTTTTATTTTTTTTCTGTTCAGCATTGTATTTCGTTTTATTCCGACAACATTAAGCAGATTACATATACGCTGAGATTATTAAAAAGTTAAGAACTTAAAGTGCCGCATAATGAGATACTAAAGCATTTGTATTCATACTCGATGCATTTAATTATTGCGCCGTTCCGCAGCTGAGTTTGCGATGGTCAACGTTGCGCATACGCACCGTTGTTGGCCGCCACAATCGATCGTTATTAATTGCCAAGGAGGGTTTCCACAATTGTCCACCCCTGCGGCGACACTTAATGGGGATTCATGGGCCAAGGACTCGGGCATAAGGAGTCGGCAGCAAGGACATTCAAGGACGGCAATCAGCGAGCGATTTATTGATGACCAACCTTATTGGCACATGACCTGGCCACCGGCTTAGGGTTTCAATCAACAGTAACGCAACCACGAAATCAGCATCTCAATTGGGTACCCATAAATAATGCACACTCTTTGACAAATGCCGAAAAGAAGAGGAGATTCTCCTGGCTTAATCTATGAAAAATTAAGTAAATATAAATAAAGTTAATTCAACTAATTATTGAATTGCACTTTCAATATTTGTTTTCTCTTTTAAACACAATTTCTTTTTGTGTATACATAAGATATAAGTTCAAATAAATAAAAGTAATTATTATATTATATTTTCAAAAGATAATTTCT
Source organism: Drosophila elegans (assembly GCF_018152505.1). Taxonomy (NCBI): domain Eukaryota; kingdom Metazoa; phylum Arthropoda; class Insecta; order Diptera; family Drosophilidae; genus Drosophila; species Drosophila elegans. The sequence goes on from NW_024545863.1 coordinate 2,985,970, forward strand.
CTTTTGGAACATATTTGTAATGTTCCTTTAAATTTGTTAATTTTTGAGATTTCATTATATCAGTTTAGGACATACATACGTTAAGAGTCAATTTTATTTTTGGGCTCAGTGCTATCAGAGAACAAGAGTGAAATCGAATTTCCGCAACAAGATGACTTGAAAACTTTATTGACAAAGCCCATTTGGAGTTTATCAATCTACATATGACATCTGAGCATTTTGGGGTAAACATATTTGTGGTTAACTGCTGATAGTTTTCTGTGGCCAAAGTTTTGCCGGAGACATGTGCCGAACAATCAATTTCGGGCCCTGTCGAAATGTTTTGGGCCATCGTAAGACAAAGGAGAAGGGAGCGGAGGTCAAAAGCAGCTAACAAACAGAAAAAGAAACTGAATAAAACGAAGCGCAAAACAAGGCCAAAAACTAAGGGGGACAAAACTACTTAGGCAATTTTCAAGTGATGTCCTTGTCTCGGTGTACTGAAAACGATGGTGGTGGGTGGGTCCTTCAAACCATCTCTCTTTTTTTTTTTTTTGTTTTTCTTTGTATCCATGGTTGTGTGTAAGCACTTTGTGGTCCATCTGCCATACGCGTCAAATTCCCCCCGTTCCCCTGTTTTCCCCTCCGCCTAAGTAACTAAAACCAACGAAAACAAAACAAAATGGCCATAAAAATGGACAACGGCCAACGCGCTGATAAGCTGCAAATAATTTGTGAGTCTGTGTGAGTTTTGTGAGGGGCGACGATAGCGCCAATTTCAAAGGCGCTTCAAAAACACGCAAACAGCAGGCACAACACCAACTTGTCCCGGCCAAGTGCCTCCGATTTTGTTGTCTGTGCGACTGAATGTGTGTGCAAGTTAGGGCTTTATGCCCTATCCTTGCCATATCTGTATGGCCACAGACCGTTCTGCTCGTCCACTTTCAAGTGGACATTGCTGTTGATAAGAACTGAGTGATCACAGCAGCAGGCATGGAAAAAATTTAAATATGTCCAGGACTTGAAAAGGATTGGCTTAAAATATCAGTTGCCAAAAACAAAAATTTGTAATATCTGATACATTGTTCAAGAACATACATAAACATTTTTCTGCATTTTATTTTACTTCTGATTTTTGCTATTTTTTTGTATAAATTTATTGTGTATAACAAAACTGGACTTAAATTCCTTCACTTCTTTTGACAAAACGAATGTCCCTTTGAATTTTATTATTGATAGCAAAACAGAATGAATTCTAGAGAAAATATTTTACAAATGAACCAACAAATATGCTTCATTTACGACTTATCTATCATAAGAAGCCTGCACTGACAAATATGTTTTAGGAAACGCCAAAAATTATTATATTTCTTAATGTGTTTTAGATGAAACTTTAAAAGCATTAACTCTAGAATTTCCTTCAGTGTACTCTTGTGTCATTGTCCAGAATCGTTGTTTTCTTGCTGCGGACGACCTGTGATTTTTGTCTCATTATGGCCACATTTTCGGTTCACTGGCCGCCCTTTCAGCAAGCCCTGTTAATTATGGAATTATTTACCGCTTCCGCTTTGTCAAGCATTAACATGTAGCTGCTCCTGCCCCTGCTTCTGAGTCGAGTCGATCAGGTAATCCAATCAGAATGCGAATAATTATATTCGGGCAAATGGAAAGCAAACAAAAACAGGCAGCGAGTTCTCGAATTCACTTGTACCAATTAATTGGCCATATTCTACTTCGCTGACTTCTCAACGCCCACAAATCGTCAGATATAGCAGTTCTCATTAGGGCCTTTGGGTTTTCGGGTTTTAAACTTGGCAGCGATAAGCCGCCACGACACCGAATACTCTGGGCCACGTTTGCGTTTCTGGGCGGACAATAAAAACTGAGCTAATGCAAACACAAATGCCAGCATGCGAATACGGGTTAATATTTGCATACGTTTTTTGCTCACTCACCCACTTGCCATTCGGGTTTATTGACCGAAATTGCTGAAATTCGAAGCAGGAAACTGCCAAATGGCCCGCTTGCCTCGACCAAAACGAACGGCTTACGGCTTTTAAGCGCAAGTTATGGCCCATCGTGTGTCGATTGGCGGCGGTTTTAAATTTCAATAAAAGTGAATTCGAAAGGGAGTGCAGCGAGAATAGTGCTGTCGGGGATGTAGCAGTATACCACATGTAATACAAAATGGCTGTACAACACTGTTGAACAAATCGGCGGATCAAAATAAAGAAGCAGCCGGGAATCCCCCCGAATCGAAATGGAAAACAAAAGGCAGCAGCAACGGCGAGGTGGGTAAATGCAGGAGGGGAGTGGACTTGGTTTGTGGCGTCCTCCAACGCATGACATTTATGCCTGACATAATCCGCTTACACAACAGGATAACAAGATGAGCACTCGTACATTTTTAATACGCTCGAGATACAATAATTTATATGCGTGGCACGTAAGCGCCCGCCAACAGAATCAGTAGCGCCTGCAGAAACTGTTCTGCCATAGAAAGAACGAACAGGATCTGGAGGACCAGAAGGAGAATCAAGGTGGCACCACAGGCTCTGGGGCAAACGTAAACAAAAAAACGCGTCTAGAGCCCGCTAGCTATTCCCTTTCCTCCATCTCCCCACCCATCCAAAAGCATATGGAGCTTAGCTGGCGGAGTAAAATGCAAGGGAGTGAGCTGAGTAGATAGGGACAGTAGGAATGAGTGGGTAGATACGCATATATAACTACGGTACAAATTGCGGTTTGCACCACTTCCGATTGAGCGGCAACAACGGATGGGCTAATGATATGCCAGCAGTGCTGAATGCCTCAGATTAGCATGTGCCTAAAACACTTCCGATAGAATGTTTTTTGGGAATATTTAATAGGAACAAAAATACATGAAAGAATTATATATTTTTAGAAGCACATTAAGATATTTTTTGGCTAATAAAAGTCTCCGAACCCTACTCAATCAGTTAGAAATTTAAAGTTTAAATGCTGTAGGCCCTAGTTTCCCGTAAAATCCTCAACAGCACTTGTAGAATCAGTCAGATTCCCGCCAACGAGGTCAATGGAATCCAAATCCGAATACCGATCGAAACCCAAACAAAAACAAAAGCGAAGCCGGAGCCAGAGCCAGAGCCAGAGCCGGAAAAACATTCCGGCCAAGTTAGAGCAATGTCAAGAACCATTTACACAGAACGCCAGCAGTTGGTGGGGCAACAATTTATGCGTTTTTGACTTGGTTCCATGTTTGGTTTTGTTTTGTTTTGCCTTCCTTATTTTTTCGTATTTCCTCCGGTACAAAGGCGTTAAATTTAGGAACGCCCACACATAAGCGTGTCGATACTCTACTCGTGTGTGTGTGAGTTTGTGTGTTCGTGTGCACTTTATGTCTTAAATAAGTCAACAACAGGAGTCACAGGATGACAACAAGAGCAACCACTGCGCCAGTAACCTCTGCTGAGGAACACGTTTTCCGAGCTTTGTTTACACTTCTGTGGGTTTTGTTTATGATGTCAAATAAAAGTGCACAACAATACCAAATAAATATTTTATTACTTTGATGAGTTCGTTTGTCTAAAGAAGCAACAACAACAAATCGAACACTGAAGGGGGGGGCGGAAAACTTTAAGTATTATCTGTGCCCCAAATAAATACAAAGGAAGTTAAAGACGTCTGCGAGATTTGATCTCATTTTTTTCGTGAACAGGGGCATGAGCACCACATACTCGTAAACAGCTTTTGACAAATGTGCGCCTAATAGAAATAAATGCAAATATAAACTTGTCCAACTCGAAGCGCTAACGGGCCTGTCGTCTGTCAGACATTGTCCATTTGTCAGCGCCAGTCGACGACCTCCAGCCAGGGAAATGGGAAATGTGGGAAGTGTGGGAAATGTGGGAAATGTGGGAAATGGTTGTGGCAAATGCGATGGGAAAATGAGAGCTGCCCCCGCTTTTATTGTCTCACTCGTGTGATAAACATCTTGGCCTATTGCCGCCAGTATTTCGTATTTCGTATTTCTATATCTCTCACTCCCCGGCGACTTCCGCTTATCATTAAGCATCATCGCGCGACGTATGTAGCTGCTACTCGGCTTTTATTGTCTCCTTAACTTAACAGTCGCGTTGGCTGAACAGTCGCGCCCTTTGTCGCTGCTTTGTTGCTTTTATGTTGATTAAATTATAAAATATTTATTCATCAATCGCATTTCAGATGCTTGTGCTGGTGATGTCGCTGTTGCTGTTGTTGTTGCTGCCGGCACTGTTACACATATAAATTTAGGTTTTATTATGCGTACAACGCGGCGTATACATAATATTTTGCCGTCACCATCTCACCTTAGTTTACTTTTCTTCCCGCTGGCTCTTGTACAAATCGCTTTAGAGTGATTTTCTCATGTGTTTTTTTTTTTTCGAAAAATTGCAAAGATTTAGTTTTCAAAATAAATTTAAGTTTAATCGAACCAAGTTACTTGTCTGGCACGATATTTAAAATGTTGACCTCTCTTTATTTATTTAATATTCGTATTCTTATGATACCTATTTTAATCACTACTATGAAGTTGTACCTATATTTATTTAAAGTTCCATTGATAACCAAAAAAATTATTATTTCATTTTATATTCTAAACACGATCAACGATTTTAAAAATAAAACTGTTTGATATGTGCCATACACAAGTAAAGCTCCTTTAAGTCACAATTTAAATTCATACTTTTGCTTTCATTCCGAGCTCAGTAAAACATCTGTGTGGGAGAAATCGACTTTTCGTATTCAGCATACGTCATAAGCCTGGGGGGAATTCATCAAAATCGAAGCTGGGATTAGTCCCAGCTTGTTTAGACGGCAGCCTCTGGATGGGGCAGCCCATAAACAAACCAGCCACCCCATTGTGACCCATAAGTTCTCACTTTTCTGTGGTATGTGGGTAACCCAAATAGAACCTGGCAACTGGCAACTGGCAACTTGCAACTGACAGACAAACCCGATTCCGACTCCTGGATTTGGATCTGGAGTATCCTCAATCGTTGGATGGGCTGGATGGAGCTGTGCTGCAGCTGGAGCAGTTTATCAATTCCTAGCACATAGCGAAAATTGATTGCAACGATTTATACTTTCTACTTCCTTTCACTTTATCGTCGTAGTGCATCTACTACCTCAGTGTTCGAGGTGCTCGGTTCTTGGTCCTTGGTCCTTGGTCCTCGGAGCTCTGTTCGTTCCTCCGTGCTGCATTGTCCCTTTCGCTGTATAAATACTTTTACTATAATATCCTTTCATTGCTTGTTTTCCCTGCCGAGTGCCCTGGCATTGTTTCTTGTTGTTGCTCAACTCCTACACTTGCGAAAAATATCTTTGGCCATCGATACTTGAAATCAGAATGCAGTTTTGACACTATTTTAAACATTTATTTGTTTTATTTGAAAGTTTCAAAAGCCTAAGGAGTCAGATTCATTTAGGATCTACTTTTAATCAAAATCCTAAAAATAATAAAATTAAATGGTGGTGGCAGAAAACCTTTTACCAATCAACTAAAGTAAAAGTTACAACGCGACAGAGAGTGAATTTAGGTCTTAAGAATAAGTTATTTTCATTAAATAAAGTTATCCCCGATTGTTTAGCACTGTATTTAGAATTTAAGATTATTTCTCTGTGTACTTATTCGTTTCGTTTCGCTCCGTTTCGATTCGATTCGACTCGATTCGTTTCTTTCGCTTTCATTGGCCCTGCCAGGAAAGGAGTTCCTTTCTCCTTTCGCCATTCTACTTTCTCATTTCTTCTTTATCCCTGCTCCTTGCAGCTGGAGGATCCGGGCCACCTCTTCGAATCCATCGAATCCTTTGGGTGGCTCGGCGCGCTGGCAATCTTTTGTGTAACACAATACAATGTCCTGCGGTTGTAAAACGATTTATTTTGTTATTGATTCGCTGTAAGTGCGCCACACAGTCGTGAGCACGGTGTGCCAAGCACATCCTGCAGGATATGATGTAAATAAAGTAATGGCCGCTCCAAGGCTGCTCTGCCACCTCCTTTGCATACCACATACCAAGCCATCGTCGTCTCGCCCTCGTCTGCGTGCTAAACATGAATAAATATTTCGCTCAGATTATTGAAGTTTTATAACTCATTTCTGTCGATTGGTGGGCGCGGCGTTCCATCGATGCCGTCGAACTCAGCTGAAGACCAAATATAGCTGCGAAGGAGGTCGAGGCTACTGAGGAGACTTCAGGACTCAGCTCCTTCAGCTGTCCGCTCGACGCTCCACAGGACCTGTCTTCTTTCCTTTCGCAGGCGGCTCCTTCTGCTGCACATTTTAATAAATCGCTTAGACTTCTGGTCCGGAGGGACAGGCAGGCAGGCAGGCAGACAAGGCCAACAGCAGGACACTGAAAAAAAAATGCAAGGAAAATGATATAGATTATTTCTTCTAAAAATCACTTAAAAACCTACCAAAAATCTTAAGGTTCTTGTTAGCTTATGTTAAGAATTTTTCTTTCAATCTATATTCATTTAAACAGACTATTATGAATAAAGCAAAATAAAAAAATTGTATTTGTAAGCAAACTCATTTATTTTTGTGTCAAAAAATATATAATTTCCTTACATTCAGTATAATCATAAGTTTAAAAGTTTTATATGTGAAGATGAGTTCTTGAGTTTGAAGCACTTCTACATTAGTCTCGAATTGGCTTAAAGAATTTTCAAAAGCATACCCATTTCTGTGTTTTAGTGCAGTGGCATCAGCTAGAGGCACAATAAGAAAATTCATGATCATAAATATCCTGCAGGCGTTAAACGTTTGCCTCGTTTTCGTCGTCCTTTGCCGCCTTTAATCCTTGTGTTTTCAACTCGATGCTCTTTGCTCCATGTAAACCTCCCCTCCGCCACCCTCTGCCCCACCCACCCAGTGACCTCTGCTCCTGTTTCTGCTTTATGCACCACTTTTGATTTAATGTGCTCATTCTCTGCCACCGCCAAAGACAAAAACAAAAACAAAAACAGCAACAACAACAACACCAACAACAACGAAAACATCAACAATGGGTGCTGTTTTGTTTTTGCTCCTTTTGCCTGCCGAGTTTTTGTGATTTGTGTCTATATTTAGGTGGCTCGTTCGTCTGACGTCCTCCAACTCTAATGCCTCGTCAACGCAGCCACTCCCCAAGCCCATTTCCCTGTATGTGTTTGTTTGTTTATTTTTTTCATTTCCAAGCCATTAAATAAAGCGCCCTGACACTCCAACAATCACATGGCAAAACAAAAGAATGGGGAAAAAAATAGAAATATTTCCCGCGTAATGATTTGCGACACATTTATTCGTGACATAAATTAGACGACTGCAAACTAGAAAAAGCTAGCCACTGCCACTGACCAACTGCCACAAAAAGGGCAAATAAATCGTTAATGCTGCCACACATTTACACTTGCAAGTGGCAAATTCATTAAAAATCTGATAAGTCATCGTAGCCATGTAACAACTGAATGTGGCCTAAGAATTATGACCAATAAACCAATTCAATCCTGGCCAGTATAAAAGCCTTTTCTAGCCACAAATTGACCAAATATTCATCTTGTTTATGGTAAATATTTAAAATGTAAAATATATACAAGACAGATGAGATTAGAAAGCTAATCCTCTTCTAGATGAATACAAATGGTCTTTATGGAAGTGAAATTCTTTTGGAAAAATATTCTTTATTTGTATATTAATATTTGGAAAAACACTTAATTTATAGGTCTTATTCAATTTTGTAAATATTTAGTTTTTTACTGCATGAAAGCCTCTGGTAGTCTGACTTTAAGGACCCAAATTAAACTAGGACCAATTCTCTTTAACGCTTAGCCACGTAGCGGGCAAAACAACAAGAAACAAAAAAAACAAAAACAACAATGTCGAGGAGAACAAGGACGAAGGCAACAACAATACGTGAGCATAACTAAACCAAATTGGCACATGCATACAGCTCATCGCTTATTCCATCTTTATGATTACCGAAGCGACCCAAAGCCAACATTCAGATTAAACAGCATGCGACATGTGCGATACACACATACATAGATACTCACACACACACACACACACACACACACACACACACACAGGACCTACATTGGCAGACGCACACAGACAGGCACACACAGATACATTTGTATCTGCATGTCTAAGTTGCCAAATGTATGCAGAAACATAAGCTAATCAAAGCTAGTTTAATGCGTGCACAGCCAAAGTTAATCCTAATTAATTTAATTACGCTTTCGGTATAAATTATTTCGCAAAGTACGAGAAACCAGATACAGACACACACACATTCGCGGATAGAAAGTTGTGTATTATCCACAATTAGACGGTTCTAATTGTTATTAATTGCCGATGCCGATGCCGATGCCGAATCTAACATATATGCCAAGTAAAACGCTCGCATCGAGGCAAACAAAATCGCAATGGGGATTCCTTCAGTCAGCCAATTTAGTTTCAATGGTTGAAAAAATATGAAATCATCGAAAGTTTCTTCTCTTGCTTTACGTAAATATATTTTATTGAAATATTGCACCTGTCAGTCCGCCCACTTTTCCGCTTTTCCATCTCCAGCAATCGAAAAACTTCGCTTTGCGATGCCCTGCACGTGCGGGAAATTGTCGAGATGGCAAATAGTTTTCCAGCAGCAACAACAACAGAAATAACCCAAGATGGCAAATAGAAAACTGCAAATGTCCCAGTGACAGACGGAGAATCCTTGAATGGGAGACGGTCCAGTTCAGGTTCAGCCAGCTAACTCGCCCTTCCCTTTTATCAGATCTTTGTGGAAAACTCCAAAAATTATTGTTTTTGTTTTCGTTACACTCGAAACTAGCACTTGTCGCAAAAGTTTTATTAGGTGTCTGCATCTCTCGGCCGATATGCTTCATCTTTGGCCAAAAATTACTTCAGGGAATACGAGAGCCGAGGACGACGAGTCCAGAAAATAATGATAAAACCAAACCCAGTGCAATCACGGCAAAAACTTCGGGGCAATATGAAAAAGAGTTTTTAATTAAAATATTGTCGAAAGTCCCCCGACCAAGTCAATAAATCAACGACCCCTCTTTCAACAGGTTTTATCAAGTGCCTGGGCACCGTATCCATACATATATATATATACGGCTATTTGAGGGGCTCTTCGAGGCCCGGAAAATTGTGGCCGAACATGCAACCTTATGGCTGCCAAAAAATGGGGCTAAGATATGCGAATGTGGGTGGTGGTGGAAACTCTTTTAAGGCGCCGTGAGAAACACATATTTTATCTCCGGACGAAATGTGAATTTGGCATGCGAACCATTACCTAGTGCACTACTTTCCAAGCCAAGCGGAATGAAATGGAATCGGAACAAATCCCTGTTAACTATCAGTTATTTTAACATTTAAGAGCACAAAATTTGGAGTTGCGCAACCGCAAAGCTGTTAAAATAACAGTAACAGAGGAACAGCAACAAGAACTGTTAAGAATAATTTGAAATTGAAACAGGACTTCCTCCATCGCCCGAATTGCATATCTCAAATATTAAGATCCCGTAATGGACATAATTTCAGTCAAAGCTCTAGAAGTAGGCCCCACTGTAGTTCCTAAGGGCCAGTTGTCAGTTGCAGACCGAATTGCCAGCCATATCGCCAACATAACCCAAGGCGAAGGCTTCCTTACGCAACCATATATCCTGCTGACTTAGGTGGATTTGTGTGCTGACATTTGGTTGGGCTATGTGGTTGCCTTAAGTGCTTTGATGGGGGAGAAGCCCCCCCTCCACTCAAATGAATGGCTTTGGCAGAAGCAAGGAACAACCTATTCGCTCCTGTCAACCTGTTGTTTACGCAGCTAGTGGTGGTCGGTTGGAAAACGTGGCTGTAATTAAATACAATTTTAAATAGCTATCGCCCTTGAGTCATCTTTTCATGTTTCAGCTGCAATAAAAGGAGTTAAAATTACTCTTTCTAAAAAGAATTTAAGTGTAACCAGTTGATTTTTATGTTAAGTTTAATTAGAAACCTATAAAAAGGTCGCTGATATTAGTTGAACTCTATTTGTATACCTTAAATAAAGATCAAATCACATGGCAAAATAGGCTAGGCAACGTACTCAAAATGTTGATAGTTTTATATAAATAATTTCTGTTTAATTGGTTTAATAGATATAACGGACCCCTTAAAGTGCTCGTCACTAGATCGTAGTGCATTTAGAGCTTTGTTATTAAAACAGTGAATGAAGGAACACTAATACTTCTTTAACGAAATCGAAGCTAGTTCAATTAATATGGCTGTAGATTGAGTCTCAAACAACATCG